>NC_134645.1:36217381-37461756 GCF_030463565.1 Pelecanus crispus | reverse complement strand
CAAAATCCAGATAGGCAAGCATCCATCAGTATTATGGTATGTTAGAAGTGGAAAATGCAAAGCATTTTTAGAACTGTTCATCCCTACTCCACCTGCACAGCAAGGGGACTGCTGACACAGTGCCCAGATATGAAAAGTGCAAATGAAAGTCCTCGGGTTTCTACTATTTTTTAGGAAAAATAAACAATACGTAACCCAACCTGACAACTTCATTGAGCAAAATATACAAGAACTGTTATTTTGAGGCATATGTCTCCACAAGGAAGAAACTAAAAATTAAAATAGTTTTTTTTTTCCCTCATGTATTAAAAATGGAAAATATATGTCTTTCCACAGACCCAGACAGTGGTTTTAAACCTAGTTTTATGTAACATCAGCCTCTCTGAAAGATCTGTCTGTAGACATATTCCCTATTAATTAGCAATTTAGTGACCATCTGTGAAAATGAATAAGCAAATATGTTTTGATTCATTTAAAATGAAGCTGAGGATTTCATTGCTTTTACTTCCAATAGTAACACTCATACTTCTCTCTATATCATAGAATCATAGAATGCTTTGGGTTGGAAGGGACCTTGAGAGATCATCGAGCCCAACCCCCCTGCAGTAAGCAGGGATTGAACCTGTGACCTTTGCGTTATTAGCACCACGCTCTAACTCAAAAAATACAGTGAGGCAAAAGCATGCAGGTCAGTTCATTGACAGATGTGAAGACAGTTTGCTTTACAAAACTATAATTTACCACGTGTTCAGGAAAAGCAGCTACATAGTAATATGAATTGCATACCTTAGCAGAAGTATCAAGCCTCCACAGAACAGAAATCCTTAAAAACAGCCACTGGGTACTTCATCTCTATTTTAAAATAATTTGTTCTTCCCAAACAGATGTGTATTATTTCAGGTCAAGAATCAAGAGCATTTTTCACCTACCCACATCCCTCTTCGGTGGAGCTAACCAATGGACCATACATCCCCAGGGCTACACAATGAGTATGCTGTGGTCCCTCACAAATCTAATTAGGGGTTGCACCTACCCATGTCAAAATAACCAACAGTAAAGCACTTTCTCCCCACAAACTGCAGCCACAATGAGGTCAGTAGGACAACGTGTGCAGTCATTGCATTTGAGAGCACAAGAACACCTTCCTGCAGAGGGTGGCCCGGAAGCAGAGACCAGGGCTGCTGAGACCAAGCCATGCTTTCTTACCCTTTGCCCCAAGTGTAAAACCAAGCAACCCAGCCAGCCCCACAGGCTCAATACCCACACGCAGCTTATTCCCCTCAACCACCCCTTCCCAGTGTCTACGCACTGCTCACATGACATACCCACCCTTCCTTCTACAAGCTCACATGCCTTAAACTTTTTACTAGGCCAACATTTGCACTCAACTCAGCCAAAATTCCCACCGGTCCAGGATAGCTTCACTTAACATATCTCTAAATTTTTAATTAAAAGCTACCTGGATTTATCATTTACCATAATGAAAGACTGAATAAAAAAGAAAATGGAAGTGGTCTTACCCACTTTTTTTAAACAGCTGTCTGACATTACAGCAAAGTACTATTACTAGTGGTCAATGGGTCTACAAAGAGTTAATGTAACACAAATACATTTCTGCCACAGGATCAGCTTTACAGAGGGAGCAAGAAGGGAGCAGAAGGGGATATATCAGTGGCTGAGCAGCACAGAAAACCAAATTTTGTCTTACGGAACATGGAACATAATTACAGAGTATTAATTCCATCTCTCTCTGCATAAGCATACTAAACACACATGGAAGGACACTAGTTATGAACTGCTTACACTTTCAAATACCTGTAATATTCTGAGCCCTTCTGACACAAACGTCCTGTTTGGATGTCACCATAATCCTGTGCTGACTGTACCACAAGCCTTTCAGTCAGTTTGCCAGTGGAGAAGACTGCAACACACGTCTTAAAATCACTTGTTTACACAGTAACTCTGCTCCTGAAACAGAGAAGCTCAACAGACAACACTCCAAGATTAAAGAAAAAAGTATTGCTGCTATTCATGACTCTCCTCCCCAGAAACTATTCAAGATAACTCAGCCAGTAAATCAAGCAAACCAAAACAAAACTAAAAACTAAGTTTGCTAGAAACAAGGACTAGAAAGCCTTGTAAAACTGTGCCACCTGACAACGCTCCTCAGGGTAACACACACCATGTCCACCCTTCCCCACAGACAAAATCCACAGTCAATCGCCCTAGTCAAATCCATTCTATTAAAAATAATTCTAGAATATCAAACATGGAGAAAAAAGCATATGCCCTCTTTCTCTTCTTTTAAGCACAATAATACATAGAATCATAGAATCATAGAATCATAGAATCATCTAGGTTGGAAAAGACCTTTAAGATCATCCAGTCCAACCATTAACCTACACTACCAAGCCCACTCTAGACTAATCAAGGGTAGACCAGACTAAACCATATCCCGAAGTGCCACATCTACCCGTTTTTTAAACGCCTCCAGGGATGGTGACTCCACCACCTCTCTGGGCAGCCTGTTCCAATGCCTGACCACCCTTTCCGTAAAGAAATTCTTCCTAATCTCCAGTCTAAACCTCCCCTGGCGCAGCTTAAGCCCATTTCCTCTTGTCCTATCGCTAGCTACTTGGGAGAAGAGCCCAACACCCACCTCACTACAACCTCCTTTCAGGTAGTTGTAGAGAGCGATAAGGTCTCCCCTCAGCCTCCTCTTTTCCAGGCTAAACAACCCCAGTTCCCTCAGCCGCTCCTCATAAGACTTGTTCTCCAGACCCTTCACCAGCTTCGTTGCCCGCCTCTGAACACGCTCCAGCACCTCAATGTCTTTCTTGTAGTGAGGGGCCCAAAACTGGACACAGTATTCCAGGTGCGGCCTCACCAGCGCCGAGTACAGGGGGACAATCACCTCCCTGCTCCTGCTGGCCACAGCATTCCTGATACAAGCCAGGATGCTGTTGGCCTTCTTGGCCACCTGGGCACACTGCTGGCTCAAGTTCAGCCGGCTATCTACTAACACCCCCAGATCCTTTTCGGCCAGGCAGCTTTCCAGCCACTCCTCCCCAAGCCTGTAGCGTTGCATGGGGTTGTTGTGACCGAAGTGCAGGACCCGGCACTTGGCCTTGTTGAACCTCATACAGTTGGCCACGGCTCATCGATCCAGTCTGTCCAGGTCCCTCTGCAGGGCCATCCTACCCTCCAGCAGATCGACACTCCCACCCAATTTGGTGTCGTCTGCAAACTTACTGAGGGTGCACTCGATCCCCTCATCCAGATCATTGATAAAGATATTGAACAAGACTGGCCCTAAAACAGAGCCCTGGGGAACACCGCTCGTGACCGGCCGCCAACTGGACTTAACACCATTTATCACTACTCTCTGGGCTCGGCCACCCAACCAGTTCTTTACCCAGCGAAGAGTATGCCTGTCTAAGCCGTGAGCTGCCAGCTTCCCGAGGAGGATATTATGCCAGAAATGTGCACTCTCTCTCTGTATGTGTATACACATATGCTATGTACATATGTATGTATGCATGTATATATATAATTTATTTATTCTTAAGTTCACTGAGTAGGAAGAGTTCACACTTCTACAAGTGAATTCTTCCTTTCCCTCCACTTGATGCCAACAGCTGCGCACCTGGGAAGCAGTCCCTGAGCGCCCCTACCAAACCATGGCGACGTAGCTCATGGAGCAAACTGAAGTCAAGACCATTGACACCAAAAATCAGAGGGAGGGTTCAAAGGCAGTGCTGTGACTCCAAGCTGGATCCAGGAGGGAGCAAGCACCACACTGTTGCAGTTTCTCGGTCAGCCACCAGTGGGAGGCAGGTGCTTACCGTGCACTGAAGCAGGACCTGCACCTTAACTTTCTGTAGGGTAGCTACACATACAGCCCATGCAAGGAAGGTGAGGGTCACAGACATTTTCACAGACGTTGACCACCATCTCCATTTCAAGAAAATTCAGTTTCTTTCACAAATCAAGAGAAGATCGAAATTTCAAAGGTGATCTTGCTAACAAAATTGCAACCATGGGCTTAGCTGGCCACAGTATTGTTTAACAAGCCACTATTTTTTTGACACAGCACTTATTGCTGTTCAAAAAGAGCAGAGGATAAAACACACAAAGAGAAGGAAACTTTATCATTTTCTTTCCACTCATCTAAATCTGTCCCCATCACGCTAATGGAAGTTTTACTATTTACTCACAGGAGGTTAATTGGCCCAAGGGGAAAAAATTACCCTCCCATTAAAAATTTCCAGCCTATTTAAAGTAAATTTTTCCTGGAATCACTTTGAAATATTAATGCTGGCTGTTATACATTTGTCCTGAAATACTCTTTTTTTTCTTTTTTTTTTTTTTTTTTTGATGACACTGGCATAGTGGCAGTTTTGGAATCTCAAAACCAATCTTGTTAACATATTGTCTTACTCAACTGAAAAAAACCAATAAATCCTCAAAGAAAAAGTGACAGTGTTGTTTCCATTTCATACAGAAAATGTTGTAAAATGACTTTACTTGTTTCACTGGACTATTTAAATATACAGGTATGTATTTTTGCCCAGACTACCTAGCCACTTCAAAACCAAGATAAATTTACATAGTTCTTAAAGACTTATTCTCTAGCAGGGAATAAGTTAATGGAGTGATACGTTTGAGGTTGGACTCAGCAAATCCTACCTATCTTCAATTGGAGTTTTAGACAGTCAAATGATTGGGTTCTCTCTGCATCCTTCATGGAAAGAAAATGGCATTCCCTGTGCTACTGAAAGATAGCAGTAGCTTTTGAGAATGCATCACTAGATAGGTGTTAAAATAAATGCAGCGTTAATGGCAAAGTATAAACGAGAAATCATATACCCTTTCCTTTTATTAGTGGGCAGTAACACTTTAGCAGAACTGATTTGAAATTGCTTATTTCTGATGCTTTGGACATCCACAGCCCCTATCAATCCCATGCGCAAATCTATGTGATGCGACATCTGCCAAATGAGGACCATAACAGGAACATGTAGCCACCAACTGTGATATGAGTAGCTCAGCTCATAACAAACATGTTACTCAGCCAGGAACAAATACGAATTTTTCTGAGTGACATACAAAAGCTTTAGCCAGGAAACGTCTTTTCCCTCCCCCACATCTATCCCCCATACATTTGCTATGTACCTTTCAGGTTCCCAACAGATCAGACAAAATTTAGGGCTATTTCTAAAACAACCCTAGTGCAAGCTCAGATCAATGTTTGAGAGCTTAATTCTACAGGCAAAACAGTGTTATTTTAAGATAAAATTTTATGGTGGAAGAATGTCTGTCAACAATTAAGCTCTAAATAGCTGCAAAGTAAACAAATCAGTTTTGTTCCTCCTACCCTCAGGAATGACCTCAGCTGAAAACTTCAGCATGTTAAAAGCAATCAAGATCCTACAAAAAACAGAGGTAAACTCAAAGATTGGATTACTTAGTTGCCGTTCCCACAAACACATGTTGTGAACAGTCCTAATGGTTTCCAAGTAGTTGTTCACTGGATAAAGGTGCTCAGATACACAGACAGTTACAGGGTTAGAAATGTAAGGTTCCAGAAGTCTAAACAAAATTGTTTCCCTCAAATGTGATTGCATTCATGAGATTGAAAATTGCCAGAAGACTATTTTTTACAACTTGCTGAAATTAAAGTTCATTTTAGAATTCAGAGCAGATATCTATCAACATTAATCTTGCATAAATTCAGTTTCTTTCCACCACATTTTCATATGAAGAGTTGGAGCAGGTGCAGCTCCAAAATATCCCCATGTACATTCTTGATTGTATGAAGGTTATGTTCATTCAGTATTCATAATATTAAATAATAATACTGAATAATACTAGCTATTCTTGTCTAGGTAGTGTCATGAGCATAACCCAATGAACAGGAAGTCAAAGGTCAGGATATGTCCTATTAAACAGGTACCTTCATCAGGAAATATGTTTGGAAACCTGTTCTGTACTACACTGCTACATTGCCTAATGCACCTTCTCATGAGGAAACCGTGTAATTGTCTCCAAGCTTTATATAAATTTCCCTTCTGCTATGCAGGTGTTTTATTAGTAGTGGAAAAAGCTAGAAGAACAAAATTAACAATTTTTATAGCTAAAATATCCCAATCCCTACACACTCAAGAATGTTTGTCTTTGAGCCAACAATGTGCGCTTGCAGCCCAGAAAGCCAACCATACCCTGGGCTGCATCAAAAGAAGCGTGGCCAGCAGGTCGAGGGAGGTGATTCTGCCCCTCTGCTCTGCTCTGGTGAGACCTCACCTGGAGTCCTGTGTCCAGCTCTGGAGCCCTCAGCACAGGAAGGACATGGACCTGTTGGAGCGGGTCCAGAGGAGGGCCACCAAAATGATCTGAGGGATGGAGCACCTCTCCTATGAGGACAGGCTGACAGAGTTGGGGCTGTTCAGCCTGGAGAAGAGAAGGCTGCGGGGAGACCTGACTGCAGCCTTTCAGTACTTAAAGGGGGCCTATAGGAAGGATGGGGAGAATCTTTTTAGCAAGGCCTGTTGCGACAGGACAAGGAATAATGGTTTTAAACTAAAGAAGAATAGATTTAGACTAGACATAAGAAAGAAATTTTTTACAATGAGGGTGGTCAAGCACTGGAACAGGTTGCCCAGAGAGGTAACGGAGGCCCCATCCCTAGAAACATTCAAGGTCAGGTTGGACGGGGCTCTGAGCATCCTGATCTGGTTAAAGCTGTCCCTGCTCACTGCAGGGGGGTTGGGCTAGATGGCCTCTAAAGGTCCCTTCCAACCCAAAGCATTCTATGATTCTATACTTCTTCTCACTAACCTTCAGCTTGCTTAACACTGCACATGTAATCTCAGTACATGATTTCATTGTTGCTGTAAAATGACACACACATTGGAATCAAAGCTTCAAGTTTCTATCATAACAGGCATCGTGTTGCTAATTGAGTTTCATTATATATTTGTTCTGAATTTTCTGCTTAGCAGGGACTTTTTTCTCCTCTAGATGTAATATTACTGTACAGAAGCTTCTCTCTTTCTCCATATAATGATATGCTCTTCCATGTACAAAGTAGATTATTTTTTTCCTTATTTTGGTTCAAATTCCACCCTTACCTAGAAAAACATGACCTAGTTTAACAGTAGCCACTATATGGTTCTTAACTCCAAGTAACTCTCAAGGCACTTTGAGTGCAAATCCTGCACTGAAGTGACACAACATGGCCAAAAGCTGGACAGCTTGGCAATACGAATCCCTTGCGACAAGGAAGCGTGAGCCAGAGGTGCCCAAGGCCAGTATTGTCCCAGTTGCTTTAGGATCTGACTGTATGCTCAGCCCACAGCTGAGTTCATGGCCTCTAGAGAGCTACTGTTCTTCCTCCCTTACGAGATGCTCTTGGACCTCCTCCCACTCACCGACTCACTTGTCCAATATATACAGCTCTCAGACATACAAAGATTTTGCCACATACCAAATGGAGGCGCAAAGGTTGTCTGTGCCCACTCTGGTGCATTAATTTTTAATACTTCAGGCTTTACACATTTTATGGTTTACTTACAAGAGATTATTGAAAGGATATTGACAGAATATTGCCTCCAAAATGACTGAACTTTTGCTAGTCATAGCAGTACTCCCACTTGTGATTTTAAAACTAACCGGTAAGAAAGTGGGTAATAACTATATTGCCACCAAAAATATTTTCAGCTGTATAATAGTATCTGGCACAATTCCAGATTTTCTTATGATATCTGTATTCATGACACACAGCTATTTGGCATCGTGTGTGTGAGAGACAGATCCCTAATACTTACAGCCAATCATCATCATAGCAACAGCAAAGATCTTCTCCCCATCTGTAGTCGGCGCGATGTTCCCAAATCCAACACTGGTGAGGCTGGTCATCGTAAAATACAATGAGGAGATGTAGACGGAATCTTTGCTTGGTCCGCCTTCCCATTTTCCAAAGCCTGATGTGTTAAAGCGGTAAGGTGTTCCTATTGACATCCCCAGCTGATAGAGCCAGCTCTCAGTTCGGATCGTGTTTGTATCCTCATCAATAACTTCATAGTCTCCTATGCTGTACCAAATGCAGGCCAACCAGTGTGCTGCAAGACCAAACACGCACACCAGCAGAACCAAGACTGCTGCTCCATATTCAATGTAGTGGTCCAACTTCCGAGCTACACGACCCAGCCGAAGTAGCCTGACCACTTTAAGTGAACTGAAGAGGCTACTGATGCCCTAGAAGGATAAAGCACAGTGACCATTAGAATTTAATATTAAAGCAACAATATTCATAACTGCGGTTTCCAAAGACAGGAGGTGATCCATCACAAACAGATGGTCATCAGATAACACCTGAAAAGAGAGATTGTGAAACACAAAAAGGTCGGTGACCCTTTTCAGGGATGGATATATGCACTCTTGTCTTCATCCACTAACATTTTATGGGTTGCTCTCTGAACTCCCCTTTCAGATGGTTTGAATACGTCTACAAATACATTTGTAAAGGCTTCAAATGACAGGCTGTTTATTGCACATCCAGTTGTGCAAGTAGACCATCCCTGAGCATCCTGATGCTACTTTAGGCTGACTGAAAATAAATGTGGAAGTCCCTGACCATTAAACTATAGAAATCTAATGTTGAGAGGAACATATCCAGACACCTACTGAATCCACTCCAGCATCTGGAGTCATGAACCTCTTACGGCTATTCCTGACTTCCTTATGATCCTGGGCAACACATGTCCTCTCATGTCTCAGATACAACACAGTTTGCAGTATTTAGCTCAGACATACCTGGAAGATAAATAAGGAAGGCCAAAAAGTACTGGAAGTACCTGATGATTTGTAATTTTTCCAGTGTAACAGCACATTTCCTATGACTACTTCATGTAAGAATTCACACACTGATAATCAGTCCTCTGACATTTCTTACATGGACTACACAAAACTTAACTATTTCAAATATCTCACTGTCTAATCTACACATCATATTCTTTTTATGACAGCTTTGTTATCAATGTAGTATTTCTGTGCTGATACTAATATGGCTCCCATAAAACAGAATTAAGCCAGCATGTAGGATTTTGTATTGTTAACTTTTAGACACATTTGCAATCCCATGCACAAGAAGTTAAATAAGAAAATTCAAAGCCATTTGAATGGGCACTAGAAGATCTGAACAGCATTTCAGAAAAATCCTTTCTTCTTTTTTCTACTCCCTTTTATCAAGACTGTTTCATACACAGAAGTCTGATTAAAATTTAAGCAGACTGGTTTAATGAGTATTTCTGGAAATACATAATTGCATACTTCTGGTCACCAGCTTTTACTGGAAGTTTGTTTATTCCTGCATAAATACAACTGCTTCAGTATCTTAGGCTGGTTCAGTGCACTAGAAGAGATGTTTTATTAAATAATTCCATAAAGCATATTGACTCATGTTCCCTAGGACTGCAGCAATGTATTTCCTCTTTATTTCATGACTTTGTCATGATTACATTGACTCATTTTCAGAGACAGATGTAATTTGTTACCTGGGAACACACTATCAATTTCTATTAAGTATTTGGACAAGATCTAACACAAGGGGGGGGGGGGGGGGGGGGGTGCATGTAAAAAGGAAGGGAAAAAAAAAAGACTAAAAAGCAGCCTTCTTTTAAATCAGAGATATATGCAGAGATCTAGAAGAGATCAAGGGATCTATTATTTTCATTATTATCTATGCCAAACATTTCAAGTCACTGATGCAAAAATTCCTGCACAAAGTAAAATTTAATTTCCATATCCCATTCATTCCATACCTGGCTTTGTTTTGTAAACAATGGAGCAAAGCCTTGATGCCAGTTCAGAGAATATGACACAGAAGGCATAAGGCCTTCATTTCTAGGGGAGGGAAAGCAGATACTTCTGAACACCCAGTATGGAGAGGAAAAGCAAAGGGGGAAAACACAAAAAACTATAACGTGATAACCGTATTTCAGAACTGGATATGCAAGTCCCTGAGTGACAAGCTCATATAGTCTCTACATTCTAAATATCCTCATTCTGACATTACAATGCAGCCTTCTGGCCTTTTTCCTCAGGATCAATGCCCATTTCTCCCTTTCTTCTTTACAAACTTTAACAGCAAAACGATAATGTTTTACATTTTGAGAAGTCTCCAATAATGGCTTGCTTTTAGCTTCAGTCTCAAAGCCAAGTATTTTAATCATGCAGTGCTTACAAGTCTCAGGCAAGGGCAGGAAATTTTTCTATCCCAGCATTCTAAATACCAGTTTTATTTTTGCTCAAAAATAGTAGTGCAAAATTTGTTCTTAAAATTAAAACTCATCACTGGGATTTTAAAATAAACATGCTGTTTATCAGTGAGAGTCCCACCAAAGACAAAAATAATAATGATTCAGGAAAGACTCAAAAGTTTGGAATTTTGTTAATTCTTAAATGGGAAAAAAAGTCAAGTATTAGAAATACTTAGGGGGGGAATCACATAAGGGGAGTTTAAGAAACTGGATATGAAAAATGGGAATACAAAATAACATTTGAAATTAGATTTAAAGTGTTTAAGACAAACTACTTTGCTTTTAGAGTACTCTTATCCTAATTTCCCATGTGAAATTCACAAAAAGAATTTTGTAAAACCATTTAAAATATGATAGAACTGCATCATTTGGGAGAAAGTGATTCTACCAAATTCTGATCAGAGGTAGAAAGAATTAGGGGGTTTGTACAAAAGAACTTGCTTATTTACAGAAAATAAATACTTGATTTGGTTGTGTTGAAAGGATGCATTTAATATTCAAATTAGCCACAATATTTCACCTGACTGCATTGCCAATAAGATTCTAAAAGTTCTGAAAAAGCTAAAAAGAAAAAAAAAAAATTATCTCAGCATTAACAGTATTTTCTATTTGATTTCCTCAGAGGAAAGGATTTGTCTATTCTACATGGATCGATATCAAGAGGAAGAAATGCCTAGGGAAATAACCATTCATATAACTCTCAAAAAATTCTAAGCGACAGAATTTCAAATGGGTATAAACAATGGAAATGTAATAGACTGCTTCATAGCTGATACAGTAGAAAAAAAATCAGGTCATTCTCCAATACTTTAAAAAGTTCTTTTTGTCACTAAATTTGGCAAGTAATATTTTAATACTCACAGGAATAGATCTGCTGGATTCAAAATTGATATTTTTAGATTACCATTTTCCAGAATAGAACTGTACTTTTAGATTACTGTCCATTTTAATGCTCTTATCAGTGCAGATTATTTTTATGCTTTTACCTTACAGATGGCTCCAAGATGTCATGCAAAAGAGCCTGAACTCAATTTACTCCTCTTGATGCGTGTCCCACCCTCTTAGCTCTGGTACTTCTATAACCTTTGAGAGGCAGATTAAGAGCCACCCAGAGCCTCCTTCTGCCCAAAGGACATAGATAAACCTTAGTTCATAAAGAGCTAGCACTTGCATTACAGGTCCCAAAAAAGGCACCCCCAGATGCTCTGCTCTAAGGATCACCATCAAGAACTTCTGTGTGGCAGGCAGGGAAAGGACAAGACTAAGTAATATCCCACAAAGTTCTATGTGGGCCTGACTTATTCAGGCACAGTTCCACCTATTAGTACTCTATCCAACAGATCCCTTCCCCTAGGGGTATGCAGAAGCTAAGAAATCTGTTATATGGCCAGGATGGAAAAATAGTATATTTTTACTATGTTTGCTTACAGAGATAACTTGTGTGCAGCACTTACTGAAATATGCAGCACATAGTCAAATATGGCAGAAAATGCTGAATTTCACACAAACTTATATATCAAACTGTTTGAAGTAACTGAATGACACTAAATCAAGATTCTAATGCTGATATCTACATGTTGTTGACAAATATTTAATAGGCTGGCAGTTTTACCTTCATTGCCAGTGAGGGCTGATGCATGAAAATGGAAGACTCTGTAGCGACTCCCCTCCAAACCAAAGGGCAAGCTCAAAGCCCTGAGAGCCAGAATAACTAACTCTGTATTTGCTGATTGAGCAAACCTGAATGTCAAAAATCCTTAAAGTAATAAATACAACCCCTCCCCCTTCCTCTCCTCCCATGCAATCTTTGCAGAGTGGAACTGCACCTCAAACACAACAGAAAAACAGATCAGCCTCAGTTCTGCAGGAAAGCAGGACCCACATTTTACACTTAAAGAGAATGCTTCAGAAGTTTGTCCATTAAATACTCTGAAAACTAAATTTCCATCTACAATTCGTCATTAGTTAGACCTACTCACTAGACAGTGTGCACATTTACACAGAATTTCTTTTGTATCTCTTTGTTTTGTGCAAGACACGATCTACTGCCAGTACACACCTTGTCCCACACTGATATCTCAGCCATGTAAGCAATCTTCTCTCCAAACACAGGATCGAGGATATCCATGTTTTGGCTCTAGCTTTGCATCAGACAACATAAGATTTGTGCCATTACTTCCATATCCATAAAAAGAGACAGAGAAGAGACATTATGATGAATTACTGTGTGAAGTGTTTTGAAAACGTAAGGGCTGTAGCAGAGTAATTATTAGTTATTTGTGTCATTATGGTCCCCAAGAACAGTAACAGTGGACACCAAAGTGCTAGATGCTGTACAAATGAAAAACAGTTGCTGTGAAATTAAATTCAACTCAATTCATTGAATAATAAAATTCCACCTAGAAAAAACAAAACAAATTGTTTGAGGAACGATAAAAATTAACTACAGCCAAAAAAAAGAAAACCATGGGAAATAATTCATTTTCCCTTCCAAACAAGATGTCAGATGAACAACTTCAGAAAAGAACTAAAATACAACTTTTATCCCACCTCCTACAGCTATAGTAACACTAACACTTTAGTAATAGATTCAATCTGCATGACAGTATTCACTCTTTAGGCCACTATTGTTTACTTTCCATGTGTACAGAAAGAAAATGCACTTTAACCCAAGCATTAAGGGTTTTTTCTAGGCTCAAAGGAAGTATAATTTATTTCCTATCTACTACCTATTTTAAAAAAGAGAAATATTCAGTATTGACACAAATCTGTTCTAAGTTTTCCAGCACTTTCCTCTCACATGTAACTGCTAAAGTTCTGGCTTCATCTCAGTGAAAGGGAGATGCAGGAGACTGAAAGCTAACCATTAAAAGGATGAGAAAGAAACAGAACAAAAAAATAAATTAATTATTTATCCAGAAAAGGGAGGCAATGAACTGAATTTATCACTACCACAAGTGGGCAAGAGCCATGGAAAATGCTGCCTTCTTTCCTGACATTTGATTCTCAAGTCAGCTGTGCCGCAGCCTGGCTCTGCCTATCTGCAGTAACATGGCAGCCCTGTCAGGTCATTATTAAGACTTCTCATTTCTGTTATTTGCCTCTTCTGATTTTCTTAATTAGGTCTGAGAACATGACCTTTCCTACAGATTGCCATATTTAGCAGCCAACAGATGAGATAACACTATGCACACAGGTCAAAATCAGTATCTCAACCCTCTGGTTACTGCTGTGGTTTTCAGCACTGAAGCAAGCACATCTCTAGACTCACAAAGCTTATTTTAGTCAGACATCTGTGAGCTTGGTTAGAATCGAGGGAGAAACAGCAATAATAAATGTATAACAGCACAGGGCGTGAGAAGAGATGGAAAGGCTGATTTTTCATTTATAAAACTATGTCCACGCTTGCCTTACACTCATACACGCACACTTGGAAAACAAACTCTTCTTTTTACTTTGAGAGGAAGAAGAAGGATAAAGATAACACGTGAGCAATTTAAAGAAATCCCACTTTCCACACTAACAAATAAAAAATTTACCCCTGACAGACAGCAATCTGCTTCCCAGTGCTTCCAATTCAAAGAAGCCGTTAAGTTTCAGAAGCTTTTTACTTATCTCAAAGAGGCAAAACACCCAAATAAGATTTAGTGTTACCAGCATCTAATACTACTCCATCTTTCCAATTCTAATCCAATCCCTAATATGAAATAGACTACAAAGCAACAATTTAGCTACTCAAATAAATACCCTTTGCCATCTCATCTGACTTTCTGCCTCAGATCAATACAGGTATGCTGAATGGGGGAAAAAGAACAGAATAACTGATCCCCATCTCTGAAAGATGCTTCCCTTTATATATAGCGTAAGTATCACTCTAACAGCAGCTTTTTGAAATAATTCAGAATCTAATATATTCAATTAGCTCTCTTCTTGGACACAGGCTATCACCATACATTATCATGGAAAATGTAATTCAATGTTTTAATTCTTTTAGCCTTATACAGATTGAATAGCTTATGTAGACAACTATTCTCTCTTTAACAATGTGATGAATCACATCATGCTTTTCAAAGCTGTGAAGTAGCCCTGAAACCCAATAACACCCTTACTTATCTGTGACTTAGCAAAAAAACTAATCTGAACGTTAGCAGTGCAGAAGAGGAGCTAACTAGCATCTTAACAGCCACAGCAGAACCGACAGCGTAGGTGTTGGGCAGGGACACAGCAACACATCCTTCTCTGATATGCTCTTTTGGGAGGGGCTATACATCAGCAGACAGTGCAGATGTCTCCAAGCCACCAAGGTGTATGAACATAGGGGAGACCAGGGAAGCAAGCAGAATTTAAAATTAACTAAACACCTTAAGCAGGCTTGGCACAGAGGAGAGAATTTAACCCTAAATGGTTTTAGCCCTAAATTTAACCCTAAATGGGTTAAATGGCAGAAGAGCTCTGCAGCACCTGTATACACCATGAACACAATTTAGAAAACAGAATTTGGGGGAAAAGGCAGTCTGCCCATTCAGAGGGTAGCATAAAAGAGGCATTTCATTAGTAGCATGGAGGTTGGGTTTTCAAGGAGGGAAGTTAGAGGAACTCATATTTGATTGAAAAAAATAGGAGGGGAAAAAAAAACCAAACCCAGACAAGAGAGAGAGACATCCTGAATCAAATCTTCAAGACACTGTGATCAGTAAGGGCTTCTTTGCCTCCCTGGTTTATATCCTGGCAGTCCACTCACCCCAGGAATCTGCTTTACTCCATTTGCATTTCGCCAAATACCCCTTCCACCTACCTGCCTGTTGAGGAGTAATTCCTGCCTGGCACAGCCCCTTGGGGCCATGCTGCAGTACAGAGGCACCTACAAAAGTCAGACAAGCAGCACCACTCCTCCTCCATGATTGTCTTTCCTTTCTTTTGCACTCCCCTTCTTCCACAGGTCAAGGCCCCCAAGCTCCTTCTGAAGCTCCCAACACCACCTAGGAGCCACACCAGCAACCCCCCTAGCCTTGCTCCAAGGGCCTCTGGCAGGTTACAGCCCAGAGCACACACCTCCCTTGGGCTTTGCACTATTTCTCAGGGGTCCCTCACAAGGGGACACCCAACCAAGTGAACCTCCACCACCACCACACCCCCCAACCCAAGGCCCATGCTCCAGCCCTCCCACTGCCCCACCTGGGTACAGTAACCCAACTGCTTGAGTCTTCCCCAGGAACACCAGTAAGGAGTCACCCAGTCCAGGGGGTCTCACTAATCCCTTCTCATCTACTCTCATCACATCCAAGAACCACAATTTGCCAACGTTTCCTCTATGCCTGGATCATACCCTGTGATACTTAGCTGCTTTGTTATGAGTATTACATAGAAAGTAGGTTATGACTACTTTATTTTTAAATAGCCACAGAAAAATATTCATTCATTATCAGATTTATCAATAGACTCACATGCAAAACACAGTATTGCCTAATTGGACAGATCCAAATAAGAAGTGTGAACTACACACAGTTTCAAACAGATTTCATGTTACACAGCTGTTTACAGTTTAAAAGAGTTTAAAAATTGTATTTTCCAGTTTGCAAAATTCATCTAACCCAAACTCTTTCTTTCTGGACCCCTGTTTATTCCATAAAACTATAAACATGATAATTTATTCCCTTGCCCCTTATTGCAAGCAAATGGTAAAACAAGTCTAGGGAAGTTGCGTGCTTTTCAGTGTAGCTGCTTCAGTAATTCCTAGATAGCTAATTTGTATTAGCATGAGAGATTATTCCACTAACAAGGTTTAAATTAATCTATTGCAAAAGTACTGCCTCAGAGAGTTGCCAAAAATCTGGCCAGCAACACATTCATTTTTTCCTCTCACAACTCACTGCTTACTTTCCAGCTACACCATGCTCACTTAGCACTAAATGCTTAATTTACTTCTATTACTTCTGTATTGTGTTTTTTCTGGGACTTTTTTTATCATCATAAATTTTGTCCTTTCAAAACTGTATATCTTCTTTGCCTACATGCCAGCCTCTCTCTTATTCACCCACTTAAGTGAACGGTAGATCATTTATGTTGAATACATCGTCCCTGATGATCTTTTACTATGCATTTATTTCTCTTCTACCTCAGCTAATAAGAGTGATATATGGTTCTCAATTTGGCATCAGCCAACAATTGATCATAGTGTTCCGTTCAAATACAGATAGCAATTACTACTACAAACTCCCTATTTCAGAGATTTATATGGTGGTGACATGACTGTATTCCACTCCTACCATGAGATTTCACAACAACAGTGTCACATGTAATAAGTCAGATTTTTTCCAATATAAATTATATCTTATGGTATTAATGCTGAAAACCACAGTATAAAATTGCTCAAGCTGACACTGCAAAAATATGCTTCAACTTGCCTTTGGAATTCAAAGTCTTAAATTGCATTGTTCTTGGCAAAATGTGTGGAATTTCCTTTAAGCCTGTTTTTTATTACATCTACTGATTGATGTCTGAACACAAAAAGATAACATTAATCCCCAAAGTAGGTGGTATTTTCTTAAGTGAGGAGTAATACTAATTACTTTAAGGGATTACTGACAAATGTTATTGTGATCATTCAAATTCAGAAGAGACTAATACCACATGTTTTAAGGGCTGTGTAAATTTTAGAGCAATATTTTCTTTTCTTACTCAAACGATACTACAGCACAATGTATTGTCTTAACAGCAGAAAGTCCAAGCCTAGCATTAAGTTGATTCACCAATCAGCAGAATATTTTCTTTTCTTGAAGTTCTCTGGCAGGTCACGAAAGTAATTCATATTTAACTGTAAAATTAGCTTCCCATATAGAAAAGCCAGGAGAAACATTTATAACTTTTCTTTCATTTGGGTAACAATAGAAATTTCTCTACAGCTATTTGTTCCTTCATTTGTTGAATTCTGTTCATGTCTGAATATGAGATACTGTACTGTCTCTTTGAGCACAGCACTTGAGATCAGAAGCTTCATACATTCTTATATTTAATTCTATGGCCTTAAACAAAGACATTAATGTTTTTTCTTTCCTCTTCCATCTGTAGAATGTGGCTATTCATACTGAAGTGCCTCTTGTATTAATTGTAGTTATTAATAGTTGTATTGATTAATAGTTAATTAATGCACAGTATTTTTGTGGGCAAAAATATTCTCAACAGAGAGGAAACTGGAATTTCAATTATATTAAAAAATGTGAATTGAAAATATACTAATGTTCCAAACTGCAACAAACCCAAAGAATTTTTAAATTGCCTGAAAAACACAGAAGTCACACTCAATTTTGTTTCAAGAAAATATTTTCCATTATATCTTATAATGGAATAATGAAGTAAATTGCAAAACAAAAAGTTACTTCAAAATAGAAGAAAAATTCAATATCAGAATTTTTTAAAACGAGTATCTGCTTGTCAAAAATATTGATCAACTCTAGTTTCATTTTATAATTAGTCTTATATTAGTGGATCACTTTAAAGTTGACAAAAATGATTTCACTATTAATCTATCAAGAGCTAAGTAATGGGACAGTCCCAAAATTACCCAGAGCCAAAAGAGCCTCAACACCCTATATACACAGCTTTTTATTTCTTCAGCTCCAGGTCCTATGTCCCTTGCAAATCAATTCGTCTCCATCACAGTAGTTACAGCATTCTTAAAAACAAATTGACTTGTCAAGTTAGTTCCTCCATGACGTCCTCGGTGACTTCAGTGATGTTTCTTTTAACAGAGAATGACAGCAGGCAGAAAAAACAGTGAGCTTCTATCTGCCCCAGTCCTCCTTTGCTATAGGGACTGCAACAAAGCCAGGATTCTATTTCCTTCTGTTTAAAATCATATATAGAAAACATCAAAACAGGAAAATAGCAATTCATATTCTTCATCTCATTTTATCACCACTCTTGACACTGGGTATCATTTAATGTCTGGCAATTTTTTTAAGAGTATTCACGTTAGGACTAAAAAAAAAAAGAAAAAAATCCCTGCAGCAGCCATGGCCACCTACTAACTCCAGTCACATGGCTCCAAGGGAATTCCCTTTAGCAAAATCAAAGTGACACACAGATAACAATCCAGTTCGGCTACTTATAACTTGAGCAGCACAGCCTCACAGCTGACTTAATCCAACTGTGAAGTAATATGGTGTATAATCCAGGGTGAGAGACAGGGAAAATTTAAACCAGCAAGTTTGAAAGAAAGGGAGTTGACCACAAGGGTATGCTCTACACAACAGAGAAGAAGGTATAAAGGCAAAGCCTTTCTAATTTCAAGACACCTTGAATGTGGCTTTGGTTTTTTTTCCTCCTTTAATAATAGGTTATCTTTCTCTCTACAGGCAGTTCATGAAACAGTGATCAGCATATACTGTCCTAAATCCCCACCTGATGTGCACTATGTTATTCTGCTGGCATTGCTGGCAAAGCCCCTCAGGTCCTGTAAACCAGTCTATGAGCCCTTAATAGAAGTACAGCAATTTACACCAGTGGAAACTCTGCTCTAATGACCCTACAATGATTTATACCAGCTAAATGCCAGAATCCACTAAGGAAAATAGAGACGAACAGTCTTGAAAGGATAGCATCAAGAAAAATGTTCTTTTCCTTGGGCACGATAGCTAGAATAACTAAAACGAACACTGTTACACTGATTAAGGAGACTGTTGAAGAACCATAGGAAAACTTAAGTACCAATCAGCTCCTCATTGTTACAAGGCAACACTGAGATGGAGAACCTGGAGAAATTCAAACTCACACAACAAGAATTTCTCTGCAAAATTGCTACCATGAGTCTGAGAGTGCCTGTGCTCAGCTCAAGGGTTGTCACAGCCACTGGTATATACATTTTCCTCAGGGATGTTCTGTAGGTCACTTCACCAGTCTACAGTTACGAAATGTTCCTCCAGCAAAATCATCAGCAGGTTGCTACTATCTGCAGGAGGTGTGAAAAGCTTCCTTCCCTTTTTTTTTTTTTTTTTTTTTAAATCTTTCAGGCTAAATGTCAGAAACTGACATATAGCCACTCCTTCCATTGCTTTATCAGTGCCACAACAAAGTAATATGTGAAAACCCTGCACAGTAATCTGCAGCCTGGGTCCTTTTTATGACAAACAAATATTTAAGGACAGGTCTCACAAGGCTTTTTTGCTTGATCTCATTTGTGTTATTTCAGTCTGCAGCTTTATATAAAATGAAAACCTCTCTAGGGAATTAAATATCAAATAACATTATGTTTTTTCCACTGCATCCAATAGTTTGCCTACTTGTCCTCAAGTCATTGAGCAAAATAGTTTAAATTTGATAAAAAACAGCATAGTGTATTTTTACAAAAGTAATGCAGTTTTATGTTTTTATCCAGATATTTCACTCAGCATAATTTTCTTTTAATAGCTAGGTTGTCCTTTATAACATGGGCATATTTTAAAGGAACTCATAAAAATTTAATTTTACAGACTGAAAATTAAATACTAAGCACTGATGAGATGTGTATGTATGTTACAGGTTTAGTATGTGTCACAAATAAATACAGACACATAATTAGTTGACGGTACAGATTTTATAACATGTAATTAAAAAGTGGACTGCTGGAATCCTCTTTAAGATTTTATTAACAATTCATTAACTCCCTGAACTATTTAGGCATGGAACCTTAATATATTTAGTTTAGGAATATTTCCTTGGCAGCCTGATCCAGTAGGAGAACAAGCAGTTGAAACAGGGTAGTATTGTGGTTTTAAGTGTCTGAATGTTAGTTCCTTTGCTGGCTTGTGGCCTGTTCCCGAAGAAATGAGCAAGAATTAAGGAGGAGTCTAGATTTCCAGATTTCTCCCTATCCTTTCTTCTAATTATGGAATTACCAAGCAAGCATCAAAACAGCATCTTCAGTTGCTTCACCTTCCTCTAAAGCAACTGTTGCCAAACAATGCTGCATGAATCACCAGATACCCAACACAGTACTTTCTGGGGGTCTAAGAAGATTTAGCGATTCACTGCCTGCCTCTGGCACCTGCTACATTGTATTAGAAGCAGCTGAGAAAAGTGTATTACACTTTCCAATTGTTCGTGTGAAGAATTGCCATTAGCAGACATATCCTGTTGAGTCAACAGTGAAAGCAAAAGAACCCTGCCCCAAGAAACTATCTTGACACACCAGTGCAAGATACTCATAGTAAGTCAGATAAGCAGTTTTCCTCAGTGTTGTGCAGAGGTTCCGCTGTCTGCTTCTGCCTGTCCTCCCGAACATCCTCCTCCGAGGATGCAGAATGAAGGAAAATAAACATGGATTTCTGACACCAAGACCTCAGCCTCTCCCAGTGCAGTTAAATATGGACCCTTCTGGCTAGGATGCATGAGCAAACTTCTACATGGGCTGAGGGCAACTACTAGAGACATATGTACACTAATTCAATATACTAAAAAGCATACATTTCTTTCTTCTCTCCCTCCCCCTCCCCCCAAACATTAAGTAATAATTAATGGATGGAAGTAGAACTAGTATACTGACCTCATCAACATTCTCAAATGCATTGATGACATCATATGGCAAGCATGAGAGCAGATCAATCACAAACCAGGTCTTCAAGTAATTCATGCGAATCAGCTTTGGGTCAGAGATCACCTCTCCTGCTGGCCCCACAAAGGTGGTATGGAAATTAAGCACAATGTCTACCAAAAAAATGACATCTACAATGCTGTCGACTACTAGCCACGCCACATTGTTCTGTTTGGTTTTAAAGGAGACATTGTAAGGGACCAAAATAGCAGTGTAGAAGGTTAAAATCAAGATGATCCAGTCCCACGTAGTCTTGAAAACACAATAATGCAAAATTATGTGTGGCGGAGTCTTTGGTGCCTCTTGTTTGTACTGTGGGAGGATTTCAGAGCCCAGCTGCAGTACCTGTAGTCACAGAGATTTCAGGAGAAAAAGAAAACATGCTTAATTTTTTAACATTATTTTTCACATTGTAGATTCTCAAGCTCAGTACAGCAGTTGACAAAAATGCATGTCCGTTAACTCCTTTTATCACCACCAAATGGTAAGCAAGTCAGGATAAGTATCCTGTTAAACAAATCAGCATCAACCTAAGAATAGTTGTTGCTTCTTTTGATGCCATTAATTATTTTTTGACACTAAGCCTAATGTGCTGGGTATCCAAGACATATAGAGAAGAGAAGCTCCTTCAGCAGTCTAAATAGATGAGACAGATAAATGATGGGTGGGAAGGCAGTTGCAAATAGAAATCAATGGCAAAACCAGGAACAATACCGCAACTTCTCAGTTCCAGTCCAGCACCGGGACCACTGGACCACATAGCTTCTCAATATTGTCTATTTAACTCTTCACTATACTGTATCTGAAATAGTCTTATACTACAATCTATTATGAATGCATGCACCTTTGTTCCTCTTCTCTGCCCTGTGCAGGACCAAAGCCCATGGATAACTATCAATAGCCTCAATAAACTCATTTGGATCTTTAACTTTTCACTGAGAGAAGATCTGATGGTGTACAGTCAAGTTACAATGCAGTCAGGTCTGAATTCAAAAAAGCACTGCAGCAAAAGATAATCTGTCAGCTTGTGTTTTAAACCCTGGGCCTCAAGCTGAGCACATGCTCCAAGTGTTTTGCATAACTGCAATCTCCATCAGTGCTGCCCATTTTAAGTCTATTTTTCTGGTTCTGCACACTAGTGCAAAAAGAGTATGATTATGTCTTTGAATCTTGAGAACTAAAGTTTCTTCTACATACCTGTGAACAAGAATGTGTTGGTTTACATCTATGGATATACATGAGGGTAAAACAAACATGAAGGACCTGTCTCCAAATAAAGACAAGTTAAATTTTAAAATGAAATTTACCCTGGATGAGTTATGGGTGAAAACTGAAAGGAAGATGGAGGTTTGCTCAAGTGAGATGTGTTTGCTAATGCTAAACTCATAGAACCTGTGAGAACTGTTTAGGAGCATGGTTCCTTTTTCACATTTATTTATATCATAGTTCAGAGCAACAGGGAGCAGGGAAGGAAATTAAACGGACACCTTCTCAGGGAAAAGATCAGACAACATAGCTATAATAGGAGGATGTCTTCCTTTCATGCTCCTTATCTCAGCTTTTTAAACGTCAATTATTTGGACATGGATTTTTATCTGCAGGCTTTTCTGAGTGCTTTTTACTGTTCTTTTTCTGTGAACTGGTGGGCTTTTTTCCAACAGATTAAGCCAAAGGAGACAAAACAGAACAATCAGCTACAAGAGTTCTACTTGGACAAAACAGCCTCAGATCAAGTTCCTTGCTGCTTTGAACCTCACATAATCACTTACTCTTGTGCACAACAGGTGTCAGACACTGTCATATCACAGTCCCTTGCACATGTGTAAATGACAATGGGAGCTGCAAGCCTGCTGACTTTGAGCCCAATATGTCCTCCAGAAGAGAAGCAGCATGACCTGCTCAGAGACCCGCATGTTAGCACAGAGGCATCAACAGTTTGAAAAAAATAAGAGGACTTGGGATTTTTTGTTTCACTGAGTTTCTAGAATGACAGCAAAGAGGAAAAAGGAACATTTTCCCCTAAGTAGAACCCTTGCAGACCAAACTAGGACTCAGACACATCCACTGCAGTATTAAGTACTCTGCCACTCCTGATCCCAATTCATGCAGGTTCTCCACACTACCAAAAAAAAAAAAAGAAAAAAATATTAAAAATAAAAAGTTGTCTTGTGGTGAGAGGAGCTGGAAGCAACACAAGACAGAAGCAGTCTCTTCTCTGCAGGAGGCACTAGCCAGCCAATGCAGTCCCCAGAAATCACAAGTAGTGACTGGAAGAGGCACAGGTTGCGTACTGAGTTAGTGTGTGTACTCAGAGCATCATTCCCTTCAGGGCTTGTTTGCAGTCTCAACGACAAATGTTAGGATGTCTTTTCTCAACAAAAGTTCTAGCCCAAGATCAATATTGCAAATACCTCCTGCCCTCCTTTTTGAATATCACACCTGTATCTGAATCAGTTGGAAAGCACTGAGCTACTACTGGCTTTTATGAGGATTTGCATGAGTAGCAGCCCTAATATAACATCCGAACCCTGAAATATGCTTCACTGGGCAAGGAGAGTCCTCTGCAATATTCACTCACTGGAATAACTGATCAGCAAAACCAAGCACCTTCTATCACGTAGTAACTTTTTTCAGTCAGTTACCTGAATTTCAGTTCTAATGCTGAGATGTTACTAGCATGGGGAGATTGTATCACCCCTTAAATGCAGGCTGAAAACGTAATTGCTTCTTTTGCAATCACATCTCCTAGAGCTTATTTTTTTAGCCTCTGATACTATACAAAAATGTAAAACATTTTGGCAATCATTCTAATCAGCACAGAAACCTCAACCATGAAACACTGAAAAAATAGTTTTGTTAGTTCTTGTCAGATTGATTCTTACATATACACACATAAGTTCTAGGTTGAAAATTGTATAATGCACTCCATTTTGGCCACCACTGAACTTGCAGAAATTTTGCATCATCCAAACTAAAGTTACTGGAAAATGTATGAATGTATTCCCATATACCTGAATAATAGGAATAAAGGCAAGAACAATCTCTGTTTGGCACTAAAGAAGGGGCTGAATTCTGGTGTCCGTTATTTTGCTGTAAATCAAAAAAAATTACAGTAAATCCCATGGAACTGCAGGGATATAAAACTGAACTGAATGCAGAGAAAAACAGACTTCTAGTTTCAACTCATTAAGAAAATAAACAACTTTGCTGCTTCAGTGTTTTAAAATGTCATCACCAAGCACAAAGCACTCTCCCCTAGCTTGTTTGAGATTCAAAGGGCTACAGCACAGGAAAATAAAAGGATTGATGTCTCCTTCCCTTTTTATTTAGAAAGTAAACGTACTCTAAACTATCTGAATGGCTAGGGACGTAATTAATAAGTCTTTTGAACATCCACTACCACCTTGGAGTCTTTGGTTAAGCTCTACCAATGGCTATTAAGAGTGACCAGGGACCATGGCTTTAGCTGGTCTCCAGTGGAAGGATGTGTGCCAGCAGTGTGGGTGTGAATCTCGAAAAGAGGGGCAGGGACAGGGCAGGAGATGGGCATCAAGGAGTGACGTAGGGATATCAATCACTCGCAAGGTGGGGAAAGCCACCTGCAGCAAGCCTGGGGTGTCTCCAGTCTTTTGTTTGGGTGGGGTGGGGGTGACAACTTCTAGCCCTGCCTCCCTCTCACCGCGTCACTAACGTGCACCTTGTAAAACCACTGTATCTTGCTGGCATTGCTAGAGAGATGAACTGTCATTTCACAGCTTGAGATGGAAGAAGGGCACTGTCCCAGCTCATGCTACCTCTCTGGGGAAAGGCAGCTTGCTTTACAGATTGGCAAAGGTCTTGCAGCCTCCAGGACTGACAGCCAAGAGCTTTCAAAGGCACCAAATTTTAATTTTCATTGAAGGAAGAGAAAAATACCTATAACGAAGCTTAATTATCTCAGAGAACAAGCATGTGCTTTTAGCATTACGTACAACAAGAGAGCTCAGTGCTGTACAGAGATAATGAAAGGAAGTCCACAGAGCTTAGTGCTAAAGCTCTAGGTTTTGTCAGGTTGCTGCACTGGAAGTTAGGAGAGCTCTTCTCTGCACTTTTCACACCAAGGGCCACTCAGAGTCTACCCCTGGGTCATTAGAAATTAAAAGCTATAAACACCACTTTCTCTGCACCATATAGCAAAGCCAGGTAGATGCAAAGAGAAGTACCTTCTGCCCTATCCCAAGGTGCTCTTGCTGCACTCCAGCCTCTAGGGAGAGTAGTGCCAACCTGAAACACAGTATTTGCTGAAGCAGTCAGGAGTGGTTACCCACCTACATGAACTAACTAGATTTAAACTGCTTGTAAAGGTACTTTTCCTGGAGAGGAAAAAAAAAAAAACCCAGGAGATGAATATGAAAGTAATCATGAAGAAAATGTACACAACTATATAAACCGATATGCTGAGCTTCCTTCCACCCATGTGCATTGAACAAATATTTCATTACTATAATTTCCTAAATAACTGAAACAGCCCTGGTTTTGGAAGACTTTTCTCTATTATGCAGTTATACCATAGTAAAAGAAATATTTTATTCAGAAAGTTATTAATGAAAGTATTATTCCAATTACGTATGATTCACCAGCCACTACAGTTGTATTATCTGCGTTTATTATTTGTGGTAATGATGCATGATGTTTTAATAACTCTCTAAAGCCAGAGAATATTATTTTAAGAGCTGAAACAACAAATTTCATCATGGGTTTCACAAGGCTGTGTTCATTTTTTTAACATAACAAAATAAAAAAAAAAATCCCAGATTTGTTAAAAAATGGTGAATATATCACCAGTCAGGACTCATAAAAGTGCATCAACAAGTAGTTACAATGATTTATTTATTTTTAAGACTGCATGACTGGGGGAAAAAAAACCCACAGAAATAATCATTCATTTTCAGCTTAATCTCTCCCGTTTGTGTTTTCAACCACACATATTTGCTTTCTCTCACTCTCCCTTGCTTTTGTTTTCACAGGCACCCACACGAGTTGCTCCCAAGCCAAGGGCTAGGTGCTAAGCCACAAGTTGAAGCAAATTTTAATGGCAGTTATAAGTCCCCGGTAAACAAGGTTTAAAAAAGAAATGGCAGAAGTTCTGTTATTAAGCAGTGCTGCTAAGCACCATTATAATTTTTCTGCTTTTATTTCTCATAACTATTGCATTTTTTAAATTATGACACAATCTTGTTTACCCAGATCTGCCTGGTAAATATGCAGAATACATCAGCTAACACCGTAGGTGCAGAGGACGTATACTATGCAGTGACCAGGAAGAATGGTTCCTACAGCCAGCTCCTTGGTGATAAAGCCACAGAAATGTATTGATTACTTTATAGTCTTATTGCAAAATGTACTTTCAGAGTTACCTAACACCCTTGCATTAATTGCATAATTAATTTAAGCAGTTTTTGTATGACTGCTATTAGAAAAGTCAGGCTAAACAAATCAACACATACTGCCAAAAGTCAGAGACTGAGGCTTAATAGACACTGCTCATATTATCCATAGCCTATGGTTAAAAGTTTGCCACTAACACCTTTCTTAAGCTAATATTTCATAAGTGATAAAAGAAATTGTAAGCTTTTGTGGCAGGCTCCTATTTTGTGTTTGTACAACACCTTGCCCCACTCAGGTTCTAGGACACAACTGGCTCCTCAGATATTAAAAAATGTGATAAAGAACCAAGAGCAACACAAATAATATTCTAATAAATGAAGAGCCTTCTCGAGCAACCAAATTTATGTGAAATGCCACAGTGAGTAGGAAAATAAAAAGAAGAATTTTAATTTGAACTTAAGATTTCAAATAGGCTACTGCAGAGATGAAGGAAAAAAAAAAAGATTTGAAAATACAACAGGGAACAGTTAGAGACCCCCTGTTCAATATTACCAAGAGATCTTTCCAGAATAAGCCCCGCACCCCATATGTCTACAAAGGAAGAACAGTGGGCTTGCCTGTATGATTATCTGCACTCTGCTTTTCTCTAGTGTAGTCCTATTGACTTAAGTGGAATTACAGCAGATACACAAAAAGGTACCTAACATCACAGTTGGGGCTAATTTCTTTTTAAAATAATGACTGCAATATTCAGTTGGCAATTAAAGAAACTAATTTCAGACATGTAAACTATACACTTGCCTTTTATTACTTGTAATGAATCAACTGGCTGTGCCAGTTAGAATACTTGCAAAGACTTGTTGAGCACATCGGCTTGCAAGAAGTTTCAGTAATGTGTAGTCACTTAGGTGCAGACTGAGGTTCACTGAGCCAAAGAGAATAACCTCAGACCCTTTGCCTTACATTCTACTGCCCACATTTCAGCACGAATTCAAGGGTAGACCTCTAAAGAGAAGGAAGGACTATTTGATGCTAAGCTTTGAGTAGGATTAGGAAGGAGACTATTCCAAATTCCAGGACACTAAAGACACCTCAGGGTGGACATGTGATAATCACATGGTATTGCTACAGTATAATCTCCATGTGAATATCTGCCCCTCCCCTGTGCTAGTATGATCTATGTTATTTCTGTACTTCCAAAAGAAGTCAGCTTTCCATTCTGGACTGTATCTGTATTAAATACTGAATAGGCAAGCTCCTGTCCCTGGGACTTTCATCATCACATGTGATAACAGTACAGGCCTGGGCAGGAGTTGTTTATTTTGCATAGAAACTAAGACATATACAGGGCAAAATTAACAGAGTACTGACTATATGGAGACCCCATGGAGCCCATCAGTGGCTTACACTTCCAGCTACACAGGAAGATTAAGAATTACTGACAAGAGTCACAGCTTCTGCCACAGCATTCACAGCAATAGGTGATACAGAAGTGCCATGTTATATTGGCCATACTGTCATTAACGCCATATCAAGATGTGCCCTAAGCTGTTTTTACACCAGGAAGGCCCTGCTGCTGGCCCAGAAGACAGCTACAAGAAACTTGGGACAGTCTCTCCCCACTTCATGGCGTAAGCCCTAAAACCCTAAGTACTTCAAGGACCCTTCTCTGCCTGGATCTTTTCACAAAACTTTGAGAGTGTACTTAAATCACAAGGTTTCATTTTCCTAATCTGTCTGCAGTGTCGCTTGTGGCATCTTACAGCTGTTCTGTCCACAAAACCAGTAACTCAAACATATGTTTTAACCAGTTTGTAAAGCAGGATTGGGATCCCACTGAAAAAGAACTAGACATAAATGAATGCAGAGAACAACTGTGTCAAGGATTCTCCAGAATTTCCTTCTGTACTAACCTGAGTTTTTCTCACCTCAATTTTACACAAGTGAATAGTCCAAGATCCTACTAACATTGAGGTGCTCAGAAGAATGGAAACTAAGCAAGAAAGTTTTACTTTAATAATAATGCCATTATAAGACTTTGCTGAGATATGGAACACAACACCAGTCAGGTTACATGAAGTCTTCTGGACACCACTTTCCATTCCACTCTTGCAGGACACATTTCACAGCACGCGTGCCATATTCTGAGCTCCCATGCCTGCCACCAGGCTTCAGATTCCCAGGACAAGGGGGACAGACAGTGCTTGTCTCATGCAGAGACAACATACCCACAAAGGCTAAAAACATTTCTTTATGGTTTTTCAGGGAAAGAAAACGTTACCTCAGCAAGTCGCGAATGCTTGTGAACATTCTCTCCTTTCTGCACGCTTGGAGCAAGCTGCTGCAGCACACCTCGGCTGCTTGTGAGGGCCCGGGTCAAGCGAGCAAACTTTCCCCAACCTTGAGAAAACATACAAGATTATACACGTTACCAAAAAAAGCTGCAAGTGTACTACATAAAGCCCCCTATAACTTTAAAAAAAAAAGTTAAAACAGAGCAATCTGCTTTAATACTGACCACAAGGGAGTATAATTTAACCAAGTACCAGATAAAAGCAAGTCACAAAATAGTTGTCAGGGTGGTAAAGCAATAAAACCCATGACTGCAGTGACTTGGTATTCAATGGCTCTACAAGAGTGCTGCTACATGAACTGCACCTTTTGCAAGGATACTTTACAATAATCTATTAAATCCAATGGCCAGATTTGGATCTCAGCACTGCAGAAGACACTCCAGACTAATGAAGATGTAAGACTAAAATCACGCACAATGAAAATTATAGTTGCCTGTAACAGAAGTGAATCTGGCCTCAGATGTATTAAGCATAGATTCAGCATAAGCAGAGAAACATACATAGGATAATAAAAAGCAGAGTAGACAAGGCAAAACAAAATCATTAATTTTATCCTCTCTAAACAAAAGCGGGAAAGACACAAATAGATTTGCTCAAACTCTAATAAAACATTTAGCAGCTTCTGGCAGAAAAGTCATATACTGAATTTTAATTCAGAATATTCTTTACAGCCATTTCAAATACCCCTCAACATAGAAGGCCTTGAATGACAGTCATAAGAGCTAGTTACAACTATAATCTTTATGAGCAGTACTTTGGCATAACAGAAAGTCAGGCAGAGTATACATCCGGATATTTTTGATACTCTGGAAGGAAAGTATCAATGCATTTTGTCCCAGTCTCAAAAATGCTAGCACCACCTGGGAACTGTTGAGCAGTCTCACCTCCTACTCCAACTGAGGACACTCAGCACTTTGCAGACTCAGTTCTTAATGAGAACCTGGTTCTGGAAAAAGTTCCCTCCACATTATGGTTTCGTCACCAAAAGAAATGGTACTATTAGCAGCAACCGTTTCTAAAGACCAGGCTGGTGTTTAGCCTGCAAGTGATCTGTGACAAGTACAGGAACATGGGTGGTTAAAATACTGCCCAGTACTTTGAACATATCCTTGGTTGACGTCTGTCTTTGACAGAATTTGCAGGAACATGTTTGGTAATTTGAGAGGTGAGCACAAAAAACAAACAAATTGCATGGATCCACTACTGAACAAGATTTTCCAGGACAGATCTGAAAAGAGAGTTTAGCATTTTGTATTTTAAGAATAAACAAAAAATGCATTTATTAAAGGGGAGAAGCAAATTCATCATACCTCTCCATTATCAGGAATAAAATGGAAGATTTTCTTATGCCTTAAAGCACATAGCAAGCCTGTCACTGGTAATTTAATAGCCAAGTTGAGTAGAATTAGCCAACACTTTCAGGCAGTATTCAGCAACAAGTAGATTGAATGATTTCCATCCAGGAAGCCAGATCTTTCCTGATAAACCCATGTGAGATTAGCTACTATACTAAAGGACTATTTCTCAGAGAAATAAATCAACATGACAGAACCTCAGGTGAGGTCAGTTTGTATCTGTTATAAACCTGACCCAAAGCACCTGATTTCTGACCATACATTTCCATGGAAGGTGCTGGGGTTTGGTGGTTTGGGTTTGTTTTTTTTTTTTTTTAAAAAAAGAGACACATTTATAAATGAGTATTCTTTCTCTACTGTACATGAAGAAATCCAACTACAGTTGATAGGCTAAGGCTTGAAGGCCTTACTACCTTCTGACTAAAGCCAGTAGAGGTTAAAAGAATGGATCAGGCAGGAAAAACCTTTCATAATGGCTAATCTTCAACCGATATAAATCAGACTGGCCTTTGTAAAAGCCAACACAGCTACAGCAATTTACACCAACCCAAATCTTTGCTTTCGCGGAACTTATGCGCCAGCACTGCTACGTTTTCTTCCTGCTTTACAGGACCACGAGAGCAGGCTATCAGCATGGGTATGTTTTCAGCGATGTAAATCCAGACTGACGAGGCCCGAGGGGGATGTGTTCCAAGAGGATACAGACACGAGCCCGCTTTTCCAGCCCCGGAGCGGCGGGGGGGGCGGTGCCGCAGAGCCGCGGGCCCCGGCGCTGGCCGTGGTGCTGAAGCGGGGGCGGGGGGGGGCGGCCGCGCCGCGCCGGCTGCAGCCCAACAGGGCTTGCCGGCAAACGGCAGCCCCGGCGACAAACAAGCAAAGACGACAGAGTTCCAGCTTCGCATGGGAACTCGAAATCTGCCTCCCTTACCAGACATAATGTTTTTAACGCCAGCTGTCACAGACGGCCCCTTTTGCTAACTCAAAACAGACTGATGGGTAGGGCGTTTTCCTGGAAGATTCAAATTGGTTCAAAACCAGAAGACAAGCTTGGAGCGTGTATTTTCTTCCTATCATTGAGTTTTCTAAGAATTGGGCTATTCAGACATAAGCAGAGAGAGAAGGAAAAGGAAGCACCTCACCTGAGCTTTCTTGCACAAAAGCACTGCCAGACATCTCTCTGGCATGGTTTGTGGCTGTGAATGCTGAGCACCTTCAGGTACCTCCCCCTCTTCCCAAGAGTCATCTCCTTTTGAAAGGTACAGCTTAACCCATTCCTCTATAAGCATCTCCCCTGCCCTGCACGTTGCAAATCTCATTTGTGGGTGCCTAAATGGTATGCAAATGAACTGTTCCCATGAACGTGAGATCTCTTGCCACATGCTCCAAACTCTGATCTGAAAACAATATAACTTCATAGGCAAGAGACTGTGTCAAGAGGCAGGGTGTTTTAGCTTGGCTTTTTAAACCAGTGCTGACCTGAATATGGCAGGGTCCAACTATATATCCTAACTCTCCCCATACATTTGGTACAGCACATACGAGCTCAGTCTGGAGTTATACAAGCCATTGTGTGATGAAATGCCTAAAACCAGGCACTGAATCACAGTGCAAACATCCCAGGTATATGAATCTCATCTTTAGGACAGAACACTCTCCTCCTTGTATTGCCCTTTTTTTTTGTTTGTTTGTTTTGTTTGGGGTTTTTTTTGTGAAGGGAAGATAAAAGTGTGGGAACTTTGAAGTATAATTATAGTAGACCTGCAGGCTGTGGCATAGCAAAAAGAAAATCAAAATGAGAGAGAATGCCAGTACTAATCCTATCGAATGATAACTTCTCCAATACTGCTTGAAAAGACAGCAGTACCTGTTGAATTTATTGCAATTTTTCCTCCAGAAGCCTAAGGACAGACACAGCCTACAGCAAGTCAGATATTTATCCAGTGAAGACAGGTCAAATAATGGACTTAAACCACAGGAGAGAACATAAACATTAAATTCTAAGGGTCATGGAGCTGATTACAGGAAGAAGATAGAGGTTTCCAAGACAAGAAACTAGGTTTCAGGATGGTGTAAGAACATATTGATGTTAGTCTTGCTAGGACAGGGGGGACCAGATGATATGGTTTAGGAGTTCTCATTCAACACAAGCAGCTGGTATATCCCTACATCCACTCTTGTCCTCTGGAAATAGAGAAAATATAAATTAAATTGAAACCTAATGACCCTAGGTGATTCTCATATAGGCATATATATTCCTCAGACAGACAAGAGCTCATATCAGACAAGACAGCTTGGAATTCGGGTACCAAACATAAAGCTGGATGCCAGCCCCACGGTTGTGCTTGCCTGCACCTCTGTCTTTGCTTCTATCCCATTTTTATCATTGTTTGGTTTCCTTTTTCACTTCTGCAGAAAACATCGTGCAGGGACAAAGCAATGAGATGGCACTAAAACATCTCCAGCTTCAAAAGGATGAAGAGCCTTCACCATTAACAGCACTGATTTTAGCTGTCCTGCGTTCCATGATGCTGTTTCATTTAATTGCAAAAAGTTGAATAGAAACTGCTTCTCAAAACACCCAAGATGACAAGATGCCTACAGCAGGGACAAAAGCTGTCCCCTGAGCTTTGTTTCATGGGGAAACATGGCACTGAAGTACACCTTTGTGATATGATGTTTAACTCATCAAGATTTCTCCTCTTTAAGGGATGAAGCTTCATTTAACAATGCTCTTAAGTTGAACAAACCTATTTTCTGTATTTTGAGGTGAGCATGATCTGTTGATACTCAACCCACAACAACATTTATTATTTATTTGTAGGTAGTTATTTGTTTCCTGCCACTCTCCTCAATTTGATCATGATGACTCGTAAATGCAAACATTAGGAACTGTGGCAGTTACAGAACCCTTGTTATCAAGTTGCTGATCCATGACTTATACAATCCCTAGAGTCAGAATAAGGAGCCATTGCCTGCTAGAGAATAAGCTCATTTGGTCATGTGTCTGTTGTTCACATAGAACTGTGTAAATGTGAGTAAATCAGGATTCTAGCAGTTCTTGCTACCACTCAAACCACCTTTGTTTTCTTGCACATCAAAGATCCCTGCTTACATCCATCATGCCTCTCTGCAGTCTTAATGCTCCTTCCATTTGAAACTTCATTACTAAAACTGTCTTATTTTTCCATCTGGACTGGGAAAGCATACCAAAGTTTTTTAATACACTCACCACTTCCCTTTCATTTGTTTCCTTTTTTAAGAAAACATTTCATCTAGATGAAAGTAGAGTATAACTTAATCAAAATATTTCAAACACTGGCTCTGCTCATATAAATACATCTTTAAAAACAGAACAAAAAAATTAGACAGCAACAAAAAAAAAACCCGCAGAAACAAAAAGGAAAAAAAGGAAACACTTGGGGAGTTTTCCCTGCATTAAGATGGAGGCAATCAAAGTATTATTTTTTGTGTAGTCCTGCTTGTGATGCAAAGGACAGCTTAGCTGCAAAATGAAACAAAGCTTCTTCTGCAGAGGAGATGATAACCGATGATTGCTACAAAGCACAGGAGGTTACAATAGCTAGGAGGCTAACAACCGTTCTCCTGTATGATTCAGTGATGATGAATTTGATCACCTTTTTGTATAAAAACAAAGTATCAAAAGCAAAAATTAGTATCCAAAGCATAATTTCCAAACTTTTATAAAGCAGCATAGATGCATCTGAATATGTTCACATTGTATTTAAACATGCAAAACCTGCTCAGACAAACTTCCTACTAGCTACTCAGAGTGCAGGCACAGACTCTGTTTGTCTGCACAAATTATTGTTTTCATAAAGTGATGCATTCTACTTTATACACTATTCTCAAACAACTCATACTTGGTGTGTTAGATCTCAAACAAAAAAAGACATACAGACAAAATGCATGAATTCCAAATATAGCATATACTCTAAAATTCAGCTAAGAAGGTGACCTATCACTTCACAAGCCAAATTTAGCTATGCTATAGCTTAATCTTGCCTGCTTCTATTCAAGTAAACCTATTTTTTCCTGATTTTTAAAGGGGCAAGCATACGGCAAAGAGTGGAATGAGGCTGTTTAAAAATACTATATCATTATCACTGACACACTATTTTTAAGCTGTTTTATTTAGAATGCACTATTTTTAAAGCTGCCGCATTTAAAGGCAAATTTATTTAACTTCTATGGCAATCATAAAATAAACATCTTCTAAATTATCTGAATCAATTAACAAAGACTACAATTAGAAGTCTATTTTTTACATGGCTTTAGAAACTTTTTTTTGTTTTATCTATTCAAATGTCTAAAATTATTAATAAAAATTGGTACTGGGACCTTCTATCTCTCTGAGTCACCTTCAGATAAAAGATGCCTATTCATTTTTGTGTACAAGTCAAACACCTGTCATTGGAGCTCAACACTTCACACTCAAGGAGTCACTACATCATTTGCAGCTGAACAGTCATTCTTGAAATTGCCAGCAGGTGATAGAAAACTGAGATATACCACAGCTAAGCAGGCTTAGCCTGACAGATTAGTTGCCTCTTAAATTGATCATGTTTTTGTACTACATAATGCTTTTCTCTACATAGACATACAGGCATTGATTTTGAAAAACTTAAATACTTTATTCTATGCCATTCTATGCCAACTATGCAAATAGCACATATGTTAATAAAATACCTGCATTTGCAGGCAGCCGTTTACATATTAAGGGGTCATATGCACAGGAACTGATTTCACATATAAACACAGTAAAAGAAATTGGTGAAAGCCGATTGAAGGCAAAAGAAGGAAAAATAATTGATTTAGCAATCAGTTTTCAGTTGTTTCAATTAAACAATAAATCTCCAAGTTCACAGTTTTAGGTTTTCAGAGTGGGAGCTCATTTGGTTTTAGAATATAAGAAACATTCCTACGAAAATTGCTGTCTTCCAAAAGCGTGCTACAAAATTCCTGTGTAATGTTGTACACGGTGCAAAGAATATGCCCTCTTCAAAGCTCAGGTCTGTAAAAGCAATGATTCTTAGAAGAAGCTAATATAATTTTACCTTTTTTTTGATCTTTCAAAAATATTTTTCCCCTCCATGAATCCTAGAACCCACTACAGACAATTGTCTGACATTCCATACCTGCCTTTTTTCCCCCGTCACAGTATATAATTGCACGATGAGATCTAACATTAAAGGCATGGTCATGCATGTAAAATTATTTAATTGTTTGACAAATCAGCTCTTCTTTTCCAAGAAATTGCTCACCTAGCCATCAAGTGACTGATACAATATCACCTCCTGAGATGCATGCAACAAATTCCAAAGCTAGCCTACAGCAACTAACTTAGGGAAGAAAGAAAGGCATAGGGGATAAATTAAGGATTAGAACAGAATGTGCAGTTTCATTTATATCATGTTTGATTTGTGTATACAGCGACAGAGAACTCTTTACCAGCATGAAACTGGTGCAACTTCATTCATTTTAGGAGATTCAGAAACAATATTTGGAAGACTCACTTAGTGCATGAAGTCTTCTGTACATAAAGTCATAGCACTCGGAAGGAATACAGAGCTGTGAATCAGCAGCCTCTAAATAATACGTCCAGTTCTTCTGTCTGCAACTTTTGTTAGTCACTTAGCCAGTTTCCATGGGCTAGATGAAGAAGTTTTGCTTATCATCTTAACTCCTCTGCAAGTAGGTGCACTTGTATGTGGGTTTAGTGCTTATATTGCTTTAGATATGGAACTACTAAGAATTACCATGATCACTGTAAGAACAGCATGATTTCAAGATCCAAAGGAGATTTTTTTAAAAAAAATCAGGGTTCCCTTCCTTCAACATACTTCTCTTGAAAACAAAAATTTACAGTGTTTCCTTGTGTTGAAACTGAAGGACAAACTCTTTTCACAAGAGTGCATATCACTATCACATTAAGGATCTTCTGTGAAATCAAAGACACAGCTAGCACCCCTGTCAAAGTCCTGCTTATCAATTGACTAAATGAAGCCAGGGCCTTCACTCCCAGCAAATAAATGAGACCCAGCTTTACTGCATCATGCTGATTTATCTTTGCTGTCAGTCCTCATCAGGATACAGTGAAGACCAGTAGGCAGGGGGAAAAAAATACTGTAGACCCAACCTTTCTGACAAGGTACATTTTTTAGTTTTACTAAAGCAATGAAGAACCAAACAAATATCATTAAAAAGAGAATAAAAAAAAAAAACAACCCACATAGCCTGGAAGAGGGTGTGTTTGTCAAGGTTGTACTTCCTTTTTCATGGTAACAGGTGTTTCCACTTTGAGAAACTATGTTTTTAAAGAATAACATTTTGAGCATAAATGTAAATCAGTTCACATTCACAGTAAGCTTCCTGTTTAATTTAATACTACAAATATTATTAAATACTAGAAAAATGCAAACAACAGGAGAACTTACGTCTTTTTTTACCCCAGAGGACACAAGTCTCTGTAATTCTCCATATGGGTACAAAAGGTCTATTTCTGACAGGATCTGAACCTGAGTGCAAGTTTATGCTGCTGTCACAGCTGAGTTTGCTGCCAGGTTTTCCCAGGTGTAACTCAGCAAAGGGTTAAGAGCAAAACACAGCAATGCTACTTCACTCACCAGAATAGTTTAAACTTGATTTGACTTAAGATGATGGGAACCTCTTCCACATATGTTAGAGGAAACTAGTCCAGAACTTTAATATAAGGAATCCCGTAATAATGGTAAGTAACATCAAGCCAGGCAGAATGAAATTATTCAGATCTTTGCTAGACTCAGACAGGGTTAATTCCTCAGTTTTTGCATACAGTGTCATACACAATTTGTACAGGGCCCAAGACCCTTCAGTTCCCTCTGACATCGAAGAGGCTGTTTAGCAACATTGTGACTCTTTGAAGGCTATGCTGGAGTGTGGATTAATAATGAATTTAAAAGGAAGAGCAGCACCTATTTGCTAAGTAAACTCTGCTTCCTGAAGCAGTTGCAGGTTTCATTAGCAATGACCCTTTCCAGTGCAGGCCAGAGCCAATTCGCTTAAGAAACCAGCAATCATTCCTTGCACAAATGCAGCCCCCGGGGCATAGCTACAAGTTATTTTAACGTCTAATTCTTTGGCTTTGGTATTTAAAGGACTTCAGCTCTTTCAAGACCAGGGCAAACAAACAGAAGCAGCATAAATATGTAATTGTGGAAAAGACAAACCTTTACATGAATCATCCTCAATGGGCTGCTTGAAAGCCGTTATGTCATTGAAAGTGCAAAGAAATAAAACCACTTTATCCTGCTCATTTCGAATTGGAGCAATTTTCACAAAGAACCAGACAGGTGTTCCTGGAAACAAACAGCAAAAAGTTGGTCAATGGTAGGCAGAACAGTCAACGGGCGAGTTTAGATGTTTACACTTCAAAATCAGCCATCTGTAAATGTTACTTTAATGTTGGGGTTTTTTGCAAACACCTATTAGGAAAAATGACAAAGCAGCTGACAAGAGTGTTAGTTAAGTTCTCTGCTCTGCCTCTGATTAGCTTTTTAATCTTCAGGGATCACTCACTACCTCTGGGCTTCATCTACAAAGTGAATACTTGAACTTACGAAGTGCTTTGTGATCTCCTGAAAGAAGAGTCCGATGTTATGTGCAGAGGGTGCACACAACAGAGTCTTGCTGGTTCTGTGCAGGACTTGAGAATGAGCCAACCATGCCTAGACCATGACCATAATACAGAGTCTCAACTCAAGAGCATGACCAGCTTGGTTGACCTTATACTTCTCTGCAAACAGGGAGCACCATCCCCTAACAGCTACATCAGCCTATGCTCAGCTTCAAAAGCCAGGCTCTGGGAGCTCTGGTCTAGACTGTAAATCCTCCCATGCAAGGGAAATCCTTGGCAAGCTGAAAGGCAGCTTGCCTTGTCCTGAGCCTGCCATCAGGAAGGCCATCAGGAAGGCCATCAGGAAGAAGCCATCAGGACCAGACCATGGGCTGTGGATGGGAATAAGTTGTACTGCATAAAACTGTACTTTTCTAATTACTGCAGTAGGTAAACTACTAATGAAAACTGCTTGAGAGGTTAGAGCCTGCACATCACAGAAAAAGATGATCCTAGATAACGACCCTTCAGATGCTGCTGTCAATTTTTCTTGACATCTATCCACACAGATCACCTTGAGGAGAGAAACTGTCAGTCAGCCCTGCCTTTCCATATTTCTGGCAGTTTTGCTGAGGCTGCTGAAAAGACCCTACTAATAGCAATGAAGTTCCATGTAACAAGACAGTATCTATCACTCTCGTTTCACAGGAGTCACCACACTGATTTTAGTGATATACTCACTAAAATACTCAATAAGCTGATTGGAGGGCTCAGAACAAAGCAGTTGGCTCCTGTGTGTCATAACATGGCCTCCTTGTAGGCACCATTTTTTAGTCTGCAGTCTTAACTTTGGTCACAAAAAGATGACTCCTTCTCCAGCTGTGAGGTACATGGCAATCAGGAGACGCCAGGGTCACCAGGCCTGGGCCTGCAGGGAGCTTGTACATGAGTTTTCAGACTGTCCCTACACCCTCAATGATGATGAAAAAACTCACCATTGCTTTTGCAGACATAAGAAGTAAGAGCCAAAGAGAGGATTCAGGCTTGCTTGCTGTGAGCAACGTTTCTCTTGTGTGTGTCTTGTGAGCTATGTTTGGAGAAAAGGCTCTACATACCAGGGGCCAATGTAAGATGTAAAAATCAGCAGGATTTCGACCATCTGGGAAAACCAGAATAAACAGCACCATACATAATTTTTGTCACTCATGCAGGAAAGCCTATTTTAGAAAGGGTGAAGTCTTAGGAGACTATTTCCTTTCTTTCTCGATCACAGGACCCCCCTCCAGGCTAGAGATCAGATTCTCTTTCACCTGAATTGCTCAGTATTTTAACATGAGTACTGCATGGTATATTTCATGCAACAGTTAGTTATAACAAGAGCCACTTGTGCTTCCTGACTGTCAAAGGGTCACAAGGAAACCTCAGGTAGTTCACAAGTTACTGTTCAGCAAAGCAAGCAAAGGCAGGGTTTTTTTTTCAACTTTGTTAATATAACAGAGGTTGTTGCTACCAGTGCCTCACCTGGCTGTTTCCCAGCCTCTGTGCTTAGCAATCATTTCTGGCCACAGAAAGCCAGGGCATCTCCAAGACCCATGGACAACTTCTATAAATGAAGTTCAATTCCTAAGGCTCCCACTGTGCCTCATAGCACAGGCAGTTTCAAACCCTGGCTTAGATTCCATGCCATATGTACAGCCACCTCTATAAACAGCAGGGTATATGACGCATGGAGGCCTCTGCTCAAAAAGCAGAGAAATCCAGATGGAATCACTGATGGCCACTTCTGGAGCATGCCTGCATGGCAGAAAGTATTCAGGGGTCAATATATATATATTTTTTTTTTAAAGAGTTAGCATTCCTGAACAACTCCTTCCAATACAGTATGAGCAAACAAAAATGCTAAATGCAAGAAAAGATTCAGCAAGGTAACTGTGCCAATAAAATCATCGCTAACTTGCTAATGAGCTTAGAAGACACTGCCACAAAGCAGCCAACAGCAATTTTCAAGACAGTAACACCCTTTACACTACCCTTTCTCAGGAGCTCCTAAAATTGCCTATCTCTGTTTCTTCTTGCCTACTTGTTTTTCCCATCTTCACATGTGAACTATTCTGAGGCTGATCAAATCCATATCTTGCTTTTACACAGACTCCTTGGTGACTAATTGCTTTTTATTTTACCCACTTCAACACCCTTCGCTAACACTGCAACTTTTTAATCAGCCAGGATTGCCATCTACAGCCTTGCTTTTGATCTCCATCTACATGCACTTGCTTTTTTGATTTGGGATTTTTTCCCCCTCCCCAAAAACACTTTGTATTGTTTCGCTACTTCAAGCTACAGCCATTCTGCTATGGGCTGCTCATAATATCCACCTTCATAGCACTGAGGCCAAATTACATACTCAGCTTCATCTCTGCCCCTCACAGCTATAAAAACTTACTACCCTGCTTTTGAAAATGCTGTACACATCACAGAAACAGAAAGGATCCAATTCACCCTCTTATTCTGGCTATTTGTCAGATGTATGCTGTCATTTTCTCTTTACAATTATGGTATGATATGTTGTTGCAAGATTTTTTCTAACATGTTCTGAATGCAGCAAGAGGAAAGACTTTTCCCGATAACCTGTAGAAGGCTGCTGCAGGGCAAGGAGCTTATATCAGCAGGGTTCTTGCTTTCTGACTCCCTTGACTCCCGCTCCTGTGCCGCATTATTTCTAGTAAAAAGGAAAACAAAACACTGTTTTACCTAGAACCAAGTGTAGATCTTAGTGATGTGCCCCACAGGCAATGAGAAGAGACAGATATTCTTGATAGCTAAAAGTAGGTGTTTTTGATGACTGTCACTATTTGGGTACCCTTATAATTTCCAGAGTGTCAGAGTGCCATGAACAGGGTGTATTCCAGGGCAGAACGTAAAATCAAGGTGGCACACTGGTCATCTTCCAGTTTTGGATCTACACAGTAGCACAGCAACAGCAGAAATAAGTAGATGGAAAATTCTGCCAGGCCATGTATCTGTCTCCCCAACATCATTCAGTATTTTTCCCTGCAGTGTGTTCCCCACCATCTTGTCAGTCTCTTTTGTGAATAGGAGATCGGTGGATATAAAAATACAATCATGAGGTGAGAGCTCACAGTGCTGCATTAAATGCACTTTCCACAGTGCTCTGCAACCAGGAGCTTGCTCATAACAGAACTGGGATCTGAACTGTGGGAACACACTGAAAGGCTCAGCCAAGATGTGGCCGTGCTCAGCTTTTTTCCTGCATACTGGTTTAATTATCAGAAGAATTTTACTTTTTAAACATTAAACAGTTTATTTAACTATTAAACAGGAAAGCTGAAAGTATAAACCACTTATAAATCAGATCGGAAACTAGAATTTCAACCTCCTGCAGGCAGCCCTCATACTCCTGGTGTCAAAGCGGATGTCCCTGCTCAACTAGACAATCACTACTGGCAAGAGGCACAAACATGGCCATTTTAATGAAAAATGTGACTTTCAGATTCAGCCTATGAGTTATTCAGGCAGTGAAACTGCAGCATGTTTCAGAGCTCTCACAGCAAAACACGAGTAACTTCCCCATACGCCCTCAGTCTGCATTGATGTACAGCCACGCAGAAATTGTTTACCAGTGTTTCCAACAATACATCTACTTTCATTTACATTTTGCCTTCTGTCCTGGCAAGCTCTCTCACTGGTGAAGTTCAATGATAATGCCAATGCACAAAGAAAGAAGCAAACACTTGTGAGCCACATTGTCTTCTGTTAGATCTGGAATTAACAACGAAAGAATCCAGAGTTTGTCTGACGGCATAGGACTAATCCTGCTAGAAAAGGGAATGTCACCTCAAAGCTGGTGGAGGAGCAGTGTGAACAACTGGGAAGATATGAAAATCTACAATGAACGTCTGACAGTAGCTGTAGGACCAGCTTGTCTCATGGTACCAAAGTTATGTAGCTAATTCCAGAATTAACAGATGCAGCTCTTAATAGTCTTCACTGGCTTGAGCACAGTACTTACAGTGTTGCCTTAAAGGCAAGACAATTTTAAGGGCTGTGACTCAGGTCCCAAGTCTTCTCCAGACTAACACACAGTAAATGTCTCCACACCTTATAATTTCCCATCTGTAACACAAATACTACTGTCTCTTCCCTCTCCTCTTTTCCAGTCCTGTGTATTTCAACAGTGATACGTTAAGCCCCTTGCTGAGCAGGAACTCCAGCATTTAACATGCTATTTTAACTTTGGTTGAGGTCCTTCAGAAACTCTTATAGTATCAAAGTGAATGAGATGTTACAGGTCTATTCCAGCTTCTCCCCCTGAGCATACTGATGACCTCTCCTTCAGTTCTCCCTCCTGTCAAACAAAAATAGGCTATAATGAAAATCAGAATCACTTTTAAATATGCTTTTTCCCCATACCTTGAACTATTTAACAAAGGAGGTCAGCTGTTTTTCAAAACTACAAAAAGTGCATTGTTTAAATAAAACCACAACATGCAATTTTTCTTTCCGCAAGGTAAAACAAAATTTGTTTATAAATACGATGAAAAAATATGTTTTGACAATTCAGACATCATCTTCACTGCCCTTACTAAATGGGGCAAGTTTCCTCAAAGCAGCACAACCTCTGCATTACTTGATAATGTCTCAATCAAACGGTCATCAGACAGGTATTGCCCTGAAGGTAAACAGTCAAGCAGTATGGAAATGGAAAGGATAGAAGCACGTTCTGTGTCTCCACCAATTCCTACATGCAGACAGCAGGACTTCAGTTATATAAACAGCACAGCTGACCATTACAGTCACTGCTTTTGGGGTTTCGCTTACGCCCAGGTACTCAGTATGAGATTGTTTCTCTCTGTCCCACACAGACCAAATAGTTTGTCCAATATCAAATTAGCAAACCAGCTGATGAGGTGCGGTCAGAAAGAGTTAGGCAAGCCACTATATCGACACAGATTTTAACTAGGAGCACACAGGAGCCTGTGACATTTGACCATGCAAGACAAAGAGCAAAAGTCTTCCTATAGACTCTACCTTCTAGTACTGAGAGTGTGCACTGAATGAGAACAAACCAACTCAGTATGTAGCTCACCGCCCTGTGCCAATACTAATAGACCTTTAAACACATTTCCAGCACTTTAAAAGCTGTTACCTTCATGTTTTCCGCATCTGGTGCTGCTATGCTCTGGCAGCTAATGCTTCTAAAGGTCAGATTTTTACATGCTAAGATAAGGAAAATCAATTTCAGTCCTCAAAGGTGGAATCGCTGTGCACAGGGGTTATCCTATGACACTGAAACAATACAGTAGGGAAAAGGTTCCACACACACCCTTGTACTGCAGCAGTGTTGATATGGTGTACCTGATTCTGAGTTCTCTGAAGAATAGAAAGTGAGTATAAGGAAGGGGAAGACACAGGGAAGTCTTGAAATCCTCTTTCCATTTACCCCAGATAAAATATTTAAGGATTACTACTGAGAAGTCTTACTGTTCTGTATATGTTTGAGGAGATGACATCAGGTCTTGCTTGCCAACACACTTGAAGTTGACAAGATCAATGGGAATTATCAGGTTTATGAATCCAAAATACTTAGATTTGACCGTGCTGAAGGTATCCAAACTCATGCAGATGGATTTCACAGAAGAGGAGATGCAGGTGTGCATACTGCTTGACAAATATAGAGCTAGAATTCAATGGGAGGTTCAGGAAGATACATGCCACTATACTCCAACACCCTCATTCCTTCCTGCTTCTGGTCCTATGCAATGATTTGGTTTAGCAAAAGTTTCCATCTTGCGACACTAGAGGCACAGCACACACAAATACAAATTGTTTTAACCAATAACAGTTATAAGAAACTCTCCCTAGTGGTGGGCAATCACATGTCTACCACCCTGAAGTAAATTTTGCTCTCTATAAATTAGGATGGGGTTATTCGTCTGTTTTTTAACCTCTGTAGAAAGCACTGGTCCAAAAAATAAGTGCAAGTAGAATCTGCCAAATCACTATTTTGGGCTTATTTGTCATTCTTTGACATTTAAAAGCCTTCTAATACACTGGGGGGGCGGAGGGTTTTTTGCAAACAAAACAAAAAAACCACACAAATATTCATGATACTAAATTTGTTAAACATTCAAGCACCCAGAAAACCAGGGAAGTGAACCCCAGCACAAACTGAAAGTGAAGCCCAGCCTTTGGGGCTCTCACCATAATGTATGTACTCAGAGAAGAGCTACTGCTTATCCAAACCACTTTGCAGTGTGCATAATAATTACCTACAGTCAACCCTTTGGCTGCTGCCATTTCACTGGCCCCACTTGCAGAAAACCTCGGGGTGGGGCAGGAGGAGAGGGAGGTGTCTTATCACTCTGCAGCACTGCTGCAGACCACAAGCAATGGGAACGTCTTTGCTGAGACAGGGGACACAAAGACTCTCTGTAACTCTTCATGCATTTTACTTTTGAAGAGTCCAGCCCACTTCAGATATTCTTCCATTGAAGCAGATGAAGTATTGCATAGAAAAGGGGGTTAGATTTCAAATGGGCACCACCTCTTCAGAGGTAGACAGAAGCAAGTAAATTTATATTCTTACAAACATTTACTTCAGCAACAATAGAAGGAAGTGCATCTAGAAGAAGCCTGCTTTTGCACTGCTTGAAACCCAGACCTGTGTTGTAGATGGAAAACTAGGCAATGAAAGTCCAAGTTTCATTTATTCAGCCATTTTAATTTATGGGGCTGACCATAAAGTGTAAAAACCTAACAAATGGCTGTCAAAGTCTCATAAGAAGTCAGATGTTTAAGCTGCATCAGTTCAGATACGCTAAAATATGACTAAGACTAGATACAAAGTATTTTCTAATACATTAGGTCGTATCCTTCCTTGGTGTAAGTTAATATAACTCCACTGATTGATTTCACTGAGACTTAGCAATGTTTTGATTTTCCCATATAAAAATAAACAATACTTCCAGCACCACCAGACACATCTAATCAAACAATGGAACTGAAGCTCTCACATGAAATTACTGTCAACCTGTCTGTTGTCATTTTGCAGTCCAGATTAAAGAAAGCTTTCACTTTGTCTCCTTCCAGGTATGACCATGAATCCCCACTGAATGCATGGCATCAGAGCAACAATGACAAAAATCTGGTGGCTGTGCACCTACTTGCTCCAATTGCTTCCAATTATGTGGTGGTAGAGGCCCCATCCCTGGCAACATTCAAGGTCAGGTTGGATGGGGCTCTGAGCAACCTGATCTAGTTAAAGCTGTCCCTGCTCACTGCACGGGGGCTTGGCTAGATGACCTCTAAAGGTCCCTTCCAACCCAAAGTATTCTATGATTCTATCCTGAAGTAGCTCTGCATTTCTAGGAAGCAATTCTTCCAGAAAATAACAATGATCATCACATATCTGCTAAGTAATCAAGGGCCCAGCCCAAGGAACCATCAAATCTCTATCACATCTTAACTTCAAGTTCTGAAAAGAGGGAGGATAGCCACTTTTGGATGGGTGGAGGGCTGGACAGAGAAAGTGGAGGCCAGGGTAGTAGAGACAGTATCTATAAATGCAAACATGATGAAGGCAGAAAATTGTATCATTCTTCTGAATACTACAGCCTATGTTGTTTCTAGAGTTTGTGATATTGTGTGATATTCTAGAGTTTCTAGATATTATGAATTGCAATGAAGCTGGTGGATATACTGTACCTATCAACATCTGGATGGGGTATTCTTATCAGACAACCAAGTAAATACTAGCACTGGGTCACCACCATGGAGAGTGTCATGTCTAAAACTGGAAGTCTATCACTTCTAGTAGCATTATTAAGTGTCTCAATCTATTGTTGACATGTCTACTGTAAGATCAGGACCTAATTGTTACTCAGAGAAAGAGAGGTGACTGCTACTCATAAAGATACAAGATGAAGATTGACCTGCACTAGCAACGTCACAGTTAACTTGAAATTCCTGCTTTGTTTTCCTTTTTCTACCCCCAAAAGGCTAGAGATTGTATTGTTAAAACAGCTAGAAGTACATTAAGTGTGCAGGCTGTGGAAAAACGTACCAATTATTGAACAACACAAAAATGGAAGAAAAACTTGCTATTTATCATGACTGTTAGTTTATAGGGAGGGAGTGGACAGGTAAAGAACAACAAAAATCTACTTGCTGTTTAATTTACTGGCTAATTTGAAGAAATAAAATAGAATGAGGGAAGAATAGAGAGACAGAAAAGAAAGAAAGAGCACAAAAAAAAGATATCTAACAAAATTAAGGGTCCTTTCCAAAACCTTCAAACTGGGAGTAGGTTGAAACCAATCAAGTTTATTGCCTGAGCAGGCAACTGCTATAGTTGCAGGCAGAGGTAAGGTGACCACAAAGGCAAGACCACTTAGTAGTCTGGGTGCTAAGTGACTGATAAACAAGACAGTGTTTTTCTATGATGTGGCATATTAAGAGAAAAAGCTCCAGGATGTCCCCTTTTTGGTATTTTTCAGTTACAACTCTAGTGTTATTAGTCAGTCCCTGTAACAGTAGTTAATGTACCTCTAAAGCCACAAATCTAACAAACAACAGAGCACTGCTTTTTGTTAAACTTAAAAGTAAGCTCTGTGCTTCCCTTTTTCCCATGCCTGTGACTCTCTGTGCACACAGAACCATCACAGCTCTGCTTTTTGGCATGTCGCACAACACAGCTTCTGCACAGCTGGACTTTGTTCCAGGCCACCTTTCCTCAGGGAAGTGCACAGCAGGGCAGGAAACATTCCTCACTCCACGGTTACCTGGCTTTAATTCTGCATAAAAGACAGAGAGGCCCCAGGCTCTACTACAGGCCATATGCTGCAGCAATGACAGACTAGTAGCCATATAGCCTCTTGGTGCCAAATTACTGTTAACTAAGAGAGAATTCCAGACCCTCCTAGATCCCACGACTGCAGCTTATTTACTTGGCTTTGGATGCACAGTTGTGAGCTGCATATGGTCCCTATGGCCACTAACCGAGCTAGGAACAGAAATCAGCTTTAAGAAATAGGTAAACATTGGAGGCAGATAACACTGGAAAGAAAGAAGCACAAAGCAAGGCCATTCAGATAGCACATACAGCTTTTCAAATGAGTTGGACCAGCAAAGATGTGCTCCTGAAGAGCCCTGAGCAATGGCACCATGTCAGAGGTCATGATGCTTTGAACAGGCTAAAAAGAGAAGAAAAAGACTAGAAGAGAGATGAAGCAAAAATCTAAGAATTTTTTTTTCTCCCTAAAAGATGACAAAAACCAATTCCAGGTACTTTGGCACCACCACTTCTTAGAACAACAAATTAATTCTGAGAGAAAACAAGCGGCTCCACACATCCACCGATCAGCACTAGCATACATAAGTAATATCTTTCAGGTTTTGTGAAGTGCCTGTGGTTCTCTCACCTAACTCCAACAGTCAGTACTAGCTGGTCATTTGAATAGAAAGACCAATGGTTCACACATACCATTGGATTGGATTGAATTATCTTTCCCCGGAAAGTTGGTCTTTAACAAAAAACAAGGCAGCAACGAGGTTAACTGTTGAAAATTACTTCATAGCAGTTTGTGTTATATTTTGTGGTTAAATTCCCCCATTCCCACTAATGCAGAACTGATCAAATTGACCATCATAGCTGTAATGGGAAGGAGCTGCTAGCAGGATGCTTCTGCAAGGTACTCTCCCCTGTACACAGACACTAACAGTTTCACAATTAGAAGGCAAAATTTTTAAAAGCAAAATAAGTTACAGAATGCAGACTTTCAGCTTAACATCAGGCCAGGCTGACGACCCCAGTGTATTTACACTTCAGGTGACAGTAAGTAGATGAAAATAACTGTGCCATGACATAGTCCACACTAGATGGGGCAACAAGTTTTGGGCAAGTAGTTCATCTGCTGACATGTGCAGTTACAGACACACTGAAATTCCTAGGAAAAAAATCATATCCCAGTTAAGGAATTTTTGTCCAAAACAAAAGACATTTTCATCTGAAAACATCAGAAGTAGTTCAGCTTCTAAAACAAACGATGGGTTCATTCTATTCTTTTTATTTATGCTCACTGCAGGGGGGGTGGGCTAGATGATCTCTAAAGGTCCCTTCCAACCCAAAGCATTCTATGATTCTATGACTCTATTCTGAAACTACATCTAAATACTGGCTTTGCTATATCAAATTTCTAAAAATTAAAAAAGTACGTTTTCTGTAACAGAAACCATTTGCACAAACCTAGCTTGTGTATTACCATTGTTAATGGAATCTTGAGTGTTGCCTTAAAGCATCATACACAAATCGCTCTAAACGTCAGAACAAATTAGAGAGCTTCGTCTACCTCCCTGAGTGATTTTCATCCCTAACGTTCTCATTTCTCCCTTGTAGATCAACTGGTAGAACTGGGGCTTATTTAGCCTTAGATAAAGCACAGTCCTCCAGGCTGACAGACTTTCAGTTCACACTATCATTTAAAACAACTTTACACACCTACGTTAATGAACAAAACAATCAGCTACTTACTGTTCTTCTTGTACATCAAGATTTCAAAGGAGTTCATCTCATAGTTCTCAAATGTTTGCCGGACCTTGTCAATTGTATCTTTGTCTGTCAGCTCCCCATACATAAAACTGCAAATAAAGCAAGAAATTCAAGTCAGACACTAGACAAAGATGCAAAACCATTTGTTTACAGTGTGAAAAGGACCTATTTAGAAATAGCCCTTCTTTGATTTTGTTTCACCTGGAAAGCATATTTGACAGACGCAGCCCCAGGAGATAAGAGACAAAACTGGAATAAACAGATTACTTTTCTCCTCAAGCAACAAGCACAACACTACAAGCTATTTAACAGAAAATAAATCTGTTCTCAAATACCTGCAGGTGCTGCTTTTTTGCATAACTTCTGCTCTGTGATATCCTGATAGCTTGCAAAATCCATCGTTGCTGTAGACAATGGGCCAATCCACTATCTGGGCATTACCCAAGACAAAATTAGTATCTGTTTGAAAGAACACATCAGTTGTTAGACATTAGACGAGGCTATGTTGCATTAGAGGAAATACTCATCTCAGGACCCAATCCTGATTGCTTCAGTCCCTGCACAGTTTTTCCCAGATATTGTTCCCACTGCAGTCAATAGGATTATTCCCAGTTTTAATTTTAAGTAAGTTCTTATTTTTAAAAACTATTAATTACTCATGCAAAGCTTAAGAGGATGGTTTTATGCAAATGAAAGACATGATGGTTAAGCAAGCAAAATTAATCCCTTGACTGAGGACAGATTCACCAAACTGTTTCCCTCTGTGCCACATGCCAGTACTGATCCACCATGACACTCAGTTTGAATGTGAAGCCTCCTACACATGGCCAAAACAGCACATGACCGATATTTCTCCTCTCTGAATGTACGCAGTAGCTCCTGTCAATACAGCCTTCACTGCTGGCCACAGAAGCTCAAATATTTCTTGCGTGACGTGTACGGCATAGCAGTCCAAACTAGACACCAGACAACTAGGGTTAGTACTTACACCAATAGAAAGAACTTTTTGCTTGCTGTACAAGCCAGGAGTTTCAATCAGTAACAAAAAAAATCTGAGCAGGATTCAAACCTCCATTCTCACTGGATCTGTGTGCGCTACTTTTTTTTTATGATTGATAACCTCATTCAAATTATGAACATACTTAATGCTGGGCCCACACCTTGCTTTTCTCTGCTGCTTTGGCTCTTGTGCGGCCAACTCATGACACCTGTGCCAAGACAGACAGCAGCGTTGCTGCTTGGGCTCTGGCAGGCAGGCAGAGATGGTGGCTCCTTTCACAGCTACAGAGATCCCCTGGCTTTTGAAAGAAAAGCTAGGCAGCCACATAAGATTAAGAGGCATCCATATTTAAGGGAAGCCTTTAAGGGAGTCCACTATGCCGTCTACTTTTCAGGATCTACACCCAACTGCTCAAACATACATAGCCATCAATAAAGCTTCCCGCAACCAAGAAACACAAACAAGACATTTTACCTATTAACTGCAAAAAGTTTTGTTTATTTTAACTTTCCCTTTCAAAATCTTTTGTCCCATTGCAAACTTCAAGTGGGTTTAAATAAAACATTCCTGGAGCTATCTAAATCTATTGTCCAATCCCATCAGCATGATTAAGTGTATCTTTATACACTCTTTAGAATGAAATACACCAGTAGTATAACTTCAGGACATTTTAACTGCTTTGTTTCTCACAGCCTCTTTTAAATACCATACATTTTGCTTGGTTGAAGCACTTTGTTCCAAAAACAATACATGTCTTTCACCCCTTCCTATGAATGAGTAAGCCAAGTCATTTCTCATTGCTAAAGCAAGTGCTTTTGAGTGTCTATTATAAACAATGCATTGTGCTGTGTTAGGATATTTTTAAATTTTCATCAGGAAGTAGAAAAAATTGACAAAAATATGCAAATACAAATGTTAGGCCAGGTCCTGCCCTGATCTGAATGGTGTTATTTCATGTATACATTCCTTCTCACCACCTCCCCTTCTCAAAAGGTAACTTACCCTTCTCTCCAGTTGCTCCAGAGCTCCTTGAAGAGCTTCTATTAACTTAAGCAGTGACTTTTCTTTCACACTTAAACCTCATCATTGTCTTTGGATCATAATAATCTCATTTTATTAAAAGCTATATAGGGCACTTTTCTGATGACCATTACTGTGCTAACCCTACTTCTATCTAGCCTTGCAATGCTTCTGTGAGGTAGGACAGTGGTCTTACAGGTAAAAACAAAGCACTAAGCCCACCAGGGGGATTTAAGCACCAAGAGGCGAGACTGCTACAGCCTGGCCCCTAGATGCCCAGCTCTCAAAGACTTGGGAGCTAGAAGCTCCATGTGTAGTGTTGGTGAGATAGAACTGGAAAACATTAGAACAGCGAGTAGAAACCTGCCCAAGTTAAACTATGGACAACAATGAAAAAAGGGGATATTTTAAGGGTTTTTTTTCCCTTTCCAATATTACTTACAATACCTAACATTTTAACATAAGCCCAGTTCTCACAGACAATACCCAAGATTCTTTGCCATTATTGCAGGAGCTAAAGAATCACATTCCCACTTGCTTACCTTTGGTCCAATGAAGCCTGATTTTTTTTGACTGACAGTTTCCAAAGGATGCTTAGAGAACATGCAAATATTTCCCTCCCCCCGAGAGCCTAGCAGTTTGGGTGTTCTCCTACAAGATGTGGGGCTACCTGAGGGCAGTGAAAGCTCAGCCTTCATTTCAACTCCTGAATGACCATTCTAAATTTCAAGCTACCAAAGAGAACAGATGCCAACATCTTCACCATATGAGTTTTTAAGTCCATGTGACTTGGCTGTTGTATTTTATGCACCCCTATTAGGCAATCCTGTTAGTCTAAACTGGGTGAGCTCTCTGGGAGGTGGAGGTAGAATGCTTCATCAGAGAGTCCACGTTGGGTTTAGTTGTGAGTTACAACCAAGCTGAGAGATCTTTATGTGCATACAAAGCTTTAAAGGCAAAAACTTGGGCACCTATCAATTCAAAAAGCAAGTCAAAGGTTTTGATGATCCCACTGTTTCACAAGCATGTCTCACTTCTAGCTAGTTCCCACTTCATGCATCTTCACCCGTCTTTGATCCAGGCTTTATATAGCTTACAAACACACAGGAAGTAAATACTGAAGTTGGACCCATTCTCTGGAGTTCACACCACACCCCTGACTCATCTTTGGGCTTGCTCCTCCAGCTACATCACCACACTTTTTTAGTGCTTGCCCTGGGGTAATCCCTAGATCCAAAAAAATGCTCTGCATGGACCAGTGCTTGGGAACTCCCCACGTAGCCAAAAGCCTGCGGAGAAGCCATTGGCCCCTGTGAGCACAGCAGCCAGGCAGCCAAGAGAAGCTGTAGTGTAGCACCATCCAAACTGCCAGGCCAGGAGAGAGGTTTCCAACCCACCACTCTCTGCCGCCTTTCCTTGGGAGGTTACCAGGCTTGGGATGATCAGTTCCGTTGTTCCTGATTTTGTCGCAAAGGGAGAGATCTGCATTGGTGGTTTCCAAACTTCCTGTACCCACTTTTTTTTTTTTTTTTTTGTTTAAACTTGCTGTGTGCCCATGGAGTGGGAGCCCCAGCATCTGCAAAGAAAAGGTCTTGGGGACAAATAGAAATTTCTTCCCAGTTACTCACTCCTCTTCCCAAACCTCTTTAAAGACAAAACAATGACACAACGGTGGTTCAGTGCCTGCATTTCTTCAGGAGTATCTCCGACAATGGTGTTTTGCCTGTGCAAACACTGGCAAGACACAGCATAAAATAAGGACTCCTACTTATAACTCCCCTGCATAGTTTATTCTGACAGATAACCCAGAGGTAGAAGGGCTGTTCTCATTGCTATCATTTACATTCAATAGCATTGACATCCCTGACAATGTACTGCTTGGAGACAGCTCATAATCTGTTAAACAATTATTCCTAACGTAAGAAAATATTAAATAACATCCACTGAGGCAAATATTGCCTCTCCATCTGCAGGGACACAGGGTCCCAGAGGCCAGGAAACAGCTGTGGCTTTGTTGCACAACAAGCACGAGGGATGCTCTAGTGAACTCTTTGAGCATCACAGGGTAAAGCCTCTTGGGGACTCACAAGGGGGTCAACAAGGCCAGCAAAGGAGTTGATCAGAGGAAGACCATCAAGAAATCCATTGCTAAATTCTCTTCAAAGACAGGGGGTAAAATGTACATGATACCTGCAGTACTGAAACTATTTAGCGACTTGAGGCACCTCTTTGAAAGGACTCACAGGACTACCTTACCAGGAAATCAATTTCTATCACAATGTCAATTGGGTTAGCGGTATTGCCTGGCCAAAGGAGAAGCTGTAAGCATCATTGGCCCTTCTTATCAGCTCCAAGAAGAACTGAGCTAGGAACTGGAGAGGGCAGGCTCATATAAAAGACGACCTGGGGTTCTGGCTTGTGCTGCATTTGGCACAGTCTGAGCAAGACCGTTGGGAAGCATAGAAATACGTAGAAGCGCAGCACAAAGCACATTATGCTGCAGAAACACAAGTAAGAACTGTAGCATCTCAAAGGCAGCACAGTTACTTGCATGAATAGGGCGGGCCTCTGTGATGAGGGTCTCCAGCACTGGTTACTTTGTGAAGTGCCTCACTTCATATTTTCTAGCCCGCATTTTCCACAAGTCAGTTCTGTTCACTGCAGTATATCCACATGTCAGCCTTTACACACTCAAATGTCAGACCCGTTTTGGATTATCACTTTAAACTAGACACAGCTGCTTTAAAACAACAAGAAAAACATTTTAACTCCTTCCAAAATGTAAGAATGGATTTTGCTCAGTCACTGAAACCAGTACTTTCCTACACTCACAAAATACACCATCACAGAAGAATCAGAAAATGTCTTTCCAAATAACAGTGATCCTTTAACAGCAGCAATAGCAAGTCTCTAGAGCACCCAGCTTCACCAAAACTACCGTAACTACTGGATCTTGTTGTTACATACAGTGCTTTGTTTAACCAAAACTGTCCATCAGCTCAAACCTCCAAAATGCCTGAGGAGCAGCAGCACCTCACAGACATGTATCTGGTCAGGACTAGCTGACTGAGGAGAGATCAGCTCCTCGCAAAGAGCACGAAGCAAGTTACTGAAACACTTCCTCCCTAACATTCCCCTGCACTGCTGCACATTCGCACCCGTAGCATCCCAGCCTCTCCTGTAAGCTGGACCTTGCCAAGCTGAGCCCCCCACCTCTTTCCAGAGGCCAGCACACCAGTTCTGCCTTCCCTGTCCCTTCAGTGACACATGGGCCCTCTTCCAGGACACACTGGTCAGAGACCAGCAGCCAGACATATTCCCACAACGCTGCCAGGCACGCTCCCACATTGCTGCCTGCACAGAGGAAGCACACAGAGGCGACCAAAAGGAAACCTCTGCTCAGTGAGTTGTAGCGCAGACCTTGTTAACAACAGAAGCTGGTGCCCACTGCATTTTCAGATACGTATGTGGGACTGTCAAAGCCCCCCACAAGTGTGCTTGGGTTGGCACAGTGCACAAATGTAATTTAAATATATTATAGAATCATAGAATTGTTTAGGTTGGAACAGACCTTTAAGATCATCCAGTCCAACCATTAACCTACACTACCAAGTCCACACTAAACCAATCAAGGGTAGACTAGACTAAACCATGTCCCAGAGTGCCATGTCTACCCGTTTTTTGAACGCTTCCAGGGATGGTGACTCCACCACCTCTCTGGGCAGCCTGTTCCAATGCTTGACCACCCTTTCCGTAAAGAAATTTTTCCTAATTTCCAACCTAAACCTCACCTGCTCCTCACCAAACTTGCTAATTCTCCCATCAGTCTCCAACAGAACAGAAATTGCCCTCCTCATTCCAGACCACAGCCTTCATCACGTTGGGAGAGGACATAACCCTGATTATTGAGACCAGCATATGTTTTTTTATCGTGCCTCAAACTCGTCCCATGGATCATCAGTGGAGCAAACCTAGACCTCTAGCATTACACAGCACAAACCATTACTACAGCAGAACTAAAAGAGCTGCTAATTAAATAAGTTTCTTACCCTGCCCATGGTCACTGGGGATAGGGGTGGGGAATACAGACTCCTCAGCTACTGTTCCGTTAGCTGGGCATAAAGCATCACAGGTGCTATGTCACAGACAGCATAAGAAATGCGCAGTAGGCAAAAGTCGTGCGCAACTGTCATATGATTAAAGACTGTATCATAGATCTTAAGTACAAGCGACAGATGAGTTTCTAAACAATTCTGGTGTTTACAAACTTGTGAATTTGCATCACAAGTAGCATCATTTGGATATTGGGAAAAAAAGAGATGGTTTCATTTTTGGTAAGGAACATAATGCATGGAAATAGAACGTTGTTTATAAGTAGGCCTGTCAAAACTGCTACAGTCACACAGCTCATATTGTGCTTTCACTTTAACAATTTGCAAAGGATAGGTGTGTACAAATTTTTGCTCATGTTTAGTCTTAGCTTTGAAAAAAGTAAAACAGCAGCATTTAGGCACACTGATTAATTACATTGTTCAAGTGTAACTTCTGAGATCAAATTATGGCCCTAAATCAGTACAAATAAGTCAAACTGAATTGCAAGCATCTATTCGGTCCTTTCTTTACATACATGGGATTCAAGGTTCACACTTCAGGGAGGAAAGACACAGGAACCAACTAAATTTTCATATTAACAGAAGTGCTGTAACTGTATTCAAAGCAAGTACAGAGCTGCTCAAAGGACTGAAAGACTATTCACATGGTAAAATAAAAGTAGTAAGACAAAATTCTGCTCTTCCACCTACATTCTCCTGTAGAAGTCAATGGTGTTATATAGATACACACATCCACTCAATATCTCCTTGCATTCATTCCTAGAGTGGGAGTGCGTCAATGTTTAAATGTCCCGTTGAACAACTTGATCTCTCTATAGAACAATAATATAGTGGCCTCAAAACTGTACATCCTTAATATTGAGACCAAATTATTTTAGCTGTAGCCTCACTCTAACACAAAACAACATATTATAAAACCCTATAGATAGGTTCATTTGACCTTACATATTTTATAAAAGTTTTGTACAACTATTTATTTTACAGAAACAAAAATGGATTTAAAAGCTCCTTGGCTGCTACAGCATGAACACAATCCACTACATGCAGGCATTTCATGCTTTATTCAAACATGACTTACACTGCCATGCGTACTCCAGAGCATAGTGCAAGTACAGGCTGAAAAGAATTATTAAAAAAATTTATTTCATCATACTTACCACAAATAACAAAAGAGACACTAACTAAAACAACAACTTCAAGTGACTCAGTTTGAATCATTACAGAAAATTAATGCTAATTTCAGCCAGCAGTATAGACAAAACCTACTGGTTCCACCTCAACATTTGTTATTTTGCATTGTTGTAGCAAATATTTCACAGTAGGCCTCTACCATGAGAAAAGTTGAAATTGAAAAGTATACATCCTTCCAACACCAGTAGCTGTAAAATCTTCATAATTATCTATATTTTTTTAAAAATAAAACAAATTAGTGCAGAAAAATGGCACAAGAATAGTTGAAATGGAAAGTCCACGGAAGCTGTCATATGTATTTTATGCACAGCATCATTCCTTCCCTATCCCTGAAGTACTGTTCATACCGAGAAATTTTTAAAAAAAAAAAAAAAAAAAAAGACAAAATGCGATGTTAGCATGAGATAATTTTCAGAAATGATGAAGTTCATCAGTTGTAAGAATCCTACATTGCACCATTCTTAATAAAGGACAAAAATACTGTTTAGCAGTGAGACTTCACTATTTAATTGGCCAGGGCTTCCCCCCCAACCCCCATCTGATCTTAAAAGAAATCCAGGAAAAAGCATGTTTTAGTTGCATCAGTTATATGGGTCTTCCATCAGTTTAAAGAAGCCTATTGATTTACTGATTATAGCTACAGCCAACAAAAGACTTAAAAGCATTCGACAAGACCTAACTCCCTGCTCACTTTTAGCTATATGAGTTACAAAAAACGCATTAACAAATTCTCCAATGAATGGGTTTCATTAAGATTTATTTTACAATCTTGTCCTAGGATTTAATGCAGAAATGGATTGATATGTTGAATTATCACAGTAGAACCTTCTTGAGCTTTCAGACCATTAATCTTAAAACACATTATCTATCATCTCTGTGTTGTACGGGTTTTTTTTTCTTACTATCTATAAAAGTCATCTTAAGGAAATCAGGTCGTACATTCCTAAATGCATAAAGATGCACACACAAAACTAGAAGCTTCTCATATAGTAAAAGCCAGCAAAAAAAAAAACATTTTACATTCAACTTGAGTGATACTGAGGAAAAAACAAAATGTCAACAGTGAATAGATTTTTTTGATGTACTGACCGACTGTATGAAAAAACATGGATGAAAATAAAAGCGTCTCTACAGCAGTTAATTCAGAAAAAAAAGGAGGATCAGGAAGAAACAAAACCCTTTCCTTTGTTTCATTCTTAGCTTGGGAACACATCCTTAACACAGAGTCTGTAAGTTGTCCCCTTGTGGTTTTTGAAGGTCTGCTGCTTTCATGGCTAAATGTCGTGTTTTAATCAGTGCCAACAGACAGACCTACACTTGTGGATGTTACTCAGCCGAAAGTGATTTTACAGGAAATCTTGAATAAACTGGGTCTTGCAGGATTAGATACAAAAGGGTACAGACTCAAGTTCAACCACTGGATGCCAAATTTGTAGAGGAAAACATTCACTTTGCCTTGCACAAGGCAAGCCACAGTAACAGCAAGGGAAACAAAATCTTCAGCTAAAGGCACTCTATATGTATAGCACCATCTTATTACTGATCCAGCAGTCTTCCATGCACTTTTTGCAAGGTGTGACTCTGGCAAAGAGCCTTCCATACAAGCAAAGAGAAGCATTCTCCAGGCCAGACCCCTCTATTTCATTATGTTGGACTTTTTTTGCTGAAATTAACCCACTGAAGTCCGGGAAGTGGATGAGACTTTAAACTGGCAGCATGGAGCACAAAATCTCTTGCATATCTGCTACAGCCTTCCAAGTCAGCCCATTTGGGAGCTTTAAGAACTAGGATGGCTTAACCCAGACATTGCACTTCATAAGGAATACTTCAGTATTGCTCTTCCCTGTGCACAGTTAACTTTGTCCTTTTCAGTACTTTCATGTCTAAAACAGTCACTAAAACACATTTCCCTACTCTATAGAACCTCACTAGATCACACTAGGATGTAATTTACCTGCAGCACAAGGCTTCTGAGCTGGTCCTCTGCAAATAATGAATTTCACCCAGCGTTGCTTGAAGATTCATTGAAAATTATGGAAATTTATGAACTGTCAGGAAACCAAACATATTCTACCAAAAGGAAACAGAAAAGTATACTCCACTCCAAAAATGTGCTTGCTAGTTTCAACAAAAGCAGCCCTATTGTCAGTATGAAAATACCTTCCTGATGACTGATGCTATTTACCGAAAGCGTGGCGGTAGTATGAGCTACCCCAGTGATGCCCAGGACCCGACCACCCTTGGCACATCGCACGCGGAAGAGTGATGCAGAGCTTGTCGTGTTCATACATATGCTCCCTACCAACATAACAGCTCAGGAGTCTGAAAGCGATTAGACCCTCAACACTCAAGATAGTAAACCCTACCTTTGGGGAAGGTTATACACGCCTATACTGCTTCTGGCTAAAATCGCTTTAGCTGCAGCCAGGTCTGCGTCTCCATACCATGCTGCTCACTGCTTTAGGTTTTCAAGGGAAGTCAGACAGGACCAGGTTGCAGCAGACACAGCACTGTCAGGTTAAGGATCCTTTGCAAACATTTCATTTAAATGAACAATTTATTCAAGTGCAAAAGCACAAAAAACAACACTCGGTTTAGTTCTTTGTTCTCTGTTAGTTTCCTTTGCATTTCTCTCTGGCTGAACACAAAATCAGGTTTTTCAGTTTCAGAGCTGTTTATAATAAAGTTAATTTCTCTCCTAGGTCTCAGGCAATGGTACAAGGTTAGCATGCCCAGGTTGCAGAATGTTTATTGTACTGGGACTTTATAGTCTCCAATGGAAGTAATGCCATAAATCATGAAAATGTCTGTTATTCTCAGGATTTGTGTCTGAAGGTGCTTTTTTCTTTCCCTCTACAGGGAACTCGCTGCATTCTCCATCAAAGGGTGCAGGTATGCTTCCATACCTGACGTCTCCTTAGAGCGTTCCCAGGTAATTTAGTGAAAGCAAGACTAAATTCACGCAAGGCTTATGCCCTCTAACCTCCCCTTCTTCCAGCCTCCTTGTTTTGTCAATAAATCAGAAAAGCATCTGTGACTTCTACTGAAATTCCAAAGCCATGTAAACACAGGGCTTGCTTTTGCCATCCATACACACGCGCAATTATCACGTACCGCAGTGAGAATTTTGACCAAGGAAGGACTGCAGAATCTATCTGGCATTTATGTAAACTGAAAAGTATTTTTGCCTCCAGTTATTGATAAAGCATTGGAATATCACAAAGAATCAGTGTTCTCTATAACAAACTGCACCATTTGAATTGGGTGCCTTGGCCATGAACCAAGATTATAACTGTTATTGTTATAGCGCTTGTATACTGTGGGTATATTGCATTACCCGAGAAAAACATTAATATCACATTAGTAGTAACCATCAGGGGCTAGTGATTCTTTACATACTGCACTGTTTTACAGCATGGGCTCATTTTCTGTCCCATTGGGTGTTCTGGTCTTTAAATATTTCAATGCTTCAAACAAATTTTTGTCAACCAAGCACTACATGCAACATTTATTTTTCTAGCTCTACATGGCTAGTACAGAAACACAGCTTTTAAACATTAAATATAAGACAAGCAGGATTATGGTGTCCCTCATTTCAAAGAGGAAAGAACCTTAAGTTCACACTTCATCCAAAGGTCTTCTTGTGAGAAGAAATCACAGAGGACCAGATGAGGTCCACAGGTCTAGGCAGATGACACTTTACATATTCTTTCCTGTGTGTGCTAGCACAAGCCCATCCCATCCCAGGATGGGCTGAGAAATTCTCCAATTCCTTCTTTACTCCAACATGTGGAGAGGAAATATTGTGTAGCTTCTGACCCTAGCACAGCTCTTCTGGCTGGTATTTAGTGCATGAGAACCTGTCTCAGTTGATTTGCAACCTAAGAAGCAGCTCTCATCCCTAATAACTCTAAAGGAGACAATTCAGACCAACAGAGTTTGAAGTGAGTCTTGCTGAAGATGGAGTGATATAAACATGAACAACATACTAACCCTAACAGAAAAACCCTGAATTTGCATAAATAGCAGTGTACATAGGCATGCCTTTAGCCATTGAAGGGGCATCAGCTTACCAGTCCCACATCTAATATGAAAGCCTGTCCAAAGGATTCCTTGTTAAACTACTGGTAAAAAATGGTATAATTAGTGCTGTCCTTAGAGCAATGCTTCCAAAAGAGGCTGTATGCCAATTACTTCGTTATTACCGTGCGGCCTCTTTCACACAGTTAACAGCCCCAGCTCCAAAATATAACACGTAGCAAGAATGTGTTTTCCTCGGTTCACGTGTGACTGTGGATGCATGTCATATACAAGTACCTTCAAGTGAAGCACTTATTTGGTGTCTTTCTGTTCGATGACCAAATTCCTCTCCTTTCAAACGGAATCCTCCCCAAATTAGGATCATTCTTAAATATCTGTATCACCTCAGTATCTGTTGGCACTACTTGAATTGCTTGCATATGCCAGCAAATACAGTTTGACAACAAGCCCAAGGTTTATTTGGCAAATCCCAAATGGCCTAGATAGTTTCATTGTGGGTCACATTACTACCCTATCGAATGAAACCAGGAAGGGGGAGCCAAACCTCAAGCTTTATGGTCCCATTTAAGCACTCATCCTGTGGGCATCCTAAATCATCTCAAAGGCCAAGTAGGCAGGCCAAGATGAGACAGACAAGAAGGAACCGGCATGTTTCCATACTGCTCCCACGCTGGCCAGCACAGCCCTGCCTGACGAGGAGAGAAAGGAGACTGTCCTTGTCTCCTGAACGAGACAGAGGTTAGAAGAGGCTGATGGTCCCACGTCAGAACTGATTCATACAGCATCTGTATGTGACGGCATCACATTTACAGCAAAGCTGGACTTGGTTCAGCAAAAACTAGAAGGCACATTACAGAAGAAATGGGCTCCTAAACCCGAGTCACTTGCCTAAGCTTCTCCTAACATGTCTGAACTTCCTACCAAGCTTAATCTAAAAACTTGTATTGATTACAGCCCTCAGGACTTGCTGAGCATTTGGAAATGGAGTGCTGTCATTTCACCCATGCTGTCTAGCACCACGCTCTGTTATGACACCTTCTTAATAATGGGGGAAGAGAGGAAGAAACAGAGCATAGCTTCTGCTGCATGATTCCTCCCATCTCCAAACCTCAACTGATTTATTGCATCAAGGTTTTGGCACTGAAAGTCCAAAGAGAAAATTGGTTTTTAATGAAGAAAATAATCATCTGCAAACTCAAGACAGTTTTGAGGAAAGCCTTAGCTAACTGGTGTTGGAAGATTAGAGAAGCAGCCTGTATGTGATGAAATGTAACATTTCATTTTTTTTAAAAAAGAGGGCAAGATTCACTCTAAGAATGGCGAGTATTTTTTTCAGGAATGCAGCTTCCGACCCCTTCCCTTCTACAGAAAAGTTGCAGAGAGAAACAACCTGTAAAAAGAACCTCACAATTTTATGTGAAAATATGGTCTTATCAAAGGCTACTTCTCCAATAATATTGCTTAATTGAAAAAAAAAAAAAAACCAAACCTGAAAATCACTCTTTGGATAATTTGAGTCTTTAGCTGCTTATCAAGAGAGTTAATTGTCTTTGCCTTATCAGAACAAACTGACTATATTTTTAATTAAGTCATCTTGTCTTGTCTTCAAAAGGAGCTTGATCCTGCCTATTCTCAATCGTACTAGAAGTTCTTAACCCCCTAAGTAACCCCATTTAAGTCAATGGAAGCATTAAAAATGGCAGAACTTAGGCTCGCAGCTTTAAAGAAATGCACGAGCCCAGGTTTAAACAAACACATAAACGTTTGCACGGTCGCAGGCTTACTGAGGGAGCAGCTTTTGGTAAGTCCCTAAGTGAAAGAATCTGGATAACATTAATGCATATTTGCATGCAATTGTGAAATTCGAGTCCTTTTCCACTCCACAGTTTTCCGAGAGAAAGACCTGGTTACAGTGCACTAGGAAAAAAAAAAAAAAAAAAATCATCTCCCCTCAGCCCTCAAAATGGCAAACTCTCTCCTCACTTATGACCAACCTTCCCTTTCAACTCAGGCCGGCAGCCCTCGCCGATCCCCCAGCACCACCGGGCTTTCCCTTCCCAGAGACCATCTTGAATCCCCGCACCGCCTCGCCGGCCGTGCCCCCGCCGCCGCCGCAGCCCCCGCCGAGCGCCGGACCCCACCGGCGGCCCGGCCCCCCGGGCCCCCCGGGCCGGGTCAGGCCCCCCGTGCCGGGTCAGGCCCCGGCGCTGCCCCCGGCTCGCCCCTCGGGTGTGGCTCTCGCCCCGCACCGGGCACAGCCCGGCCGGCCGGTGCCCCCGGGCGCCCCGCCGTGCCGCCGCACCTGCGGCCGCAGCCCCGCCGGGAGGCGGCCGCCCCGCTGCCCGGGCCGGGGGCTCTCCGCAGCACTCGGGCGGCGCAGCCTTCGGCCGGCACCGCCGGCTTCGGCCGCGGCACCTGGATGCGCCGCTTCGGCGGCACCGCCTGCCAGCGGCCGGGGGCTCAGCGCCCCTCCGCCCGGGGCTGCCCCCGCCGAGGAAGCGGCAGAGCTGCTTCGCCCCGCCGAGAGCTCGCCCCCAGCCTCGGGGCGCGGGCGGCGACGCCTCCCCGCCGCCCCGGTCCCCCCTTACCGTTAGACCTTCGCACGATGTTCTCGAGAAACGTGTTCTGAGGCGCCACCAGCCCTCGCCTTCCCCCGGCCATAGTCGCTCTGCGGGAGCGCGGCGCGGAGGCTTCGCTCAGGGCCGCGCCGACCCGCGCTCTGCCGCGCCGCTCCCCGCCCGCCCCATGCCTCCGCCGGGACCGGCAGGGCTGTGCGGCACCGGCCCTCCCGCCGCCGCCGCCGCCGCCGCCGCCTCCCGCGCACCGCCGCCGCGCCGCCGCCGGGCCGCCCCGCAGCGCCCCCTGCCGGCCGCCGCCGCCGCCCCGCGCCGCCGCGCCTCAAGGCCGGTGCTGCAGCGCCATCGTCTGGGGGCGGCGCGGCGCGGCGCGGCGCTCGCTGAGGGGCGGCTGGCCGAGGCGCCCGGGCCGGGGGCAACGCGGAGCCCGCCCGCCCCGGGAGCTGGGAGCCGCCACTGGCACCCCTCAGGCTGCGGGGGAAACGCGGCGCCCGCTGGCCGCGGGGCGGGCCGGCTCCCCGAGGGCCGCGGGGCGGGGGCGGCCCTGAGAGGGCTCTGCCCGTCGAAGGTGGGGGGGGCAGGTGGCACTCGGCGGCGGCCCCGCCAACCCGCCCGGCTGCGGCGGGGCTCAGCCCCTCACCGCTGAGAAACTCCAGGGGCTTTAAAACCACTCGCAGACCCGCGGCGGCCGCTCTGCGGGGCGGCGGAGGCACCTCCGCCTCCCGCCCCGGCTGGGACGCGGCCGCGAAGGCTTCGCTCTCGGCCCCCCGGCTGGCTGCCGGCCCTTCGCGCTTTCCTCCCATGATTTCTTTTCGAGGGCTACCTAGTATTACGTGGTCAAACTGATTAACAGCTCAGTGGAAGCAGTGAGATAAACTATTCAAAGAAGCAGTGAGATAAACTATTCAAACATAACCTTTGACAGGTCTTAAACTCTTTGAAATATTTAATTTACAGCGGTTTTTCATTCGGGGATTAAATTACTTTCCTCTTTCCCCCTTACCAATCTATCATTAAACTGAAAATACTCTGATCTTTTTAATTTAAAAGGCAGATTTTCTTGCTGGCATTGGCATTTACTTGCCGTAATGCCTCGTTAAGTGCAGCGCCTTCAGGCTCTGCGTCTCGGGGCACATTCAGGCCATGAGTGTGCTTCACGCGTCTGCGGAAAAGGTATTTCTCACAATACGAGCAAATACAGCGTGGCAAAGACGATGGTCCATGTCACTCGGGCTTTTTATGCATTAGCACCGCTCCCACGGAATTTTGGCACTGCCCAGCTAGCTCTCTCCCACCCAGGTCATGCTTGGGCCAGGGCCACTGCACAGCCCGGAACCGCAGCCAGCTCCACGGGTTGATTCAGCCACGCTGCGTGGCCCGCAGTTGCGACCGAATGCTGACCAGACAGACTATGCACATGCTGCCGCAAAAGCTCAATCTTCCTGCCGCTGACCTCCTGCCTCCCACAGCGTTTGAGGCAAAGGACACACGCTACGTATTGCGAAGAGTCGAGGGGTGGAGGCAGGCGACAACTTCGTTGCAGCAGGAGCTACAGATCAAGTCTCAGAGCGTCCTAGTGTCGACAGCCCCTCACACGGCCAGACACCTGGGTGACTCCTACACTCCAGAATGGTCCAGCCCTCCTGCCAGGCGTATGAAGTAGCTGTGCCATGGAAGCCACTTTTAAACTTGGCCATGAACTGCATACTGGCCATCCCTGGATTTGCTGCCAGAGAGACGGGTTAGAGAGAAAAATCAAGCGCCTGAAGTTGCAAAAAGGCTACTAATCCTCCCTGAAATGTTGTTGGACTTTGAAAAATCCCATGGAAACATTTATTTGCATCTTTACCATCTAAATCTATCCCCATCATCTGTACATATGAAGACCCCAGGTTATTTAGCTCCTGCTAGCTTCAGCAGCACAGGCCAAACCTGAAGAGATCTTAAACTCTCCGGCAATTTCCCCAGAAAAATTGTAACTGTAACCTTTGACACTGAATTTACACAATTGCTAACAACCAAGCGTGAGGTTCTGAAAAACTGGGATCTGGAAGACTGTTTCATACTGTGCGAGAGGGCTAGAGAAGTGCATGCTATCTTAGCTTCTGCCAGGCTCTGCAGGAATACCTATGGCTTGGAGACATCTGGCAGCTGGCATACACTACAGAAACTCTGGGGCCTTTTGTCATGGTTTAGCCCCAGCCAGCAGCTAAGCACCACGCAGCCGCTCGCTCACTCCCCCTGCTCTGGTGGGATGGGGGAGAGAATTGGAGGAGTAAGAGTGAGAAACACTCCTGGGTTGAGATAAGAACAGTTTAATAATTGAAACAAAGTAAAATAGTAATGATAATAGTAACAATATGATAATAATAATAACAATATACAAAGCAAGTGATGCACAATGCAATTGCTCACCACCCACCGACCGATATCCAGACAGCTCCCGAGCAGCGATTGCTGCTCCCCGGCCAACTTCCCCCAGTTTATATACTGAGCGTGATGTCATATGGTATGGAATAGCCCTTTGGTCAGTTTGGATCAACTATTCTGGCTGTGCCCCTTCCCAGTTTCTTGTGCACCTGGCAGAACATGGGAAGCTGAAAAGTCCTTGACTAGCATAAGCAGGACTCAGCAACAACTAAAAACATCAGTGTGTTATCAGCATTCTTCTCCTACTAAATCCAAAACACAGCACTATGCCTGCTACTAGGAAGAAAATTAACTCTATCCCAGCCGAAACCAAGACACCTTTAAAGAAACAAAGATTTTAAACTGAATCAAGTTTACTTGATTACAACTGAAGCAAGTACACGGAAGTGGGAGCAAGGGGACACAGAGTAAGAAAGAAAAGCCGTATTTTTTCTGGAACTCCATGGCTGGCTACAGTTTGTGTTGCCTTGAGTGGTCCAGTCCCTGAGTATCTAGCTCTGATAATCTAACTTTTCAGAGCATAATGCTTAATCCTACAAGTTCCATGTCAAAGGTACCATTTTAGCTAGGTTGGGGTTTACATCTACCTTGTGACATCGCAAATGAATAAAATGTTATAGCAAATGGAAGATTTCTTCTTCATCTTCTGCCTCCTTTAGACTTTCTCCGCACTGCAAAATGGTTTCTGGTGGTGATGAACTTTTCAGCACTAGTGCAGAGGGACACTGTGCTAATGTTTCACTGTGATTATTTTGAATTCTATACTCATTTTCTTGCCATTACTGGTAAACTTCACAAATGTTACAAAGCTGGAAGCAAAGCCTCACTTGAAGCAGTACCCGTACACTGTCTGACTTCATTATTACATGACTACCTCTCTCCAGCTATCATTTTCTTTGGAAAGTTGAAAACTGGAATTGCTTAATTTGCTTGTTTGCTGAAGCCTGTTGGACAGAACTTAATACCTGACACTTCCAGTTAAGGCTAATATAAAAGGTCATAGCTTGCTATAGAGGACATTCAGCTGTATTTTACTATGCTGCTCTTGCAGCCTGTTGTTTTTTCCTGAAAAAGGCCCTAGGTCAGGACTTGTAGTACCCCAGTAAGTGACCATCCCTTGGCTGCAGAGCCTTAACCTACTGTCCCATAGTCACTTTGAGCAGCTGCTGCTGCAAAAAGGACAGATTTGCCTTCACCTAAGCTGTGCATATTTGTCACCCCACTTGAATTGAAAACCAGCCTGGAAAGAAACCCAGCACTGGTGGTGAATGAGGAAAGGCAGCTGAGACACCTCCCTTTTTGGCAGCAGCCTGTATTTATGCCAACCCATTTACTAACATGACCGTAACTTCCAGTGTTGATGCACACAAACATGTTGAAAACTCTATCATCAATAAAAACATTAGTGCTAGGCACTAATTTGTGGCAGTGTCACTAAACCCAGTGGTATCTATGAAATAAAAATGTTGGAACAGGACAGAGCTCCTTTCTTTCATCTCGTCACAAGGTTCACTCCAGAGAAATACTACTGTGACTTCCTTTAAAAACTTCCCATTGGTCAGCCACACGGTGTCCCTCGGTAATCTGTTCCAACAGCTAACAAATCGCATAAGAAAGCTTCTCCTAAAATATTGCCAAGTCACCTGGTCTCTAAAGCTAATAAAAACTCTTTCTTCTGTGGACACAAGTATCACCAAACCTTTTGCAAGTTTTCAAATGCACGAAGAGTCGCTATAATGCTCCTCTGTCTGCTCGTGCTGCCTTTCAGTCTGAACAAACACAGTTCTTCCAAAGTTGCACAAGACTTTGGCTCTCGGACTCTGTCAGTTCTTTGGGACTTGTCATTTCACTTTCACAGCATCAAATCAGTAAAGAAACACAGTGGATAGGGAAGTCTCATATACTCAAAATTTAATTAATTTATATTGAAAAGCACTGGTTTTATTCAAGGCCTTTTTGATTTCTACCCTGTTTTGCAGACTACCTTTCGTTCTTTGTAAAACAAGTTCATAAAAAATCAACTGTCAAAAACCAGAATTATAACAATGCAAGTTTATAACAAACTACCACCAAACCGGAAAATAAAAAGAACATTCAATCTTTAAATTTAGTTCCATTTGTATACTATCATACAGCTTTTGCTAAATTGTCAAAATAAAATACATTCATTGATAGGATAACAAATTACAGAAGGTAATGCACAAGTTACTCTGCCATACAGACACTGAAAAAAAAAAAAGGAAATTCTGAATTCAAACTGAGATCGAAAAACAATGATTTTTTTAAATTAAATTTTATTTTTAAAATTAAAATTATTTTACATTATTTTTTTAATTGAAATCAATAAAGCAGTCCTTATTCTCCGTATTATTACCCCCAAAAGTTTGCAAGCTAAGGACCCCATCTAAGTACACACATACACAAATACTTAGTTGCTCATGATTAGCATTATTTGTTTTCTCATGGAAAAAGCAATGAGAAAGAGTCAGACCTTAAAACTAAGGTGAGTCCGTAGTTCAACAAGTACACGCACATCTATCAAAAGGAAAGAATGCGGGAAAACATCTGTGCATCTTACTGAAACTGTGCAATTTATTTCTACAACTTATTTTAACCAAAATGCTCCAGACGTTAGCAAAGTTCAGCCTGAGGTTCCTAAAGGTCCAATTATTTCTGCGGTCTAAAAGTAAATGAAATGTTAAACTCAAAGAAATATCCAGTTGCACAGCAGACTGTAGACCTACGGATTGAGGAATGTTAGTATTCCCAAATAGCCATAACAAACTTGTCAAAAAATAAATATGGACACTTTTCCAGTTTTGGAATTACTGAATTTCCTCCAGACTTTTTACAGGTAACAAAAATGGGAAAATAACCAAAAAATCCTGCATTCTCAATGGAAGGAAAAAAATCTCAATGTAAAACTGATGAGAGAGTACACAGCCAGTCTTTTATTTAAACATCTAACATTTGGAGTGTGGGCTAACAGGGAAGAACTGTTCCTTCTTAGAACAGCTCAAAAGGGCATAGAAAAATTTTCCCCATTTGGACAGCATGTCCATCTCCATTTATTTCAACAGGAGGTGGCATGCTGTCCTTCCAGATTTAGGGGGAAAAAACAAAACAAAGCAAAAAAACTCACAAAACCACAACTCAACACACACACAAAAAAAATCCTCACACATCCTGATTAGGACATCAGCTACTATCACCATTCTCCTCACTGCAGATGTCTCTACTCAACCCTCTTGGCTCAACCCTGTCTGTCCTGCCCTGCCCATGGTCTTTCTACTAGTCTCAGAGCAGAGGCAGTGACCCACTAAAGTGTTATTACCCAGAGGAGGAAAAGAAACTAACCACAGTTTCTTTGGTTTCTACCTTTGGTAGATTTTTTTATTAACATTTTTATTGTGTACTTCAGTTGGCTTCATTTTTCCCGTGTCTGGATCAATATGAAACAAGGCAAAATGAAGCAACTCAGGTGCAGCTTGCTTGAATTCTAACATAGTGCAGGGGCCCCCACTAAGTAATTGTAATAAATATTTTTATTTGCATACCCTGACCACAATAAACCTAGGAACCCATAGTTCTGGGTGTTAGGTTTTTGTTAAGTAGGAAGGAGCAGTGCAGGAGCACGCACAGTTACTGTGTTAAGTTACTGCCTGCTTTTTTATCTCTCAATTGTGGTCCAGTAGTTCCTGATTTAACAATATAAAAAAAGCTACTTTTAATCCTACATTTTCATAATATACTGTACAAAGAATAAAACCAAAACCTAGCTATTTTAGGCCCAGATTCAGAAAAATAACTCCTAGTTAGAAATATGCTTGCACTAGCTAGCAGGTCTTCCACCTCTTTTTTTCCTACTTTGGCCCTAAACCATCCCTTTTTAGCCACTGCCCTTGACTAAAGCACGTGATTAGCTTTCTGAACAAACCTTGGATTCTACTATACAGCAGTTTCCAACAATGTAATAATATGAAGAAAGAATTCCTAAATAATATGGAGTCAGACCCTCCAAATTATAATATGTAGCCTAAACTCTATAGTTTAATTTAAAAAGCAGAACAATCTTAAACATCTCCTTGCTTGTTCTCTGGACAGAAGCATTCTACCCGTGAGGCTGGCAGTGGTAAAGACACTGCTAGTGCCTCATTTACAGTAACCTCTCCAAGAAACACACCTCAAAAAGTACCCAATATAGAACTATACTCAACACAGTGAATAAGTTTCTTGCACAGGGCTTGTATTTCATAGCTTTTGCCTTATACATGCTCAGAATTCCTGTTTCAGAGTTGCATATTTTATAAACTTGATCTCTTACCTCACAACTTTACTGACCATATCTGCTGCTTGTACAGTTTCAATTTTAGAAGGTTTGTCCGCAGACAGAAACCAGCCTGCCCCCCCCAAAAAACCCTAAAACAGGGAAGAAAAAAAAAAGCAAAACAAACTCCTCTCACTTCATTTCAAAGTTTTACCAAGTCTAACATTTCATCATATATTTCCCACTTACTGATCTTCCTGTCAACAGGCTGGATTACTCGCAGTATTTGCTTTCTATGTAGACAGAACTTTGTTGCATCCTTTGGCAGTGGGAGAGGTAGGCAGAAGTAACCAAACAACTCAGGAGCACAAATCTGAAAAGAAAGAAAAAGACAAGAAAAAAAAAAACAACCCCACATTGTAACTAGCTTAGTACCTCCACTTTTTAAAATTTAAAGTTTAAATTTAGTGATTACCAATTTTCTCATTCTAACTAATCTCTCACTGTTATCTTCTGCAGTTGAACTGAGAAAAATTCCTAATTTTCTAAGTTTGATCATATCTTAATAGCATTTTCTCCAGGGCCTTTATCGGCACTGGACTCATATCTAGTCCTAGTGACTAATATCACATGACCCTAAAGTCTGATGGGCTATTGATTTTTGTAAACACTTGGATACCTGCTGTGGGGTTTTTTATGCCTTTTTTAATTTTGGTTAATATTTTTACAATATATTCAGCTCAGGCACTGCCGGGTACAATGTTCATAAGGAGCTCACATTCTACAGTTGTTCAGTCATGAATGTAGATGCTCTATGAAATTCAAAGTGAAAATTCAAATAGAACAGGGTTCCTTTTTGTGCTTCCATTGGTTATAGTGAAGCAAAGACTGCTACCAGTTAATTGATACGACAGCTTCTTTGTGAAGTCACACAGTACAGTGAAATATCAGGACATTCTTTAAAAAAGATGCACCGTAATATCCAAACCTATCTCCAGCTACCTAACCAAAATACAGCATATGGCACAAAGGAAGGTGAAGTTAGGGAATGAGTGACTGGGCTAGGACACACGCTTGTCAGAAGTGACCATTTATACAGGAAACATCAGCAGAAGCATCTTCTATCAAAGACGCCTTTGACAGTTCTGCAGTATCTGTAGGGAGTGGATCTCTAGCAGTGGGCTCAGTGTGCAACTCCGAAACCTGCATCACCTCTTTGGTGTTTCAGAACAGTAGACATCTAACACAAATGGACCTCATAACAGGCTCCCAGACTATAATATTTTTCAAGTTTTAATTAGGTAGACCCTTAAACCAAGGATAAAACCCACCTTCATTAAAAGGGATGTAATTTAGATAAAAGATAGTGAACTATACATGAGCAAGTAAAAACCTCACCTCCAGCACAAGAGTATTTAATATACTGGTTGAGAGTGAATTTGAAGTGGGTATTTTTCTAAAAACTATTGTGGAAACCAACAATAGCAAGGTCCTAGTGGTATCCAGAATTTTTACCCTAAAGTTATGTAAGCATGAGTTTTTGTTTTTCCTCTTGGTTTAACAAACACTCCAGCAGAAATACTGTGAACTGCTGAATCTTCCCAAGGAGCAATTTCCTTGTGTAGACTGACCCTTTATATATTCGTCCATACCCTGAAATGCAAGATTGTGGATTTCAGTTTTGTATTTCTGTAGTTTTATCTGCCTCAGACAGGAGAAGAGAGAATCATCATTCCTGAAAGCATTATATAATACAACCTGAAGAGCTAGACACAGCCATACTGATTTGTTTGTTGTTGGTTTGGGGGGTTTTTTATTAATAGAATACACTTAAGAGAACCATTTCTTCTCCTAGCAAAATCCAGCGAAATGGTATTACAGTAACAATTTCCATGCGGGAAAATAAATTTTACACATTTCAGAAAAATTAATTCACAATTATATTTTTATTGCTTGTAAGTCCATCTTATAGATATTCTCAAAATGGCTCTTGCTGATCTTTCCTAAACAGCATACCTGAACTATGGATCACTACAGCTGCCAAACAATAGTTACAGTAGGAAAAGATACAATACTTGAATAGCAGTAACATTTTGGTATCTACACAGTCCAGCCACACTGACCTCCAAAATCCAGCATAGCTCCGTAACACAGGGATTTCTAAGGAACAGTATATACCTTTCCATAGAAACCATGAGATGAAAAACAAAAATACAAACTCTTGTAATACCTCAGAAACCTTCTTTTGGACATACGGTCAGTGTTATTTTCCACTTTACACTCCCCCTCCCTGCCCTTAAACCACAAGAAGCCAGGTAGGATAAGCTATGGAGAACAAAACTTAGCAGGAGGTGCCAGTATGCTGTAGCATAAAATGTTATTACAGTCCAAGACCCAAGACGTACAGCAAAACAAGCTGCCACTACTGGTTACTACACCATTCTTTACTTTTTTTTCCACATGCGAGATACATCATCTTCCTCAAGTCAGGTTCTTCACACTACACACCTGTGGTTCTTTCAAATCCCTCAAGATTACTCCCACAATGACACTGTGTCTTAAAGGGATGGGCAGTACAGGGTTACAGTAATTTTACCTGGTTTGTTCACATGAACGTATGTCCTGGTTTCAGCTGGGATAGAGTTAATTTTCTTCCTAGTAGCAGGCATAGTGCTGTGTTTTGGATTTAGTAGGAGAAGAATGCTGATAACACACTGATGTTTTTAGTTGTTGCTGAGTCCTGCTTATGCTAGTCAAGGACTTTTCAGCTTCCCATGTTCTGCCAGGCGCACAAGAAACTGGGAGGGGGCACAGCCAGAATAGTTGATCCAAACTGACCAAAGGGCTATTCCATACCATATGACGTCATGCTCAGTATATAAACTGCGGGGGGGGTGGCCAGGGAGCAGCGATCGCTGCTCGGGAACTGTCTGGGTATCGGTTGGCAGGTGGTGAGCAATTGCATTGTGCATCACTTGCTTCGTGTATCATTATTATTATTATCATTATTATACCGTTACTATTAGCATTACTATTTTACTTTATTTCAATTATTAAACTGTTCTTATCTCAACCCAGGAGTGTTTCTCACTCTTACTCCTCCAATTCTCTCCCCCATCCCATCGGGGTAGGGGGAGTGAGCGAGCAGCTGCGTGGTGCTTAGTTGCTGGCTGGGGCTAAACCACAACAACGTATTACTGATGTTTTTCTTATTCTCCCTTGATTACACACACTGACTGGATCCTCATTAAACAGTAAGCTGTTTGGGGCAAGGTTATCTCTTTTCAGGATTAGGCACACAACATAGTAACATACCAGAGCATAATTTTTTTATTCTGGTATGTGTTAAAGGACATTTCTCTTAAGGAAGTGAGTGTTGGTAGTATTAACTGCCAGAAAATCTTGCACAGCATGTTCCTTTCATCATCTTACTTCACAGAGGGAAAAGGAGGAGAAAAAAAAAAATAGGAGGGAGCATGAACATCATTAACTTGCAGCAAACGGTCACGTCTTCAGGTACAACAGCAACCGACAACCTGACAAGAAAGAATAAAGCATAAGTTTAGCACACATTTCACTAAGTCCGTGAAATCAAAGCACTTGTTTTGCTTGGCATTTAAATGCAAAAAACCTCAACAAACAAACAAACAAACCAACCAAAAAAAACCCCATATGCCATGCAGGAAAAGTAAAATTACATTTCTTATGAAGTCCAAGAGCTTTAAGTATCAATTAGGTGATAACTGCTTAGGTGAGATCTGCTTCCAACTGAACAGTCCTATGAAAAGTAGTTTAGGTAACTCTATGCAAAAGAAAGGCAGAACAAAGTAAAAGCACACTAACTTACCAGAACAATTACAATGCCCCTTTTTTTTTTTTTCCTATGGGAAACAACTGGCCCTAAACCCAACTTATTTGTAAAGAGGTGCTGCCATTTCAGCCACATATACAAGCTATTCATATGCAGACTGAGGTTCTTCACTGACAATACTGAATGCCAGTGTTCTGATTCAAAGACATACTGGCAGCTGCTACCAAAATTTACTTTGAAGAAGGTATGGAAAAATATAAGTAGTTAAACTATGTCTATAAATGGACTTTCTGAAATGTCCTATTGTCCCGAGTTGCCTGTGTAACATAAGGTTAAGCGACTAAACTCAGGCTTTTCCCGCAGTGTGTCATGATAATCAACTGCACACAGAACCCTCTTTACTCTCTGTAAAGAGTACAGCTTACCAGATACTTAGGTTAAATGTAAAATAATGAGACTGAAAGGGCTGGTAAGGAACACGTGTCCCTCCTGTCAAGAAAAAGAGGATCTCTGGAAAAATTTTCAGCTTTCTTTTAAAAGAAAAAAAAAAAATTGTCATACAGTGCCAGTGGAACTCACTGCTATAGAAAGTCACTGAAACAAGAATCTACAAATACATAAAGGTGGAACAGATATTTTCTTAACACATCTAGAGGAATCAAAATTATAATTTTGTTTTTCAAAAGATACCAAGCTTTACACTTCAGAACTTCAAGAAATCTTTAGAAGACCAAGAATAGGCTTCTTGCCAAGAGAGAATGGAGATTAAGGCATCTGCCCCAAAATGAGTTCCCCTGTAGACTTTGCTGTTCTTAAATGTCAGGATCCAAGTATCCAACAAGATGGATGTTAGTACGAACCCATTATGCTAGTTCTTGGATAAGGCCTCTTACAGTGTAACAAACCATTTCAAAATACTGTTTTTAACAGCAAGTCCTAACATTCCCAGCTTCATTCAACATAATGACCACCAACACCATACAAGACAGCCTAAGTCTCAAGTTTTGCCAAAGGTTTCAGAAGAGTATGATTTGATCAACTGATGGCAGATGAAACAACAACAGAAAAGTCTTTACAACTGCTGAAGTCCTTAGACTTCTCAAAGAAACTGCAACATGATTTTCTCCATTTCCCAAGATCAAATTACTTACTGTCCCTATACAGACAGTCTATACTCTATGATGCTAACTAAACTGCAAAAGAATTCCATCCAGATTTGGAGAGCAGATACCTCTTGAAGCCTGTAACTGGAAGACAGCACTACAAAAATAAAGCAAACAAAGCAAAAAATAATCTCAAATCTCAGTTGGGGGGATATTAACAGCAGCAAGTCAGTTAGTGAATATTTTATTGTTGCATTTCACTGACCAGTTATAGAACAAATTTTTACTGGTTTCTGCCTTAATAAAATATTAATAGCAGAATTCAGAAATACTAGTAAGTACCCAGCTTGAGACCAATGGCCTGATTTTCCAGAGCCATAAAAAACTCATGGCTTCTATCATCTTCTACTGGTTCCACTAAAACATGGAGTCTTTGGAAAATTCAAGAACGTGGAACAGAGCAACCACCGTCAGTCTGAAAGAACTAATAAATCTCACCCTGTCCACTCTAAGCCTCCCCTTTACCACCCAGCAGGCTGAGTTGCGTTTAATATAAAAGAAACACAGTACTTGACTGATGACACCTATATATTTTCCAGCAGAGGAGTGAACAGACTCCAAGCAGTGTAACTTATCTGAAATTACCTTGATTCCAGGCATGCTTTTCTTAATGTGTTTACAGAGACAAAGAGCATACTTTTCTTTATGAAACATTGGTACCAAAGGAAAGTATAAATCTTCACATTAAAGGACAAGTTGCCAGGGTAGATATCGCCAAAAGAGTTCACGGTCATCCCATTTTCTCTGTTTCGTACAACACACATTATACACTTGTAATTTTTCTGAAGAAGCAACACTAATTAATTTGACCTGTTTCTAAAAAGATATGGATTTTAAATGGTATAAAGTGACATTCCCAAGCCAGGGAACCGACAAAATGCTCTTTCCAAAAAAAACCCAGAAAGCGTAAAACTGTCACCATAAGATAAAAAGGCCAAGCATGTGATCTGCAGTACTTTTCATGAGCTAGAAATTTCATAGGCAAGATGGACATAACATACCAGAAAGACACTGAGGTGCTGAAGCGCGTCCAAAGAAGAGCAACGAAGCTGGTGAAGAGTCTGGAGAACAAGTCCTGTGAGGAGTGGCTGTGGGAATTGGGGTTGTTTAGCCTGGAGAAAAGGAGGCTGAGGGGAGACCTTATCACTCTCTACAACTACCTGAAAGGAGGTTGTAGTGAGGTGGGTCTTGGTCTCTTCTCCCAAGTAACTAGCGATAGGACGAGAGGAAAGGGCCTCAAGCTGCCTCAGGGGAGGTTTAGATTGGATATTAGGAAAAATGTCTTCACAGAAAGGGTTGTCAAGCATTGGAACAGGCTTCCCAGGGAAGTGGTTGAGTCCCCATCCCTGGAGGTATTTAAAAGGCATGTAGATGTGGCACTTAGGTGCATGGTTTAGTGGTGGGCTTGGTAGCGTTAGGTTTACGGTTGGACTCAATGATCTTAAAGGTCTTTTCCAACCTAAATGTAATATACCTATAGTAATATAGGCATGTGAAACCATCTAGTATTTTAAGAAGTTATTTTTTTCCTGAATAAACAGTCTTTGCTTTCCCATAGCTCACCACTCAACCGTTAATACTATCATTATTCCTCACTGCAAGTTAATAGTAATGAATTGCAGATGTCCACAGTCTAAGAGCCTGATTTTAAGCAATGAATTCCAAGAACCTGCTCTAACAAAGATGATTGCAAGAGGCCTCAAACCTGTGTGGAGCAACCTCAGGAGCCATGTGGGTTTGAAGCTCATTTAACAGTGAAAGCAGTTTCCCTTTGAGCTTCTATTTTTACTAAAGCCTTTCAGCAACTCTGTCAAAAGGCAGAAGCAACTGCTTCACCTTCCTTGTTTGCATCCTCTCCATTCCTTAATTCCCCTCCTCTCTGTTGCAATCCACTTTGCATTCCAGCAATCCCTCCCCTCCCCTCCTGCCCAAATACAACCTTTCACCCCAAAACTATGACTTTGGGAAGTAAAATTTAAGAAGAAATACATAACCTCCGAGAATGAAAAACTAGCAGGGTCATAAAAAGAATCTTTAGATTGGCCCGAGTCATACCTTCTGAATACATTGGTTGCATTGCTATCCTCTACGGTTTATGCTTAGAAAGAAAAATTAAGGACAAGGATATACACGGTAATTAGTCTAAGCTAATTCCTTCTATGTAGTGTCTACAACAAATGCTGGACCAATCTCACAAACAGCCTACTTTAGCATACAACTTCTAATCCAGGAGCACCCAGATGCTGAATGTGACAGAGGAACGATGAAGCGGGAAAAAAAAAAAAGAAGAAAAAAAAATTTAAAAAGGAAGACCTCTGTACAAGAGAAGGCATATTCCAAGGCAAGCCAACTTTTAAGATTCCCTGGGGAAAAAACTCACTACATGCATTTGCTAACATTTAAGTGCTTGACTTCGTGAACCTATGCTCTTTCAATGTAACCTCTGCAATGCAGTTTTAACAGTAGCCACATGAATAACAGAAACAAAAAGGGGCCAAGCTCTTAAGACAATTCTCCTCCCGACCATACTGACCAGGAATCTTTCTTCCTTTCAGGTGATTATCTTCACAACACTTGTAACAACTTAGCATTCCAGAAAGCTGTAATAGCTTATTAAAATTTCCAGTGGCTCTATCAGTTAAGAGAAGAACTGACAGACACGGGCAGTCATAATGCTGCACGTATGCCCAAACCTCACATCCTCAGAAAATAAAGCTAAAAAGCCTCAAATGCTCAGTTCTGGGAGAACTAAAATAACAAAGCCCAATTTCCTGCAAGTTTTCTTAGCGATTTTGCATCTAAAAAGTGCAGACATTGGTTGAAGATTTTGCTGTGGTTCTGGTATTTGTGAGTGCTTTCTCTTATGTGAATTCTTTTGTGTACATTAAAATGTGAGGATCATATTACAGCTTTTTTCCCTCAGTTGTTGAGGCACACAGGTAGTCAACCACCTGTGCTTCCACCTTCTCTTTACTAGTCTTCTTTTCCAACTCTTGGAAAGAGAGAACGAGAAGCATACAGGAGTCAGAGCTTGTTTTTTCCCATTTTTGATGGTCAGCTGCCAAAAGCTGTCACAAAAACAGTTCTTCAAAGACCACAATATTCCCGGAGCAGAAAGACTCTTGACAATATTTTTCCACTGTATTCCAAGAAGCATGCATATATCAGAGGTTTTTCAAAAGTATAGAATTTGACCATACCAGGCTGATTTCAAGACAAGTATCAAACAATAGTGCCCCGCAAACAAATCATGTTACAATCCTACTGTAAAGCTAGGGACACTTAGTAGTCATAAGTAGTCATCTTAACCTCACTGTTAAGCTGTACCATACAGCTGTACCATTCTAGCTAGCACTCTTATATCAATAAACTGACCAACTTGGGGCAGACAGCTGCCAGGGCAAGGCTTGGGAAGAATGGCCGAGGTGTGACAAAGTATAATGGATTGCATCAGACAGTCTTAGCTGGAACATGAGACTTGACTACAATATATAGCAATGGTAACTTTAACAGTTAAGTTTGTATTTTTTTTTTTCCCCTACACCAGGAAAACAGACTGCCAAGTTACCACTGCATCATTAAAAATACCTTTAACATATTTAAAGCATAGCCACAATGACATTAAACGCACTAGCATAGAAACAAACCAGACTAACACGTCTCCAGATTAAGCAACAAGACTGTTGCCACATTGCAACTCAGGCTCTATCTAGAGCCAGTCTCAGCGTTTTGGCGTTTTTTTTCTCTCTTAAAACCTGGATATTTTGGTATGAACTAGATGGTGACACCTGAGCACTTGGCAACACGCTAGAGTTACATTAAATAAATAAACAGATATTATTTTGCGCATTTAGAAAGAAAAGTCAGCACCATTTCAGACACGCTTCACAGCACCTGGAACTACCTGCAATGCTGCCCGTTTCTGCTGCCGGCTTCCCTGTGCCCTTAATCCCCTCAACCTGACTTGACCCTGCTTTGAGGCGCTCCCAAAAGCCGAGGCCAGGGAGGCAGCCCCGCCCGCCCAGGCGGCGCGGCGCGGCGCACCGGGCCGGCCCCCGGCCGCAGCCGGCATCGGCTTTCACAGCCGGGGCCGGGCTCCGCCCCGTCCCCCAAGGTGACCGCCTCCGGCCCCGCTGGCGGCGGCTCCCCTCAGCCCCCGTTCCGCCGCCCCAGCCTCACCCGGAGGCTGCCCCGCAGCCGGACCCCCCCCCCCTCCTCTCCCACACAACCCCTGCGCCGCAGCGGCCCAGCGCCTCCCGCCCCTCACCGCGGAGCCGTTAACAGCCATGACGACGACGACGACGACGACGCCCCCCCCCCCCCCGGGATCCCTGCGCCGCCGGGGGAAATAGTCCCGTCCCCCTCCCCCCCCTCCGCCCCCGCCCGCCGGGGGAGCCCCGCGGCACGCGGCGAGGCCCCGACATCGTGGCGGGCGGAATCCTTCCGCCGCGTCGCCGGGGCTCCGCCGGCATCCCCGGGGCTCCGCCGGCATCCCCGCCCCCTCGGCTAGATCCGGCCGGGCCGGCGCGGAGGGATTCCCGGGGGCTGCGCGGCACCGGGGGAGGGGGAGCGCGGGGAGGCGGGGGGCGGTGTGAGGGGGGAGGAGGTGCCGGCGCCGCGGCGGCCCGGGGGGGGGCGGGGAGGGGGCAACATGGCGGCTCCGTATTAACTTCCCCCCCTCGGCAGCCCGCGCTGCCGCCGCTCTCCCCCCTCCCCCCCTAAGCCCTGACATGCCGGGCATGATGGAGAAGGGAGCGGAGCTCTTGGGGGGCAAGAGCCGGGCAGCCCCCAACGGCACCAAGAGCAGCAGCCCCTCCAACGGGCACTACTCGGAGCCGGAGAGCGGCGGCGGTGACAGTGGCGACGAGCACGGTGCGAGCCTGGGGCCGGCCCCGGGCCGCCCCGCCAGCGGGGGGAGGGGGGTGGCGGAGGCGGCGGGAGGGGCGCCGAGCCGAGCCCAGCCGCCTCCCCCTTCCCGGTGCCGGGGCGGCGCGGTCGCTGCCGCCGCCGCCGTTCCTCCGCCGCCGCCGCCGCGCGGCTGCGCTGCGCCGGGCCGGGCCGCGGCCCCGTGTGTGTGTGTCGGGGAGGGGGGGGAGGCGCGGGAACGCGCGGCGCGGCCCCGCGGCTGCCGGGCGGCCCCGCGGTGCTTAACGATGGGGAGTGTCTCCCGGGAGCCGCCGCCGTCCCCATTGTTCCGCTGAAATAAACTCCCCCTTCCACCCCTCCCGCCTCTGGCCCCCTCCCCGGCGGTCCTCGGGGCTTAATCCGCGGCGGCGGCGGGCGGGGTGGCGGGGGGGAGGTGGCTTATTCCGCACGGCCGCGGCGAGGCGGCGGGGGCTCCCGGGCGGCGCGTCCGCCAGCCCGCCCGCCACACGGCGGTAGCCTGGGACGGCGCCCGCCCGCCCGCCCGGGGACACCCAAGGCGTTAATTTCTCTTCCCCCCTTTACGTTGCAGATGTAGGAATGAGGGTCGGAGCGGAATACCAGGCGCGCATTCCTGACTTCGAGCCCGGTAAATCGCTTTTCGGCTGTAACCTGACATCTTTGCCGCCGCCGTTCCCGAGGCGGGAGGGATGGGTTGGGGGGGGGGGGGGAGCTCGGCGCGGCGCTCTCCCGGCGGCGGCCGCGGGGTTGTATTTATTTTGCTTTTGAGCCTTTGTGTTGAGGATCCGGTGCCGGCGGCGGGAGGCTGGCAGGGCAGCATCTGCTCTCCCTGCACCCGGGGCGGGGGGGCATCGCGGTGAGAAATTTTCCCTTGGTTATCAGCCGTATTATATGTATCCGGCGGGAGGCGGTGAGGCAGAAAAAGGCTGGATGCCTTCCCCCACACACACTTAAACCGTAAGATACATAATCTATTAACGAGGTGACTCAAAAACATTTGACGAGGGGTGATGGATGTTCTCGGGCAAGGGTGGGAAGTGATGCACCCTGCCGGAAGCGGAGCCGACCTGGCTGCGTGCGGGGGGCGCTGGGTGGAAGATGCGCTTGGTGGGAAACTCCTGCCCCCGGTTTTGTGTGCTGTAGTAGCCTCGCTAGCCCCGCTCTTGCAGGCTGAGCTGCTCTCCTCCGCCTTCCTCACCCCCACCCCCCCCCCCCCAGCCCCGCCCCGAGGAATACGCTTGCATAGCCTGGTACTCGGTTTTAGCAAGTTAATTGCTAGAATGCTAGCTTGCGTTACTACACTGAGCAGTGAGACCGTAGGAGCGTTTATCAGTTTTGCTGTAGCGGTCAGATGAAGCCTATCTACTTTCCTGTTCTCCAAACAGGCTCCATTGGTGTCAGATGATTTCCTACCGGAAGAGGATTGGGCCAGAGCTTCTCACATAGTGCCTCCTAAAGCTGGAGCGAGCCCCTCTTGATGGGCGCAAGTCCCCACAGGCCAAAGAAAAGGCCGGGGGAAAGAAAGGGAGAGGGTGGGATTAAATGGATGCATGATCTTGGCATAAGGGAATGCCTTTCCCCTAGAAAGGAGCATGTAGTCTAGGTCTCTTTGTTAATAAGACTCACCGTTTACACCCTTTATTTTTACATTGCCTACATAAAAATAAACATAAATAAAAATGATCGCTTCTAACCTGCAGCCTGGGCTTGTTTTTCCTACAGGCCACTTAAATGAGCAAAACACATAGTGTTTGTTTTTCTTCTGATTAAAAGAACTCTTCACCCCTTGTAGGACAGCTGAGGTTCTGTGGTTTCAGTTTTGTAAACTATATATGCAATAGCATAATTGTGTCTGTAACTACAGAACTAATTTTATGCTCTCTTATGACCAGACTTGTTAGAGCTCCTAAGTGTTCCTGAGGGGGTGGAATTCAACTGATGCTCCTTTCCCCAATAACAACTTTATCAGTTTCCTTAATGATGGAAATCTTTCTTGAATAAGTCTTGTGTAAGGAGGCATAACGTATAGTATTGTTCTTCTTTGTGTGTGTATTTTGATTATTAGGGCAAGAAGATAGTAACTCTTTTTGGAATACCTAAATCTTATAAAATTAAAATAAAAGGGTCCATAAAGCACAAAAGTATCGTATGTACTTGCCATGTTAGCAGATTGGTTTTCTGAGATCTTAGCAAGATCTTACACTTTTATCTGTTTAGTTTGGTTGGGTTGGTTTGTTTTTTTTTTCCTGATGAGTCCTGAGGCATCATTTCTTAAAGATGGAAGTAATGCTGGACAAAAAGCTGTGCTTTCATCATAGCTATACTTTGATTACTTTTTTTTTTTTTTTTGTAGCAAATGATATAACAGATGCTCCACCATACTTCTAAGTTTGCATAAATGGACATAGGCACTATCTCTAATTAACTAACTTTAATGCTATTTCTTTTTAGAATTGTTTTAATGCCTTTTTTTGAGGGTTTACCAGATAGGTTAGAATGTGTGTTTATTTACAGTACTTTTGTGCTGGTTTTGGCTGGGGTTAAGCCATGACAACTTTGAGTGCTGTTTTTTAACCCCCTTAAATAGGTGGGAGAAGGGAATCAATGATGGATGAAACTAGGTAGAAGTCTAAGATACAAAGTCAGCCCTCTGGTACACACACAAAATACTAAAATGAGTAGAATAAATACCAGTCCTTTGGCCTCACTTAGCCTGTGTAGAAAAAATATTCATAAGCAGTGCTCTACGACGATACATTGAGGAACAAAACATTCATGATTAAAGTTGTGGTGGTAGTAAACTTTTTGTAACCTGAGTTCATGTATAAAATAAGAAATCTTTTAAGAAAAAGTGAATCAACTGTCAGTGTCTCTTGGAAGAAGTGGATTGTGGTTGGAAGCAACAATTAGGAGACGTTAGTTTAAACATACTCTTACCCCTTCCCCCACCATCCCCTTTTTACAAGGAAGCCTTCAGACAGGGCTGTAAGGGAAATAGCATTTTTAATTGTCACTAGATACTACTGCAATGAGGTAAACTTTCTCACTGCAAAAGATGGTTTTAATTAAACAGAAATCCTAAATCTCCCTACCTATTACTGAGTTAAACCATCTCCTGCACTCCAGATTTTTGTCTCCTCCTGCTGGTTTTCCTGTAGTACTTTTGTGTTCTTGAGGTGCAATTGTTTCTTCTTGTACTTTCTGACCCACCCATAGATGTAGCAGGATGTTACAAAGCTGGTATCCTTACCTTGTGGGCTGTTTGCATTCGCTTGGAGAGCGTAGTGGAGAGTGCCATCACTGGAGATGCACCATCCTGTTGCGTCATCCACACATGAGATAACTGCTAGAGAAGTTTTATTCTACTCAGAGTTGGACTTCCCAAAGGCTTTAGTATGAATTTTGCTTACTTAATGCTGAAATACTTATTTCCCATTTACCCTCTTCTCGGGGGAGGGGGGGAGGAGGAGGCTGTCAAGAAGAATGTTTTATACCTTTTAAGGTCACTTACGGAATCCATTTCTGTGTACATCCTTATAACTTTTCTCCTTCTGGTCTTCCTATATGAAAACAGGCTCTCTTAAATTGAAATTATTAAATGGTGTGGTGAAGTATATAAAATTTTCCATTTATTTCATGCCATCTGTCTCACAGTCCCTGATTTTTTTTTTACTTATTTGTTTGTTTACTTACTTATTTTTAAGATTTCCTGTCCTTTATTTTAGAAATTTAGTTCTTCCTCCTGTTAGTTTCTGTGTTTCTGTTCCTACTCTCAAAGCTTAGTCTTAAGCAGATGATGGTACTTTGTATGCTGGAAACCAATACACTTTTAAATTGCCATGCTGCCCCACAATGCCTTTACTCAGTTTTGTATGCTTCCAGGTTTTCATTTTATTCTCAGTGCTTGCAGTTGTGTACAGAACAGCATCATCCACGTGTACCTAACTTCTAACGCTAAGCTGAAATTTAGAAAGTACCGGTTTGCTGCTACAGTTTCTCTATTTCGGAAGCAGTGGAGAGTGCCTGTGGGTCATCTACAGCTAGCCCCATTTTCTAAGTGGTATTGGCAGCAGAGCACAGCAGCTGAAGTACAGAAACCTCTTCCTAAGTGGCTTGAATGTGGGGTTTGGGCAGAGGCAGACTTGTTATATTTGAGATGTATGTCATGGTCTTTCTCTTCCTTACTGGCTTACAACTCTGCTCTTCTAACATGCTTTGGTTAACATGTTGCCTGGTATTTCAAGCCACTGTCCATAGTAAGAATGGGTCTTGCAGGTAAAGATCATGTTGCCCTTGAGATACAACACAGCCTTTTTGGGGGAGAGCGCTGCTCACTTGGATACTTGGGGCACAAAGGACAAGAGGCAGTTCTCATAAAGGCAGATCATAAAGGTCCTGCATGTGGAGATGGAGGGATCCCTGTATTGTAGCTACGGACATCCTGTGTTGAGGACAGGATACCTTTCTTCGAGCACAGACCAACCCATATGCATCCCATCCTTCCTTTCTCATCCTTGCTTTCCTTTTGGCAGTGTGAAGATACCACCTGAAAGGAAACAGTTGTCTGATTCCTGCTGGAGAAACAGCGCTGCTTCGTAAAGGGGTGTTCTGGTGGGAGCTGCTTGTTAGTCACGTGAAGGTTACACCTCAGCAGGGGAGTGTCACTGCATACGTGATCTCCTGCAGGTGCAGATGACAGGACTCTGAAACTTAAGTTTTTTCACTTTAGTACTTGCCTATTCAATAGCTGATAGTATCCATGATACCCACTTGTCTGCAGGTGTCTGGGTTAGGGTTTTTTTTGTTTGTTGGTTTTGTTTGGTTGGTTTTTTAAGGAAAAACTGAGGGTGTACTCATGATAAGTTTAGACATTTCTTGCTCACAGCCTGAAATTCTGATGCATTCTCTGGTGGTCCTGTTTGCATCTTTTAGCTAGAGTGGAGTACAGGGTAGCGGTCACTTACTTGTGATAGAAACTGAGTGGACTGGAGAAATGTTGTGCCTGTAACATGGTTGCATTACTCTTCAATAAATATTGCATTCCTAATGACTAAAAATGGCATGCTTTTTGTTCTAAAGTAGAATGTTATATTAAGGAATTTGTTCTTATGTACCAAAATCCTTTCAGAGCTTAGTACTGCTTGTGCCTTGAAACTGGTGCTTTATGAATGTATGTATACTTTTAACTTGTTACAGAGTTTATGGTGCATTTAGGTTATCTGTCTTACACATCTCATTTTGGAAGACACATGAGTTCTTTTAGTTTTTCTAATTAGCTGGTTTTCAAGTTCACAGTCATAATGGATCTAAAGATTGCAAAGACGATAGCAAATACAAAACATTGCCAAACTGAAGAGGGAAGAGCAACAAAACTTAGTATGTAATTAGAAAGCATTAAGTTGTTCTCTTTTCCAAAGCATTGATTTGTTTTGTTTTGTTTTCTTCAACAAGACATAGAACCTAAATATAAAGTGTGGAAGCTTAAAATGGAGTGAAAAGTTATTTGTTTCACTGAATAAAAAAATATCTCCTTCTCCAAGAAGGATGCAAAGAAAGTTCCTCTGAGGGTGATTCCTCAAGGAATTCATACTGACACAAGTGTAAATGCTCCAATTGTTGAGCAATGTCTTAGCAAGATAAACTGTGGTAAACAAATAGATTGTAAGAGGCTTTAGCTAGTAGCATACATTTGTAAAATATTAATGAAAAGTACCTATTAGTTAATGTTTTTCCAGTATTGGGGAATTTCCTTTTCTTTTACAACATGTTTTTAAAAATCAAAGCCTCTATCATTTAGTGCGTTGTACAAAGTTGCATCAGTATTGCAAAAATTGCTCTATTCTCCTGATAGGTTAGGTAACTTGGACTGCTTCCCTTGCTACTTTGAGGTGGAGGTGAAGCATAAACAAACACCCCACCCCACCCCCAAAACAACCAAACAAAAAAAAGATGACTTTTACACCTAACTACTTTCTACAGCTACACAATTTGGTTGGCTATGAATATCAAAATTACACGGCTATGATAATAAAAACTAGAGGGAGAGAGAGAGAGATTAACAGGATTGTTTCTGGCATAGTTATTAGCATAGTTCCTTGTTGAAAGGATCAGGGATGGTGACTGTATTCTACCCCCATGTCATATTTTTTTTTTGTTTTAAGGAAGCCTAACTTAACACAGTAGATCCTGATATTCCTATGATAGTGATAAATGTTAGAGTACTGATAGACAATCAAAACTTCTGGAAGACTGTTCCAACACAAGTACATCTAAATTTTGCATCCATGCCAACTTTAGCAATGCGCTTTAATGTTCCCATTCTGGTAACGAGGATCCTGTCTAATATCCAGTTATGACTGAATCTCGTAAGAGTAGTGTTCAAATTCAGCCATTTGATGTCTTAAGGAAATAATGTGGAATTAATGATTTTTTTTTTTTTTTTTTTCCCCCTTAGTAGTTGGACTGGACTTCTTAATATCATTGACTTTTACTTACTGTCCCATGAATAGTTGTTCTCTAGATTGTATTTATAAATACTGAGACTTACTTGTTTTCTTACAGGTGCCACAAAATATACTGATAAAGATAATGGAGGGATGCTTGTATGGTCTCCATATCATAATATTCCAGATGCCAAGTGTAAGTCCTTCCCTGCTTAGGAATTTGGATGCTTAAGTACAACTAAATAATTGTTTCTGGTGTGCCCGTTTGCTCTTTATTTTACACACAGTGAAAATGCAAATTAGTAGATTAAACACCAAGCTTCTGGTTGGTTTTTTGGGTGTTTTTTTTTTTTTTATTTAGAGAACTCTGGAGAAAGGAAAGATCACCTTCTCTTATTTTATAGTTACGTCTTTGTTTCAAATAACACTGCCTGTGTTGTATCATCATTAGTGTCTGTGAAACCTTTAGTTATTAATAAAGGAATAAAACATCTAAACATGAGGAACTTGCTGCTCCAAATTTCTAGGAGAAGGAGTTGTGGTGGATAAATTCAGAAAAGAGGTGTTGAGGCCCAGTTCAAGGGGAAATGCTCAGGGAAAACTGAGCATTTTCTTCCTTCAAAAGTGACCTGAAATACAGGAGTCATCTGACTAAATGTGATCAGTTATCTGTTTAATCTAGTTTAAACCTGCCTCCTATGGTAGAATTTCCCATATGTAGGGGAGTAAACTTCGAGGATACAGTCATGAGAACCTGGTCCTCAGGACAGTTTCTACCTATTACCAGTAGTTAGAGATTTGTGTCCCTCTACATTCAAGGGAACATACCTTCTACTACTGCAGAACAGTTAGAAATAAAATACTGTATAACTATGATTATTAAACACTTTTTAAATTCCTTTTAAATTACAATTAACTCTTTGCTGCAACAGTTCATGGCAAGGACATCTCTGGTCTGTTTGAATAATGAGGATGTAATTATTTCCTCTTGCCAATCATGCTTCCTTTCACCTACATTTAGTTGCCACTTAATTGTGAACTGTAGAAGGTGAATAGGAAGAGTTTGTTTCTTTAAAAATAAAAAAAGTACCTGTTGAAGATCAAAACTAGCAGGACTTAATTGCAAAAATGATGGAAAGTGTTCAACTCAAAGCTGGCTCTAGTATGGCCAAATATGATTTTAAAAGTATGTTATTGGTGAATTTGATGACCTAATTATTGAATTTTCATATTCTCTATTGAAAACTGACTTCATGCCATGGTTAAAATTAATGTTGGACAGTGAAAACTATATTAATAATCAAGGATATGCATAATCATTGATCTAGGATCTCTTTACATTAATTTTTAACATGTTTGGGAATAAAAACATTAGAAGTAGTTCAATTTAAAACTAACCCAGGTGTCTGCACACCCTCCCAGTGTGTCTGTGTTCTTAGGAGGGGGTTTCAAGAAGACATAGCCTTCCAATAACTAACTAGTCTCTGATTTAAATAAATAAATGACAAGCCTCTGTGTCTTTGTTGTAGTAAAAATGTGAAAGCAAGCATCTTTTTCACTGAGAATTAGCTTGTATAAAAAGTTTATAAAATTAAATGTTGGATTGAAGACAGTGGGCTTATTTATTATTAATAAAGCTATGAATACTTTTAACATTCTGGGGGACCTGGGCCTATGCAGTGTATTAAAGCATGGGAAGACTGTTTTCCCATGTTAGAACGGCTAATTCTGTGTCACCTTATAGCAGAACTAAAAGTACTAAAGAATAATTTTGACATTGCTTTGTTACAGTGGATGAATATATAGCAATAGCAAAGGAAAAACATGGATACAATGTGGAACAGGTAAGTGCTATGAAATGAGAGTGCTCGTTTAAAGGATTTTTTTTAATATAAAAGTATAGCACAGCTCTTTTTTTTTTTTTTTTTTTTTTCTTTTTTTTCCCCATTGGTCACCATTAATTAACGCTGTTTCTCTTCAGGCACGGCAGCAAACACTGCAGTTAAATGGATCTGCATACAGTTGTGGTCTGGATTCTCTGCAAAAGATTGAGCTCTTTGTTTTCATGACATGCTCAGCTTGTAATGTGCACTTTTAAAAGGTTTGGTATGTTTCTTGATACACTGGGCATGTCATGCAATTGTGTGTGTATATTTAGCTAAAGAATTTCTTGGGAAAGCAGCTTACAAATTTAGTGTTTAATATTGGAATTAAAATATGGTACAATTTTGAACTATTAATTGCCATAGGGACAGCACTGGAAAGGTTTCTTGCGTATGTAAAAAAAAAAAAAAAAAAAAAAAAAGAGGCAAACCAACTTTGAGTGTTTTTTCCAGAGGCAGGAAAACTGAATCAAATTCTAGGTTTGAGAGTAACAAGCAAGTTCACTTTTTTTTTTTTTTTAAATAACCTTTAGTCACCATCCTGTAAAAAGTACAGGATAAAACTTTGCTGGTCTGCACTTATTTCTATTGCAATTTTCTTCATAAATTAACCGATTTCTGTAAAAGTGAGATTACCTGTTGCAAAAAAAAAGATTTGCTGTACAAGTGGAGACAAGTTGTATGATCAAGTTTTGGAGGATGGAAGCTCATAACAGCAAAGACTTGCTAGTCAACTGCTATCTGAAAAAGATGCTGCCCATGTTACGATGTCCAGAATACCTGCAGTTGGTGATGTTTGTTTATAGCTTGGCTTTTGTTAGGGGAGGGAGAGGGAACTGAGGGGTCTCAAAATAAGTCTACAAAAAAGACTAATTTTCAAAACAACTTCTGGTGCAAAATATTTGTAGACTGTTCACAGTGGAATAGAAATTATCTTTGCAAGAGGTGCTTATCACTTGCCATTTTAACAAGAAAAGAGGTTTGCTCTGCCCCGGTTATTAGAAGATGTGAAATCAGGGGTTTGGAAAGCTGGTGAACAAATGGTGATCATGTCTGCGCTGTATGGTTGTAACTGAGTGGATTACATTTCCCAATTCCCATGCCAGACTTGGCATCAAATCTATCATTGATTCTCTGGCAGAAAGTCTAATCAACATAAAATTCTTCAAGAATATCAAGAAATGAAATTATGTAAGAAAATATATTTAAATTTCAGTTCTTATTAGGTGCACATGACATAGAAGTGGCCGTGCTGTTATTTGTGGATTGGAGAGTTGTAGAAAGACCCGCTCTCACTTTGAACTTTCAGACTTTCATTTTGGATGATCCTCTGGCTGCTGAAAAGTATTTTTATTTTCTTTGAGTGGGCTGGTAAGAAAAACCTGAAGACCTATAAGGAACTGTGTAGGTGATACATGCTTGTAAAGAATGAAAGCGGGTCAGATTTGAGCCTATCAGCCTAGTTCATGCTACTTCAGAATTACTGCTGCCATGCCAACCTTAAATTGTCTAGCTTTCATAGCTTTAATAAAGTACAGATGTGCCCACTCTTCATATTGTCTCCAAAGAGAATTTTGTAGCCTACATAGCCAATAGAATTGTAAATACGTTTTGAGAAGGGGTTCTGATAGTCAGATTTTACTTTAAATAAATAAATAGCATTTTTTTTATTTAACTTGTCTCAACCTTTTAGAAAGTTGACTAAATTTCTTTTCAAAGGCTCTCGGCATGTTGTTCTGGCATAAACACAATATTGAGAAGTCCCTTGCGGATCTCCCTAACTTCACTCCTTTCCCTGACGAATGGACAGTTGAAGATAAAGTCCTATTTGAGCAAGCATTTAGCTTCCATGGAAAGAGCTTTCACAGGATCCAGCAAATGGTAAAGTAATATTTTAATCAGTAACTGTTAATTTCATCATGTCTCTTGGACCTATAGCTTTTTCACTCTAATAAAAAAAGCCTTTCTCCCCCTCCCCCTTTTTTAAAAAATGTATACGAAATACATCCCTCCTTTCTGTCTCATCCATGCATTTAAGATATTTGGGTATAGAGCAGAATTATAATCTTGGGTGGAATTTTAATTTTTAAAAGTGTTAATATGTTAATGAATTCTTCTAGCTTCCAGACAAGACTATTGCAAGCCTTGTAAAATACTACTATTCTTGGAAAAAAACTCGCTCTAGGACAAGTTTGATGGATCGTCAAGCTCGAAAACTAGCTAATAGGAATAATCAAGGTGACAGGTAAGTTTTATATTCTTAAGTAGCAAACTAGAGACTGAAGTCTTTCTAGGTAGAGATGTCAGAGTAATTTCCAGCCATTGTATTTCAGCGTGAACCGTGTTTTTAGGTTTGAGCATCTGTGGTGATGTCTCTGCTTTTAGCAAGGGGTTTGGTATCTGTGCTTTAAGAACGATATCCTTCCAGTCGGTGTGAGTTGTAATAACACAGATGAGTGCTTTAATGGATAACTATAAAAACACGGGTTTACAAAACCTGAAGTCTGGGGATGTGGTTTAGAAATAATGCTTTATTTGAGAAGTCTAACCCTGTATTACTGTGGGGGAAGGAGAGTGTTTTTCTGAATTTGGGGGTTTTCTGGGTGGGGTTTTTTTTGAACTAGAATGGAATTAAAACTGAAATATCAACCACTGTAAAGAGCTGTAGCAATTAGAATGCCCAAGTACTGTTTTGTTATAAAACTTTATATAAATATAAATCTTATTTTAGGAGACTTAGAACTATCAGTCAAAGAGAATTTGAGCTCAAAATAGTTTTAAATTGTCTTGGATAGAAGGGAATGGTGTTTCCCCTAGTTATTTTGAAATTAAAATTATGTTGCACTTAGTATATTTGAGTATTAAATTGCACTTTTTTAAAAGTGATTTAATATGTTGAAAGTATAAGTAACATAATTATGTTTATATTGGAAAGTATGATTTTGCATCTACAGAAAACTGCCTAGCTAGAGCAAAAGGGTTTATTTAATTATATGTTATTGAAAAGAACTAAAATTTAAAATTCATATGCTTACTTAGTGACCATATAGCTGAAAAATTACAGAAGAAAATAAATTTGCTTCTAATACAGTATTTTGGGTTTTTTTGTAAGAACTAGACATTTTTGTTGTTTTTTTTTACAATTATTTATGCAGAAATTATATTGTGTGAATGACTAGATTGGACTCAGCTGAACTAACTGTTATCTTTTCAACCTTTTCTCTTTGATTTAATTGATTTAATTCAGCAGATTTCATTCCCCACCCCACCCCAAACTGCTAGATCTTGAGCACTTCAGTGAAAAAGCAGTCCTGTCTCATCTGATACTGTCCCCTTTTGCTCCCCAACAGACTTCAGCAAGGGTTTATTTATACACCTTGTGCAGTGGTTTGAGAATTGATCTGTTAAAATTAATATGGCAAATGAAAGGTTATTTCTAGCCTTGGTATAGTTGACCATGTTAAATGTTCATGTGGTTGAATTGGAGAAAGGTGACAGCAAGTTTTTTGGCAGCAGTACCAGCACTGCTCAAAGTCATTTTGAAACTACAGTTTAGGATTGCTTGTTTATCATAATAATTATTAGAATTTAATAAAGGGAATATGTTTGTAACAGCTATCTTTTGAAAACTACAAATAACTTTGAGATGCGATATACTTAGAGTAGATAGAGTAGATAATTCTGTCTTACCCAATACATGTTTATATTTGGGGTTAAAAAAATAGATAAAATGACCAGCTGCTTATGATCTGTCCTCAGTGATGACGACGTAGAAGAAGCTCATCCAATGGATGGAAACGATAGTGATTATGATCCCAAAAAAGAAGCCAAAAAGGAGGTAACAGATAGCTTAACGGTGAATGTCAGTTTGTTTGTTTTCTGTGAACATGTTACTGTGAAGAATATGACTTGTAGTAAAGAGGTTTAGCTTGCAGCCTGCTGGATTCACAGGGGGCTTAGGTGATCAAGGTCTTGACAACTTCTGATTGAAACAAAATTTTATTGTATATTTTGCCGTTCTGTGGACATAAATGCATCTCTCATTACCTTCACTATCTCCTGAGAGATCTTCAAGTTTTATAAGAGATGTATGCTATCGCTACCAGGTAAAACAACATTCCCCCTACCTCTGTCTTGTTAATAAGTTTACAGTTTTATTGATTGTGAGTTATTGGAAACTAAATGTTTCCTTTGCATTTTAAAATTAAATTACATTTTTCCAAGAACAACTTTTTTTGTCTTTCAAAGCCACAGTGAGGTTATGCATTTCAATGAATATGTGGCTTTATTGAGACTCTTTCTACTAATAAATGTAGAGAAAAATATTTTTGTCTCCTCTAATGAGCACTTACTGTTAGCTTTACGGATGAGTGCTGTGTTTGGGGTATGTTCAGGTTTTGGGTTTTTTGGGGATTCTTTTGGTAAACATTAAGTTACTTATGAACAGGACTAGAAAAACACAGTTAAGTATGTAAACGTTTGATTGTTTCCTTGACTGACTTAATGCATTTGTGATTTTCCTAAAATGGTAGAGTTCATGCTTCTTGAGAATAGGAGAGGAGAGGTAGTGCAAAACTTCAACATTCCCATGAAGTGGTATCTAGAATTATTAAACTAACTTTGCAGTTCTACCAGAAATGACACTGAGTAAGAGACCGATGGGTTTAGATTCCATTGTCAGCTTTGCAGTGACCTTCAATGTAACACTTTTAACTGCCTCAGGGGAAAAAAAAAAGACAGTTACAATCACCCCTTTCTGTAAAAGGGTTTGAGGGTTTTTTTTTAACATGCCAGGGTATGTTTTTTAGAACTTGAAATGGCACAGGGTCTAATAATGAACACTTTTACTCTTTATTCTGCTGTTGTAACAATGTTCTTGCAATCTGTTGATTCGAGTTGCTGCCTAAGGCACTTCTAAATAAAGGCTATTTTGTTCAATTTACTTTCTTAGTTACTGTTTGAGTTACTACACACAGTCCAGAATGCAAGTAGTGTGTTCATAGACTTCTAGGAACAGGACAAATAGGTTTGCAGTTTCTGATGAGCTATTTTTGTGATCTAATATTTCTGGTAGGATTTGCATGCTTTCACTTCCTAAGCAAAACATAAACTGAGTAGGCTACTTGAATGCACAGAGCAACGGAAACTTTCTGTTACCAGAGAAAACTAAAACAAGCACACTAGCTTGGCAAGACAAAAGCTTGAGAGAATATTTTCACTTTAAATCCAGGTTGAAATTGCAGTTCCTGTCTGCTCGTACTGAAAGAGCAATGCAGAACCAAAAAACAAACAGTGTAAATGGGCCAGAAGTAAACTTAACCTTGGAATTTTTAAATGTCAACTTTCCAAGGAAGAGCAAATATCTTAAGTGTTTTTAAGATTGCATCTATGCAGTCTGTGGACTGGATTAAGATGTTATATTAGCTGGGAAGAGGATGTGGCAGAAGGTCAAGCATAGTAGAGCAAAATACTGTTTGCTGATCTGTACTAACGCTGCAGAACATAATAATAATGGCTGCTGCAATTTGTTTTCTCTTCACTGTGATCAGATGACCACCTCCTCTGGCATAGATGCCAGCAGGGAGGAGCAGTAGGGAGCTGCTTGAAGTAGCAAAAAGCCCGAATCCCATCTCTGTTCTGGTTCTTAGCATTGCTTTGAATTGGAGAATCCTTACAGGGAGTCGTTTTTGCTTCTCTGCTCCTGTTCTGTAGGGAACCTATCTGGTTGCTCTATGGGAGTCACGTACATGCAGACTAGCTGTGGTGTAGCAATGCTCACTGAAGACAAAGCTGAAATTTTTAGGTGTCCAAACATATCAAAAAGATTGCATCTTTTCTTTGCTATCACTTTCCACTTCAAAAAAGCAGACAACAAAGGCTTAAGTTTGCTAAATTACATAGATTTTTATAATGACTGCAAAAGTAAATCCATCCTCTCTCTTCCAAATCTCAAATCCCCTCCCAAAGCAAACAGCACTGTCGCTTTCCAAGTTAGAGTGCTTGCAGCAGGACAAAGTGTCATCTTTCATTCTTGCTCATCCTGGTTGGCTTTCACGCATTCTTTTCCTCTGGTGTTCACTTGAACTCTTCATATCTGACCAGAAATAAATGTGGAAATTCACTGATTACTTGGTTTAAACATGTAATACATATATATATTCTTTACCTTCTGCTTACATAAGAGGTTTTCGATTTTTTTTTTTTTCCCCCCTCCTCTTTCACAGTATTCAGACTGTGATTTCTATGCCATTTATTGTATTTTCAGCCATGTTAAAAAAAGGGTTTTGAAAAGTGGCCTTTCTAAGACTAATGCAGGCTTATCCAGCAAATGACTGGTATGCTCCATAAGTTCATCTGCGAGACTTAGTTTGGATACTACATGCAGAGGAGGATGTTAGCTTAAGTTTTCTTGGTCGTAAATATGACACTACAATGCTGTGTGATACTTTATTCTTTAATAAAATTGTGTATAAGATACTGTTATTCTTTAATGATTTATTTCTTGTAAATTAAAGGGCAATAATGAGCAGCCTGTTCAGACCAGCAAAATAGGTCTGGGTAGAAGAGAGTATCAGAGCTTGCAGCATCGCCACCATTCTCAGCGTTCCAAATGCCGTCCACCAAAAGGCATGTACCTGACCCAGGAAGATGTGATAGCTGTTTCCTGTAGTCCCAATGCAGCCAACACAATTCTTAGACAGCTGGATATGGAACTAATCTCATTAAAGCGACAGGTACCATGGGTTATTGGTCTTGTTTTGTTTTCATCTCAGATTGTTCTGATTGTAATGGTTTTGAAGATTATCTATGAAGATTCTGAAACTTCTTTAATGTGAGTCTTCCTAATTTTGTTCCACAGTTATCACCAGAAATGCTGGACACTAGCTGACTAGCTATTCTTTGAGTTTTGGGGCTTTTTTTATGTTCATCTGCTCTTGTGGATAACATGAAACAAGATGACTTCCTTTAAAAAAAAAAAAAAAAAAAAAAAGGGCGGGGGGTGGAGTATGGCATGAAAATAATGTTACAGACCTGGGGACAGGAGAAAGACAAAGTCAGGTTTGGTTTGATTTGGGTTTGTTTTTTTTTTTTTTTTAACTTTGTTAAAAGTATTTGTGTGACAAGTGAGAATAAGGTCAATGAAGCAGTGGAAGTTAGATTTGTTATGCTTAAAATTGTAGCTGTTTTTCTGGATGTCCTTCCCCACATACCATGAAAGTATGGGGGGAGGGAAATCATGGACCTCGTTATTTCTCTGTTTGAATTTATGAGCTTTCTACTTCTTATTAAATTTAGAAAAACTTTGTAGTCTTCACATTCAAGAGGAAAATTGCCTGCATCCTTTGCATGAAGAAGTTAACTTTTGGCACTCAAAGTTGAAACACAGAATCTGTTCATCTTCTAAGTGTACAGCAGTATGTGCATGCTTGCTTTCTAGGAGCGATGGGGCTACAAAGTCAAGGCTTATCTCCTGGAATTTCTGCCTCCTTATAGACGGCTAAGAGCTGCCATGTTGCAAAATCATGGAGTGAATAAAGGGTTTCATGGGGTTTTTGCTCCCTTGTATTCTTTTACAGGAGAAATATGCTTCTTTCTGTCACAGCAGGACTCTGGGGCTAAATAGCATAGGTGGGTTTCACTCTTTAGCCTAAGTGTAGGTGAGTTACAGCCTTGAGGTTGTATTTCTCTTTTTTTCTTGCAGTGATCTCAGAGATGCAGCCTTTGGAATCTCCCATGAGTTGTCTGCTTTTGTGTCCATACTTAAAGAACACTTGTAATAGCTGTGCACCATAGTATGCAAAACTATTTTCTTACATATGTTACCTTATGTGCATCACTGTCAGGTTTAAATGGTTACTAGATATGTATATGTACAATTTGGAAGCTCTCTCCTTTTTATAGACTAAAATATTTTATTTAAATATTTTAAATAATTTCAAGAATCACTCTTAAAGGAAATCATGATGATCTAAGGTCAATAAAAAGCAGTCTGTCAGAAGGAACTAACTGGAAACATCTCATAATTTTTTTTTTTTTTCCCCCCCTCCCCAAAATGCTTTTTGGAGAAGGAAGAAGTTAATGTATACAGTATATCTCACTTAGATTTCTAAGAATGAAGTTTTGTGTCTAGAATATTCTGCATCCTTCTTCAAGAACATATGCATCATTATCAAAACTTGCTTGTTATATCCTAGTTTTAATATTCCTGCAGACAAACTGTTCTTTGAAAGACTGGCTTAAATATTTTTCTCTCCATAGTAAACTGTGCTGTGTTTTTTGGTTTTTGGTTTTTTTTTTTTTTTTTCTTAAAAACAGTTAAAAATAGTGAAGCCTTAAACCATAATATTTCTCTTTCTAACTTAGGAGGTACACTTGTGGCAATCCTAGTGAAGATATATGTGTAAAGTGACCAACTTTCTTTGTGGAGCTGATTAACTTTGTTGTTTTTGACCAAGGTTCAAAATGCTAAGCAAGTAAACAGTGCACTTAAACAGAAAATGGAAGGCGGGATTGAAGAATTCAAACCTCCTGAGGTAAATCAGAATAAATATTAGAACTTGTGGCCTTGCACTTATATTAGTGGGAAGCTACAGAAATGTGTTTTGCTGCAGCATAGTGTTTGCATTTCAGCAGCTCCTTAAACAGGATCCACTGAATTACATGCAGGGGTGAGTCTGTCTGGCTTCTTTACACGAAATTAGTGGTAGGCTTTTTTTATGGCAACTGGCTGAATAAAGAAGCAGGAGAAACTGAAATGTCATGTCTGTTCATGACAATAGGGAGCTGAAATTGAGCCCTGATTTATGTGGGTTGTTTTTCTGATTAAAAGTAGTTAATGTAGATTGCTAGCAGTAAATTCTATTTTCTGTGTGAAAACATGGCTATATATATACATTTGGGCATCCAAAGTGAATGATTTATTACTACTGAAGTTCTCCGTTTGCTTGTTTTAAAGGCTTGGATATGAAACATAATGTGAATGCAAAATACTCCAGACACCAAGTCCTAATAGTTTAGATAAATGTAACTATAAATTCAAATTCTGTCTGCATAAAGATCATTAGCTTGTGCATAAGTTATAATATAGCTGATACTAAGAACTGCAATAAAACAGAGGAAAAACTATTGGTGTAGTTCTAAGCTCAAATCCTTAAATGCTACTTCCTGTTCATGAAAGCAATCTTAAACCATAAATTTATGGCTTATAAGCAAGAGATTTTTACCTGTGTTTCAAAATGTAGTGCAAGTAAAACGCATTCTGATGCTCAGATATTTTGGAGCTGTTGAAACATTTTAATGATCTTTGTGCCATTTTTCTGATTTTAATAGTCTAATCAGAAAATCAATGCCCGTTGGACCACAGAAGAGCAGCTTCTTGCAGTACAAGGTATGTTAATAGTAGTAGCGACTTGAAATCTGATGCAAAGGATTTGAAGAGGTACTCAGGCTTATGTTTGTATTTCCCTCTAACGCAAAGCTAAATTTTATCTGGTCTTACAAGAAAGTCACTGCGAAAACAGCAAAACTAGCGAGAATATTTAGAGCATTCATTCAAGCAACATGACACTAGTCTTTCAGCTACCCATATTAAATCTCGAATAGAAAAGCTAAGCTGGGTTTAACAACTGTAGTGGTACCAAAAAGTCCCTTCAATCATCTTCTAAATCACCTTACATGAATTTCTCTGAAGTGGAACACTGAAGTGATAAAATTTGAAGCAAACACTTAATAAGACGTCTGTCTGTATTCTTAAAGTAGGAAAAAGCAGAAGTAAAACTGCTTTACATTAGTTTTCTCTGTTCATGAGGGAATAAAAGAGCAGATAATCTACCCAGTGGAGGCCTTTTAAGAGTCTGAAGCTGGATATGGATATTTAACAGTCTTATTGGAGAAAAAACAACGTTTTCTAGTAGGCTATTGATACAGCTAATTTGCAGTTATTTCATTCATATGAAGGAAAACTGGCTCTTGTCCTGCTTTCACATGCACTGTCTAATCAAGGAACAGGCGAGGGAAATGTCTGGAGAGCCTAATGCTCTCTTGAAGTCACTATATATTGACTCACTTCTATGGATCATCTTTTTTAAGATAATATAATCAGCTCAGTTATACACATCTGCTTTATTTCTTTGTATTCTTCACCTCCTTTAAAATGAAAGACTGAATTTTAGTACAAAACCTTCAGTTGGATCAGGATATCAGTGTGAAGTTGTCAAGCGTGCCATACGTGGTAGTTATTAGCCAGATGACTGAACCTAAAGTTAGGTTTATTTTGAAGTTTGAATGGAAATGCTGAAGAGCATGGTGTGTCTGAAGTCATGCCTCTCAACTTATATGCCTCAGACTGGGATTTGCATCTCCAAACCGTTTTCTGTCCTAAGTTCATCCTCTCAATATTGCTAACACGCTCACTTTTTTTATTTTGTTCCCAAATGCAACTGAAGGAGATGCCTATCTTTAATATGGTAGTCTAGTAAGTAGAATGTTTGCTGGAGGAGTGGGGAAAGTCCAGGTTCATTGTGCCTGCTTTAGCATGAACAGTTTCAAACTATCTTGCATTTTCATAGTTTAGTTATTGACTCTCTCACTAAACATCTGTTTGGGAAGCGGTAAGAGTGCACTGAGCTTTTGTTTAAGCTATGGCACTATGTGACCGACAAGGTAAATAATAAAACTGGAGCATGGGCAAAAGAATGAGGGTTGGTGATGACTCCCTGGAGAGGAGTTCTAGTCTTCTGGTCTCTTCTCTAGGGAATGTTTCATGTTTTATATAGGTAGTCGGCCTCAATACTTAAGGGTGGGGTGAGAAACCAGGCCTTCTGGAAGAAACCTGTTCCCATTGAATTTACATGTGCTTCTTGTATGTATTGTTTCCTTTTTAGTCCCCTTCCTTTGCCACTGTATAAAATGGAGATGGGAGAGCACCTTGATGCCAGGGACAAAGTATTCTTATTGTCCCTCCCTTACCTACTGCCCGGAAGAAGAGTCTCCCTCCTGGAATAAGAGTGCTGTAGGCATTAACCTCCCGTCCCTCAGGCTAAGGACCTTGATCTCTTTTTTCAAAATAACTGCTTGAGCTAGTAGACTTATGCATGAAGGAGCCACACTGTCTTTTGCCCTGACTCTCTTTTTAAAAGAAAGTAGCCATGGTTGATATACTAAAAGCTGCAATAATGCGTGTTAGACTTGAACTTGAAAGTTGACTTGAGCATGAGGACATTTAGTTTGTACATTTGAAATAGATTTATTTCATCAAATGTATTGATATGTTTTGGCATGTGCTTTTAATAATTTTACAGAAATCATAAGCATTAAGCAGGTAGGTGGCACTTCTGTGATTTGTTCACTTGAGTTCAGATATTAATTCCTACCATGGAAATCATAAAAATAATCTGCAGTAATATAATTTTGGTACTGTTTTTCCTAAACATGAAAAAACTCTTGTCATATGTGGGCTAATCTCAAGAGATTGGCAGTAACTAAAGAGGAGGTAATGAAAAACCCCACCTTAAAATAGAGCTGAGTGTGTAATCTTAAAAGCAGTGTGTCTGCCTGCAGTGGGGTTGTGGACTCAGGCTTATGATCTCTGAGCTGATCTTTTGCAGTATAATTTATCAGGTTACTGTTCAACTTTGAATGAGCCAGTTCATCACTTGAGGTATTCTTAAGTTACAAACTTGATTTATGTATAGAAATGTATGAGCACGATCATCTTTTCAAACTAAGATCTCAGCCATATGAAAATTGCAATTGCAAAAATGTTTTAAGACTCATTCAAAACAACAAAATTTGAATTGAAAAGCAGTGCATGACTTTCATAGCATTGCAGTGGAAAACAGTTGGGACAACCCGCATTTAACTCTATGCAAGGTAGTTGCCAGGAGCACCGTAATTCCATCACAGTGAAACTGCAGCTTTCATAACCTGGAGGTTGCCATTAACTATTTCTGCCTCGATGTGGTGCTGCCTTATATTGCTTTGGACCCAGGCTAATGTTTTGTGTGCCTGTTGGTGTTTGCTGTGCTGCACAGTGTTAAGCAGTGCAGGCGGCATCAAACTTGGATTTATGAGTTTCTCTGAGTTAGACGTTCAAGATGAAACATTGTAATAGTGAGCACGCACTTGTTCAAGTGCACCTTTGCAACTGGGCAAAGTTTTGAAGAGCTTGGACTCCCATGATCAGGGCTGCTTTCAAATGAGCCAGGAGAAAGAGATTTGTACATGTGAAGTGAGGCTATACAGTCATCTTTTGAGCTTCACTTTCAGCAACCTAATAAAACTATTCAATAACAGATTAAACACTTCAGAAATAATTTGGGTGGTGTTTAGCATAGAATTTGTATAAGGATGTGTAAGTAATGTGCACCAATTCAAAAGGGATGGTGAGTGGGCATCAACTCTTACAGATATGCCAGCATCTTATGCATAAAGCTTTCATAAACATGTATTGAACTTCCTGTTTCTGATGCAGCTTAACAGGGTTCTACTACATCATTGTGTAGAAGTCATTGTGGTGATGCTAGAGCAGTACTAAATAACACTCTGAAAAGGATCCAAAATGAGTAGTGCTGTGTGTAGCTGAACTAAGGAAGTTTTATTTTCTTTAGATATTTCTTATAGCTGGTCTCTCGGTCAATGCAAGATACACTGTTTTCAAGCTGTTTGCTTGGAAATAGGCTTTAAGACTTTATTTTTTTACAACGTTAGTTGAAGTTAGCCAACAGGCTCAGTCATTTTTTAGATTAAGGGGAAGGAAGAAGTATAGACAGCATAGTAACAGAAAAGGCTGAAATCAGTAAAAGTCTGAATTGGGTTTCAAACAAAAATGTGCTTTGTTCTGCTGGGCACTTTGTTCGCTTGATTAATTGTACCGGATGTTAGATATGTTGCAGTGGACATTTAATGATCATTATAAATTAGTAAGGGTAGTAACAGTAGGGCAATCAAAGAATATGAAAACACTGGAGGGAGTGCTCTGTGGGCGCACGCAGCTTTTAAGGAGTATAGCTGGTACCTTGTACAACTGATAAAGCACAGAGCCAAATCCCTGTCTTTTCTTTGCCTAGATACATGCCCTCCTACGTGACTCTGCTAGATCCCTTTGTTTTCTTTCCAAGGTTCTTGCAGTCAGGATGGTTGGCTTCTTTTGTATGCCCCAGAAAAGATCTTAAATAACGTAGCTGGGCTCTTGACAGTTGAAACATCAGCTTCAGCTACAGAAATTGTTACTATCCTAGAACTGAACTTTTCTCTTAAATTGCACTGAGTGTACATTACCACATCAGAAGTGCCTATTAACGAAGAAAGTAGAAAAGAGCAGAACAAGCTGAAGGTCATACTCTTCACAATTAAGTTGAAAAGGAACATAGCTTCAGATTTGAAACAACTCTCACTTTTTGAATCCTTTGCTTCGCTTTCTGAAGTGAGGCATGAAATCAGACATAAATTTCTCTTCCTGTAATGAGACAGAGTGCCTGTCCTCTAAGCACCGTAATATGTTCCAAATGAGTTTAGTTATCAGGAGCTTCACAGAAGGAGTCAAATTATAATTCACTCATGCATAGCTGAGAGCAAAAAATGAGTCTTTTGTTTACAGAGTCTGGAATAACACTCTGTTTTATTTCTTCTAGTTTCCAAATTTTTGGACACTTGTGATTAAAAATCTACTTTGTACAGATAAAAAAAAAAAAAAAAAAAAAAGCTGTGTTCTAGGATGCTGGAGAGTTTGAGGATTATTTTTTTTCTTAAGTAGGAAAGAGGAGCAACTAGACACATACCCTAAATACAACTGAGAGAAAATCAATAAACATTAGATTATATTTCAGGTTAAAAACTATGGAATGCTGTGCTCAAGGGTGGGGGGTTTTTTGTGTGTGTTATATGCAAATGTAGTTTTAGAAATTTAAAAAGCACATGTTGGGATTTTTTGGAAAGGACAAGCAGCATTTTCTTGTGAAGTGCTTGTAAACAAAAGTGACCTACTGATGTCAGTATGAAAATTAATGAAAGGAATGATGCAAAGATCTTCTGTCATGCTGCTTCTTGCTGGAGGATTCGATCCTGGAGGCTTGTGCTGGGCTGTCTTATAAACAGACACCAATAGCTTATATTTACTTACATTCCCCAAGGTTGTCCCAAAACCCCAGATTCTCCTACCCAGCTCAAATGGTGAATGAAAGCTTTAAAAAGACTGTCAGGTGAATGCTTGCCAGTTGCTCTTTGTAGCCTTAGTAGAGCATGTCACAAGTGGAGGAATGAGCAGTATATCGTGACTTAAGGAACTGTGCCCCCTGTTCTGCCCTGTGCTCGGTCCAGTAGCTACTGCAGGCAAAGAAACATCTGTGTGCAGCTGGCATGGAGGGAACCTGTAGAAGCTGTCAACATTTGCCACTTGACATTTCCAGTGTTATATCCTGTTTACAGCTATATACATATGCTTGGTCACCCTCCCTCTCCCATCTTGAACTTGTCTTGGGCTTCTGCCCTTACTGCAAGCACATCGAAGGATTTACTTTATTCGTCAGAGGCCAGATCTCTGTGGTTTTAGGCTGGGAGGCTTGGTGAGTAAGCCAGGATCTTTAAGAAGAGTGGGTAATAACCTTTTAATAAAGTTCTTGATTTGTATGTTGATAGCTGTGCAATTAAAAATTACTTTGTTTTAATGGAAATTGAGGCCTTCTCCTAATTGAGAAGTCCTCCTAATTAGTGAGTCCTTGGTTTGCAGGTCCCATAGGTTCTCTCTATAAATACATCACACGTAGCTGTGTCTGACTGATTCTTCACAGCTATGTTATTTACTTTGCCTTCCAGGTGTCCGAAAATATGGTAAAGATTTTCAAGCTATTGCAGATGTAATTGGCAACAAGACTGTTGGCCAAGTGAAGAACTTCTTTGTAAACTACAGGCGTCGGTTTAACTTAGAGGAGGTATTGCAGGAATGGGAAGCGGAACAAGGAACCCTGGCTTCTAATGGTGATGCTTCTGCTTTAGGGGAGGACACAAAAAATACTTCTAATGTGCCATCAGGAAAGAGCACTGATGAAGAAGATGAGGTGTGTTTTGTGTACCAGAAATAAGTAAGCATGGGTTGAGGAACAGCATTTTATTTAGTGATATAATGTAAGGTTAACTGGTGTGGAGTGGCAAACCGCATTCTAAAGAATGATGATGAGCTTGCATAGAACTTCAGCCAATGTCGTTAACCAGCTGGGAGCAGGACTGCACCTTTCATAGTGACGATCACGTTACTGTTTTATTGTTAAAATACAGTTCTTGTTCTAGAAAGAAGACTCTTGCTTCATAAATATTTTTTAGTTCTTCTGTCTATAATGTTTTGGTTGGTGATTTCTTTTCAGTAACTTCTCAGTTTTTTGGTTTTGTTTTTTAAATGCTGTTTCCTGTGTAGTGGACAGTGGCAGCCCAACTGCATCGCGGTCTGGCTGGGATGGCTGTTCACGCGGTCTTGTCTTTGTCCTTTGTGCAGGCACAAAGCACTCCGGCCACTCAGTGTTTAGGCCCTTCACCTCCAGCACAGGCATCTGCTCCAGCACCTACCGCTCCCATGGCAACTTTAAATCAGCCGCCCCCGTTACTTCGTCCAGCGCTTCCTGCTGCTCCTGCTCTCCATCGTCAGCCTCCGCCGCTTCAACAGCAGGCGCGATTTATTCAGCCAAGGCCGACTCTAAATCAGCCTCCCCCACCACTTATCCGCCCAGCTAATTCCATGCCTCCTCGTCTAAACCCAAGGCCAGTGTTAACCACGGTTAGCGGCCAGCAGCCACCCTCGCTTATTGGAATTCAGACAGAATCCCAGTCCACTCTGCACTGAAGAAATAAAGCAGAATTATGCTAACTCCTACATTTGAAAAATTGTATCAATGTACTTTTTTTTTTTTTCCCAAATAATGAAGGGGAGAAAAGAGCAAGCCTTCACAGGTATCAGACCAGTTTTACAGAGGAGCAAGCTAATAACTAGAAACGGAACCACGTGAATGACCACCTGTATAAAAATATTTTTATGTCGAAGACTTGTACAGCAGAACAATGCCTACAATACAGCCCTCCTCTATATGAATAACTGTTGAAGGAAGCTAACTTCTTAAATGAATAAATGTTCAACACACCAAGATTTTGTTTAACTGATTTTTACTCTATTTATTTTATTACAGTTCTTTGTAGTCAAGCATCTAACTACAGGAAGGTAGTCTGGCAAATCTAGGAATAGATAATGTTGTAAGAGACTTAAATGTAGCGTTGGGTTTTTGTGTGTGTGTGTGAATTTTTTTTTTTTTTTACTTTTTAGTGCAAAAAAAATGATGGCCTTCGGTTCAGAATTTTTGGCCCTGTTTAGATAACAGTAGAAGCATTTCATGCACTTGTAAAATCTAGGTGTTTCTTCTCTTTATGTTTTTCCCAGAACACTTTTTCTTGTTTAAAATGGTACTGTCTTATTAAATACTCCTCTGAAAGAGTATTCTGAAGACTCAATGAGCTCTTGTACCAAACTTAGTAAATCTCATGCGTGTTCTACTCATGGAAGTTAACTGAAAACAGGAGTCCAGTTTTCTGCTGCACTATCTCTTGTGGGCTGGGCTGGAGAGAGAGGCAACAACTTCCACCACCCAGGGGGATGACAGGAGAGGAACCATATAGCAAGAACCATTAATTTAATTTGTTATTCCACTAATTCTTCTAATTTAAGTACAGTAGAATTTAATTCCTCTGAGAATGGCTGTCTGCAGTTTGTGTATGTTAGATCATTGATACCTTGCCTAAGAATTCATGAGGGAAGTACAGAGGCTGATGGTGGTAGAATATTGTGGCGATGGAGTTACCTGCTGCTGGCCCAGTCTTACTGCTAAAAGATTCTCTCCGATTTCTGCTATTTCTGGCAGTTGATTAGCTGGGTTGAGGCTGTTGGGAGTGGGGGGGTGTTTGTTTTGTTTTCCTAAGTAAATCTGCATTTGGGTATTAATTACTGCTTCCAAATTTTAGGAGATTGAAAGGCTTGCTTTCCACTGCATTCATTAAACTGTTCATGTCTGAAACCTTGATTTTGCCCAGCAGGGGTTGGGGGGGGCGGTGGGGTTTAGGTTTTGATTTTTTTTTTTTTTAATAAAAAGTAGATGCCTCTACCCTCTAAGTAAATCAGGCTGCAAATTTGAGTAGCCATGTTTGAAACTGCGTGATCTGAATCAAACTATTGAAAAATACTGCATTCTTGACTACGTAATAACATTCATGTTGGCTACCATACTATTGTAGAAAAATATTTTTGCTTATAGCTGAAATGGCGTTTGAAAATCCTTTTAAATCCATTGTGTTATTAACTAGATTTGCCCTTGACTAAAATGAGACCATTTGAAAATGGAATGTGCTCTCCATAGGCTTTTTCACAGATTAATTGCATGGTCCTATGATCAGTTTAGCAGCTGGCTACGGTCTTTTTTCTGTGCAAAGGGAAGTTCTTACAGCATCAGATCCTATTTAATTTATAAATCTAGTATTAAAGTTTGATAGTTGTGGCCTGACTTGCAGTTAAGGTGTTGACCTTTATGGTTTGGCTCTTCATTTAAGAAATATTTTCAGGCCAAACTTGAAAGCTGTTCAGAAAGGAAAAATCTCTCACTGGTGTGCTGAGGTGGTGTGGTTTAACCCGGCAGGCAGCTAAACACCAGGCAGCCATTTGCTCACTTTCCCCCTCCCCAGTGGGATGAGGGAGAGAATCTGAAAAAAAAGTAAAATTCATGGGTTGAAATAGATAGTTTAATAGGACAGAAAAGGAAGGGAAAATAATAATAATAATAATAATAGACAAAGCAAGTGATGCACAATGCAATCACTCACCACGTGCAGACTGATGCCCAGCCAGTCCCTGAGTAGTGATTGCTGCCCCCCGGCCAACTCCCCCCACTTATACACTGAGCATGATGTCATATGGTATGGAATAGCCCTTTGGTCAGTTTGGATCAACTATCCTGGCTGTGTCCCCTCCCAGCTTCTTGTGCACCTGGCACAGCTAAAAAGTCCTTGACTAGTATAAACACTAGTTTACTAGAATAAAACTAAAACGTCAGTGTGTTATCATCATACTAAATCCAAAACACACCACTATGCCAGCTCCTAGGAAGAAAATTAATTCTATCCCAGCTGAAACCAGGACATGAGGTCTCATACAAAACATCCTTTTTACAATTTTTCTTTTGTATCAGAGTGGATGCTTAGCCACTACATGAGCATCAGATGACCTCTCATCTAAGAAAAGCAGCATTGTAATACAAGCACCGAGGAATTCATGGTCACTGAAACGTGTGTTCTGGGAGTCATAAGTGTCCCCTCACCAGCTACACACAAATCTGGCTGCTCTCCAGTCTTTAAAACTGATACGAGACCAACCTGGTACATTTTGACATCCTAGGTATCTCAGTTTAACTGTTAACAGCGATAAGAGAAATCTTAAGAATGTCTTTTTTTCTCTCTTTCCCTTTTTTTTTTCTTTTTTTTTTTTTAGCATTGAGTCTCCCAGGTGTGTGTATTGTACCTTTGCTAATTTTTGTCTTGTCTCTTGTCGATAGACTTCAGTATGCAGAATGTTGGGTGTTGCAGTACAGTTGGCCACCACCAACTGCTATAAAACTGTTCAGTACATTGTAATTCCGTTTAATCTTGTTTAAATATTCTATAACTGGGCAAAGGTGCTGTATTTGAAGGGGGGAGGGAGGGTCAGAGATAGATAGTATTTCTTAATTTGCATACACTGTAGCACACAGTAGGGAATTCCTAGCATTTGTAGTACTAAAGTATGTACATAGCAAAATGTCTTTATTGTGTGCTTTGCAGAATATGTGCATACAGTTTGCACGTCCTGTTTTGGGGGGTAGGGTTTGTTTTAAGCAGTGTTTGCCTGGAGAGTGATATGCTTGCTGCTTAATCAAAGGATTAAAGTTTCAAAGAAATCTGTGTCTTCTATTTTTATGTACCTTGTAATGGTCTAATATGTTAGGGCCCTTATACTGTGATTCTCTTCTAAATTCATTTATATTTTTTTAAGAATTAGAAATAAAATTATACAATGGTGTTGATTTCAGTGGGGAATTTCTTTTGCCATATCTAGTCTCCTGTTTTGTAATGTAGTAATGAACTCTGACTTCAAGGTGAGCTTAATTTTGTCACTTTAAGAAATGTAAAATGTTTGCACACTAAAGTTTGGCAGAGAACGTGTATCCTACATTGTTCAAAGCTAATGTAACTCTACAGCTTTTTGTACAGTTTATTTTAGTTAATAAAGCAAAACAGTACTAAAAAATGACAGATTTTACAAATGCAAGGCATAATCTGAACAACGTGTCTTCTAGGAACAACACTTGCAAAATATGGATGTACCAGAAGTATCAGATTTAATTGTTGCACTTTAAATCAGAATGGGTATAAAGTTAAGCAGGTATTTCTGCATTAATAAAACAATCGCTAAACATTGCACATCATAGTAAAGCAGTTTAATTTGTCTTACAGTTGATCATGAGCAAAAGGAATTATAGTTACCTCTGTCCTTAGGTTTTTGTTCATCTTTATATTGTTGGGATTTTTCTTAAATCATACAGTGTTTGTTCCAGAAACTTCACAGTTCATAGAAAACAGAACACAAACCGGTAGCTTTTTTTTGGGGGGTGGGGGGGTGGGGGTGCATCAAGAGAGCAGAATTGCAGAGTTTAGGGAAGAGTTTAGGATGAAGGTTACTAAAACAACGTTGTGGTGCCTCTTGCTAGCAAAAGAAAGGAATAGACTGAAGTTACAGCTGGTGCCAGGCAGGAGCGGGGTTGTCGGGCAAAAGCAAAGCCAGGGCAAAGACAAACTTGTCCAAATTGTTTGCTTAGAGGTACATTTCAAAGTGCAAAGGAAGCCCTAGAGGAGTTAGCAGCTGCCACAGCTCCAGTGCAAAATGGTGCACTGTAAATTGCGCTGAATACAACTTGGTAGTTTTAATAAATGTGGTGAACCTCCAGCTTTTCCTGAGGTTGAAATAGCTAAACCTCAGAGTTTGCCTTTCTCTGAGCAAGTTAAAAGTAGGCACTGTCGTGATAGGCATCTGCTTTAAGATCACAGGAAGTTGTATGTGAGATATAAAAGACAAACAAACTCCTTTAATGCCATTTGTAGTCTGTTACTGATTAATTAGGCGTCAAAAATCTATAGTCAGGTAGGGAGAAGAGGCAAAATATTCAAGCAACAGTATCTGGACTATTTAATAAGCAACCGGCCCATTTTTTTATAACCGGCATCCTTAAAATTGATACTAAAGTAGAACTTGAGCAAAATAAATCCTCGTTGCTGTTACTGATGCAGAAGTTTTCCCTTGGACTGACACAAAAGAAAGAACTGAAATTCAGGGATTGTGATCTCTACGGCTGCTTCAGGGATATGACTTTGCCCAAATGCAAACCAGAACTCCTGTTACACTCACTGAATCTTAAGAGTTGTGATTTTAAAAAGTAACACCTGCACCCTGATATTTGATGATCCATTTGACAGATCTTTGTCACCACAAAGCTCCCTTCTGGGGGACTGTAATGGTCTGCAGTATCAGGAGTGCAGGAAACATCCGTCTTGGGAAGCCGATCCCATCTCCAAAGAAACTATTCATTTACATTTATAAATATTTACTTACAGAAATATAACACCTGTTGTTCTGACGGATGTTCCTGTGAACTTCCCAGACAAGTAGTACCCAGACTAATGAGAAAATTCCTAAAAGCTAAGGAGGAAAAAAAAAAAAAGTCCTCAATTTTTGCAAGAGGGAGTGTTTTAAAAGGTGTCTGTTGTAGTAATGGCCTCTATGCCTTTGCTGGACTCATAGAATCATAGAATGCTTTGGGTTGGGAGGGACCTTTAGAGGCCATCTGGCCCACCCCCCCTGCAGTGAGCAGGGACAGCTTTAACCAGATCAGGATGCTCAGAGCCCCGTCCAACCTGACCTTGAATGTTGCCAGGGATGGGGCCTCCACTGCCTCTCTGGGCAACATGTTCCAGTGCTTCACCACCCTCATTGTAAAAAATGTCTTCCTTATATCCAGCCTAAATCTATTCTTCTTTAGTTTGAAACCATTGCCTCCTTGTCCTGTCACAACAGGCCTTGCTAAAAAGATTGCCCCCATCCTTCCTGTAGGCCCCCTTTAAGTACTGGAAGGCCGCAATAAGGTCTCCCTGGAGCCTTCTTTTCTCCAGGCTGAACAACCCCAACTCCCTCAGCCTGGCCTCATAGGAGAGGTGCTCCAGCCCTCGGATCATTTTGGTGGCCCTGCTCTGGACCCACTCCAGCAGGTCCATGTCCTTCCTGTGCTGAGGGCTCCCAGAAATCTTAATGCAACATGGACTGACAGCCTTGGGAGCGGCAAGTCTGAGTCATTTTAGCAAAAGAAGAATCTGAAACCATTTTATTGCTATTATTTTTAGAGCTCATCTTGAGACAATCCACATGGCACAGCCCGATTGTTTCTTTCTCATCTCAGTGCTTTTGTGCGTGTGCTAGCGTGGTGTTTTCCTTAGAGACGGGTTTTCCTAGAAGCGGTTTAATGGGAAAGACAGAACAAAGTGCAGCAGTAGGTGATGGCGAGCGAGCGGTAAAACAACGGCACCGGTACTGTGGGCTGGCGGACGGCCCTGTCGCCTGCCTTCGTAAAAAACCCTTTGGTATGCCTTGCGCGATTAGCAAGTAATAACTGGCATGCGGCGATAGCTAATGCCGGTGGTCTTTGCGTATTTAGCACGGGGTTTGTTTTGGTATTTCGGTACCGTCGATGTAAATAATAAAAAAGAGTAAGTGCGTTCCAGGCAGGCAGGGAGACGCTGCCAGCCAGGTGCGTTGCCCAAAGGAGGAGCGGATAAAGCCTGCCCAGCCTGACCGGCCCAGCCGCGCTCCTCGCCACCGGCTCTCGGGAGCCCGTCCTGGAAAACTAACTTCGGGGCCTGCGGAGGACTTCTGTCCCGGCCGTGTCAAATCTCCCAGAGCGTTCGGGAGGCTGCAGAGCCCCGGGGTGAGCTCCGAGCAGGCGGCGGTGAGGGGGGGCTGGCCGGGGAGCCCTCCCACGCCGCGGGGGCCCGGAGCCGATGTCCGCGATTAAAGCCGAGCGCCGCCGCCGTTCCCGCTGCCGCCGCCGCCCCCTTTCCAAGCGGGGAACCCCGGCGGCGGCCGGAGCGGCGCGGTGCTCTCCCCCGGCCCCGCAGGCGGGGCCGCGCCGCCGCCGGGGTCCCCCCGCCCGGGGGTTGCCATGAAACCGAAAGCGGCTCCCGCCGGCGGCGGCCGGGGGCGGCGGCACCGGCACCAGCGCTGCCTCGCCGCGCCCCCCGCCGCGCACGGAGCCGCGCCCCGCGCAGCCAGGGCCGGCCCCCACCGCCCGCGCCCCGCCGCCGCCGGCGGCCCCGCCACGGCCCCGCAGGGAGGGCAGCGAGCGCAGGTGCGGCGGGGAGGGCCGGGGCGGGCGGGCGGTGCCGCGGGGCCGGGGCCGGGGCCGGGGCCGGGGCCGAGGGCGTGGCGGGGAGCGGGGCCGGGGCTGCGCGGGGCCCGCGGCGGCGGCCGCTGCTGGCCGGGCCCGGCCGCGGGTGGCGGGGGGCCGCGGGCGGTGGGTGACACCCTCTCCGAAGGTGTCTCTTCCTGCCCCCTCGCTTCAGAGGGGAAGTCTGCGCGGCGCTTCGCTTTTTTTTTCTTTTTCTTTTTTTTTTTTTTTTGCGGCGCTTTTTCGCTTAAAAAGGGAGGCCCCTGTGGAAAACCTGAACTTGGTGCGCCCGGGAGTTTTGCGGTGGCGTGGAAGAGCCCCGCTCTCATGGCGCTGGAGGCTTCCCCCGCTCCGCGGGGCCGAGCCCAGCCCCTGCCTGGGTGCTCCGGCGCGGGCGGGCGGCCCTCGCCCCGCTCCCCCCCGCTCCCCCCCGCTCCCCGGTAGCGGCAGATGCGCCGCCGCCGCCTTCCCCCGGCGATGCTGGAGGGAAGCGTAGGCCCGGTGCACGCCTCGGAGCTTGGCAGAGCCGAAACGTTGGAGGCTGAGAAGGAAACAAAGAAGCGGGTGAATGCCTTTGCAGCGGCTCGGATCTTTTTCAGTTGCAGGGAACCGGACCGAGTATCCTCGCCGGTGTCAACTGAATTCTGCTGGGGGGAGGGAATTTCCCCTCTGTGCGTGTGCGGCGGGACCCAGCCGCTCCTCTGGCTTTCCCTGGTTAACATCCCTCTGGGAGCACGCTGAGGCAGTGGGCTTTGACCAAATACTTTCAACACTCTTCGGATTTAGAAGGAGAAATGGAGAGCTCCTATTGTTGCACTTCGTGAACTGCTCTGCCTATTGTTAGCTTGGCTGCGCCTTCCTGGTGCCAGCCAAGAGCAACTTTCCTCATAACTTCCGTTTTATAAATATGGGATGGCTGAAGTAGTGCAATGATGTGCTAAGAATAGCTGGGTGCATTCAGGTCAGGCATGACTCCAGACTGGCAGCAGTAACACAGTCGTATTTTTAAACCGCCCCAGCTGATTCTACACAGAGCACGCAGGTTTAACGATGAACGTAAAATTGAGGCGCTCTGGGACACTCTCGTTGCAGGAGCACCGGCCTGGCTGGTGTTGCGCTTCATCTTGTTTCGTCTGAGGACTGCATTGCACTGTTGCTTTTGCTCTTAGTGCAAGTTATGGTGGTCATGTGTCACACTAGGCCTAAACCCACCCAGAGAAACTTCCTTTGCTGTTAGCCACGATTATCTTTTTTATTTCTGTCACATGGAGAAGTGTTTGCCATGGGTGAGGACCCCGGTGTGCCAGGAGCTGTGTGAGCAGAGGGCAAAACCGCAGCCCTTGGTTGAAGGGGGTTTATTGTTCAAGTCGGGAGGGAGGGATGTGCCTGCGTGCAAGAGCAATAGGAGACAGCGGGACCCTCCAGACCGCTGTGATAGTCGGTGGTCGCAGCTTAGCAGAAGCCAGTTGTTCCCAGCTGCTTGGCAAAGAAGATCTTATAGAAGAGATTTGAAGTAGGATAGCCTGCCAATATCCCTCCAAAAAATCTTCCCTCACAGTACATACTTGCTCAAATACGTAACAAGTAGGCAGTGGAGCCTGGTACCATCATGAGATGAAACCAGCCCTTTTAAACCATCGGAGGTGATGCAAGGGCAAGTGGAGGAAGGCTAGGACAGGCTTTGAAAGCCAAGAGGTTTTGGCGCAGTGGGGAAGTGGAGGGACAGACAGGGAGGTGATGTGGTTATAGCCGTGGCTTCAAAAAATTATCCCTGCGTCAGCATCCTGGGTGAGTAAATAAGTAAAAGATTGCAATTCAGGAGAACTGAGTGTTTGGAAAACTGGAGGAGGATGGTGATGATGGACAAGAGTTTTATTTGTATAAGCGGACAAGAAATACCATATCGTACAGAGATATGAAGCAGAAAATGTTGGTGAGACACCGTGAAGATCTAATGCTTTAAGCCCAAGAGAGGAAGATGAAGATTATGGACCTAAGTGGAATGCAGGCTGGTTGTGTCAGGTTTGGAACCTGAGGGGCTGTGCAGAAGAAGGCCTGTTGGGGAAGGCTGGGGGCAGCGGGCTACCCCTGAGCTGGTAGTCATCCGCAGCCCAGATACTGGAGGAGAGGCTGAGAGTCCAGCTTCTGCAGGAAGAGGGTCTGCGGCAGTAGGGCACCTCTGTGAGTAGCTGGCAGGAAACTGGCTGAAGAGGTGTAAGCTGCTGAAAGATAAGATTTGGACTAACATCAGGAAGGAAGAAAGAAAAGCTTGTGGTGCTGACAGAAACGGCGGAGGGCACGGGATTAGTTGTGGAGTTTGGAGAGGATTAAGAATGACATCCAGGAAGGGACAAGATTTTAAAGCTAGAAAGCTGCTGTTGGAGACCTTGACAAAAGGAATTTCATATGTGTGCAAAGAGCAGAAACCAGACAGCTCTTTATTTCACCCCACAGGCTCCCTAATCAGTCTCCCTAACACAGGTGCGTGGGTTTTGCACAGCCATCAAAGCTATGGGCCAGGTCAGGAGCTCTGCATTCTGTGCAATGTATCATTTGGGTCGCTTTGCCAAATCCCTTCAGCGGGCGGCTGCGGGCTTGTAGCGTGCTTGATCTCCCGGGCTTTATTTGTGTCCTATCTTTAAGCTAACCTATAGTCCTTTATCTTCTTCAATGCTTTGTCTGACCCTTCGATTTTGCATAAATAGATGTTATTTATCATCAATAAATAGCTGACTATGAGAGAGCATTCCTCTCTCCGGCCCTCCAGGGAGTCTGTATGAGTTGTAACATTTCTTGGGCTCCTGATCTTCCTGAGGCAGCTGGTGGTGGCTGCAAGGATGTAGGTGGTTTCTTTCCTCATGGTTAGTGGCCTGCCTGGAGCAGCACGCCAACCCGAGGGTGCTGCTGCAGGACCCCAGCCAGCTGGTTCGGGTACCTTACGGTCAGCGTGCCCTTGGGTCTGGGCCCTGAGTTGCGGTGAGGATTTCGGAACCTCTTCTTTTACTTTCTGGTCCTTTTCTGTCCAAGTTTCTTGGTGAATGACTGTGAAGAGTTAATAGTCATGCTGTTAGTTGTCAGTCCCTTATCTCTACTAGTTTGGGCTGCAGTGTGCAGTTGTTCCACCCTCTTCCCTCAGCCCAGGAAAAAAGCTAACCTCTTTACCTTGATGCGTGGCTGGGCTCAGGAAAGTGAGGAAACTTGAGTCATGCGTATTGTTAATAAAAATGTTGCAAAAATTTCCATAGTCTCCCCAGCTTGGTCTTGCAACAAATAAACAAGTGTGTGAGAAACTGTCTGCACCCTAAACCACAGTGGTTTTGATATGGGCCTGCCCAGAGTGCTCTGTAGTTAAGCATGTTTGTGGCGGGGACTGATAAAGCAAGTTTTTGTATGTAATATACTGACATTTGCATACAGGGATTCTCTAAGGGTAAGTATGTTGCTTACTTCGCAGAAGATAATATTGAAGTGTAAAAGTTATTTTTCATTATTATTATTACGTAAAGCCACTTAGTGACTAACCAAACCTCAAGGAGAGGAACAATCTGCAAACAGTTTTTCCCGAAGTAGTTGCTGTGTGACACGCAATGATCAGTCCTGTGCTAAGTCATATGGTTTTCAGTCTCATCCGCTACATCCATGCGCTTGAAACTGGAATGTGGCCCTTACTAACTATGAAAGAAATAAAAATCAAGGGTTTCATATTGCCTTAGAGACAGCAGGTGCAAACAGTTTCCAGATCACATAGTCAGTGAAAGATAATATGGAAGGCTACTGGGCACTATCTATAAAGAAAAAAAACTTGTCCGTTTGTCTGTCTCACTGTCATCGACATTAAACCTTGTGTCACGGCAGTTTTTTACTGAGGAATTATGAACGTGGACCTTGGTGATGCCTGAGATGCCCCCTGAGGTCACTAAAACCAGCAACGTGGTTCGCTGCTGGGAGCAATAAAGCTAAAACTGGTGCCAACAGCAAGAGCAGGGTTGGATGCTGCCCACAGCGTGTTTAGCATCCTTCTTAGGCGGCATCTCGCCTGATGCCAAAAGGGGCGGTTCTGCCTTTCACCCCTCGTGGCAGGTCCCTGCGCCTTGCTCCCGGCACTCATCCAGGCCCGTGGCGGAGCCTGCTGTGCAGCTGCGCTTCTGCCTGGCCGCAGCAGCGTGCACGGACGGGCGCCAGCACAGCTTTCAACTGCAGATCGCGTTTAGAGAAGGGGCCGCGTGAAAGCACCACTCCCAGTTCGTACCTCTGTAAATCTCCAGCCTGTCCTGTTTGATCTCATGGGAAGGATTTATTAAGAACACATCCTTTCCCCTGTTGTTTTTTTGTTTGGTTTTTTTTTTTTTAGGAAAAGAAAATGGTGACAATCTTTGCTGTCACTGCTTTCCCAACAGCAAGTTCATGGGGTTCCCGACAGCGTTTGGGTTTTGACGTTAGCAGTTACCTTTTCAGTGAGGACTGTGACCAGAAAAATGCGTGTCCATATGTCATCAAATACATGTGTTCGTTAGAGCAAAATCCACTGAACTCATGAATTCCAGAGGCTGCAGTGCGGGGGAATAATTTACCCCTGGAACAAGGGAACACATCAGAAGAAGGGGATGGGCATCCTTGTAATTTGGATGAACAACCATTGAGTTGATTCATAGGTTTCCATATACACGCTGATTAAGTTCTTCATTAATCTGAGTCAAAGGGTCAGGGGCATGGAAAATTAAAATTAAAACCAAGACTCTCTAATGCCTTGAGTAGGTATTCACGGCCAAACCCACTGAATGGTCAAAGCAACTGAAGTCCTGGATAGTTTGTCCCCTTGGGGAAGGGAAGGAGATGTAAACTTTAAGAGCCCCAAAGACCTAGTTCTGCAAAATGTGTAATGGCCTATTATTTGTTAGGAAAAGTGAGGACTTCCCTTTGGCTCCAATACGCTAAAAGACAAAAAATAAAACCCATTAGTTGTCTTGCTCTCCATCCTTTATTGTTACCTCTTTTCAGTAACTTTTATTCCTTTATGTTGTTCTTGTGTGTCTCTCTCTTTCCCTTCATTCTGTTTCCTAAGTGCTGTTGCTGTCTGTCTTTTCACTGACCTTCATCCCCTTGAGCCTGCTTGAAACTTGGTCAGGGTTTCAGCATTGCAGTTAGCGCTGGAGGAGATCGAGGGCTGCCCATGAACAATAACACCAGCCTATTGCTCTCTACTCATCTGCAGAGTGAAATTGTTTAAAATTAAGATCCTGCTCCTACTCAACTTCTCCATTTGGGGTTTTCCCCAAAGCTTCCCAGAAGCAGATGGTGCTTCCTGGAGCTGTGCTCGCAGAGCACTACACTTTCTGCAGCACTGCCTCCTCCCGATGAAACCAGCTGGATCCATCCTTCCTCCAGAGCTGCCAGGTTCAAGGAAAGCCCCACGTATGAGCTGTTTTGCTGTTCTGATGTCAGCCTGTGCAGAGGTTGTGTATAGGCAACAGCTTGACCAGGATGCACCCTGAGGACATGACTTCATGGCAAGGACGAAATAATATCTTCTGATTTAAAAAGCTTGACTGTAGAATTGATCTTAGGCTGCGTCTAGAAATACAACTCGGATCAATTTAATTGATCCCATAAAGGAGCAGCATGCCTTCCAATCGATGCCTTTCCCTTTGCCACTGACTTCAGCGATGACTTGTCTGTTCCAGAGCTTCAGGAAGGTTCAGGAAAACATGCAGTAGGTTGAGATGCCTCCTGGGAGGGGAGGTGGAAATTGAAATAGGTTAGAAATGCTCTGGGAGCAAGCTCAGTTAAAGGGAAAAGGCTAAACAGGGTATGTGTTGCATTTACTACAAGACAGAATAGAAGCTTTGTTTGGAAAACTAGTATTTTAAATAACAGGAGACCTAAAAATTATTGCTTTTCTAAACAGTAAGATACCTCACTTTAGGGGGGGAGGCGGGGCGACTAGAAAGCCAGGGGAGGGGGCAGAGAAGAATGAGGAAAGAGTGGGGTTAGAGATGGAGCCCGTGGCACTGCTGTAAGGGCAGCGTGGTTTGGTCTGGGGACAGAGGCTGACACACACAGAGGCAGTAGAGATGAAGGCTGCCAGGAATCCTAGGTGCACGATTAAGTTCAGGCTGCAAAATCATTAGGGTTTATGGCCACTTAAATTGTTACAAACCCAAACATCAACATTCCTGTTCTTAAAATGGATTTTATCTCAGTTGGAGAGTTCTGGTTTAAATGCAAAATGCCTATGCAGCCTGTAGCACGAGTTGAGGTAGTCGCTCCGTGACCGAGCCAGTGCCGTTTCCTCCGTGAGCCGTCCCTTCGCTTCCTGCAATGCATGCGTCCACCCGGGCTTGCCAGGGCTACTGTGGAGGGATTTGCAGGGCTGGACCTGGGTTTTCCTTACGTCCTTACGCGTTTCCTGCTGCCCATGTATTTTTCCTTTGGTCACATCATTCACCGCTTTTGTGAAAGGTGAAAACTCTTCCGTATCTCAAACAAAAACTGTGAGAAAAATTCTTGGTAATTCTTGTGCTGCTCCAGCTGGTAAAATCTGCAGTCCCTACATCAATGCAGTAAGGGAAAATGGCTTTTCAATGGCTTGCGTTTTTTTCTAACACTTTTAAAACATTTTTAGACATGATCTTTTCAAAGCTACGCTGGGGGATTTCCACCCCCTTGCTGTTTTAAAATGCTTGTACTGTTGTTTTAACCACAAAGCTTATGCTGGCGTGCGCTCTCTCCCTCTCTCTCTCTCATTTTCTCCCCATTGAGGACCAGCTACAGTTTTCAGGCACGGCTTTACCAAAACGTGTCTTGTTAATGCTGGCAGGAGCCTAATGTTGCTAGAATGATTCCTCATCTCTGAAGAGCTCTTCAAGCGTGAGCCGTGGCACAGGGGGGTGTGAGCAGCGCGGGGCTGTGTTGGGGGAAGGCTGCAGACTCCGAAACAGCTCAGGAACTGAGTTCACCCCTTGAATCGGCAAAGCAGTGCCAGGATGCCAGGGTGTCGCAGGGGTGAGTGGCAGTGCCTTCTTGCCGAAATTTCTGTTGGTGCTCGGGAAGGTGGTAACACATCCAGGTATTGGTACAGAAGTGATGGGAACAAAATTATTTTCCATCTGTGAATGAGATTATTTTAAGACAAAAATTTTCCATATTATTGTAATAATATTGTGTTGATTAGATGTAGAGAGATTTCTTGATAATACAAAATTAATTAATTACTGATTAAGAGATCCAGGGGAAATAGCAGATGTAGCAAATAAGCAAGTTGTCCATAAAATCAAAGCTACTTCAGCACCAGACACACTTGGTTAGTTGTAAGAGTGTATTTTTTTAATTTTTTTTTTTAATGCTATCTGTGTTGTAATCTGTGCCTTAAAAAAATGATGAAGTCTAGTCTTATGGGGATTTATTGTAATGCTTGACTGTAACTCTATGCAAAGGAAACCCTACCGTCTCACTCTGCTTAGTGAAAATTTGCCTATGGAGATTAGCAAATTGATGCTTGCTTAGTAAGGTTTCACTGTGCTTTGACAGTAAGGTAATACTGGAATTTGAATTGGTTAATATTGTCTATATAGAAAAGAAAACAAATCTGTTCTGCTGGCCCTCTGCAGCAATATCCCCTATGGGGCCCCAGGCACATATCCAATAGGAAATTATTGCTGTTCGAAATATTCTCTCCTGGGTACCAGGTGGTCAATGCACTGTGTTTTTTGAGTGACTAGGACAACAGCAGAACAGCTCCTGAGGCTGAATTACTGCCAGGTGTAGTAGGAGCGAGCCCTGAGTATCAGTAGCGGGTCTGTGTTGGTGCAATAGGGGATCCTTTCCCTCCACAGCCTCTGGCCTGGGGGGCACAGATGATGCAGCCGGCGTCCTTCTCCCCCATGGGGATTCTGCAAGTGCCTTTTGTTGTCAGCAGTCCAAATGTTGTAACTCTTCCTGGGTTGGAAGGGACCGGGATGATCCCTCAGTGATGTCAGATGTCATCATCTGCTGTTTTCAATGATTCCATATGATCTGCTGTGTCTTAAATCTGTATTTCAAAGCGTATAGGTTATTTTTAGTCATTCTTTAGCAGACTGTGTTACATGTTCCGCTCTGCATGTTAAGAGTTGCGGTCTTGTCCCCAAAATGCAGTGGTTTTGTGGAGGACCTTATATTAGTAGTAAATTATAGAACTTTGTTATTTTAATTCAAAAATACCGGAGGTAGCTAATCTACCTAGTTTATAAGGCAGCTTGGAGAGGATCATTTTAATGCAAGGTATGTTCCCCTCCATCATATTTCTGCCTGTCAGCTCCCAGTGAAGTGAATTGATCTTAGACTTCTAAATTTGATGAAACTTTCCCCACCATGACTAAGACAGGCTTCCAGTTGTGATGTACCATAAAGAGTAGATAATTTTCAGAGGGAGGGATAGGGCATCTTCTAAGACTTATCCCTGCCAAGTGCCTTAGGGCAAAGCAATAGAGCTGAACTAGAGCTAGGTGTATAGGAATATAGGTGCAGAACTTTTTTTTTCTGTGCCCTGTTATATGTATTTCATGGAAGCCTGATAAGTAAGGAAGCGATCCGAGTGCTTTTTACTGAGCAATACCCCAATCCTGGAGGTTAGCTGAGCGTTGCCCTCCCTTCACACAGTGAACCTGACAGAAGCCGTGCTCTCGGCCCCGATTTACTGGGCAGCAGGACCAAGGATCCTGTCTTCTTTTCCATGTATGGCAACCAAATCTGTGATAATGACTCACGTATTTGCCCTTCTCAGTCTAAAAGGTGTGATGGCGTTCAGTGCCTGTGTCTCGGGTCTGCTGTCCTGGAGGTTTTGGTGCTGCAGCCTGCCGTAGTGGTGCTCACGGGGTAGCCTGCTGACCTTTCAGGGGGGCTTGTCTTTGCCTGAGAAAAACCAGGAAAAACATATTCTCTTAAAAAAGGACAACCACATTATAGGGATGGTTTTCTCTGTGTGCAGGATGTTTTCAAGGCTAAAGAAAGTTAACCAGTCCACAGTAGTTCCACGTGTTATTGGCGTTGCACGCCCCTTCTCTCCATTCTGACTGCTGCTGGCACAGATAGGCAGCAGTGCTGCTGGAGAGGAACTGTTTTAACATGGCTTTAAAAATGTTAATGTAATTTCTGTGCTATAGTAAGTCATGCCCATGCTGATTTTTCTCCTTACTATCACGTTCTGCTCGTCTTTTACTCAGTTTCTGAACAGGAAGATATACTAAGTGTGGAGCATTTTAACGGAAAACATTTGGGCTCGGTTTGGTGTGGTAGTAGTTAAAACAGGGTAGCCCACATTTAAGCAAGTTTATTTTTATTATGAAAATTCTCCCCTTTGGATTCTTTCCAGTGAGGTTAAAGCATCTGCATGCAACGCAGTTATACAAAGAGTTGTTCCAGAAGCATTTTGCGTGTGCTGCTGTTGGTGCAGGAAGGGCTGGGACGCTGAAATGGTCGGAAGGTGCAGCTGGGAGCTCCTTGTACTGCGCTGCCATTGAGCTCCCACTCTTTGGTAGCTGTTTATAGGGCTTGGGCTTAGCTTCTAGCGATCCAAACTGTGTTTCTATGTGTGGTCAGAATTCGTTCTGTTTATTTCGGTACATGGAAATCCATTTTTTTGACATGTAGATTTTCAGTGTTCATAGATTGTTGGGGGGTTTTGCTTGTGCTGTTGCAGTGAAGTTGCAATGAAAATCCCTTTGCAGCTTGTGTTGTGCATCTGCCACAAGAGCATCGTTATACAGCCTGAGTCCACTGCACTCTGATATTTTAAAACAGCATTACAGTTCACACACGTGCTGAAAAATCGCAGTCTACGCAAAGAAAGGAGACCTTCCCATTGCTCTTAGCTGTGAACAGGCAGAAGTGAAAGTGTATCTTCTCTCCTACGCAGGCCAGGCAGGCCAGGCATTAGCGTAAGCAGGAAATTGATTCCGTTAACCATTGGCGTGCTGTCACTGTCACAAAAAAGTAGTTTTTTCCCCTGACAGTTTCCCTTTGGTTTCAGTTCAGAGAGCACGGGCGCGGGTGCTGGAAGCCAGAAGTGGAAGAAGAGCTTCTGCAATCTGCCCTGAGTCACCGGCGGGCGCTGGGACAGGAATTACGCGCTGCCTGCGATGGTTTGGATCGCATCCCGCCGAGCGCTGGCCGGCGGTAGGTCTGGCACAGGGCTGCCGTCTCTCAGCTCCTCTGAGCCCGTCTCCCCAGCTGATTCACACAGGCACTTCTCTGGCTTGGGTGAAGCATCGCCATCCACAGGCCCTCTCCTTGGGCAGCCTGTTTCCTCCAGCAAAACAGTTGCAAACCCCACAGCAAACCTCCTGCAAGGCTGGCAGTGGTGGCAAACACCCCCTGTCTTCTGGGCACCCAGAGGTTCCCTTTCTGCCCTCTGAGCAGGCAGGCTCGCCTTTCGCCTAAAGTGCCCTTTCCTGTGCCCTGAGGTGCCTGCCCTCAGCTGTGCAACACGCTGCTGAGCGAGGCTGAGGTGGAGGAGGTGCTTTCATGGAGATGCCGGGAGTCTCGATTTTTAGGAATGGGATCTGGGTTGGGTGCGTCATGAAGGTGTTTAAGGAGATAAAGACTCTCATTTCAGCAAGAGAGTTGGAAGGCGTTGTACACGGTAGAGTGCTCCTTGCAGGAAGAGATGGGAATTAATGTGGTTGATTTAAAGAGCAGCAAGAGCTCTGAAGGAGTTTCTGGATGGGATTTTGGGCTGGCAACTGTGTTTCTTCTTAATGCATCCCATAACTTTGTTGCCTAAAATATCTGAACATTGTTCACCCCAGTACTTCTGGAGTTCAGGTAGACCCTTAAAGGCAAAATGGGTAAAACATGGATTTTTTTTTTTTTTTTAATGTGTTCTTACATAGTGTGGCATTAACTTGCTAAACCATACCATCAGATGATATAAGTCCTGCAGTGTAATAGGACTCAGGAAATTGAATGCCATGTAAATGGGAGAGCGCACTAATAAGAGAGAGGGAGGGAATGTGTTTCGGGGTTCTGACCGACCAACGACTGAGTTTGTAGGAAGTTCGTCCTGTAGGGAGTCTGTGCTGTGGAAGTTAACAGTGGCAGCTCTGCATTTGCCTGTGAAGCAGCAGGCGCGCTCTGCTGCTGGCATCTGCTACCGAGGCAGCCCAGGCACGAGGCTGGTAATCCCTCGGGCTGCATTTTGGTGTCTCCGGTTGACGTGAGGGAGAACAGAATTGCTCCTTATTAAGCCTCAGAGAACCGGGAACCCCATTTTCAGAGGAGCAAAAGTCAGCTGTTTAAAAATAAAAGGAGCGACATGGACAATCACGTCTGGTTTGAAGCAGAAGGCTGTTCATTTGGAGGGACCAAACAGGGTAATTTGCAAACTCCAGTTGGAATAATAAGTCTTTATGCCTGGAATATGATTAGGGCTCATATTCCTGTGGGTTACTGACATTAGGTGATCAGTTGTGCTGGAGTAAGTCTGACATTAAGCCTGGTAGAGGGGCAGGGAGGCGCTCACAAGCTGGGCAGGTAAATACTGTGTACAACCATGAACAAGGGTGCCCACTTACAGGAGCACATAAATGTTTGCTGTGAAATACATTTTCGTTGGTTAAGTGCTTTGGCTTGTTTTTGAATCAGGTACTTTATCTGTCCGCAGGATTTCCTCACCCAGTATGGCATATTAAAGTAGAAAGGAAAATGGATGTTGCTTTCTGAAGCCTAAGGTGGTCTCTGGCAGTGCTTGAACTGTGTGTAGCACAGTACTAATTGCTGCTTTCGTGGGCCAGGAATCCATTGCAGCAGGGAGGTAGGGCCGTATATCAGTACTTGGCGTATTCTTTCATGCCAGCCCTAAGGTTATTAATGCGATGTGTTGGCCCGGCTCCCTGTGAAGGCAGCAGATACCCTTGGTGACCTTACAGGAGCTGAGTCAGAGCTCTCGGAGAGGTGCTGATGCCAGTAAGAGTGACTCGAGTGACTGACAGGGTGGGTGATGCACACAGAGGAGAAACAGCGTCCTGCAGCACAGCTATAAAATTGAGCACTTCACCCGCGAAACAATCTGAAAGCTCATGTGCATTGTGCTTTTGTACACATCCGGTAAGGGAAAAATGTCTGCTGAATGCAAAGCCGCAAGAAATGTAAACCAGAGTGGCTCTAGGTCTTGAGCTACTCGCAAAAAAACTACTGCAAGATTGAGGGACTGGTGGCAAATCTCAAGGCTTGTGACTTAGGGCTGGAAACAAATGTTGCTGGTTTTTCCTATTAGAAGATTAACATTGCGTTCCTGTGCTGTGTATGAGCATTGCTAGGTTGAGAGAGAAATTTATGTCATGCTTCTGATTGCAATCTTGCTTTTCTTTTTTTTTCCCCACTGCTTCTTTCAGGCAGGATTAATACAGCGAAGAACTTGCACATAATTAAGTAAAACTGTGAGAAAATAGGATTAGAGTTTACTGCTGTAGATGAGACATCAACAGGAAAAAGAAAGATGTCAAGTTAAGAGGCTTTGACTCCTGTAACACCTAAACTGAAGGTAAAATCCCCTTGCTGCCTTTTTTTTTGTATGCTCCTTGCTGTGAACCACAAAGCTGTCTCCTGCTTGAACCAGTGCAATGAACTCACGAAGTCATGTGGGTGGGCTCTACGTTAAGTGTAGACTTTTCTGGCAGACATTAGGGCCAAGACTCGGCCTCTGCTTTCCCCAGCCATGTCTGTGACTTGGAATTTTTTTGAGACTAAGAGCTGCTGCAAGAAAATTTAAAAAACCATAAAAATCTCTGTTCTGCAGAATAATTTTCAGATTGCGAAACTCTTTTCCAAAGAAGTGTGCTTTGATGCTTGTCGTGTAACCATCGTTTTGTGGTTCTCTGAGCATGTTGTTGTTCTTCCATAGCTGGCACCGCGTTTCCCTCCGAAATCTGTCACACCCTGCTGCAGATGACAACCCTCCCGCGAGCGGCAGCCTGCTGCAAACGGTAGCTGAGGCGGCGTGGCTGCCGGTGAATATTTGAAGGGATTCTCCCTGTGTCTGGTTCCCAGTGCAGCTCCCATGGCCTGTGACGAACCCGCTGCTCTCTCGGGCATCTTCACACGCCAGAACTCCGCCAGTGCCGTCTCCCTGGACTTCGAGCCTGACGCAGACTACAAGTTTGTTGAAACCTTAGAAGACCGGTACAAGTGCGCCTACTGCCACCTTGTCCTTCGTAATCCCCACCAGACAGGATGCGGGCACCGATTTTGCCAGCAGTGCATTCTTGCTTTGAGGTCAGTGCAAACTCCTCCTGCATCCGCAAGCTCCTCGAACTCCCCTTCCTAAAAAGAAGTCAGGGCCTTCTATAAATCAGCAGTGAGTGCCCTAATAATAGTATTGATCTGATAAAACGCTGAAGGAGTCAATGGAAAGACTGTTGAACTCGGTGACTGTGTGCTCAAGTGTTTTAAAGGTGTCTTTAAAGACCTTACCTGGTGCTGACAAGGAATACTTTGGTAACTGCAGGGAAGTCAGCGTAAATAAATTGTTGATGTAAGCTTAATCCCTACTGCGTGAGATGCTGTTTCAGTCTGTCTTTCTAGCATTGTGCTGTTCAGATGAATTTGTTGCGTTAATATCTCACAGTATTGGCACGGGTGGTTAGATTAAGCTGTTTTCATTTGCTTCTGTATAATTTCTTTGATTCTAGTGGAGTTATAAAACTGATGTTAGTATTACCCGATGCTACAGTCAGATCACAAGGCTGCTGGCATCCATCTGCTTGGGATTTTTCTGCAGGTACAAATGCGTTTACCCCACAGACCTGTCTGGGAATACATTACATACTATTTGGTGTACCCAAGGGCAGGATTTGGCCCTGGAAGGCTGCAGAGGAGCCTGTTTATGTGGATGGATGTCGCCATTTACCTTTTATGAATTTTAGATGCTTCATGTTTGCTGCTTTCTCTAGCTGGGTTGCCTCCCTTTTGCACTGCCTCAATATCTGTTTTCCCATCCTTTATTGTAGGAATTCTGGAAGCCTTTTAAGACAGGAGACATAAGGTCTTCTTTTACTGGTGTAGCAAGGAGCACGCTGCTTGCGCTAGGCAAAGTCTGGGTTTAATGCACGCAGTGGGATTTTTTTCAGATATGACATTTGTGAGCAGCAGATGGCCAGAGAGTGACAAAGTCCTCTTAATTAAAAACCATCTTATTAACACTTGTAGGACAAACTCTGCTTTCTGTTACATATTCACTGTTGCAGCTTAATGCCCTCTTAGAGCTGTGAGCAGAATTTGGCTGTATATTTGACAGGCGAAAGTGTTTTCGAAGCCTTTTAAGGTTTTTATGGTATCTAGTGTTGACTTCTGCCAGAGTCACATTCCAGCATAGCCCAATTTCATAAAATAAATCAAATCTTCTGTGGGTTAACATGACTCTTCTTTTGATCTAGAGAGTCGAATGCAGTACCCACCTGTCCTGTCGACAAAGAAACAATAAAAATGCATGAGGTAAGTGGCTGTAGTTTTACTTCAGCAGTCAATGTCTGCTTGGAAAAGGCAAGACAGCTGAGAACAAGGTGGCTCGTAGTCTGTTAGGCCTCAGGGGCAGAGCAGTTTCTGTCCCTGAATGATGCTAAAGGAAGCAGTGTATTCAGTGATGCTCTCCCAGAAAGGAGGCTATGGGTGTATAGCTAAAGCTTTATTGCATACCTTATGTTCTGAAGTTATTTCATTTTAGTCTTCTGTATTTCCAGCAAAGTGTTGACGAGTTTCACAAATTTTTAAATCTTCCCTAGTCATCAGATGTCTTTTTTAGTGGAGAGTTTATTGACTTGCCTTTTTAATGCCTCATCTTGCTGGGTCATCTTGTTTCTTTGACTGCCTTTGTTTTCACTTGGTTATAATTTGCTGCCTTAACTATTTCTGTTATATCTCATTAACCCTGCAGACTTAATTTACTTTTGGGTAACTTTTTAGAAGAAAAGATAAGTTCATGCTTCTCACTTTGCAGGCTACTGATTTTTTTTTTTTTTTTTTTTTTTTTTTTTGTGTGTAATGCATTCATTTGTCCTTATTTATATGCCAAAGCTTGAAAGTATGCTACATACTTGGTCCTGCCAGAATGAATTTTCCAGTGAAATCAAATGTCTCCTTCCTCTCTCTCCTACTCCTGATAAGAAATTGTAATCAGACTGTCCACATGATTTTTGTTTTTCATTCTCTGTCTTCTACTTTGTGCAAATTTTGATGGCGGTAGTGCAACAGTGAGCAGCTTTATAATGCTCTTTACAGAAAAATCTCTAAGTAAGACTGAAAGTTTGCTCTGGGGGCTTAATTTGCTTCTGCATACACAACTGGGAATGGTGCTGTTTCTCAGAATCTATAGAAGGGATATCTCAGCATCATCTCCATCCCAAAGGCACGTTGCGCTGCTTGAACATCGGAGGAGCGTGCCCAGGGCTGGTTTGACCTTTGGGGCCCGTTAGCTCCAGCTGCTTTCTTCTAGATACAGGCAGGCTCTGGCAGCAGTTTTATAGCTCCTGAGCTATTAATCCTGCTGGCTGTGGGATGGATCATCATCTGTGGAATAACTATATGGGGAAAAACTCCTATGCTTATTAGAAAATTCATATATGTTTTAATTTATATTTTTAGTATACATTTTCAATATGAATTATCAAGAACCATGCTCGCAATTATGGAGTCTACACTTGTGTGCTTAAAAGATTTGTTGCACTGTTTTGCCTTTTTATATTCTTTAAAACTTCCTGTGTGCCTGCATATGAAGGCTAGTTTGCTTCCTTTACAGGTATTCAAAGACAACTGCTGTAAAAGAGAAGTTCTCAACTTGCATGTGTTCTGCAAAAACATTCCTGACTGCAATTCAAAAATAATTCTGGGACGATATCAGGTTAGTTTGCCTGTTCAAATTTTGAAGCCTTTGATTTTCATGCAAACTCTGATGATAAGCTAAGTTCCAGTGACTGTCTTCAGACTTCAGAGTTATTGTAGCAAAGTGGTTTAAGTACAAAGATTATGACTTAGCCGTATACTGTAAGTTACAAATATTAAGCCCAAAGTATGGCTGTTAGCTTGTTCCAGCTTTGCCTTAGGTTATTTCTTTAATAAGAACCGTTTGCTTTACGTAGCTTTAGTATACCCACAGCATCTATACATACCTTCTGTATGCTTAGGTGCCTTGTGATGGTTGATTCAAGAGAACTTGCCAAGACACACTGGCCATTTGGGACTTTTTTTGGTATATCAATTGAATGAAAAGTGGAAGTCATACAAAGGACTTGCAAATTTTCATGTTCACTTTAGTTTTGAGGTTGGAAAAGGAGAAAGTTTATGGAGGAAAGAGTATTTGGAGTTTTGTTTGTTATCAAACTGCTGAATGTTTCTGTTGGTCGGTTGGGCAATTGGAGATGTGATGATGAAATACTTTGGGGTTTAATTTGCTGTGGCGTGTTGCAGGAGCATCTTCAGCAGTGCTTGTTTGAAAGTGTGCAATGCACCAATGATGGATGTTGTGATCAAATTCTTCGGAAAGACTTGAAAGAGCATTTGAGCCAGCACTGTAAATTTCGAGAAGAAATGTGTCAGTATTGTAATAAATATGTGGTGTTAATTAACATAAAGGTAAGATTATAAATCATTCCCTGGGAATCCATAGCAGATGTTTCCTCTTAATGTTGCTGAGTGAAAAGTTTCCAGCATTGCAATAAGGCTTAACAACTCCTGAAACAAAACTTGGCTGAGTAGTTGAAGGAGAAAGTATAATGAACGTGCTCTAAATAATGCCAATTACTGTTGCTCTCTTATGAACAACAATGTGATATGGGGCTTGCACATGTATGTTTGGGATTACTTTTTGCATCGCTTCCTCTATGTATACTACTTCACAAAAATGCAAACCAGTGCCTTGTCTTGTTTCTTTTTCCCCAGAATCATGAGAAAAATGACTGTCCCGATTATCCTGTGCCTTGTCTCCAAAACTGTTCACAAATAATTCTGAAAAAGGAGGTACTATTATTTCTTCATATAGTGTGATTCATCAGATCACACACGTTTATGAAAACGGAAAGTTACATTGCAGACCACATTGGCCCGTGCCAATAAAACTTCATTGTTCTAAGTATCTTCTTTGTTTGGTCCTAAAAGGGATATATGTCCCATCTTACAAGTGAGGTATTTGGTCATTGCAAAGCATTGGCATTTTGCAGTATCAGGAAAATATCTGGCTTGCTTATTGACTCTGAATACTCATTTTCCTCTTTATGTGATCGGTGGTATCACAACATGGGCCTTTATTCACCCTTTATGCAGGCATTCAGATTTTATCAGTGTGGCAAGTTACTTAATATTTGTTTCATGACACGGTTCTTTGTTAATATATGCAGATTGAAAAGCACCACGCTGTGTGTCCTGAGGCCGAAGTGGACTGCCCGTATAAGCAGTACGGCTGCCTTGTAAAGGTACCTTTTTTATAGATTTTGTTTGTACTGGGACTGAAATTTGTCTCCCAAACCAATCACAGTAATTAGTCAAAATAACCAATTTTTGTTCTTTCACAACCATTTCTAGTATTGGCTAAGATGCTGTACTAGGCAATCAGGACTGCCATTCCCTCACTTTCAAAGGACAGAGGAGACATTATAATGCTTGCATCAATAAATTTTTTACTAACAGCTTCCAAGATCTGTGTATCTCGTTATTTTATTCTTTCACTTCCCCCCTCTCCCCCATCTCACTAAGGTTAAAAGAGGGAAACTTGCTGAACATGAAAACGGCGCCCTGAGGGAACACATGCTGCAGATTTTAGACAAGAACTCCCGGTTGGAAGAACAGGTAAGTCATACTTAACAAGCACTTTTCAGCAGTTCTTGGCTGGTTGGAGGATGATGCGAGATTCTGCATTTGTTGCCTGGTTTAGTTCAGCCACATTTTAAAAGACTGTTTTTATTGTCTTTACACACCTCAGAAGTCAGAATAAGCTCTTGTAGTGAAGTCAGTCAATTAGATGGAAACCTCTCTGTGCTCAGGCACGTATCTTCTCCACCAAGCACGGTGGGAGGCTTGTTGCCATCGCTCATCTCATTTGCTTTTGGTCTCTGCTTACAGTGGATACAAGGTTTGGAGATGGAGCATTTTAAAGTTTCAGTGCCCGGTCGCATTGCTCTGAAAAGGAGCCTTTTGATGCCCAAGTCACCCCCTCTGTACAGGCAGCACAGAGTAGTGCAGAGCCAGTTGCAAGCACTTTTCCACCCGTGATCATTTCTGTGGCTCCCAGCAGGTGACACTGGGTGTATGCCCAATCCTGCTGAGGTGAATGCATCCACACGGATGGTTGACTTACTCTTCTGCTTGTTTATGCTAAAAATAAGTGCCCTAAGGTGCTACAACTTGGTTTTGGAATTAGTATCCCTCACTGACTCCTCTCTCTTACTGGTTAGACCTCAGTCGAGGAAGAAAACAATTACATACATACACACAGAAACACACATGCACATGTGTGCATGTATGTATGTATTATCCCCTTATAGAGCCAAATGGCTTGTCATGATGGGGATGGGAGATACGAGTCTCTTTGTACCTGTTGCTACACAGATCTGTTAAAGAATATGACTACCTTATGTTCAGTACTTGCCAGTGCTTATCCACAAATTGTGAATTAAGAAGTATATCTGTCTAAGTTAGAGGCTTTGCACTGTAAACTTTTCCACTTTCTCCTATATAGTAACATATGTTTGAATTTGAACGTTGTATATTTTGGTGTGCCTTAGCGGTTTTACTCTGTTTTTTCCATCTGTAGATCTCTGACCTGTATAAGAGCCTGGAATGTAAAGAGATTAAAATCCAGCAGCTAGCAGAGGCCATTAAAAAGTGTGAGAAAGAATTCAGACAGTTTACACAACTGTTTGGTAAAAATAGCAACTTGATGGTAAGCACACAGGTGAGATTAATTTTATCTTTTTTGGCCAATTGCTTTCTTGTCTCCTTAAATGTGTTTGTTTAGTACTAGTTGTTATTAATAGCAGGGCAATAACAAATACTGTCTCCCAGACACTTCACAAGCCCTTCTTGTTTTTTTACAGTACAGTATTATCTTTTCATTTTAACCAATAAAGAAGTTTGGATATCTGATCTGGGCAAAAAGCACTGTACATGTCCTCATGGCCAGATCCCCATGACAAATGTGCAGGTGTAAATTTGAATAATCAGTTGAATGAAGTGATGCGGTGCCAATGGATCTGAGTAAGGGGTGGCTTCTCAGTCACTAAATGCCAAATTAATTGTGAAGGAGCATTTGGATAGGTTCCTAAACCAGCAGAGTACTTTCGAATGCACCATACAGTTAATATGGCTGACATGCCAAAGGCTTCTTTATCTTATTTCAAATTAAAAGGCTGATCTTACGAATGTCTCTTGTCTCTGCTTCCACCCTCTTCCAATGGTATGAACTGAGAAGGCTCTGGCCAGTCACCTGGATAAGTCTGCACGCCTGGAATCACAAGTGAAACAGCTAATACAGATGACAAACCAGCAACAAAACAAATTAGACTTGCGACCCCTGTTTGAGACAATAGAAAATGTAAAACAGAAGATTGCCCTGATGGAGACATACGATCAGCGCTTGGGTATGTTGGGACTTTTGTTTCTTTTCTGCGTGGGTGTGGGGATTTTGCTGATCTACTGGGTGCTACAGTCAGTCAATTGCAGCTATGAGCCAGAAAGGGCTTTCATCTCGCTTTCTCAGACCAAGGCGTGGTGGTGCATGCTGCGTCCTCCTGCCTTCCCCTACTCCACAATGTCTCCTGAATTTCTGTGGCACTACAGGGCCAGAGAGCTGGGCTTCGTTAGGCTGGTGCACTGTGATGGAGGCAGTGATACTGTCCATAGTCGGGCATTAAATCTGGCTTGTAGTTACTGGTTTTCCTTATTCAACTACCAGCTGCAATTACAATTTTAAAAAGTTAACAGGTGTAGTAACAGCAGTTAACAGACTGTACTCAGGCTTGAGTAGTTCAGTTTTGCCAGCTCAAGTCTGGTTGCTCTTTGTATCTAGTGCTATGACAGTTTTATTTTACCAAGCGTGTGTCTCTTTCTCCCCGCCCCAGTTGTTTTGGAAGGTCAGTCCAGCAAACACGATCTCCAGATCAATATTCACAAGGCGCAGCTCAATAAAAATGAAGAACGATTTAAGCTTTTGGAAGGCACGTGCTACAATGGGAAATTAATCTGGAAAATCACGGACTACAAGATGAAGAAAAAAGAGGCTGTGGAAGGCCGTGTCCTCTCCATATTCAGCCAGCCCTTTTACACCAGCCGCTGCGGGTACAGGTTATGCGCGAGAGCCTACCTGAACGGCGATGGCTCAGGAAAGGGAACACATGTCTCTCTCTACTTCGTAGTGATGAGAGGGGAGTTTGACTCGCTGCTACTGTGGCCATTCAAGCAAAAAGTCACACTTATGCTTTTGGACCAAAGTGGGAAAAAAAATCACATCGTGGAAATCTTTAGAGCTGACCCCAATAGCAGCAGTTTCAAAAGGCCGGATGGAGAAATGAATATTGCCTCCGGATGTCCACGCTTCGTGCCACACACAGTCCTGGAGAACACAAAGAACACCTACATCAGAGATGACACCCTGTTTTTGAAAGTGGTTGTGGATTTAACCGATCTGGAGGAACTGTGAAAAGCGTACCCGATCAATGTGACTGCTTTAACCGTTAAGGAATGCTTTCTTGGTGACTACCAGCCATGCAATAGTGAATTCCACTAGTCAAGCTACTGATAATGTTTTGAGGCTTTTGGACTGCGTAACAGATAATGAATTGCCAAAGCATCCGCCTTTCCTTTTTTAACCTTTTTTTCAAGACTGCGTTTTTAAGGCAGCTAGAAGTCCAGTTTGATGCGAACATGTATTCAATCCAGACCTGGCTCAGTCCAGGCTGGGGGGAATGCTTGGCTCCCATCACCAGACTGGCATTTGGAGATGATATTCCTCCAGTAAGCCCCGTGGAGCCCAAGCAGGCCTGTGGGCTCCTGTCCCTCACACAGACCTGATGCCATGCCCAAGTGTGCAAGTGCATTTCACCTGTCTGAAATGGAAACATTTCAACACATTTGAATCAATGTATTATGATCCCTTCATCTCCTGGATTTTTGAAGCAGGGAGAATGGCTTCAGCCAGGCAGGGAAAACTTTTGCCTGGGATCTTGCACCTTTTTTATGTTTTAATTGTTTTTCCCAGAAAGCCCAGAGGAAGGTGCCAATGCCTCTTACTTTTCTAGCCTGATATTTCAGCTGCATAGAGTACCCCCAGGTCACAATAACGTTGTTATGTCCTTTCCGTTCCTGCCTAGTGCCTTGGGACTGATTTCCATTGGTGGTAAACATCCACAGTCCCCATCTGAAGTCAAAAGAAGCCGCAGGCGCTTCTCACCTCTCAGGACATGGCCAGAAGCAGGGTACTCGGCCAGACTGCCAGCTCTTGGCTGCACTGCTGGAAGAAGAGGGGCACAACTCCTGTACTTTTGCTCCCACATCTGCACAAAAGAGATGTTTTCCGCCCTACCAGCTCTACAGAAGGCAGGAAGAGCTTTGGATATCTGCTTGAGAAAAAGCCCACATAACATGCACTGTTCCCCTCTGCTAGAAATGGGGATGTTTGGGAAAGAAGGAGGAAAATGGTCTAGGGAGTGAGGTTACTGTAAGAGCCCAGTTCTCACAGGTAATGCAGTTCTAAAGTTTGTTACAAGGTGAGACAGCTGCTGAGTAACAAGCGTGAACTATGAAGTACATCTGAAGATCTTAATTTTTATTCCAAGTTCCCTCCAAGGGAACTTGTGCATTGTATGGGGTTTATTGGAGACGCACTAAAACCACCACGATCAGGCACTGAGGACAAGTGACAAAGAATACACGTGCCTTTAAAGCCTTTTGGGTGCCTGTAAGAGGGATGTAATTTTGCACACTCGGTCATTTTGTTATCACAAGTGACAGAATTTTGTGTCTCTCATCTCTCACAGATCAGTTAGTGAAACATCGCGACGTTATCCATTGCTCCTGCAGTCCACTGGCAGAGCAAACCTGGAGCTTGTCAAGAGGCAGCCAGAAACCAACCTGGGTTTAGAGTAAGAGTAAACTAGGCAGGATAAAAATCAAAATGGGGCATAGACTGCAACATATAAGGTAGAAAATTCAAGAGGGCAAATGCGGCAAAATCAAAAATGCCCTTTCTGTGCACGATGTTGATATCAACTGAAATAATACAATTTGGGAATTGATACTAAGATGAAGGCAAAATACCATATTTTATATCTGCAATCTCATTGCTAGGCATTTACTTTCCTACACAGTTTCTAGGACATAATTCAGACACAAATATTTTCCAATTCGGGGGCGGGAGGGAAGAGACCTTAGTTATCTGTACCTCATGGTAAGTTAGCACATCTGAAATCTTCGTTTTGATCTAGATGTCCTTTTTGTTGTATGATGTCAAGATGTACTGGGACACTGTAGGGGTTTTCCATGTTCCCAGGGACAGATGGTAAGGAACGGATTTTATTCTTTTGTACGGCCATGACTGACTGAAGAGTCATTCTGGCTGTACAACAGAGAGAATTAGGCCTTGTGTCCTTAACACTTCATTACAGAAAGAGCAAGCGTGGTTTGAAAATGGTGTGGCATTCTAGGACATCAATCCCGAGCCTCGGACGTGGACGTCATGTCGATTATTACTTTAATATTTGTCATGTAACATTCAAAGCGGCACAACTTGTATAATAACCACTAATAACTGACGGAAACGTACCGCCCATGTTTCCTGGGACTCTCCAGTACGTTAAGTGTAAAATACAGAAAGCGATAAAGAACTTGGACAATCAAGGGAGGCAAGAGGGAAAGGATGTGATCTGTATCCTGGCAAATTCCCAGCCCTCTCTGCCTCTACCACCCCAAGCATAAAATAGGGATAATAATACTTGCCGAAGCGTTAGGACTTTTAAATGTTTATGAAGACTTTTAAGCATGAAAAGAGCTAAGTATTATTAAAACTCCATTTCTCATTGTTAGAGTAGGTGATGGCATAGTGATGTGGATAAGTGTTTAGTGTGTTCCTGGACAGATTTTGAAAGCATGTTCGGTTTTAGCCAGTCCGTACTGCAATCTCTCCTCTACCTACCAGTTGGGTTTAGGTTTTTGCCACGAATATTCCTTTCAAAATTTTGAAGCACAAATGATTCATCCTGGGTGATGGAAACATCCCTTTTGAAATACTGCCTGTTTTATAAAGAATTAGTTGAGAAAATTAATTTTTTTAAAGACAACCTTCTTTAAATTGGTTCTTTTTATTACAGCAATTGAGAGTTTTGTGTTAAAATTTTCAGCACTTTTTACTACTTGTAAACAAACAGGATTTTAAATTGCATCCCATTCCTAATAAAGAAAAAAATGTTGTACAGCATGAATTGTCGGGAAGAATTTTGATGTTGCATGAAAAACACCAAAAAACTTTTCAATAATTGTACTGGGTAAGTAACCAAAAGAGCATAGGGTATTTCTACATCAGCATACAGTATGATTTTAATGTATTTATTGACAGTTTGTAGTTGTTTGAATATCTCTTACTATGATACAGGCATTTTTCTAGCCAAATGTCATCACTGTATATGTAAACTAATGTAAGAATAAATAAATTTACCATCCTTCTGGAGTGAGTGTGGTGAATATTCCTTTTGGCTGGATTTAGGCAGACTTTTTAGCAGGATGTGGAATACTGGATATCTGCACCCAAAACTTTGTTTACAATCAAAAAAACACCTGACACTGCTTTAGATTAAGAATCGACATGCTTCAAGGATATTTTGGTTTATGCTTGAATATCATAAAGCAGCTGCACATAGAAGTTCAGTAATTCTAAGCTAAGCCAGACCAGACAAAGATCCCTGAGGTCCGAGGATCCATTGGAATCAAACCAGGACATTATTTCTGTTTGGAGCATGTTTGGGTTCAGCTGAGGTTGGATTTGTTTCAGGTCAGGCCAGTAAAAGAGGAATTGTTTTCGTATCCTATGACTAGTTCGTGCTTGAGAACATGGTATTTTAAAAATGGGAATGGAAAACTTGGGGGGGTTAAGCCCTAAGTGTTGGAAATCAGCTTGGGAAAAACGTTAGCATCTGACTCCTGTTCCTCCGTGAGAGCTCCAACACCCATTCAGTGCCACGGGGTGTCCCAGCTCTGTAATTACAGCGCGTAGGGTGCAGGTGACGGACAGCCTTAGCACTGCGCTGCTGCAGGCGGCACAAGAGCAGCCTTCACGCTGTGAAAGGGAGCGGGATAGGAGGTCCCAGGGCAGGACTCAAGCACCCTTAGTTCATTTACAGCCAACTCTGCTTGACTCACATCTGCGTGCGTGGAGGCAAAGACGTGGAGAAGGACTGCGTCCACATGCTGGTGCACAGCAAAAGGATGGCGGGGGAAGCTTGGGTTGGCGGGGCCTCCGCTGCAGGAGCCGCAGGTAGACACGGCTCGCCCAGAGCTGTTCCTTGGGAGCTGTGGGAAGTCCACGCACTGGGCCACAGCCCCTCAGGGCTAATGGCAGAGCTGAGCAGCAGGGCAGCCCCAAGCAAAGGCGATGGCCCGTGCTGGCCAGGCAGGGTGGGTCTTGTGGCGACAAACGCCCTGCGGATCCTGGGAAGCACGAACAAGCCCCGTCTGGGGCAGGCTCCTGTGGCAGGAGCCGCTAATTTTCTGAACGGGTACGTGGAACAAATAACTTTTGCTTCCGTTGCAGGCGAGGCGCGGCAAAGGCATCAAAAGGCCCGTTCAAGCTCAGCGTACGGGTCAGGCAGGAGCTGAAGTGCGCGGAAGTTTGGGCTTGCATCCCCTCCCTCGCAGGAGGCGCCGGGCCAAGCCGGCAGCGCCGTGCGGGAGCCCCAAGGCTCGGCAGGGCACCTGCGCGGGGTGACGCCCGGCGGGGAAGGCCGAGGGCAGAGGCGCCTCGGTCCCTGGAAGCCCTCAGCCCCGAGGCGAGGTGCCGGCCCGCAGGGGCCGGGGCCGGGGCTGGGGCTGGGGCTGGGGCCGGCCAGCCGCCCTCCCACCGCGCTGCCCGGACAGGAAGCGGCGGCGGGCAAAGCCCGGGCCGCGCCAGCACTTCCGGGTCGCCACCCCGGGCGCGGCGGCGGGGAGGCAGCCGGCGCAGTGACGGCCGCCCCCCTCCCGGGGTGGGTCGGGCAGGGGGGTGCTGCGAGCCGCCGCGCCGCGCCGCGCCGCGCCGGGCCCGGCCGCGGGGAGGGGGTGGGAGCCGCTCTTCCCCCAGGAAATGGCGGCGCGGCGCCTGGGCGCTCGTGTGCCGGCCGGCGGCTCGGCCCTGCCCGGCCGGCGGGGGCTCCCCGGGCCGCGGGCTGCCGGCGGTGTAGGGCTGGCGTACGGTGGTGAGCGGGCGGGCGAGTGCCGGCGCGGCGGGCGTAGGGCGGGTCGGGACGGGACGGGACGGGAGTCGCCGGGCTCGGGGCCCTCCCGGCGGCTGCGGGCTGTGCGCAGCCCCGAGGGTTCCTGCTGGGCCGCGCTAGGCGGGAGCCGGTAATTCACCCATAACCTGACGTGTAGCTGCTGTGGCAAAGAAATTGCATCGGCACTAACGGCGCGTTCGTCGAAGATGACACGGGAACAGGGTTCTGGCCTCCGATTCCTGATGGACGAGGATGAGAGCCTAAACGTGCACTTCACCCTAGCGTGATGCAGTCTGATAGGAGTGGCGGTGGGGCTGCCCTTGGAAGCGCTCGCTGCTTTCCTCTGTCTCTGCGCCGCTATTTTTTGTTTCTCCCAAAGTCTTGGAGACGATGCTGTTGAATATACTTTTGTCTCTCACTAGATATGGATAACGGGAAGGATGAAAAAAGTAGGACACCGTGTGCAGCTTCACAAGAAGGGCTGAAAGTCCAAGGTAGGCATTGCTCATCTGTTTCCATGCTCTGGTGTTATGTGTGTTATCCTTAACGTCAGGTACCATGTTTGACCCCGATATTGAGTGTTGTTACTTGCTAATGGTAACAGACCATGGCACACTGGAAGAGCGGGGGGAAAAACCACAACCGACCCCTCAAAATAAGCATTCATTGTGTTTAAGTTCTGTGAGGAGTCATTTTTGTAGACCATAGTTAGCATGCTTGTCACTGTTGCCTTATGTTATCCTAAGGAAAAGAAAAAAGGAAACGAAAACGCAGTAGAAGCAGATCATCATCCATTTCATCCACATCGTCTTCTAGCACTACATCCACTTCTTCCTCCTCATCACGTTCATCATCAAGGTCGTCTTCTTCAAGTAGCAGAGGTAAGCTACCTCCGTGCATACACATGATGTTTACCAGTTTTGATAGCGCTCCTGGAAACATTTAAAGCTTATTTTAAATGTGGCTAGACCACCACAAAGTGACGGGGTAGAATACCAATACTGTACATTCAGAGTGTTTCTCTCATAACCCTTTCCTATTGCTGTGTTAAGGGACCTCTTTACACACATGCACTGTTCATGTGTTAATTTAAATAACTTCAAAATAGAAACTGCCATTCAAAGAAATGTTACTTTGCAACAATATGCTGTATATATCTAAAACTCTGTATTCGTTATACTTTCAAAACACAGATCATCTTCTACTTCACCTGTCTATCTAGACCAGAGTGGGGGGTTTTGATTTAGTCTTACTTTGGTCTTAACATTTCAAGCATTTAACTCTGAGGACTCGCGTGAAGTTTATTAATACCAATGACCAGGTTCAATGGGAACACATATGCAGGCATTGCAGGATGCTTTCCATACTAAGTTGCTGCTTACTTAGAGGACTTGGGGTAGATGCTGTCTGGGAGTAAGTGCAGATTTTTACTATGGGTATAACTTGTGACATCAAGGGGAATGTATTGCTGATTATATCAGGACTGCATTGTTTTGATATTCTGTATCAAAATATTTGGTATCACTGCAGGTAAAGTGACCAAATTGCCATTTTTTAATAAAATGTGTCAGGCTAAACACTGAAGTGTATTTTATCCTTTTTTACTGTGATTGGGAAGAACTCTAGTTCATTCTAGAGTTCTCCTGATGAAAAGTCTAACATCAGGGTTGGCTGAAACTTCACCATCTGGTACAGGACCTTGTATTTGTGACTGTGTATTCCACAGTTTAGCAAAGACTTAGTTATACTTCTCAAGGCAGATTTGCATCTGTATGGAAATATTACCTGTTCTCGTACTTCAGTGGCTTGATTCAATGTATCTGACATAAAGAAATTGTGAAAATATTCAAATCTGTGAACTTGTACATTTGACGGGGGGAGGTCTTCCTTTCTTCTTGAATTAATTTTATCCCATGTGATACACTCTGAAACTTCTAAAAAGAATTAAAATGTTGTGTCCGACACCGACTGTGTGAACATGCTTGGCCTGCTCTCTGGTTCATCTTCTAGAGGGGTATCAATAAACATGTATCTGAGGAAAAACGTCATTCTGAATTAGGCTCAATTTGGCAGTCTGCATGCTCAGAGACTTGCTAAAACTTTACAGCTAAAAATTCCCAAAGTTTTCCCATTCACAGGGGAGAGCAGACAATCTAGCAAAAATGTCCTATAAGAGCATGTTTAAACAACTCTGTTTACTCCATCTAGACAAGAAAAGACGTGAGGTAATTTAGCTAAGACAGATATATAGGTGTATTTGCCACTATGGAGAGGGAGTGAAAAATTGTTCTGTGACTTCCAGAGCAAGGAATGATGACCTTAAATTGCAACAGGAGGGATTTGGATTAGATGTAGTAAAAATACATCCTTGCAGCAGAACAGTGGAATAGCTTGCCTAACCTAACTTGAATGCAAAAAGGATGCATTTTGCTCTGGAAAAAGAGACATCGGGATACAGAAACTGGGAACGCAGCTTGTTAGGTGGAGCTGGGAAGGGGGTTCCCCTCAGACAGGAGACAAGCAGGCAAATCACTGCTAGAACTAGGGAGGTAGGGTGGCTAAGTATGGAAACAGATTGAGCTAGTGAGGAGGCCAGATGGTGAGGGATGGCAACTCAGAGCGAACAGGAGGAAAAGATGGTCTGGCTTAGCCTAGGAAGTCAGCGGTTCAGTGCAGAAGTTATTCTAGGGTTTGTGGTCACGTGAACCGTGGCTAGGGTGGTGGGAGATAAAAACTGAGTCTGGAAGAGATATGGGCAAACGGGTAAAACTGGGCAAGCGTCTGTTCACCATAGTGTACTTATTTTCAGCGTCTGGGAGGAAACCCAGTGGTCTTGAATGTACCCCTTTCCTGATGTTGCTAAACATTTGTAAAAGCCCTCTGGCCAGGTATACCATCCCCTGTGGATGCTTAGTCCAGTCCATTGTTACCAAGAGACTGAACGTGGTGATAGAATTACCATTTTTATAATTTCTTCTGACATGCTTGCACTGCATTTGTCATTAGGAGGCCAAAAGAAGATTGCTTGGGCAGCCTTTACCTTAGACTTTTCTAACTTTTGAGTCTGGCTGTGCTCTGGTACATTCCTGTAATGTTATCTTTTGCTTGGAATTTATTGTAAAGAAACTGCAGAGCTGATAGCTTGAAGGAAGTCTGTTGGAAGACTAGTAAACTTTTTCACAATCTCTCTAGGTTTACAGTCCCATAGTCAAAGATGGTTAAAATTGACTTCCTCACATACCAGTCACAGTGTAATCTTTAAAATCTATGATTGGCTTATAGAAGTTGTGAGTTTCTGCTTTACAAAATTTACTAAAAACCTTGAAGTTGGAAGGTGAGCTGAGTAAGTACAAAAGTTTTTCATTTGCCTTGAACAGTCATAATATTTTCAGTGGTTTGTCAGCCCCAACAGTACTTTTTGTTGCCTCCTTTGAGAGTCAGGATCCCTGGCAATAAAACAGATATTTGCAATCTGTTGAGCACAGCTGCAGAAAGAAGAGAGAAGTATTGCCTCTATTAATATAAAATATTGGTATAAGTAATCACTGAGTAAATCAGGTGTTTTCAGTTTCCCTGTTAGACCAGTAAGTGGCAGTAAGTTAATGTGTTGCTTTTCTCAGGGTTAGTTTCAACCAGTGTTAATATATATAGCTGAATTAAAGCATTTTCTTCTTATGTTTTATGTTTCTATATGCCTTATCTGTAAAACCAAATGCCTTTTTCAGAATGCTAAACTTATAAGGTTTGATTTTGTTTTGTTTTGTTTTTTTTTTTTTAATTTTAGATTCCCCTAAGTCTAAATCAAAGAAAAAGAAAAAAGAAAAACACAACAAAAAGGTAAACATTGACAAAGAGAAATAAGTAGTTAACAAACAGAAAATAGTTCTTCATATTTCAGTAACCTTAAATGTCATGTAAGATGTAATGCTTTTGTCTGTGGCTATGTAAATCTGAGTCATGCTTTTAGGGTTACAGTAGGTGAACTGATAGGTTGGCATATACTTGACTGTATACTAAAGGAGAAATAATTTAAAGGCTCCTCCTGCTAATCGTTGCTGGTCCAGCTAGAGTTTAGAGTAGTCTCTGAAGAAAAGAGAAGTGGGGAATCTTGATAACTTTATAGATTTGTCAGAAGAAACAATTTATAGTCAATGAGAGAGCAGTAGATTCTGTTGTTGTAATTTTTCATTTTATTAGGACCTTCTGTTCAGTGATTTTTATATATTTGGATTACATTAAAATAGAGAGAATGGAGGAGCAGACCACTTCTGCTTCTCAAGATCTCAAGGGTTGCTAACCCTGCTACATTACTTTCTGTGTACTTCAGACGGTACCTATTCAGCAGTGGTAAAGGCAGGCAGTAGTGGCTGTCTTGACTAGCCAGGGCATTGTGAGCTACTTGTGGATTTCCGGTTTTTGCCCTTGCAAGTCTGTAAGCATACGAGTATATGTCTTATACTTGTAGAAAAGGAAAAAAGAGAACAAAATGAAGAAAAAGAAAGAAAAGAAGAAGAAGAGAGAGAAAACAGGACCTGTCCAGCTTTCCAAGGTATGTGTCGTGGTTTAGACCCAGCCAGCAACTAAGCACCACGTAGCCGCTTGCTCACTCCCCCTACCCCGATGGGATGGGGGAGAGAATCGGAGGACTAAGAGTGAGAAACACTCCTGGGTTGAGATAAGAACAGTTTAATAATTGAAATAAGGTAAAATAGTAATGATACTAATAACAATATGATAATGATAATAACAATAATAATATACAAAGCAAGTGACGCACAATGCAATTGCTCACCACCCGCCGACCGATACCCAGACAGTTCCCGAGCAGCGATCGCTGCTCCCCAGCCAACCCCCCCCAGTTTCTATACTGAGCATGACGTCATATGGTATGGAATAGCCCTTTGGTCAGTTTGGATCAACTATTCTGGCTGTGCCCCCTCCCAGTTTCTTGTGCACCTGGCAGAGCATGGGAAGCTGAAAAGTCCTTGACTAGCATAAGCAGGACTTAGCAACAACTAAAAACATCAGTGTGTTATCAGCATTCTTCTCCTACTAAATCCAAAACACAGCACTATGCCTGCTGCTAGGAAGAAAATTAACTCTATCCCAGCCGAAACCAGGACAGTATGCTTGTGTGAGTCTGAAGTCCCATTACATTTCTCATCTAAACACTTAATCTGTCCTGTCATAAAAATGTTTGTAACACCACCAGTTTTGTCATCAGCAAATAGAAACCTATCTCTATTGTTTTGGACAGTTAGAAGTATAAAAGATTATTGTCTGTAATTTTATTTAAGATTTGTAACATTACAAAGTAAAGCAAAGCTTATGTCTTTCTAATGGGTGATCTCATTTTAGTTCTTTAAAAACAAAAAGAAGAATGAAAACTACAGCATGATAACCGGAAAGAAAATTAAGATGAGAATAAAGAAGACTAAGAAGGATAAAGAGGTAAGAGTTAAAATAGTCTATATTTTCCAAAGGGAAGATACTGTATCTTTTATTATTTTTCTAATAGTAGTCTTTTGTAGAAGAGTAGATCTTACAGTTAGGAGTTGTAAATTGAGTGTAGCTTTTAATGTGGCTATGATGCCATCGGAGAAATTTTAATTCATTCTTTTGGCAGGTTTTATGTTATGAGTGGGCTTGGAATACTCAGGCATGAGTAGATAAACCAAAGGATGCTTGTGCAGGTTCTTAGAATTTCAGTCTGTAATGTTTAGCTGATTTGTGGCTTTCTCTGTTGATTTAATTTGCACTGTTTTTAATTGTGCTCAGCTTCTTCCAGTCCCTTGAGATCAGTTGCGGTAATTGCTGCTTTACTGTGTTTTTCTAAAGCATGCGAGGCTAGCCGTTATTTAGAGAGGAATTAAAAAAAGACGATAGTAGTATTAGGACTATGTGCTTATGCATTCTCTCAAAGCAGTCAAATGTTTTTGCTGAGATACCCAGGGAAATAGGTACCATGAATAGCATTTTGTGCTATTGCTATGGTTGTTTGGTCTCAGCACTTTAATATGTACACTCTTTTCCGCAGTTTCCAAACCTTAGAGTGATCTGCAGAGGGTTTCTGGTACTAGTCCTTATGTGTTAAAAGTGTTACTTTGCTGAGGTATCCAGTTTGGTGGATTCAGCCGTAACGGCTCATTCTATAGCTACCAAAGCAGACCTGAGCATTCCAAGTGAAATTTGATGAAAAATACATTATCTTCTTTCTGTGGCACTGAAGTTTGTGTTAAATTATGCTGAATGCTTGCTAGCCTTATCCCAGTAACCTGCTTGTTACAATATTCGATGTCAAATATTTTATGTTGGTCCTTTTTTGATTGGTGTCCATGGTCATGAACATGCTGAACTGAACAACATCCATTGTTCACAATATTTTAAGATTCAGTAATTGTTTTATAAACTGATTTTAAAAACACTGGAAACAAGTTTTTTGACTGTTTGGGCCATCTCTTATGTGAAGAAAGAACCTAAATTCATGGTTCCCTTTCTGTTATGCTGGAAGCTCCTGCTTATGCATAGAAAAAATGATACTTCCCAAAGCACAAGACTTGCTGTGTGTACAGTGAAAGTTGCCTCAGACACCAGAGAATTGCATCTGTTCTGCTTGTGAGTTCCCTCCTGAGCAGGCTATGAGCTACATGATGACAACCCAGTGAGGCCTCCACGGGGAGACACCTAGAAAATGTATCATGAAATAGTGACAGTGACAGCTTGTCTCCTACAGCATCTCTCCTGAGTACCCATTGCCTTGCACTTCCTGCAGGCTCTCACACCTAACTGGTAGCTAGTCATATCCAGCTGTTTGAAGGTGGTAGCGTTTCTGTGCAGTGTGCCGAGATAGGAAAGCCCCACAGAAAGCAGGGTTATGCAGCCTGAGATGTGAAAGCCTCACAGAAAGCAGGGTTATGCAGCCTTGGTCCACTGAGTACAGGTCTGTTAAACCGATGCCTCTGCTTTTCTGCTCTACAGAGAGACCGGAACCGTGCAGAACTCCTTGAATTTCTGAACTCTGCCTTATAATGGGAAGAGTGATGACCAAGGACTTGTAAATATACCAAGCCAACGATCATCATGCCTAGCAAAACACTAAAGGGAAACTCAGGGAAAAGGACGCCACGTTTGACAAGACCAGACTCTCCTGCTGAGAAGACAATTGGGATGTCCTTTTTTAATGGCAAAATGAAGAGTAACTGTTAACTTGTTAATGAAGATCCATGCCCTCCTTTTGAGATCCTAAGGTAATAGCCAGGCTGTGGTGTTTTAGAAGAGCCTAAGAGTATGTTGTTGACAATGATAAGAAATGACACGCTGAAGTCCAGTAATGTAATTTCTATCCTGACTGCATGCAGAATGCACTCTTATTTTCAAGTGTCTTAATGTTTTTAGTAGTTAAGCGAAGCAGAGTATTTGTAAATGTCTATTTGAAAGATGAGGCGTTTCTATGTGTTTATTTTTCCTAGTAGCGGTTTTACTTGTCCTAAAGAGCAAGTTGATCTTTGTAAATAGAACATGCTTTTACATAAATGATTTTTTGACAGTTCATTCACTAATATTTTCTTTCAGAGTTTGAGATAGGATCTTTCTTTGGACAGTTTATTGCCCTCTTTCACTAGAAAGCGTAACAGTAACATACTCTAGAGCAATAATGGTAGCTGAATGATTTTTATCCTACAATAGAAGCAGGAAAGAACTTTGGTTTTGTTTATCTGGATCAGCTGTTCAAAGACAGCTCACAATAGATAGTTTACCCCCCACATCTGGAGTTGCAGTTCCTAGACCTAAAAACTCTGGAGTTCTGGCCTGCCTTCCTGATCCCGTGAGCCGTGTATCAAATCTTCCTCCACCTGATGTGTGGCAAGACACATTTTGCCTATCTTAGTGTAATGGAAAGAGAAAGAGCCATAGGAATGATGCCAAGGCAGGCAGTGACAGTGACCCTCCAGGTGTGTTGACAGACAAGACAGGTCTGGATATGCAGCTGGACCGCAGCATAACTTGTGTGTGTGTGTTAGCCATGGTAGTTTGCTCAGTGCTTGCTCACTTCCTTCCAGAGCCTTAACTGTGATTACCCAGCAGGCCCCTGTGTACATAACCCTGATGTGGGAATTCCACTTGAATCCCTTGTGTAGCAAGTGCTCCTTGGGAACCACAATTTAGGAACACCTGGATAAAGGAGTCAAGGGTAGTTAGTTGACTTTGACAAGAATATCAGGTGTACAGTGGTCAGAGTGTGGGGAGTTCATTAAAGAGCAAACAAACAGAAAACTCTTTGCGTCTGTGTCTGCCATGGTGTTTTAAGTAAATCTGAAGATTGCTGAAGGGATAATTTTAAAACTGTTTTCATGTGTGAAACCTCCTGAAGATGCTAGAATCCTGTCTTTTCCCTAGGTTTTCTTTGTTGTGAAACATTTTGCAATTGTTGCAGAGATGTAACTCTTTAGTGACTAAAGTCCTGATCCAGAAGAGCAAGTCCTTACATCCTTGTGAACATAAAACATGAAAACACATAGGTAAGAACTGGAGTTTCCTGACTTTTAACCTGGTGATGGCAGCTTTTTTTGGAAGCAGTGTTCTGAAACATCAGTAGGGGAAAAAACGAACAAAGAAAAAAAACCCTTCTCCTTTCTTTTTCATGGGGATCATGCCTTGATTTATGCTACTTTGCTATCTTGTAGCTAGCGATGGCAAAGCATCTTGCCCAGATAAGCAGCTTTTATCTCTGGACTTCTCTTAACAAGGTTAATCCCAAACACACTCTTACAAGACACTAACATCCTTGCCATTCCCTAGGTTATATTTTATGTAAAGATAGTATGATCTCCTGAAAGCAAATAGGAATGGGAAACCCAGAGATCACACTTGTAAAGAACTGCATTGGTTGGAAAGTTCAGACTTAGCAGAAAGCAGATGATTTCAATGGCCTTATGCAAGATTGGTCAAGATCGTAAAAACTCCGCTGTTCCATGCTAGTATGGAAAAGGCAAAGGACCTTTAGTAATATGATGTGGTCTGTTCCTCTTTTAGGGTTTTAGTAGTTGCCAACCCTGACTGTATAAAAATGAGTCAGACCACTCTTTTTTCTAAAAAAAAACTCCAGTTTTTTTTTTTTTTTCTGTTTCAGGACAAAGGAGTTTTTCCTGTTCAGTTTTGACATGCTGGATATGCTTTGGTGATGCTTTAAAGTGTTTCTGTGCCAGCATTTACTTCTAAGCTATCATTTCTATTAGAAAGCTGAGCTGCTGAAGTCCTGTGGCAGTGATTCAGTTTTATTCTCTCCTGCCCAGTCAGTTGTAAGTGCTGTCTGAAACTTCCCAGCAGTTGCTGCTTTTATAGGTGTTCTTTTCTTTCTTACCCACCTCCATGCAGATTCTCAGGTTTCTAAAGAGGTTTCAGTTCATGTTGCATCCTTCCCTCCCGCATCTTTCCCCACAAGCACTGAGATCATGGGCATCTTCTTGGGACTGAGTATCCTTGAGGCTGCTGTTTGGAGCTGGCCAACAGATTCCAGTCTCCCTAGTGAGCACATGCCCATACAGCCAAAATAATTGTCCGTGCCTTGCCGCCTCAGGAAATAAGTTAATTTTGTTGCCCTTTTCACTAAAGCATAGCTTCTTAATACTGCTTTGCATTACTTTGTGGCAGTTGAACCAAAGACTGAACCAGATGTGAAGGTTATGACAGTAAGGTAAGAGACATAGAGGAATGTAATGAAATACAGATTGAGAAATTTGCATGAGGGAACTGTGAAGCGGCGTGGGATGTCGACCTGATATGCAAATGGCTGATAGACAGCCTTGCTACCAGGTCTCAGAAAAGTGCATATCGTGGGGGAAGATGAAGGCTGGAACAATCGAACAATAGAAAAGGTATGAGGCAGGGATGGAGGGAGACTGCTGCTGTCAGATGTCATGGAGTGGGGCGGAGATCAGGTGATAAGGAAGGGGCTGCAGAAGCTTACCATCTCTAAGATGCTGAATAATAGAAGTCCTTCAGATGTGAAACCTACTTTTCTTTGTGTATATGACAGTCCTCCCTATCACACCCACTTTCTGTATCCCTGCACTCTTTTCCATTCTGGGAATCATGCAGAACTTAACTGAATTTTTTTAACAACAGAAATTCCAGAAACAGAAGTCACTGGGGTGGGAAGGGGGGGAAGGATATATTCTCTGAGCTGCTGCCACCATGCCCATCCTTCTTGGCACCATTCTTTCCAAGTATTCTATCCCATTTACAAAAAATTGTGCCACAAGCAGCAGAATTGGTAAGACTTGGTTCCTTAGGATTCATGCCTGTTGCTCTTTAAGCCCTTGCTACCTTGCCGCTAGTCCTCCGTCCCACTTGTGTGCTGTAGTTAGGCAGGCATAAATGTAAAATGGCTGTGTGGCTTTCATTAGTCCCATGGTGGAGGGTGCTCATTTGGACCTCCTGGATCTAGTGAGTGATTGTCATGAAGCAGGAAAGGAATTGGGTATTTCTAAAGATCTCTCCAGAGTTAATACAACTGGTAGTAGTCCCGAGAGTTATCGGAAGAAGATAGAGCACAGTTACATAAGTTTTGTTTCTTATGCAAGGGAAAACAGGTAAAAATCCAAACATGAAAGAATGGTTGATACAAGTAATGAAGTGATTCGGCCAGTTCTCATGGGCAATGCAATTCTTTGCTACTTGTTTCTTTTGTGATTCGCCTGAACTTGACTTCTTTGCCCATGCAAAACTGTACAAAATATCAAGATGAGAAAATACTTATAAATACCACTTTGTCTTGGAAGTACTTGCCTCCATTGAACTAAGATGCATCATCCTGCAGTGCTGAGCAGGGCCTGCAATTTTGATAGCTTTCAATATTTAGTATGGTTAAAGTTAGTTGTGCTGTTTTGATGTACTTGGATGTTTCATGCTGCAGGAATACAGGAGCTTCCCAGTCATCCTCTGCAGCGGGAAAACTGAGTGAGTGCTATATGCAGGGGAAAAGCAGAGGTCAGAGAGGCTGAAGTAACTTGTCCTGGGGTCACCTGCTGAACCTGCCCTGGTGAGGTGTGGGTGGGGGCCTTGACCACTGGATGGAGCTCTGATACGCTTTGTTGTACGTGTTTAAACATAGTCCTCCTTTGGTCTTTGCTGGGCATATTTAGAAACAAGTTTCTAAAGTTCTTGCTCAACTCTCAAGGTTGGGAGCTCCACTCTCATTTGGGCACTCCATGAAATGGCTGGATTTTAAGTGGTAGTGGGTCCTCCTGGAGCTGGGCTCACCTGAAAATCCTCCAGTCTGCTACTTGGTTATATTTGAAGCTGTAGGGTGATAAGCTTTTGAGGAGCTGCTTCTTAAAATTATTGGCAAACACCCAGCCTTCTCGTTCCATCTCTGGACAAAATGAATCATCAAAATTACTGTCCAGTGTAGAGGTCATGATTTATTTGGTTATTGACAACAGGTATTTTTTTCCTGCCTGTTCAACTTCGATCTTAAATTGTGATTCACCAGGAGTATGAAACATCTAGTGTTTTCTGAGGGAATAGCAGGACATGGTGCTGAGGGCTCTAAGGAAGCATGCTTTGAGCCTTTTCAAGCAGTGTGAAGAACATCATTAATATCCAGTCTGGTAAGTGTACATTGATCACAGAGGCACAATGTTAAGATGACAACTGTTCCAGTACCAGCATGCTGGCCACTGGTGCTGTCTTCCAATAAGGTGCTAAACACTACAGGTAACATCAGTTGTGTTCGTTTTGCTCTCCATTCATGAGCTGTTCTCTGGGTGACAGTGGTGTGAGGGAAAGGTAGCGTGAGCGTGAGGAATCTATGTGTCAGGAGAGCCCTGGTTAGAAAGCTGCTGTTTCCTGGTTAATCAGTGCTGGGAAACCTGCCAGCAGGTGGCATTGCTGTCCCACTGGACTGTCACAGCATTTTTTTTTTTTTTTTAGTCTTTGGACATTGGCTTTGCGCTTTCTTATTCTGAAACCCTGTAATTAGCCTGCAAAGACCTAATTATGTGTTGTTTATGGGGAACATTTGTTACTGCTGTCCTATGAATTTCATCCAGTCTTTGTTCATTTCTTGCTCTTGGCTATGCTGTGGACAGACAATAGTCTCTCCTGCTGGTGCTTGCATGCCAAAGGCAGAAGGAAGCCTTTAACTTTGAAGCAGTTGAATGCAACAGGACCAAGTTGCTGAGAGCCAGTAGGGACCTGGAAGGACCAGGTGTTCTTGCACCGTCCCCACCTGGGGCTGCTGAGTTCTTCAGAAACTGCGCCCTGCTCTTCTCCATCTCTTAAATTTCAGACCTCCAGTGCCAGAAACCTGAGGAGTATTTCACTGTCACTGCTTCATACCACATCTGGTTATTTAAATAGTCCAGACTAAATTAGGTGCAATCTATTGCTTTAGGCAACCTGACACTGCAGAGAGTAAGGCTGGAAAAGGTACTGTACATGGACTATGACCTGATAGAGGCCTCTCAGAGTACTGCATTGTGATCACTAAACAGATATAACAATTACATTCTGAGAGCAGATACTCTGATGTAGAAAACATACATGCTCTTTCCCACACCTCTGCAGTATCTGCTACTGGCTCAATTAGATTTATTTGGTAGAGGCAAAATGTAATTGTGACTAAAATACAGAGGTGAGATGCTATAATCTGGTTATCTAGCCAAGACCCTAAGAAGTTAAGTTATAATTTTATGAAGTGCACAGTATACACAGGTAACCAATAAATAGCCACATAATTCACTGTGCTTCTTGTAGCCCTTTTCCTCACCTTTCCGTCAAGTTTATTAATATATCATCCTGCAAAGATTTTTCCCTTAGTTTGAGAATATCTTTGTGCAGCAACTGCACAGAAAATACATGGTAGTCAGTGGGAGACCTGGGCCCAAGACCCAGCTCTCAGGGCCAGCACAGTATCTTGCTGATGTAAGCCAGCTTGAAACATGGCTTGTCTGATCATACAAAGGGAACAAACAAGAGGTCCCTTGTGCTGACAGGGCAGGGACAGGACAGCCCACAGCACGGACGGCAGTACCAGGAAAGGCAGGCGCTGAGATTACGATGTCTCTGCCCAGCACAGATGGGTGGAACTGAAGGAGGCTTAATCGCCCTGCCTCTGTTGCAGGGCACAACCAAAAAGGCATTGACTCATGCAGTCCACTGCTGCTCAGAATACTTTTGAGGCAAAACTACAGTGCATCGTCCTTTATCAGGGAGTTGTAGCAGAAGACAGGAATATCAGAATGGCCATCCAGTCAAGGCCTAACTGCCCATAGTTTTCCTCCTGGGCGAGGACTATAGCAATGTTTTGGGGAAGTAGCGTAAGCAACAACACAGAGAGCTTTGCTTGTCCACAGCTTCTGGCAAGGAGTGGCTTAAGTCCTGTGCTGTAGGCTGCATCCTGACCTCTGTGGTTTACTAACCCTCTGAACTCACATAGTACCCTTTTGGAACCATTCATCTGTCTGATCTCCAGAATGTGCTGAGCAATGCAATCCATGCTTCAGTAATACTTTGTGTGGGGAAAGAAAGAAAAAAAAATACTTCCTTTTGTTTAACACGTGCATGCTTGGCATGTACAAAGCTTAGCAGAAGGAGCCCTGAGCTACCTGGGGCCGTCTGCTAATATTAAGGTGTTCTAGTATCCAGGATCAGGTATGGAATCAACAGAAGTCACTCAAAAGTATCTGGAGCCAAAACATCCGTTTTGTCACTTGTATCTTCTCATTTTTGTGGTAATACTCATTAATGTAAGACGTGCTTGGAAGCACATTGGTGAAGACTTCAAGGTTGTATCTGTAAACCACTTAGCTTCAGAGAATTTCAGACCTTTGCAGTTCTTTAATCCTGGTTATTTATCACCTTAAATCTTGGGATCTGTTTGTAGCAGTAGCAAGATAGAAGGTAGGCAGCTGCATTTGTAGCCTATAGAGAGATGATGGGGTTTTTTTGTTTAGATCAAGTGCCTTTACTATTCTTGCCTTCCTTCTTTGATACATACACAGGAGGGCAGTTGAACAGCTGTTGTGTTTGGCTAGATGTGGACAGATTATATTTCAGGAGATCTTTAATTACAGACAACAAGTACAAAAAATTGTATTTCACAGCTTTGCTTTAATTCTCTGAGGTTCCATGATGAAATGTATAAACAGTGCAATCTCAGCAGACAGGTATTTCCTGCGAAGCTTACTCCAATTCCCCACGGCATGATAGCTGTCTGAACTATATGCCGATATGGGTGAGGAACCTCACCTCCTGCACACCTTTGCCGGCTACCATAGCCTGAGGGCTAGGCTCATCTGTAGAAGCCATAGAAGCAGGGCTGCATAGTCTCTCTCAGGTGAGTAGCGACTCTGAGGAATGTTAGCCCCTTGAAGCTGAGCAGAGCTGCTGTAGAGGTGTTGCCATTACTTGTTAGTCTAGTAAGTCTAGGACTGTCTTTTCCCAGGTGTAACAATGTCCTTTGGACAGCATAACACTATCAGTAATGGGGCAACAGTGATGCTCTGGGCTGATACCAAAATCCTTGCTCAGTTTTGAGAGAATGATTGAGGATTTAGAATGATTCTTGTTCAGTTCACTTTGTTTGTTAATGATGTTGTGCTGCTATTTCACTTTTTTTTATTCTTAAAGATTTAAGACACTGGACTAGCTCTCAGGAGGCGCTAAGAACAGATCAGAGTCTCATCAGGGCTGTGTAGAAACAGGTTTTTTTCTACGCTAGCAAATAGTGCAGCTCAGGAGGAGAAGAGCTACAGAGTTGTCAGTGAGGACCTGATGTTCACACTATGCAGCTTTCATGAGGGTTTACTTCAGACCAGCGCTAGTTCAGCTTTATGGTCTGTGAGCCAGCTGCAATCGATCATTTGGATTAGCTTCATCCAAAAGCAATCTAGTTTGCCCACTGTGCCTGCCCAGTGCCATGGACCACAGCACAGTAGGTGGCGACAATCAGGAGTTGCATGCTCCCGATTTGAACTAAAATGCTAATTTAGCCACACAAAATGTGGAATTAGGATAAAGCAAACATGGGTGGATAGTTGTTGCTGCATGCTGTGACGGAAGGATCATTTACGGTTCAGTCTACAGCATTCCTAAGGAAAATGAGCACCATGAGCACAGTGCAGCAGTCGTGCATCCTAACCACCTCCCCAGCTCTGCTTCAGTACCTGCTGGTGCACACACAATGCAGAAGGTCACAGTCAGTCTCCAAGCAGCTGGCTACAGGCAAACATGATACTACTTCTATACCTTTAAGAGTACTACATAGCATGTAGTAAGAATAGAAACCTCATAGCTTGGTATCTGAATATCCCTTTATCATCAGATGCTACTGTGAGCCCAGTGTAACTTGCAGAAGAGGTACAGGGAGAATGATACTGTTTAAAAGTTTGGATTAAGTTTCATTGTGGAAATAGAAATTATAGGTAAGTTGAGGCACAGCAGCTGTTGCAGGCACTGCCACAGCCTGGCCTCCATAACATACATGGCTTTGACCAAAGGTCAGATTTGTCTCCCTTTCGGGGCTGTTAAATGAGGATGGTATCTGCTAGCTGGAGGTTGTTAATGAAGGACACAGTATGATCACAAGCTGCTGTGATAGTGTGGACACCCTTCAGGTGATTTCCTTGGCTTTGTACATTGGTGTAGGGAAGTTAGTTACTCCTGATTCTCCTTAAGAAAGGGTGAGCACATTACAGACACTGTACTATAACAAAGAGTGAGCTTTATGTCAGTGTGTCACAATGTCCTGTCTCTCCCAGCAGTCCATCAAAGATTGCATCAATACAGTCAATACTGAAGGTGTCACAATAGAACATGAGTGCAAATAAAATGACTACAGAGTTGTAGCATGAAATTCATGAACTCATCTCAGCCTTCAGTACCATACAGTGGCTTGCAAATATATATGTCAAAAAAAAAAAAAAAGTTAACTTTTTCAAGACAAGACTTTTTCTGCAAGTTGTGGTGATCCCTTGCTGGAGATCCCACATCTTCTAGATAGCTAAGGCTATGCTAAGTATGCTAAGCCTTTGTTTTTACTACATATACAAAATTACCTTACTTCACAAGGACATACAGCTGAAAACCACCGAGCTGATTGCCGGAAGGCTTTAAACTCTCTCTCATTGACCTAGAGCTGAAATAGCCCGTCCCAAACTGGATGCTCTAATTGGAAGCCCTGAGTTTTTGATTAAAAGTGAGCTTCTGCTTTCTGTCCCTAGGAGGGTTGCTGGCAGCAGAGTTTACCAAGGGACTAGAACCTACAGCCTGGTGCTAGTAAGAAAGCCTTGTGTTCAATCTTAGATAGCCCAGAGGGGAGAGAGGGAGAGCCAGAATGCCACAGTCTTAGAGAGCTCTTAAGGGTTTGATCTTGATCTTTGTTTTATGCTGCCCTCCCCCATCTCTGGAAGAAACTGCACATTTCTACTCTAGGATAGATTTCATGTGCTGGAATTCTTCCCAGAGTTGGCACACCTTCAAAGGGTTTTATCTTGGCTGTAGTATTCACATGCTGTTGCAAAGATCCCCAGGGAAAAGAGTTGGAAATGGGCAAAAGAACAACAAAGATACAGGGTCCTCCAGGAGGCTATACCCCACTGGGATGATTCCCCAAAAGCCAGTCATACAGGGAAATCCCGCTCTTCCTTCCCCATCTCCTGTTGGTCACCACAAAGCACCCTAGCTCTTGGTGTCTCCACAGGACCCATGATTTTCACAGCATGCCATTCTCTTTCAAATTGCTAGTGAGAGCTCTCCCTACAGATGCTGAGTTAGGGCCCCAGCAGCTTTTCTTCAGCAGCCTTTTCCTGTTTCTTCAAGGTCTCAGCAGAACCATGCTGGCCTACAAGCTCCTCATTTTGCATTAAAGATTCTTTTGTAATAGTATCAACTCATTGGCCAGCAGCCTGTGATACTGGAAAGCTCTCTTGTGAGCACTCATGAGAGAAGACTGAAGGCACAAACCTTCATCTACCAGAGCCCTTCAGTCACTCACAGCAGCAACTTGTTAAAATTATCTCAACTACTGCAGCTGTACAAAGAGCCCTGTAGATGAATGCCAATTCCCTTCACCCTTCTCTGTACACTGATACCTCAGTACTCTTTCAGACTTAGCCATAAACATTAATTTCAGCCCACTGACTTATTACTGGGATGTGGGGTAGAGCACTTACCTCAGCAACACAGAACACTGAGGAGCAAGAACAGCATTTGACACAGCACTGATGTATCCGCCTGTATATCTACACAGCAGGTTGTTACATTTCTATCATCTACTCTGCAGGTGCAAGGTTCAGGGGGTTCTGCCTGCACAAAAGAGAAAATACCCAAGAAACTTGAGCATGCATAAACTAGTTGCTGTGGAATAATATCGGTCTTTCATCTCAAAAAGCTTGGGTCTGTTTCTACTCAGGTTGGACTGCTAATTGTCAGCAAAAAGCCAAGGTTACCTGTGAAGCTTCTTGTTTGTTGTAGCACTGAGGAAGGTTATTAGTTGGAAAAGGAAGTCCAGTTCCAAATCAGATACTAGCTTTAACTCACAGGCCTGATCCTGCAAGCCTTACTCATGTAAGTGGCTGTCTTGCTTTCAGCAAGATTGGTTCAGCCAACAGCTCTCACTAGCTTGGGCCAAAAGCTTTTATAGATAACTACATCCAGGCCGGGGGAGGGAGGAAAAGACAGACATCACCAACCTAATTCATTTTTCACAAGAAAGCAGTAATAAAAATGAGACAGTAAATAAGCGTTGCCCTTAAGGTTACTGAAGAGCTACTAAATTAAAGGAAAGGCTAGCATGTTTGGTAATAAATTGTGTCACACACCACGGGCATCAGCAGCAGTCACTATGGACACAGCTTCCAAGAGAGAAACACGCAGGAAGAGAGAGTTGGAACAAAGAAGAAACAGTAGAGCTAAAAAAGGGTTAACTGAGATTCTGAAAGATCACTGTCTAAAAACCTTGTTTAGTATAGAGTCAGTAATCCTTGGCATTCCGAAATTCTGGCATGCTCCAAACCCTCCTGGTGGGCTGGGTGCCCCGTTCCACATCCTCAGAGATGGTCTTGATGTCACTGATGAATGGGGAAATCCTGGATCGGGATTTAAACGTGGTTAAGGAGAGGCTGGTTTTGTTCTTTGTGTTCCACTGCCTGGCAAGCTTCTTGGCCTCTTCCTCCTCTTTGATCTTCTCGGCAGCTTCCTGCAGGACAGAGCGGAAAAGCCGGGATACTTCCTGCACTTCTGGTTCATATTCAGCAATGAGTTGCCGGAATCTGAAAGCACAGTCAAGGCACAGCTTTGATTAAAAACATCAAATTAGGGATTGCTGCCAAGTCACTGTGCTAGGCTTGGAACTTGCACTCTCCCACAAAATGGGACTCCCTGGACTGAAGGGAACAACAACAGGGAGGGGCCATGAAGATATGCTCAAGGTCTTTAAAATCACAAGCAAGCCAGAGAATGTGAGGAAGCAATGAATCACCATTTCCCATAAACACAAGAAATAACAGGGAGCACCAAACAAAGCTAGAAGGTGGCAAGTTTGAAACTGAAGGAAGTGCTCTTTTCACACACCACCTATTAAATCAAACTCAGTGCTATCAAATAGCTTAAGAAACAAAATGATTAGACAAGTTTGTGGAAAATGTCCCCATCACTGCTGATTAAATGTGATTGTCCAAATGCAAATCCATGCTCAAGTAGTCCCTGAACTGGTGCCTACCAGAAGCTGAGAATAAACCAGGGAAAGTCCCACTAGACTTCCCCTGTTTCCAGTTCTTGTCCCCCATAGCATTACCCAGTGGCCACTAGACAAACAAAAATCCTGTAAAATTCTTCTTTGTTACATGTTTGATAGTCTCTCAGTATTTAAATTTCAGTGAAGCGCTATTTCATTCTCCTATGGCTTTCTGTAAGATAATGGACTGCCTCAGCTGATAACACCTTGATTGGCAGCATCATGCTGTATGTAATGAGACAACTGTGAATTACTCCAGTGCCTTCTCAGCAAAGAGCTCAAAATGGTTTTTTGACATATATTAAGCTAGCTTAACACCAGAGAAGTGAAGAATTACCACTGTTTATTTTGCAGGTGAGGAAGATGAGATGCAGAACAGGATAGTTTTCTTGAAGTCACTGAGTGGGTCGCTGGCTGGGGCAAGAAGAGAACATACCATTCCTGACACCTTGTTGGGTGATTTGGTCCCCAGCCTGAGGTTCCCCAGGATCCCCTGAGTGGGATCCACTCCCAAGGCTCACACACTGGTCACGTAGAGATTCTATTGTTCTGTAATACTATGTGTTTATGACAGATGGTAATATGGCTACTCTTCTAATAAATATTCAGTTCTTAACATAAAAAATTATATCTACAAGCAGACACAGGGCTAAACTAGTACCTCACTAAAATCCAGGTATTTATACTTAATGGAAGCTAAACCGTGTAAGGTCTGCAAGCATTTTGCTATTTTTCTCCAACAGAACTGAACAAGGATGGAAGACACTAGGATTGCATTTAAATAAGCCTAATACAGCAGAAGCTGAGAGAATAAGACCGTGCCTCTTGGTTTTTTGATAAGCCCTAGGAATGTAACAAGGAGTTCACTACAGAATTGCACTGCTTAATGGTGTACCAAAGGGCACACAGGATAATAAGGACAGGAAGAAAACCAGAGATAAAACAAAAAGACTCTTTGTACATTTATACCTTTTGACTCTTACTGTGGAGGCCTGGTATTGGACATACATCTTAACATCACACTGTATCCCAGATATTTCAGTGTGCTTCTCTCACAGCAAGTATTGGCAGCTGCATGTACAGCTGTGGAGACACCAGTACTGCATGCTGAAGGAACTCAGTATCAGCAGAAGCACCAGTCCCTTTCAGGGTCAAGCTAGAGGAATTTGACACAAAATCTACCAAAGTCACCAAGATGTTCCTTAACCATTCCAATTACTTCAGATGAATTCCTAATCTCCTTCCTCTACCCCCCCACCCCTCCCCAAAAAACCCTCTAAACTTTGAACATTTGGGCACAAAAAGCCTCTGAGGCACGGTAGTTCACGCTGGTACATAAGTACTTACACAATGATGCTAAACTGAATTGTGCAGAGCCTGTAAGAGCAAGAGACTAGGTCTTGCTGAGGTTTAGCACCTAACAGTGGTAACACATTTGCTGTACACTGCAGACATCCTTTCTGCCTTCTGAGAAGGCACTTCAGTTGTGTTATCAAAGAGACAAAAATACAGTTTTCACAATAAATACTCTTTTCCCTTTATCCTTGTCAGAGCATAGACAGATGAGTCCATCGAAACCCAAGCCTTTGCAACATGATTATTATTATTACACCAGGGAAAGTACCTTCAAAGGACTTTTATTGCAGAGGTGAACTGAATGAGTAATTCTGTTATTTTCTCTCCATGTGTATTTTAAAGAGAGATGCTGGCATATTATATATATCTATCAGTACATCATCTTCTTTTATATTGGCAATTGTGTATCCAAAAGGCCTCATCACTGCCTCCAGTTTTAGAAACTGTGTCATACTGCTGGACTGTGGCTCCAGAGCAGGTAGCAGCATGTGTCAGGCTATTACTGGACCAGTAACTGGCTCTGGGAACAGGAGGGAAAATGGGTGGTATGGCAGCAAATTTACCCCCTGAGCACAGAGCTCTAATGCTAATGCCCTGTGTTGCTAATAACACTCCCAATGAATCTAGGTAAAATAGTTTTCTAAAATCAGTGTAACTTTCCACATTCATAGCTATCTGCCTGTTTGCACTCTCCTTAGCTATGGCAGCAAGAATTGTTTTGTGAACTCTGCTTTTTGCTGTTAAGATTTACCTCTGATTTTGCAGGACCAACATAAAAACTACTTCATATGGATTTGAGCAGGTCTAACAAACAAAGGGAAAGCAATCCAACAGACTGTCAGTCACCCAAAGAAAAGTCACTGTCATTCAGATGGAGAAGGGAAAGGGCAGCCTTTCCTCTCCCTCATTCAGATGGAGAAGGGAAAGGGGGGCCTTTCCTCTCCCCCAATAGGATGAACTAACTTTGCCCCTTTATTAATGCCCACTAACTTCAGTACCAGCATGTAAGGGACAGCCCGTGTATGAAGTCCAAAAGGTGTGCATGCCACAAATATTTCTCAGCAGAAAGGATGGACAGGTTATCAGGCTGAGGTCTAGCTAAACCAGTCTGTGTCAGAAAATAGATGATGTTTGCTGCAGCCACCTACACATAATTGAAGCCATCTTCCCCAGTTATCAATGAAAGCCAGTTGATGTGCTGGATGATCCAGCAGTCTGCTCTCTGCACAAAACACACAACATATAGAAACATTAAAACCACTGGAATGAAGGAATATGGGCTTGTATCCTGGCAAACAAATGCCACACAAAGCTACTCAGTGGAAATAAGCACATGAAATAAGCACACAAAATTGCACAAGGCTCACCTATCTTCTAGCACAGATTAATGCCCTTACTCTTTTGCATGAAATAGTTTCAAACCAGGCAACTGCACAACCGTATCTAGAAATCCCTCAACAGCATTTCCTTACTCATCAGAAAGTATACCTATCTTATTTGTGATGATACTACTTGTAGCTAACCTGTAATATATTATGCAAGTCACGCAGTCTTAGATGTGACTGTCAACAAAACTCACCTTGAGCCAGCAGAGAAGCCTGGGGAGCGTGTATATGCACACATAGGGACGAACACGTTCCCCAGTCCAGGCTTACTGTGTTTTAATCACAGGTCAAACAAATTTGTTCTTTAAATTGTGACCCTTCTGTTTCCTCATACAGCCATTAGATTTTAAGAATCTGGCTGTGCTTGGCTCGAACTGGCACTGCTTTTTTTTAAAGCACTGTCACCTGCCTATGTTATTCTGTAGGTCCCCAGTTCAGTAGGTTTCCTAAGTACAGCCTGAACTTTAAAGACCTGTTAAATCCAATGGAAGTCCATGGACTTAAACAATATGCTTATAGTTCAGTGTATTCCTGAGTGCCTGTCTGAACTGGGAGCTCTAAGCAGATTTAGTCATTTGAAGAAAACGTGGGGTGCTTAGTGCTAATAATTGGCTGCTGACTCCTGAATCTGTATTTTGAGCAGGAATTCTGGTTATATTGTAAAGCTATGAACAGCTTTGCTAGAGAAGGCTACTTAACTCCCAAAGGACTATAGCATTCATGCTAACTGCAATACTCATGTCACATCACCTCAAAGTTAAGCTCAGAATTGTAAATAAATCCATTTCTGATTTTAGTCATTTGTCTTACATTCAAGCATACTAGGAAGTCCACTTCAGCTATACACAATCCTTAGAAAATTACAGTCTTTAGCCTGTGGTACATCTCAGATCACCAAAATACAGGTTTACATTTCCGTATTAGGGTTTTTTGTTTGTTTCTCTCTGGGCAGAAAAGGACAGAAACCCACTGTTTCACTTCTGCTGAAACTGAAGGAAATTAAACAGACTATAACTAGCTCTGATTAGAGCTAAAGCTTTGAGTAAAGATGGCAAAAATCTGGCATTCTGTATTAGCAAGCTACTAGTCTACTCGTTCAGTTTAACCATGGCAGTTAGGTACTAAGGACCTCACCAAAATCACTGTCACTTCCTTCAAATGGCTCCAGGATTTAATGTTAAATATAGTCAGCCATCTCCAACCCAGTAACCTAAAGCTAAGTTACACCTGAATGCAATAGCTTTATTTGTATGAGGTGAATCACAGTCTCCAGATATCTGATGGTATATGCAGTGTACTCGAATCCTTCCAGAATTTCAAGAGACTCAAAGAAAAGTTTCTATTGACCTGAAATACAAAACTGGTAAACTGGATCTGAAAAACATCCTCACATTTAAGAAGTGCTCCTTTCCAGCCTCCTCCACGGAAAAGAAGGACAATTTGGATAATCATTTAGACCTTTGGAGAATAAAGTGACATCTCTGACAACTCATACAAAAATGTTTTGTTCTGGCTTTGACTCTAAGCTTAGAATCTTACAAAGAAGGAGACCTTGCATGACACAAACAAAACAAACTCTGCAGTCTTGCAAGATGCATGCTACTTGTGTTATTTAAGTATTACATGCTTGTTGAGTACATCAAAAAGGACTTCAGCTCTTCAAATGTCTAAGATGGAAGGGGAAGGATCAAGCTTAATATTTCAGACAGAACCAAGGGTTTCAGTAAAGTACATGCTCTGCATTTGAATTTCCAAATGCAAGCTTGTAGATTTTTTTTTTTTTGGTGGAAGTTTTTTTCTAAAAGTTACTACATATTAAAAAGTCACCGAGTATTCAAGAGGAAACATCAGCAGTGCAACGGTCTTGTGATTAAAGTACTTCATTGGAAATGTGAAGATTTCAGTTGAGTTTCTACTATACTCATCTTGTGCAATTTTGGGGAAGTTTCAATGTTATCTCACTTTCTGAGAGGAGAATTTATCCAATTTTGGCTGTCTTTTAGTTAGATTGCATGCTCCTCATTTCTCTTGTACGTTTTCAGCTCCTACCATGGCAAGCCCCATTCTTTTTCATTGTTTCCATGTCAGCAATGAAGGTTTCTGAACCAGAGGGCTCTCAGTTAGAAGGTAGAAGAGGGGTCAACTGTTCACATTTCCAACACAAGAAGAAGGGATTATCAAATAAAACTAGTACACGTTAGTTTGAGACAAGCAAAATACAGTTTTCTACAGCAGAGTTGTAGTTCAGATGTGGATGCCACAGGGTGCCACAAATGCTAAAAGTTTACATGAGTTCAAAAAAGAAAAGCAAAACCCCACAACCTAAACAAACTACTGAAAGAAAAAGCCACATAGGGCAATTATGGACAGAAGGACCGCTTCTGGTTCCAAGAGTCTCCAAGTTACAAGGCACAGTAAGTTGGAGGCTATATACAAGATACTGCAATTGTGTGTACTGTTGTATTTGCTTGCCTTGTTCTCTTTTCCTTCCACTGATACTGCTGGCCACTATCTCACATACAGATTGCACATCAGATCAAACAGACCTTTGATCCAATCCAATTCTGCTGTTTTTGTGGCTATGACATTCCCTTCTCAATCATGGAATTGAACCAATAAAGGTTATGCAAGCCTCATTTTGTTAATGTGGCTCTGCTAACCATGCAAACAGCATAGCGTGGAACAAACCATAACATGCCACTTCTTGAATCATACTGTAATATAATTTATGATAGCCTATAATAGCAATTTATAAGAGGATTTTTAAAAAGATGGTTTTATCCTTTTTCAGTTATGCCCAGAGTCCACCAATGTTGCTGAGTACATTTATCTACTGTCAACAGTATGCTGAATCGTGAACAACAGTGAACAACCACTACAAGCTGCACTGAAATCACACATTTTGCATGATCTGTTTTAAAAAAAAAAAAAAAAAAGCAGAGCAACAGCAAGTTGCATATGGCTCAGCTTAATACTCTTTTCTGAAGGAGATGATGAACATTGCGGCCTCCCAACTCCAGCGACTGAAGCCTGCTCTCATGGAAATAACCTGTTTGCCAGACAGGCCTTGCTCAGTGGCCCTGGGGATGGTAAAAATAACTCTGAACCCCAAGGGGTTTTTAGCGGCTTGTTTACAGCATAGCTCGGAATTATACAAATACAAGGCAGGTACTGTTCCCAGCAAACTTTCACTGGGGAGAGCTCGGCCACTGAATGATCCCAAATCTCTGATTCTGCCACCATGGCAACCTTTGCAAAAGGCAAAGTCCTGTGTCAGCTTGCTTCCAAGGTTCAGCCCCAGGCAAGATGGGAGCTAGAGAGGTAGCTTTGGCATCCTTTCCTGGCCACCCTGACTGTAAGACAGAGGACCAGCTATTTCCAGCCCTCTTACAGTTGTAGTTGAAGAGCTGTAGATTCATTTGTTCAAGGGAAAACAGGTGCCAGCATATGCACTGGGGTACTGCAGGGTGCTGAGCACCCCATTATATATATGGTCTGTCTTCTTTGCAATCCCAGCTGAAGAACATGTTGGAACAGGGGAATTGCATTGTAAAGGCCCATTTCACAACTTTGCTTTGGCTAAGGTGGACTTCAGAGTCACTACTCCTCACCTGCACTGTGCTAAGTGAGAGGGTTTAACTTAGAAGAGCCCCTCCCCCCAAAGGAAGATTCACCTCCCCCCTTCCAGTTTGGATGCTACAGCAGGGTTAGATGTATTTCTGAAGGCATTCTCACAGAACATTACTCAGCTGGCAAGAAGCAATCCTATATCTAGCACTTAAAAGGCTCAACAGCAAGTCCAAGAGGTTGTGTCTACATCTGCGCTGCAGAAGGCAGAAGCACCACCCTGCTGTTCAAGCCAAATGCATGCCCCACCTGCATCCTACTCCACATCAAGGGTGTGGAGGGAGGGCAGGGAAGGGAGAACCATACAATCCCTCCTTTCTCTGGGAACAAGTGGCTCACAGACTGAAAAACACAATAGCACCTTTTGCCTAGTCTGGACAGTGGGGACAAGTGCCTCAGTAGACCTGCCCGACAGCTTAAAGCAAGGAAGGAAGGCTCCAATGAGAGTGGATAAACACCAAAGCAGGTTGTTCAGAGGCCGTGCAATCTCTGCCCTCAGAAATATTCAACAACAGACAGGACAACGCCTGAGCAACCTGATCTAACTTTGAAGCTGGCCCTACTCCAAGTAGGAGGTTGAAGCACATACCTCCAAAGGTGCCTTTAAACCTCAATTATTCTAAGATTCTAAAGACTGCAGCACAGCAAAAGCCATCACAATGCTGAAATGGTAGCTGTTCATCAGGCAAGATAAAGCTTCATGCTCAGGAGCATAAAGTACTCAAGCCATTGGCATTTAGTAACTTTTTGCAGGAAATTATACCATGTTAAACTGACTTAAGACATTAGATTTCCCTTCTTCCACAAAGACACTGTCGCAACATGACTTATAATACAGGATGCCAAGTTTTTGTTCTGTTGGTCCTAACAACTCTCGTTCCTTCCTCACATATCATAGAGAGGGGGAAAGGAAAGGTCTGTACTACCAAATCTTTTACTGTACCTGAGTATGACAGGCCCACAGTAGGAAGGATGTATTTTGGTACACATATCCTCCAGCTGCAGCCGTTCTCCTGGGCTGATATCATAGCTCTGCTTTGGATAGCTGACCAGCCAGCCGTAGTCCACCCCAGTCTTGATCTTGCGATACTCATTCTCCCGCTCTCGCTGCTGCTTCTCTGCCTGCTTGGTCTGCCAGCTCAGCTCCATCATTAGCGTCTCAACCACCATTTCTGTGGGGTTCCTCTGGGAAATGCGATTTGGGGGCTCATTCCACCTGAACCAGGATGCCAGTGACATAGTGCTCTGTGTGTCTTCATTGGGAGTGGGTTGAGGGTAGGGAGAGAGAGAGAAAAAGAACAATGTCACCATTAACACAGCTCAGCTGAGAACATTCTCCCCCGCACACCCCTCGAGCCTAAAAGTTGTTCACCTAAAAGTGCTACTGGATCAGCCACTTAGAACTAATTGGTGCTGAGCACCTTGAGAAATCTCACCCATAGCAGCCAACTTGTGCAGAGGGCGAGACAAAGCGTGAAGAAGCACTGCTTCCCTTGAACTTCCAGTCAGCACATAATTAAAATGACAGTGACAGTTCTTACGTCTGAAGTCAAGTTATAAGGATACCTTGCTCCCTCTGGGTTAGGCTGGGGAAGCATCCTCCTGCCCACATGGAAGAGCTGGGGCTAGGGCTTGCCCGTCTGAACCCTCATGGGAGGGCATGACCTTGCAACACCCTACATGCAAAAAATCAACACATGGAGTCAAACTATTCCTGGGAGCCATGCTCTAGCAAGCAGGGGATCCTCAGGGGGGAGGGCAGGATAGGCGACCTGGGTAGGTTTGCTGCTGCTGCTGTAATGTAAGTGGTAGAACTCATCTGTTCTTTGCTAGTACTGGCAGGAGCAACAGTTGCATTAACTAGGTGGCCAGGCAGAGCTTTAACCATTATTTAGCAAAAGCATTACTGCATGCAGGAGAGGCTACACCACCTTCTACAAGCTGAAGTCCAACTATCAGCTGTGCTGGAAGAGCACACCTTAGGTGCTACCACAGCGCCAAGGGAACTGAGGCTGAGCTGAGGGAATTGACAGCATACCAAGGTTTAAACTATAACTACTTTTAAGTGAGAGGTTTCTGCTGCTGGGGAGTTACCTGGCTCTTAGAAGGCAGAACAAACTGCACCAATCAGCTCAGCAAAAGGTGGAATTATCTCCCCAGCCAGCCAACCCCTTCATGTAGTCACTTCAATAGGACAACGCATGGAACAAAGTTATTAACTATTGTATTTGTATTTAAACACAATAGAGTCCAAAGCAGGCACTAGGGACCTGAACAGGAGCAAAACAGCATCTGTTTCTTCACACAGCCCAGTTACGTGCCTTGTTCCTCCCTTCCATTAGCCCCCAGGGAGAAGGGGTGGCACAAATAATGGTTGCAGCTGCGATTTACCAAAAGGCTACTGCTGGCAGCAGCCCAGTCAGGACATGGTGTCAAAAGTTAACATGAGGGCAATGGATTAAAGAGCCTGATTCTGCAGGGCGTAAGCAAATCTTCACTACTGAGACACCAGACATGAAGACAGACATAAAAGGGAGAAAAATATGCTTTTGATTGAAGCTGCCATAATGGGGCCTAGAGCCTTTAGTGACAATGCAAATCACTGGAAGCTCGTAACTACCCAGTACTCCCACTAGAGCCAAGAGCCATGAGCTCCCAGACTCCCTGGAAGAGCAATGGTCAATAGGTTTCTGCCTTCAGTGCCTGGAAAACTGTCACCATCTGCACCAGGTGAGAATGGTGCTTCAGTTGCTTTCATGCCTTTATCACTTGCTGTAATGTAGCCTTGCTCTCTTTCAAAAATGTTCATATTATGCAAATATGTCACACCATTAAAGGAAAATGCTCCAAAACCCTGGATAGTCTGTACAGTGTCCCACATTTGAAACAATTTCAGGGTCTAATGCTTAGGCTTTTCTAGAACCAGGAAGTTTGCCAAACTGCATCAAAGGACTAGTTTCTCTAGTCCTATATCCTACCTCTCCCAGCAAGCAATACCAGTTTCTTCAGAAGGAAGACATAAAAGGGCTGAAAACTTCCACAGGACACAGATCTGGCCACCTAGGTGTGTAAGGCCACAGGTATTTTTCTGAGACTGTATAAACATTAACACCTTTGCTACTTTGCACTGCTTACACATAAGGGAGCGCTGTAGTGACTGTTTTAGCCCTGGAGTATGATTATCCTTATGATAGCAGCCATAGTCAGCAGCTGCTGGAAGTAATCCTGCTCCTATCTCATTTCTATGCTCTGTAGGAGGAAGAGCAGCAGGTCCTTTCATTTGCTTTCATTGCCAGGGTGACTCCGGCTAACAGCTCTCAAATCACCACACAGTACTCTGGCTGCCTGCTGCTGACTTACTTGCCCAAGACACTTGAATGAACTCAGGCTGGAATTGATATGCTAAAAGCTTCAACTCCATAATCCCACCGTCTTAACATGTACCTGGATCTTGCTACATGGTGGCCTCCACTCACCATTACACATTATTAAGGACGAAGATCCTTAAAACTTAAGACCTTTTCTTGGTCTTATCACTCCTTATGTATCACATTGGTGAGCGCTCTGCTAGCAAAAGTGAATAGCAGAACAGACCACAGGCTGTCGTAAAAGATTGAAAAGTCTCCTGTTTCCTTTCAGCTTATGTGACAATAGCAATTTTTCATGAGCTTCTACAGGTATCTGACCAATTAAGGTGTCATTATTTCCATTTGCACCTTCACTGGATGAAGGTGAGCATGCTCTTCCGTATTTTACCAGCAGAGGGTTAGCTTACTTTGCTTTTATTCTGGCTATGACCTAGTCTCACCTTGGTTTAACTCTGCTGACTTCAGTGGTGCTAGGGGTAAATCAGTATAAAGCAGTATAACTGCCAAGCTGAGCAATGTCCTTCCAGCTCTTCCTAGCTCACCAGCTGTTTCATTAGAAGAGGAGCAAGAGGGGAATTTAGTGGTCAGAACTGGGAAAGACAGCAAGGAGACCTGGGCTCTCATTTGACCTGCCCTGGCTTTCACATGGTCCTGGGCTGTTCTTACTGCCTTTATGTTATTTCACAGGCCTCCCTCAAAGCAAGTAGTTCCGCGTGAGGAGGACCATTGTACCTAGCACTAGTATTGCAGAGGACAATCAGTTAGAAAAATATTTTGGATACCTTGTCTGAGCAAGGCCTGCTGAACCTGAGCTTTGCCCTGCCCCAGAGCTTTTATAAAGCACTGGTAACAGGCAGATTTGCTTTTGATACGGGAACAAGGATACCGCTGATTCTGAATGGGGCTTCCACTTGTCTCCCATATATTACTTGAAAAATCTGCTTCACGCGAGAAGAGTATAAAGTAAGGAAAGCACCGCATCTGCAGTTTAAATGGCCTGTTCTCAAATGAAGGAAAATATTATCCAAGCATTTCATGCACACTGGCAGCTTGTGCTGGCTGTTCCTAAGGGAGTCTTGTTTGCATGAGATTGTTTCCTTCCCCATCTCTCATCCATCATCTCCTCCTTTTGAGAGCTGGAAACTGGCCATCTCTATTTAGCAGGCTTGACAAGCCACCACTCTTTCCCACTACTGGTCTTTGCAGCCTGCAGAAGATACTGTGGGCTCCATTAATTGTAGCTGCTGTTTTGAATTTAAAAGTTCACATGCAGGCTAATCATTAAATGACTCCAAATGGGTTTCCTATTAGGAAAGACTCAAAGGATTGTTGGCAGAATGTGGGCAACTAGAGGAAGGCAAAGTTTCAGACTGACCTTCTTATTGGGGAAAAGGACAAATTTACACTTTGCAAGCATTCACATTAAAATTATTAAAAGAAAGAAAGAGACACTGCCCTATCTGAACACAGATCTTTATGTTGTCCAATTAGTCCATTTCCTGATACCTTGTAAGAGGCTATCCTGGGAGCTGACATAATCCAGTTGATGAACTTCTCTGGTGTTATTCAAGCAAAATTTCAGAGCAGTTCACCTAAGTTCCATTCCAGAAACAGATCTGGGTTTCAAGACTCTTGCCTCATTGACCCTAGACCTTTGTCTAGAAGACAAACCTTCCCCTCACACTGTTCATTGCAAGTCTGACCAACCACCTCACGGAGTTTTAAGCATACATTTACCTTAGCTATATTAAAGTCTGGAATACTTCGCTTTCTCTCTCTCTCACACACCCTCTGAGGGGTTTCTTCAATTTTCAGTGATTGTTAGTAAGTCCCTCTGAGACTTTTTCATGTAAAAGACGCCTGTTAGCTTTAGTTCTAAAGGTTTTTGTTCTCCACATTGTCAGCAATTCCTGCATTTTTCTCCTCACATACTTTACAGCTTTCTGCGTTCTCTTCTCATGGCATTCTGTACAATTTCGCCTCATCTTCCACTTTTTTACCTTCTCCCATATTTCCCCATGTGATTTTCTCTTCTTGCTCCAGAGAATGCACTAAAGAATAATCAGAAATATCAAAGTCCACATGCCTTATTTGGTTTTTCACCTTCCTAAAACAGGATTTCGGCCTTTCCTATCTCTTTACTAACAAAGGGAGTATGTTTCTGTAGCTTGCTCTCTGGCTGTTCTTTGGCCAACTGGAGGCTGTTCATGTAACCCAACAGACATCAGTCTCCTTCAGGTTCTTGCAGGCTAGATCACCACTTGCTAAGACTTGTTACAGCAGTGCTGCTTCCTGGTAAACCATGAGTCAATCAGCAGGACTTGTTTGCCTTGTAGAGGATGAACTTCTAAGAATAAAAAATTCCCTTTCCATTGATCCTTTTTCTGGTTCACAGCTTCCAACACCCTCCAGGACAAGAAAGGAATAGACAGAGGGTGGGAAATGTGCATTTGGGGGGAGCAGGGAGAAGAAAATACAGCTGGACTCTCTATAAACGTATGTCCTCAGTTTGACAGGTCTTCTGTCTTTGCCTTCACAGTCTGTCAGTCCAGGAGTACTACTGACAATCCTTAGTGACTCTCACTAGTCCTAGGGGTATGGTAGTTGTGTCAGAGGAGAAGGAGAAAAGTCTTAAGGGGCCAGATGAGTAGGAGCCTAATCCAAAGTCCAGTGACGTCAATGGAAATGTTGTCATTCAGCTGGCTATAGATAGAGTCCACTGTCATCCAGGCAAAGCATACCGACAAACTGGGCTGAGGAGCTGGGAAATGCCTTCCCTCCCTTCTTGTGGGTGGTAGTTCCTTACTACTACAGTCAGAGAGCAGATGGATAGAATTTGTTCATGCAAGATACCAACTCAACCTTTTTCTACACATGCCAGATCAGAGGGTAACAAGGAAAATTATTTCTAAAAGAAGGGGGACAAGCTCCATCCCCAAATTGTGCTCATAGTCATAATTTTTAAAAGATGGGGGGAAACAGATGATATGCAAGTGCGGAGCATATTAAGGGTGTTTTTTTTTTTTATTTGCTTTTTAGTAAAGTTTAGATTACATTATCCAGAAAAGTCCAGTGTCCTTCAGATAGCAAAGGGCATCTAAGTATCTCCCTGGACTGCAGCTCATAGGTAGATTAAAGATGGTTTGGCTACACCCACCTCTGAAGTCTGTATGTGCTATCTGATGCAACATTTAACCAGCTTCTCAGGCAGAATTTGTGGTCATGGCTATGCTGCTAGCTATACCTGAATGAAGTAGCATAAGTAGCAACAGCATCATAAATGAACCCCAAATTCTGTTTCTCCTGTGATAAAGATATTTTAATTTGGTTCCAGACAAAGAATCTTAGCAAGTCCTAATTAAGAAACTGATGCCAACACCTTCTCAATTTTATTATATAGCCCACCATAGTTTTGTAAAAGAAGCCCTGTTCTCCACTGCTTTTCTACAGAGATACGTACCATTATCCTCTCCATACAGAGACTTTTACCTTACCAGGGCTGAAAGAACCCTGCTTCCCATCTGTCTGGAATCTCCCTTCCTGTTTAGTGACATGGAAGGCTATGGTGTTTACACTTATTTGCCATGGAAATTATTATAACCTCAGACATCTATCTCCCAAAGTTGCTACGAGGCAATTAATGCTGAAAAAGCAGTAGACAGAGCCTTTCAATCAAGAAACCTCAAAGCAATGCAAATATCATGATATTAATACAGCAGCATTCCTCATTCTGACTGGCAGAATAAATAGAGAGAACTCTTGGGGACACTCTGGGGTCCGCTTATAGACTACAGCAGAGAACCTGTGTTTTGCTTTATGAGCATACCCGTTCTCTTGTGGTGGACACAAGCTATTTCTGGACAAAAAAATTTCACAGTGGTTAAAATATATCCAGGGCTATGACCCTGTTAGAAGTAGCAAGGAGTTTGGAGTAACAGAAGTACAGGGGATCAAGCCAACACTTTAAATGCAACATTATTTATTGTCGAGTCTTCATTGCTGCAAGTGTTTAAGGACGGCAAAAAGAGCCTGACAGCGGTGTCTAAGAGTGAGCTAACCGTGACAGGGAACTGTGGCACCCAGCAGGCCCTTGCATGCCAGGTATTGCCTGTCTGCCCCTAGCAAGGCAGTACTCGTGGTCCAGCCAGCCTGCTGCAGGCTGACAGCTCCTGCTGCTGCCCGAGTCTGCTTCTGAATGACCAGCGCTCTCAAAAGTGTGTGAGAACCATGCTGCCATTCTGCATACAGTCTAATTTCTGTATTAGTTTTTTCTCCAGCAGACTTTGCATTCTCAGCATTATAGAAATGGGCTGGCTCTTTGTCTGGTATAATTGCCACAGAGTGTTACCCATTTGTGAACACGCATAACTGGAAAAATCACCACTAGGTAGCATAACAGAAGGACAGTCAGAGCATATCACAAGGTGCTGCAAGACAAAAGAGAAACAAAAGTAGTACCATTTCTACCAAAGAAAAGCTTGAGTGGCCTTCTGAAAATACCACAACGGTTATGGTATATGTGGGCATGTTACATTTTCTACAGCTAGTAGCCCTCAAAAGATTTTTTATAATGAAACTCTTTAAAATTGAGAACACACAAAAAATACTGCTCTCACCTCCCCAGCATTTGTATAGTCTGTAATACATTCTTAGAGCTTTGATCTTTTAGAAAACAAGTCTATCTGGTGCATTTTACATTTGCACTTTGATTGCAAAAGGGGTGAAGAAACAAGAATTCAGCATGAACTGGGCTCCAAGCTCAGGCATGAATGGCAAAGGTATTTTTCAGTCACTAGTCAAAACATGAGGAGAAAAGGTAGCTGATCTAACTGGTACAGCTTCATGATCTTCCGTAGAGCTGCACTAATATAAAACAGATTTGCCTCGCTGAAATAAATAAAAAAAGCTGTGTTGATTAACTCCAGATGAAAATCTAGTCTACAGATCTTAAAGAAAAAGTGAAGGAAGGGCCCCATAGCCTAGAGCTCTACTAATGACTAGGACTCTCTACAGAAGATAATCTTTGCGTTATCTGCAGAAGCAAAAGGGTGGGTGTTACTCAAATCTGCTTATGAAGCAGAGTAGCATTTTACAGTTTGTCTACTTATCAGAGCAAATGAGTTCCATCTGCTGGGAAACAGGACTATTTTCATGCCAAATTCCCACTCATGCTTTAAACAGTATTTTCTAATAGCAACCATAAAAACACTCTATCATATACAACTTAAACTGGACTGTTACCTAAACCTACTGAAGCCAGGAAGTTAAAGCACACTGATTTCCTCTGTTTGCCTAACTTGTTATTAAAACTCCTATATTTTGCTCAGATACGGCTATCTTGCTGTGGTGGATCAAACACACTTTCAGTTCTGTATCTTACTTTGATCTCTGCAGACTACAAAGTCAGGCTTCCAGTCAGGACAGAGGGACCTAAGGTCTTCTTCACCATTCATTCAGCCATGTAAATGAGAGTTCAGAAGGTTAACACAGACACGTAGCTTTCCTGTTATTAAAACTACTCAAACCACAAAAAACGTATTCCTGCAATAAAGCAGCAATAGCATCTGATGGAAGGCTCCAACAACAAAGGCTTTCAAAAGTAAAACTCAGAGAGATCCACAGCTGATCTTTCTCTAGTCTACTGTCATTGTAACTACACAACATTATTAAAGGAGCAGTAATGTCACAAACTGGAGTTTCTAATACTGTCATTCACAGCAGATACTTACATATATAGAATTATATAAAGTAAGAGCTTGAAACTCAGACCCAGAAGCATATATCACCTGTTGTAAGGTCCACTGAAGTTTGTTTTTTTAATTCATATATTGTGGCATAGACCAGACTAAGTGCTGTGAAAATGGGTGTGTGAGATGTGCATTCTCCATCCAGCTTGAGGACTGATTCTGCTGTGGAAGCAGGAGTAACTCATTGCATCATAAGGTGAGAATGCATTTTAACAGACGCCTGTACAATTCTATTCAGTACTGAACCTTGGTTACAGTATCTATAAGAACGAATATTTACTGGAGATGCCCAAAGTCTCATTCTGCCTCAATTCACTGCAGAACTGTCAACGTATGTGGGAGTTTTCCCTGTACTGGAGAATACTAGGACCAGTGTTAAAGTTTGGTCCTTGTGACAAGAGTTACTTAAAAATATACACTGTTTTAAAATTAGCACCCAAAAGAAGAATTCTAAGTTTACAGTTTGAAAACTTAAGCCTCTCTTTGTAGAGCTCACATACAGCACAGGGAGCAACCGGCAGAGATCTGGGAAAGCTCGTGCTTTTCTTCCTGCAATAGCTGTATGACCCACCTACAGCCCATTCACTGAGAGCAGCCACATATGCAATGAAGAGCGCTATCTTGAGACAGATTTTAATTAATGCGTTAGCATTAAGAGATGTGCGGTGTAGCCTATCCTCAGTTACACTGCTATAACTCCAAAGCTATCTGACTGACTGTAGTGGTACCACGCTGCGGTTACTACACACTGGACTTCCAAACTGACACACCTAGTAGGGCAGGTGTCTAACATGAGAGACCTTAAGCAAGAGTGGCACAAGCATAAGGCAGCATAAACCATGCTTTCCTCCTTGGCTGCCTGTTCTTTACAAAACCAGTTACCCAGTGCTCATCCACGCAGGCAGCCCCGCAGGGCCCAGCCTGGGAAAGCTCTCAGAGCACCCCGGCCCCTTCCCTGCCCACCCATCCCGGCTCACCTTTTGCAGCAGCGCTCCTGCTGCTTGTGCAGACAGATGGTCCCAGAGCGAGCAAAGAGGGTACCAGAGAGAGGATGTGACTTGAAGTCAAGCCCTCTAAACCGGCATAGCAAGCTTAAACCCACATGGGGGGGATTAGCTCTGGTGACGAGGGATAACAGCTGGGCTTACCGCAGTGCTTTTGAGCTATGAGGGCTTGGTCCAGTACCTCTACAAGATACAGCTACGCGTCAAGAAGCTGACACCTCCTGACTTAGGCAGACTTTGGTACCCGTTTAAAAATCCCTCCAAAACCTGAGAACTTTGTGGGGTTTTCTAACCCGCAGCTGAGCCAGTACTTTGAAGAAGCGAACGTAATTCACGGAATTCGGACTTTCTAAAGTCGTGCGAGCAGGGCTGCCTTCGCCCCGCGCCTCCAGCCCCCAGCCACCGCCCGCCTCAGGGCCCGGGGCCGCGGGCGGCCGTTGGCGCCGCGGGCGGCCGTTGGCCCTAACGGCGCTGCCCCGGCGGAGGGCGGGCAGCACGCGGCCGCCGCTCCCTCACAGCAGCCTCTCGGGCCGGGCAGCGATAACCACACCGGCGGCAAGCGCGGAAACTGGGAAACCCGCACCCCGGACACTTGGCGGCAAGGGCCGGGAAACACCGCGGTCCCCTCCGCTTGGCACCACTCCCGTCCCGCCGGGCGCCCCAGGGCCACAGCACCCCGCCTGCCGCCGCCAGCAGCGTCCCCTCCTCCTTACCGCGGCCGCCCGCTCCCGTCCCGCCGCCGACGCTGAGGCGAGCGGCCGCGCCGGGGCCGCGCCGCCTCAACACCGCCCCTTCGCCGAAGTTGAGCGGAGCCGCCGCTGGCCGCCCGCTGCCGCCGGCTTCAGGCGGGCGGAGGCGCGCCCGCCGCTCCCCCGCCGGCAGCCGCTGTTGCCATAGCGACTACGCTAAACCCAGTTGGCCCAGAGGCGGCGCGCTCCGCCGGGGCGTCCGCCCGGCCCCGGCCCCGGCCCCGGGACAGCGTCACCCCCCCGCAGGGACTTACCTCTGTAGATTAAATTTGCCCTGATAAATAACAGCATATATTTCTTTATCGCCAGGGCCGTCAGTAAGAGCTACAGCTGTCCAAGGGGCTTCAGCCACAGAAGTCACACAGGTTTCACTGGGAGGAAGAAGGACGAGGGGTCAGCGTGGGCGCTGGCAGGCCATGGGGGAGGCGAGGAGGACGAAGACGAGGACGAGGAAGGAGGGGGAGCTGCGCTGTTGGGAAAGTGAAGGACAGGCAGTGTCAGAGAGGGTAGGGCTTCATCTGGGAAATAAGCACGTTACAAGCAGGGGTCCGGGCACTGGGAGCTGTGAAGGATGTGTGGATTTTGGAAATCCTGAGAAGGGATTGTATTTAGTAAGAGGTCAGTGAGGAGACCTGTACTTAGTAAGGGGTCAGTGAGATGAAAAGGAGTGAAAACTGGCGTGGAGACCACCTGAGTGACAGGCGATTACACGGGGCTGTGGGCAGTGAGGGAGCAGGCCCCCGCACCTTGCCGAGCACCTTGTGTTGGGGGACGGTGCCGCGCTCATGGTCCCAGCCACGTGCGCTTGATGGCTCCTCGCCCTGCCGCTTCCTGCGGTGCGAAAATGTGCAGAGACATCCCCAGTGTCATTGGCCAAACCCCGACCAAATTCAACGGGAGTCGAGCTGTGCCAGAGGGTTGCAGAGCTACGTACAGCCTTGGTTAAGGAAAGCACGCAGACTGGTGATGCCACTCAAGCAGGTGTGAAACCTAAGCGTGCGTGTAAAGCCCACCAAGTCCCTGCTGAAAAGCTTCCATAAATTAGGGCCTGCATTCTGACACCTTGGTATTTATGCAGTACTCGCACAGCCAGAGGACAGTGGCGTTTCAGGCCATGTACGTCTGTACAGTACATGCATAAATCAAAACAGAGGGAAGGAGGAACCTAAATTTCAAAACAAACCAGCTAAACAATTATTGGTTAAAAGATGCCCATTGAAGTCTAAATTAAAATGTATGAGAACTTGTTTTTTAATGTCTAGTTTATTATTAGATCACATAATACAATGAGACTAACAAAGAGATTAGAAGCATTTTCTGCTCTAATTATTTGGGGAGGATTATGTGTCTGTCCTGAGCTTCATCTCCAGCCCAGCATACTACCCGGGTTGCAGAGGTTTATAACATTATGGGTATGCTCTGCTCAACATGGGATTGTTAAGTTTTCATTAAAACTCACCTTACATGGCTAAAGACCTTTATATTTTCATCCATTAAAACTTATTTCAAAAGACATCAACTTCGACTAATACAGAACAAACCCCATCTTGAAAATACTTAGGTACCAGGTAAATGAGCTGTTATATTTTCAATGCAGTGAATTTCTGGGAAATTCCTGCCATGAATCAGAGACACTGATGACTGGGGAATATCTTCAGGAGCATTCTTTGCAGATATATAAGCCTCACAATGGAAAAATCATTCATCTCTCCTATACCTTATTTAGCAGTTGAAACCGAAGACTCTTACACCATTGTACTGATATGACTTGCCTGATCAGCCAGCACTCAAATCATCAGTTGCTTAGTAGCAGCATTCTGGTGGCATAGACGGAGTAAAGCTTTATTCAGCGCTACATTTTCCAGGACACACCATGACAATGAAGTTTCACCATATTGTAATTTGCAGTGCTGTCCATTTGGGACTGCTATTTTTTGTGATTTATCAGATGCTGCCCCGACTTACCTGAGCACATTACTAACACCGCAGCCGCAGCTGCAGCCCCTGTGATGTTAGCTGCAAAGCCTTCATATTTCAGTGTCAAAGTCATAGACCTCTGACACTGGCACTAAAGATGGACTTCTTCAATTGGTAGCAATCACGCTGCTGCTATCTTCTGCATGGGTCCAACCACAAGCAAATAATCTCACTTATCACTGACAAAAATAAAATCTAATGTTTTAGGGTTATATCAGGCCTGCTGGTTTTTGGCTAAGTTGGTGAAGTGTGTCAAATGAATATAATGGGGCTCACAGAGGGAATGTTGCCTTTTTCATGGGCTTGAAACCTTGCTTAGAGGAGTGCCACTTTCAGAGCTATTTGTCATATTTCTGTAGTGCTTGTTTTCCCTTGGCAAAGCAGGTTTTCATTCACTGGGAAGATCTTCTTCCTGCTGTTTACTTCAAATCCAGTCAGCCCACCCACACAGAAGTGCACTATGAGCAAAAAAGAGAAAGTTCATTCAGTCTTTAGGCAGCAGTCACCAGCCTTTTCGTAGCTGAGGCTCATTTGAGAAAAACTGGCAATGTTACCATGTCTTTCCGAGCGAATATCTCTTTCTCTCCCTGCTCACTGTGGGGCTGCCCCTTTCTCCCGCCACATGCTATTGCTGGGTTGTGGGCATGGGGCCATGCCCAGCAAGGCTTAAATGCTTGGATTTGATACCTCAGCTGCTACGGCGGGGTGTGACCTCACCCAAGAGGTATGCCATCAGGGACCACCGATACTGAAGGTTAAAAACTCAGAAAATAGTATCCTGGGTCAGTAAAGAGGTAGATACTTGGATACTGCGTTCCAGGGCACAGCTGGATGAAGAACACGGTATACAGGTCTTTCTCAGGAAAACCTGTTAGATAGGACTATTGCAGAGAGGGTTGTACTTCATCAAGGACTTTTGTCTTGGATAAACACACCACAATGTTACTGCAAGGATAGCTCTTGCTAAAGTGAACAGCCTTTCTCCTGTCACCTCATACAAGCTCCTGAGTGACAGGCCTGGTACTGTATCCAAATAGGTTCTGATGTTGGTTTTTTTGCTCTCCTTCCCTCTTTTAGGAGAGGATGACAGTTGCTATGGCTTACCAAAACCTAGAGATCCTGAAGCCATAGAAAACAGAATCACGGGGTGCTACAGTGCCAGGAGTGGAAAAAGATTGCTTAAAATTAGTATTAACTGGACTAAAGGAAGAAATTTAAGGAAAGAAAATTAGGCAGAAAGCAGTAATAGAAGATTTGTATCATGGCCAAATATTTATTGTGGATGAGTCCCCAAGCTAAACATTTCAAAGGGCTCTAGAAAAGCAATAGAAAATGTTTGCTTCACTGTAGGGAGGTGGAATGAGTTACCTACTAGGAGCACGATACCCCTAACCTCGATGGCACTAGGAAGTAAAAACCTATGAACGTTTCTTCTTTGCTGCATGCATTGCACACTCAGTGCAGTCAGCTTTAACTGCTTATTCCTTCTGATATGCTGTAATCAGTGAAGAGAGGCTGGATGTACACTGATCCTTGTGTACTTCAGAGCATCCTTAAACCTAATGCAGTGAGTGTAGTTAGCTGCGGCCCTCAAAAACACTTATATTCGTGGAGACTATCCAGAGTGCAATAACCAAATAACCTTTCAGCCGTGACATCTCCCCTTCTCTCTGAAACATCCTGTAAGCTGGGGATCCAGAGCATGCACCATAGTAGCTGGCTGAACCACTGATGATTTTACCTCTGTGCATCAGAGGTAAGCAGCACCAGAAAACCTGATTCGCAGTTTTTAAAATGTTGTTGCTTCCTTCTTGCCTTTCTGTTCACCATTATAAAGAATCGTTTAGCAGAAGTGTAGTGGTCTGTTTAATTGCTGATTATCTTAACCGAGCAACTTCACTGAGCAAATATTAGTTCAGTATTTTTAACGCTATGAGTGAAAATGATGAAGTGTCATGAAATATTCAGCCAAAAAACAGATGTAGAAAGGCAAGCTGAGCAGCAAAAATTACAACACAGATGGTCATGATAAATTAATTGAAGACACTAGGCTCGGGGAGGGGGGGGCGGGAGATGCAAAAAAATGCTATTGCGCCTAAAAGTAGACAGATGTCAAAAAATATCTGTGATTATGCACTTAATTGCTCTCTCTGTGATTGCTTGATTCCTAGTGTACACTATTAACAAACAATAATCTCCAAAGGACATTGTCAAGGTTGTTGGCTTTTAAAATGACCACATCTCAAAAGCTGACAGAGTCCATAATGTCACCTTTACAGGGGTAATAAATTTTTAAGCATTGATTCTCATTATGTGATGAAAATTCCTGTAGTACTAGAGCCATAACTGCTTCCATACCACATTTGCAGGGTTTTTTCCTCTGTCTTACCCAAATATGCATTATTTTATCTTACACTGTTTGATGTGGATCTAACTGACAGCAGTTGACAGATTTTCATTAGTCCCAGTGGGCTTTGAATTGCTTGTTCTCTTTTGGACCCATTTGGTACAACAGGAATTTTACCATTAAATTCAACAGGACTAAGACTTTGTCCATACTCTGTTTGAGTTTGTTCCAGAGTCTCCCAAAATCAATGGAGGGATTTGAGCTAGAAGGGAATTCAGGGAAAAAAAAAAGTGGGGGGGAGCAGGGCAGAAGATGATAGTGCTGTAGTTGCTTTTAATACAAATACAGAGCATACAGGGAATCTAATTGTTGCACCCTTCAGCATATAACCTAATTATATCACTGAAACTTTATGGGATGTATGGTGCAAGAAATTTTATCAGATACATCCCCTTCAGGAGAGATCGGTAGGAAGAAATAAGACAAGGATACTTACAAAACTGCTCTGGGGATTTGAGACTGGAGGACACAACAGTAGGAAGACCCTTGTGAGGCAAGAACTGAAAACTCAAACAAGTCCCGGTGAGATCGCACTGTTTGTGTAGTGCCTCCCAAAGAAAGTTGTGCCAACTCTTCCCACTCCAAGGCAGACAGAGCTCTGGAGGATGCCTGTATTCTCAGTGGGTCTAACAGATGCTTCTTCTAAACACTTAAGAAAAGATGCAAGGTACAAAATCTCCTTGTCACTATATCCTAAGACTTTAAAGCCTACATCCCACAGCTAGGGAAGTAGGATCACCCCTTTCCCATTGCCAGCAACCACTTATGAATAAAGGTTTCTGAAATGGTGCTGTTTCAGAGGGGAGCACCCTATGGGCATTTGAATATAAGCCCACATTCCCTGGGATATCACCTTATATCCACAGATTCTTTCCCAGGTCACCCACACAGCGTGTGGAAAGCACTGGTATCTAAGTAGGTTTCAGCCCAGCATTTGGGGTGCCCCTTGCACTGCTCCACCAACTGGCCTAGCACTCAAACACTGGCCATAAACATCAAATGCCCTTCAGCACAGCTGGAAAGAAAAGCTGGCATACTGCAACGTTCACGCTGGCTTGGCCCTGGGGAGGTCTTTGCCTTCAGGAAGGCTGCTCCCCGCTTTCCCCATGCTTCCTTCACTTGAGCCTGCAGATGGAGGGGTCTGCTGCTGCAGAAGCTAGGTGGTGGAGTCCCCATCCCTGGAAGTGCTCAAAAATGGGTAGATGTGGCACTTCGGGACATGGTTTAGTCTAGTCTGCCCTTGATTGGTTTAGTGTGGACTTGGTAATGTTAGGTTAATGGTTGGACTGGATGATCTTAAAGGTCTTTTCCAACCTAAATGATTCAATGATTCAATGATTCAAAGCTCAGCTGGGCTGGGAAAAGTGGGGGGGGGGCAGTCACAACAATTTACCTGTTCCTGCACACCAGGTTTTGGACACGCTGAGTGAGTGTGTTGCGTCTGCTGCCTCCTGACTTCATATTTAAAACCTGGAGAGCCTGAGTGTTGCAGGGGCGAGGGAAGATTTTAGTCGCTGCTTGTGGGTCATGAACAAGCCATTAAAGTAGGATCATAAGGGGAGGGTGGGGAACTGGGGAACCCCAGCGTGAGTTTGGTTTTTCAGCTCATATCAAACGTGTTCTCTTTAAAATGTGAATTCTTAAGGTAAATCTTAAGATAAATGTCTTGAACATAATTCCTTCAGTTAAATGCCCATTTTCCATAAGTTATGTAGCATTACCCACCCACAGACATGAATTTCTTTCAGCGTGGGAGGTCAACATTTGAAACTCTAATCCCACAAATGCTGAGATTTATTCTAAATCTAGAGCCTGTGATTTTTTAATTTTTTTTTTAATTTAATTTGAATTCAACCTAACAATTGCTCTTTCCTTACAGCCAGCCCCAGGCCACCCCATTCATCCATTGCCCAGCATTACACTGAGACTATCAACAACCAAAGACAGTACATGCTGCAGGGGAGCTTCACTGGGGAAAATGTTAAATGCAGTGATTTAGCAATAGCACACGTTTTCGATCTCTTAAGCAGACAGTGATCTATGGAAGCAGATTCATCTAGTAAATTGTATTCACAACACGTAGAGAATCAGTTCAATCAGTCCTGAGCCTCTGTGCCCACAAGTGAGTTGTAGTATCTCACTGCGGCATGGTCTTGCACACCACTGGAAAGTAAAACCCCATACCTGCGGCATGAGGCAGCAAATGCAAGAGAACGTGCAGAGGCTGTTGGGCAGCAGCTATCAAGACATATTTGAAATAACTCAGGCTGAGCCTAGAGGAGATCTTCCGATTTGATGCTTATCTGCCACCCTACCCTTCCATATGACAGAAATCTTTTTGAGCCTACCAGTAAAATGTTCTACATCATAACTCAAAATATTAATTATTTGACAAGCTAGTGCTCATTTTCTTATCATTGTAGCCATCAGCCTTCTGTTGTGATTCTAAATGGTTAAGCAAGCTGTATATTAGGAGGAGTAATCTGCAGTAATACGCCATGGTCTGATGCACGCACCTAGATTGGAGAGTTACTTAAGCTTTAATCCCCGAGAAATCACTGATTACCCACAGGAGACAAATGGAGGGCTGTTTATAGTATAGTTGCTAGACAACAGTGCACCATTTAAAGTCTATTTGTCCAAAGATTAACTGCATTTCAGAGGCTAACAACTTTTCCAACAACCTGTTTATGAAAAAAGAAGCTTAAAACATCTACATTTTCAAAAGAGAAGAGAGTATCCCAATTATTACTTGGCATTTGCAGTGACACAGGGAGTGTGGTGCAGAATGTAGAGGAAGGGGCTCCTAGGGCTTAGTCTGCAGAGAATAAATGAAGCAGCAGCACAGTGGGGACTATGCACAGGTCCCTGCCACCCCCTGCACACATAAGGTATGCATTTCCCCAGCATTTATATAGTAGTGCCAGGCAGCTGCTTTAAAGCCTTTCATTCACTGGCTCCCTCAGAGAGTAGAACCAAAAATAGTAAAAAATGACAAAAAGTGTACCATTAAATCCATCTCTTTTCCCCACCTTTTCCTCCCCTGTGAGCATTACAGCAACTACCTTTGCTCCTTTTGGCAAAGGGGGATATGTAAATGGTGCAGAGCTGGGCTGCATTTATCAAGACCTGTTTGGAAATGCTCAAATACAAACTGCATTGCTAACATCTAACTTAACTGGTGTTTCCTTATTTACTGCAATGCTGTCATACTTAGGTTTGCCACTTCTCATATTTTTTTGTTGTCTCTTTGAACACATTGTTTTTTCCTTCTTTGCAATACAGAAAATGAAGCAAGGAAGGAATGTGGGGGGCAGGGGAGGGGGTCCTGTGGGTGGAAGGAGCAGAGGGACAAGAAACCCAGCAGAAGCTCAGAAAAGCAAGATTTTCCTGATCTGTCCTTCAGATCCTGTTTTCATTTTTTAAGAAGCGAGTGTCTGGATTATATAGTCTTTACAATATATGGCCTCTGTGTTGCTTGGCAACTTTCTGAAATAATCTTGGGTTTTAGCAGAGAGGGAGCTGTTCAAAGTGTACATGAGTTTTTCAAAATCCAATCCTCTTAAATTATTTTCTCAAAGCCTGGTCAGTACTCTTTTGCCTCTTCTTGACATATGGCAACAAGACTGTTACTTTCCCATTTCTTTTTGTAAAGTCCACGTAGGACCTTACAGGCACATAGTGGCTGAAATGCCCTCTTACGACCTCTTGTTCCACATGGAGAAATTCAGCAAGTTTGCGCAATTGTCCCACAATTTGCGCAGAATAAAAATCCTATTGCTCCTATCCCTCTCTTATTGCTGCCCAGTGACATTTGGGGACTATTTGTGTGGTGGAAGTGTATTCCCTCAAATAAGGATTTACGGATAAGGTCCACTTTGCTACCAAATGAAGGCAGAACCAGCTCCAAGCCTAGCAGTGAAACAGCAAGGAGGGACCAGCAAAACGGTGCTGGCTCGCCCACCCCTGTGCTGTAGAAGCCCAGGCGTTGAAGGTGGCCACCACTGGTGGCAAAGCCTCCTCCCAGCAGCGGTGGCTGGTGTCAGCGGCCTTCCCGGGCCCCACGGCGGCAGCGTGAGCAATGTCACCTCCCCAGCGTGCCCTCTTTGCAGCTCTGGATCTTTGGCTGGCCTGAGCACAGGGAAGGAGTTTGCTGGAGAAGCTGCGAGGCAGGTATGACTGACGTTGCGCAGGCTTGAGCATGCACAGAGCTGCAGGGGCTGGGGACGTCACCTCACCCACCGCTGGCGCTGGGGCAGCATGAAGCACACGGTGGTCATCCCTGACAGGTCTTCATCTAATCTGTTCTTAAACCCACGATGGCAGGGATCCTGTGGCCTCTCTTGGCTACTAGCTGTGCTTCACAAGTTTCACAGTAACAACATTTTTCTTCATATCTAGCATAAGTTCTCCTTCACACAAATTAACCTGATTTGTCCTCACCTTATACCAAGTAGATGGGGAGAACAACTGCCACAGTAGAGTACCTGTGACTTGTATTTATCTCGTGACCTGCTGTGATCCCTGGGTCTTATTTTGCAGTACTTCTGCCACTTGTATTGTTCTATAGTACATTCCTAAATATATCATTTACCTTTGTCATTACTGAATTTCATTCTGGGCCATTTCCCCTGTTAGTCCAGATCATTTTTAACTCAGGCCCTCACTCCAGGTGCTTTCAGTCCTTTCTGGCAAGAAGGTCATTGCAAAATGATATAAATATATTCTCCAGTCAGTCCCACTGGACACTAATAAAAATATCCAGGAGAGCCAGGCTCATAGCAAATCCCTGTGAGACCTTATTTGAAATTACCTCCTACACTAACATGAAGGAACCAGAGAGAGGTCTGAGAGTGGTTTTTCAACCAGTACTTCTTTGTTATGGTACTTCATCTACACCACAGTGTCCCCAGTGCATCATTAACTTTCAAATTGTTGCACAGAAGTCTGTGCAGCCTAGAGCAGGATTTTGCCTGCATATTACTAAGATTTGCTGTTCTGGTTCATGCTTTTTCAACAGCCATCAAGATGAAGACTATCTATTCTTAGCTTTAGGAACGGCATTAATGCACAGCATTGCAGGAAAAGCAGAGAAATATGTCCCCCAAAGCACTGCCTTTTTGTAAGACAAAGGCAGTCAGTGCAGCCGTAACTCCCAGGCCATCCATTTAGACATATATATATACACAAAGCCTCCAAAGTACATGGCACGTGTCCTCCCAAGCTGAGGCTATAACTTGTTGGCAAATTCAGAGGAAAATTTGATCCTGGATTATCTGCATGAACTTGAAGGGACAAATAGGAACCAATATGGACTTTATTGAAGATCTCTTCCCTGTAGATGAGCCAGGCAAATCGCAGCCACTGTACCACAGAATTTTGTTTCTTTTCTATGATTAGTGTCTCAGGAAGAAAATTGAGAATACGCAGGCTCTGATTTTGTGAGGTACTGAGCTCCCGGTACCCCTTCAGTACCTTAGGCCCAATGTGGAAAATACAAGTTTAGTAGGTGGGATCATTTGTTGAAATAAAGGGACTGGAGCTGCTGAAAAGCTGAGGACTGGGTGATCAGGCAGCTCTGTGAGCAAGAGCAGAGGCAGTCTGGAGAGAAAATGCAGTGTTACCGTAAAAGCCGGTTGCAAAAACTCTCTAAGACTCATCTCTGGAGTTTTAGAAAGCAGGCATTCGTTATTGCGGTGCCGGGTGCATGCGGGATACTTCCACCTAACGTGCACACCAGATTACTTAACTACAAAGATTATATACAATTTAAGATATACATATTCATCACATTCCCAAGAAATGGTTATCATATTCATGTTATTTCTTGGAACTCATTAACATATGTAAATGTCCTTCACGCATGCGTACTTATGTCCTTTGTTGGTATTTCGGGGTCCTATGGTGGTCATCAGTAGTCTTCCTCACTGTGTTTGCTGGTTGAACTCAGGTTTTTGGGCATGCTCAGTTCATTTTTGGCTTGGTTATACAAGTCCATTGATACAAAACTAGCTTATTCTAGTACATCCTCATTATCTATTCTACTCAAGGATACAATGTCCCATGAATTCCCTTTTATCTAACCTTATAGCAAGCTCTAAGGCCATCTACCCATAAAGTATTTGCACCATCCCAAGTTTGGCTATATTGTTTCACAGGAGGGGAATCATTTGCTTTTCTCAAGCTTGGTATCAGTAGAAGCAAGAAGTTCTTTTCATATGCAAAATCTGTCCACCCCCTTATATCAAGAAAAGACAAGCCATTCCCTCATGGAAGTTAGCAAAAAAAATACTGAACAACTCCGTTCAACATTACCTTCAATTAATTTTCTGTAAAAAGACAGTCTCTGTCCCACCGTACTCACTTGGCCTCTCCATGGACTTACAGGGGAAAAAGAAGTTTGAAGTGCAGCAGTGGGTACTGTTCCCGGTCCAGTCTCTGAGAGGGTCACTCTCTGCACCCCCATTTCCAGTGCTTATGGTCTGGAGAGAAAGGCCACACATGGAGCTGGGCACGGAGACTGAGCCGTGCTCCTGCGCTGGGGCCCGGCGCCGCAGAGGGGATGGAGGTCCTTCATGGCCGTGGGCACACAAATCAACACAGCTTCTCCCATGGGTCTGCCTGTTTGGAGGTGGATGCCGCAGCTCTGCTTGCCAAGGGCTGATGGTCTGCAAGTGGTGCTGGCACTAAATTCACATCAGTTACTTTCTCAACTCATGGCTGGCCTGAAAAGAAACGGTTTAAAAATGAAAGCCCCCTTTCTTTTGTGAGTACTGATATTACTCTGAAATGGTAGCCTGCTCAGAGCTTGCCTACCAGGAGGAAAAGACTGTCTCATCTGAGAGGAGTTACTGCAAGGACACTTTCATTCTGCTGTAAGACTGCTTTTTCCCAATTCTCCCAAATGATATATTCCATAATATTCAATCCTGTCTTTTTTTTTCCATGTAGACAAGCCTCAAGTGCCAGCAAAAGATGAAACAGAAACCTGAATGACCAGGCTACTGTCTTGAAGAGGGAAGGCTAGGCACTGCAGTCTCTGAGGACCCATTTTAGCAGCAGGTAGCAGAACTAGAGAGATTCCCCTGAAAAATTACTGACAAAAAGTAGAATGCAAACCAAATAACCCGTTCCACTTTCAGCTGTGTCATGGTTTAACCCCAGCTGGCAACTAAGCACCACACAGCCGCTCGCTCACTCCCCCACAGTGGGATGGGGGAGAGAATCAGAAGAGTAAAAGTGAGAAAACTCATGGGTTGAGATAAAGATGGTTTAATAGGTAAAGCAAAAGCCACACACGCAAGCAAAGCAAAACCAGGAATGCATTCACTACTTCCCATTTGCAGGCAGGTGTTCAGCCATCTCCAGGAAAGCAGGGCTCCATTATGTGTAACGTTTACTTGGGAAGACCAACGCCATAACTCCAAATGTCCCCCGCCCTTCCTTCTTCTTCCCCCAGCTTTATGTGCTGAGCATGACATCATATGGTATAAGATATCCTTTTGGTCAGTTGGGGTCAGCTGTCCCAGCTGTGTCTCCTCCCAACTTCTTGTGCACCCCCAACCTACTCGCTGGTGGGGTGGGGTGAGAAGCAGAAAAGGCCTTGACTCTGTGTAAGCATTGCTCAGCAATAACAAAAACATCTCTGCGTTATCAACAGTTTTCAGCACAAATCCAAAACATAGCCCCATACTAGCTACTATGAAGCAAATTAACTCTATCCCAGCCAAAACCAGCACAGCTGCTTATTGCTGAAGTGAAATCATCAGTCAGCAAGGAGGACATAAAGGCACAGTGTGTTGTCCATGCCTGACAGCTCGTATCATCTTCGTTTTGTGAGCAGAGTCCAGCACAGCCTCCTGTGGGCAGTGACCAGCTTTCTTTGACAGTCTGAGTGCTTTTAATAGGGAAATGCACACACAGACGTAATGCTGAGGGGAAATATAACTTCTGGAGTGAGATTTTAGTGGCAAACAAGCTACAACATTCAAAGCAGAGGGTCTGACTGCCAGCTTAGCTTTCCCTCCGGTCGCTGTTAATTTGTACCAGAAAGCAAACTGTCCTGGTGGTGGTGGTCTCTGAAGGAGCCACACGAACATGGGGGATGCTGGCTCTGAGGAGTGGGCTGTGTTTGGTAGTGGCAGATCATCTCCTTGGGTTATGGTGCCCAGGTGCTGGCAGCCTGCCTCCTTGCAAAGTGGTATGTCTTCCTCACTGCCCCCGAGTGTGCACACCATACAGTTTGCGGCACTGGCCTCCCTTCGCTGCCCGAAGCTGTGAGCACATCTCCCTGCCCAGGCTTCCAGCCGGTCCCTGCACCTGGCTCAGCCAGAGAAATGAGCCCTAGCACTGCCTACCTTGCCTTGGTTTTCTGATGTGCTTATGAATACATTGCCATCAAAGTAATGGTCTTGATGTATAGAAATACCAGCTCCAACCTCTTCAATGTTTATATGGGGACACTGCTTCTCAGTTCCTCAGTCTTGGTCTTTCATAACCTAAGACTCACTAAAGGCCTCCCAGTAACCTGGAGACAGACCACAGCGATGTTGAGAACTACGTTGAGTTAAGTTACGGATGGCTCAGGTTCCTCCTCAGAGCTCAGCCCTACATCTTCTTATGAAATGTGGTGTGGAGAGGCTCTGGGGCTGGACCTTGGTGCCCATGCTGACTGTCTGCCTCACAGGAACGATGGGTCCTGCACAGCTGTGAAGCTGCTCCATTTTGCAAAGGGCTAGGGCAGGTGGAGAAATGGTCATCTTAATATCTTGTTGCTGATCTAGTGATTGTGGAGGAGCAGATAGGCTAAAATAAACAGTGCAGCAGCAGTTAGTACTCTATCATGAAAAAGAGTGTGTGTGCATGAGAGAGAGACTGAGTGCCACTCTAGAAGGTCAAACAGCAGATCTGGTGACTTAATGTCCCAGGTTTTTTTCCATTCAATGAGGTACATTTCTGATGGCTGTAGTTCAGTAACTGCTACCCTGAAGGACTTGATATTCAGCTTAAAGTATACCACCACAGTTGTGTTGACTTCACTCTGTTCACACCAGAATGGGATCTAACCCATGAGTACACCAAAGCAGCGTTGGGCTTGGGATGCCTTCGCCCTCTCCTTACTCTCATTTCAGTCCTGTTCGGAGCAAATCATCTGTGCCTGTCATACACTCAAGCTTTAGACTAGAGATGAGCTCAAAGCAGAAGGTAGGATTTTAACCCAGCTCAGTCACAGGGAGCTGAGGTCTATTTTTGCTGCAAATATTTATCCAGCACATTCCTGATGCTTTGGGAGATAATGATAGAAGATTAGAATGATTATCATCTTTGTGAGGAGTGGCTTGCCATGATTCATGAAACACAGCTCAGTCAGAATGAACCTGGTCCTGTACCAGTAGCTGAAATGCAAGGAAGCTGAAGGGGAGGAACGCTGATGTGTTTTCCCTGACGGGTCTACAGGAGGATTAGTTCTGTGATGTCTGAGTCCAGCATTCCAGAAACTGCCTGGCCTCTGCGGAACAATTCATTAACTCTACTGAAAGGTTTTGCTATGGATTGGAAAAGGGCCACAGAGAGTGGCCAAAAAACCACACTGACTCATGGGACCCGATCCTTGGCATTGAACAGAGATTCATTGTGTGCTAGCAAGAGAAAGCTGGAAGGTGGAGGTAGGCACCCACGGGCACTGTGACACTTTATAAAGTAGCAGGACCGGCACTCAAAAATGGCTGAGGCGGTAGCACAAGGCAAAGAAGAAAGAAAGATTGAGTTGCGGTAAGCTGAAGTGTTCACTGAGCTTGTACAACAGCACTTCTTTTTTTTTCCCCCTGTCATGCCATACTGGTGCTTGACAAAGACAGATAAATGCATTTTTGAGTTATGATGCCAACTGTAATGAAATCATAACACCAGCAAGGAATGCTGTTTTCAGCAGAAACACATCGGTCAACTCTCAGAGAGGTTTCAGCATCCTGATTCAGATGGCTCTGTGACAGGATTTACCTGCACATTTATTCTTTAAGGGTTTCCTGGCTATTGGAGCTATTATTCGGCTCAGTGGGTGGTTTATTTATTCTTTATGGAAGCTGTAACTGTCCTGAGAACTGGTCTTCTTTTCAGTGACCAAACAGGTGCCATACGGAGAGCTTCTCGCCTGCCATCTGCTCCAACCTGGCTGGGAGGGACCAGCTGTGGATGTAACAATCATTCAATTTCCACTGACACTTAGTCCTTGAGGTATCTGCTGATTGCCCATAACAGTCCAATAAGTCTTACTTGTGATGTGCACAACTATCCAATAAGAAGAGGATTAAGACCATCTGTCTCGTTAATGGCCCAGATTCCTAAATGGTGATTATGCACTGCAAATGCAGGTAGCTCCTCTGAGGTTAGCACAATCCTAACAATTTATGGCAGCCAAGGATCTGGCCACTTCTGTAAGCCTGCACTTAACAGACGCAATGCTACGGTCTTCTGCTTGGCTGAGAGCACTGCCACCCCTTACAAAGCCACATGTGGTGTGACTGCTGGGATAATGTTTTGGCAGAGGTCAACCAGTGCATAGCAAGTGATGTGCGACATGAGGGATGACAGTCTGTGCGCAGCTGGCACCCAGCATGTTGCTTACCTCGTGCCTGAGAAATGTAGAGTCCTGGAATCTGCAACGAGCGATTCTTCTGTAATAGGATGAATATGTGTGTGTGCACTCTTAGCATGTTTTGGGATGATTTAATGATGGACGTGTCTAGGAAAGGGGGAAGATGCATAAACATTTCATGCACAACAATTTTGGGAGCTGATTAGGTACATTAAGCTGTCCTCTCGTTTAGGCTTTGGGCTGAGGAATAAGACCTCATGTCACTGGTTAAACTGTATTTCAGGCACTACAGGAGTCAGGAGCTGTGCTGCAGGAACTGAATGACAGCAAGGCACAGAGGCAGAGATTAGTCTCTCAGATCAAAAAAAAAAAGAAATTGAAATCACAAAGATAGAGTGCAGTCTCATAGCTGCAGATTGCACTGCATGGCTGTGGAGCACCTTGGTTTAGAGGTATCTGAAAGCAATAGAAAGAGCAGGAAATTGAGAGCTCCTGCTGTCCTCTATTACCAGCTCTCACTCTCACTTGCCCTGACATGCACAAACCTGCAGACACACAGCTGGGGTTTTTAAACACATATTTAGCAGCCATCTTGAAGGGGACAAAATATAAGGGTCACGGAAATCTGGTTTTAATAAGTGTGCAAAGAGGAAACTTAAAAAGGGGAAGCTAATGACTCTGAAGTAAAAAACACTCAACTATAAGATGGTCCAATATCTTTAAAGTTAAAAAAACAGTGCTCCTGTTGTTTTACTAGCAGGTTTCAGATTAGGCATCTACTCAGGCATTGCCCCAAGTGAGTGTGTGGGTCACTTCAGAAAAATGGTTGTGGAAAGCCAAGCCCTCCTTTCACTCTGCATGCTGGCTGCAAGGAAGTTACACCAGGGGCTGATGCTGAGAGGAGATCTTGTCTCTGCTACAGACAGCTGAAACTCCGCTGGAGCCAGCGCTGCTGCCCTGCTTCGTATTAAGAGCTCAGCTTGGTCTAATGAAACCGGCTGTTTGGAAAGCAGCTCCTGTGCACAGCTGCATCTGCTGCCTGGAGGACAGGACAGCCCAGCAGCAACTCACAAGGGTCTGTGAGGGGACCACTGACACCCTGGAAGTTACCTGCATCCCTTCTGCAAGGATCCCCATCAGACCAAGCTGGCAGGTGAGCCCTAGTCTTTCCGGCACGTGAGTTAATACAAAGCTGTCTTGTATCTCCCTGGCCTTTGGCAGGGAGCTGTCATCTGGAAGTCACGATCACAGTCCCAGGGAAATGCAAAGGAAATCTCCTTGTCCTCCGCATCTCAGTCCCTCTGGGTTCCGCAAACACAGAGCCTCTCCTCCCAAATATTTTTCTGGGGAAGGTGGTCACATACAACCCCAGGTCCCGCTGCTGCAGAGTAACAGGATGCAGTACAGGCTGGTCAAAGCAGGGCTCAGCAATTCACAAGCCACAGGGGTGCAAATTCCAGCCCCTCTTGTATCAAACCACAATTACTGAAAAAAAGCCCCTCCATTTATTTCTTTATAATATTTCTGACAGCATGTCAAAACAGTTTCACATAAGTTAGGAAAATGCTGATGCCTTTCACCAATAGCAGGACCATCCAGAGCTTTTTGAGGCACTGGTAATGTTCCCTTCACTGAGTAAACAAACTGTTCTCACTGGAGCGCAACTCGAAAAACACAGGCAGATGTGTGGAGGTATAAAAAGCAGAATGAGGGGGATGAGTCACTGCTCACCCCACAGGCTTGCGATGGGCTGGCCAGGGAGTCCCAGGTGTGACGGCTCTGAGCACAGATGAGCTTCAGTGGTGGATGAGGCTCATTTCATTCATTCATTCCTAACATCGCTGCTTTTGCTTCCTGTGACTCTAGCAGAAGTTTCAAGGCTCTCTGAGAAAATTAAAAACTATATTTTCAAAGAGGGGGGTTATTTTAGAAACTGATGCCTTTCAACTGTAGTCACTGCCGCCTTTGAAAGGAAAACAGCTATTAAACCAAAGATGAGCTGAGCTCCCTACACTCCAAGACAGTTTGGGATCAAGCGTGGGTTGATCTCTGCGAGCAGAGGTGAGCTGCCAGGAGCACTGACATCTCTTCCTAGGTAGGAACCAGGCAGGGCCCAGGAGTGAGTGGCCTTTCCTGATGTAACTCAGGTTAGAGGAGACAATAAGCAAACCAGTCCCAAATCTTCATGATCTCTGGCTATCAGTAGTATATGTCCTCCACATTGCTTAACATGATTGACAGTTTCTGCTGAAAAAAAAAAAGTCCACCAAATATTACAGGTCAAAAGCGAGCCCACTGCGTAGAGCTGGAGGAAGGATTTGGCCCTGGCCAGCACTCACTGACAGCAGCACCAAAGGCACACAACAGGTATTAAATGAACAGCAATAGAGACTGCATTACTAGAAGCAGGGCAGTTTTACTGCAAGATCATGCATCCCCTGCACCATGGGCAGACTCTTAGCTATTTTAAAGTTTCTACTGCTCATCCTGAATGTGGAAGGTGTAAGCACCAAGACGTCCCTTCCTCCCACAGCCTGCTTCCCCCACCAGTAAAAACTGGTAACTGGTTCCCAGTTACCTTTGAGCCTGTAACCAGCTATTTAACTTGAACTGCTAGAAACAATTTAGCTCAGGTTTCATCACCAGACACCACCTGTGCCTGAACATGTCTGTAGCAGGTTACTAATGTCATGTCCTCGAGCGCTGCTCTGGAAGGAGTTGTGTGATGGCAAATACCGATTGGCTTTGCCTTAGGTCTTTCCTTAGGAATGGTCACCACTATTAATGCTGGATGACGCCTGCTTTGACCTGTCATGAAAACTTGCACACAAGGACTGCTTGGACACTGCACCATGGCTAAAACCCGTTTCAACTGGCACACATTTTTTGGCCCTACTGATGTGATGTATAGACATTTCAGCCTGGGGAGGAAAAGCAAGGTTAAGCTAGGTCTAGAAACTACTGGTGAAATCCTAAAATCAGCATTAAGCAGAGGGACTGTCTGAAAAAAATCAGAGTGGTGTCCTCTGGATGGAAGAATAAAACTGAGACACTGAGAATTTGCATCAGGTGAAGTGCTTCAGCTTTGGGAAGGACCTGTGCATCAGCTGTGTGCCAGCCAACACATGCACCGAGTCCTCCAGCTAAAACTAGAAACAAATTCACTTCAAGACTCTCCTCAGGCTTTTAAAAATTCTCCATTTGATCCTGACAGCTCAAAGATAAAACTAAGTAGCTCAGGACAAGCAAACCACCAAAGGAGCAGAGTCTCAGAGGGAGTTTAGCCAGTTTGCCTGGCTAAAAGACACTCACTATTTGAACAGGTGGGAGCCTCTTCATGATCCAGTAAAGAAAAAATTTCCTCCAGCACCAAGACAGACAAATCAAATGAGAATGTGTATTACTACCCGAATAGCACTGCCTTCCATCCATTCGATAAGGCACACTCCTAACCTATGATGTGCCGCAAAAATTGACAGAACTCTCTGTCTGCAGCAGAAATGCCAGCACTGTGTCTCCGGAGGGACTCTCACTGGCATTAGCAGGGTGGTGCTGCCTTAGAGCTGACCTGCACCTCTCACCTTCACCAGAATAAGATGGTTCCTTATGGCACGTGCCGAGACCGACAGCCCACCTTTCTTTCTCATTCTGGCCCTCTCATGCAGATGCTTGGGCTTTCACCAGGGCTGGTCTTTTTGCCGTCTGAGCCAAGCCCAGCTTCATCCCACCACTGGAGATTTGCCGTGAAGGAGAGGAGATTGCTCTTGCTCACATCTGGACTCCTCCACTGGCTCGCTCCTGAGGATCACAGCAGGTTCCCACTGGCCTCACAAAGCTCCTAGCAAACCCTTCCTACTGCCCTCCATTCCCCACCACCAGCATACTGCAGCGCAGCCATGCAGCCACCTCTGCTCTCTGCATGATGCAGGGGGCTGTGCTGGGGCCGCCGCCAGCTCCACTTGTCCATGTCACAGTCATGGAGTAACTGTGAGCCTCCCCGGAACAGCAGGGAAAGGCCGGACATCCCATGGAGCGCAGTTCGGGCACGCAGGCTGGAAAGTGGGGCTGCACTCCTGACCAGATTTGCTACAAGAGGGCCTTTGTGGGGAAGAGAAGCAAAATTTCCCTCTGAGTGAACAGTGAGCAGGACAGCCCTGGCCAGACAGGGCATGCTTTAAGGAGGCAAGGGCTGGACCGGTTTGGGGTCAGTTGCTGCTACTGCTGCTGAAATTCCACGCACTTGCCGCCAGGTGTTTTAATAGAAATGAAAAGCTTCGCAGAAGGACAGCTCGAATCTCAAGTGAGCGACAGAAAGATGACAGGCTAATTTTACGTTTCATTTTTAGCAGCATTATTCTGAAGTGTAGGATAATAGTTAACTGATTTAACCAGGTTCTTACTTCAGGTAAGAAAGGCAGAACAAAGAGAATGACTTTTTTTTTTTTCTTGTTGCAATTTGTCGCTATAATCAAGAAGCAACACTTGTATCTTTAGCTAGATTTCTATATATAAACTTTTAATTGTCAATGAAGTGATTAGAAGAATAACGTTGCTTAAAAACAATGCACAGCACAATAAACTTGCATTTAGTTAAGCTTGTGTACTAACAAATAATTTTACTTCTAAACTCTGTGCAATTTCAGTCACCCTCAGACCGACTGAACACAATGGTGTGCAGTCCTTTGGGATGCCCAAAAATGTACAGAAACCAAGCCAAGGTGAGAGCAGCTCCCCCTGACCAGATGGCCCCAAGGACACAGTCTGGGAATGGATTCCCAAAGCAAGCAGGCTGCCCTAGGGTAGGTGGGCGAACGGCATTTATCAGCCAGGACAAGTGCAAGAAGGTGGATCCTTTCCAGATCCCAAGCCCATCCGCTCTAGGTCCCAAGCCCATCCTCTCCACAGTAGGTAGCTGAGCTACTACATCTCAATCTCAGTGGGCTCCAGTTTCAGGGACAGAGGTGCGCTTCTACTTTCTTTGGAATCACGCCCAGAAGGCTCAGGTGCCAGCATCAGTCCCCAGCAGTAAACGAACTTGTGATTAAATGCACAAAAAAACCTGCCGGTAGGGATCGTGCCCACAGTAGGCTGAGAGAAGGTTCTAAGGTTAGGTTAATAATGAGCTGTGTATCTCTTGCGCTGTGATTTACACTGGGAGCGGGAATCTCCCAGGTGAACCAGGGATCCTTTGTCCTTAGCCCAAATTATAGCAAAGATGTAGTGCTTGGCAGATGCTGGCGGGACGAAAATCCTCTTTCCTCTCCAGCTGCCTCTTGGCAAGGGTAGCGTGGAGGTGAACGTAGAAGGCAAGCCTCCACAGTCCTTTCAGCCCCTCCTTTCCTAGGAAAGCCCGAGAGCACTCAAGTGGTTCAAAGGTATTCCTCTCCCGTTATCCCTTCATCAGATCCCATCAGAGTCTCTCAGCGGAAATACATGCACTTATGACACAGGCTTGACTACTGTAATTCCTCTTCGCAGGGCTTGCAGCTTAGCTCCCGCAGCACTCGCTGCTTTGGCAGAAGGGACCAGCGTGTCGCACCCGTCTCAGAGCACCCTCCACCCTGCACCCCAGCTGTGTGCCCAGCAGTGCTCCTCTGAGTTGCAGCTGGCACTGGTGGCTTTCCAGGCCTTCAGCCAGCACTCAGTACTCACGGCTGCCAGACTCCCACCAAGGGGTCTCAGATCAGCAGGAGAACAGACTGTGCTGCCCTGAACCCCGGTAGAAGCTGTCCCCCTGCCTTTCTCCAGTCACCTAAGATATGCTGACAGCTTTCCTAATAACATTTTAATATATAATACATAATGTTTGTGTGGTTCACCGGTTATACTTTCTTTTCCTCTCTACCATGGGTCTGGTCTCCCTCCTTACAGAGAATGGTGTTTTTAGGATGTTGTTCAATAACACTTATTCTTCTACAATGGTAAGATCTTCGTTAGTGAGCCAGTGAGTAATGATTATTATCTTGCCTACCAACGGGCTGTATGTTTGCATTTCTTTTGCTTCCTCGTCACCTAGCCCTGCGTGCTAATCCAAACCAGACCTTTATTAGCAACATGGGCAAACCAGTGTTGTGTAGGCTAAGCTGTGCAGGAACATCAGCTGCTAAATTACATGAGGTGAGGGGGGTCAGTCTCTGACCTCAGCTATGACAGGTATAAGCCCTCTACACTCAAATTCTCTCAGAGTTCAGGAGAATCCAGAATCTGACCCACATCTCCAAAGGTGAGGTGTATGCTGTATGGTAATGCAGGAGCTGCTGTCCTTCCTTTATCCATCTTTTCTGTTTGGTCCGAAATATGTCCTTGCTGGCAAACACTCTGTTGTGCACCATTTCTGCTCCACAACAGCACCGTCATTCCTAAGTGCCACTGGAGCATAAGCAGTAATGGTTTGCAAGTGGGGGAGAAGAAACCACCAGGGTGCATCTACTGCTCAAACAACCTCCAAGCAGCTCCTTCCCTCTTTTCCTGAGTTTTGCCTTTAATGTTTTCCCTCATCTGCAGAGCAGCTTCTGCTGTTGTCGTGAGGTCCGTACGTTCCCCAAGTCCTTAGCTGCTACGACACCTTGGTAGCTCTGGGGTTTGGTACAGAAATCCACACAGGCAGAGAAAAAAAGTGATCTTACAACAGTGACCAATTTTTTAAACTATTTTTTTTAAAAAGGTGAGCCTGCATTTGGTCTCCAAAGGCAGGTCTTTTTGGGTAAAGGGCACTGCCAGGGAACATGCCTTTACTGAGCTCCCTTATGGCAACAGACTGAAAACCCTCTCCCATCGCTGCTCTGCTGCACAGAGCATGGGGAATAGGAAACAAACCCAGCATTCCTCAGTCCTCTGATCTCCTGTAATCCGTCCCGCTAGCCTCATGCAGCAATTTTCTCTGTAGCCCACCATGCAGAGCGTGCCCTCATTACCCTGGGCCTGCTTAACCCGGCTCTACCTTAATTTGCACTAGCAGCAGCATTACATAAATTACTTACTCGCTAATGATGCCTCTCTTAAGTAAGCAAATGGCATGACATCACCCACCAGCAAAATACCAGCTGCTTGGGGAGGGAGGGAAGGGGTGAGCTCGTGTCTGCGTGGGTGTGCACACAGAGACGGTTTGAGCTGCGGCTGCATGGCAAAGCCCAATCCTTCCAGGAATGGAGGCAGGATCAGGGATAATTCAGGCTGGAAGGGACCTCAGGAGGTCTCAGCCCAACCTCCTGCTCACAGCAGGGTCAGCAATGCGGCCAGACCAGGTTGCTCAGGGCTTTATACAGTTAAATCTTGAAAACTTCCGAGGATGCAGACTGTACAGCCTCTCTGGGCAACCTGCTCCGGTGTTCAACTGTTCTCACAGGGAAGAAATGTTTCCTTGTATCCAGTCTGACTTTTTTTTCAACCTAAGGCAACTTTGCCAATTATAAAGCTGGTTTAAAATACCCCCATACACAAAAATATCATGTAGATGCATTCAAATCAATCCACATCTCTGCCCACATCTTTGTTCATAGCAGCCCAAGCCTTCTCCAGCCTTTAATAAGCTTGTTATACAATATTTGTTGTACACAGCATCATTTAATTTATCCGTGGGAGTGCAGGAATTTGTTCATCTCTTAAATACCTCAAGCAAGCAGGCCCATATGGATTAATGCAGCTAAAATGACTGCGTAACTCATGTTTTGTCCAGATGCTGCGTTACTCCCTTCATGCCACAGCAACCTCCCGTTCCCGAATTGCTCACTGCCTTCCTCCAGGCAGGAGGAGCCCTGCCAGGTGCTTGTCTCCAGAAAGTTTCTTCCTGCCCAGCTCAGCCTTCCCCTCGGGGTCAGACAGTCCCATGCTCGGGGCAGCGCTGCTTGGGCCCCAGCTGGCTGGTGACAGAGACATCACCCTCACTGGAGGCCACATGAAGTCTCCTGAGAGCTGAGGGTCTGGCGCAGGCTTCAAACATGCATAAGCTGTGCTCTGGGAGGCAGATCCTCAATCCCTTCAAAGTCATTGCTGCTCCGCAGGACTCTAGCCACCAGCACTGAATTCTGCACCTCCCAAAAGGGCAGTAAGTGGGATCTGGTGTGAGCTGCTGCAACAGTCACAAAAGGAAATTGCATCCACAGGCCACATTCAGAAATCATCTCGCAAACTGACAGCTGGTGAAGAGGAGGGAGTGAAGAAAGGCACCGGCAAGCACCGAAACAAGTGGTGCTTGTTAATACCCACCTGTGGGAAGGGATCCTTGCGTGAGATGGTTTGGTGGCATAATGCACAACCAGGATAGCGCCAGCTTGCAGCTCTGGGCCCAGACGCCTCTAAAACAAATTCAGATGAGAATCATCCTGCCAAGTCTCAGCAGCCATCATTTACTCTATAGTGTTAGACACAGGCCAGTTCTGCAGTAGACATGTGGCGGAAGCAAATACTTCCACCTGCACTGACACAGCTATTTCCAACTCCAAAATCAAGGAGTGAATCAAAATCCACTCATTCCCCACTCCTGCACATAAAAGGCACTTTCAAAATTGCCAGCTTTAATGTAAAATCAAATGTGGGATATTTTAATTTCTCTTCTGATTTTCAGCCTCTTGGGTGTGCTCCAGTTATGTTGTGAAGCTTCTTTCTAGAAAGATGAGTGCTAGAACTGATTTTTTCTTTTTTTAACCCAAATGGAAGACTATCACAGAATTCTGTAATTCCATGGTGACACTCGGGGAGAACAACAAACTATGAGACCTTGCACAGAAGCGATGAGTGCAGCCCATATTGCTGCAGCTCATATCACTCACACTGAGACATACCTGTATCTGGGGTGGGAGGCCTTTTAACTGAGGCACACCCCTAAAAGGCAAATGACCCGTGAATGGAGTAAAACCCCACGAAGCTTCAGGAAGGAAAGAGGTTTGCTGCTCATGTGTTTTGCTGCCTGCCTTGCCTGGGGGACTGTTGGCCACACCAGCACCAAAAGCAAACATCAGTTGCAGATTGATTACTGGCCACACATGGCCCCCCAAAGACCGTGCTCTACTGCTTGCAAAGTGCTTTGAACACATATGTCAAAATACTTATGCACAGAAATACAAACAATACAGGGGTGCTGGAGATTAACTATGCCCAGGAAATACTGGGCTTTTCCTTTCAAAGCTACCCCGAGTGAGCAAGTTGTACCGGAGGGAAAGAGCCTGCTGAGACACTGTTGTTCAGTGTATGCCCTGCTGTATGAAATTCTTGCCTGTCGTCTCATATTAGATCTGGTAACTTGTTCAAACTGGAGGAGAAAATGGATTTCTGTAGGAAATTTCAGGCATCATAAAGAAACATGAAATTTCAGGCACTTTAATTATCAAAGCAAATTCTGAAGCCAGAGGAAGCACGGAAAGCTATTAAAATCTGCTCAAAGGAGAATTAAGTTAAGATTGCTTGAAAATGTAGCATGGTTAAATGCTGCCCTTTGCGCATTGTGCGAGCAAGGTTACCGGCTCAGATATGCCTCCTTGTTAGGAGGAAGGACTCATCTGCAGCAACGCTGAACAGGCAAGAAGGAGAAAGTTGGCTCTTTGTGGTGAATAGATTAATACCACTCTCATGGAGTTTGCTGGGGAACTGAGGGACCTCCCTTCTCCCTGTGGCTAGATTCCCAAACAGAGCTCGCCAAATCTGCAGCCTGCCGAAGACTGGTTTTGAAAGTAAAATGCAGGGGAAAGTGTGTTCAGCCTGGGGGCTGCAGAATTCAGCTTCCCCCTGCCCAAAGAAGAGGATCCAGCACATGCAAAAATAGCAGTAACTGCCCTAGACTCCTTTCTGGTAGTGTAAAAGCCCCATCTGTAAGCAGAGAGTTGTGATTTTTTTTGGTTTTGTTTTTATTTTTAACCCATGTCTGGTGTGAATAATCACCAGCAGGCAATCCGAGGAATGCCAGATGCGTCTTCACCAAGAGAAACGCATCGGAAAGCTGCAGCAGGCAGGTGAGGCGGCAGCAGCTGGAGGTGCCTTTGTAGCAGCTGGAGGCCAGCCAGCTGGAAGCTGCTCTAAAGCCCGTGCTGAGCCAGAAGTGAAAATCAATAATCCGACTAATAAATCAAAGAGCAATCATTTGCACTCAGCCCAGCTTTGCCCCAAGCTCGGATTAAGTCACTTCTGGCTGCTCTCCTTGGGCTGCGCGGCGAGCGGAGCTGCCTGGGCCCCGCACCGAGCAGTATCGATGCGGGTTTCTCCTGCCCGCCGGCCCCCGGCGGGGACAGGGGGCTGTTCCCGGTTTCGCCCACCACTTCTGCTCGCCCCGACCCGGCGGGGCGGCACGGCAAGGGTGAGGGGCGCCTGCCGTGCCCCCGGGTGTTCAAACCCCGCGGGGTGCCCCTTCCCGGGAGCTCTCCCGGAGCATCCCCCCGCCCGCGGGATCCGCAGGGGGTAGGGGGCGGGGGAGAGAAGGGGCTCTGCCGGCTCCCCCGGGGCTGCAAGCCCGCACCCCTCCCCGCAAGCCCGCTCGGCTGCGGCGGCGCCTGGCCGGCAGTGACACCGCGCGGCGGGCACCGGCACCGGCACCGGCACCGGCACCGGCACCGGCACCGCGGCAGCCGGCGGTCGCCTCCCGCCCCGGGGCTGTGCTGCGGGCCCCGCTGGGCGCCGGGGGCACAGGCCGAGCGGGAGCGCCTGCTCTACCGGGGACCGTGGTCGCGGCTGTTTGTGGAGGACTCGGTGTGCCCTCAGCCTCCGCCAGCCTGGAGAAAAGGAGCCTTCTCCTTCCTCCCCTTCTGACTGCTTGGCAGTGTAGGTTAATGGTTGGACTGGATGATCTTAAAGGTCTTTTCCAACCTAAACGATTCTATGATTCTATATATATGCACACACACACACATATATAGCTGCAGCCCACCTCCCTCCTCCTCGAGTCAAAGCCCGTAACGCCACCGCGTCTCGCCTCCGCACCCCGCGTGCCCGTCTCCACGAGCAGGCCCAGGTGGCACGGCAAAGGTGCCGGCGAACCCTCCCGCCTCAGCAGGAGCTTCCAGGAAGCAGCATTATGTGTAATCAAACTCACCCCGCTTTTTCCCAACCTCAATCCCTTACACCATCCCCATCTGGCTCGCCCTCCTGGGATGTTTTAAATGAGATTCTAATTTCTTCAGGCCAGGGATGATCTTTTATCATGTCTCGTACAACCCTTGCCACACTGGGGCCCAGGCAGCATGGGACCTGCAGGCATAATTACAGTCCCGATGATAAATACCAGTCATACTGTTTGTCTCCCCGTTCAGGCTGCCGTGCTGCACTGTAATCAAACTTGCTGATTGTTTTTAAAAGGCAGATGTGTACTTCGGGCCTGACGCAAGGCTGTCCTACATTCTGCTCTGGGTCACATCGGACTCCTTGGATTCAATACTGAAAAGCAATGGTATTCCACCAGCCTCATGTGCTGCAGGATTCCGGCTCCTCGCCTTCCCCAAAAGACCCGAGACCCCTGCGCAGTGTGGCACATCAACACAGCGTGTGGATAAGATGCTCACCCAGAGGACGCACCCATTTGTTTTTTCTGCTGTGAAGGAGGGGTGAGCTGAAGCAGTCTTCTCATTTAACTTTGCAAACCGCAGCATTTCCTGAAGGCTGTGAGCCTGGCAGTGCCTGGGACAGCTGACATGCTGGGTACCTTACTCCTAATTTTACCATTAATAAGCATGTGGTAAGTGCTGGTGCCAGACGGTGCTGTACTGCCAGCGCCACAGACTCCCATGAGGAGACATGGGAGGACAAGAAGACTCCTCTCTGCCTCTCAGATTAGCATATGTCAAGTCAAGCTTGATATGTCCAGCTGTGCAGATCAGTACAGAATAGATACATCAGCACATCCCAAATTGCCGATATGCAGCCGCAGCTCCTCCCGTGTGGCCAGCCTGCCCTGTGGGAGCAACGCACCAGGACTGCCAGTGTCTCCAACGAGCACACCAGTGCTTGCACATGCTGCTGGCACACAATGCTGCCGTGGAGCTGCACCGCAGACCCAAGCTTCTGCAGAGACTGGATCATAGATTTTCCCCAACGTGACCTGGTTAAAGGGCAAGTCTTTAGCTGTGGAGAGAGGACCAGAAGTGTTACTGCCTGCTCATGTGATGTTGGCAGATCACTCAGGGAAGGCCTGGGGATGCACTGAGACCCTGGAGGACAGTCCTCCCTCCAGATGCTACTGCAACCATACCAGAAATCCCTGTCGGAGTGCTGAGGCTGACAGGGCTTGCATATCCTTGTGCCCAAGACCCCTTGGTATGCACCACCCCAGCCCTGGAGGGGAGTCACCATCATACGTCCAGCATGAAAACTCAGGAATACGTCCCTTCCTTCTGCTCACTCTGTCCTTTGAATACTAACCATTTCTCCTTCTTAAGTCTCTATGGGGTCCTCAGATGCTCATTTTCAAGCCCTCTCAAAAACATGGCTTGGAAAAATGCAAAACGCATCCACACCTGGCATTGGGCAGATGCCCGTCTGAATGCTGGAGAGAGCTACAGAAGAGTCTGTTCTCTGAACATTACCGAGATCAGAGAGAGCTGGGCCTCTCATCTGCTGAGCAAACAGCAGTTGCATAAATTGAAACTGCCTCGGGCTTGCTGGAGTAAACTCACACGCCCAGTGTGTCCTGGAGTTCAGCGTTTTAGAGAAGAAAAGTGTGGAAATCTCCTTGTCTGCTAGGGCCATTTCACTGCTCCACCTTTTTCGGCTCTCCTCTGGCAGGTTGTCATCACTACTTGCCTCTCGCACCGTCCTTCCCTGCCATGCACTCTGGGCAGGTTTCCAGGCTCCAGCTGGAGAATACTGACTTGATTAGATTTGATTCACAAAGGCATTTCACAACACTTGTTCACCTAAACAAAATAAAAGTCCTGGATCTAAGGATCATAATCAAGAGCAGGATAGATCCTTTTGAAGCAAACTACTGGTAAGTCACCAAATTTTAAATAACATGGTGTCCTGCAAAAATACCCAGCTGAGGAGGAAGTTCATGTAAGTTCAGCTGCTAAACCCATGACTTCCTGAAATAACAGGTGACATGTTTTTGGCTTTTGGGTCCCTTAAATGTACAGGCTCCCGTTCCAATTTTGTCAAATTAAGCACTCATCAGGTATGCAGGAGGCTTCGGCCATCTCTTCAGGCCTTAGACAAACAGGATGCCACCAAGGATGAGGAGGAGGTTGTATCTCCTACTTCACTTCTGCTTCTTTTCGCTTGGACTCCCAATTGACGTGTCCAACATGGACTCTAGGAACAAGCGTGAAAAGCCATCACACATGCAGCAGTGTTTGGTTCCCAATAACCTCTGCTCAGGCTGACCTGGGTGGGAAGACCGCCTGGCCCGGTTCCATACCGTGGTGCCTGTCATACTGAAAATTTACTTTTTCTCCCCTAGCTGTTTTCTCAGTAGCCACAGATAAGTTGGAATAAGCTGGCTCCTTTCTGCAGACTAGCAGTGTTTGATGATTACAGCTGCATTAATAGCGTGGTTTGCCACCCCAGCCTCTCTATCTGAAATCATGTTCAGTTCCACATCTCACAGCACGCTGCTCACCTTACCCACCCATGAGGCCATAGCTGGAACTGCTTAAAACACAAAAAACAAAGCACGCTGCACGAGGAGAAAACCAATGGTGACATACTGACATCCTTCCTGGGTGCTCAAGGAGGACAACAGAGGTGACCATGCTGGAATGAGGACCAGAAAGCACCATTTGCAAGCCGCCATTCCTCCTGGTAGACAGGTCAGCCTCTTTGACCAGCTCAGCCATGAGCTCCTCCTGAAGCACTCACAGATGCCGGGGCCAGGCTGGCCTTGGCTCCAGCCCTTCTGGCAGCTTCATGCTGAAAGGAAGCCACTGTGGGGACACATTCAGTTTCCTCTCAATGTGCCTACTTAAACCATTCCAGAAAAATAATCTCTACCAAATGTACTTTCTTCAGAAGCAGCACAAAGCCTGCTCTGTGGATCCCAACAACAATGTGCTCATTAAAAACACTGCAATGAAAGTGCTCTTGAGGAATGGGTCTAAAAAGGGGGTACAGTCAAGAGCACAAAAATAAATTGGTGGTGAAAGGAATCCACAGTCAGACACACCACTCCTTCGCTGGGATGGAGGTGCTTCAGTCTTGCTGGACAATGCTCAAAGGCAAAGCAAGACCTGCATCCGAGCAGAGGAAAACACGCAGGCATGCGTTTCACCGGACTGCGAGCACTCTTCATATGATGGAAAGAGTGCCTGCGGGCCACATGATGGGCCCCAGGAGAAGGCCATGGGTGAGGTGGACCTCTGAGAAGCGGGAGTGACTGGTCTGAAGCTCAGCACTGTTCCCATCAGCTCCCAGCCTTGCTGAAGGTAGAGGGCTTTCACGCAGCATCAGATGCAATGTGGGACTGTGCCGCCACAGTGGCCACAGTGCCCATGCCCACGCTCAGGCACAATCCCCCAGGTCCTCCGGGGAAGCACGGCCCCCAGCTTGCCATGTAGGTCTGGTGCACCACACTGCAACATGAGACAAGAGGAAATACTTTTGGCCATATCAAAATGAGGTGCTTTGATCATTCTTTTAACTGGAAATTTAAGGAAAGACAAGACCATTGTGCAAATTGTTTCCGTGTTGATGAATCAGCTTCTTCCAAAGGGAAAAGCTGTGCCATTTGAAAAACGTTAGCCCATTATACATAACAAGCCCTCCCCCAGAGACCTCGCAATTAAGGCCCGAGACAAGCTGAAGCGGGCAGGCAAAATAAACCCCAGGTTCGGAGGTACCAATTAAGCAAGCAGAGCAGAAATCTGAGTTTACCACTGGCCTGACTGATGCCAGAGGGGAAGAGTTTGTTGGCAAATTTCAAAATTAGACTTAAAAGAAGTAGAGCTGGTTAATATGAATGAAGCAGCTTTGCTAGGCTGAAAAATGATGAAATAGCCCTTTGCATGTTCCTGCCTTCCCTATTATGCGTATGTTGTAAATAATTAACTGGCTCTTTGTCTTCAGCCCTTGATGAATTCTGGGGTGTAATAACAGGAGTAGCCGATGGTATCTTGACTGTTCTCTCTTCAGACAATACCAGGCTCTTGCATGTAATCCCATGGTGGCATGGAGCAGGTTCTCCTTATCCTCTGGATCAGGTTTCTATCCCATCCTCCTCCTGTGCACGTAATTATCCTCTGGAGCCACATTCATTGAAGCAATAGGCACATATGCCACTCAGCAGTGTTGTACAGACTGGCAGACCTGATAAGGCTGGGCTGTAATTATGCAGTAGAAGGCCTTCAGCAGCAGTCACCAGTCCTGGACAATAACAGCAAGCACGTAACACCCTGTAGGCCAGCTTCCCCATTAGTTTTTTTATTAATTTTGTGATCATGGGTCATATGGGAGTACCTAGCAGGTAGCATGTCACATACAAGTGTTGGTCCTGGAGACCAACAGAGCAGACAAAAACATCTTTTCTTTGGCTGTAATCTGAGCCACCCTCAAGAGACAAGGCAGGTTATCACCCCCATGGCGGTCATCCTGGTGGTCAGGCAGGCTGGGAGTTGGGCAGCACGCCTACCAGTATTACATCTCCCTGGGATCATGAGGCCCTGTTTGGTAGAGAAAAGTGTTTTCCTGTGATTTTGTTGAAGAAAGTTACAGTTCAGGATGTTGTGGCAGTCAGTGCCTCCTGCCTGGTAAGTGGGTGTCTCAGCTGTCTATTGGCACCCATCTCCATACAGGGCCAGGTGCCCATGGTACCGCAGGAGATCATCAGCTGGTCACCCACTGTGGTATTGCCTGCAAATGATGCTCCATGATGTGAAAAGGCGAGGTCTTGGCCAGCTGGTGGCCAGGAACCCCAGCCTGTCATCCCCAATGTGGCTCCTGGGGGTTGGACAGAGCCAGAAGCCTGCCTGGTTCACACAAGGGACATCACCATCTTCCCTCCAACTGACTTACGCTAGTGCCCAGACATCCTCATCCTCTGTCCCAAGAGATATTACGCCTGGGGAATTCCGTGGGATGCTCTCTGCGTGTCCCATCCACAGTGGTGTCCCACCATGACTAGGAGTTAGAGAGCTGCCAAAGCAACTGAAACAAAAGACAGGAGCTATGTGAATAAATCTGATCTACCACCACTGTGGGCAAGCACAGTCCCTGCTGAGGACACGCAACAGAGAACAGGACACAAAAATAACTCAAATCCCATACTTCCACCAATAACTAGTACTGTTTCAAAGGAGATTGTCTGGGCCTCCATCAAATGCCAGCTCCCTTCTGGAAGATAAGGGCATCTAGTCCTTCTTTCTGATATCCCAATTTGCTTTGGATATATATACCACAAACACGCATGTAATTTTGCACCTTGATGCCATGTCTCAAAGCTTCAAGTCTAGAAGAGCCTACCAACCCAAGGCACCACCAAGGGCAGGATTGTCATGTTCCACTTTCTAGCAAACTGTTCAGCTGTCCAAAGCTCGGGAAGCTCCGCAGGACACATGGCACATGTTCGTCCTCCTCCTAGAAGCAGCTTGAAAGCCACAGTCATTCTGGAAGTGTGACAATATCGGAGGCTGACCTAATCACACAACTGTCTGCAGGTGCCCACATTTTATCCGAGGGCTATGAGGTGGGGAGAGGCTGCCTGGATGGAGCTGACGGGTGCCTCTGCTGTGGACGACCATCATGGGCTGGCAGAGGGAAGTGAGCTTTCTGGGGAAGAAGACAGAGCATGGCTGGCACAGAGGGCACAGAGAGAGGAGGGCTGGCCCTAGCTGGGGTAAGATGAGCAAATTTACATTCAGATCTTGGGGGCTGATTAAAAAAAATGAAGCACAAAGGCAGGCCTGAAGAACTGCATGAGCAGTCACAGGTGAATTAGCACGAAACAGGTATCGCCAGTCTGCGTCTCCCTCCCTCTCACCCCCACCCTTCGTCTGGCCCTGACTGCTGGCTCCGCAGTGCTTGCGTCTCCATAGCTCCCTTCTGCGAGAGGAGGCCTTTCACCCTTCCCCTCTGCCTCGTGCCAGCATCTCTCCCTGCGTCTCCTCCCCGCATCTCCTTGCTCTGCCTTTCCCACCTTTCTCTACCCCTGAGGACCCTCTCTTTCCCCCACTGCCATTTTGTGCTTCCCTGCTGAGGCATTTCCCTTTTGCCCCCTGGGTGAGGGGAGAGCCAAAGGCCGCCGACACCCTGCCGGCTCCGCTGCCTGTTTCCTCCACAGATGGGTAGCCCCAGGCCACCGATCCACCCACGGGTGCTCTCCACCTACATGCTCCCATGGGCCTCAGGAGGCCCATGGACAGTCCCTGGCTGGCACCGCAAAGGGGCAAGGGCACCCCTGCACCTCGTGGCCCCTTCCTGGCTTCCGAAAGGGCTCCTGCGGACAGCAAGGAAGGAGCTGCAAAACTCCAGTGGTTAATTTTTTCCCCTCCTTCCATCCTGTATTACAAGCCTTTTGTGAAAACAAAGACTTAAACAACAAATTAATAAAATAAAATGAATAGAGACGTGACCTCAGCCTGGCCACTCAGAGCAAGAGGTGGTGTCTAGACCTGACTGACTGTTGCTACACCTACGCCACAGCCCGACAGGCAGCATTTTACAGGGCAGTCAGAGAAAAGCCAGAGTCCATGCTGTATGTTATTAATGTCTTCCAGTGAAAGAGCAACACTATATCCCCTATTTTCCAGCTTTCTTATGGGAGACTTAAGGGTTTGACTGGGAGGTGTTTACCTATCCACTGGGCTGAGTGAAATGTCTGTGTTGCACCCAATAAACTACTAATTTCTTTCCTTCAGAACAAATGAGAACACAGTGGGATCAAAACCTGCTCTTTCCCTTGGTAGAGGCAATGCCTGATTTGTCCCAGCTAAACTAAGCACGTCACTCCACAGCTTTGTCCTTCACTTTCCATTCACTGCCCCCAGCAAGCCTGGGGCTCCCAGAGCGACATGGAGATAATATGAGGACCTGTGCAAAGCGATTGTCTCTCTGCAAACAGCTAAGACTTCTTGCAGATACCAGGCAGACAAATGAAGGGTGATCTCAGCTTTGGGAGTGCTCGGCCACGCAGCCTGCTGCTCACCATGAGCGCCGAAGCTTCGCCCTGAGCCGGAACCTGAAGGACCGATCGTCAGGACAAACACCTCCCACGCAGGGTGACAACGAGCACAAGGTAGGCAATTACTGTGGGCTAGGGAGTGTATCTACCTCAAAACTGCTGTTGACTGCAGATGTATGACGAAACATGTCACCACTGTAGACAGACGTGTACATAGCGATGTCTGATTCAGATCACTACTAATTACTCTGGCAGAGTATTTGAGGAGCCTTAGAAAGCCAACACCCATTGAAGAGGCATGATGCTTCCTGGAGTGTTGTTCTGCCACTTGGGTGTTTCAGTTTGTGCTTGTCTTTCCTTCTGAGAAGGGGGTTACAACTTCTTCCAACCCCAAGCACCCACAAACAGTGTATTCACTGCTCTGTCATCAACTTTTGAAGGAAAACCCTGAAATTGAGTACATTTGAGTCTGATACCGAGGTATACATAACTGCTCTTGGCATGTGGGTTTTCACCCAGTTGTGCTATTGTCTGATAGTAAATTCATTCAGGAACTGAAGGAAATGTATGATGTGAGCTGTACCCTAGGCAAGGAAGAGGGAAGATCTGCCCCTCTGTCCATGAAGAGAGGCTCCAAACAAGACAGAATGAAAAAGAATAAGACAAGGAGCAACAGTGGACATGAAAGGCAAGAGGGAAATATAGCTAAATATCAGCAGTGGAAAAAGGCTTCCCAAAGACAAGAACAGTTACAGGAAAGGAGGAGCTGCTGAGGGAGGTGGTGAGAGAAAGAGCAGCAACAATGCACCCTCTACTCTCAGTGCAGGAGCTTTACCAGTGACAGGAATGAAAGGATTGAGACAGCAAGGGCCCAGTGCCAAAAACCTCCAGGAAGAGATGTGCACCACAGGCACCCCTTCTCTGTGTCCAGGGCATCCTTTCCCAACAAGGCCACCATGCCACCTTCAGCCCCACTGTGGCCTCTAGCCTGCAGCCGGGACCTGAGAGATGTGAAGGCCACCCTGAGCCGAGGCTCGCTGGGTGTCTCCAGGGCACAGTTCATCCTGCCCAGCCACCTCTGTATACCAGCCACTGTGAATGGAGAGGTAAATGCCCGTTCCCCTGAAGCCTCCCAAAGTGACACTGAACCCCTGCAGCACAGGCACTGGCTCCTGCAGGACAGGTAGCCTTCAAAAGGGCCAGTGCCCCAGGCAGTAAGTATTTAAGCAAATTTGTAATGATTTTTTAAAGGCTGGAGAAGCCTGGGCAAAGAGCTTGGGAAAGTGGTGTGAAACGACCTCACTGGTTTTCTAATTGGCATTTTCTTAGCATTGCAGCGTTGTCCTTCAGCACATGTATTAGCAATAGCAAAAGGTCCAAACCAAGACATTCAACAAAAACGAGGTCACTAGAATAAAACACTTATTATCAACAAAACCACCTTGCCTCACCACATAACTGTGCTGCAAAAGACACTGACTCAAACCTGATAAGGGATGAAATGTCAGAGGTTGCAGCACACATTTCTCAAGAGCTCCCCCATTGATCCCACCGCCCTGTTGAACATCAGCCTCTGACAACTTCTAGTTTCACCAGGGAGTCCTTTTCTTTCACCCCCTGTGAAATAGGGGTGCTGGTGTGGGGCTCCCACATTACCAGTCTTCCGTGATCAGGCGTTTGCAGCAGTGCTGGCTGCTCTTGCTTCTTCTGCATGGTATTTCTCACACACCTATGGCACTGCTACCATGACATTCATGCCTCTTCCCCAAACCTGCCTCCTCCTGGGCTCTTACTGCTGTTAGTCCCCTGGCAGTTGCAGGGGTGGGGTGTAAAAAAATGGAATCAGCTGTGGAAATAACCAAATATTTTTGGTTAACAGATGACTGGCAGTACTTCAGACTGATACAGAATTTGTCATTTCAGCTGCAGAAGCCTATCCCACACAAAGGCTGTGTTTTTCCATCATACTGCTCATGTATTTATTTTCATACTTTTTTTCTGAAAAGGAAAATGGAATTAATTTTTTTCCTCAGGTTTTCTTTCTGGTTTTTTTTTTGTTTTGTTTTTTAAAAAAGGCATCTTAGTATTATATGTGAAAAAAGGGCTTGCATTTTGGACCTTGAAAAGCGGACCAGTGCAAGTGGCCATGGGTGAAAGGATACCCTCATTCAAATATCGTACTAAGGTCACGCCACACAGGGAAGCCACTTAGAATATTTTTATCACCGTTATGGTAAAGACTGTGGAAAAAAACCCAACATTTTGCAACCTTACATTTCCTGCCACATGAGGATAAATCTAAGTACTGGCACTGGGAGCAAAGACTTTTATTTCTTTGCTCATATGGAAAGAGAAAGTGGGAAAGCACATAGAAAGGGCACTGCTAAGGGAGGGCCAGGTCCAGCTGCCCGTCTGGATGCCCTCCGGGAAAACAGCAGGACCATACTCCAACAGAAACAGTTGAGCAGATGCCTGCAGGTGGACTTCAGAGCTATGAGAAAGTTACAAAACCCACCGGTTGGACTCAGAAAGAAAGGAAAAGCCTTTGGCTGCAGCTGAAAAAGTATTTCTTGACCTTTAGCAAAATTGTCCCTCAAAGGTCCCCAAGAAATCTGAGCTGGACTCTGGCTGTTTTTCTAGAGCAAAGTGATGCCACAGGTGTACTGAAAACTGGAAAATGAAGCCTAGGAACAGGATGGTTCATTAACAATAAGTCATGACCAGCTGGGTTAGCTCAGTTGCTTAGAGCATGGTGCTAATAACACCAAGTTCACAGGTTCAATCCCTGCTTACTGCAGGGGGGTTGGGCTCGATGATCTCTCAAGGTTCCTTCCAACCCAAAGCATTCTATGATTCTATGATGACACTCTCTGCACAGAAACCAGGAAGTTTCTCTTCCCAGGTGTACCAAGGTCCTAAGGAGGAAATGATTGCACACATAGTTACTGAGTCTATTACAGGTAATTATATCTATTTTTCCGCTGAGGTAATCTCCCTCACACTTTTGCAGTTCAGCTTGGGCGATAGCTTTCAACATCCCCGTCATCATCATAAAGAGGAGTGTCCAAAGTCCTGCGGGGACTGGGAGAGGCGAGCATGGGGCATTGGCTCTGCCTCCTGCCCAGGACCATCAACGGCACCCAGCAGGTGACATGCAGCATCCAGCCTGGGCCGGGGCAATATTCAGGCAGGAAAAACCAACAGGTTTCCTACTCCTGAAGCAAAATAAATCTGCTGAGCTTTGAAATAGGTTTCTATTTGAAATAGAAAAGGTAGCATGGAGGAGGAGCTGGGAGGATCAGCGAGGCTGCCAATGCAGGCTGCTCTTGCAGTTGAAGGGGGAAACACCATCCTGTCCCATCCCATCATTGCTGCCATTCGAGGGAACCCAGGAGCACTTGTCCCTGGAGCAGGTCCAAAGGCAGGGGAGTGCCTGGCCCAGGCACCACAAGGAGTGAGGGAACCCCAGCGAGGGAGCGAGGGAGCTCACCCTGTGCCGCTGCTCATGCTCCCTGTGCCCACGCACACGGCCCTCTGGTTCAGATCGGTACAAGTATTTAGATGCCTACAGATGCAAATTAGGCGCAGCGTGGTGTTTCCCAAAGCATTTGCATCTCAGACACCCACATATTCTTAAAACTCTACCCTTCTGCCTATGCATGTGTTAGTTTCTTCATTTCTAAAATGGATACGGTAATTACCCGCCTCTCTGGCAGCAGGAGAAGTGGAGATACCTGGTGTGCTGCCGTTAGCTCAGCGGCAGTGCTGGGTCCCCGTCTCGTTCCAGCTCTGCGCCATGTTCCAGGCGATGCCAGCTAGCCCATCAGCACCTGCAATTGCATCTAGTGATTTTGGGAGAGGAAAGAAATGCCAACTCTGAGTCTAGCTCTTTTTATGATGGTTTTCTGGGATGATGCTTCCTGACTGTTTCCTCAATATCCACAGGCTTGTGCCTTAGGAAAACTTCTGGCTCCCCAGGCTGGCGGCACATCCAACCGTCATGTTTCACACAGGCAGCTGCTGGCAGGCATGTGACGGGGACTTGCCAGAAATACCATAGGGTCATGTGCGTGCGTTGCAGGGAAATGAAATCTATGTGGGTGCCTTTTAAGGAAACCACAAGCCTGCTTTTAAGGACCCCGGCAATCACACAGCTTGGAGGAATCAGCCCGAAAAGCAGCTCTGCATTTGCAGCATATTTTTCCCGGTTTGTCAGCCTTTTGTACTTCCCCTTCGTAGCTAAGCCATGTCTTCCTCTCTTCTTGGCACTGCTCATTTCTCACAGTAAGAGAATATCACAAAAACCTGAGAAAAACAACAGAAGTGTATTCTTGCCCATCAACAGAAAGCAGCCCCACATTAAACTGGCCTGCTGGATAGTGCTTTACATTCTACTTACTCAAACCTAAAATCCTATTTTCCTTTATATAGGAAAGCAGGAAACATACAGACAAAGGAGTTTTCAATTAAGGAACAGGGAATACCAAAGAAAGCTCCCCAAAACAGTTTGCAGGCTGAACTCAGCAATTCAAATACTAGGGCACAAGTGGGAATCAATGCACCCAAATAAGTACCTCAGCTGATCATCCAGCTACTTCAGGCAGGCAACCCCTCAAGTTCGGCCACTATGACACTTTTGAAAACTTGTGCAAATAAAAGCAGTAGGCAGGACAGCGAGTTAGACCTTGAGGTAGGTGCACAGGCTGTGGGCAGAGCTACATACCTGACCTAAAAGCACCCAGGCCAAAGAGGGAACCGTGAAGACTGGGGTCACGGCGTAACACGTACGGTGGGGTCACGGCATAACACATATGGTGAGGTCACGGTGTAAAATCCCCAGTGCTCAGGTGCTTCTCTCCATCTCAGACCTGACATAAAAGGTACCACGAAAATGGCAGTGTAGCAAGCAAAAGGATGCAGCTTGCCTTGGCTGCAGTAGATGCAGCTCATTCCTTGCAGCCTCTCAGGGATGTGCTGTGTGTTTCTACACTAAATTAGCAGGAACACTGCAGCTCGCTTATTAACACATCCCATGGGCCACCAGGCTCACAGAAACTCTGCAGGGCACAGTGGAAACAGGTTCTGCTCGGCTGCGGATCTGCTTGCTCATCCATGTCAGGCTCATTTCGAAATACGGCGCAGTGCATGGTGATGGCGCAGTGGTCCTGAGTTTTTCCCTTTGCAACAAGTGTAGCACAGAACAGCCCTGCAGTTTTTACTCAGCCCATGGTGCTGCCTCCTAGGAGTCTGCTACCAGTGTTTTTTATTCAGCAGAGCACTCAAAAAATTTTTTGGTTATCTAAACACGCCAAGATACACAAAACCCTGAGAAGATACTAACAGTGGAGAGCTGGGTTTGCAGTGATTAGTACGAAGACACCAGATCTTTCGGCCTTTGATTAGGGAATATAGCAGAGACCCAAGTCATCAGATGCCCACGGGGTTTGCTGCAGCAACAGCGCTCAGCAGCACCTTGCAACACCTCCGCTGGCTCAGCCACCTCGACTGCCTGGAAGTTTCACTGCAGCCCATGAGAGTTATGCTCCAAACTGTGCTGGAGAATTGAAAAATTGCCCATACTATTATTTCTGAAACAGCACACTGGCTTGTGGAGTATGTGTTTCAAATCTCACAGCAGATGGGTGAATATCAGGGCACCCAGATACAGGAGGTGCAAGAAAAAAGCCATTAAGTGCCCTGGTCATTAGAAGATCTCAGGGCTTGGCCCCTAAGCAGGGTGTTCTTCTGTTTGCACAGAGTCAGAAGTATCCCACGTTCATCAGTTCATAAATCCCTGTATTTTTATCACCTAGGCACTGTCACACTGGGTCTGACAGGTCTTTCATTCTGTAGCCTGCCTCCAAGAGGACTCAGCAGTGGGTGCTGATGGAAAGAGGGTGAGACTCGAAGTGTGCATTGCCCAGCCCCTCTCTTGGAGTGTCCTCCTTTTCAGAAATTCTCCTTTTTCCTACAAGGTGTGCAAGGCTAGAGGCACGTTTATGCTCACAGATAGCTTATCTTCCTGGTTCATCCTCAGCCCCGGGGCCCCAAGCTGCACACCCAAAGCTCCATGCACAGCACGCTGGCTGGCAGCAAACCTGCAGGCTCCCCTGGGCAAAACCCAAGGGGAAGAAAAATTAGTATCAGGCCTCAGGGCTACAGGGGGACTCGGGCCAAAGGACCTCCCAGCAGGCAGCCTGCCCCCTCCTCAACACCCCCCACTTCAAATACCCTCCACAGCAAACCCCACTTTTCTTTAGCAAGGGTTGCTAGCCACGGGAGAGAGTTGGGCCAGACAAGCAGGCGACAAAATTCCTGCTGATTTCTATGAGAAGCAGCAGGCCAAGCCCTGATGCTCCAGATATTCCCGCCAGATGCCAATGCAGACTTTTTCAGACCTGGTTCCTGTTGCAGCAGAAGACCCGAAGCATTTCTCTGGCCTCCTCTGGCATCCAGGGGCTTCTCCTTGGAGAGAAAGGAGGAGTAAAGACTTTGGTAATTATTTGTGGAGCCTGGTCTCATGCTGCTCCCTCCTCTCCCAAGTGATAACTCAACCACAAGCATGGTAGAGGTGGGCTAGGACAGAGCCGAAGCCCTGCGATGGGCCTGGCTCAGCAAACGCTGCTGAAGACTTACCACGGGCAAGGGCTCAGACGTCGGCACTCACCCCTCTGCGGCGTTAGCTCCTGTTTTGCTGACAGTTGCAGCTGTGGAGAGCCTTTTGCTGATACACAGGCTTTGCAGGGGTTGTTAGTAGCTTATTGAAATGAAATGGCTGTTGATATGAAAAGCTTCGGTACAAAACCAGGACAGGGGGACCTGAAACTGGGAGGACTTCATTTTCTTGATGGCAAATGTCAAGGCCCATCATGCACTGCCCGTATTCATATACAAGCTCATGAGGATTAATGCACAGGTAGTGCGCACTATTGCCACTCTTAAACTGGCAGCACCCTCCCCCCAAAGAAGAAGGGGGAGAGAGACAAGACCCTCCAACAGGGATCCCCGTTCCCCCACCCAGAAGGCCAGGACCTGGTAGCGATGGCAGTGGGGGATGAGCAAGTGGGGCTGCAGGTCACCGACGTGAGGCGTCCGCCTGCTCTGGGCTGGCTGTTTTACTATGCAATATCTGCTCCTAGCAAAGATGCCCGGTGTCTTTGCCCTTTGTCTTCCACAGTTGTCTTAATCCTGCAAAGCAACAGCTCTTCTTGTAGCAGAAGTTGGGAAATGGAGTCAAATATTTCCTGAACTGTCCTGTACAGTTTCACTGCTGCAGGGTTCAAGCAGCAGTGACGCTGCGAGAGAAACACAGAGGCAGTCGCTACACGATCTCTCTACCACCTCAGCAAAACACCGTAGGAAACCAAAGAATAACGTACCCTTTAACAATTTATTTGCACCAAATCATCCAGCTCCACTTAAGAAGCAAATCAGATTGCTCCCCCAGTGCTTAATTAAGCCGATCTGCTCTCCCTTGGACACATGGGGACAGGACTGGTTGCTGTCACAGCCATAGCAGACTTTTCGGGGTTCCAGACAGGTTCCCACATGGTTCCCTGGGATGGGTATCAAAGGGAACGATTGCTTTTAGTAGCAGGTCCTCAGGGGACGCTCCCTGACCGGCCACTGCACCAACAGGTCAAAGCTGAAGTCCCTGCCAGTGTGACACCCTTGGGGGGCCAGCATTTGGGCTGGTGCCGCTCAGCCCGGGCTATGCTTCGCACGCCAAGCAGTTGAACCCGTACCCGGCTCCGCAGACTCCCACTGAGGGAAACAAGGGTGCTGCAGTGCTCCGGGCAGGCCGATGCTCACCCACGTGCATCTCCCCGCTGGATTCATCCCAGGAAGCTGCTCACACAGCTCGCCCAGTCTCTGCTTTGGCTCAATGAAAGAAGAGGGATCAGCGACAAGCTGAAGCCAAACCTGATGTTTTTCCCCCTCTTCAAATCTGCTGCCACCGGAGAACCCAGTTCAGGAATCTCTCTCCGAGTTTCCATTTAGACCCACAGAATTAGTTTGACTACAAGAGGGCGGCAATCCCACACTTAATTTGTTTCACCCTGGAATACATCATCATTTAAAAGCCCGGAATATTTATTGGTGGCAAAGAGATATTGATTGCCTAGCCACAGGCAGAGTAAAAATCATTGAGGGAAAACAAAAAAACAAGCACAAAACGAACCAGGAAAATTGCTCCGGTGCCTCCTGCCACACTGCTGTGCGACGCGCCGTTTCAGTCTTCTCTGCCTTCCAGCATCCCTCAGCTCTCCTTCCAAGGCACGAGAAATGGCCTTTCTCTTTGAATTTTTTGGTGAATGGATTTCAGCAGCTCCCAGGCACTTTATCACCTTCCTGCAGAGGAACATAAAACACAGCCCTTGTCTCAGCCTGTGCGGTAGGAACAAATAAATAAGGGCAGCTCCCTGCAGCTCCGCCACCGGCTCCTCCACGCACAGGAGCCGGCTGCATTGTACCGAGGAGCTCAAGCTGCGGAGTTCAGAGCTAACTCTGCTCTGAACTTCCCGCCGCCCCTGAATGTTTGGAGCCAGTTATTTCCTTGTTAAGGTTCGCCCAACAGGAAAGCTGTTTCCCACCCCTGAAACCTGGTTAAAAGCTAATGGCCCGTTGTGGCTCTTGTAAAAGATGGATTTCCCTGCTAATGGCAGCCACCCGTTTTCTTGCGGCGGCGGCGATTCCGGCGCTGCTCGGACGCTGCGGTTGGATGCATGCGGCCGGAGCGGTTTCATTTTGGCAAATTGCATTTTATAGCGTGAGGGCAATTGCTCACATCATTGGGGTTGTGCAGCGGCCCTGCGGCAAACCTCGCTGTCGCCCCATTTGCCACAAACCCCCTTGTGCTGGTTTCCGCTGCGGGCTGCGCTCAGGAGGAGCGGCGGCGGGGCGGGGCTGGTGTCTTCTGGGGCAGTTGTGGGGCAGCTCCAGACAGGCACCCACCAGCAGGAGAAAGCAGGACTGATCCTGGGGGCAAGGCCTTAGTCAGTCACTGGCATGGCACAGGGGGCTGGGCCAAAACTTCCTGGGCGAGTGAGCAATGGTGGAGGGCTCAGTAAATTGCTGCTGTACATGGAGGCTGGCAAGGTGTCGCGCTGCTGCTGGCCAGAGTCTGCTCAAGCCCAAGCGCAGCAGTCCCTGGGCTGCCCTGCTGCCCCAGGGGATTGGCAGGGTGGTGCCGGGCTGCTTTGAGAGATAAGTGTGGGGCTGCCCCCCTGCGCCAGCGACCAAGCCCCTGTTATCAAGTCCCCTTGCACCTGCACAGGGCCACCCCAGCACAGCTGTGCATGAGGATTGCAGCTGTGCCTAAGTATTGCAGCCATGCCAAGGGGATTGGAGCCATGCAAAAGGCCTGCAGCCATGCATGGTGATTGCAGCCATGCATGGTGATTGCAGAGGTGCATGAAGATTGCTGCTGTGCATGAGTATTGCAGCCATGCATGGTGATTGCAGCCATCCACAAGGATTGCAGCCATGCACAAGGCCTGCAGCCATCCACAAGGATTGCAGCCATGCATGGTGATAGCACCTATGCAAGAGGGTTGCAGCCATGCAAGAGGATTGCAGCCGTGCATGGTGATTGCAGTGGTGCACAAGGATTGCAGCTGTGCAAGGTGATTGCAGCCATCCATAAGGATTGCAGCCATGCATGAAGATGGCAGGGGTACAGCCCCTCTGGAGGCAGCTGGCTCCCCCAAGCCCAGGCGCAGCAGCAAGGCTGTGCTCGCCCACGCTGGCATCAAATGGAGAGCAACATCCCAGTGCAACTGCGCTCCCTGCCACGCAGCCGGCTTCTGATCTTCCCAGCACCCTCTTTGCTGGAGTGAGAAGGACATAAATTAGCACCTCCATAGGTTTTTGCAGCTAGTCTCTGGAAATCTGGTAGGCATTCCTCATGGTTTTGATTATTCTAATTTTTGCCTGGTTTTAAAGGGGGGAAAAAGCGTAAGGTGCCACCTGTATTTCAAAAAGAATAAATGTGGCTTAACCTGGCAATTCAATCGCAGGTAACAATTTGTTGTGTTTTCAGCAAGCTGTGCTTCTATTTGTATTTTGCAAAAGAAAAGCATTGTATTTTGCTAGCCTAACCTTACTGATTATCCCTTCCCAGAAGCTTTAGATAATTATTTTGTTCAACATTTATCATTTAAAAAGTAATTCATGTGCTAGTACGCATAATCCAATAGCACAGTTTAACTGCAAGATCTTAGCATTACCACTGAACTGCATTGTTGGGATTCATTTCTCTCATTCTTCGATGGGTTCTAATTAGCCCCGCGCAAATAACTGATTTTCTAGTTGTTAGCAGCTCTGAAAGTCTTTAGCAAAAGCTGCTGGGGTCCAAATGTTTTGATCTACTCAAAACATTGCGAGAATTTGAACTTGTAATTTCACTTACAAAATGGAAAAGCATTTCAAAATGAAAAGTGTTTTGGAGTCAGGTGGTTTTTTTAACTATTGCAGGAAGTTAAAGCATTTTTTGAAAAAAAGTGTCCCCCCCCAAGTCTGTCACTGCAGAAAAACCACCACCTGAAGCATTTGTGCTGGTGTTTTCAAAAATCTGGGGGGACGATGAAGATTCCAGCTCTTGCTTTAATGTCATTAAAAGGAATAGAAGTTAAAAGCATACAAAGTAAACCAGCTGCTTATTAATGACCTGAGCAAGGGCTTTGTGTGCCCCAGTGCCCCAGATCATGTCTGTGCCTTCCAGTTATGCCACATGAGATAGGATCTCTTCTGTACACCTGGCTTTATTCATAGAATCACAGAATCGTTTAGGTTGGAAAAGACCTTTAAGATCATCCAGTCCAACCATTAACCTAACACTACGAAGTCCACCACTAAACCAATTAAGGGTAGAGTAATAATTTCATGTTTCCTGGCTTGGTGGCGGGATTATTTTTTAATGAAAGTAAAAACTAGGAATCATTAAAGTTGGAAAGGATCTCTAAGATCATCAGTCCAACACCACCATGCCTACTAAACCATGTCCCAAAGTGTCACATCTACCCATTTTTTGAACACCTCCAGGGATGGTGACTCCACCACCTCTCTGGGCAGCCTGTTCCAATGCTTGACCACTCTTTCCGTGACGAAATTTTTCCTAATATCCAACTATGCACCACCAGAAATATAGCTTTGAAGAATAACAGCTAAAAATAGGACATTTTTGTTGTGCAGGCTTTCGGGGGGAAAAAAAGTTTAAAATCTGTTACAATTGGAGAAAGCTGGTTTCAAAGATTCGTAAGATTTTTTCTTATTCATAAGATTTTTTCCCCAAACAGAATAGTAGCATTTCCAAGGCAATCTCAATCCTGTTTAAAGCAAACGAACATGATTTAAGGAGCCTTAACACGCCAAACATGCATTAAGGAGCCTAAATTCTATGAAAAATCACTTGGGATCCAGGCTCTTGAAGTACACAGGAGCTTGGAAGCACTTGGGAGTGCAAACTGATGCCTCTGGGCTTTTCAGAAGCATCTAAGCAGCATGTGAACAAGGTGGTTTGTCCTTACGTCCTATGAGATATGTGGTCCACTGATACTTCTGTAGACTGACACCGGTCCTGGAGGCAGCTGTGAGCTGGACATGGTGCTTCCTCGCCCTGAGGGAGGACAACAAGGGAGGACAACGGAGTGCTCTGGGACAAGATGGCTATAGGTCTCTTCCAAAACCACAGCTCTTGCTTGCACCCACCGTGCTACGGACTTCTCCTGAGCACCAAGACAAGCTCTTTCCTTCAGCCCCTCTGGCCCTCCCGGCGTAAGAAACCGTGTACTGGGGGAGCGATGTTTGTTGTATCTTCGCAGCACTGGCTGTATACAGTTCATGGAGGGCTCTCATTTCACCACCTGACACATAAAAGCACAAAATAAAGAAGTCAGAAACATTATCACCATGGAACTGTTTTGGATGAACTGTGTCTGAGATTAAAACCAAACCAGGAGCATTTTCAGCATGGCAGGCATTTTCCTTAGCTTCCAGAAAAGAAAAATATGAGTCAACAGGCTAAAGAAATCACAGAAACAGGTGGTGAGAGACACTGTATGGAGTTCAGTATTTGTACAGTTGTTCTGGTCCTTACATAGGCCTGTTTTAAATGAACCAAAATACCACTGTGTGTTTGTGGTTGGTATACGTTTACTGCCTTAAAAGTAATGGACATCTACCGTAGTTTTGCTCCAGTGATGTTTATTTATTTAATAAGACAGTCTATTAAATCTCCTCTCTACAGCCTCTAAGAGAACCAAAGTATGGCCAAATCAAAATTAAAAAAAACCACCCAAACCCAACCAACCTCCCCCCCCCCCAAAAAAAAAAAAAACCACCCACATTATTTTGTTTTGGGTTTTTTTTTTTCTGGTTCTGCTGGACATCAAAGAGACAAAAATGAGGAAAATCCTTGAGCCTAACTGCTTCTGTATCCCTCCTAATTGACCTGCACAGGAGTCTGTCTCAATATCACTTTCAGGCTGCTTTAGCTAAATAGCTTCAGGATACAAGAGGTTAAAGCATCCTGCCGTGCAGAAAGCTTTTACTTGAAAGGTCTAACAGCCTTTCCCTTAATCTGCAGAGTGGAGCTGTGATCATACAACAGCTAAAGTCATGAGCTTGTTAATGCTAAAATGACAGATGTTATAACAACAGGATATTTATTAAGTTTCCCATTACCCTGCTGTGTTCTCAGACCCCAATTTCTTTCCAAGACTGCTCTTTGTTTTTTTAATAACCAAAAGTTAACAGAAGTCTGTTTCCAGCCTTCCAACAAGAAGTCACGCAAAGTGTGAAAGGAAAAAAACTAAATAGAAAACATTTATAAACTCTCCTTCTCCGTCTCAGCTTGAGTCCTATTAAAGAAGGAAACAGTACTAATTCTGTCTGTCTTTCTGCCTCCATGTTATGGTGCAGGTTTATTTTAAAGTATGGTTTTAACCTTTTACCTAAACACTCTATAGGATTGCATGAAAAGGCAGAGTCCATGTGACTCCAAAGTCCTGGAGACTTTAGTATTATTACTTATTTAGTGAAGCGCTGCAAACTTTCTCATGGTGGGTGTTTTCCCCCATTACCAGATTAGGAAGCATCCAGCAGCCCTGCCTGGAGGATGCCTACCCACGTGCTCAGTGCTACGCTGGGAGGGGACAACCCCTGCCCAAGCAGTGCCTAGAAGTCATTGTGGCCTAGAAAAGCCACCTGCACAAGGAAAGAAGAAGTAACCAGGTTTAAGCAGCCACTTCTGCATCAATTGAGTTTCGAGACTCATTCGTCAGATCTAAACTCAGCAGCAGCGTTAATCCCAGGAACAACTGGACTGGTAGCCCAGTATCAGAGTTGCTACATCACCGGCGGTGCCATTTCCACCAGCCCATTGCTCCCTTTACACCTGCGCCACACATGGCCTTGATTTGGAGGCCTTTCCTATACAAAGAATGAGCGTTTTCAACGTTGAGGGACAGCACTGTATGTTCATTTGTTGTTAGATGGGTGTTTTGTGACAGGAGTTGCTCAGAGCACAGGTTCGCTGGCCTGCACATGCCCCACCTCAGGGCAGGGATGCCCTTGCTTCTCCTGCGTGCTCTGACCCCAAAACGGGTGCAGTACAGCAGGGATTAACCAGCAGCAATCTGGGCTTCTCCCAGGAGGACTGCTGGTTTTCCATCCCTCAGGTTGGGTCTGCTTGGGGTGCAGTGGGAGGGAGGATGGCTTCTTTCTCTAGCATGGCTCTAGTCCCTCTGGATGCCCACGAGATTTCTACAAGCCGCCTCCCATCCCTGTTTCTGAGGTCATCCTTAAACTGAAATTTTAGCTTTTTGGCAAAACTGAAGTCCATATGGAGACAAATGAGACCACTCAGAGAACCACAGTTATTAACTAAGCGGTCACATTTTCTAGTCTCAGAGAGTACTTCCTATTTCTTTAAACACTATCTAGCGATGTTTGATGGATGAAAAGCATGACAGAGGTCAGAGCCCCATGTGCGCTATGAACAGAGAGTGCTTTTCACCTCTGTCAGAGTTCCCAACACTGTACCAGGGCAGGCTCTTGTATTCATAATCTACTTATCACAGATGCTAGGAGATGGAAAACGTGCTCTAAGGGGTTCTGTAACAACCATTACCATCCTACCCAATTTACTTAGTGAACAGCTTAGACCTACCAAAAAGCACCTCAGTGAAATTTCAGTGAACCTTAAGCTTTTCTTCCTCTTAAGTATGAGTGGCTCTGTTTGGGATTAATCACATTTACAGAAAAACTTTTCTTAACAAACTTTAACAACTTTTTCTTAAGAAAGACTAAAGGTGTTGAGAATTAATCTAGCCTCATCTTGAGCACATTCTCCCACATTTCCAGGTCTTTAATACTCTCCATCCAGTACCTGACTTTGTTCAGAGTCTTTCGTTCTTACTGAGCACAGGAAAATACAGTGTCACTGGCTCAGCCAGCCAGCACGTGGCACGTGCAGGCATTGTCGTGGCAAGGCACTCTGAAGCCAATTTGGTTAAGACATTCTCCTTCAAAAAGAACCTGTCACAACAAAGTTGTTTGAAAATGAGGATGATCAGATTGGGTAAAACCCTGAACACACTTTCACATTATTTAAAAGAAGGAATGCATGTACTCAAAGGAATAGCTGAGTGATGTACAGTCCAGAAACGCATCTATGAAGCTCTCCACTCTTCCGTACCATGCTTTCACTGCCTGGATAAACCATTGCCATAGGACAGGACCTAATTTGCTATTTCTGGAATAAAGTCATCATCACATAACCAGTGTCTTGAAGGGTTAGTTTTGCGGGATGCTATGTCTAATACAAGCAAAAATGCAATTTAGGAACAGATACCTTTTCTTACATATCACTGAAGCAGCTTCTTTGTGAAGCTCAAGCAAAGATTTTTCCACCCCATTTTATTGCTGTGGTCCCTGTTCTCACAACACGCTCTACAGCCACTCAGAGCTCTGCACAATGCTAAAGTACTTGTTAGTGGCAAGTGACCTGCTACCAAACTTGTGCAGTTAGCTCAGATTTTATGACTGAAACCTCCTTTCTTTCTGGCTGATATTTTAAAAATACCATGCCTGCAAAAATTGGGCAGGTTTTTGAAAATGAAGTTTATTTTTATGTTCTGTGAACTACTTGGATTAGAAACAAGGATACAGAATCAGTAAATAATTTTCTTGTTGATTATGAAACACTTTATTGGGATAACTAATTATTTAGTTTGAAAACATTTTTAGTAATATTAAAAAATACTTGCATTTGAACTTTAAAAGCGTAGAAATATTTCTGTTACCAAGAGGATCTTTCAAACCTTCATCATGATCAAAATAAATAAGACCTATTAAAATGTAGCTGGTTTCAGTAGCTGCAGATGCACTGCACTGTGTTAACCTCAGATTTGTAATTTAAGGTTAAGGTTTAGAGATAAAGGGGAAGGGAAAGATGGCAGCAGTCCACCCTTGTTTATCTTGTTTAAGCAATTTTTGTCCTAGCCCAGACCAATGACTTTTTCTCTCCAAACTGCTGTTTCAAAAGGAGAACTCCATATTGCATAAGGACTCCCTACATTTGACTTTACCTTAAGTCATTTGGAGAAACACTGCTCTATCAGGATTTTAACCATTGCCAGCAACAAAGCCTCTGTGCAAAGACATTACTTTTGCCAAGCTACAGTCTCTTAATATAGGCTACTTCTCATATGCTCAGCTGTGAAACAAAACTACTGTTACCTGATTTTCTACACCATTTTTATAGCAGTGTGCTAAGCTTGGTACTTTGCACTGTCCTTTCCTGACGTAACAGCTGAGCTACCTATGCTGGCTACCTTCTCAGTCTTGGAAAGATTAAGGTCTCAGTTTCAGCTGTGATCTGTTTAAGCATTTTTTTCCATCTCTTTCAGGAATTTTCATTTCCGCAGACATCACGTGTAGGTCTCACAGTAATAAGCTGTTAAGCGCAGCAGAGCTATAGAGGAACACCAAAGAACATCATTACCCTCACCAAAACAGCCGCAGGGGGAAAAAAAAAATATAACCAGTCCAAAAGCAAAACCCATACACACTCCATTGCTCATCTTTCTCCATTGATGCTGTAATTTCATTTGCTCTCTGCTAACCAGAGTGACCACCACAGGAGAAGCGATCTTCCTTCCTGATACTACTGGAGCTGAAAGAAGTTTTGGTAAAAATCTCGCAGTCTAATCTTCCATTCTTAAAAAAATCTGAAGAACTCCAGTGCCTGTCCCCTTCTTTTTCCGTGTCACATTAATTGTTGCAAAAGTCCCAAACATGCAGCAATAGCTAAGATAACTCTCTGGGCAGAGGCCAGCAATTAAGAGCACCACAGATGCTGGTCTTGCAATGCTTCTGTGATCAGGAGCGCTGCAAGCGAGCCAGCCAGCCTCTTCTTGACAGAAGGCTACTGCAGAAGCTGTACTCTTTAGTATCCAGCTTTCAGTAGAGAAACATTATTTTGACATCACCTCATTTTTGTAGATACTTTTAGAAAGGGCACACAAGGGCAGTGGCATTCAAACTCTGGGTTCAATGGCACATTTTCTTCCAGAGCAGCACACACTGTTGCAACGCAGGTGAGTTACGCACCACGGTCTAAAGCCTTCCAGCTCATCTTCTCAATTGGTAGTGAGATGTTTAAGTTGCGTGGCTAAACTTCTCCGGATATGTTAAGGAAAAAAAAAACCATGCAAATTTTCAGCAAATGTTACTGAGGTTTTGAATAACATACCCGGCTTAGGTGATGCTCTGAGCTTTTCACATACAGCTAGCGATGTCACGCTGCGATCGTGACGTCAGCACAGTCCTGACAAGGGAGCTCTGCCCACACAGCTTGACTCAATATTTAGTTCTGTAGTTTTCCTACTCCTTCAAAAAAAGATAACTGGGACATGATGGTGCCAAGTGTCATTCCACTTCCAAGCTGAAGCATATGTACCAAACACCTCCTTTTTAGCGATAGCTTGCTGACTAACTCATCGGTGTCTCTACTGTGCATCTACTATATGCAGGGAGATTTTCAGACAAGCTGGAAACACAGCTACCAAGGCTAGCTGATAATTCTTGTGATAATTAAACACAATTCTTCCTTTCTTTTTTTTTTTTAACAGCAATGTGAGAAAAGCAAATCCCTTCAAAATAGCATGACATAAAAGTCTAAGACCTCTGCCACTATGGGTATTTAGAAGATGAACTGCTTGAGCCTAGATTTTACCTGGTATTTTAACTCAACACCTCCTTACACTCAGCTGGAAGCATGCAGAATCAGCCCCATCCATTTGGGTCAGAACCTTCCCACATGGCCACAAAAATACAAGTGAAAATTATCACCCAAACTTTGTTAATTCACATAATCCCTATCTCAGGGAAAAATAAGCTTGTCTGCAACTGACTGGGGGAGAGTCCTAGAGCACCCCAGGACCAGAATGATGGGCTGCGTCTCCAGCCAACGCTGCCTAATGCAAAAATCTCGAGGGCATAGCAATATGCGCAGCATTTATCTGCGGGAGCGTTGCTCACTCCTAAACGGGGGTATGAGCACCGAGATCAGGTAAGCGCCAATGACCTAGTTACCTGCTGAGACTCCCCGTGCTTCACTGGCTGCACACACCTGCTCTGCCACACCCTCAGCTAGAAGGATGGCATGGTAACATCAAACCAACCAGCAAAGCTGAATCCAGGTCTGCAGCCCTCATCTGCCACTGCCTGCAGTGGGCCAGCAGCACCCGCTTACGCTCAGCAGCCGTCCTCTGAAGCAAGAAAGACTAGCAGCAAGCAGTACCTCACTCGGCTGAGGTTTTGCCTATACTGCAGAATGCAATTGCCTATACTGTAGAATGCAACTGAGACAAGCGTAAGCCAACCCACAGCAAACCTAATCTGACAATTAAACGTAACAAATTCACCGAGCGAGTCCAGCAGCGCTGGCAGGGAAGACGGAGGAGGACAGGCTTCAGCCCCGGCCAGCAACACAAACACAAACGCAGGAAACCCAGCAGGTTGCACATCCTGTTCCACAGCATCCCCACGGCTATTCTTAGCTGCACTAGCTGGTGTGAGGGAAATGCTGGGATGCCTACCAACGCTGCGACTAGAAACGGAGCTTGGGCGATAGGAGCGGGGATTACAATTTGGCCTGAGCACTACTTTAACGTTTGTGTTGATTGTCACAAAAAAAAAAGATAACACAGAATACATATATATAAAAAAATACTAACCAAAGTTATATATATATATATATTTTTATATATATATATATATAAAAATATGAATACTAACCAAAGTTTTGGTGGCAAGGGTTTCATGCCACATTGGGGATACTAGCACGGATCAGACTGAGCAGAAGGTTCCTGCTGAAAGTGCTCGCCTGCCTGGAGTCAGACACAGCTTCACTCCCATCCTGCCCTTCCCCAGTGGCAGCAGCCCCTCCGATGCAAAAGCAGCAAGGAGGAGTTGTTCTGGGGGCTGGATCTGGTCCTTGAGGTGGTCAGGCAGCCACCTGGGGAAGGAAGTCTAGGAATGGCATGCGTAAAGGTACGTGTAAAAGCAGAAGTAAGCTACAGACCTGACGCTTCCCTTCCCATCCTATTAATTAAAAATTCCTACGTTAGCATGTCTCGTACAGGATGTTCATATTAAGTTTAAATCACAGCTTTTCATGATGAGGTAGAAGTAGCTTTGGAAAACGGCAAAACTCAAGCTCATGTGCAATGCTTACACTACAACCAAACACACCCTCCTGCATATATAATTAATAATAAGGAATCACTTTTCCCTCTTGAAGGAGAAAAAAGCAGCTGCTGAAGCTGCACCGGTGAAGGGCTCCAAAATGAACTCATCCTTGCAAGCTCATGAACAGCTCAAGGCAGGTATTAATAACAATCCTGCCCTCCTCAGTGTTATTGCTGGCAGCTGTATCTTTTTCTGCAGTCAGTACTTTTCTCCCAACAAACTTTACAAACTGCAGTTTTCCTGAATTGAAACAAATGAAGCTGAAAAACACCAAAGTGTCTTCTGCTCTAAAGTAGCTGTCTTCCAAAGACATTAAATAAAATGGTACAAACTTCTATTAGGAAGCCTACCTTATTGACCCGCATGTTAGATACTTAACCACAGCCTATTAACAGGACAGGAAGATCTTTTTATTCTTTTCAAAGGCTGTTTTTCTTAGGAAAAAAAATGCAGGGAAAAAAAATGCATTTTGCATAATTAACTCCTCACATGATACTAAAACTGAGCAACTATTTTTTTAATTGCACCTGGAATCCAGACAGTTGGAGGCCATCACTTTGGAAGCCATTTATTAACCTCCTCTTCTACTTGTGCTTTTCGTACTTGTTTCTGAGTTTCAGGGAGATGGTAAAAGTGCATTTCTACTAGTCAAATTTCTTCCTAGGAACTGACCTGAGAAAGAAATCCCAACTGAAAGTATTTGAAATTCAACAGCTCCATTTACTTTCTGAGGGCTTTAATACTTAATTAAAAAAAAAAAAAACCACCCAACAAACCAACATCATTATTTATTTTAAAAGAAGACAAAACAAAATATCATCAATGAACACTAGCTACACCAATTATATTTTAACATTGCTCAGAAACAGAATCCAGGACATGGAAAAAAAAAGAAGCCAAATTAATCCCATGTGCTTTTTGGAGACATAGATAAAAGGTATTTTTCAGTATCGTGGTTTTACTCTTCAACTACTTAGATAACATGGTGAATGCAAAAAGATATAAATGTGAGCCTGCTAAAGCACGGTACGGTACTTCACAGGCAGCTAACCACACAAACCAAAGGTCATAAGGAATAATCAGACCTCCTGTTATCAGCAAAGCTACGTTTGATTTGGAAAATTGTCAAGACTGGCTTTAGCTCAGGCAAATGGAGCATCCACCTCTTTCCATCCAGCAGAGAAAGAAAAAACCAAAGTTACTACAGAGCTGAACAACTTAAATGCATACCTAAAAAGGGCGTAACTGATGCTATGCTATGAAACTAAAATAGTCAGAGCATATTTATACGCTTTTAAATATAGTTAGCAGTATTTCCCATTCCCTCCATGTGGAACTCGGAACATCTAGCTACAAAATTCACCCCCTCTGTCCCCCCTGGTCTCTCCATAGCTGAAGAGATTAGAAAGTGCAGTCAAGGCAGGAGGCAGGGGAAGGAGAATGGCAAGAATCTTTATCCCTCCTCCCCAAAATCCACTAGGCAGTGTTTAATAAATTCAGATGGCCCAATTTCAGAAGCAAACAGCAATGCCAGTTCAGCTAAACTTGTTAACAAGTCTTAGGATGCTCAGTGGGCTTTTTTCCCTTCTTTTTGGAGAATGGGGAAAAGTAATAAATCCTGGAATTATAACAAACTGATAAGATTTCTGCAGCAAATTTGGAAACACCACAGTACTCCTGATTTTAATACATCCATAAAATCTAGGTACTTTCAGTGATTCTTCAAAAGTCAGGCTGTACTGGCAGAAGTTTTGGACTCACTCCCACAAGTAATTCCTTGCATGCAAGTAACTACTCGTCAGCCTGATGAAACTCTTTGCGAATACAGAAATTTACAGGACTGAGCCCTTGCCATGACTTTTGGAGAGTCACAAGTTGGGGCGAGTTTTGTCTTTTACATAACTATGTGTATGTCCATACTGAATACCATGATGCAGCAATAACAGATATTACCAAAAGCCCAGAGCGGATGTTGAAAGTGATCGAGCTAAAATGGTAAGGGTTTCTACAGAAGCTTTGCTAAAAAGTAAAGCTTCACGGTACTGTGGCTAGCCCACTGAGTGTCTGAATTAGTTCTGCACTGCACCCTTAGGTGCAGATACAATCTAAGAAGTGATTCTAAAATAGCTTGTTTCTGGATGAGACATGTACTAAGTGTAGAGTATTTCACCCAGTGATGTTTGGTACATCTCTGACACACATAATCAGAAGCATAAACAGTCTAGACACTGAAATACAAATGTATTTTTCCTTAAAATCAGTGTTCCATTTTTTTTTTTTATTTTAAAAATTCAGGAATGTGATACACAATACAATCAGCTCCCCACCACTGCAGTGTTCACTTACATGAGATTCACTAGTTTCATGCTTTCTGGAAAAAAAAAAAAAAGAGACTGTGCAGTGTTTTTGAATGCTCCCAGTATTCTGGAACTGTGATCTTCAGAACAAACCGAGTCTGTGTAACCACAGACAGATCACGTTAAAACAAAAATCAAGCAATATCACAAGCAAGCAGGCTACAGTCGGGTCTCATACAGCCAGAACAAATACAAAAGTTGCGTTCCTGCTGCTGTACAACCGCCACCTTGACCTGACTATATGCTTTCAGGGAATTGACTATCGAGGGCTGAAGAGACTGAAGTGCCCCGTTAACACCAGCTGGTGCTGCACGTGCAACACGGCACATGAAAGAGGCCACACAACTCCCCCTTCTGCCCCCACCATCATCATCGTCACATCCGCACCCTGTCCTAGTAATAAAATAACGTGGGGGAGAGCTTTTTGTCTTTTAAGCTAGCCATTGCCTGCAATGGACACAGAAATAGAAAAATATGACTTCTGGCACACAAAAAAAAGATTAAATAGTTACAATGGAATTAGTGACTACAACTCCATCTATTCAGATGCATTTACTGAGACCGTTAACCAATGGTGGCAACTGTCAAGACTTAATAGTCGCTCTCTTTTTATAAGAGCAACAGGAGAGAAGTCAGGCTTCTCAGTGCTACTATGGTTTGTCTTGGTTTTTGTTTTGTTTTGTTTTGTTTTTTTTAAATAAACTGAAGAGCAGTAGTTCTAGGGTGCATTAGTGATATACAGCAGGACCTCAATAATTAATACTAATGACTGAGACCAATTTTAAACTAGCGAGCAAAATAATTAGTGAAAGTTTACCATAAAAAGCAAGGATACACATTTCCAAAAAAAATAGTACTTTGTTCATTTCAAAATTTACTTGGTTAATACTTTGTAGTATACTAGCAGTGATAGCATATTTTGCAAATGTAGTCTCATACAAGATCTCATTTAACAGTCAACTCTAGATCATATACAGGTAACAGGAGAAAGTTAAGATAATTCAGACAAAACAAAACCATACATAAATACTATATTAACATACTTAAGTTAGTTGATGAGACTATACAACAAGCATAAACACAGAAAAAGGTGAGCGATGCTGATGGCTGCGAAGCATCAACATCCCCAAGCTAGCGCAAAGCTGAACCTGCCCATCCGCACACCGCAGCTTCCTGCGGACACGTCTGAGCAGCCAAGAGGCAAAATAACCGCATGGTGCCGCGCTGCACCCAAGCTAACAAACCCTGTGGGAGTGGGCTCGTGCGCAGCTGGCCCGAGCTCCTTTACTTTTCCAACGCTTTGGTGCATAGCATTTGGCCAACGCATCGGCATGCGATACAGAGCTAGTCTGGCCCTGTAGACTGCACAGTTAGTATACAACACTGGTAATCCACCCATGGATAATCGAGAGTTGACTGCAGTGCTCTGCTGAGAAGTTGGGTAAGACCACTGACACGACCTGGGCCAATCCAGGTCCGATGAGCAGCAGACTATTTTGAACTACTTAAGAGCAATTATCATACGAGACACATACTAGAATGCAAACTAGCGAGGTGTTCTGGATCCAGAGGCAAAGCTACATTCCCTTCACTAACAAAACATTCTTTTTAAAAAAAAAAAAAAAAAAATCTACATTTAAATACTGTTAAAAACCTGAAAACCACAGCATCAAAGAATTTCCTAAGGCCAAAACTATCCTCAGTTCCCTCTGTTGTGCCTAGGTATTGCAACACATTTGTAGATGGAGTAAATACCATGTAATTTAGTATCTTATACTCCTTCCAGTGCCCTCCAGTAACAGATCTCGGAGCTCTCCACACAAGAGTTAAGCCTCACAACACCCCTGTGAGGTAGGTATTATCCCCATTCTAAGACAGGGAAACTGAGGCAGAGTGTTTGTCATGTCCAGAGTCATAGAGCAAACAATGGAAGATCTGAGTCGTTTTCCAGTTTTGAGCATAGGAGCAGTCAATTAAATCACCAGAAATTATTTCCCAGACATAACTTGAGGGTGGATTGAAAGGGTCAGAGTTTTAGATTAGATTTCTTGTATGTTTTATCTTCAACTCTCATCTAGTCTCTGCCAAATTCAGAGTCCATAGACCAGTTTCTCCTTTATTAAGGTGTAAGTTGGCAGCATACTGTAACAGCTTCTTTAGAGCCAGTTGTCAATTAACTGAGTTAACATTTTAAACCACAGACTCGGATACTTAGTAAGTGAAATTACGTGATACATAAACATCTCAAAGTGTGAAATACAGTGAATGAAATCCTACTCCCTGCCCCACTTCCTCAAAAGTCAGCAGAAGGTTCCTGAGGACACCACGGGGACCAGGACTGCAGTCAGCAAGTGCTTACAGACACACTCAACTACAAGCAAAATGTACCACTGAATTACTTGTTACGGAGACTACTGTCTGTGCTCAAAAGCATGAATTATACTGTCAGTGCTTGGCAGACCTTCCCCGACAGAGCACTTATTGACATAACTAATTCTTTTATCTTAGTAAACTGAGAATCAGTTAAAAATGAAGCTCCAGCTCTTCATTCATAGCACTGTGAGTCAAGGATTCTTTAAACTTCAAAGACTTTTACGACCAGACACTACTTGGAACAAGGAAAAACACCAGAAAATCCATCATAAATGAAAGTATCCGTTACTTTATCGGTCAGTATACAGTAGCTTGAACTTCTATTCTGATAGAAAAAAACCCTTTCATATCTGATATTTTCACAAGCAGTTGATTTTAATTACCTCGCTACCTTACCAGAAAAAGTGGGGACAGCTTCTAACAATCACGATGTTCTCTTTAAAATACGCTATATGATAAATTCAATAGAAAAGTCTTCACATTTATTATTATATAGATTTAAGAAAAATATGTGAAACTGCAAAGTGGTTTCCAGTTTTAAGTAGTTATATCTTTAAAAACGTTTTATGAACTTTGGTTTCCTTAGGGCTTCTAAATAAACAATATATTAAAATATCTACAACAAATCAAATATTAAATGAAAGAGTAGGTCCAAGATATATGTAACACAAATTGAGTTCCTACATGCTTATCCCTCAAATACCTTTTCACTGGAAAAAATATTTTAATGTGAAGCACAGCAATAAGTGTCTCCGCTGAAATGTTGAAACTGGTTTTCTGAAGTTGTTACAGCATTGGTGCACTTTCTGTCTCAGTACAAAGTCAACACAAACACATTGTATCATGATAGTGACATTATGTTCTTTAAAACAAGCATTCTAGATTTAGCAGTATGACAAGAACGAGGACTTCAGCAATTACACTACTTGGCAAAATTGCATCTCAAACATCTGTCTCTTCCTCTTGCAATATAGCTGTTGTCAAAGTCACCAAAACTCAGGTAGCACCATTCGGGGAGTTACAAAGATGATTCAAACTGCTCATTTTGATCGGTGTTTGCCTCTAGCTTAACTGAAGGGATGCTCTCCGACTTAGTCCTCCTAGTTTTCGGAAATTCAGTGACAACTTCTGAACAAGAAATACTAACTGACGAAGATTTTTCTGTCTTCTTTGCAGTACTATCTTCTCCTGTTCCGCAACACTGCTTCAAAGCACACTGAGTCCTGCAAGGAAACTCACATTTCCCTCTCCCCGATTCAGAGCCAACGCTGGCAAACTCAGGCTGAATGGTAGTTGCATGAATCCCTTCGTCATGAAAGATCTCTTTTATGCGCTTTGCCACCATCATGTATGTGGAAGGGTCAGGACACTTTATGTGAGCAGTGCCAATGATCCTACTGCCTGCTAGCTGCCAAATGTGTAATTCATGGACTGCTTCAACTCCTTCAAGGGTACGTAATTTTGAGTTCAAAGAATGAACATCTATTTGTTTGGGAACAGTCTGTAGAAGTATAAGGGCCGACTCCCTAAGTAACGGGTAAGTTGTGTAAAGGAGTATACAAACCATCATCAAACAAAGGATGGGATCTAAATATAGCAACCAGCATGGACCAGCCACTGTAATGCTCTCTTGCTCAGACCCGTTTGCTCTGCCAAGTGTTTGGGATAAAGTAGCATTTTCCATGCAATGATTACTGACGCATGGATTAAAGCAGGGCCCATCTTTGGGGCATGGATTCCACAACCCATAAAAGAGCAAGGCATTCACTACCACGATTACTGAACCTAAGGCATCTCCAAAAACATGCAGAAAAACTCCACGCATGTTAAGCTGTGCGCTAGAGTCTTCTTCAACCTCCTCCACATCCAGAGGATAATGACCAGCATTCCCATTCACTTGTAGGTCAGTCATGTCGTCTTTCATATCACCTGACAAGAAAACAGTAAAACTATTAGGCATATGCTATAAGACATTATATTACATTACTATAATTCCATATAAAATAATAACCAACACTAAACTTGCCACATTGCGTACGAAACTGAAAAGCAAGCAACTCTACCCATAACACTTAGCAACATTTTCTCTGGCTGAGAAATATTCAGTTGTCCCAATAATTGATCTAAATGGTCTAGAAGGCAATTGTTTCTACATGGAGCTTAAAGATGCAGAGTGGCAAAGTATGAAGATGACCGCATTTTAATTCACACCGTTTTCACGTTTTCCAGCTCTTTAACCATTTGACTACTCACTGTTCATTTCTTAAACAAAATGCAGAATTACAGAGCATATATAAAAAAGCTGGTTAAGTAGCTAAGTAACTTACATTTGTTCCCTCTTTTGAAAAGCCATGCGGCTAATCACATTGCTAAAATCTCTCTTAAACCATATGACTGTATTGCTATTTTATATTAAAATTTAGGCGGCCAGAAACTCAAAAGCTGTATGGATATTGCTTTACAGTAACTTCTTCTCAGGTTTAGTAGTACATTTCCAAAAGACTTCTGAATTCAAGGAAGAGGAAGTTTTTCTGAGATGGCGCATGGAGCCAGGAGAACTGTGAGATACAATGAGCTGACTTTTAGGTCTAAACCGCAGAATTTATCAGCAGTATTGACTACAGGACAGTGTAAGTTATCACTGAAGCTCTCAGAGGCTATGAACTAGTGTTATTTATATTTCAAAATACATTTAAAAAAAGTACTAAAAAAACATTTTTTAAGTGACATATAGCTGTTGATGCCCAAAGCCATATGGCATGGACTGTGTAATACATAAATGAACATTTTAGTGCCCTTCTTCATCAAAACTGTCTGCGATATTACCACTCCATCACACCTAACTAGCTATATAGGAATAAATGCACACATCATTACAAAGAAGAATGTTTTTTGAAAGAAAAACATCTGCCAGGGTTCAAAATTCAAAGTGTTTTACATGATTAACCTCCTACTTCTCTTCAAAAGTTCTTCTTTGGACAGAAGACTTCCAGTGTTAAAGAAATGTAACAAGCACTGGCCACTGGCCTGACAAACTGAAACAAGGAGCTCTTACTGCTTCTGTGGTTATTCAGTTCAGAGCTTTGTAAACATTAACACGTTAGTAAGACCTGCAGCTTCTGCCACTCTGCTCTCATGACTGTGATTCTGTAATCATAAAGTGTCTACAAGTTCTTTCCTCTCTGAAGAAGGGGCGGGCTCCTACAAAGGCAGCTCAGCGGGTGAGTTCCTAGCCCCAGGCTCACAAGCTCGTGCATCACACTTCTGTCCTAAAGTTCCAGCTACATTTTCCACACAACCTCTAGGAGTTACGGAATATGGGACCTGTAACTTTCAAGAGAAATCAATGAATTAGAGGAAAATATCTCAGGTTACAGAGTTCAGACCTCAGGGTCCATGACGAGAGCAAGGAAAGAGGAACACTCAGCTGCGTACCAAGTACTTGGAGCAAAGGAAATTTGAAAAGTCAGTAGACCTATCTGTAAGGGTGGATAACAGGAAACACGGTTCCAGAAAGCTCTTGAGATTTTTTTTAATGGCAAAAGGTTAAACCGTGTCCATTTGAACTACGCTCATTTAAATCCAACTATAAACTGATTACTTCACATAAAGTGTATGCATAAAGATACCTGTGCAGGACTATCTAAGCCTAAGGCTATCACTAGCTTTCCACTTCCACCTTAGGAAATTGGGGTCTACCCCTCTTTGTAATTTCCAACCAAGTTACAGTATCACTCTCAGTCATTTCCCTAGCCTTCACCTACACCTCTTACAGCTTCTCACAAGTCTCCAAGCACCTTTACCTGTAATATTTCCATGGGTAAACTATGAATAAGTCCATCCATTACATAATCATGACAGGGCATAGAAGGAAATACAAACTTATTTCAAAGTTTCACTGTGACCAAAATTATGCCCTATTACTACCTAAATACCCACAACAAATTATTTGTTATGGCCAGAAGGACATCCATGAGAAATTCCAGACAAGTTAGCTCAAAACAGCATATGTTTTAATCCATGCTATAAGTTAATCTTTTAGTCTAGAACTAGTCCAAAACTTGGCTAAAAGCACAACATAAGTTTCACCATGCAAGAACAATTCACAAGCCAAGATATCTATTAGATCAACGGTTAGGAGAATTTTACATTGTTTGAAACTAATTATTAGGATACCTTTGTTGGAACTAACCCAACATTAAGAGCTTATTATGCGGTCAAGCAAATGGTGTAATATATTCAGAGGAACTTTCCTATCCTCTTGCAAAACCTGTCTTTTCAAAACCAACATGGAGTCAAAACACTAAAGAAGAAGAAAAGAGAGAGAGAGAGAGAGAGAGAGAGACTGCTAAGTTTCTCAAATGTGTATTGGAACCTCTGACCACAGACAAACCGAAACTGTAGCAAAGTTCACTCTGCTCAACTAAAGCTCAGTTTAAGCTAAAACAGTGGTCTCCTGGTGTTGCCCTGAAAATGAAGGAGAGACATGGGTTCTGAAGACTGAAACCCCTTCCTCCTGGTAACGGGGATGCCATATGATTAGAGAAGTGGCAATTATGCACCTTTCACTCTGCTAGCACGCAGTACTTGGTTTTGACCAAGTGACTTCAAAATAAACTATCCAGGCTTCTGGATCCGTTAAAAAAAAAACCCAAGAAATTCCCTCCCACAAAACAGACACTTTGATCACAATCGGGAAGGGAAGATTTTAAATTTATCTCTTATGTGCAAGTGAGTGGGAAGGTGCATGCTTTAGAAAGGTAAAGAAAATTAATTCAAAGAACCACGCATGTACTCTGAAACCAGTGAGCTCCACATTCAGTGCCTATTGCATGACTTCCACAGTTCTGACTGGTAACTTCCAGGACTTCTTCCTATTAATACATATGTCACAAAGAAATACAACATTATGGCAACAGAATATACTTTAGTACGTTACGTTCAGATTGAGATTAGCTTCTCAGGTAGCTAATAACTGACCCAATGGAGAGATCCGGCTGTCAGGACCAAGGTGTTGAGCTGCGCTCTATTTGATGTGCAGCCAGTTCAGATGGCATTAGGGCAACGTCTTGTGACAGCTTGTGTCGCTAGGCAAAAAACACTTGTCATGTGCTTTCTCTACCAGCACCAACTTTTTCCAAGGCAAACTGCTTTACCCTAAGACTCTTTCACACTCTGACCTGTCTGCAAGACAAACACACAACCCAGGGCACTCCTTTTAGCACCTGAAGGAAAGGTGTGAGGTAGAGGTGTAACAGCTGTGTGCCCGAGAGCACCGCCAAGAAAGTTTCTTGCCTATTCCCCAGGAGGAAGGACAGGTGGTTCCCACGAAGCCCGCACCAGGTGGGACCAGGATGCCCACCACCCCGGTCAGGGAAGGGACCTCTCCCGCTCTCCTGGCACTTCCGTGCTGGGATGGGGCAGAGGCACTGCAGGGCTTACCTAGCTTCTCCTGGCTGACTCCGTTGGAGCTGCTGCAGTTCTCCACTAAGGTGCTGGTCTCCTCCCGGTGCAGCGCAGCCTCCCCGTCCCCGGGCGGCTGCTCGGCCTTGGGGCCACTGCGGGGGTGCTGCCTGCCACTGTGCGAGTGCCCGTGGCCGTGGGAATGGCCGTGGCCCCCAACACCGTGGTGGTTGAAGAGGCAGAGCCCCAGCAGGTTGATGATGAGTCCCGCCACCCCCACGCCGATGACCACCAGCGGCTGCTGGATCTCGTGGGGCTCCGTGAAGCGCTCGATGGCCTCCAGCAGGATGGTGAAGCAGAGGGCGGTGAGGAAGACGGCGTTGACGAGGGCGCCCATCACCTCGGCCCGCACCCACCCGAAGGTGTTCTTCTTGGTGGCACGGGTGCGCTGGGCGAAGCGCACAGCCACCAGCGCCACGACCAGGGCCATAACATCAGAAAGCATGTGGAAGGAGTCGGAGAGCATGGCCAGCGACGACGTGACCCGGCTCACCACCACCTCCAGCACAAAGAAGAGGAAGGTGAGCGCCAGCATGCACAGCAGCCGCGCCCGCCGGTTCTGCCACCACCGCGGCCCGCCCGGCCCCTTCGCCGCCATCCCCCCGCACATCGCGCCGGGGCAGCGGCTGCCGGCCCGGCCCGGCCCGGCTCGGCTCGGCTCGGCGGAGGCGCGAGGAGAGCGGCCAGCAGCCGGCGCAGCGAGCGGCCCGCGGGCGCGGCGGAGCCCCGAGGGCGAGCGCGGCCCCTTCCCCGCCGCCGCCGGCCCGGCACCGCCGCTCCCTCCGCAGGCGCTGGGCGAGCAAACTTTGCACCCGAGCCCCCTCACTCTTTCCACACGGAACCCGAGCCGGCAAGGCCACGCCCCCACGCCCGCGCCCCATTGGCCGCCGCTCCCCCGCCCGGCGGCGCCCGCCCGCCCCCGCCCCCCGCCTCGCTCGCCATTGGTCCGCGCGCCCTCGCGACAGGCGGCCCCGCCCCCCTTAGTACCGCCCCTTGCGGAGGCCGCCCCGCCCCGCCGGGCCCAGCCGGCGGAGAGGGGCGGGGTCGCCTGTGACGTGCCGGGAGCGCCGGCTCCGATTGGCTGAGCCCGTCGGCTTCCCCTCCGCCTCCCCCGGCCACCGCCCCCGCCCCGCGGCGAGCGGGACTCGTGCAAAAGGTGCGCTTCACACGGCCCCGGCCCGGCGCACGCTCGGGGGCGGGGCTCGCCCTGCGGGCCGGGCTGGGGCGGGAGAAGGGCGCGCTCCGCCGTCGGGGGCCGCGCGCGGGGCCCGCTGGGGGTCAGCACCGGTCGCCCCCTGGGCTAACGGCCGCGGCGCACGGGCCCGGCGGGAGCCGCGAGGGCCCAGCCGGCCGCCCCCCCCCCCGCCCCCCGCCTCCGGCCGGCGCGGCGGGAGGTGAGCCCAGCCCCGGGAGCTGGCCAGCGCCGGCGAGCTCGCCGCGGCGGTGCGCACCGCCGGCAGCCGCGGAGCCCGGGCTGGAGCGGGGGGGAAGGCCACGCCGGCACCGCGAAACCCGGGGGTCGGGGAGGTGCCTGCGGAGGGCCCGCGGCGGGGCCTGGCCGCTGGGCTCTCGCCCCCGGGCAGCCTTCCCCGGGCGCAGGCCGTCCGCCCCTCCGGCCTCTGTCCGGGCTGAAGCCCTGGCTGTGGCGGGCGGGCGTTCTGTGCCTGTTGGGTTGCGAACGCGAGCAGGAGCCGCGCCGGCCTCGCAGCTCCGGAGGCGGCAGAAATGGCCTTGCCCAGCCACGGGCCCGCCGCTCCTGCCCGCTTGCAGAGGGGGAACTCGGCAGCCATCCCCAGCTGTCAAATCGACGGGCCCGTGTTCCAGCTACCACACACGCTGCAGTACATCCCGACGGCTGTTTCCTAACGCCTTTCTAACTCCTAGTTTTGTCTGAGGTCTGGCCTTTTTGCAGGGGCATTTCTACTTAATTTTTCTCCTCTTTGTACCACTGAGGGCAGTAGGATGGGTGATGATGCAATAATAACTGATGAGCCGTTTAAAAAGTTTAGGAGGAGGAGGTAATTTTGCGTGACGAAGTTTTGAAAAGCTCTAATGTAACAAAAATGCATAAATGCTAAAAGGACACTCCCTAGATACTATTTATTTTATTAAACTTGTTGTAGTTAAAAAAGGAACGGGAAAGCAAATATTTTGAGACACCCAGAAAAAAATCACAAAAATGTAACTACAAAAAAAGTACTCACAAAAATTACAAAAAGGCAGAGCTGACCTCTTGCTTTGCCTGCTGTGTTCCAGGGAGCCAACAAACATGGCAGCAAGAGAGTGTTCAAGAATATTCCGTGAGTGGAAAATGGAAAGAGGAAACAAATAGCCATAGCTATTTGTAGCTATAGAGGTGTAGCTGCGTGTATGAATATATAGAGGCAGTAGGAAAACTGGTGCCCTGAAAAGGAAGATCTAGCAAGAATGTAAAAGCCTGTTGCTATACTTAGAGATTCCAAAGGGATCATGATTCAGGGTTCCTGACAGCTGGAGTTGGACAGCTAGTCTTGTTTCATTAGGAAAATGGCAGAAGGTGTTCACACTTCCACAAGAAAAGAGTTATCAACAAGCATAACTGAGACCAGTAGGTCAGGGCAGGCTTCCCCTAAGCTCAGCAGAATCACAGCGAGTCCACATCTGTCTACCACGTTGCTCTAATCTGTGCATGCCACCCCCTCTTCTTCACTTAGGCTGCAGTGTTACGCTCTTTACATTACAGACGTGGCTTGGGCACCACAGGCACTGCTGTACTGACCTGTGACCCTGAACCCTGTTTTCTGTGAGATTGTTTGTATGTCAAAATTGAGGTCTGCTATGTGTTTAGTGTAGCTGTAGGAACCCGTGTGGAATGCTTTAATGACCATCGTAACGAGTACTGTAAGAGAGTTGGTAATTGGATTGCTATAACATTCTTATCTACTTGGCTTCCCATATGCCATAATATCATTTAATAAGATGTTGTAAATAGTCAGGAAGCTGGCCAGCAATTATACTGAAACGGAACATGCCTATGTCCTCTCCTCCTCACCCCCACACAAGGCCATTAGTTAATAAGGAAGAATTACCCAAATTTAGGATATATAGGTCAAAGAAACTGGTTCAGCTCAAACGTTTTTTAATTCCTGCAGGTGGGGCGGGTTATCATTTCACAGGGATTGGTGTTAATCCAATGGAATTTTGCTAGGAAGGAAGGGAGGACAAGGAGTTTAATGTCTCATTGGCTGGACTTCAGGAATTACTGAAACTGAGTGTTAGTTGGTTGCCCCCATGATGTCATCATAGTTTTCTTGATTAGAACTACTCAGTCCCCTCCTGAGTGAAATAAACAGAATATCAATATCAGTACCACCCTTATGAATAAAACTTAATCAGCATTGAATATAAACTGTGTCAAGAGCTTTGACTGACTTACAGGAGGGAGTTTTGGCTTTTTTGGCTTCTTTCTTGGTATGTAAACAATGTCTAGATCAATTTGTGATCCTTTTAACATTTCTTCACCATGAGACCTCCTAATCTGCTCAAGGATACCATATAACTGGTCAGTTTGCTGCTGTCTTCCCCTTACAGGATGGCGTGTTCTTGATCCTGCCCTTGTCCAGGGATAGCTTTTCTTCCTACTATACCAGGCTGAATACTGAATTCCCCTTGGGGACAAAAGCCACAAGACCTGGACCATATGCCTCAGGAGAGTGGGAGGGCATGGTTTCTTCCCAGGCTGGAAGTAATACCGGCTCCTCAGGCTTTCTGCTGCCCGATGAATAGGGCTGGGCGTATAGTTTTGTCCTGCGGGACCCAGCAGCCACCGTTGTCTTCATTGGCTTCAAATACAGGAACTTTGACGAATAATCCCCTGTGGCAGCCCAGTCCTGCTGCGAGACATAGACTGGCAGCTGGACCACACAAGAGTTTGCGTCGCTAACTCTTCCCCAGATTCTTTCTCATGAACCAGTGTGCTCTACACTGCTCTTCCCAGACTTTCCTATTGTATTAGGATATATCAGCATCCAAGAGGAACAGAGATAGTTCCTAAATTTAGGGCTGTCCATCTGGCAGCATTATAAATTTTAAGATTAATGGGAAGGTGACTGATAAAAGTGTCTAATGAAGCCATAAATGATGTGTTAAGCAGAACATTTTGTTCCTGCTTATGCTTTTGAGGAGAATACTGTGCCTTCAAAGCAGGGAGGACTCCAGGTTTTTGTTTTTGGTTTGGTTTTTTTTTTAGGCTTCCAGGCATTGTTCGTGACTCACCGAATTCTTTCTCAGCTCAGCTTCCGGTCCGCACATGTGGAAGGACCCATCTCCAAATCTGTTTACTTACCGTAAATGCTGCGTGTTCTGAGGGGAGAAGTAACTGAATCTCCGGTATGCAGCTCTGTACCACCCCAGAACTGGGTGACAGGATAGGGAAAGGCTAAACAAAAAGCTGCTGCTTGCCACCTGTTGTGAGGTAAAATGTTTTGCACTGAAGGCTGCTGAGCTCTCTTAAGTCCCCTGAGCACTGCGGGGAGAAGAGGACTTTGGTTGGGAGATTCACTATTACTCAGCATGTTTGCCGAGTAAATAAAGTCACTGCTTTTTCCTTTGAATTTCTGTGCAAGTTTGCAAGCAGCGAGAGCTCAGCCACGGATGGCTCTTCATCACTCTGTGCCTTTCCACTTGGAAAAGGTGAAACCCTGTCTGTGAACGGCTAATGCAGTCCCATATTACAGAGCACACTGCCTCCTTTTAACACCTAACTTGTTCCCTTTCTGTGCAGTCATCAGACCTGTCTGCTTTTAATAAAGGCTTGTGGGACTCTGGCAAACATGACTCCATCTGTCTGTTCCACTTCAAGGCTGTCAGTGTTCATTTTGGGCTGTGTTTCTTGCAGGCAGTGTCTCTCTCTCTTAGCTGTCCTTACAAGGTTTCTTCAAATTAGATCCAGTCAGTAACACCAAAGCGAACAGAAGCAGTCACTGTCCAGTTACCTACATAAACAAGGTTGTTCCTTGTAACGAAAAACAATACAAATGAAAAGTGAGTATTACTGTTCACATAGCTCTACGTCAAATTCACTGTTACATCCTGATTCAGGAAAGCAGCTTTATCAAGGAAAGGACTTAAACATGTGTTTGCAGTTAATTAAAAGGCCTTCTTTGAACAGAGGCGAGTTAGGCATGTGGTTACATGCTTTTGCTTGTGACCTGTGAAGAAAGATTACAGCTGTAATTGGCATTAAGATTGGAAATGAAGAATGTCTTGCTCTAGAAAGAGAATTCTTCTTCTATCTGGTTACTGTGTCTGTGAAATCTGGACTTTTTGGAAGTCAGTGGCAGAACTCCAAACAAGTTGAGGGGATCAGTATATCATCTGCTATACTTCTTCTGAACCTTGCAAAGCAGATTAAAAAACCCAATTTTACCCTTCCAAAATCTTTTCCCTGTAATAAAGAAACAACTGTTTTAAAAGTATGCCTTTCTTCGATCTTTCCTTTCTAGGTTAGTTATTTTGCTTTCTTACTATCAAGCCATTCATTTGATCCAATGGCATTTGGCAGCCTGCAACTGCTTCATAACTTCTGGCACAATTAACTGCCCAGCCAACCTAGAACTGTTTTTAATGAACATGCATTTTTTTTTCAGTGGACTTAAGAGCATCTCCTGGCTGCTTTGGTTACCACTTTGTCTGCTTATGGTGCAACTAGTATTTTTCTTAAAATTCACAAGTAGGCAGGCAAAATAGTTGCTCTAATCAGCTGTGAAGTTACTACTATTAAGGTATTAGTTAGAGCTAATACCTTATTCAGCCAGTGCTCAAGTGGATCCTACTAGAAAAATCACCACCATATTAATCATTAAAGGAAAAAAGTCAGAAAAAAATGTGGTGTTATTCACTTTTGCACACAGTGTGGCTCTCTGCTGGAAAAATAGTAACAATGATTCAACAAGGATGGGAAAATTCTGTAAATATGGAATTCGCAGAATGAAGAAATGTCTTTGCAGCTGATTGGTTGGTAACATTTTCAACTTACTGAAATAAATTATCCCTCATACGGCATTTTTAATAAATCATATTGTTAAGCTCTGCCTTTTATTATCTTTAGAAAGAACATGAGATCGCTAGCTCTAATCTAAGCCAATCCTCTTGGACGTGTGGCAATGAGTATCAATGAATCGATGGGTTTTTGCTGAGGACAGACACTGAGAGAGATCTGTGCTATTTGCTGTGGTGCCTTCTCCACCTACCTACAATATCAGGCCCTGTCAGAGAACATGCAATATTTTCTGGTGTCAAAGTTGGTTATTTGGGGCTAGGGATGTCCGCTGTCACTGTAGGATGCTGGATTTCATTGGTGTACGATTTCTAAAGGTCTCTTGCTGGAAGAAGGTCACTCAGTTCCTTTGAGGTCAGTCCCTGGAAGTCCCTATAAAAACAGCTAATACTGTAGGGAAATCATAAACGTGCATGTTCGGGCATTTGAAAAGTCAGTTCAAAACTAGTTCAACAAGTGCAGCTGTGAATCATGCGAGGCTGCAAAACACCTCTCTGCAATGCTGCCAAAGAAGAAATGCCCTTTGGTGGCACGTTTTGCCCTGATAAATGGGGCCCCGCTGGTACACCTCCGTATCTCCTGGGAGCTCAGTGACATCAAGGGCACGCTGTGCGAAGATCTGATTTCAGTCCCGGGGACTGAACTAGGCAATGTGAGACCTCAGTAGAAGAACAGTATTGGCTCAGAAGATGAAGATCCCCAGGCAAATTGGAATGAAAGCCACCACGCTGGCTGTGCATATACAGAACTTACAGGGTGGTTCCTAGAACAGCTGTGAGCACAGGATACGGCACATGCTGTCGTTTCTGCTCTGCAAGATGGGCCTGCCTGCAGCATGGCAAACGGCTTGGTGGCACAGGACTAGCAGGGCATGCTCAGGCATGGGGGCCCCTGTGCCACACACGTCCACGGGCTCCCACTCTGACCCAGCACCAGCAGGTCTGATCTGGAGGGCAGCCTCGGGCTCATCCTCAGCAGGCAACCCAGGGACACCTGGTATTTCCAGCCAGCTCGTCTACCCACACATCTCTGCTGCTCTTGCTGCCACAACTCACACCAAGCAAGAACATCCATCTGTCTTGATGACGCAAAAGTCTTTTTCATGTAAAGTCCTTCCAGTAGCTCTAGCATGCTCATCATTTTATTTTACCATTTATATATTAGATATTAGTTGTATCAGCTTGAGATGGATGAATTTCCCTTTATTACACAAAGGGATATTTCTGTGTAAAAATGGTGTAAAAACACCATTTATTTTGCTGCTTGAAGTGTTTTTGTTAGAACCTGCTTAGGTCTGTAGGTGCTGTTAATAGCTGTTCATCAGCCATTAGCCAAGCTCATGACAAAGACTGCCCTTTCTAAGCCGCAGATACTTAGAAAGAAGCCATTCTAGCAAATGATGTCGTAAAATCAATGTCATCTACTAAAAGCAAGTTTGCACCCACTATAAACATTTTCTGCAGATAACCATTTTGAGACCTGTTTGAAAAGCATCTTTGCCCAGAGCAGAAGTAACATTTTTTCAGTCCTGATCATTTAACATCCTCTCTCCCTAGGGCTGATGCTGTGGTTTGGAACGTGCTGCGATCCCGACTCTGAGACCTGCTGGACTCTGCTCCTTTCCCCAGGCACCAAACATGGCCTTCACATAAGGATGGGAGACATGAAGGTCTGTGCTATGTCTCATCATCTCTTTTCTTTTCAAGGATCAATTGTATCTGATGTTTGTCAAATCATATCCCGCAACAGTAAGCATAAACATGTTAACTTTATGTTCTGTAACTAAATCTATTAATTTTCAGAACTGCCTTCCACAGAGACCATTTTGTGGTCAACTTAAGCTGGTCCAACTAAAAGCTGGTGCCAAAAAGGGCAGTCACATTTCCCCTTCAGAAATGACATTCCTGCCCCCAGCCAGGCCTCAGGTCTAGCAATTAGGGCAGCTGATGCCATGAGGGGCATCAGCTCTGCCTGCCAGTGCAACCAAAACCAAATTCTTTTTCTTCAGCATTAGTTTTCAGCCAGTTCAGCAAGTTAATCCTATTTATCTAGGGCTGCAGGATTGCTAGAGCTGACACATAGGACCATGTGATTAGGGCAGGGAAAAGTGTGTGACTGTATACTGGCCACAGCCCATAGTTGCTGATGCTGATCATGAAACCACAGTCTCAACTGGACAGTAAGGGAGGGATTCATGCCTGGGAATTGGTAGCCGACGCACAAAAATCTTCAGATCACGAGTCTCCCTTTAGAGTCAGTAGAGATCTAATCAGCTTTGTCAGTGGAGCCTGCAATGTGGTTTATCTCCTCTTACAGTAGTATGTACTTGATTAGATGAATCCCATCCTTGGAGTGCCCATTTCTGTCGTTGACTATAAAGAAAGACTGGTGTGGATAGCTCAGAGATTAGGTCAATGGCTAATGAGGTGACTCCTGCCGCCAAGTGTTAGTTCTGCCCATAAGACAAGGGTTTTTCTTATTTGTGCATTAAAGCATGAGTTAAGTGAGTTCTTTAGTGCCACAAACTGCATAATGTCAGAAGGAAGAGTAGAATCCAGTGGCCTGTCCTGCTAATACTAATGCTTATACCAGTGTGCTAGAAATGTGACGTTCAAAGCTGTGTCTCCAAGCTAAAATTCATAGGCATAGCGGAGGTGTTTTGATTTAATCAGTTCTGGGCAAGCCAACAGTTCCCTCAGAAGCAAATAGGAGTGGTGGCTGCTTTTGGAAAGCAGGCCATTTATGTAGGTGATTAAGCATGGAGGAGCCTCACTTCAGGCATGAGTTTGCAAAAAACCTTCATCTAAATCTTACAAGCTAATTCTACAGTTCATTATGAATGGCTATTCACATAGCGAAATAGCGACTGTGAACATTGCTTCTTGAAAGCTTTATTTGTGTTGACCTGCTTTATATCTAGCTAGATGTTTCTGTCTTAATGTTTGGGAAAACAAAAGTTCACATCAGCATGGGTGGATTAAATGATGTGCCACAGTAGCTGCAGAGCCAATGGAGGGAACCCATTTCTACCACTGCTAAGATGACAAAGCAAATATTAAATACAGCAGTTACTGTGGCTGTCCCAGGAAGGACTTGTCCATCAAGTTTCCAAGTAATCTGTTTGTGAAATAGGTGCTCCATCTCCCTTATTGACTAACAATGTGTATTATCTGGTTATTAACAGTGGGGATAAAGGTCTTTTTCCTGCTCTATGTCAAGCTCTTGTGCAAAAAGCTGCAGTCAAACTGTGTATAACCTTAGGGTCGTGAAGAGTCCTAAGTAGAGTTCTAGGAATATGCTTATTCAGTTTTTTATTAGCCACATGTAATAGATATACTTTGTGCCTTTGCTAATTAGATAAACCAGAGCCTATCTGTTTCTTGGAAATTTCCCTATAGGAAGATACTCTCCTTGTAAAAAAGGGAATATGTTAAACAAGCAAAATATGTGCTTATTTGATGAGCAGCATCACAGCACGCCGGTGGTGTTAATGCACTGGTATGTGCATTTTATATCACTGTAGTGATATAAAATCACTATAAGCACTATCAAAATACGTATATATAGACACTAACTGTTAAAAAAATCAATGTATTAGTAGATCTTTTTCAAGCTGGTCTTCAGAGCTTCTACGCTTGTTAATAATGATAGACAACACCTTTATGTCTAATCCTAAGTGGGAAAAATGTTTCCCACAAGGTATTTCGGGTTCATGGAAACTTGACTGCAGCCTGTAAGCGCACAGAAAGGCAGTCGATAGTGTTTGTGTGCTCACGTTTCCCTGAGGAGTCGTAACAGGCTGGGCTCACATAGTCCTCCGTGGGAGGCAACCATACCAGCAGATTGCCTTCCAGGACGCTCTGTGTGGGTGAACAAGGAATCGGGTGTGCACGTGTGTGGCCCCTCCTGAAATGTTCGGTATGGTGACGTGCAGGCAGTGCGTAAGCTGGGAAGTGTTGCGGGAGGGAAGGAGGAGCTGCTTGATCTCTGTCGTTATAATTCACCACGGTCCTATGCAATGCTTTCCCGGCATTGACTCTGGCCTGATCTAGCAGTCGGGGCAGCCTGGCAATGCCACATGGCCCAGCACTTCCCACGGGGGCATGTAGCAGGACTGAGTCTTCTCTTTATTCATAGAATCATAGAATCATAGAATCATAAAATCATTTAGGTTGGAAAAGACCTTTAAGATCATCCAGTCCAACCATTAACCTACACTACCAAGTCCACTCTAAACCAATCAAGGGTAGACTAGACTAAACCATGTCCCAAAGTGCCACATCTACCTGTTTTTTGAACACTTCCAGGGATGGTGACTCCACCACCTCTGTGGGCAGCCTGTTCCAATTCTTGACCACCCTTTCCGTAAAGAAATTTTTCCTAATTTCCAACCTAAACCTCCCCTGGCGCAGCTTAAGCCCAATTGATGTGATTCATCCTGGCCCCACATACCACAGTGTCCTGCTGACCTCCTTAGTGTCTCTCTCACCCCCTGTAACTGTGTCACACAGCCTGTTTGTGCTGGTCGGGATGATAACACAGGTCCCTGCACATGAACATGCCTCTCTGGCAGCCAAAACCCAATAGTTTGCATGCCACCTAATCCAGCCATGGGTAAAAAGTGAATGTTGATCCCGTATCACGTTCAGCCTCTGAAAAGCCTCCTTGGGGTTGCCCAAAAGGCAGGGCCATGGGCAGCGAAGGGGGCTGCAAGCAGTGCTGAGTCCTGGGCTGCAGGCGGGTGCTCAGCCTTCGATGCTCCCTGCCCCGGGCAGGGCGCAGCCGGTTACAGAGCTTGGAGCTCGGTGCCGTATCCTCTGACTGACGTGCCCCGGCGTAACCCCAAACTTGGAGGCAGCTCAGTTTCATGTTTCTATATTACCTGCTCCACCCAGCAAGGGAGCCCTGCATGGATCTGTCCCTCTGGGCTGCTGGGACAGCACGCGTGCTCGGGGACCCTCCCGCCCGCAGCAAGCTGACAGGAGCAGCAGTGCTGCAACCAGCTCCTCATACTCACTCCTGTACAGCTGTTTATCTGGGAGAGATGGAGCCTTTAGAGGGGAATGGTCACCTCCAGCTTTTCCTTTCAAGGAAGGCCTGTGCAGCCTTTGGGTGTGCCTGAGTGCCATGATCTGTGAAGTCTGCAAGCAGCCTGCTGAAGCCACCAAGGTGGCAAAGCAGCTAATAATTAAACCCGCTTTTTCAGTTTTACTGCTTCTGTAGCAAAGCACTAAGGAGAATACAATGCTCCTTTACATCAAAAGAACAACCAGATACCCAAGGTAAATACCAGCCTGCATTTAGCATGCTAATTTCTGTGCTGGTATCTACTTCCCCTGACAGTTTCAGTGAGATCAGTGAGTTCCTCAGCCCTCTTAAAAATTCTCAGGGCTGTTGCTTTTAAAGTGACAAAGGGAAATAGTTGCATTTCCAAGATGGTCTCAGTTTGGAAAATTTCAAATGACCGTAACTGTAGCATAAAATGTGCACAGGCATTTATTTGCGCACAGTCTTGGCAATTACAAATGTGGCATCTTCCCTCTAACCGAGTGGCTGTTAGAGGTATCAGTTTAGTGCACACATGTGCACACACACAGAATAGATGCAGTTCAGGAGGAAGGTTAAGAACAACGATCCCTGCTTTCCTAAGTCCTGGGAAGACACTGTTGGCTACCTGGTGCTGGAGGTCAAACAAACAGTGGCACAGTGGTACGGTGTACCCAGTGGTACAGTGGTCAGACAAACAGTGTAATATCCTGGGCTTTATTTGTTCCAGTAAAAAAAAAAACAAAAACAGTGTGACTGAAAAATACAAAGGAAATGGAACAGACAGACAAGATGGAGCAAAGACAGCAAGAAGGAGAAAAAAAATCAAAAGTGGAGTTAGGCAGAGTTAGTTATTTTTACTAAATCCAAAGTTCTTGATTCCTTCTGCCAGCCTCACTTGATTGTTGGACAGTGGGGGCAGTTTCTACAGGTTTCTCTTTAGCTAAAATGACTTATTAATAAGATGTATTATTTGTAATAGACATAAGGGAATCACTTTATAAAAACATTCTTCTCCAGGAAGTAATAAAACGCTTGCTCAGTTTAAAGTCTGTCCTCGAGTGTTTTTGCTGGATGGGTGTTATGTGGTTTTATTCCACTGAATCATCCCCAGGGAGAGTAGAAATGAGGGATAGTGGGGAAAGAGGTTTGGAAACAAACACACTAAATCAAAAAGACAGGACTTTGTATGCAACCCAGGCCACAATAGCATCAATGGCTCCCACAGGGCCAGGATTCCTCCGGCATTTACAATCGAAGGACAAAGCCTAATAATCTTGCCCTAGCTTTGCATACTTCAGCAACTTTCCTCAGTTGTTTGCAAACCTCTCAGTTCATCAGTGTCTGACGTATGGCAGATGTCTCCCAGAGCTGCTGAGCACCCACACTATCATCCTTCTGATGTCACCCAGGCCCGAAACATAAAAGACTTGTTAGCGGGGGAAATGCTCAACATTTGTCTGGGGCTTTTAGTAAGACAGTTCTTTTGGGGATATACTTTGCCAAAAAGGACAGGTTTCTTTGGGAATCCCCTGTCCTTCACAGATGCTCTAAGGGAGATGGAAGAAAAATTTACTGATAATCTCAAGGACAAGTTCTTGAGTTGTTGCTCGAAGGTTGATCATTAGGGGCTGTAGCACTGATATGACTTCAAACGCTGACTTGGAGATTCTCACATCAAAGACTCCTGCCTAAACTGTGTAGTGTCTTCTTGAAACCTAGTCAGCAGTGATGGAAAGGTTTCAGGTCATGGGGAAGCCATCTCATTCCCCAATATCTTAGCCCCGCAGTCTGCCTATCCCCTGGCTGCCAGTGTCTTCCAGCAAGAGCAGCTACAATCACTCAGGTCCAGGCATTGGGAATGTTTCAGAAGTAGATAAATAAAACATTAATGAGGATCAATATGGGAGAAAATCTGGAAGTAATATGCTGCAAAAAGATTACCCTAAAACAACAGCTGAAGGGGTCACTGGACTTTTTATTATGCTATTTGGCCCAAATTTTGCAAAAAGTTTCCCCATAACGCACAGAGGAACAAGTGATTGTGAAATGGGTCCTAAATGAGAATTCTCATTTATAACATGTACCTTGCAAAAGCAATTACATGGAAATCCTTTGCTTCCAACAATGCTGAGTTGGGGTTAATGTTCCTACCATCCCAGACAAATGACAATGAAACCCCAAGTAGCTGTAAATAAACTCCTGTTGTTTAAACAGCCACTCTCACTCCTGTGCCAAAGGAGGATTAGCTCAGACAAAACAGAAAAAGGGGAAAAGATCCCAAATATTATCATTTGGTGCCTCCTCAGTAATCTATATAAAATTACCTAAAATTATTCTTCCTCTTTTCTGAAGAAGTAACCACTTCCTAAAACAAGTGAGCAAGAGTGACACTAATCTGAGCAACCTCGATGAGAAAGCAGAGCGCCAAGTGCATACAGAGACAGTCTCACCCTGGATTCAGGGTGAACTTCCTCTCCTGTGAAGGGAGGAAGCCAGGCTGTCAATCAGAAGGCCGATATTAAATTAAGTAATAAAATTAGAAGGGTAGATGTTGCCACGGAGAGACCTCCAGTTTACCTAGTGGTCTGCATTGGTGTGTTGTGAAGGACCCAATAGTTATGCAAAGACAATGTATCAGCATGGGTTTGTTTCTACTAGCTACATGCTTAAAACAAACCGAAAACCTCACTGCCAGGTAATGCAAGTCCTGAGTTTCCTTAGAATAACTCCCAGGTTGAGAAATGTCTAGTATTCTTTTAATGCATTTATTCTTATTTATTATTTACCAAGGGCAGGAAGGGACCTCACTGGTAATCGGGGGTCTTAAATGTGTTGCATGTGGTTAGGGGCATACGATGCTGAGACGGGGTACATAGCCTGTTTCTCAGCACTGCTGAGGCTGAAACAGGACAGAATGATTTACAGCATGATAAGCAGTTCCCCTGACATTAAAGAAGTGAGCAGCTACCATTCTTGCAGGCCAAGTCACCAGGGAGAATGAGCCTGTAAATGGGGGAAGAGGTTAATTGTTTTGCGTTTGGTGACTGAAGAGTAGAAGACAATTCTGTGTTTGTGTATGCTGAAGGCTGTCTTTACCATTGCAAAGATTTGATTTTATTCAGTGTTTTTCTTGTTGATGCTTCTGATTTTCTGTAGGAGAACAATTGGTGATTTTGCTGTAGGATCACTAAAAGATATTTGTTCACAGCCTGGTGCTGTGGGATACTGGATTAGGACTAAAGCTGACAGCGTCTTTGGTAGTACATGTTTGTATGATAATAACAATAATAAATCCATACAAAACATACAGTTTTTCTCCAAGTTTGTACCAATGCCAATTGGTTACATACAGTATATCTTTACATGTCCACTAATAGCTCCAAAGCTATGAAGAGTTAAATAGCATTATTCAGCATGTACAGATCTCAAAGTTCTTCACGACAGCACAGTAAGTTTTTCAATCTGAATTTATAAAGGTGATTGGTGGGTTTTTTTGTTTCTGGGTTTTTTTTTTTTGAGAAAGTTGGCAGTTTGCCCAAACTGAAGTTGTGGAGAAACAGCTTGGTAGGCAGTGCAGGGGCAGGACCTGGAGCAAGCCTTTAGAAACAACTCCCATTTTTGACCGGAAGTTTTGCATGCAACTGAGGCAATGCAGATGTGGCAGGCCACTAGCAAACACTGCAAATCATTGCAATAATGCTGAGCTTAGAATCAGCTTCTGTAGCAAGTGCTATTTCACTTCCAGAAAGTGGCTGTGAAGATGAATTCTAAACTGTAAAGAAACAGGATTAAAAAAGCAAGTGACCATTAAAGCATCTGGTCAATTTGAGCCAGGCTCTAGGATTTTATGTAAGAAGTTACTGCAGAGCCAGATTTGAAAACAAAACTCATGGTTACTGCCTGGCACAAACCCATGGCTGAGTTCCCTGGCTGGACTTTGCCATTCAGTTGAGCACATTCCCTGGAGCACAAGCAGAGGACCACGCTTCCAAGACCGTGATTAACTCACTGCTTCTTGCCAACACTCTTAACTATCTGGTTTGCACCCACAGCCATGCCAGCAGCAAGTGCAAATTAGCAGCAGTTGCAAGATGAGTCTGCCATGGATTCTTTTAGCCAGAACGTGAGATGGCAAAATGAAACAGGGAAAGAGGTTAAAAACACGCGCAAGTGAATACTGTGGTTGTTCATACACAACTTCCATTCCAAGCCTCTGAAACAAGGTTTCCAGGCCTCTCTGCCCAGAGAAATTCCCTGAGCTTAAGCAATGCAGGGTCTAGCTTTCATGTAGTTTCATGCCCTTTCCCCTTTTGATAACACATGGAGCTCTACTGAATGTGGCTTTGCACAGAGGTGAGGTCCCCCTGTAGCCTCCAGTTTCATCAAGCACTGAGGCAGGAATTTGGCTTTGAAGAAGAGTGGAAAATTTAGAGCAGGGAATTTTACTCATTGCATCTTACACAGAGATTTAGTGGCACATTCGTGTTTGCTCACCTGTATTCATCCCACTGCTGATCTGTGCCCATCACATTGCTGAAGTTGACTGAATTAAAATTGGTAAAAAACCATCTTACACCTGATGAGAGTGAGGCCTCAGCCTGCCCTACAGGCAGATGGATCCCTTTGAGTGCATCACACGGCAGCAGTTCTCTGTTTACACTTGTTCTCTAGAAACTGGCACAATGGTGAGAAGATTTTCCTAGCTTTCAGTTCACCTGGGGAGAAATATTTAAAATGTGCCCTAAAGGTAAGACTGTAACAATTCTTATAAAAATATGTTACTTTTCCAATCAACTGAATACTTCCTTGATGATATCGTTTTCTTTAATGCTAATGCTTCCTCCTGCTTTTAGCTGCAACCACAAAGTACTTATAATCCAGTACAAGCTAATTACGTGGATCATTGCCATAGGAGGTATTTGCTTCACCTCCCAGGAAATCATTATCTGTCATGATCTGCCATTTGCCCTGATGGCTTTGTTTATGTTATCATCCAGGTCTCAGAAAGTCCATATTATCTTTCCCTCGTGGCATCTAAAGATTGATTAGCAGTAGTCAGAAAAGACTTTACATGGCAATTAGCTCTCAAGTTGGTCAGTGACTTTAACACTTGCATTTGTCAGGAAGGATTTTCTAAACTTCCTGGATGACCTGAATAGCTGTCTAGCTCTGGGGTCACTGGAGTATTCCCTGATGGTCTAGGAAGAGCTGAGAGGTCAGGTGGATAATATTGCTTCTATTTGCAATTGAATGATAAAATGCATTATGAGCAGGAAAAAAACGCATTCACTGTTCCCTAATACTACATACAACTCCAGAGAGGTCTCTGCGATACCCAAGCTTGCCAGAGGGCTATTGATGCGAATTCTTGTCAAGGAAAGTCCGATTTGGTAGAAGCCAAGATTGGGAGCTTTACCTAAAGTGGCTTGTCTTCACTTCTGTTGAGGAAGATGGATCGTTTGTTCCTGCTGTGCCTTTGGCAATGCTCTTTCCCCCCAAATAGCAAACAAGTGTAAGTATTTACAAATATCTAGTATGTCTAATGCTAATGAAGTTGAAGTCCAGCCAAGGGTGCACTGAATCTGAAGGAAAGCTTGTCATTGGCTTTACTGGGCTTCTGTTGTGTCCTTGGGACTTCAACTGACACAAACATGTGCAAAAATTTGTATTATGCATAAGCTTGCTTCTGCTGTCCTTACAAGAGCAGGACCTGCTAAAAGAGCTGATTAAACAGTAAAAAAGTATTTAGCATCTATCTTTGCAAATAAAAAAGTTTTTCAGATTGGTATGAATAATGGGGGAAAAAATTAGTAGCTCTAGCCAAGTATTCAGGCACCTGCTAAGTAACTGCCATATTGCTTATAAACCTGCATGTTGCGATAATTTTACCACACACAAAAAAACCATACGAAAGTTGATAGCGGAAGCTGCATTATTGGTTATTACTTGCTGCATGTCAGGTGCAAGTCAGAGTTTCAGTTGCCAAGGAGGTAGACCTAATGCGTTAAGACCAATAATATATTCGCAGTAGAGAACAATGCAGTAATAACTGGGCGCATAAATTACCTCTGCTCGAACTAGGTAGCCCAGCAACAAGCATCATCTCATCCATCAGTCAAAAATTAAACCAGTCAAAAATGAAAGCTAATTAGCTAAAAGTTTTGGTAAATATGTTATGTTTTCTTACCCAGAAAGAACATACATTGAAAAATAAGACTATCTGGAGCTAGCTCATTCTAGGTATCTTTGTAGCCTTTCTTTTCCCTTTATATCATAAAACTCGGGCATGAGTCCATTTTGTAGAATGCAAAGGATTTTTTTCCCAACAAAGCTTCATACTTTCATGGCAGCTGAGCCTCAGAAGTGCACTTTGCCTTCAAAACAATATGTCAGATAAAGGTGCTCTTGCCTCTAGTATAGTAACTTCTCAGCATTGCTGATCTGGCTGAAAGCAAGATTAAATGGAAAAGCAGTATAACAATATGTGGCGTTATGCTATCAAGTCTGTGGAGATTTTTAAAGTTGTAAAGATTAATATTTAACTTTTAGCTAACTTTTAAGGTAAATATATAAATAAAACTCACTTCCAATACCTGATGTGGATTGTACTGTATGTAGCCTTAATTAGGCCAAAGTCTTCCATGGTGCTGAAATGCCTATTAAGCAGACTTCCAGGGCAGGCATCAGCTTCTATGCCCGATATACCAGCTTTACAGATACTAGGATTCCTCTGGCTTCACGCAAGTTACACAAGGGAAGAATAAGACAAAGACACGGCCCAAAGGCTGTCACTGCACCATTACTGGGTCCAACTGTATTTTGGACTATGAATGCTAGAAGCATTACTTACGGGGAAATGGACTTCACCTTTATCAGCACAGCAAGAAATACATACAGGGGCTAGGATGACGAGCAGCGTAAGGGAGGAATAATCTCTCTTTTTTGGGTGAAGACAAGAGTAATAGCAGGGAGCTTCTGCTCTGCCCTGGTTTTTGTGCCTGTGGAAAACTGCAGGAGATTGATTCTTGCAGTGAGTGCCTATCAACCGGCTTCTGCCATTATTGGGACCAGATCGCTTCCTCCTGGGTTACCCACCGACAGTAAAGGCAAAAATGTGAAATTCCCTATGATAAATTATTTTAAAATTGTTCCAGAGGGATTTATCTCTCCACCTGTTCAATGATATAGTAGAGATTAAATGACCTATTAATATTTATGTTTAGGAAGCAGCTTGATGGGCCTCTGTATTTAAGCCTGATATCCTTTAAGCATTTTATCTGCCCAGCTAGCCAGCACTTTCACACCATTTAAGCACCACGGTCACACAGAATGGACTGGTCAGCTGGCTGCAGAGGGGACAGTTGACCAGGCTAATCATTAAATAAATTACTTCGGTAACTCACCACTATTTTCTCAGTAAATTCCATTCCCTAGTACATGCACAGCTGCCCAAAGTTGGAGACCAAAGTGGTTGCAGCACTGCCACCAAAAATCTGCCCAGTGCAGAAGACCTGTAGAGGATCCCAGTGCTGTCTCTGAGCACCCCCCTGTGACGAGCCTGTTACAGATGGGAACCTAAGGCCCAGGACAGTCTTGATCAAGGTCACACACAAAGGCTGAAAATCGGGGATCTGGTCCACATTTTTCAAAGATGATGCAACCTCCCCTCCAATCTATCCTTAAGCTAAATTATGTTCTATGCATATAAAACTTCTGTAACTTCAGAGGTAACTTCTGTATGTCATTCGTGTGCCCACAACTATACATATTATTAAAATTCCTGATAGTGATATTAAACATTAATTAATTTATCTCATAACATTCGACAGTGTACACCATTATTATCATCCTGCAAGGCTTAAGCTGTACCATATACATATGTACAATTTATCTTCACTTCTTAGAGATAAATATACCCATCAGCATGATGGCGATGTTTTGCAAGCACTCTATAGGCGGTCACTATTCCCATAAATATTCTATTTATTTTCCTGAATATATTTGAAAATTACATCCTGAATGTGATTCCAATGCTACACACATGCTCTGGGAAAAACAATTATGCCTTTGTAGGAAAATATGCATTTCAGGATTCCAAAGCAAAAATCCTGAGAGAGAATGAAGACCATCTCCAGGATGCCTTCCCCGATGCTTGACACATACTGGTGGGAAGTTCTTATTTCAAAAAACCTCAAGAGACTGCATTTATCATATTAGAGTGATAATGCTTCAAGAAGACATTGTGAGTAAAGCAGCTTAAACAGCTCAATGCTACAGCTGTAACTTAAGCTGTTCTCATTTATTACTGCCATTGTGATTGATAGAGTTTGCACTCTCTGTAGCATTTCTTATTCATAATAGTGTAATTGTTAACTAAGACTTTAATTCAACTATTTTTATAAAACATGCATAAAAGATGCAAAATGGCAAATCGGAGATAATTACAATTAATTGCACCAGCAAGTACTAAAGCATCTGCAGCCTAAGAAAATCAGCATCTTGCAGCAACACACTTATGATTTACTGAAACAAAACAGGTAAAAATATATTTAAATCAGATCTTAAATGTTGTATGAATGTATCAATAAAGGACATTCCCAACAATTACATGGCAACAGTGCCATCTTGAGGTCAGTAGAGAATTAAAGGAAGAGGAAACCTGCAGGTATTGCTCTGAAGGTATTTTACTTTTAAATGCAGAAATTATTTGTTCCAAGAAAAAAAAGAGGAGAAAAAAAAAAAACCCTCTCAAGCCATTTTCTTAGTTTGGACTTGTTAAAAGCAAGGCATTTGCAAACACCAGCCATTTCACAATACAGGCTTTCCTGAATCATTAATTACTAATTTATTTTCTTGGTTGCTTGGGTTCCTCCTTTCACTAATTAGTACCTGCATTTTGCAGATGACAAAGCATACAACAAAATTCTTGCATCCTACATATTTTTTCAGAATAGACTTACACTACTGCATATTCTACCCTTTGCTAGTTTATGGGCTATACAATAAAGATCCACATGAAAGCCAGTAGAACTGCATTGCAGATCTTGTGATTGAGGCACAGAACAGAAAAATCTCAATATACAAACATGGTGAGAAAGCAGGGGTTCACCCTCCAAATATGTGTGAGAATCTTAAACAATATGAAAGGATGCAGCAGGAAAGCTGCACTGATCCATATGGCACAGATATTTTGGCTCTACGTACCTGCCAGACACTTCCGACCACACCGAGCTCTGGGTAATGACTACCAGAATAGTGGTAGTTTTAGACTAGCAATCCAAATGGTCATATTCAAATTCTTTTAAGCAAAGACTGTGGTGAAAACAGTAACCGCTATGCAAGCAAATATGATAAGCTCTGCTGCGTGGTTAAGAATCTGCTGGAGCAGAACTATTGTTTGGTGACACAAGTACTTGTCTATCAGCAAATATGCCAAATTAAATTGATGTTTCAAATAAGGTTCTCTTTTTTTCGAGTAAAAGCCATCTAGAATACCTCCTTAGATAACATTCATGGCCCAATAAAGAAAGAAATTTTTCTAAGAATGTATGTTTTATGGCATTTCAACCCAGAGAGAGGAAACCTTTATATGATTTTTTTTAGATTAATGAGCCTGGGTTAGTTCATGAAACTTACACCACCTTAAGCAAGCAACTCCTACTCTGGCAGAGAATTGGAAGGGAAAGATGGAGATGCCTCATGAGCTCCAAGAAAGTAAGGATTTGCTATTCAAAGTAAATTGCTCCTCCCCAAACACAGGTGCCAATACCCTGGATGGTGTCCTGTCCAGGACAGCAGTCTCAGGGGACCAGTTTATAACAATTTCAAGGCAAGCCAAAGAAGGTGTTATTTCAAATGCTGTGCCCTGAAGCAGCCTTTCAGGAGCTGATGGACAAGCCACTCAGCTGCCCAGGCAGAAAGGACTATAAACACATCAATTATGCTAAGCTGACCCATCCCACTCATTAGTCAAAGACATTAAACTAAAAGTAGCCTGCCTCGATAGGTCACCTAGTTAGTAGGAAGAGACAGCATAAAATCTTTTTGCTCTTTTGATAGTTAAAAGATATTTACAAGCACAGACAAAAAGCCACTGTTTTTCCACATATGCAGAATACCAATACTTCTTTTATTAAGTGCTGTACATTACATACAGCATCATTTTAACCTACAGATTGTGAATCTCTGTACATTTTTCATCTGAAAAATTTTTCACATCAGGTCTAAAAAAATCTGGTTTACAATATTCATGCTTTGTATTTTCAGAAGAGCAATGTATGGTAAAGAGGAGGACCAAAATATTGTTTTCTTTAATAATACAATTCATAGAGCTTGTTTGATTTGGTATCAAAACTACCTGTTTTCATAATATAATCTCTTATGCCCTTATCATGAACTACCTATCATAGACTAAGAGTTTGTATAACAACTGTAAAAATATATTTTCAGTAGGTTCCAGCTTAAAAGGAGGAAGCACAGTATCTTCCTATACATTTAATCAATTCTAAAAAGTTAAATACTGTACATCTATGTTACAGTTTCAGCGCATGCCCAAGATTTGTCTACTCTTTATTTGATAGTTTTTTTCCAGTTCAGACAGTGCTTGAGCCCGTAGATTTGCAGCATATAGACGTTTTTTGAGATCAGAGCATTTCCCTTTGGAAAGGGGATAGTTTTCCAGATTAACAGGAGGCACAGCATTCTCTTCACTTCCATCAAAGTATACTTTCTTCTTGGTTGTAGAAAAGGGGAGCAGGAGTGCATTATCTTAAGAAATCAAAAAATAAGTACTGAATTAGTACATCTGTCAGAATTTATTGCTTAGCTTATGTCCTTTAACCCAGTTACCCATTTTTCTAACTACCTATGGCTTTAAGTAATCTAATTAAATGCATTTCAGTTCATAGCAACAATTCTTTTCCATTTTTGGAAGAAAATTTGAAAACAAGGCTTTTAAATAAGTATTGTAAAATGATATATGCCACTGTAGTTTCTAGGGTGTACCTCACAACACCTAAGGAAATATTAGTTGACATAAGGAATAAACCCATGGAGTTTCTTCTGAAGGATGGGACAGTAACATAATCCAGTTCCAAAGGGAAGTGGAGAAGTAGGCTCTCAGCTACCAAAAACCTTGTCTTTCCTTCATAGCAGGGGCAGACCCAACCTGTCCAGAGGTCTTTCTACATTACCCACATTGTTCCAACTCTATCCTTGTATTAAGTCAACAGGGTACAAACTAGGCTCTGATTTGATGAATAATGAGTTTAGGTGCATTAACAATTAGCCAGTTGCTTTCACTGCAGCCTCCAGGACAGGAATTTTCACAGTATAGCTATGCTTTAGCTGTATAGAACTGCCACAATCAAAAGGCAGTTTTTAATGACTTAGGGTACAAAAACTACCATAAAAAAAAAAATGTTAAACCAGCTGAGTTGCCTCTAAGAGCTAACTTCATAAGACTCAACTCAGAAAAAAAGAATTAGACCTTATCAAAGGTCTAACTATCCTAATTGTAACTCTGCTGAAGCCTTAATTTTCAGGTCATTAGGCTAGAGCAAGGATGCAGTAAATACAGAAAAGCAAGAAGGACCAAACTGAAGGGGCTAGTGAATGTTTCAGCATTTTGTAGTTTCATATCAGTAAGCTATATCTAGTTTAACATTAAATCCTTCCCTAAGAATCAGAAAATCCCTGCAAAAATAGGGTAGCATCTAGGACACAGTCCTAGAAACCAGGATTTTTGGTATTCCATTTTACTGTGAAGTGAACCACACAACTGACTTTGAGGAGAAATTAAGGATCCAAGATGTGTGAGATGCAATCCAGTTGTGAAAAAGACAGTCATATTAGAGTAACTGAAGGTAACAGAAGCAATCTTGATAACATATTGGAGAAGCACTTAGTCCATTCATATCAGTGCAGGGAGAACTTTAGAAACAGTATTACAAAAGTACCGTGTAATGAATTTGAAGAGTAGCAAACATTGTAACAAATGTTTAATCAAGTGATCTACAGACATTACAGGATTTAGTCAGTCTTGGAATAACTTTATTCACTTTTCTGCATTGTCTGTCTTGAGGTATTAAGTACTCAATGTGGTTTTGCCCCTCTTCAAAAATTAATACCCCTGTTAAGATCAAAATGTCATGTAAAGGGGTGGGAGATGCAGAACAGAACAAAACCAAATGCTGAAGCTCATTTACCTTCAGTCATCCAGTGCTAGAGGCAACATCAGAAAGCCCCAGGCAAGTTTATTCTTAATTTTATATTCTTTAATGTATCAAAGTCAGACAAGATATTGAGACACAGGTGGAATTTTCAAAATTGACAGGAATGTTAGAAATAGCTCAAGTACCACTAACTTCTGGTGGCATTTTACTTGTGTTCTTTCCTGCTGTGATAGGCACTTCTTGGAAAAAAAAAAAACAACACACAACCCACAATTTCAGTTTTATTTGTATTAGAGGCAGTGACATCCTTATCTTGCTTTATCCAAGCAAAACTAAATGAAGAGATTGTTGTTGCATGTTAAAGGGTGTTCACATTTCTTTGTTCTAGAATACTGCTTAGGACCCAGCCATTTAATAGTCCACCAATATTATGAAATGCATTGAGATACTTGAATCACTTTTACTGTTAAAGATGGGTGCAATGAACAGATTATACTACCTCTTATGATAGTGAGGACTGAACAATCAAGGCCAAAGTGAGGATCAAATAATTATGGGGTAATAGCTACTGTAATCCAGATTGGACTACAGGTAGTCAGGAAGCATTATAGCACATTTATCAAAGCTGGGTTTTTTTTTTCTAGTGAGTTAAACTGCAGTACAATAAAAGCAGTTTGTACTCTTCAGTGCTTATGATGCACCAATCACAGCTGGGTCACTTGAAACAAGTATTATTTCTCACCTTGAAGTTTTTGGAAGTTGAACTAAAGTTGAAGTGGTTAGATGTGTGCAATTTTATTAAAATTACCTAAAAAGGTCTATAAAGATACATCCATAAGTAAAATAAGTACAGCTCTGAGAAAGTTTGGGCTACAAGTCAGCACTTCTATTAGCTTACTGCAAGAACCTAATTTTCAAAACAGCACAAGACTGCAGTGCTGACAGTGGTTAGTCATACTCATGGCTGAGCATCATTCATTAAGTCTTTTTGCAAAGTAGAAAATCATGAGTCTCTTCCCAACCATGCAGAGATAATTGGGGTTTGTATTGCTACAATGGGACTACGTACAGTATGCTGAGCATCAGGGGCATTCTTCTAGTCATACCAGCCTACATTTATCAGTGCAAGTGGCTTCTTGCGTATTTTCATACCTGGAACATCTGCACAAGCTAATGTCCTCTGCTGCTTGTAGAGATTGTAGTTCCTCATCAAGTTTTCAGCTCTGTTTTGAAAAGAGAAGTTTAAGCTTTTGTTGTAAGATTGTAGAGTTTCTAATCTAGGCAATTACAGGTTAGTAAGATACCTAGCAAGTTTGTCCTCTGCCAGTCTCTCTCGAACGCAGAGTTCCCGTTCTCTCTCTGGAAGTAGAAATACGGTAGTATGCAGTGTTAAAATGTAAATGTTAAAGTGATTGTGCATGATGGATTTTTTCTTGAAAAAAAAAAGACAGCAGTAATAGCCTGTCAGGTGTACCTATATTTCTGCTTCTATGGCTCTAAACAAAGCAAGATAACTGCTGTGTAGATACACCTTTATCAATCCACTGATAAAGCACTAGACAAGTACTCTGAAATGCCAGGCATGCTTTTTTTTCCCAAAACCTCTGTCATATCTGCAACAATGAAGCTATAGCAACTTTCTATTCATTAACTCATGGCACACATGACACCAGTTCTAAATAAATATTTAGATACCAGATACTACAATCCAGCTATGGCTCAACACCCTGTTTATAGCAGCAGCAGGTGTTACTCAGGCTCAGAAAACAATATATATGGTTAAAATCTGTATTACAGAGCATACTGCATACGCAAAGAGGTATTTTATGTGAGCAGGAAATCCCAACACCTGACGACCAGCCATCTGTACAGTTTCACAGGCAAGCTACCTGTAGGGTACAGCTTCTATAAAAGCAGTTGACAGTTTACTCAGGTGCATTTTGCTCCAACAGCAGGCTCACCTTAGGTTACACATTAGTATAGCCAATGTTAACTTACACAGAGTAAGTGAAAGGCAAGCTATGCTGCACAGTGCAGAACAATATATTCAGACCCTATTTTTCCTGTATACTTTCCTAATTGCCACTCATGTTTAATAAACTTCCCAAACCAGACTTCTATATCCAAACTGCCAATTATATCTTAGTAACTTAAAACAAGCATAGTATGGATGAATAAGCCCAAGCATTTTGTTTTAGTCTTTAGACAGAATTCTAGTAGTGAGTGCAAGAGTATCATATCTAATGCATTAAAATGAGGGTTTTGAAAACTGTCTACCTTTCCTCCCTCCGCACTTAATCTTTTGAATCAGAATCCCATTGCCACCCCCCTTCCCAAAGTGGAATATCATACGCTCCAAACGCTGCTCTCTCTCTTTAATGGCTTGTTCTCGCTCCTGTAATTGTTGTTCCTTCCGTTTCAGTTCATTCACTGCAGCATCTGAATGCTGCAGCCTTTCTGGCTCCCATGATCTCCGGCCTCTTTTATCAGAATTTTGCCTTTGTTCTTCTGTCACCAAGTCTGCTACCAAGGGGTGCTGCAGAATTTCTTCAACAGAAGGTCGGCAATAATCCTAATGGAGAGACATTACCAACAGGTTCGATCTGTAACCAAGAAAGATTAAGGCCAGGGATTCCCACACAAGACCCACCTCAGGTGGAAACCAGCTGAGGTTCTAGACAGTGAAGGAGAAGTCGGAGAAAAATGGAGTTAGGAGGGGATATTGCAACCAAATGACAAAAGCTGAGGGGGTGGCTGTTACCAGCCTTCAGCTCCAGAAGCTGCAAGTCTGGCTCTCCTAGCCCTGGCACCCAGTCCTTTCAGAGCCAGGACAGGGTGGTGAGCCTACAGAGGCAATTGTCAGTAGGTTCTGGAGTTAACACTCTGCATCTCTACCTGTCACTTGGTTCCTGAAGGATCCATACCTGTTGGAGACTTGGGTTCTTGTTACAGCTTTGTTGTCCCATGCAGTATTCTTCTCAACACCCCCATGCCAGCCATGGGGGGTGAGCTATACAATAGCCATATAAAGCAAAATCCAAAATGAAGACAAAACAACCCCTTCCAACTTCCAAACACACTGAACCATTTTAACTTTGAAGTTGTAAGACCTTGTTAAGCCTGCTGGTAGGAAATCCTGTATAAGCCAAGACAGCCTTTTTGCATCCTGTGAACCTGGCATAACACTTGAGCTGCTGCCTTTATTTAATGGACTCAAAGCACAATTCCTCCCTCCTTCCCCTACAAGTGATAATGCCAGTGACAAGGTGATAGCAACCACTACTTCACATCAGTTTGTTTCATAGTTGAGAAGGGAAACTAATATTTCAGTACTAGTTCAAGTTATAGATGGAAAAATTAGTAATTGATTCTTACCTTTACATTCAGCATCTCTTTGAGAAGTTCATTCAACTGCTCTGAGTAACGATATGGTATTCGTCTAAACTTCCCTTCCCTTATCTTTTCCGCCAACTCCTTTTGGTTGTAAGCTCTAAAAGGAGGCCTGAAGAAGAATATTTTTCTTGGATTCTCTCACTAGTTTTACAGGACTTATTTTTATAAAAAGAGTATCAGACTAAGAAAAAAGCTGCAATCAAAAGTTTGTTTTGACTACCTAATGTCAAGACCAGTAGAGAAATAAAATTCTAGGACTAGTCTCTGAAACCTTTAAGCTTTCATCTATACAAAATTTAACCATAAATGCATTAACAGCATTTACCACACTTCTGTACTTACGAGAGTGCACATAATTCATACAGGAGACATCCTAGAGACCAGATGTCAGATTTTTCATTGTATGACATGTGGTTCATTTGTTCCTAAAGAAAGAGAATGATCTTAAGTTTATTAACTAAGACACTGTTCTACTATTGCAGGATAATCAGCTACTGTTAAAACATGAATTAAACCATTACTTACTGGGGTTACTTTTAAGATTCCATCTTAATTAACCTCCACAGCTACTCTTACTAGCAGGATTTTAACAACTTATGGAGTACTACCCAGTAGAAGACTGAGGTGTTGCACTAATCTTCAGTTGATACAACTCCATATTTCAGTCAACATTAATCTTTCCCACACAAAATGCACTGTATCAGGGAAATAACTCATTCTTGCTTATTTCCACTACAAATTAAAAATTCTACAATCAAGAGATAATTTAATAAGCTCTTCATCTTAACACTATGAAACATAAAAGCGCTCTAGCTTCCCTGTTCCTTTTCAGGAACAAAATACTCCAGCATAACTACCTTACATCTCTAATATTCCAAGAGCATGTCAAAACTTACACAGCAAACAACCTTAATTAGAAGGTAGTGATGGTGTGAGAAAGGAGATTAAAATAACTGCAAAATAACCTTGCCTCTCCAGAACATATACACTCTATGAAAAAAGTCACCTGCATTTAAGATTAGTAACTCTTCATTAAAACCTCCCAAACATTCATGGACTCTGAGATCAACACTGCAGAACACAGATCTTGGAGGGACAAGAGGGAAGATAAGGCACAGAAGGGAGGTCTTACTGGAGACATATAATATGGAGTTCCAACAAATGTTTTGGCAAAGCTGGTGTCATGGTGCAATATTCTAGCCAGTCCAAAATCTCCAAGTTTCACATTCTGCTTGCCATCTAGGAAGACATTTGCCGGTTTTAGGTCACGATGCACAGTGACTCCACCATCACTCCGTCTGTGACATTCCTTCAAGGCCAATGTCAATTGAGTCAATACTCTGAGAACAAAGCTTTCTTCCAAGTAATACCTGAAAAATGAACACATTGTTTAACAAAGGTATTCTCTGAGCATACATCAGTTTAAGTACCTGCTGCCAGTCTTAGTTCTGCAACTTTAATACTTCTGCTATAAAACATCACTAATCAACCCCAGCACTTCTATAGAAAACAAACAGCAACAGGCATCTACATATGCTATTCTAAAAAAATGTAAGTTTAAAAAAAAATCACTCCAAATGTGTTGGAAAACATCTAGACTTTTGTTGCAGAATCCCCATAATATTCCCTTCCTCTCCCAAAGGGTCTAACAAATACATAGCATTTCCATTACTTACAACACAAACATCAATTTGCTGCTTTTGTGATGAGATCTGGCCCTTTGATCACTTACCATAACAGTATATTGTCAGCTGTTTCCAAAACTGTTATGAGCAACATACAACAACAATAGAACCAGGACAGGACTGATTTTTAATATAACCCTCCTAAAATGAAAATACTGATGTTTGGGGGCAGTGGCAGTACCATTGTACACTATTCTCACAAAGCAACATATGTGGCATCCTGTACTCATTTAACTTAAGAATGTGAAAACCAATATTATACTTAATAAATAGGCTGCTAAGTCTAAGATTAGACTAAGGTGAAGTCTTATCAACTTGGTGTCTCCACAAGCTTTATATGCAGGCACATAAAGTAGCTTTTAACATCATGTTCAAAATCACTTTTCTCTTTCATGTATTTTGGTGTTGGTGTTCCAACAAAAAAATAGGGTACGCGTGGTTTTACTGGCAGGCAAGCCAGAAAAACCCACAGATCAAGCTACCTATCTGCAAGAACTGTTTTATGTTTTCAACACCATGCATAGCACTGCAACAAGAAGCCCTTCAACAGCTTCAGCCTGATGAGAGAGCTCTTTTTTTTTTTTACTATTTGGACATAAACATCCAATCAGCTGGTGCATTCATTAGCACAATTCCCACCAGTGTTGTCATTTCATACAACCCTTTCACATCTCAAAAGTCGTTGGGTCCAAAGGATGAGACTTGAAGTTGTTCAGAAGTTATTAAGAAGAGAAACACTTCACTTGGAGCTTTTTCTTGTGATTGCCCAAGACACTTCATGCTAGATACTCCAGAACTGCCACAAACAGATTTCACGTGCCTTTCTTTTGTGCACCTGGCAATTAAGCTAGCCAGGTCACCCCCGTCACAGTACTCCATCACGATGTACAGGGTTGTGCTGCTTCTGTCAATGATCCGATCGTAATACCGGACGATGTTCGGGTGTCTCAGCTCGCGGAGCAAATTCACTTCCGAAACAAGCATTTGTTTCTCAGCCTCTGTCATCGAGCCATAGTCAAGCTCCTTCCATACCAAGATCTAGGGAGGATAAAAAAAAACACCTTAGGGAGTGACTTAGACACTAGCCAGAGCTCTGCAGGGGGGCAGAGAGGCTTTCAACGCCACTCGCTTATCCCGGAGAGCCGGCAGCACCCAGAGAAACCCACAGCAACGGCGCGCTGCGAGGAGGCGCGACCAACGGAGCGGTGCCTCAGCGCCCACCGCAGCTGCTGCTGCCGCCGCTGCCTCACCTTTCCGTCGGCCTTGCGGCGCACCTTGCGGCACTTGCCGTAGGAACCGGCGCCGATGGTGAGCAGCACCTCGTAGTCGTCGGGGCGGCTGGGCATAGCGACGCGACCGCCACAAGCGCCCGGGGGAGCAGGCTCAGCACCCGCGTTGGTTTAAACGCACCGCCCCTCTCTCCCATTGGCCGGGCTGGGCAGCCCCGCCCACACGCTCCGCCTTCCCATTGGCTACGCCGCCGTAAACAGCAACTGCCGGGTTACGGCCGTTACAACCGCCGGGCGGCGGCGTCAGGCAGCCATCGCGAGAGCTGGGTTGCACCGCCTCCCGCCGCGCCGGCGGGGCCGCCTCCCCGGCGGGCAGGGCGCTGCGGCGGGGGCCGCCCCCTTCCCTGGGCCGCCCCCTTCCCTGGGCCGCCCCCTTCCCGGGCTGCCCCCTTCCCGGGCTACCCCTTTCCCGGGCGATTTCGCAGAGTGAGGCGGGCGGCGACTGCGCGTCCTTCCCCGCAGAGAGGGTGAGGCGCTAGGCGGCCTCTCGGCGTTCCGCCAGCTCGATGGCGTTTGGTTTCCTTTCCTTCAGGTATTCTGAGGAGAACAAGCTCTGAAATCACCAGCAAACGAGCCCTTGGGGTTCCCCTCTTAACTGCAACGCGGGGTGGTCACCGCCCGGAGCCTCCCCGCAGCAGACCTAGAGCCGCATTTGCCTTAGGGCAGTCCCTGTCCCTCCCCACCCCCGTGTCCGCGCCGTTCAAAAAGGGCGGTCGCCTCATGGCGGGCTTGGATAAACCATCGTGCGTGTAGGTGTAAGTAACGTACTCATAGCTCCTCAGGAAGAGAATTTTTCTGATTAAAAATCACAATTAATTATCCCCTTTCCTGAAATACTTAATGTCTATTGAACAGATACCGATAGTGATACAGAATGTAAGATCTATGCTTTTGCATCGGAAGTTCGGCCTGTGACTTTAACTCTCAGTGGAGAGAAACTGCAGACTTGCTTAGAGATTCTTTGAAACGGTATCTTTGTACTGTAATATTAACAAACCTTGAACAAGCTCTTTAAATCATAGCCTGAAACCGGCGGCCACCAAGGTCAGAAGAACAAGGACCATCATCACCCAAGATAAGTGCAGCGAAACTAGTTAGGACTAGGACATACAGTAGCAAAGCTGTGATAAGCTGCTCAGTGAGCCAACTCATGACTATATGGGAAAAGGATCCAGAGTTCATGGGAAGGACACTGAAAGACCCCTCTACGAAGACCACTAGGGACCCCAAGGACCACTGACCCAAATCACCAAGCACGCACACCTGGGGAGAGAATATGTAAATCAGTTCTGGGGATTCATTATCCTAAGACCACCTTTTCCAAGAAATATGACGAATATGTATATTTCTGTCCTACGTAAATTGTGTGCCTTTGGTTGTGCGGTACGCATGTTAGGTGGAAGTATCCCCTGTGCATCCGGCGCTGTAAATAAAGAACGCCTGCTTTCTAAAGCTCAAAAATGAGTCTTAGAGAGTTTTCCTAAGCCATAATTTTTGGTATTAATAGGAAATTGGAAGATCTTAAAATGAGAGTTTTTTTAATATTGAGAAGTGTTTAAAAAAACCCAGCTATTTAAGAGAATAGAATATTGTTCTGGAAAATTGTCCTTTAAGACCAATGAGGAAAATTCTTTCGATTCTTCAAGAAATTATTCATTAAAAACTCTAAAAGTCATGGCAGCTTTACTATTAGACCATAGATCAACACCTGTGTTACACCATACACAAACACCTTTTGAAAATAAACAAAATAATGTAGTGGCTTGAAATGTAAATTTGAAAATGGGAATGCATGGGTCCATATCCAAAGGTTGAACCAGTAATTATTATGGTTACATTAAATGACACTAAATAACACCACAACATACTGAATAACGTTGCAGAAATTTTAAGAAGCATGTAGTGTATTTTTTCTAGCATCATTTAGGATAATTCTGGAGTGATGCCAGAGTGCCGTTTTGGATTCAATTTAATCTCTCTCCATGTGGAAGTGGCTATGACTGAAACAAGAACCACTAGTTCTTCAGCAAAGAATTGTAACACGCTTGTATAAGGCCTGAATCAGGTACAAAAGGGCACAGTTGTATTTGTTGACCTAGAAATTCAGCAATAGGACAGAGTAGTTTCTCATACTGCATCTCCACATGGTCTCACTAATCATTTCCCCATTTTGTTTCAGGCTTTGAAAAAGGTTTGAGGGGGATAGGTGTCATGCTGTTACCAAATATTTATGAAATATTCTTATATTAGTCTTTAGAAAAATCTAAGCCTTTACTTTCATCATCAGGAGGCACAAAAGCTCCTGTTATCCATTAGAAAAATCCTATAGCTTTCTATCTGTAGATGTCTATTCATTACAGGAAAAAATTATCAAATGAATTATATAGTGTAAAGACATTTTAGTTTTGTTAATGAGTCACAGGGTGTTATAAATGGTTCATTTTTATCACTGATTTTAATTACCTTAAAAAAAAAAATCCTCACATACACTTAGCATGGTAAATAAATTATGGCATTATGCAATAAAAATGACAAAAAATACAGTAGGTATTATTCAGGCTGTAAGCTACGTTTCTGGTTTCAAATATCTCTGTTTCAAACTTAGGTACTTTCAAACTAGCAAAAGGTCATCATGCATTCCCACTGTTATCAATGGGAACCTTTCTATTTCAAAAGAAATAGAGTAGGTTTTCAAGACTCTGTTTTGTCTAGGGACTATCTTGAAAGTTTCTTTAGAAATGTTGGTTTGAATCAGAGAAATGTCAAAATGTCATGCTCCAAACACAATGGCACAGTCATTTTACTTCTGATTATACTTATTTTTAAGAGCTGGGTAATTTTGAGAAAAATGCATTTCTAAAAGTGGTCATTAAAATTTCAGTAAACACTCCATTTTCTTTCTTTCTGATTTTCACGCTGTCCATATAAGAAAACCCAGAGTCCAGTGATTCCAAAACTATATATCAAGTCTGAAATGGGGGCCCCTTTTGTCAGGTGTTGTATTTTCAGCTCTGATCTCTAGTTCAGGAGCAACTCTTAGATTTCTAGTCTTGAAAATACATGTGCTGACTTCAGGTCTTTGAAAACTACCAAATAGTTTTCAATGATCTATTTATAATACTGCTTCTAATATTTTATTCTGCTTTTTTTACATCAAATTTCACTAATTATTTCCCCAAAATTAACACACAAACGCAAAATTATTCTGTAGTTTTCCACCAAAGTTTTTCAATTTTTGTGATGTCTGTCATTTGTGCTGTAAGGAGTGCATTTTCCCTTATTCCAGGGCCTAGTTGTCTGACAAAATATTGAATGCTGAAGATAAATAATATGGTAGGTAATTTGATACTTCTCTTAGATATTTTATTTTTTTCTTACGGAATTAAGTAAAAATAAATGGCTAACACTTTGCCTTGGGAGTCCAACGCAATATAATTATACAGATTAATAGCAAAAAAGTATTGTAAAGTACGGTAGAAAAAATATTATTCTGGCAACTTTTTTTGTTAGCCAATCAGAGAAAATTGCATGGAAGTACAGGTTCAGAAACAGAAAAGAAGATCAGTAGGAAAAGTACTGAAAATAAACACAGAAAGGGGATGCATAATGAAAAATAAATGCACTTTATAAAAATAATTAGAAAAATATCTGAGAAAAACCTTGTATTTTCTCTTCAAAGATGTGAAAGACATGTAAAATCATATTCCAGGATCTCAGAAATGTGCCAAAGTCTTCCAGCAAAAAAGGAGGAATTGAGTATCTAATATTAGCAAGGTAAGAGCTCTTAAGAATGCTTTTAAATGACAACAAGAGAAATTATAAATATTGGAGTGACTGAGACATGAGTGCTTTATTTTAGTTCATTTTCACCACATAAGTACTTTGGGGTTTTTTTTAATATTCAATTGCATTTGCCCTTACATGTCTTTATCTACAATGTTGTTTTTTTTCCTTTCCTCACCTTCTCTCATTTGGTCCATGCACAGAAATTTTACATTTACGCAGGATTATTGTACACAGATGACACCTTTTTTTCCTGATTTTCTAGTCTTTATGACTATTATGACTTTAATGTCAAAATTCATATCTAGGATTAACAAAAACGTGTAAAATGTTGGGATGTTAGACAGAAGCACTGTCTAAAAAGTACTAGAGGGTCAGAATTCCTAGTATTTTTCCTCTACTGGTTTGGGAGGGAAACAAAGAACATGTTCATTGAAGAAATTCTGCACAACACAGCTGTGGACAGGACAGCAAAGGAACAAAATTTAGCAGCATTAATTATAGTGCCTAAGACCATGCTACTTTGCATTTCTTGTAATTAGGATTCAAAGCCAAGTTAGACTCCAAAAGCAATGCATGCAGCAGGCAAGCTTCAATGGGGGAGTTTGTTGCAGCAGCTGTACCTTTATGGTTTTGCATTACAAACCATTAAAATGAGGAAAACATAAACCCACATGAAGTAAATTCAGCAGCAGGTTAAGTTTTTACATGAAGCACTGTAAAAACAAAAAGCAAACAGCATGGGAATTAATGAGGAGGAGACTGAGGAGAGCCAAAAAGACAGGTTTTTACATTCAGAGAGGAGCATATGAATTCTACTAACTCCAGATTTGCTTTATCCATTCCGTATATTCTGTAAAGGAATATTTAAATACAATACATGGCTGGACATTTTGAAAGTATATAATTACTTAGCTCTGTTTTTTGAAATGCAACTAACAGCCCTATCTATTATATATGTCTTCATATATATGCTAATTTTCAAAATAGTATTCATTTACCTTAAGAACAGAAAGTGCTTGAACTGATCTTTAAGACCACTGTTTAAACTTAAGAGAGCAATTTTTTGAGGTGCATAGAACTTCAAAAGTGAAATTCCCAAGTAACCTTAAATCCTAAATATATCAAAATTTGAAGAATTGGAATTGTCTCTAAGCAAGAACTCTAGTATGACAATCTGTTACTTCTGTTCTGGGCTTGCTTACTAACTCATTCCTAGGAAAGTAGACAAATTTTGGATCTATGCCTCAATTTCTCCTCTTTTGAAAGGGAAGTAGTATCCTTACCTTCCAGATTAAAGTTTATAGATAGTACCTCTCAAAATATTTGACAAAAAATGCTTTAAGGGATACAATAAGTAAATATTTTGCTGACTTGAGCTGCCTAGTTTTTTAAAAATCAACAATTCTAGGGCTTCTTATTGCAGAACAGCCAGTCTCAAATGTTTTTCCGTCAATTTATTTGTACTTACAGTCCCTTCGGCTATATTGGGAGAAATGTTTTCAAGTACAGCCATCACCAGATCTGCATGCACCATTATCGTCACAGATATTTTCCTTACCAGGCCAGTCACTATTTCTCTATGTCTATAGACCCATGCTATCCATCAGAGTAATAGATTTTCCTCTGCCTTATTTCTCCTATAGGAGAAAAAGGTACAGAAATCCCATTAAACATTAAAGTGAAATCACTAATAATGATTGCAAAATCTCTTCCACGTTCTCTCCCAGGTCATTGCACCTGCAAAATGCGATGCAGTTCAGTCTTACTCTGAATCCAGTACCTTTCTGTACACTCAGAAGGTAGTAAGGCAGTAAGATAGCGTGCAGTTGCTGCCAAATATCTCCTACCTTACAGGCCACCATGCCTGGAAAGACAGGCAGCAGAGCTTCAAATGGAAGGCTTCAATATACTCTGGGGTACTCTTTAATGACACAACAGCTTCTGCAAAGTCTTGATAACTCAGCTTTTACACTTGGAGGACAGCCAAGCCCTCTCCAGCTTCATTCACACCACACTTCCTTTGGCTGAAGCATGCACTCACTGACCAAATTTTTAAGACTGACTGCCAGCAAAGACACAGTGCCACCCCTATTCTTATTTAGACAAAGGCAGAGTTTAGTCCTCATCAGTCCTACATTTTGCTTATTTAGTAGCAAATGGAGAAGAGAAAACTTTAGTTACCTATTCCAAGTAGAATACCTGCTTCGGGTATTTTTTTTTGTAGCAGATACCAAAGGAATCAGTTTGCATACCATACTGATCTCAAATTACAATGCCTAGTCTTATTTGGGCACTGCCCATAATATGCATTCAGATTTTGTAACGTTAAAGGTTACAAGTGCATTGGATAGATGGGTTAGAGACAGTATTTTCCATGAAGTAAGATCCATAAACAGTTGTAGCAGTGTTTTAACAGGTGGCACCTGTCACAGTTGGGACTCTTGACAGTACAAGTACATGGCATACTGTGGCCCCATGTAGAAACATGCAGAAACCTTATAACAATCCTTTGCTTTGGAGATGTTTCTGTGCCAAAAATATCAGTTATATCTGATGTAATTGACTGTTAAAGAAAAAAGGCCATGTGGATGGAGCAGAGGATGGGGAGACAGAAATTTTTGGCAGAAGACAAATATTCTGGTACCATATGGTACAGAACTCCCCGGTGTCCCTAAGCTCAAATTACAAGAAATTGGCTGCCTGATTCTGAACAGGAAGGATCTGAATTTTAGAGCAACTGTAACACCCATTGCCTTAGTGGGGATCCTAATATATGGGTTTCCCAATCACGATACCAAAAAAAAAAAGATTTTAAAACAAGACAGTTCAAATGCAACCATCTGGAGTGGCATTTCCCCTGCAAAGGTTTAAAAGCCAGTGTTTACTTTGCATAGAACTGATTTTTTTGTCTGTTTGCCTATGGAAATGGAACTTAACTGATCATATCACCTGTATATTTCTATCAGTCTCTATATCCCTTCCTCTCCTACAAGTTCCAAGAACAGCAGAGAGGGAAGAAACATCCTAAAGTGCTCGGCTATATTATTGGACCAGAGAACCCACATGGATGATGATGATGATGATGAATAGGTTCACTGCTGGGAAAACCTTTGACTAATGTGTGCTCTTGAGACACCAGAGAATCTAACTGTGAGATACAAATCCACAGGAAAACAAACTTCATTAGCTCCACAGCTTCCTGAACTACATGGGTTTTTAATCTGTCGTGTATTATTCTGAAATGAAACTGAAATCCAGTCCTACTTATATTACGGTAAGGTGATTATAGTGAATACGTGCTTTCATGTGGAGAAAACGTCTGGTACTTACAAGCTCTTTAGACTAATGGAGAAAGGCATAACATGAACTGATTTTCAGAAGATGAAGTCAGACAAATTAGAGGAAAAGGCACAGACTTTTAGCTGAGAGAGCAAGTAACCTTAGGAGCAGACAACTAAGGTGATGGAAATTCTCTGACTCTGTTATGTTTACAAATCAGGACAGTGTTTCTTTTTGAAAGATAAACTTTAACCATATACAGATTATTAAGTTCTATCTGTAATAGCAGGGTGAAATATTCTAGTCAGGAAGTTAGACCAGATGAGAGATACAGTTTAACAAATTTTGCTTTCATGCTTGAATATGTTTAAATATTTTCAGCTGTCCTCATTTGAAGCAAGCAACAAGTATAGTGGTTAGATGTAAGTCTTTAAAGAGCAAGGTGGCCACCTTACTTTTTTCCTCACAATTTTTAAGCTTTATTACTGTAGGAGGCTTCCAGGAAGAGACGTAATGACATTAACATGACCTCTTGCCTAGGGAGCACCAAGTTCCGAGTAGAACTCATTATGGAAAATACAGACATAATACATTCAGGTTAATTGGAGAAAACAGGCAGCCAGCTATTGCAGGACTGATACAGCCAATATGGTTCTGAAATATTGTCCTATTCTTCAGATTTTGTTCATATAGAAATATCTTGAGAAGGAGCACTTCAAAAGAAAAGTATACATATTTCTTGTGCAACCAAGAATTTGGTTGCCTTCAGCGGGAGTCAGTCGGGCAGTTTCTTAAAACCAGCACAGCCCTTTAATGTAGGATTTTCCAATGCTCACAGTGTAGTTGACTTTTCTGTACTTCACCCACAATCCTGAATGGCTTCCTGTAGCAACAGCCTGATTTATCCCCTCAGAGCCCACACTGATGTGTTGCCTAGACATACATTAAGCTCACTGCAGGGAAGACGTGTGAGGCGAGGGCTGGGAAATCAGACTCAGAATGCTGTCATTCTTCAGTGAGCGAGCTAAGGACACCTATGATCATAGATGGGAGAACTTTTGTAGTTTCTGTACAGCCATAGGCATCAAGCAGGCTCAGCATTGAGGTCATAGCACTGTGACTCATGCTACCCACCACAACTTGCCAAACAGTGAGACTTAGCTGCTGGTGGCAGGCATCAGAAGTTCAAGGTTAATCTTCCAAGTGGAAGAGAAGAAACAGGTCATAGTTTTCCAGGTCAATGAAGCTGTTTCTGTCACATTCAGAGGAGAGTTATCTTGGCATCCAGCAAATCCAACAATAGAAGATGTCAAAAGCTACCTGGAAATATCTGAGGCCAGAGGAAGAACCTGCTGCAACAAAGATCTCTGTTCAGGGCTGATATCACTTTCTGTGGGATTACCTGTTCAGTAGGATTATTTGCCCTCAGCCCTGTGACGGACCACAGGGAGAAAAAAAGTCACTGCAGCACAGGGTAGTTTTACAGCCAAATAAAAATATCTGTTGTCAGGCTTTCCTGGAAAGGCTGGGCTACACCATCAGAAATTGCTTAGAGTGCTTAAGTAAAACAGCTAATACTAATGAAGTATTTAATACATTTGGCAGATGGCTATGCTTCAATTGTCTGTGCATGGAGAGGGCCCTATAAAGAGCAAAGGCACCTATAAAAAGATCAGAACTGTCTAAAGAGGCTAAATGCATCAGGAATGACTGTGTGAAGTTTGGAGCTCAGACCAGCTCCTAAGACAGCATCGTAAACCAACTTCAGTCCTTGTCATTCATTGCTTAATGTTAGAAAGCGTTATCTCAGAATCTGGTTGTCATATCCCACTGCTAAGGATGACTAGGAAACATGAAAAGTGGCTTGCTAGTGCTCTGCTCCCGCTCCTGAGCCCATCACTCTGGGGAGGAACTCCTCCATCTCCTCCCAAGACAGATGCAAGTTGATGAAATGACTTGCCTACCTGAAAGACCCCAAGGCACATCATGAAAGCCTCCAAGCTGGTGAAACATCTTCTGCGTAAAAGATGCTGGCTGCCTAGATATCTTCTGGTGGGTGGCACCCCCCTAGGCTGCTGAAAGGCCCAATTATCTTAAAAACCTCTGCTGGTAGAGCAACAGTACCCCTTTCATTCTTTAAAGACGCCTTTGTGTTCAGAACCCTCTTGTCCTCCAAATCTGACAGACACCTTTTCAACCTGCTGCTGGGGTTATGGGGAAGGCCACAGTCTTGGATATGTCAAGGTCCAAGAGAATGTCTCCCCTCCTGGAGGAGGAGGAGGCCCTGGGTTCTCATGTTGAAGTTATACGAACTTAATTTTTCACACATATCCGAGACTGAAACCATGCTCATCTTTCATGGTACCTGTCTAATCATACATCCGATAATTTGGGATGGTCTGGCTGGTTAGCATGTCCAGGTGGTACATAGCCTGCCTCCTGCTGCTGTTGACATGCACTGCAGCAGTAAATGGGAGGGTAGCATGGCTGAGGTTTTATATGTGGTAGCACAGCACAGAGGTGCAATCTGCAGGCTCAGATGTGTGACACTCTTCCCAGAGGGCTCTGGGTAGCTGCAGGCTCCTGAGCCTCTGCCGTGCATGTCACAATGCCTTGGACACTGTTCTCAGCTGCGGGGCACGCTTACGTCTTGCAGTCCCAGACTGACTAGGCCTGGACCCAGGAGCACCCCCGGGTATGAGCAGAGTTACCAGCCGATGGATTTGGCCTCATGGTGCCTACCAAGGCTTTTCTTAAAGGACCCTGAAGATCGACCTGCTGTGTCAAACGGCCTCCGTAGTAAGCCTCTTCTGCACTTTGCAGTGATATATGACTGTTACTCTGTCAAAAGGGAACTTGATAGGAACTGTGGGTATTACTTGTTACAACCCGAGCTCTTTCCTACAAGACACTACATGTACCACATTACAACAGGAGGTAATTCTGCAATTGTTCACACCAGCACACAGCAAAGAGCTTGTGCAAGACGGTTAAGAGATTTCTATTTCCAGGGTCACATTTTCTGAAACCTACTGCACAGCACAGTTTTAAATTGCCTTTTAAAAAAAAAGAAAAAAAAAAAAGGAGAAAAGGATGTCCCTGTCTTTTGGGGAATTTATTCCCATTTAAGAAATCTCAGTGCTGGAAAAGTTTCTGAAGCATTTCTTTCATCAGGATTATTTTGTGGCCTGGCAGAGTCCCTTTAAATGCTGGCAGTAATTCTTCTTTGCCCAAGCTGTCTCTCACCTCCAAAATACTCATCAACAACCGCAGCTACCTATCAGCTGTTACAGAACCATCTGCGCAGCCTTTGATCATGTTTTTTTCTTCCAGATTGCTATCATCTTTCTGGAAACTGAGAATGGGACAAAATGATGCATCGATGTTACACAGTAGGGCCGTATATTGTTAGTGGCTACAGTATTAGAGTAGTGGCTGCTGACACCTCAGGCAGTCCACAGTTGCCAGGTCTGCAAAATTAAGATGATAACAATTATTGTGGTATGCAACAAACAAATACATAAGGCCATTGAGACTTTCTCTGAATGTGAAATCTGATTTCTACAATACCTCGTTCAGTTTTGGAGGGGCTGAAGCTCAGAATCTGAGACTATTTTATTTGTTTCCATTTTGGTGATTTCAGTGTCATCTCAAGCTTAGCTTGAAGCCTGGAAATCTGTAATAAAAATCCAAACTGGAGTGTTGTTTTGTGGATCACATTAATCTGTAATTGCCCCCTCTTTTTCTACTTGAAAACAGAAAGAAAACTTTACTTGTACCTGTATTGTCAGTTACAACTTGTTTCAAAGAACCTGATTACTTCTGTTTGTCTTCCTGTTAGAAGCAAGCTTATCATTAAAAAGGATGAAGAGACATAACAGGCTCTGAGGATCAAAATTCAAGAAGAGCCACACAGGTTGCTGATGATTTAAATCAGAAAAATAGGGGCATTTTGTAGAAAATAGATGTGCAGAATTCAGTGAGAAAAAGCAGCAACCCTGATGTAGGTTTGCAACGTTAACTAAAAATAACATAACATTTTTGTGGTCAAATGCATGTTTAGTTAATTAGATCATTTGACTCACAGAATATTAGTTTGAATAAATACAGGGCTCCGGAGCGCTCCAGAGCTCATTCCCTTCTTGTCCGCAGGGAAGTACCCACATGGTATAATCCCAGAGAAAACAGCAGCTTTGCCTAGGGCCCCAGGGCATGGAGCTCATCCCTTACCACACATGAGTGCGTGAAGTTGCTTACTGGCTGCCATCCTGAGAATCTGCCAAATCAATTTCTCAGCATCTTCCAACTTGTTCTCTCTGATCTTCTAAGTCCTGAGAGTTCAGGCAGTTAACGTGTTCTCTGCCAGAGGTGATTATTATATTAATTAATCATGCTCCAAAGCTTTATATGGAATAGACTGAAGCATTTTACAGCCCAAAGTTATAATAACACTGCCTAGAATTATGTCAAAGTGACCTCACAAATAACATTTTTGCTGGAGTTGCTCACCACAGAAAAAGTGATTCTTTCTCTGGCCACAGGGAGCCACACAGCCACCAGTATGAGCCCAGGGAAGAAAGCAAGGGAGAGGGCTAAATCCACAGAGTCTCTAAACTCCATGCCAGGAATTACAGAAGTTGCTCTCTCCTTGAGGTGACCCCACCAGTTGCACCTGGGCTTCCCTTAGCTGTTTTCTCACCAGCTCCTGCTGACAGTCTTGCATTGTTTTTAGCCAGGCGTATAGAATGCCTATGTAGCAAAATACTTGTACCTGCTTGCACACAGAGTAATTAGTGCAGACTGTCATCACAATTTCTAAATTCCTTTTTGACTGCAATTTTAAGGTCACTTTGCAAGATGGAGGATGACCATTAATCTATGAAGCCTTACACAACAATAGCAGTTGCTTGACCCCAGAGAATAATCCAGGTTTTGTGTAATCACCCCAACTGTATGACTCTTAAACATTTGATTCTCTCAGCACAGTACACCAGTAGCATCATAGACCAGAAGGCCTAATCATTATCTCACATTCCATACATCTAAGATAGTTCTGGTATTAATGCACAGGTCTGGTAGCACTCAGCTTCATAGTGCTTTCTAGACAAGACCACCACATTAAACTCATTCAGCACCATTAGCTTCTTTCTCAAGACATCTAACTGGATCTTAGAGACAGAACTTGTGCTGCACTTTCCCATTTTCTCCTTCAGTATGTTTCCAACAAACTTCAATTTGGTAAGCTGGAGGATCCAGTAACAGCTCATGCAGATCTTCAAGTGAGGGAAGAAAAAACTTAAACGAACCAGCAACTTGATAGAGAGGCATCTAGGGAAAATGAGGTCCACGGAGGGATCAGTTTCCCTTGTTTTTGGCATATGATCATCGTTCCCTTTCTCTAGACATAATAGGTATGCTACAAAGGCAGAAACAAACCTCTTTGGGGATTTTGATTCTAGCTAGGTGTCTAAATAGATGTTCTTTCATTTATTGAGATACTTAACACTCATTGAAATGCAGTCTCATTTATCAGAGTGCCTGAACACATGCCTAGATTTTGTCTAAGAGTTTAAATATTGAGATAATTAGTTTGGACTAGAGGGTCTGCTGCACTAAGATTCTCACTGTGCTGGATTAGAGTAGGAGTGTTGATAGTGCCTACTGAGCATGCCGAGTGTCACATGACAAGTTAATTATTGAAATTGAGCCTGCTAATACTGAATTTCAGTCTGTTGTCCCATCTACTGCTCATTTCTGCTCTCAAATTGAAGTATAGCTGCTTGAAGATGCAGATTTTGTCTGTAAAACTTCTCAGTCCAAATGTAGCCTCAAGTCTAAATGTCCCCAGCTGTGTCTGAAAGCTGATACTTCCTAAATAAAAAGCTCCTTCTGTTTCTCTGTTCTATATATGTGGTGGAGATAAAGTGTATAGAGCAAGGACTGTTCCTCAGAGGACTTTAAAAATACTCTTTGACCAAATGATATTTGACATTTCCTTTGCCACTCTGCAAGGCTCCTCAGAGGGCTGAACTACTCTTATTTCTGCCACAGAAGCAAAGCCACCATTTCACTTCCCTCAAGCTAAACAGTGTATGATGGGCAACAATTCAGAATTAATTTGACAGTAACGGAGATGACAGCTATTACTGTGAGGTATTTCTGCTATGGACATTGTCATCCTGTCCTCATTTCACCCCGCCTCCACCCACAAGTTTTGGTGTTACGAGGAGTCTCTGAACAGTAGACAACCCCATATACAACACATACTCATATACACTGCCGTTGAGGCAGAGCAGCAGCTTTGGGCCTGACAGCCTCTGTGGGTACAAGAGCCCTAAAGTCCCACAAAACTGCAACTGTAGCCTGGAGATAGAAAACAATCAGGATGGGGCTACAAAGTGCATAACACACACAGGTCCATAGGAAGTGGCAATTTCTTCTGAACAGGAGACTGGCATAGAAGCACAGACTAATTTTGGTTGGAAGGGATTTTTGGAGATCATGTGGTCCAACATCTTGCTCAAATCATAGGACATCTAAGGCTGTCTCCATCAGGAAACAGGAAAACTTTTTATTTTCTTTCCGTCTACTTTTCCACTATGAATGCCCAAAACAAACTGGAGATGAAGGGATGTGTTCTGTGTACGTAGCTAAGAAAAACAGTACAGGTTAAATTTAAAATATGCACAATTCCTTTATTTCTAACACTGGTATCAATGCAGAATTCATAGCATTGAGGCCAATATAGTTATAAAACCAGACATCACTGGCTACAATCCCTACACAGTATCAGTGGATCCTCTCCCTGTTTACAATGATTTGATTTATTAATGTATACATAGTAATTTAGGTCTTGCAACCCTGAGAATGAGGGCAAAGTCCTGAAATAATGAATGGTCTAGGGTGAAGAAAACCGATCTGCAATCCCTGTCAAAACAGCCTCACTTCTCTTTGTCTTCTCTTCCCCTTTCTCAAAAAAAAAAAAAAATTATTTCAAACTACCTTGTGTGAGCTTGGCTCCTGCCATGCCAGATACTCCCACCTAGCAGAGTGATGTATTCCACCCACTCTTCTGCAAACACCTACAGAAAGCATAGCCCAGAGCTGCTCTGGGCTCACTGCCAGTTTCTCAGACATGACCCCTCTTTGATCCCAACCTGCCGTAGGTAATGACTTTGTGACCTTCCTGTGGAGAGCGGAGCTAAAGGCTGATGCTGGAGCTGACCCCTGAAGAAACCCAAACATGGCAGGAATGCCAAGGTATGTGAGGACAGGCATCGCAAGCGAGGGAGAGGCAGGCAAGAGGGCTGGTGGAGAATAGGGCTCAGCCCAGTCTGCTCCTAAGTCATTGCCTGATAGCCTCCTGTTAGCTTTAGGGCTTTTAATATATTTACACACAGCATGGGCAAGTTCCTGTCCAGCTGATGAAAGAAATTTCCTTAACTTTTAATATCTTAACAGCTGAATTTGTAAAATCAGAACTTAATGCTGTACTAAGGTATTAACACAAAGTCTCAGCTCTATTCAAGTCAATAGGTGCCTCTTCTCTGACTTCACTCTGAATAGCTAGTGTAAGCTTATTTTAGTAACTAGCCCTGTATTACATTGACTATAATAAAAAGACATCATCTACAAAAATCAGCTTAAGTCTGATGCTTGAAAAGCTTCAGGAAACAAGATGGTTTCAGGGGGCTTTTAATAAATGTAACTCTACAAGAATAACAGAATTGCCTACTTGGTCTAACAAGCAACATATTTACTACTTCCAGGTAGCAATTATTTCAGTAGGCTACAACCAGAATAGAGGCATCTAGCTCCAGTTTTGAGTAAGTCCTTCCTTTCCTTTAAATAAGGACAACAGGACCGTCAGTTATCCGTATGCTGCTGTTAAAAAGGGCGAGGCTTGTTTTTACTGAAACCCTCCCTCTTGGTTTTCCTGTGCGGCCACGAGCAAGTCAGACACAGTGGCTGTGTGTCACTTCTGTTTCTCTAGAAGGAAATGAACACTGCTACCAGCTTCACAGGAGACAGGTAGTGATCAAGATTTTGATCGCTTGATGGGTTGCAGCATAGAAGAGCAAGATGCTTTAATTATTAATATTCTCATACATTTTTCTTGTAGTAATTTATTGCACAAGCCAAGAATTATTCCTCAAAGAAATGTAGAAGAAAAATCCTCTCAAGCCCTTCTATGAGCAACAGAGCCAACGAATGTTGGATCCCGACAGATTTGAGTTCCTTGTCTCCAAAATTCTGCTGCCCACCCCATAATAGTAGCTCTGCTGCATGTTCCCCTGAGATGCCCATGGGGCATAGGCGGCACACACTGCAGTTACTGTGCAGCCATCCACAGATTGGCCAGCTGACCAGGTTATATATAATGCCTGTATTCTGCCTACTTTTTCCTCATGGGGATCATTAAGCTGGGGAGTCTGCCCTCCATGTAGCTATCAATTTTTCAGTAGAAGACCCTCTTAGGATTGTATTTGAGACTTCTACATGATTTAAATGCAGCTGAGTATGGCCAATAGGCCTGAAAGCTATGGGGCACGGTAACAACAGATGGATCAACCACAAAAACCATCTCTCCTTAGGACACTGGGGATGTTTCTCCCATCCCTAATGTGTGGGATGGAAGTGCAACATCAAGACTCCCAGACAACCTTCTGTTTTATGGCACTAAAATGCAACACAATACTCTAAAGGCGTTTTCATGTTTTAAAGATAATTTCCCTATGTTGTCATGACAGGGCTGAATCCTTTTTCACATCCTAGATAAGCATTTAATAATCTCATATCTTAATATAATCATTCTAGATTTTAAAACCTTTTAGTTTGGGGATAATCCAACATTCTTATAGCATATTTTATTGCAAATTGCTAATAATGATGGAGTGGATGGAGAACATAATTTGATCTATAAACTTCATAATGAAAAATGTCATATATGGATAAACTACATTTCTAATGCCTTGAAAATATAAGGTATTGAGCCTAATTTCAGGGCTGTCCTTTGTTACAACTGAATCTGGCTTTTTGGTCTTAAGATCAGTTTTCCATTAAGCTACAGGCTGATGAAAAAAGTGTAGGTAAAAGTATAAGAAGCAGCCTGTTCTTTGGCCTGGCTAACTGCAGGCAACCCAAATAGTTATTTTAATACATCTTAATCTTCAGGAGAATTATAGTGTAGTACATTTGTGCTTACAATGTTAGCATTGACAGGAGTCATAGGTGAGTTCAGGGTTTTTTCTGAGTATGCCTTTACCTAAGCTAACAAGGAGACCCAGGAAGGCCTATGTACGCCAAAAGGGAGTAGTGTTACTGTGAAAGTGCCATAGTAGTAAAGATGTTAGTTATGTCAATTAATGTCAGTCAATGTACAAATGTTGTTTATGGAGGTTAAATGATAGGTTAGTGTGTCCAGTGGGATGCGACCAATGAGTCACCTCAGAAACAAAGGAGCAAGGGTACAATTTAAATGGATGTTAGACATTTGTCGTGAACTTTTTGGGGTACAAACCACTATAATTTCTTATTTCTCTTACATTAATGTGTCTATTAGAAATTGCCTTTCAATCACTTCCTTAGATGTTCAGCTTAGACATACCCTGCAGCACACTTCCTGGAAGCTTCATCCTTGCTTTGCTGCTATATATTGTGTCAAAGAATCTAAAAATGGATTCTTAACTTTCTGTAGATCGTTGCAACTATGCGGCTATGACTCAAGCAAGATTGTAGGAAGAGACAGTATCTTTTATTATTCGGTCTAGTAAAATACAGTTCTTTTCCCAACAGGCCTTTCCTAAGGTCTTTAATGGAAAAACATACCATATAGTTATTATGTAACTCCTAATTAATGAGAATTGGCTCCAAATGCTTCTGCTTAAGATGTGCTGGCCTGCACTACTCCAAACCAACAACTTTAATTCAGTAACTTCAGTAACAGCGTGACCATTTGCTCTGTGCTTCTCAGTGGTACAGATCACTGAATTCTGCACAGTCCCTATGAAATCAATCAATGCTGTCGCCTGTTGGCTCACACAGACAGCTTAGTCATCTCCATGAAAGGTTTCATTTTTTAAATGAAAAATTCAGATGAAGATTGCTGCTTTAGCTGTCTGTGATTCGACTAGCTGTAAAAAATAGCAATATCCTCTAATATTCATTGACTGAATAGTACTGGTGTACTGGAGTAATAATCAAAGTAAGATAACTTGTAATTTTGAGTGAAAATAATGTATCATTGTCTAGAAGATCTGAGGACACGGTTTGTGGTTGCATGGGATGTGCAACAAGGAAAGAAGATGCCTAGAAGACATACCACAAGGTGCAGGACCCCAGTTTAAACCTCACTTCAAATGAAGTTGTTAGTCCTGTGTTTCTGAGGTGAAAGTCTTATTGGTCACATCCAATGGGAAACACTGACCTGTAATCTAGCCTCTGAAGTTTCACTTTAGACAGAATCACAGAATGTTTGTTTAATCCCTCCACAAGCTAATTCTGCACATTGTGCCAGCAGAAAATAGCTAGTTTTGGTTTGGCTGGGCATAAGTCTTTTGTCAGTCTTATTCAGTGCTGAACACAAAAGCACAGGGAGGCAAAGTCACTTAGTAGGGGGTAATGGCTTCTAAGTCTTCTTCCAATGCCAGTCCAGCGGACTGACCACAAGGCTTCATGTGTTGTTTAAAATATTGAAATGGCCTCTGACATTTCAGTGGCAAAATCAATAGTATTCTGAGGAGTTGGGGCCTTCATTTTCTTCTCCCTTCCCCCCTTCCACATTTTTAATCTCTTTCTCTCTGCTGGTATACTAAATATGTTTTGAGGTTTCAGACAAATTTGGAACATTATCATTTTTAATTTTAATCAGTAGACATCAGAGGATCTGACCCCTTTTATAATAACTGGAAGGGTTGAATAATTGAGGTCTGAGTAGTCAAGGTCAAAATAAGTTGCTTAACGTACATCTTACAATTATCTAATACTGACTTTATAACACCACAGATGTTAAACTACAAAATCTTCAGAACCCAAAGATCTGTTTTTTCTCTATGAACAAATTAAACAATATATGGTTTTTTAAATTGAAAATTATTAATGGCATAGTGGCATAACACTGCATGCAGCAGCGGTGCATCTGCTCATGTTTAGGTCTGTTCACATTAGCAATAATACTTAGGATAAAGCTGCTTCTGTCTTTAATACAGGATCTGTTATATCATGGGAGGTTCAATGTCTGCAACACAAGCACAATTACATAATGATGCTTCACCCACGGTATCTATTAGTGTGCATTAGTCAACAAGGATGAGAGGCACATGCTTACAGGGATCAATGTTCCTATTAACACATTGCATCAGAGATATGACCAGACACCCAGATGAAAATGGGTCCAAGGAGCAGGTGACCTGGTTTTCTTAAGACGTTGTTCTCATTCTCCCTAAAAGTAAGAACGAGATCATCTCTGGTTATGCTAATCTGTTTTCAAAGCTTCATACAATTTGCCAGAGCAGGATATTTTACCATTATAACAACTCTTAACTCGGGATGTTACTTCTGCAGTAATAGATGTAGGAGAGAAAAGGGAGAAACTGGTCTACATGCAGAGCTGCACAGAACCACCAGTTCAAGGCACTGCTTACAGCAGTACAACTAGTGCATTTGGAGACTGAAGAGAAACAGTGGAAGCTATGTCTCAGAGCAAAGTAAGTGTGCTTGCACATGCTCGAGCGAGTTTAATTCAGCCTCTGTAAACTTGTACATAATTACTTCTACAAAGCTGCTTCCTATCTCTTACATTCAAATTAACTGCTTCAGTCAAGTACTTCTTTTTCTTCAGATTTTTGGAAAGAACAAGCTAAAACTAAGGCGCTTATATCAGAAAAGAGTAAAATGCAGGAAGAGACACATTGTAATACAAATACTGTGGGTCCCCTAGCAAGGAACAGTTCAAAAGAGGGCAGGGTAGAGCATTTCATTGCTATTGAGTGGGCAACCAACCCCCATAAATATGAATACTGAGTACTTGTCCCATAGCCTTGTCTTCAGTGGTGAGCTCACCAGACATTTGTCCTAAAATCTGCATTTTTTTCTTCCTTGAACTTTTCTTCTCCTCCTCTAGCTCTGTGTTTGGTAACCTCTCAGACCAGTCCGGTGAGATCTGACAAGCATTATTAGTCAGCTCTCTGCTGCCTCAGTTCTCGGCCTGGTGTGTTAATACAAACTGAAATTAGGGCCCATTCAAATCAATATGCCACACTCTGAATGTAACATCTGAAGGCATACCACCCACTTGTTAATGCAGCAGTCACCACTAGCAGAGAAACGGAAAGGTGCAGTAGTAAGCTCTTCATCTGCCACAGATAAATCGGATGAGGACCATGAATTAAGACCTCAGTGCTCCCATCCATTGGGGCAGTATTGCAGACAGGAGAGGCAGTGCTATGAACAGGCAGCTTCAGAGGCTGCTTTTCACTGACGGCACACATCACTGGGATCTGATTGCAGACTGTTTTAAACACTACCCAGTGATGTAGACTTGACTTGGTTTGTGAGATTGTGTTCGAGCAGTACTCTTCCTCAGGGCATCTCACCCAAGTTAGGCAATCAGGTATCCCAACTTCAGCCTCAGGCATCTACTTGGAAATTTATTCCCTCCCTGACACAATCTTTTGTTGAGAAAAAGCCATTACACAATATAAAACAGGAATTAAACCTCAACACATTTGCTAGCCCTAACATTTGCTCTGTGCATAACTAATGCTGGTCCTAGATTCCTAATGACTTAAAATAAAAACATAAAAATTAATGTTTTATAAAGCTGGAAGAAAAGACTTTCCAGTACAGTGCAAAAATGTAACACAACCCTCACATCATGTGGACTCATCACTTTAAACTAAGCAGCTGTAAATGCCACTTTTCTTTTTAATTTTGCTACACATACTCATGCCACCCATACTGCCTTTTCTTTCCACTTTTATGCAAATGTTAAAGCAAATTACAATCTCTAGCCTTCTAAGTCTTTCTTGTAGGCATGTGACATGGCTGAATAGAAGTACCTTCCCACCTCTTTACTTTCTGTGTTTTATGGTGCAGTCCCAAGATAAGTAGGTGAGCTTTCTCTTCATGTGAGCTTAAGTATGAGCCATTACTTAGCTAAAAATCCAGAGAGAACATCGTCAGCAGAGTTCTTCCCCAGCTCTGGAATGGCACGGGGGCAGTGAGAAAGTAAGGTTAATTAGAGAGCAGCTTCTCGTTGGCTATTTAGCTGAAACCTTTATTGTAAAATCTCTCAGTCACTGCTTGAGCACAAGCTGAAGATCCCACAGCTATTGGTCTGAGAAATTCCTATTTGGGGCAGCACAGCAAGTGGTCCAGATGCTAAGCCAATGCCACAGAAGCCCGGGCCTTCCTAGTAAATCTGGTTGATAGTCAGTTTAGCAAATACCTGGTCTGTACCACGTATCAGGTGAATGTAACATAATTAGTAACCTGCTACATCACCAAAGAAAAACTAATGACAGCAACCAGTGTGAAAGATCTTTTAAAATAACAAACATGTCCAGTCCAAAAATCTCAGCACCGATGTAATCTCTTATTTACACATCTCCTTTCTGAGGGGATGAAGGACTCTAATGTTTCAGTACTGGAAACTTCCACTGGTGATCCAAATTGGGAGAAAAATACTCAGTGTCCTGAAGGATTGAGGTAGCAGACCCTCTGCAGAACCACAGGAGGCGAGGTAATGCTGTCATTCTGCACTATTCAGATAGTAAGGTGTTGAGCAGTCCAGGTGCAGCTGGTGGCTACAAGCTGTTCTTTTAGAGATGTTCTCCAAACTTTGAATCAAAATTAGGTAGAAATAGCAGGTTTCTCTCTAGCTGAGGCAGATAATTGCTGGAAGGATTTTACACTTGGGAAGTGTTTAGCAGAGACAGTCATCATCTTAAAGAAACTGTGTACTTTGCCAAAAGTCAAGACTCTCCTACAGGCTGGCCTGTGCAATGATGTTTGTGGCAACTCTTTGTTTGGAGTACAAAGAACAAACAATAGCCAGCAAGCAGCCCAAACCTTGTGCACAGCTGAAACCATCATTTTACCCTTCATGCTAAACTTTAGTTTCTCCATGTGCTCTTAAGCTTCTTGTTTTCAACCTAAACCAGGATCCTGGGCATGAAATAGCAATCCAAATGTTAAATCATGCAGTTTTTAGTACCGTGGGGATTTGCTTGACTGAGGAAAGAGCAGCACAATTCAAATGAGACCCAGTTTAACTTTTGCTGACATTAATGCCAGATTCTGATATACGAAAAATCCTGGTCTGTGCCTTATGTGAAAAGGTAGTATCTAAAAAAGACTAAATTATCAACGGTTATTATAAATCCCTACAGGATAGCGGGATTCACCCTACTTTCCCAACTAAGATTAATCACCAGAAAATATTTTGTCCCCACCAATGCTGTATTGCAAATGATTCCATCAGTTCATGTAGCACAGTAGGGGTGCACTTTTCAACCCCCTGGAAAAATGTGCTGGAATACAGGGTGCTCCTGTTTTTAGAATCGCATATCCAAGGAGATGGTGCCCTCAAGAGATCCAGTCATCTTAAAAACACACGTAACTTTGGAACCCAATCCTGAACTCAATTCAAGGGCAGGTAGTAAGCTGACAAACTGTAGATGCTGGGCCTACCCACTTAACCTAGTGTGTATTTTCCAGTCTAGGTTGCATTTGTAGAGACACCCCAGGTGGAAGAAGCAAGCTAGCTTTCTATCCCCATCCTTTTCTGAATGAGATTTAATGAACCTTTAAAAGCTACGAGTCCCCTTCCCTGTCTCTCAAGATGTAGGAAGTTGTTTTGACTTTCCCACTGATTTGATTTTTTCTGCCTCCAGCTTTTCAGAAATGCAAATGTCTTCCTAGCAAAAAGGAGATACCATCTTCGATGTTTGATTTAATTACTACCAGTGAGTGCACGAGGCAGGAAAGCGAGTAAGCAAATCTCAGTGTGCAGCCTTTCCATACAGAGAACATGTATTTTGCGTGAACATGTAAGTCAACTCCTACTCCTTATGGAAACAGACCCAAGACTCCTGCATGCACCTTATTGTTTGCTCATTAATTTAGTCTTAAGTAACAGTTGAACAGGTCTAGAGTAACTGACAACCAAGTTTGTATTTGAGGCATATATTGACAGCAGTGATCTAAGACATAGGCTCCCATTCCAAAGAAATGTGGGTTGGTTTTTTTTTTTTTCTTTTTTTTCCCTTTTTTTTTAATTGAAATACCAATGGTGTCTCTAGGAAGAAAGTCTGTGTACTATCTTGCATCCTGATTCTGGAAGATATGGGTGTTAAATAAAGCATTTTGGATTAACAACATTTAGTCCCTTCACAAAAGCACAATGCTTTAAAATTATTTAATAATTAATTTTTAATTATTTTTATAAGAATCATAATTAAAAATCGACACAACTCCAAGCATGATAGGACAGATTACAAAGAGCCAGAAATGGATTCTCTGTTGTAGCTTATTCAGCTGCCAGGTTTAGGCATAGCAGCCTTATTGTTTGAGTTTGTTCTGGTTTACTTCCAGCCTGTAGCCCGTGAAACTTCTCTGTGGTGCCTCCACAGGGCGTTCTTTAATCGAGTGCCATATACAGTCATGACACCATAATTGCCCAACTTACAAATTGGGCATCTCTTATTCTTTGCAACCATCAACTGTCTTTAAAGAATCCCTGATGAAGTAAAAACATTACGCTTATACCCCTTTTGCCAGATTATGACATAGAGGAAGACTGACCAGTTGAAAAGCTGCAGTTTTCTACAGTTCCTTTTTTGTTTTTGCTTTTTTTTCTTTTCTTTTAACTGTTTTAGCCTTCTTAACCTTCAATAGCAGATGATGCATCAATTAGAAGAAATAACTATAATTAACTTAGAAAAATGTATTTTCTTTCCCTCCTGACTTGCAAACACCAAAGTATTAAAAAAAAAAAAAATCTTGTCATGCTAAATTTGCTAGGTGGGTGCCACACTTGTACATTACCTCGTCATTGTAACACATACTTTCAATATCAAGGTAGGGTTATTGCCATAACCTGGAGACTGCCATGCAGTGCTGCAAAGCAAGGAACTTTTTGTTCCTGCAGTTTTGTTCATTTAGCCGTGGCTCTGGCCTTTCTTACTATGCAGCTTATTCCCGACTCATTTTCTGAGCTTACAAAATACAAGATAAAAATAGATTATTGTTCTATCTAAATTCCCATAATCCTTGTGCTCATTAAAAATAAAGTCATGTAACTGTTCTTAGTCAGGATTGCACTAATTAGTGCAATTGGCACTTCTGACCTTGTGATATCTACCTTTAATACACTCAGGTTTGCTGTGCTGCTTGCATTACCATTCACAGCATATATAACACCTCCTTCCACAACAAAGTGCTGGAGAGATATATGCAAACCAGAAAATAAAGGTCGGAGCTTTTTGCATAGTAATATGTAGTTTTTCCTCATACTCACCTTTGGCTTAACTGAATATTTTGGATTTATTTTCATATAATAAATTGAAGGGCCACAAATAAAAATCAGAGGCCAACTTTTCATAGATCCTTTAGGGAGACAGAGCTGTTCCCCAGAGAGCTCTTGACTAGTGGCTCTGGTTCAGGATAGCAGCACGTAGGTTGCTATAAACAACTGCTTGGGTCTCAAAGATTTCAGGGAGATACCAGCAGAAGCTTATTGAACTTAACCTCATTTGAGTGCTTTTTGTTTTGTTTTTTAAAGATAGACAGACTAGGAAGAAGGAAGTAAATTCCCTGTTTGCTCACTCTACCTTATGGAACAGCTTTATCTTTTTAGTCTTCTTCACTATACGATAAAATTGAATGTGTGTATTTTTGTGCAGGAAATGAAAAACCATTGGCAGTAGGTTTTTTTTGCTGTAGCTGCTAACATATTTACCATTTGATTTATATATATTTCACTGGAGTCAGGAAATCACTAATGGTAAATCCATTAATAAATCTAATCCTCTCACCATCAAGCTGTACTTAAATAAGAATTTAAATAAATTCTACTGATAGGACAATCAATTCTCTCAATGTTGTAATAAAAAGCAGAAGGAACTTAACTATGCAGGTGATGGATCTACCGGAATGAGAACAGAAATTTAAATAGTTCAGAGAAATCCTCACTCATGGTAGACTGACAGAGGTATATAGAACTAGGAAAGGTAGAGGAAAAAAGCTACGTCAGGGATTTTTTTTGTTTAAACCTCTCATAACACAAGAGGGAAGGAACAACCAATGTAAAGACAGAACATTTCTAACAAATGAAGCTTTTTCTGAAACAAAGGGGACTTTTGAAAGTGTCCTGTAGGGCTCATTAACCTCCCCAAGCTCAAAAATGTAGAAGGACAACAGAACAAAACCGATACTGAGGAGGCAAACTAAAAGGAAAACAAAACAGGGATATAAATTTCAGTGGGCCAGGACATTAAGTCAGCTTCTAATGGAAGGGTTAGGGAGAAAATCCCTATATATAGCAAGGTTATTCGATGCTTGTCCACTCCAGGGATCCTTACAATTTTCCCTGCGGCACTTGTCCTGGCTATTCTGGGTGTGAGGATAATGGCTCAGATGTATCTGGGACCTGATTCTCTATGCAGCTCCTATCATCTGTGTTTACATAATGAAGGAATGCATTTTAATAGTTAGCTCCAAACATGAAAATTACTGAGCAGTCTGAAAAATCAGTATTTTATTTGTTGCTATTTCTTGCAGAATCAGGGTCTTTGTAAGCCTGGAGCAGAAAATGGAAACATTGTGTTGAGAAGTTAAAAGCCTAAAAAAAGAATTGGCCATCTAGCTACTAATAAAATTACAAGTTTCACAGACTTTCGGGCCAAAAACCATCATGACAATTATCTCATCTAGTTGCCTGCATAATGTAGGTCACAACCTCCTGCTGCAATTAGGCTAAACAGTACCTACTTCTATTTCAGCTCTGCAATAAAATATTTAAGACAACAGTTTTGATTTCAAGACTTGAGGGATGGAGAACCAAACACATACCCAAGTTGGGGCTTCCCCCGTCCCCCTCATTCTGAACTCGGCTAAATTCTGCACCGCACTGCTGCAGCTTAAATCTTTTCCTCCATACTGGAGTCTGTGACTGGCAGTACCTGCTGAGTACTTGTACGTAAGAGAATTGTGTTTTACTTACGCTTGGATAAACTAAGCAGACTAGACTTTATTCTTCCACTAAAATAAGTTTTTACCTTTGTGTCTTTAATTGGCTCTGTCTGGGGTCTTTTAGGGGCTGGGTTGGTATAGCTTCATTTTGTGTGTGTGTGTGGGGGGGAAGGTTTATTCAATGACTAATGCTGAAAATCGATCTTGATCTAGATCCTTCTCTCAGCATATCCAAGAGACTTGTGTAAGGGGCACACAGTAGTAGGTGTTAGAGGCAACCTTCGGAGACTGTCCTCCTGCACATGTTCTTCTGTCCGCTTAGCAAATACTTAGCTGTCTGCAAAACATACTGCTGTTCTAAACAGTACGGTGCAAACATAACACACACACCACACCTTATTAGTATTACCGTAGGGCAAGGGCTGGAGTAACAGAACCCATCAGCTACAACTTTAAGTGACAAAGGAATCAATACTCAATACTGGAACAAACGGAAGTGGGAGAAAATTTATTTGCCAGAAATTAATCCAGCACTGGTTAATCGACATTGTTTCAGCAAATATTGCTGCAGGCTTATGGGCAATTAATGGAGCTTAGTTTCATGACTCTACTGGTCTATTAGAATAGTATTTATACTTATTTTTGTCATCAATTTTGGCTAAGAAACTTCCTGGAAAAACAACCCCACCATAATTATAACATAGGAGGTTCAGCTCTGAAGCTCTTAAAATTGTGCTTGTTGAGCATAGGCCCCATAAGTCATTGGCTGTGGTGTAACAGCAGAGTACTGCACACAAAATGTTCCACTGCTTTTACGAGCTGCAAGGGAGTACTTAGTCAAAGCAGGGACAAAAAAAAAAAAAAACAAACAAACCAAAACCCCCAAAAACCACCAACCCCCAAAACAAGCCAACAATTCTGTTTTACAGATTTTAAGTTCAGCATTTGCAATGCAGGAAAATGACTGTCTCATCCAGTGAAGGGAGTTTTCTTTCTTTTTCAGGAAGATGCATAACCCCTCGTGCACTTCAAGATGCAGAAGGACAGCCCCTGTCTACTAGGTCTGGGTTTCCCCCCTTCAAATACTTGCCGATGAGGAAGACCCAGCGTGTCAGCCTAAGAGAAACACAGATATAAGGGAACACGGCAAGAACAACAATGAAAGCATCTGCAGCGTTTTCAAAAGTGTGGAGGGAAAAGAAAACCCAGCAGTTTCGCCTTGGAGGAAAGCACTGGCAGGCTGGGTTTCACAGCACTGCTGTACCCATCATCTCCTCCTCAGGGAAGGAGACAAGCACAAGAAAAAGGAAACAGGCTTGCTGACTGGACTTGCTGGAGGGAGGCGAGGGTGTGACAGATGTTAATCAGCAGCAGTGCTTCACACCATCACATCTGGATCTGAAGTTTCAGCTTCTAACCTCTTGTGACATGGAGTCTGCTGCTTCTGAGGGGAGAGCCAGTGGATGAAGGGGAATGATTCTTCCCTAAAAAGCAACCAAGACTGTGAGACAAGGGAGGGGAGAAAAGAAAAAAAAAAAAAAAAAAAAAGAGGGGCCAGGTTGTAACAAGCAGAAAAGTTAGAGAGCCAGAGCTCAGAGCAGGTGCAGTTTCACCAAAGGAAGGAGCAGTGAGCAGCCAGCCACCCCTCAGAGGTGAAGAAAACCTTATGAAGGGAAAAACCTTACTAAGGGACTGGGCAGCATTTATTTCAACTCCAAGTCAGTGAGCCAGCCATGCCTAACCTGGAAGCAAGGTCACTGTGGGGAGGGAAAGACTGGTTTAGAATTTTTTTTCTTCCATCTTGTCCAGCCATTTTGTGTCAATATTCAATACATGGTCTCCCTAATGCTGCAGACAAATCCTCCTGCCCACGGCTCAAAGGGTCAAATCTGCCCTTTTATTTATATAGATGTATTTATTTACAGTGGAAACTCATGCAGCCATCAGGTGCCAGAGTCTCAAATCCTTCCACTGTCACTGTCTTCTGGGACAATTTTTCTTCCTGATACACTCTTCATCTAATCCTTGTGGCTAGATGACCTTCCTTTTGCCTCTGTTATGATGCTTACTGTCAAACACACTCTACTAAGTGATCTGGACTACTCAGTGACTTGTCCTCAGAAATAACATATTGGTAGAATAAAAAAAAAAATGTATTTTATTTCATATCATTTATGAAAATATTGTATATAGTTGACTAGATCAGCACAGAATCATACTAGTTAACTGCAAATGGAAAATTTTCTCTTCAAAAGCAATTTAGTATAAATTGACCTTTTATAGGTTTTCTCCTTCAGAGTCTCAAGTGAGATTACAAAGCCTCAACTAGATTCTGCCACACAATAATCAGCCACATTTGCCATCTCATCAAGTTTGGTATTGTAGTTTTGTTTAGTAGAGCCATTGTTGGCTTTTCCCAAAGCCACACTGACTGGCCTTACAGAGGTTAGCTTATTATTTACTCATTGGATGGACCTGGAGTTTGGTCTTATTTATCACTGTCACAACATCCATTTTCCCAGTTTTCCAGAAAATCTGTACATCACAATCCAGTGAGCTCCTTGCTGTCTTTAATACGCACGGATCAACCTATCCATTCTTGCCAGCCTTTAGTACTTGTGCAATAGTATCATTTACAATAAATTCTATGACTTTTTTTTTTTAAAGTAAAAATATAAGCACCCTTATTCAGCTGTGCTAGATGCTAGCACTAGCTGCTCTGAAGATTCTGATGTATCCTTTCTCCAACCTCATAGAGAAGTCTTAATCAAACCAAATAGCTAACTCAGGACAAAACCAGATGACATCAGAAAGGCCAACTGACTGAAAAGAGCTCTTCCTTATTCCACAGAGAACTTAAGGACATATGGGAAATTTAAATCTTAATGGGTCCTACCTATATAAAGACACCACCAAGAAAGACTTTTTTGCAGGAGATACTGTGATCTCAAAGGTAGCTATGGCACGTAACACGTCTGACCATCTCAGGTGCCCGTTTTTGCGACACTTCAGACTGCCGGCCCATCGCAAGCCCCGTTCTTACAGCTCTGCCCATTACTCTGCAACTTCTTTTGAGAGAAGCCACCTAGAATTGGCTAGAAAGTTATGTACTCACTCTGCGCGCCCCATGGGCTAAGCGCGCTATTTTATAGTATATTCGAAGCTCCCAGCAGCTCTCAGAGAGGCAGGGAGGGACAGAGGGACAGGAATGCCTGGAACCGGAACCTAACTGCAGCAGTTCCCCTGTGCCCTCAGCTAACCTGCGGCAAGCCTTGCAGTACATTTCACCAGGTGTGTCTTTTTTTTTTTTTTTTTTTAAATCAACAAGTTTCTTTGTAAACCGGAGTGTGCACACATGACATTCACATACCTTTTTTATTTGTTGCCTCAGCTGAAATCAGTGATATTTAAAAATGCAGAGAGCATCCTTTCAGAAAACCTGTGACAGTTACCAAAAAGAGTAAAAATACAAGATGGAGTCCTGAGAGATAAAAATTTATTTATATCTGATCAGCATGTCATGATATGGTCACAACTCATACAGCTGACATTCCCATAGCCAAAAGAGGGAATTTTTTTTTCTTTTTAAAAATACAATTTTCTTTCCAGCAGGAAGGATTTTTTAAACCAAACATTTCATACTAGGCAGGAATTAAAAACAATGGCTTTTTCAGTATGACAACAAGGCTGGTAAGGACTGGATCCCCCACCAGTGCCTAATATTCAGATTTCAAGTTTTCCCTCCCACTGTCTCCCCCCGCCCTGATTCCCCCCCCCCCCCCAAACACCACACAGGAAAACAAGACAAAACCCAGAAGGGAAACAAAGAGGTAGACGTAACTACAACCATGGCACTGTTCTGGAAATTGTGCAAGATGTCTTACTATGCTCCAAGGAGTTCCTTTTTGCTTCGTTGTATGTTGCAGTATTACGCACCAGCAGTTAACACGGAAGGCGACACAGAGCTACGAGCTATCGTTAGCGAGAGATGCCAGGGCCACAGAATGAAGGGCGCTGTTCCACTCGGTATTGCTTTGCCTAGCTGAAGTTGTTTAGACTTCTCCGTTAAAAAAAAAAAACACGTATCTACAAATGATTACAGCCTTGCTCATGAAAAGGTTGGATTCACATCTTTCTAGGACAGTGGCAACCCAGGGTCGACAGGGGCCCAGGTTCTGCTCTCAGTGCACCCTCAACTCTCAGAAACTTCCAGGGGAATCATTGCTACGCAGCGACCCGCGGAGAAACTCTGCAGCTTGAGCGCCAGCAAAGTTTCCAGCGGGTGCTGGAGCGAGCGAGGGCCACAGAAGCTGCTTTCCCCCCTCCTCCCTACTGCTCCACTCCTCCTCCCCTTACCACTTCTGGCATAGAAGCATTTGTCTCTGTGTCCTTCCTGATGAGAGCTCTAAAAAGCCACGTTATCCACCACAAATTAACACCGCAGCTGTATAGCGAACCAAAGTGTTATTTTGCTGTTTGTTGTGTTTATGGAAAGCACAACAGAGGCTGTGTAACTACCGGATGTAAGCACAATAAATGCAACCAAAGAGAATCATCTCATCTATTAAAAATTAGAAGCACATGAAATAATCTTGGAAAAGAAATCAACTTTATTTTTGCCACACAAAAAGAATAATGGGAAAAGACACCTATAATAATCTCTGTAGAGAAATGCTGCTTCTGGTACCTGTCTACATTTCTGAAAGACATCTTGGCTGCTGGAAAGATTTGATAAAAAATCCAATGAAATAAACTCAATAAAATAATTCCAAACACAACCAGCCCTTTGCAAAATCATTGAGAGTCACTACAGGCTTCTGCATCCATTTTATCATACAGAACAGAAATGCAGGTAACACAGGAGGGAAGGAGAAAATTGGAGGTGAAAATAACTGGTATCAAGAAAACTAATTTTATCATGCAAAATGAAGACCATTGTAGAGTAATTTTAAGGAACTAACTCACTTTAATAGGACAGTTGTTCAGTGTATAATTACTTCATTATCCAATGATAAAATAGAAGGTTTAAGTTTTAAAATGCATAGAATCCTTTTAAAGACTTCTTTTGTATCACAGCCAGGTAGTCTACAGTTTTTACAGAAGAAATAAAGCTGCTCAGAAATGTTCATAATGTATGCAGACATTTTAAACCAGAGTATGGTTTCAATTTTGCTCTTCCAATTGTTCTTTTTTTAAAAAAAAAAGTGTAAAAATTATCAAATATGCAATTTTGCAAAATAACCCTTTATTTCATATGGCTCCATTATTTCCAAACAATACAGTACCCCAGATGTATAATTATTTTGTGTGATTGTATCAGATCACCACAAAATCTCCAGCTGACTATCAAGACACACCCAACCCTGGTCTCATGATTTGGAAATCCCAGTTTTAAGTACCTTTGGTCCCAAAATTTTATGTCAAGGCAAAATGGAGCAGTTGAATCCTGTCACACACAGTGATCGGTATCCGTATTATCTTGTAGAAACAGGTGAAAAAAGTTAACAGCACTTTATGGCAGTGTCAGACAGAAAAAAACCAGTTACATCATCATTTGCAAAACAAGTGAATAATGAACAGTACCACAGTGTTCGTTGTATTTTTACTGCAATAAGATGCATCTTATTTTTGATGCTGGAGGCGGAGGAGGGAGAAGGAAGCTTTTAATTTTCCAGTGAGCACGGTAAACTGACATCTTGCTTTTCGAAATCTGATGAGCGCAACTTAAAAAAAAAAAAAAAGATTCCCTCCCGCAAGCGACATCATTGTTGAAAAGCTTGATAGAACCATACATAAAATACTAGAGAACCCGTAAGGAAGGCGCACTCACCAAAGGGCACTGAAGAAAAACCACTGCTCGTTGTGAACGGGCAGATACTCTTCACGTAATGGGATTTGAAGAGCAGCAACGCTAAACCATTGGGACTTATATCATTTCAACTGTAACAACTTATGAACAACTAAACGGAGAAACGAACAGATGTTTTGTGTGCAACCCTGGGAGAGAACCATCTTTATTTGCAATACACTTAAATTGCTACGTTCTCACTTCTGTGTGCAACAGCTTTCAGTTAGCGTTTTTTCTGTCATTTTTTCATTCTGTATCACTTTATACATTCTTCCATTATATTTCTCCTAATATAAATGCAAAGTTATATTAATTAACCATTTTGGGATCAACTGTATGGTTCATTAACATCATTTTCTTTCAATGGCATTTTGAGGAAGCCCATGGATGGCGCGGCACCGCCAACTGCCACACGGTAGAACCGAGCTGCAACCCACAGGAACTGACGCTTTACAAACCAGCCTGCTAAGCTCCAAACAGTCTTGACCAGCACGGTGTTTTTAGCACAGAATTTCCTGTATGTTGTATACTTTTTACGTTTTCCCCTTAATAGAAAAACTTCTTTTATCCAGTTTATTCTCTTTCATGAAGCAGCATCCAAGTTCACGCTGGGAGGGTACTTCCGAGTTTCTTAACAACGGTTTCATTCCACCGTCACCTACAGCAACTCAGCCGTAAGGAGACACAACATCAGGTGCTCTTCCCATTTTCCAGTGCAGGCAGGCAAGAAGCCCAAGACCTAATACTATTTACTCACCCTACCAAAACAACCATCAGTGCTTGAAAATAAATGTCTCGAAATAGTAAGAACTACAGAGGAACAAACTGAAAATGAACAGGACCAGATAAATCAAATGATTACCTGAAACATTACTGCACACTACTAATTTCTTTAGGCAGCATGTGAACACTCACTATTGACTGCAATCCACTGGAAAAAAACAAAATACTGCAATTGAAAAAACAGTATGCTCTGACACAGAGTTCACGGGGTCTATAAAGAACAACCTCCTGATGCGAGTTACCGCTGTGCAATCTGCTTATATAAACTTCCCTTTTTATGTCACTCCAGTCTGCCCTAGCTCAAAATAACCCCAGCTGTACTGTGGGCACCTCTGTGGTTCTCATCAAACCACCTGGTGGAGGACAGAAATGAGTAGCGTGCCATCTGCATTTTGCAGTTTTGAGAGCCTGCTTACGCCCACGTGCAGACGACATAACCACTTACCCGGTAACGGCACGGGGCTGCCCCAACACCCTCCTGTAAAATGGCAGATTAAATACATTCATTCCATCAGCTGTACTTCAGCAAGAACAACAGGAAAAAAACCCAAATACTCCCAAGACCACCTCCCTTTCAGGGCACACCTCTTTTTAAATGGATTTCACGTCACACCAGAACTCAGGTGTGTGACTGCATGTAAAGAGATGGGAGCTAGAAACAGGACCTTACCTAAAACATTAAGCTGTAGGCAACCACCGTCCTTTGCCTCCCAGCTGCAGTGGTTCTTTTAAGTCAATGAGGGGACTCATAGTGCAGGGGAACTTACTATAGTGTATCATTGGGCAACCATCCCACTGAGCTACCTCAGGATAAAACTACTGCTTTTGGGGGGATAGGGCTGGCGTATTTGACTAGGTATTTTTCCATTAAGTCAGGGAAGCTGGCATTGCCTGGTATTTTGGTATGCTCTCAGCTCCCCCCGTAAAGGAAACACTGGCTAGGTTTTGTATTCCGCACGCCACCCACTGTGATCCATGTAGCAGGAGCGGGCGAGAGAAGGGGGATCAATATTGCTAACTCGGAGCCAAAACTACTGAGGGCTTACTTTGCTCTCAGTAAAATTACTCTGTAAAAAGGCAGTATGCCAACATCTGAAGTTCTGGCTATCCTGCTTGTATTTAGAGAGATTAGTTTTATTTTAGGAACAGCTCTCTCAAATCTGCGTATAATCACATAAACACGATGCCAACTAGACCTGCCAGAAGTAAGACCGTACATCATAGACATCCTTTCAAAAGTATCCTCTGTTTCACATCTGAAAGTGTCTTCTGTTCCGGTTTGCCTTTTAATTCAACTCATCCTTCTTCCAGTAAGATTTTAGCACAGTGGTGACCTAATTAATACTGCCCTCCATGTAGTTATTCAGAGTACACCATACTTTTTTTTTTTTTTTTGCAGTAGTACCTTCCTGTAGATTTATGACAGCAATTATACCTATTTTTTCTTTTTAAGAAACTAGTTTTTCTTCTATTACTCCTTAGCAAAACATTAAGATGGTTGGCATTGAATTATTTAAACTCTCCCACAAGTATATTTAGCGCTGTTGCAACTAGCAGGGAGAAAAAGGCCTCTATAAACCACTCAAAGGTCACCTTGGTTGCACTGCAGTATACAAAATACAAAGGTGGCTAAAAATCACCAGCAGCACCAGCAGACCTTCAGAAACAGCTAGAATTGCTCTGGCTTCCAGTGCGTGACAAATAAAGCTTTTCCCTATTCCCTAAGTTTTATGTCTTTCCTTCACTGTATTTTCACCTTTAAAAGTGCATTTTGAAAACCAATAATGACCGTTGAGGTGCATTCTGAACAAAAAGGGAAAATAAACCAAGTGACTTTATGTTTTCCAAGTTTCCTCATAATACAAGATACTGGCAGCACATGGAATTTGGAGAGCCGATGGTAAGACCACAGCAGGGGTGGGCTGATTCATCAAATGTGGACAGCTTTTTCATCACACTGTGATGCTGCAATGCTTTTTTGAGGACCGAGTCCTCACAAAACACACCTGACGCTGGATCTTATTTGGGTTTTGGTTTTAGATCAATGTGTCTAATACAACAGCTGCTGACTGCGTAGCTGCAAAGATACAGCCACCAGCTCTGTTGGGTATCTTTGACTCCAGCACAATGAGTTGCCATGAAGTACACATTTGTGCAAATGAGGAATCTCTACCACACCAATGCTGTACAGACTACTGAAGAGACAAGTTGCTGAATTTTCTGAGCTCTAACTACAATGCCGAGAAATACTTGCGGTGACAGAGCTTTCTTGTCACAGACATTCTTCTACAGTGGTTGTACGATTGCACCTTTTGTCCAAATGCTGAATTTGCGTAAGTGTGGGTGAGAGTATACATTTTTAAAAATACAGACAATTCTTAAAGTAATACATCATCAGGTCACTAGGTTACCGATCTTCACTTTGGAGTTTAAAATTTCCCCAAAGAAAGGTAAGAGTCCGTCCAGTATTTTCCTTTACTCTTGAATATTCACATTTGCACATACAACATCATATTCATTTGCAAGAGCCTGGATTCCCACTGTGTCCTCAGGTCCACTTCTAAAATAGGCAATGATAAAAATACTGAAAGATGCAGTACCACATACCGCCTGACAAAAACGCAAGTGATTGTATGCCGACTAGCCACAGGTTACTGAGGGTCATCTCCCGAGAAATAGCTTTTGTTTGACCCTGCAGTGGAGGAAAAGCTCCTAAAAGGGAAAAGAAAACATATTTAATGCTTCTGCAGCAGGAACGATAGCCTTAATGCACAATTCTTTACCATTGCAGTTTGTCCCAGCAACAGTACCCACAAACAATTAATTGGTTACTTCTGTATTATGCTGTTAAACTTCCAAACGATTCTCCGGCATTATCAGTTATCTTCAAGAAAATTTAAAAAAAAACCAAAACCAAACCCTTATCATAATTATTAAGAACCATTTTCATTTCATTCAGATACAAACTTTAAGCATAAACCTTAAAGCATTCCTTAAAAGCAGCCATGCTCATTGTATTCAACCCTCGCAGGGAGATCTGACTGTCAGCTAAGTTTTCTGTGTTATTTTTTAAGTTTTTTTAACATCTGTATGATCAAACTGCATGGATTCCACACTGAACTTTACAGTGGCTTGGTAATGAATTTGTATACTGCGAAGAAACCACACACATACACATTCTCAAGGTTCCTCTAGAAAATACATATGCACACACACTTTTTTTTTTTTAAATTTAAAACAACAGTTTCCACATGTTGTTTGCACATTCACTGGCCAGTCAGTCACACAGTCTAAGGAAGCACTGTAATTTACCACGCAGTTTTCCGGAAAGATTTTACTGAAACGCCTGTTTAGATGAGAAAGACTGGCAGGAGATACAGCTGACAGAGTTAAAAAATTCATTTTTCCCTATTTTGACTTTTTCTGACTTACAATACTAAATTAAATGTATCTGAATATGATCATAAGCAAATTGTTTGCATATATTTACACCAGCATATTAAATAACTTGCATTGCATTTTACCGAGATGCACAAAGGCTAGATGATATGAACCCCTTTTGTTGTTAATCCTGAAGCGTGGATATAAAAACTCTAAATATACCAGAGAAGATGATGTACTTCCTGCAGATTATGGAGTCACAGCTACTCATAGAAGAACAAGAGATGAATGATTCAAAGAGTAAAGGTATAGCAGTGTCTATTTTTAATCTTAGAAACCATACAATTTGGGCAATTAGATACCATCAGCAACTTATCGCTATGCTTCACATTTGCAGTCACTGGAGGAATTGCAATCAAGCATTTAAGACAAAGCTCTTCTTCCTGTAGGAACACTCTTAAGTTTAAAAAAACCTAAAAAACCAAACCAAACGAAACAAAAAAACCCTCAAACCACTAAAAATACCCCTTGGTGAATCCCATCCTCCTCTCACCGATACGTATTTTCACACACAGGCAGATTTGCCGCACCATTTATTCCCCAGTAAGTCTCACTCCTAAGGATGTACTTCTCCACTCTACACTACATTTGTTCTTCCACAGCCCATTTGTTTTCCTGTGCCAACACTGAACTTTGGTTTAAATAACTTTCCTTGTCCCTTGGCACTGGCAGCAGCTGTCTCTTCCCCTTCCTCCTCTCCCAAGCCAACTTGTATCTTGCAGAGAAATGATCCTTCACTTCCCTAGCTGAGCCAAGCCAAGCCCTTTCAGTTGTCCTTCACAGAAATGGCTCCTCCTTCCCCTAAATCATCTTGGCACCTATTATCTGTCCCTCCTCCCGGTTCAATTCATATTTCTTGAACGGGGATGACGGACCTGTACACAGAATTTCCAGAAGAGGTTTCAGATTTGGTACAATGAAGACCATTTCCATAGCACTGGTGAAAACCCTCTCCTGTTGCCCTGTAGGATGACATTGCTTACTGGTTTAGTTACATCACACCAGTTGGCTTATGATCAGAGTGAATGAGGAGCATGATGACTTCAGTATACAATTACTCATTTCCAACTGATAAGCTCCTAGCCTATAGGGCTTTTTTTTTAATTAGTCTCCAAGTGCTTTTGTCCCGCTAAATGTAATCTCATTTGTGTTACTGCGGTGTTCAAGGTTATCCTGCTGAAGACTTCAGAGAAATCATGAACTTGCCAATACAAGCTTTCCACTAGCTACTAAAATAGGAGTCTTTGTGTGGCTTAAACCTGCAGATATTAACTGTCAATGGTTTTAATTTTATAAATGAAATCTGTAAAATGCACCTGGAAGAAAGGACAGGACAGTTTCATATTAAAATTTTAGGCAGATACTTTTTTTTTTTTTAAATCTTAAGAGGTCTGGTTTTCCCCAGATCCATTAAAGTTCTTGACGCTTAGGAATACAGCAAAAAGAAAAAAAGTGTTTTAGGCTTTGTTTCCTTCTCTTCCCAAATAAAAATATGCCAAAAGAATGTATTCCTACCGATGACACTGTCAATACAAACCTGAAGTTTCATGTAGCATTAAATGTTACTCTGGCTTTATGAACTCAGACAAGTTCCTAAGCAGTGTGTATTTAAAAAAAAAAAAAAAAAAAAGCTGATGCAGCCCTAAGTCTTGAGACACCAACTTGAGACAACGTAACACGTCAATACATAGCTAGCTCTTGAGCAGCTTCAGGGATTTCCACCTCAGGACTTTTCCAGAGGGGTTCCAAAAACCATAACAGCACTTTTGCAGTAAGCCAACAAAAGCAACACGAGCAACTTCTCAACTGGCATAAACAGTAGTAACTTTAAATTATGCTAATTTATGCCTAATAAGGTCCTATGTCATAGCATTTACATTTAAAACACGTCTTATTAATTCATACTGATTACATTGGCAAATTATAACCAATTATCCTATTTTGGAAGCACATTGCAATGAATAAATCTGATTATATTCATTATACTCTCTGAAATTCTGGTCTAGTTAGATTTTTTGGGTATGACTTATTTTAATGGTATTTGCGGCACAATGTCTCAGTAACAAGAATTCCTTACCTCCTATTGACTACCCTTGTAGTTTTAAATAGATCCACAAACTTATTTGCCTAATAAAGTTCAATATATGGATTTGGATGCAGTTTACATAGCAGGGTCTGACTTTTGCCATCAATGATGGATGAACGACAGCAGTATCTCATAAAGCAAAATAGAACCCTGGGTTATTAAAGAATTCTATTAATCTTTTTAAGCACTACCACTGATAAATTTATTAAACACGCAAAACCAAATTAAAGCAGTCTTTGCCACAAATTATCTAATAGAAGTAGTGTCTTCGTTTAATATAGTCACTCTGGAATATTCAACTCAGTTGATTTAAGAGACTGAATATTTTTCCCCCCCTCAACAACTGTGCTACTTGCTAATGAAGAGATTATTTTTCTTCAGAGACAAGCTGCATTATTTAATCTGGAGTCTTCCTACTCAGTCTACATTTGATAAAATTCTCTTCCTGTATGTCTAAATAAAACTCTATTTTTTCCTCTCTGGATTTTCCTTTTTTTATTTTGATGAATTCCTCTGTTTTGTATTCTGAACACCCACACCCACCCCCCTACTGGAGGGTAGGTGATGTACTTCAGTATCAACTGGATGGGAAAAAAAAAGAGCCTTGAAGAAACAATTCTCCAGCTATCGTTTCAAAGTATTTACCTGATATTTTAAATCACGTGTTTGCCAGGATCCCTTCAGTAATGTTATTAATGCCCTAAGTTCATTTAGATTCCTCTGATCTATTAAAATTGAAAGCATATTATGATAGAAGTGATCCTCAGTACCTTGCAGCAAGAAGGCCAGTACTCGCAGCACAGGGCTGCAGATCAAGGTTCGCAGACTTTACGCTATGTAATTCTTATGGATCTCCCAATCACAGCATCTTTCTGTTTAGCTTAACAGGAAACAGAAGAGGACTATGGTTTTGGATTAGACCTGCAGACTACTTAGATCAGTCTTCTCTAACAGAACAAGTGCCAGAGGAACACGCTAAATAGCCGCACTACGCAGATAAAATAACCTGCTTCACGTAAGTCTTATTTAATCCCTTTAGTCAAGAACTTGCTCATTTTTAAACCCTGAAGGTTTTATATCCCCTCCAAACTTAACATATGCTCTGAATACTTTTACTATGCATGTAAATGTTCACTACCTCTTTGTATCTTGCTAAATTATTCCAACTCAATGAAATCCAGTGGCAGCAAGTTTCACAGCTGAACTATATGTTATTGCAGAAAAAAGAGGATTTCCTTAGATCCGTTTTGAATGTGCCAGCTTCCAAACACTACCCTATTCTAATATTACCCAGGTAATGTACCTTTCCTAGATCACTTCTTATCATACTTTTTTTGCCACATAACAAGTATTGATAATTACATCTATTGTATTCACATGAAGAACATATACGCATTCTTAAACCATTTTGAGAAGACATTAACAAAGCACATTCTCTTTGCTAGATACCATCCTACCTGTTTCGTAGAAATGTGTCAAGAGATCCTCCTTTTCAATGAATCGTTGATATAGCCAGTGTGTAAGAGCTTCAGGCTCTACAGGTACATCTTTAACTGGAAAAATCCTACCAAAGAAACAAACATAATTGAACCTAGGAAATGCATTCTGTATGTAAAGAACAAAACTCTTCCCTTCTGCCCCAGCCCACCCCAAAAACATAGAGAACAAGAGTTTGGTATAAATCTAACTGCATGGTTCATTCTCTCTCCAATTCACAGATCACATAGGTATTAGGGATACAAAACTGGAACATTCCAGGTTACCAGCCAGATGCACACAGAAGACATTGGCATTATTAGCTTTCATCAAATGCTGTGCTACAGCATTTGATAAAAGCTACTAAGCTGCTGGGTTTTTTTAAAAATAGAATACCACCACACTATATTGCTATCCTTAACAAAAATACAAACCAAGAAGCTATGAAGTTCATGCACTGAAACAGAAAGAAATAAAAGACTGAGAAGGTTCATCCAGTTTTGAAGAAACAGTTCTTCAGCAGGCAGAAGCTACATAGTGACATCACTAAGTACCAGTAGCTCTTCTGTATCCCAGAAAATGAGTCCTCTGTGCTTTTCAAAGGATGCCAGCATCTTTGTCTGCAATCTCTAAGGCAGATTTTACACTGAAAACTGAGCATGTAAGTAAGTGCACTCAAATAGTGCTGCTCTATGTTAAAAACCCCAATGGAAGAATTACCAATGTTTTGGTACTTCTACACCGAATACTAGGTCTACCTAGAAAGTCAGATATCCAGGGGCAGAATTCACTGAGATACATACAGAAACCCCCAAATAACCCACCATACCTCACTGGATTTTTTTTTTTTCAAAATAGAATTTCAAGTCTTACGGTAATTGTGAAATCTCCTCAGGAGGCCCCAAGTGCCTTTTGATACACACAAGAACTTACATATCTGCTGTGTTTCACTGGGAGGCCAACACAGAAGAGATTGTGTATCAGGCTAGCCTGAAAAATTCATACTGTGGCGTGTATGACCTTTACTGTAGGTTTCTCTTTTCAGGTGAGCCCTCATTTACCTTGTCATCTATGCCATGCTTCTATTTTCATTAGTGGATTTTTTTGTTTCTTTTTAAACACAGTCTTGATTGATTATACTGAAAAGAATTTGAAGTAACACCACAATCATGTAGGAAGTGTCTGAACAGATATGGGAATGCCAGACTACAGAAATAAGACACTTCTGAAGAATGCTTTTGTTGCTGTTACCGTTTTTAACATCTTTGCTTGCTTTGTTGCCAAGTCATTTGTACCTCCTCCTTTCAGTTTGATGCATAGAAAAAATAAGCTGTAAGTGGAGGAGAAAAGCAGCAATTGCTCTAATGAGCAAATTAAAAATAATGGGGCTTCGGTATACAGAGGTAACCTCAATCTAAGGAGATGAACAATTTTATTTTCCAACTATGGCATCAACATGAACTCAGATATTTCTGTAGCCTTTCTAGCCAGTCTCAGTAACCATAAATTAGCAACTGTGATCTCAGGTAAAACAGTTTGAAGAAAAGTCTTTGGCCAAAGACAAATATTATGAAATAGCTGGTGGTCCAGTAAATAGCTCAAGTCCTCAGTGCGCATATTAAGAACAGTGACAAAGACAGATAATAAAGAACTACTTTATCTTGAAGCCCAGGCATTGTACAGCAGATCAAAATTAAGCCATGTAGAGGCAAGTAAAAAACACACCCACAGAGAAAGGACCATTTTTGTTGAGGGTATAACACTAAGAAAGACTTACTCTCTGTGCCCAAACACAACTGAGTTGCCAAGCACTATTTTTACTCTCTTCTGCCTATCTGCTGTGAAGAGATAAAAGGACTCAGCAACAGAATATTGTGTTTCACAGCATATTTCTGAAGGACAGATGCTTGCTTACGCAAGTCTGAAGATGGTTCAGAACTAACAGAACACGTGTGGGGGCTCAGGACAGAAGTCTAGGATTACCTGGCTTCATATACAGTTTCCATTGTAAGCTGCAGATACTCCTCACCTCCACCTTCACTTCTCAGCTACCAAACAGGTAACAACTCTACAGCTCAATAGCCTAGTTAAGCCTGGTGTTTTTCCAAGAATGTACCTACTAGTCTGAAAACATTATCACAAGAGCTTAGAAGATAATCATTAGAAACAATTTATGAGCTGGCACTTCAACGGAGTAGCAAAGTAGCGTAAGTGATACCAATATTGGGAGAGACTAATGGAACGCAGCACACCACTTTCCTGCTTGAATCCATCCAGGCCCTTGTATGAATCGATACAGTACCAGAATACTTGAATGTCTGGATATAAACTCTGCTTCTTAGAAGTTTAAGAAGCAATCACCGTTACACCCATTTTGAATGAATATTAATGCAGAGTGGAAAACAACTGGTCTTCCAGTAACACTACACTGGCTGTCACAATTTAGCAATGATAAGTGCTAGTGTATTTATACATTTTCAAACGTATTTTTAGATTATCCAAAGTTATTTTTACAAGCAGAACATTCTTACTAATGACTGAGCTAAATTAGAGGTGCAGTGTTTAAAGAAATCCTTAACCCTCTGGAACAAGCCCTTCCTGTACTAGATATAAGGTGAAGCTAACCCCCGCCCTCCCCGTATTTATACTAAACATACTGCCACTATCATAATTCTGTGCTTATCAGAGGGCTCCTTTAGCATCTGTGTTTTAAAAGAACACTCTCTTTAAGGAGACTGGGGTCACGAAAGACAACTGAGAAAGTCTGATGTTACAAAACTCTTTACACAGATGATCCAAAACAATGGCTCTAACTGGAGCAGGATCAACTGCGAGGTCTGCCAGGTCTACTGCTAAAAGATGCAGGAAATAGTTTCTTCTTTTCAATGAGGTATTTAAAGAGTTGTCAATGCGGTCACAGCATGAGCATCATCTTGGCTCTACCCCAACCTCTGGGTACCCAGCATCAGGAATGCCACTAAAAGCAAACAGTTTGCTGACCTCATCAGGAAAATAAAACATTATCACCACATAGAACTGTTCTGACAAGGAACAAGGTCAACATGTAATAGCTGAAGCTTCTAGATTCTCTTGGGCACTTGAATCTTCCTAGCTTTTGGACAAAACTAACCTCACACTGCATGACAATAAGGGTCTCTTTCTTCCCGGTGTAACAAACAAGGAATTTAATAGCACTGGATAAGATAATTTGACCAGAAAATTCAGGCAGAATGGAAATACCTCCTTCTTTCATTTCTCATCAAGGGAACAGCTACTTTGCTATCATCACAGGGAGGTGGGGAGGGAGCTAAACTTAGAATCATAGAATCGTTTAGGTTGGAAAAGACCTTTAAGATCATGCAGTCCAACCATTAACCTAACATTACCACGCCCACACTAAACCAATTAAGGGTAGACTAGACTAAACCATGTCCCGAAGTGCCACGTCTACCCGTTTTTTAAATGCTTCCAGGGATGGTGACTCCACCACCTCTCTGGGCAGCCTGTTCCAATGCTTGACCACCCTTTCCGTAAAGACATTTTTCCTAATATCCAATCTAAACCTCCCCTGGTGCAGCTTGAGCCCATTTCCTCTTGTCCTATCGCTAACTACTCGATTAAAAGCAGTGCCACCACAGGCTACACCCTGAGAAGTTAAAAGTGGTGGCGGAAGTAAAGACACACTCTGATAGGAGTCTGCAAAAGCTGTCTCAGTAATGAAGCAGTATCTTCTAGCTGGAGGTTACCTATCTGCAGCTGCGAGGTGACAACAGCCGTGGGACACTCCACATAGCTGACTGAGGGATGGCAACTTTCTGAAAGCACTACACAAATGTGTTTCTATGTCCCAAACCAGAATATATTAGCATAAATGGCAGTCCAGGAAAGAAGAAAGGATTTTTAAAAAAGGAGATGTAACTGCCAAAGACATGTTGGCATACATAAGAAATTGTGAAGACTTACCTACTGATAGGCCATTTCTCAGACGATCCCAATTAATTTTCAGAAATATGGCAATTTCAGAAATATTAAATCTCTTTTAAATGGTCCTTATTGGAGAAACAACCTCTAATTCTGAACTAAAATTCTGAAGTTCATAGATACCACCTTTAAGTACTAATTGCCATTCAGCATCTGTCCTACCCTGAATTAAAAGTTCTTTATTTTCCCTACACCTTCTAAATCAATGACTCTTTAAATAAACTCAGCATGATGGACGTTGTTGGCAGATCTCAGGCATGACCCAAAATAAGTTACTCGTGTAAAAAAAGCATATTAAAATATATTGCCAAACTATGTTTATGCCCTTCATAGACATCTCTGCAAAACTCATTCAGCAACCACAACGTATCCCGTCTTATTTATAGCTAGGAGTCTAGTCTAATTCAATAAATCTGTATCAATGTAGACACAAAAAAAGAACTTCCTCAGTAGCTGAAAGCTTGTTTCAACAGCAGCACAGTACAAAAACTGGTATGAGAAAGGAAGGTGAGGCAGTACTCATCCGCATTATGGCACAGAGACAGCTGAGTTAGCTGGAAAAAGCGTGGTACTTTCACGCAGCATAACGCAGCTATCCTCTGCGGTGAAGGCAACTACGACGGGCTCCAACTTCGGGACCTCTACACCGCAATCACTATCACGCAGTGCAAACACGGGAGTTGGTCATACAAGGGCATGACCCAGTGGAAAGCTACCACAAAAACCCCAACCCCACGCCATTCTTGATTGATGGGAAGCCAAGCATCAAACAAAGTTCACACCCAGGTTTTTTTTTTCAGTTTCGAACTCTAGGGTTTTGACAACAGAACTGCAGCACATGGGAAATCTTACTACTAGAGAAACTTGGAGACCAGCTGAAAAACACCAAGTCAGTTAGACTAAAGAAGTGACCAGTGTAAGAAGAAAAGAAATAACCCCAAAACTCAACTCACTGTGGGGAAATGGTGGAAGCTGAGAATAGTAGCTAGTATGCAGTCTTGCTACACAGACACCAAACCATTCAGCTTGATTCTGCTGAGTGTAACTGCAGTGAATTTGGATTTATGGTCAATGCACATCACAGAATGACCCCCCAAGTGTAAAGCTAAACCTTTCTGAGAAGAGAAAACAAACCTTCCAACAGACTCATTAAAAGGCACATCTCATAGTGACACCTCTAGTTAGAGATGCCTTGCACCTTCCAGCCCTCCTCTTTTTTTTTTTGTTTAATGCTTTAACAGATGGGTTGAAATTTCCCCCAAAAATCCCAGCACCATTTGACTGGGAAGAAGTTAATTAGATATTTTCCTTGACTATTATGTTTCAGAGAGCAAACCCAGTTTCTCAGTACTTTCCAATGAGTTTTGAGACAGGCCTGTCAGGGTCAAAAAATTATTCAATAGTTAAAAGGATAAGTTCTCACACCTTTGTGTTTTGAAGAATCCAAAATTTGGTAATTGTCCTTTTTTCCAGGGAAGTGTCTTTTAACATCCTGAGGAAAATCAGGCCACAGTCAATTATGAACTTTTGAAAAACATGTCATTTGTACAGAAAATTGAGGTTTAAAAAGCAAGTTTCAACTCATTAACAAAATTGAGCTTTCAAACAAACAAAAATAAGATTACTGGATTAAACTGAACCTTCTCTGCCATTTCCATCAGCTTGAAAAGCATCTAAAAATGAAAACATAGGACTGCTTGCTGTGTCCTCTACACTCCTCTGCTGCTCCCTAAGTAGGATGAAAAAGAAATAATCTTGCAGTAAAAGGACAGGCTATGAGAAAAGGAAAACACTAGATTTGAAAGACTGTAAGGCAGAGAGAAACAGGTGGTGACCAAGGGGAACAGCAGAAAGGACTGACTGAGTGACCAGAACAAAATAGGCTCTGCAGTCTCCTCTGCTCCAGTTCGAGTAGCATACAAAATGTTGCTTTCCCCTACTGCTGCCATACATCAATTCCTCGCTCTGGACTACTCTAAAAGGAGAAAAGCATGTTTAAATCCTGATTTTCCTTTAATCCAGTAGAGATGGCATCTGGTCAAAACTATGCTTTACTTTTCCCAAAGGGGTGCTTTTTTTTTTTTTTTTTAATTATTTTTTTTGCTATAACTCAGAAGAAATGATAGATGAGAAACTAGTACGCTAGAGCACACAGACTCATGCAGAACTTTCCTTCTCCCAGTTATTTAAAAATGACCCTTAAAATTTATTTCAAATGTAATCTCCCAAGACATTCCAAATTACAAACAATGGGCAAAATTTTATTGCACTAAATGAAGGAAAAGGGGGGAATAGCAACAATCCAGACATACTCTACGTACGTTTAATGAGAATTTCAGAGGACATCTGTGTCAAACACAGAAAAATAGAAACACCTCTGACATTTTCCATCTTTGGAAGACATTTTTGACATTTCCATCTTTTTAAAGATGAAGTCCATTTTACCTTGGATTTTCCTTTGCTAACTCAGCTTGTTTCGAAGAGTTAAAGAAATCCACCCACTTTACAAGGGACATCTCAGGGCTCAACTCAGCACAGGCCTTTTCAAACCTCAGTCACTGATTTAATCCTTGCCTACACTGTTAAGGACAAAGAGTAGTTAATACCCAACTGTTACCAAAATTAAGAATTACTGAGGAACCACCTCAGATTTGTGACCTGCAGAATAAGTGCTGGCGTTCCTAGCTGACAACCCCAGACACTCTAACGGCTCTGTTACAGCGATGTTTTGGTCTCTACATGGAAGATGAACTTAAAGAAGTAGTTTAGGTTTCCTGGTCAAGCCATACAGCTACACAGGTCTGGTGTACAATCCTCCACGCTGTGGCTTGACCAGCTCTCAGGGAGCAACACCGCACAGAAACCTCCCAGGACACTTTTCAGCACATTAAAAGGCAGCTCTGCATTTCCAAATGGAAGTGCCAGTGATGACAGGAAGGAGGTTGACACAGCAAGGACCAGTGAGCTGGTCACAAAGTACAGCTGTTCGTAGCATGCACTGTTTAATCAGCATAAAGGGTTTTGGTGTTTTTCCAGAACTGCTCCTGATTAAGGTCTGACACAGAAACAGGCTCAACACGTCACTGTATTTTCAGACAAACGAGGATGCTATCTAGGAGGCACACATGCAAAGCTCCTGAGAGACAGTTTTCCACTCACCCATAATTTCAAAAATAAGCTCTAAGAAATTGATGTCAGCCCACTGGGCTTCAATTATCCAGCTTCCCAATCCTGGAGAAGGTTCAACAAAGTGACAGCAGAGCTGTAAGGTTTTCTTTAACACCAGAAACCCTCCAGGAGAGAACGGTTGTTCCCTACTCTTCCCTGTCTGCCACCCCCAGTTTCCCAGGCACATACTTTATCTTCACAGGTTCTCAGTGGTACCAACCCAACGACTCTGTTCAAATCATCAATACTTGATTTAAAGTTGTCAAAACCCTGAAGGTGCCCATCACATTACAGCATTCTGCTAAAAAAATAACCCCTAATGGGTAAAGTCAGGTGATCTGGGGCGGGGAGGGAATCAGTTGCTGTAATACCCTGAAGGGAATCCAACAACAAAATTTCTGTACAAGCAATAGAAAAGGATGATGCAACATGAGTAAATTCATGTACACACACAGTCGCTCTCTGCTAATCCTGCCATGGATAAATATATCCTTTACGTAAAACAGAAAAATATTTTTAAAGCCACACAAAAATATCTAAAAAATAAATTTTATTGTCAAAACCACTGAAGGTGAAAATTTACTGTATTAATTCCAAACTACAGCTCTAATTCCAGATACATTAAGAGGTCTAAGCATATCATAGCTAGATAATACACTAAATCTGCAAAGAAGGATACAGAAGTGGTATATGAGTTTTTTGGTATAGAACTATTCCGGGTAGTCGAAGAGAAGAGTTGCAGAAGGACTTGGCAACAGTTGCAGATGAAATTAAATACCAGTAAATGCAAGGCAATGAACACTGGGGCAGGAAAAAGCACGAGGAGCTAAGCATACACTGCCACAGTCTCTCAGATCAGCTATTATTACTCTAGCAAGTGATCCTGAAATCACTGTGGGGAATTCAGGATGTCAGTCAACTCACAAACTAGTTATAGCAGAGCCAGAAACAGCGGCAGACAAAAGTAACATGATAATCAGGGAAAGGCTTTTGTGTAAGGAGACACCAAAGAGATGAAGACTCATCAGGCTGGGAGGGGGACAGGGACAGCTAAGGCAAGATATGAGAAAGCTCTGTAAAATCATGGGCCATGGAGAGCATCACTGAGGAATGCTTCATCCACTGCTGGCAGGACACGGGAAACAGGGTGCACCCACTAAAGGCATCAGGTGGAGAACTCAACACAAGCAAAAAGGCAGCAGTCCTGGCTGCCACCCTCAAGAACAGTTACACGTCGTGTCATGGGAAATTGTAGAAGTCTACATATAAGCAGGCTAAAAATGGTATTAGACAAGTTCATGAAGGCCAGGTCCATCAGCACCTACCAAAAGAGCAATCCAGATGCGACGCCTGCTCAGAACATGTTACAGCCACCGCGTGTCTACGTGCAGAGGGATGGCGTGCGGGCTGCCTTCCCCCGCCTTCGCTGCTACCGCCCGCTGTCAGAGCCAGAGCATGCTACCCTGCATCCAACTAAAGCCCTTACAGTCCAAAGGACATGTGCCTAAACTTGACGCACCAATTTAAGAATTACCAGGACTGGAAAGTTAGCCAAAGCTCCAGTTAAAACCAAGACACTCAGTTTTCATTTCAGAGGTATTGCATCCAGCTCTCAGCCTTCAAAGACATGCCGCTGCATTAGTTTCCATTTGGGGCATACTTCAAATGTTTTTACAGGGTCAGCCATAACAACTAGAGGTTATTTAAAAAAAAAAAAAAAATAATCAAATAGAGAGGCTTGCCCCTGTCTAAACCACTGATTTAGACTCTCTGGAAGAAAACAACAAACCTATGCCCAGCAATAAACAATTCCTAACATTTTTTCTTAGAATTTTAGTACTACAAGAACTGTAACATTCAAGTTCAATGCAAGGAAGGTTACATCATCTTTATGCTCGCAATCAAAAATAGGTTTTGAATATACATATTTAGAAGCAGGAAGTTAATTCAACTTAAGATAACTTTCTTTTTTAAAGGAAATATTTTTGGAAATACTCTTCAGTAAAATTCTAAATACATTCAACTTGCAATTATCCCAGAGATCTGACAGAGTACTAAGGTGACCTGAATACGGCACAACAGATATTATGATATCTTACATAAATTAGGGTGTAAGTATGTTCACCTTCAGAAAAACTTGAAGGCAGATTTCTATAAAAAGCAGGGACAGATTTAAACATGGCTGTGGAAAGGAGCTCCAGTGAGCAGCCTGTACTCTGCATCACACAACACTGACACAGCAGTGATGCTGGAGAAGGTCATTCCCAGTTAAACTGCCACCCAGGGTATCCATACAAGGATATCTGAAAGCTTACTGTAAAAGTCTAAAAGCTCCCCAAATCAGCAAAAGGGAATTAGGAAAAAATAATGCAATTTTCGGATAAAATGTGATCAACGTATTTGGTAGAGGAAGAGTGTTAAAATATTTCTGGAGATTTCAGACTTGCAATTAACTGCAAACCAAAAGCAAAACGCAACTTCTCTCTCTGTTAGTTTAGGTCTTGAGACAAAGAACAGCTGAGGAGAAAAGTTTTAATAGTATCCCATCCTAGGTGCCAATGAGATTTGCTACTATTTCCAGAGTGTTGCTCTGCTCAACTGTTAAAAGTATGCTTTGAGTGAAAAATCTGACATTTCTTTGTCAGAAAGTTAAATAAAATATATAATAATCTCTCAGGAAACCTATTATTTAATAACACAGTGATTTTTAAGTTGTCGTGATTTAAAGGAAAAAAAAAAATCAGGTCGGGTTTACCAGCACCTTAACATTAAAGTGGAAAAGATGACTTAGCCATCAAATATATTCCCCATAACTATATTCAGCCACAGGACATTAGTCAAAAACTTAAATGTGCTAAGGTATGGAATGATCACTGAACTTTTCAAAAGAAAACTGTGTTGTGTTTAGGTAATATGAGTTGCCCCCCTGTGTGAGACGCACATAAAAAAAGACATTGCTACAGATTTCCCATATACTGAAATATGACATTACTAATTTGTGAATACTTGTTTTTTAATATTTTAATTCAATGTAAGAGTAGGTGGTTTATTTCCTACCTGTAGTGTACATGCGTAACTGTTGGCTGTCGGTAGCCAAGAATCCAAGTTTGGATGTCTATAGGTTCACCTTTGGGATACGCAATGGTTGTATCTATCACCCACTGGAGGCCTTTCGATTTGCTCTCTAGGAACAAAAAGAAACGTGATATTAAAAGCAATCAGAAAGTGCATGTCACTCATTTGATAGTTATTCCATTTTTACATTACTTCATGAGTTATGAGGCACAAATAAAGTAAGACAGCCAAAAATCAAATCCAGATTTCATTACAGAGCACAGAAATACTTCTACAAACTTCAGCTAGACTAAGATTTCACTTCCACAGTTATTTCTGTTGTTCTTACATATTGTAGTACACAGAATAGAACAAGTTTACTCACTAGGTATGAGTATAGTCACATAACGTGTTGGCCCAAATGTTAGGTGCTTCACCCCATTCACCAGAAGGAAAACTTCAAAAATAAAAATCCCACTTTCTCAGTCTGCACTTGAAGCACATTTAGAACTGGGCCTTCGTAAGAGCTCACAGTTGCAGATCACTGATGAAGCAACAGCGACGCAGATCCCTTTGGGCAACTAGCCTCACTACTGGGGTAGGGCAAGTGGATAAAGGTGATTTATGTCAGACAACGTAGTCAGATTTTCAAAGATGTTTTTTAAAAAAATCCCTCAAAGGTTCTTAAAAATCTGAGTTACGGGATAAAGAGGAAATACACCACTTTGTGTATTAAAGGCAAGAAAGCAATGACTAGAAGATGGTCAGTTTTCACAACGGAGAAGAGATTGCAACCATAAGGTCCCAGAAAGACTGATACCAGCACATGTTTGTATGTTCCTCAGCATATTCAGAAACTGAAAGAAGGATCAAAGGAGGTGAAAATATTTGCTGTGAAGATTATTCAGGAGAATCAAATTTAAAACTGAACATAGGTTACTACCAGCAATAGTCAAAGTCAGATATCAGCCTAGCCACGACCTCTCTCTGGCATGTCTTCAATTCACAGGTTTGCAAAGAGGGAGAGCAGCGGATCTGGAAAGCAAACCAGGAAGGAGGGGCACATTGCCAAGATGGCACTTTGAGTTTAGCTTGTCAATTTTATATCTGTGGGAACTGGAGCTGCCTTGTATCTGAGGTCATGTTATGTTCAGGCTAGTCTAGTAATATGCTTACTTAATGCTTAATACGCTAGTATAGTAATATGCTTACATCATGCCCAGCAATATCTTAAAGCATTTAAACAGTTGACTATTAAAAACAGCCACCTGTTGGCAGATGCATGTAAGAGGTGTTAGGTCTTAGTACAAAGTACAAGACTCTTCAAGCCTGCAGTTGAGACTGCTATGAAAGAAATACGATACAGGTTGACAAAAACACTGTTGGCATGAAGAACATACACAGGGATAGACTGTTCACCATCTTTCTCAATACAAGAATAGATGTATTCAAAATGAAGCTTAAAGTACTTTGAGTACTCTCTTAAGAGTACTTTAAGAGAGCACTTTAAAAAAAAGTACTTAAAAGTACTTAAAGGGGGCCTATAGGAAAGATGGGGACAATCTTTTTAACAAGGCCTGTTGTGACAGGACAAGGAATAATGGTTTTAAACTAAAGGAGGGTAGATTTAGACTGGCTATAAGGAAGACATTTTTTACAATGAGGGTGGTGAAGCACTGGAACAGGTTGCCCAGAGAAGTAGTGGAGGTCCCATCCCTAGAAACATTCAAGGTGAGGTTGGATGGGGCTCTGAGCAACCTGATCTGGTTAAAGCTGTCCCTGCTCACTGCAGGGGGGTTGGGCTGGATGACCTCTAAAGGTCCCTTCCAACCCAAAGCATTCTATGATTCTATGAAGCCAAGAGGAAAAGTTTTCAAAGCAATAGAAAGAAATGATTCTTCATGCAGAGGGGAATAAAACTGTGGGGAACCCCTTGCAAACGGATGTCAAGGATGCCGTGAGTTGGGTTCAAGAGGAAATTGGACAAGTATATGGAAGAAATCCATTGGAGGGTTAACTAAACAGGCAGAAACTTCCATCTGTCTTGGGAAACCTATCACACTGGAAACAGTCAGAAGCTAGGAGAGTATACAGGACAAGTATGACACATATTTGCTGTGTTCACACTCTTCCTCTGATACCCACTTGGAATCATGGACAAGATGTTGGGCCAGACAGATGTTTGGTCTTGCCCATAATCACCACTCAATTTTTACAGAAGAGCTACCACACACATGAAGAAATCTGCAACACAGTCTGAGGCCCACTCTAAAAGCCAGAGTTATTAACACCAACTAGCATGTATGTGCAAGGACTGACTCATGAGTTTCTACCTGCATTTAATTTAATTTGCATTTAATTTAAGTGTGAGAAGACAGTTACAGCAATGTTATCACATATATCTATCAATTATTTTAACAAGCAGCTAATGTTTTCATGGCGTCTACTCAACAACAAAGTTGTACTGCTTTGTTACAAACGCAAATACACTACCTGAATAAGGGTAGAGAGTATTTCCTAATATTTAGGTTATGAGTTATTAGTAGCATGCAATGTGCTATTCCAAGATTTGACTGAGTGCAAGGTACACAGGTCAAGCCGAAATATAACCTTCTGGAAATACAGTATTTTAAAACCCTGACAGACACGTGAAATGAGAACACGAGGTCCCATTAGAGGCTCCAGGCTTGCCAGCATCATGACAGAGTGCTTGTCAAATCTCTCTTAAGAAAAGTACTAACTACAGAGTCCTTCATTTTAAAAGTAGCAACGTATTAGAGAAAAGCCAATATGAAATTAATAGTAAATCCACAGAAGTATTCATTTAGAAATGCATTTCAGAACAAAGCCATTCAATTTATTATTTTCCCAGATGTAAAGTAAGAGTGGATACAGACAAGTAAATTGTCTGAGTAAGCAACAAAGATCATTAATTGCAATTAAAAAGTGCCAGATGAATACAAGCACATTATCTTATTATTTAAAGTGTTTTAAAATCATTTATTAAATATTTAGCTAGTATTTCAAACTGTTCTTTCAGTGGATAATGGCTCAAACTTCATTACGGGAAGACTCCTGCAGTCCTCTTCTGTGCTGATTTCCTACATTCGGCTTTTGTTAAGTAGAGCTGCTGCATGGATTCCTCAGGCCAGCTTCAAGCTCACCTCCAGCCCCTTCCAGGGCAAGGTGGGGAGAAAAACCTGCCTCTGACAGCCCACCAGGTGAAGGTAATGTCAGTCTCCATAGACCCTCCTTTAGAACAACCAGGTCTTAGCGCAGCTACCTCCACGTGCAATTACCAAGATGTGCTATCAAATCACAGTCACAGGCATGTTTCTGCATGCTCTGGTTTAAAATAAGCCTTACATAATCATCCAAGATCTCATACTGCCCAAAATCCCTAAGTCATCAAGGATTTCAGGAAATTAATTTTGAAACAAATCTTGTTGTCCTTTTTTGGGGGGTTATACTGTGTTGTGCCCTGCTCATGAGCATATTTATTTTAAAGCCACAAAGCTCTAACAGATCCTGAAACTGAAAAAGAAACAGACAACTGAACACAACAGAAAGAGGTAGGACCTCAGTATGCCCAAGGATGCTGCTTTCAAGCCTAAGCAGAGCTTTGAACAATAATAAACCTTATTATTTTTCAAATGGAGAATGCTAACAGGAACTCAGAACAGAAAGACTGCTGCATTAGTTATAATATGGCGTGAATCTCAGGTTTGGCATTTGTAGCTGAAAAAGAGGGAGTTGCGTATATCCCTCTTGCCAAGTTTGGCTTGGCCAACCCAGCCACAGATGTTTCTGACAGCCAAACCCTCTTGACCTTTTTACCTACCATTAAAAGACACCCTCACCCTTCATTCCTAGTACCTGGTTGCCAGAGACTTCAGCAGAAGAAACTGCTGCAGAGGCCAAATTTAAGCTGATCTCTCCGAGGACTAGTTTTTCTTCTGTGGTGTCAGTCTGCTTACCACTTTCAGCACAGGTGAAGGATTCTGATTTCTCAAATTGCCTCAAAATGTTAGCAGTCTGATTTTTTTTTTTTTAGAGTAGACCAATGTCTAGTCTGCATTATTGAGTAGACACCATGAAAACATGTACTACTTTTTAAGTAGTACATAAATGTTCAAAACAGGCCTGCAAGCATTGGCCCTACACAGTTGCATCCAAACCACGCAGTAATAATGTACCTTAGTATGAATGCTACATACCTGCCTTATGAGTGCTAAGACAAGACTGAACAATCACATGTAACAGTAGTTTTCTGGACTAGGCAAAAAAAAAAAAAAAAAAAATTAAACAGCATCCTAACTTGCTGGTTTTGTTGGGGTTGGTTTGGTTTTTAAATCACCAGCAGAGGCAAATCTTCATAGCTTTTTTTTCCCCCGTATTTTTGTTCTAGCTGTGGATTCAGTGATAGTAAGTTGCTCCATATTTAGTTATGAAGCAACTTACCATCGGCGTCTTTAAGACATTTTACCATCGGAGTCTTTAAGACATTCAGTGCTCCGTCATCCTCTACGGTCCTCTCACAGCAGATACTTGACTGTCTACAATCACAAATTTAGTGGGGTTCAGAGCTTCTCTTTGTGCCCTCTATGTCCTCCCTGGGGTTACTCTCAACCAATGCTAAAAGCTGGATTTGAATATGCCCAGGACTCTTCAAACACACCAGCAGACCGTCAGTCTTTACCACTAAGAAAGAGCAAATTGTAAAGACAGGTTTCAGCAGGAAACCTCACCCCCAGCCACGCTCAGGATGGTGTGATACTGCCGGATTGCATCCCGAGTGGAAAAGAATGCACCAGCCAGGCGTGAACCGAGGACTGCAGCTTCCACTTGAAAAAGAAGATATTTACTAGCATTCACTAGTATTCAGGTGTGGTTTCCTGAACACTTACATCACTCTAAATGCAGCCAAAAGAGCCTGTTGCCTCCCCTGCATAGCAATGCGTTCTTGTAACTCACCACTTGTCCTCTACTTGTCCTCATGTGATCAACTGGACCACTGAACTTAAAATTAACTTTTCCCAAAGATTAGCTCTCAGACTGAACATCTTACTCATTATCCCAAGATCTCTCTGTAACCAATCACCTGGAACAAAACAAGAAGCCCCTTTTCCAGGATAAAAAAAAAGCCTTCCCACATGTTATTCAAGTCACATTCCTCATATAACAGTGAATCAAAAAGTTTGATTAAAAGAGTATCAATTACGAGGTCCAGTGTCCAGCAGAAGGCAAAATTGAATTTCTCTGAGAAAAAGCATCAGAACTGAATGTACTGTGCTGCATTTGAAAACAGCAAGATAAGATTTCAATATGGCTCTAACCAAGCTCATAGCAACCTCTTAGGAGACAAAAAATTGCTGCATGGTGAAATAAAGCAGAATTAAAAAAACATACTACAGCAAGGTTGATCAAAAATAAGCTCTGGAACATGTATCTTCAGTGAACAATTGCTCCAAACTCCTTTGAATTGCTAGCTGTTCAGCACTTAGAACATTTTGCTAGTTCTAAAACTCACAAGAACACACATCAATTTTTATTAACTGAAGAAACATTGTACTTGCAACTGTGTCAGAGACTAAGCGTTCTGTTAAAAAAATTAAACAAACCAACCAAAACCATAAAATACCACTCCCCCCAGCCCCCTCCAGTCTCTACAGGGTTAAGGTGATGATGGCTATGAATCAAGTATTTTTATGCTGCACTAATACCTTCAAGTATTTTTACTCTGCACTAAAACCTTCTCCTGGAACACAGGCACTGGCAGCAGCGCTCCGTTTGGGGGGCACAGCACATCTGCCCAGAGAGATGCTTTCATCAGACACCAGAATTAACTTATACCATCTCTTCAGGGACAGACACCACGTAACTACATTGTCTGTACTTACTAGCTTCGAAAGCCCTCAAGCCATCAGGTGATAGTACTACCTTTCCTATATGTTTTTTCCATCCTTCTATTTATTTAGGAATAAAATTGTACAACTTAGTTAAAACTAAACAAGTGTTTCAAAAAGCAGCACAAGCAACAACCATTTTAGTAATTTAATTTAGTATTTACCAGCAATAAATTAAATTTCACTCCAATGAAGGCTAGTACCTGGGACTTTGAATATGAAAGAAGGCTTGGAAAACTGTTAGGAGGAGGAAATTAAGAAAACAGAGGCTGCTTGCCTTGGAAAAGCAACCGATAAAGAACTGATCAGTTTAAGTACAAGAATTATCAAATAGTATTGATTGCCTAGCTTGCAACATTTGTTCTTCCTGTCACTTTACAGAGGAAGAATCAGGTAATAAACTGTGGGAAATTCATAACTAGTACAAAAATAAACTGAAAAGGGGATTGAATATTAAGAACGCTAATATCATAATTAAAGCTAATGAAATTTTGGGGAGGCTACTGAACCTCACACTTCACAACATAAACCCACCTCTACCAAAGGGATGACAGAAATCAGATTAGAGACCTTGTAGAAGGAGGACAGATGATGCAGCATTTAGCTGTTGCGCAATTCTTGAACTACTATTTGAAGACTGTAACTCCAGTGACATTTGATGTACAAAAGCAAGCTAGTGGGCTGGGGAGTGGCGGGGGGTGACATGATGAAACAACTGTATGCAACTTGGTTTGTACCAAATTAGGGTTCAGCCTAGCAGTGTATCAAGAATGAACCATCTTCTATTATAGTTGCTTTTCTTGTTTTTTCTTCTTTCACCCAGTATTATACACCATTCCAGTTGAGAAAGTAGAATGCTGTAAAATCTACAATGGTATAAAAGCTACAAGGATAATTCTTAAATGAATTAAGTACTAATAAAATGACAGCACTCAAGAACACCGCAGCTGTGTATCATGACATAACATAGCTACCAAGGAAACTCAACGGAAGGGGACATAATTTTTGATGAGGACGAGTTACTCAACCTATAAACTAATTTAACTAAAATCAGGTGGGGGAGGGAGGTGAACCCCATCTTTATCAATAAAGCTTGGTGGTAACAACAAGATTGAGAGAATGATAAATAACAGAGAAGAAAGCTTATTATAGTAAGTTGAATAATTTGGTAACCCAGGACACCAGGAACATTGTTAAATAAGACAGTATAGAGCATAAGAACAAGTGGTGCAGAGGAAAAATGTTTTCAGCGAACCGTGAAGTTCAAGTGCGATGCTACTGACACACAAGCCACTTCCCAAGCAAAGGAATACAGTAATAATGTACAAGAAGTTTATACGCAATCTCTATGCAAGACACTGGCCAAACCTTTACTGCGTATACTACATCTAGTTCTAGCACCCACAACTCAACGATGGTGACCCAAGGAGGATACAGGCAAGTTTGATTTCACTGAGCCAGGTTATTTCATGTGGTTAAAAAAAGGGAAAGATAAAAGAGATAAAAAGAAAAGATGATCACTAATTTGTTAGGCTTCTAACTTCATAATATAACCTTATCAATTTATACAATTGTATTTCATTTAACTGAACAAACATTCTTCAGAAATTTTCTGAAGTGGCAAGAGTACAGTTAAAGCATTTGGAAGGTAGAAGATTTGAGGAAGGGTCTTTTATACAAGATACAGATCATGAATTAACCTTTTGTACATCTCTGAAAGGGAGGTTTTACCAAGCTAGAAACATTTTCATGAGCTTAAGAGAAGAGTTAAAATGCCTCAGCTTCTTAGGTATCAAATATTACTCTTTCCTAGCCCATAAAATTTACTTTCACTTCTCTTTTTCATCCCTTTTATTATGTTTTCATGTCCATTGCTCTGAAAGAATAATAGCTAAACCCACACATTTCTTTCCTATTTTTGCCCACTTGTCTTTCCTTCTGTCTTTTGAGTAGGATGGACAGACGTTGTTCCATTGTATTTCTGAGACAATTCCTTTATTTTAGTACCCAGTTAGGCCAACTACTATCAAATATTCATTTCTCCAGAGTCTGAATTATGCTGCTCAAAAAAAAAAAAAAAAGCCCCCAGGTTTGATGTTCAGCTAAGCTGATATCAATCTAAGAGTATGAAAATATAAAATTGCTATTTGATGGCTAAGGCTTTTGTCCCCTTCCAGAACTAGAAGGCCTATAATTCACATTTGGGGAACTTCTTATTTTTCATACCTTTTTGCCTTTGAGACAGGAATAAATAGAACAGGAACAGGCCAAACTTTTCTCCGTAAAAAAAATAATTTTTAACAAGGACTAGGTTATTCTGTTCCTCTTTTAACCCTAAAATCTTCGAAGACAACAAGGGCTTTCTTCAGCCTTTCTTTTCTGAATGTAGCCTGAAAGGAAATATTCTGATGCACTACACAGCTTGATTTTCAATTAATTTAAAATCTTCCCTCCACTCCTGCAAGATCATCATCTCCATTCATTTCCTATGTTGACAAGAGTAACTTCAAAACTAAAAATCTGGAAGCAATTTCTGTATGAGGCTTCCTACTAACCCTGAAATTTGAACTTCAGCACAGAAAAAACCCAAAGTCATCTGCATATGTGGCTTCATTAGGATGGATCTTTGGTTCAAACTGCTAAATGATTATAGTAATTTGGCTGTGGAAATACCAGCACCACCCATCAATAAGAAACCACCACAACACCCCCAAACCATTGTTTCTATAGTAAGTAACAGAAATCCACAACTAGGTTAAGTAAGATCTAACCCCGCTCTCTGAACATGCCAAGAAGTTAATTTTAAAAATTGAGAGACTGAAAGCACCAAGTCCCATAACTACAAGCATTATTTATATCCCAGCTATACTCTCCCCTACAGCCCAGGAATCCCAGAACAATAATGCTGCAGGAATATTCTTATTCTCTCATAACTCTTCCAACATAAGACAGCCAAAACAATCCTTCAAATCTAGTCATCAGTCAACTCCAGCAACAAAGGGGACGGTAATCACAAAAATCTGTAGAAAATAGAAAAACTTGAACTCAACAGAAAACAGTTCAAGAGGAGGAATGAAGTATACACTACCAGATGCAAAGAAGCTTTTAAAGCCATGAATAAAAATTTGAGCACAGTTTGCACATTCCAGAAATACTTTTACTATAGTTCCATACTACCATAAACCAGTGCAAACCATCAATCATGCTGAAAGGAGCAGCCCACCTTCTTGCCCACTCTGGGTGCTCATTCCAGTATCTGCTCTACCCATCACGTGCACCAAGACCATTCATGCAGCCACACTGTAGACTAAATCAAATTAAAACAAAGGTTTTCTTTTTTGGTGTGTCTCAACATAAAAAAACCAATCAAACAAACAAACCAACCAACCTTACTGGAACTAAAAGCAAATACAAAAACATTTATACAAATATGATGGTGCATTATGGATGTCTCTGACATTTAAAGAGACCGATTCAACACAAAATGTTTTGCTTAACTCAAATCTTGGACATTCAATTTGCTTTTTATCCACAAGAGTGAAGTGGTCTTTACCTTTTATCACAGTGTCTCTACCTGCTGGAGTTCCATTTTCTTGTGGCGCTACAAGCGTTTTCAGAATTACTTGTGTTGCCCCAAGTCTCGGCAGGGTGACATGTTTAAGAAATGGCAAATTGTTTTTCTTGGCAAATGCCTGGCTTGTTTCTCTCCTTTTCCTAAGAAAGCCACCCTCTGGAAATAAAACAATCCATTTCCGATTACGGCTCCTGTAATATTTTTCTAGATGCTCCTTGAGTAACACAAGCTGCTGGTCACGGTGTGCTCTTCCCTGTAAGGATAAAACATTACCTAAATAAAACTATTGCTTAAAAGAGATAACATTAAGACAGACAATTATTACATTTCTATGATTTCTCTCTCTTTTCAGAGATACAACTAAGCCTCTATGACAATAGAAAACAATGTTCCTAGAGTACCCACCGGTGGCTGAGTTTATCCACTTTACAGAAAGGCTGAAAAAGGCCCTTGAAATTGAGGATGAAGCTCCCAATTTGATGACTTCTCTGCAAGAGCGACATCCAGACTGTAAACAGGAACTCCACATAACAGGAGAACGTATTTACAGAATTCCCTAGTTGTTACTGGGTCCCAAGTTGAATTTGCTAAACTAAACTCTGCAAAGACAATCTAGGGGTCAAGCTGTGATTTGGAGGGCCACGTATCAGTAATTTCTGCAAGCCAAACAGTATCTTTGCTTACATACCTTCTATGCACCTCTCCCTGCAACCTGTGTTAGATTAGCAGAGGTACCAGAAGACACAGCCAGACCCCCAGACCAGGCTTAGGCTCAGTTACCACAGCAGAACCGCAGTTTTTTCCTAAACTGCGCTGCTTGAATGCTTATCCTCAGCTGAAATCAGCACACTGATGGAAACACTTATTGTTTGCGGCGGGGGTTGGGGGGGAAGTACTGGGCTGTGATGTTTGCAGGTTTTCTTCCTCTAGGAGAAACTGTTGAGTAGGAAGTGATTTTATTTGTGTGAACTTAAAGAAAGCCTACAATAAAAACAAGATGCCCTAGCCAACACGATATTCTATGACACCAACTTCTAGTTTGATAATTAGCTGTATATAGGATATAGCCAGGTGATAATTAAACCTGAATGGCCAAGGGGAGGAGGAAAAAAAAAACAAAACCCCACACCACAACTTTGTCACTTAAAACAGTAAGATCTGTCCTTAATTACTGCAGAAGTATCTGCAATATCTTCAGCAGCAATCTTTTTTCTTCCCACTTCCACATGCAGCAAGACCAAGCTACCCAAATTTTCACAGGAATTAATTTACATCAGTTATCATTTTTGAGTGCTCCAAAGTGACTTTGCCAAATCAATCAAAAGACACAGGAGTCCAAAATTCAAGCTTCCCTCAGCAGAGGTGATTTTAATTCTCTGAAATGTCACAAAACTGCCACAAACCTTCCTCTCCTTGGTAGTTGGTTGTTTTTGGCAGGGAAGAGGGAGAGAGTGAGGTTGAGAGGAAGACAACAAGAAACAATATATTAATGAAGATTAGTTTTGTGAAAGTGTTTCTCCTAGATTTTGCGATCTCAATTGCAATTATTTCCAACTTACCTCATAAAATGGAAGGAAAAAGCTCTGCCTGCTCATATTAATGCAATTAAAGAGCAGTATAAAAGTTCCTCAGTTAAAACAGTCCTTTCCCACGAGACCACAGGACTCCAGGATAGCACAGTAGTTAAAAAACAGCCAGCAGTGAACAACAAACTTTTCACACATTAGATATCAGAACTCTCCAAATCCTGAACAAACCTAATGAATACGACTGGTGGATAAATTGCTGTTTAGCAAATACCGTGAGGTTTAAGAAGCTGCTGTGATACAGAAAAATCTATTGGACTGATGGGAAAGAGAGAAGTGTTTAAAAAGCAACCGTGACTAGTGGAATACTAAAGAGTCCTTGAAGATAAAAGGCAATTAACATACTGTCCAGAAAGAAGAGAAAGTAAGTCATACAGAAGCAGCTCCTTAATACAACCAATTGTTGGAGACCATGGCTAGTTGATCACCATCACAGGGAACGAGCTCAGCCTTCTTTCCTTTAGAGGAAAGAAAACAGGTAGCAGCAGACTGCTGACAAAATTCTTGAGGATGCCATGCACTTTGCATCACCAATATGGCAAGTTACTGACAGTATCGGTTTCCAGTAACCTTTTCAATGGGAGAAGAGAAGACACTAATGAACTTCTAGTAGACCTCAGAAGCATTTGTAAAACTGCCATTGGTGCTGCTCATAAAAATGAGGCTAATGTACATTTTTAACAAATAGGATGTATTGTACCATGATCAAATTGCATTCTTTTACAGGGAAAAAAATGAAGTGTTTGCTCATCCAAGTACTACTAGGGCCTTTCTATAGTTGGGCAAAGGATCATTACTCACCTTAAGTGTTTTTGCTACACCCAAAGGCTAATTAACAGCCAAGAAACATTTTCCTTTCAATTGGTTTACATTTAGACTCATGATGACACGTTTTATTTGTGATGTTGCATACCTCAGCCACTTTACAAAAATGAGGAAAAGCCTTAAGTTTTTGCAGCGCAGCAATGGTTTGGTTTTGTAGCTAGAATTGCAACACCACATTCAGAAATTACAATTAACAAGCTGACAGCCATGTGTACCTTAAAATGTGTATCTTGTGATTTTTAACTATCAAAATAGATTTACAAAGTGTCAAACCCTGTTCCTTTCCATACTCTCACAGTAAACAGTTCTGTATCTCTAGAGACCTTTATTTTATTACCTAATTTTGCCTGAGGTTTTCTAACCATGCCTCTAGTCTTAGTGAGAAATCTCACTTTAGCTGTGTATAGCTGTGATTAAGTATTTCTTTATTTCATTCTGAGGAAATTAGCTTTTCCTTCTCTGTAAAGTGAAAATTCATTAAATCTCTCTGGCTGCCCATACATTTTAAGTCCAGACAAATAAAAATAAGAAGAGGAAAGAAATGTGTATGCTGGATGTCACAGTTTACCTAACTGGCAGGCAGGTCCATGCTTGTCATTGTACTTCTAAGTTTCTACTTTTAGAGTGCAGTTTGATCAACAGCTACCAAACAACAAAAAAACCCCCGCAAATCCTAAGAAATAATCTGAGGTTTTCAGACCTTAACATTTGAGATGCTGGGCTCAACACATATGCTTTCCTGACACTCAAATAATAATTAACCTTCAAGAATCAATTAATTACTATTTATGCAGCTCCATCACCACCTTAAACTGGTCGACTATGATATCACCATCAAAAGGGATGGTCCTGCCTTTCCTTATCTGAAACTGACAGTCAGAACAGTGACCTAACCAGACTCATTGCACAGCTTCAAGGTCACTAAGGAAAGAAGAGAGGCACCAACAACAGTAGCAGAGAGACAAAAAGGACTGTCCACATACTTTGCCTGTACACCTCTCTCATAAAAGGCCCCCATCATAATTGGGTTCCGTACACATTCATGTCTAGGCAAATAATAAAATAAGCTTGGGGAAAAAAAGCAGTTTCAGAACAAAGCTCTACCCAAATACACACATTACAACATAGTTATTTCATCCTGTAAACCATCTGGTAGGTAACAACTAAGTCCCGTAACACCACAATGTTCCAAATATAAGGATAAATCAAAGCACTATTATGTGTTTCCATTTACCTGTCTTATAAAGAAGTCTCCATGGATTAGAGACACAATGCCAAAGTTTGTATACTTAAAAATATGATCCATCAGCCACATCATCTGACGGACAACCTGCAAAGTTCAAAAAAAAAAAGTTTAGTAAATATCAACTGCAGAGAATTATGTATATACTGGTCACATTATTATCACCCTTGCAACAGCAATAAAACTAGCAAATGTATGGAACAAAGTCCTTTATGCTGCAAAGTATAAAGCAGCACAGGTGCTACACTTCTCCCTCAAGAGCAGGATTAAACAGCTCCCTTTTTGCAATATAATATACAGCTCTACACTATTAGTCATACACTAGAGTAATTTCAACTCCAACTTTTCACACAGGTAGTGTAATGCTTCTTATTGACATACCACCACAATTTCAAGCCAGCTGCAAACTAAAACCATTTTCAGTATTTGTTAAAGTACACAAACCAATACAGATATGTATTTGAAATCTCCAACTGTTTTATGTCTACCACAAAAACATGTTTCCGTGTATTTTTCTGTACTTAGCGATTTTGGGGATGAGATCATGTTGTTCTCATGCTTCTGATGTGCACGTGCTCTATACATGCTCACTCTATCTTTGAACAGCAGCATTCACTGAGACCTCTGTACAACCCACATGCCATTACCGATTTCTCTCATGGCACAGCAGTCACATACATCCCTGAGAATTTCATTAAGTCATGCTCCTTGTCCTGGCCAAGAAGCACATTGAGAAGGCAAAACCAGAGGCTGAGCTATTAGATTCACTTTAACCATCACTTCTTACAGGACAGGGAAGGCACACACTATATCTGTTCAGTCCTTTGAGATTTAAAATAGAAGAATTATTCCAGAAAAGGTACATAACAGAATGGAAAAGCTTCTTCTCTCACAAGGTCTTTCCTCTTTATAGCTCCCACATGTAGATTTTGAGAGGGGTAGGAACTGGCTCCCCAAAACTGGAAAATCCAGTGTCTCTTACATGCTCTCAATCATACATGAGGCTAACTGCCTTTACTCTTCCCTATGTTATAAGGCCACACCAAGACTGATTCAAGTTCAGTGAAACTTGAAGTCATATAACATAGTACTCTTCCATTTATCACTATCAAAAAAGCATATGGAGAACCATGACATTTCTTTGCTAGTCAGAAGATCATTTTTTGAATTTTAAACAGGCACCTTTCTGCTTGGCATCTTCCAGTTGTCCAAGATACATAACTTGAGGCAAAGACAGTCTAAGAAATAAAGACTTCCTCTAGAAAATACAATGCATTGTTCATGTATTCATTGATTACCTGTACTGCTGAAGTGTACTCTACACTTCTCTCTAAAACCAGAGGCTTGCACATTAACTGAAATAGAATCCACATCCATGCCTACAACAATGCTTCTAACAAAATAGTTCGATACAGTGAAAGGTGGTGGCTTTTACCTGTTTTCACATCTTCACATGTCTATGTGGAGTTTGTAGAAAGAAGATCATATTTCATGCAGGAATTCCATTTTGTAAAAGCAGGTCAATAATTTGCAATTTGTATCTAAGAGTTGCATGTATCAGTAAGCCTTTCTTCCAAAGAAATCTAATTATCTCTTGGAGTGCTCTGAGTACCTATTCTCCCTTTCAACCACAGAAGCTATAAATGAATCCTGGGTTATATATTTGGAGAAAGGTAACTGTCACATATCCTGTTTCTTTTACCTATCCTTAGACAACTGCGGCTGGATGCTCAGCAAAGTGAAGTTTTTACACACTTGCAAGAACACACCTGCCAAAGAACATTCAAGATACTTTACTACCTTAGACATATAGCTGATCTCCCAGCAAAATCTGAATGTCACATTTAGAAGTTAGCTATCCTTGCCTAAGAGCACATTAAGAACACCTCAACTTTTGTGGTTTTTTTAATACTAGCAAACTTTCTATTTGAAGATCTTGGATAACACAAGAGCACCCATTTCTGGACCCTCTAGCAACACTGGAAGTGGAAAACGAAACCACGTCTGAGAGAAAAGGACAGCTCTCAAAGATATGAAAGGTTCTGCTTTGGAAACAAGCATCCATTTCTTCTCTGTGACATGCTAGTATCCTTCCCTGTCTGCCAGTGGTATATCTTACTAAGTGCTACACATCCAAGGGAACAAAGACACACTATGTATTTGTGAGTGAGAAAAGAAAAATTAATTCCTAGGTATAACTCCCCACTTGAGACTAATATTGGTGAAATGGTTTCTCATACAGCCATCCCCAGGCCTGTGTTAAATAAAACAGAGGATCTTAAAGCAAAAATTCTTCTCTGCAGAGATTCACATTCTTTTCGTTTCGGTAAATTAGAAAGCCTTAGGGAGGGGAGGAAAAAAAGGAAAGAAAAGGTGTGCCCTAAGGACAAGAGTTAAAAAACGCATCACTGAGAGGTGTTACTGCTCTTCAAGGCACTACAATATCTTAAGTTCATGCCCATGCACCAGCCCAAAGATGACAGGCCGGTGTAGGGAAACATATCCTTCAATCAAAACACCACCAAAATTCCACTGATGATGATTTAGCCTGCAGCAGTACTGCAGCAGTACCCATATGACTATCAGTGTTAATCTACTACTTTGGCATTTTGACAATTATTGTTCTATTATATCAAGCAGAAGTTAAACCAACATAATCTATTTTACTGGAGGAGATATGCACGTTTAATAATCTGCCTCCCTGAAAAGAAAAGGTTTGTGTCTTAAGGAGTCAACATTGGTCCCTAGATGTTCTATGGCAACCCTGGAGGAGGAACTCTTGCCCAGCAGTGCTACTGCTCCTCTCCTCCCATGCCATTTTTTATTGTCTTTTTATTTAGATGACGGTAGGTTTATCCTAAAAGTTGATCATTGCTCTTCAGAGTCTGAAGTCCACCCCACCATGTTTTAGGTGACACAGGGCTTCTAACTAGCATTCCTGGACTTCTTCAGTCTTTTTGAGGAGTGATGTGACTGTGTGAAAGATCAGTGTGATGTACAAGTTATAACTAAGACAAAACACACAGACAGTTTGCTGGAAGTGGGCTACTAAGAGGCAAACTCCAGAGCTCAGTGATTACAAATCTGCCTATAAGCCTAGGCAGTGGTTAGAATTACAAAGAGGAAATATTTTTCTGTATGAATTAATGAATATATACATACATTCTAACGCATAAAATCAAAAAGGAGGAGTTCAAAGAATAGGACACAATTACCTTGTTTGCAATCAAAAGGCAAACTAGATTAATGGATATTCATCCTGTTCTGCTACCAAGGGCAGAACAGAGGATGCTGCAAGATATTGGTGGTGGCTCTTCCATTTAGTATCCTCAGGAACAAAACAATGCTTATCAGATGAGTCTCTTATCACTTGCACTTCAAGGACATTTAAGCAAAAACATTCAGCAGTCTTTTGAGCACAGATTCATAGTTGTTTATGGATTGAAAGAATTTTTGGATGCCATTTCAGGTCCTTTTTCCTTCATCCTTCCTGCTTAAATAAGTTCAGAATGTAAAAAAAGCTTTTACCAATTTTATAAAAAAAATCTAGGTGCCTCCTATTCACAGGCCCACTTTCATTTCACTCCACATAGATTTCATAACAAAGCATCCTGAATAGACTGACTTTCATCTTTCAAGCACCTCTAACTTAGCAATGAAACTTGGGAACGCGTGTCTTGAAACTTGCACTCAAACAACTGCAAGCCTTATTTTTTTCTATCCACTGCACTCCTCCTGACACTGCTTCTCTGCTCTAAATCAGAAAAAATATCCACATTTATCAGTCCTAATCCAGTCAGAAAGCAGCAATGGCAGCATTTTAAGCTCCTTCTCTTTGTTAAACACATAACTTTTAATGTTTATGAGACCTCAACTAACTTAGTAAGTTTGTTTTAACACTTACTTTCACAAACAATTTAAAACAATTTCTTTAACTATGTAAGAAGTGTAATTAGATCACTTCTGATCCAGATGAAACCTTGCTCTGTGTGGCTTGTCTTATGGTAACATGTATTAGTCAAACAATACCAGTCCAGTCCTTCCATTAAAAGTCTAACTTTTAGCCAAGTTCCACTTCCCTAATAAGAGATCATGTTTTCCTTATTCACATAAGTGACTCTGAAAGACAAGAAACATCTTAACACATGTATTTTAGCTTACTGCTTAGTGAGATTAAATTTGTTTAAAACAGATAGACTACACTGCCATTTGTATGAAAAAATTTATAAAATACTAGAAAAAAATACCATCACGGTTTCTGACATGGCCCTTAGGAAACATTGTCAAGCTGCAAGATCATTTCAGTATTCTTCCTCACTACACAGAAAAACATAGAACTTTAAATCAAACACTTCTGACGTCTTAAATTAACATTTTTTAAAAAGCAGCATTCAACACTAAATGCTTGCAGATTACATCTGGTTGCAATCTGTACTGGCTGGCAAAAGCAAGCAAAAGACATTTTGGACTGCCACAGGAGGAAGGTCTTCCTAGTTCTGCCACTGCACCATCATCACCTAGAGGCTGCCTTTGGTAAGCTGTTTTACTTCTTGTATGCCCTTCTGTGTGAAATGGTATTGAGCCTTTCACTTTCACAAAATACTTTGAGAGCTAAAAAGTATTGTCCGATTGGTAAAGTGTTTAGGAATTACTGCAGCTTAACCATCCTAAAAAAATAAACCCAATTCTTGGAAATTACTATCTTGTTGCTAACAGGTGAATATGAAGGCTGTGAAGGACTCCATGTTAAGTTTAAACTGTATTTAAAGAAAACTGCCTAATTTAAATAGTTGCCTAATGTATAATGATTTCTTTTGGACAGGTAGGTTTGGGTTTTTTTTTTTCCTCCAGTGGTTTCACAGTTACTCAAAGTAAAGACAATTCTCTTCTGTTTAGAAATATGAAGCATGCTACTTAAAAACACCTGAATCAGCAAGTTCTATCAAGGATAAACTATACCAATCTTTTCATTATTTTTAGCCACTTGTACTACTCTTGCTATATTTGAAGCATGTGTTGAATGAAGCTCGTACTTTTTTTATTTCTTTACTAGCTAAAAACATTAAGGCCATACTAGGCTCTGGACATGTATATTCCAAGAACAATGACTACAATTATTTAAGGGGAAAAAAAATAGGGATTTTAAGGATGTTTTGCTTTTCTGAAAACCTGCAAACCTAACAATTTCCATGGTGAGGATTATTTGCTATCTCAATGCCTTCCTCCATTTTTAACATCTTCTACACCCACTGAAACTTACTTTGTCTTGACTGAAACTTTTTAGCTATGGAGTCAAACAGGATAAATATGGCTTAGATTTATATATACACTAGTATACATACATGAGTCAAAGAAGTTCTATGACATTTAAAACACCTGGGACATCAATAGTCAAGATTATATGCAATATATATCCATATGACTATACTCTCACAGGCATAGCTTTATCATAGATTGTCCTATGCATAATTTTGATGAAGGGAATTAAAGAGTGTTTATTCTGTCATTCTACTCACTGGGATACAGTACAGAACACCATAAATACCTAACTTCCTCAATTCCAAAAGAAATTGAAGCAATTAAAAGTACTTTTAAAACACAGTCTTCTCTAGGCTACAGTAGAAATTAGTCTCTGCTCAATCTTGAGTGGCATTTTCATACTTTCTTTTTTGAGTTTGGTTTGAGGTTTTTTTGAGTGCCAGTTACAAGTTGTGCAGATGCAACAAAAAGCCATTGTTGTTTTCCTTGTTTCTTCACCACATGGTCACAAGAAAGAAGACAACACTAAGACAGACAGCGCTGATGCATTTTTTTGGCTTGGCAGGTATGTCTCCCACCCTTTGTAGCCTAATCATACATACCCCCTTCCTCCTGATTTGCACATAAATTCCATTTCCTGTTTGTTTAGATCACATACTCTAGTTTCCAGCACTACACTTCCTAGATGTGAATTTTCTGAATAGCAATGTGTGAAACAATTGACATTAGTTGCACTTCTCACCAAGAAATGCTTAAGAGTTTGTGAACTAAGAGCTCAAGCAATTTTGACCTTAGCTAGCTAGCTTAGCTTGGACATGCCCTCATAGGGAAGTCACTTTCAGTTTCTGAACTCCTACCAAAATCACATACACAACTTGCTTCTAACTTTGAGAAAAATTCCATACTGGAATAAAGTCATAAACAAGAAGCTAGACCTGTGTCGGTTTGAGCAAAGTTGGCATGAGTTACACAAGGGCACGAGGTGAGATGAAAAAGTCAAGTACATGATGACCTGCAAGGAGATCTGCTTCTCTCTTTGTTAACCTAGACTGGATGCATACTGACTCAGCTCGTATTTGACCTTCTTCAAAGGCAATGCTTATGGTCTAAAACCAGCTCCAACCTACTGGCTGTCACATTAAACCAAATCTAAACAAAAAGCTTCCTGTTCAGGGCCTTGAGATTATTTGGTGGATTAACACACAAAAGCCAGTCATCAGTACCACACAGATACAAACACACCCAAGGTAACAGATTGCATACACAGAAGCTATCCCACTCCCCGTTTGTAGCCTACCGTGCCTTTATCCTGAAGGCACATCATCAGAGTGCAGACATCACCCGTTGCTTGATGGTTCACCAGCACCATGGCTTCATCTTCTGACACTGCTTTAACATCATCACCCCATTCCACTACTATTAAAAAAAAAAAAAAAGGTAAATTTTACAGTGACTGCATGGAAATTTTACTATCAACAGAACAAAAAACCCCAAAGACCCCATACCCAGACAATTAAAATAAATAAACCTACACGCTATATGTCAATTTAAATTGGCACATAGCATAAGATAGGAATATTAGCAAGACCATTTTTCCAAGCAGAGGGTATCCAGCTTAGTTTTAAATTGCATGCACAGAATAAAAACAAAACAAAAATACTCCACCAGAACAAATGCACAGAGATTGATCTTTTTGTGTCATTACACCATTCTATATTTAGGGTCTCAAAATTACATAAGCTTTTGATCCAGCTTTCAAACTCAACTGTCTCACCTCATTAGATTAAAAAAAAAAAATCATGTTGTCAAAAATGTTTTTTTGTTGTTTTTTTAAACTTAGCAAGTTTGTTTCATTTCTACACTTACTATTATTAAACGACTCCAGTAAAAGCAAACCAAAAAAATGTGTAGTTGGATCATTAGGTTTAAAATGCTACATTAAACAAACTCAGTAATTCAAATCTAAACAAGTTAGCTATAGGCAAGAAAGTGGGTTCAGAAAATGCTGCTCAGATGTCTATTAGTTCTAAGAGACAGTTCTAGTTAGATAGTTCTAATTAGAACCATTAGTCACTATTTTGTAGACCAGAGACCAGATACTCCACTGGCAAGAATGATGTCAGGAGGAAGCTACAGCTGTTGATCATCCAACTATGACTAGCAAAAATATGCTGAGGTAAGGAAAAGGAGTTAAAATTGCTAGTTCCATCATCACAAAGTAACTAAACAGAGAAAGAGAAGAGTGCCTCCCAAAGAAGAACATAGGGTAGAAAACTAGAAAAAGTCTGTCGTAAACTAAAGACTAGAATACGTCTAATGCTGTTATTGGGGCAAAGAGACAAGCGAGCAGAGTGTGTCTGGCCCTCTTCAATAAAAGGGATGGTTACTGCAATGCAGGGTAAAGGGAAAGGATGGGCAGGCAGAGTAGCTCTATGAAGTTCAAAAGGAAAAGTAAGATGCATTGCCCATGCATGTAGGATATGATTATGCTTCTGTCTTTGTTCAGTATCTTAAGTGGTTCTTACTGGCTATTATTTTGATTTCTGACATCAAAGGAAATATTTCACCTCCACTACCGAATCTTTAGTACTGTTATTAACAGGTCTCCAGGCAGCGAACAACTCCCATCACAGGACAATTAATTACTTTACTACTACCTGTCTTTTAAGCAGTGGTTTAACTGATGCAAAAGCAGTAGGCTACACACTGAAGACAAGAAGCAGTAATCCATGCATAGCTTCCCTGTCCTTGCAGTAATCCAACAAGCATCACACCTTTGAAAATTGCCACTTCTGTTACTTTCTAACAGCTCCCAAATTAGTACTGAATTGAGACTTGAACACAAAGTAAAAAAAATAAAATGCTGGTCACAAGTAGATTGCATCTCTAGTCTGATTCTAAGGTGGGGAGGACTATTCATTCCACAGTGTTCAACCTCGTTTCCTTTCCCCAGGCAAGCTAAGCACAGAACCTTTCTTATTTTTCCTAACATGAACTTGGAAGATCCCCTTTATCCCTCCTCCTCGATTACATGCAAATTCCCTCCGATGCCCTCTCTAACTCCACAGAAGTTGGAAAATGCCTGCGCATGGTAGTCATAGTTGACCATCTGCCTTCCTTATGAAGTATTTCACATATCTACCTATGGCAGTACCCCACAAGGCAAGAAACTAAGATGAAACAAGAATTGTTTTAAAGGGAAATGAGTCAACCATGTACTGACTTTGAAATTATTACTTCAGTGTCTTTATTAAGCAGCCAATATACAACAGTCTTACTGAACTGTGGGTTTCCAAAAGTAATAAAAACTAAGTACTAAATACATTAAGCATCTGCAAAATAAGGTTTCTCACAAGTAGCTAATTATTTCCAAATAGAATTATTTTATTTCTAGAGCACTCAGAGAAAAAATGGATTACTTTACTATAGATACTTCCCTGGAACATATCAATTTCTACTAATAATCATTTCTACTGTAGAGCACTTTTTAAAAAGAAATTATTTTTTTATCTTCAAAAATCTGTCACAGATCTAACTTTCTCAAGGATTATTAAAGTTCATGACCGAAAAATGTAAGCCATGAGAAGTAGCACACAATTGAAAACAACTAAAGAGGAGAACTTATGAAGCTTTGCTAGAAAAAAGCACATTTTTAGCATATTAGATGAAGACTAATGTCTGACTTTGAAACTTTCAGATTAGGCCCCAGTCAAAGAAAAACAGGGAAAAAAGCTTCTACTGTTACCTAGAGTACTTTAGCCACTCTTGTTAAATACAATAGAGGGTAAAAACACACAACCAGTTTACAATGCACTGGCAAGTTTCAGCTGAGAAGTAGTAAAAAGGTTGGCTCTGTTATCCCACTCCAAATGCAAGGTACAAAAAAAAATTTGATTTAATTCTTTAATTGATTTACTGAATTCGTTTTACCTATCAACTGGCCAGGCTAATAGCTCAACTTCTGTGGCTCAGCTGACAGGTATTAAGTTATTAAATCACAGTGATTCAGCTGGACATCACCTAGTTTCTTTTCCCTCTGTCATTTCTCCTCAGGCAATCAGGCTGTCTCTTGTGCTTAATACTGCTTTATGGTCAATTGATTGACCTGATTATCAAGGAGAAATGAATCAGTTTGTGCAAGTCCTTCATAGAGCATTTCTGGATTGGAAACAGAACAGCAAGCCACAAAAGTGTGCAGGAAAACCACTGCCATTACCACAATTTTTAAAGAAGAAAAAAAACCCTCAAATATCTAGAATTTTAAGTTCACAGTGTCCCTTTAAAGTTGGGGGGGGGGTGTGTGTGAGGGGGGGGGGATAAATGCTTGTCTTCAATTTTCCTACCACACTGAAATTTTCAAAAGGAGCACCTATTGCTTTAAGAAATACTTGTGCTATGACATTCCTCCACTGCAGTTGGAAACATTCAAATGAAAACCTCAGCTGCATGGCAGCAGAACCAGGAACACTGCTTTGCTCCACTGTAACGAGACAAAACAGTTCAAAGATAAATATTTGTCACTCAGGGGCCTGAAAACCAGCAAACATTCCTCCACGGCTTCCTTCTATTGCCAGGGCACATTTTATGAGGATACCGGTTCCGTGTCTACATGCTCACAATAGTTAGATTTCTGCAAACGCAGTTTAACATAGTGAAATAATGTAAAGGAAGGAAAGAGCAGGAAATCAGTTTAACATGGTAATTTGAAATCATGGTAAACTCGGTACCAAGAAAATCTGGCAACCCTGATTAGTAATGGCATCTTTTACCAAAAGATTGAGACAGAAGTGCCTTAGCTGTAAGAGATACTTCATTTGTGACTTAGTGTTGTAAGCAAAAGGCTTCTCCAGGAAAGGATGAAGACAAGTTTACTTGCAATTGCATGCGCCATAAGACAGGAAGATTTATCCTTCTGTTATAACAAGCCCAAGATGTACACAGGTCTCTAAAACATCAAGAAAATATTTCATATAACCAGCTGCAAACCGAGCTTTTATGAGCTAATCCTTGCAGAGCTTAAAGAAGAAAATAAAAGCAATAAAGGAGTTTTTCCCCACGTTTTTACTGAACTACTACACATCTAAATGTAGCTATTGAGAGTTCTCAGAACACTTGGCTGCTTTGTAATCATGTCCTTAACATAACTGTGTGCATGTAAGCAATGCTATGAATAAATATTTAAGCACTTTAATTGCAGTATGTCATTAGGCTGGGCAAATGACTACTCAGCTAACAGTTCAGTAGATTTATTTTATACTCTTGAATATACCTGGCAAGAATGGCAGTCTAGTATTCTGCACAATTGCTGAGCAATTAATATGAACCACTTCATTTTGCATAGCGTATTTTAAAACTTAAAAAATGTTCTGAAATTTTTGACCATCTCTTCTTCGTTACAGTTAATAGCTTCACTACAGTGTGTGCCATAAAAATTGGCATAAATTTTATTGGCATCTTAACAAGTTAAGTTCTAATGAATACCTAGGGTTATTATTTCAAAATGTACTGAGTTTTAACTTCTTATTTCTCCACTGAATCAGAAAGCAAAAAAGCCTCCTGCCAGAAATTTCAACAGCCATTAGGAAATGGGCAGTGAAGGAACTAGATGCAATTCTCATACTAGTGTCATCCAAATCTAAAAGCTATCATATCAATCCCATAAATAAAAAACATGAAAAGACTGATGCTTTACAGCAAGATCAGGGAAACTCTTTTAAGTGTTCTAGTCACAAATATTAAAAAACCCAAACCCATAAAACAGCTAGATAAATTACCTGGAAGTTATGATATATATAAATGTATAATTGATTTGGATACCCACTTTATTTGCCCTTTAGATTTGAGTCTACACACAATATTCACAACTTTCTCTAGAAATCGGAGAAGTTAAGAACTTTTACTCCATAACTTCCCACTGCTTAGTTTATTTTTCTTCTGATCACTTGTAATCACTTGCATCCCTGTGGCAAGACTTGAAGTAAACCTGTTCCAAGAAGTTGCAGGTTGGCAACACTTGGAACAGAACAGTACCACCTTTTGTCAATCGCTTGGAAACTTTCAGTAACAAATAAACGGCATTATTAATGGACAGTCTCCTCTGCTTCCTCAAAAGCCACCTTGCTTTCTAAAAGCAGGAACATTATTATTACGTATTCAATAGTGACTGTAACTCATGAAACCAGGTTTCTGTTTTAAATGTTCCTCCTCATACTCAAGCATTTGTGTCTGGCAAGTTGCAACCCTACTTTACTGTTATTCACAAATGGCTCATCAAAGCGTGTTTCAGCTAGAGTAGCTATGCACAGCTGTTAAACTCATTTGTCTCTCCTTTATAGATGGGATTCTTTAATAGCTGGCATTAAGAAAACCCAGAAGTGGTGCCAGACGTTAACTATTACTTAGCATGCCTAGACTGCATTAAAAAAAAAAAAAATGGATAAAGATGTGCTAAAGGTGTTTTTTTCCCCTTAACAAAAAGGTTAAAGGCATTTGTCTCTGAATTGGTTGCCTACAGTGAAAAAAAGGAAAACAAATAGCGGACTAAGCAAATCAGCATACAGTTAGGTTTTTACATTTATTAGGCACGTATTTTAGGGTTAGAAGGTTATTTAGATATCTTATCAGATAGATACTACTGGAAAGAGAAAAATATCTCTTCCTATCCCACCCATACCTTCCAAAATTCATACTGCCAAGGAAACCTTCACATACTGTCTCTAAGTACACACAAGACACACAGGTAATCAATAAAAGTGCAGTCCAGAAAAGGAGGTAAAGAACATGCATACAACATCATATCTCATTAAACACAGCTTCACTTAATGTGTTATCTTTCTTTTCCTATTAAAGAACATACCCTTACTAACAAAAGTACCGTCAATTTCCATGCTATTACAATGTACACATCTTAAGGTTGTAAAAATACAGTTTCAAAAGGATTTTGATACCAAAAAAAGCACCTTTTACAGCTAACTTGATTCAGACTTTTATGATAATAATAAACTGACCTGCACCAACAAATTTTTCCTTTTAGTTCCATCAAGAAAAATGCTTATCATAGAGAAGTCAGAGAAGCAGCAGCAGCTAGGGAAGAGAAGCCTGCAAATAAAGGGAGATTGTTCCTACAGTACATGTTAATAAACCAAGGCTGGGTTTAAGATGTCCCAGTCACCATCTTCATTTTTCTGTGACAAACCAATTTGCACATGTCTATACTTCATTGTAGGAAACAACGGACATTTCCTTTTGCTTTCAGTTCCATTCTTCTTAGCTTCCACCATCCCTTTCTGCAGTTTACAGACAGATCTGCTTTGTGGAGAAGAGGACTTTAGCAGTCAAAATATTTACGCCCTGAGTCAACTCAAACTCTTACTTCAATTAACTGACAGTAAGAGGTGTTAAAAACAGGAGACAATTAAAACAGAGATGCCCTGGCTCTTTCTTCTTTCTAACCAACCCAAGAACACATTTTTCCTAAAGCACAGCAGTTCCTTTTGGAAATAGGCCCCAGCAATGACAACTTTTGAAGACTGATATAATTTCCCTGGAGTGCATGTTCAAGACCTCATGGGTACAGTTTGCTTGAGTTCTATAATTCACTGGCACAAGAGATGATGCTTGTGGCTGAAGAGAGTGCTGCTTTTAGCCATATGTGACTGGGAATCAATAAACACGAAACCTTAGCTCAACCTTCAGTGAAGTGAACTTCTTCCACTGACTTCAATACAGGCAACATAATTCCAAGAGCTTCACCTCTTCACAATTATGCTAGGCAAGCAGTTTATATAAGAAGAAAACTTTTAAAGTTAACAAATTCTGTCAGGATACGCAAGCTATGCTCACTACAGATATTTAAGGATTAGTTTAAATATATTTTAAGTCTTATAAGAACGTAACTTTCACTGGACAGACCCTCCATGTTTTGCTGGAGGTCTCCAACAGCTATTTTATGCTGCTCCCACAATACTGCTTGAATTGTAGAGGCACCAAAGTCCCACAGCTCACAGTTCTGACCAGCCAAACTGGAACCCCAGTTGGATATGGGGGTTACTGCTTCCAAGGAGCGGTACAAGAGACGCAGTGTTCGTAGCCACACAGGCAAACGTGGACTGCAAAATGTAAGATTGTGATTGATGTCAGCTGTCGTGACTATACTGGTAATAAACTGTAGCTGCTGAAAAGCAACTCCACTGTCTGTTTTGCTGCTTCTATTATTAGAAAAGCAACTGCAAGACTGAAGAATGGGATGGAGTGCTGAAATCCTTTTGAAGTACCTCAAGCTCATGAGTCAGACCACTTGCAGAAGGAGCAAGCTGTACAGCACATTCCTCCCCGGTGACAGATAAAATACATTAAGTATTAACTACCCAGAGGAACATCAACGCATTCATGAACTAATATCCTAATGCTCTACTACCTTACGTACTGCAGATGTTATAATGGCCAGGAAAAAAAAAAAATCAGTTTGTTTGAAGCCTAGAAGAAGCAGCAGCAAAACAATGGGGCAGTCTCGCCATTTTTTCTCGCCATGAAAGAATACTTTTTTACATTTTTAACACACTTAGGAAACAAAACATCAGAACAACAAGAAAATGTTATTAAGGAATACTGAAAATCAAACAGTCAGGCTTGGAAGTTAAAAACAATCCTTAGAAGTTTCAAAGTATGCACTAAAAATTACCTAGTTAGAAGCACGTTGTCACCAAGGTCCTAAAAAGACAGAAAAATCTGAACCAACGGTAAATATACTTCAGATTAACTGTTGTCACTTTAGTTCATATTTGAAGCTGACACTCAGTACCATTTTGGTCATTCCTAGTTACATTGTGGAAAGAAACACTGTCAATTCTGGGGGCGACCAAAAAGCTGTAACACTGTGACAGAAGCAAAGAAACACATTTCCGTAAAGCAAGCATCAAAGAGACTCGGAATAGAAGGATCTCAGATAAGTTGTTACACAGAGCAAAGGCAAAATTTGCAGCTTACTAAGACTGCGCAATTTTATGTGGTGAGAAACCTCCTTGACAACCACAGGGCCAACTGTGATTGGGAAAAAATGTCCCAAGAAATTTTGGTCCACAGATGTCTTATTGCTCCCTAGACAGATACTATGGATTTGAAAATTTTAAGTAGAAGAACCAAGACATACAAGTTTTTTTTACCAGTTTGCGCTTTCTGTCATTCAACCCCTAGGTCAGAAACAATGATGGAAACACCCCACAGAGTCAATCCCTCAACGCAGAGAGGTCCAACACTTGCCTAAATAGATCCTTTTTGTCAGACAAGGCAGTGGGTCCTACATTTCAGTCTCTTAATCTACAAGGATGATTTTTACAAGTGAGAATGGATTCTCGCCACTTGAGCAAATTACTTTATATACTAAATCAACAGAACACTTTTCCATTTTTTTTAAAATGCAAGAGTCAAACTCTTGTGGCTTCACCTGTAACACTGATGTTTACTCTTAACAAGAAAGTAGTCCAAAATCAAATTTGTGTACGTTGATGCCACATTCTTAAAAGTCCTATTCAGTGTGCTGTATATTGAAACTACAGTATTTTAAGTATGGCTACAATGCAAAATACATCTTAAGCTCAAAGCAAGTTCTATCTGTAAGACAGTTTTATTAAAACCAGACTGGCTTTTCTAGAATTAAAAAGCAAAGTTCCTTTGAAAACAGGGGAATTTCAGAATACAACACCATTACAACAATTCAAGCATGTTTTTCTTTGTAAAAGGTTAAGTACCATAGAAGAGCAGTGAGAAGAGGAAAGAGTGTTTCTTTGATTAAAAAACATACCAGTGCAGCTGGGTAACTAAAAAATGCTACAAATACAGAGCTTGCTGTTATTGTTACCCTTACCACCCTTTCAAGCAAAGAACAGTTGGCTGCAGCTCTGTATTCTTAATAACTTGAACTCAGCAGGTTACTACAGTACTTCACCCATACTCATCTGCCCCATCACTACTGCTGAGCAACTAACCGAGCGGGAACAGAGCTGACAAACAGGGTCTGACGCATCAAACACAGACAGACAGGAACTCAATAAAACCGCCACAGCTTCCCACTCCTTAAAAATTACAGGTATGTTCATGAAAATTCCCATCTGGAGCTGGAGAAGTGGTTCCTTCTAGATTCAAGTCAGAAGGAGTTAGAGGCAGGCCTCCTCTCTCTATATATATATATCTGAAAAGAATAAGAAATAAAATGGCAGGAAAGGGGAAAAGTCATTTAGAGCACAAAAAAGGGATAAAGTAGTCTGAAATTCAGTATGCCAACACTGGGACTCGAGCTTTAAGAAGGAAAGCTGTAGGAGAGAAAATCATCACCTCCAGCAGCACAAAGTCCAGCTGGAGGCCAGTTACTAGGGGTGTACCCCAGCCTTGATGCTGGGACCAGTACTGTTTAACATCCTCATTAGCAGCCTGAACAATAGGACAGAGTGCACCCTCTGCAAGTTCACAGCAAGTCTGCAGACAATGCACAAGCAGGAGGAGTGGCTGATATGCCATCTGGTCGTGCTGCCATTCAGAGGGATGTGGACAGGCTGGAGAAACGAGCCAACAGGAACCTCAGGGATTTCAACAAGGGGAAGTGCCAAGTCCCACACCTAGGGAGTGGCTTTGCAGAAAATGCCCTGGGGTCCTGGTGGACAAGCTGACTACGAGCCAGAAATGCATACTCATGGCAGGGCAAACAGTATCCTGGGCTGCATTAGGAAAAGCATTGCCAGCAGGTTGGAGGGAGGTGGTCCTTCCCCTCTGCTCAGCACTGGGGAGGCCACATCTGGAGCACTGGGACCAGTTCTGGGCTCTGCAGCACAATATAAGATGCAGACTTACTGGAGTGAGTCCAACAAAAGGCCACTAAGATGATTAAGGGACCAGAGCATCCTTTCATACGAGGAAAGGCTGAGGGAACTGGGACTGTTCAGCCTGGAGAAGAAAAGACTCTGGGGGGGCTTGCAGGGGTGTGGTGTGGAATCTTACCCATGTGTAAGTGCCTGATGGGGGTGCAGGGAGAGCAGTAAAGACGACTTAGCCAGACTCTTTCCTGCAGTATCCAGTGACAGGCTGAGAGGCAACGGGCAGAAACTGAAATACGGGATATCCCACTTCAACATAAGGGGGAAAAGAAAAAAAGAAAAATAAGTTTTTACTGTAAGAGCAGTCAAACACTGGCACAGGATGCACAGTGAGGTTGTGGAGTGTCCATCCTTGGTGGTATTCAAAACCTGACTGGACACGGACCTGGGCAACCTGCTCTAACTGACCTTTGCTTTGAGTAGGGGGTTCAACTGTGTGATCCTCAGAGGTCCCCTCCAACCTAAACAATTCTGTGATTCTGTGATCTGCAGCCTGACACCAGGAGGTAAAACAGTGTTAACAGAATTCTTTCTTAGTGGATACCCTCAGCTACAACAAAACCTACAATTTCACCCTGCGGCATGAAAAAGAGCAGCATTTACAGTCACAAAGCACATGTTGTAAATACAAAGTGGCAAGGTTTTTCTGTCTTACTGCTGCAGAACTGCAGCAAAGACATAAATTTGAAGGATAGTTCAAACCTTACTATGGAAGAAGCAGAATATGATTCACCTGGGATCGGACTCAGGCAAAAAAGTGGGACCAGTAACCAATACCACAAACTTGAGGTGATGATACATATTAGCCAGAGTAAGCCATTATGTTTACTGCTATGAAGTCTTGAGATCTTCATCTGAAGACAGAGGTCTTCAGATCTTCATTTGTATCTTTATCTGTATCTTTAGCTATATTATGAAATATTATGGCAAATTAAACTATTCTATTGAGACTGTTTTGTCTGCGTGTCAAACATGAAGCATGCAAGCAGCTACATTGAAATTGAGCTACTTTTAGTTACTCTAACACCAAGACATTCAAATTACTACTTAACAGTCAGATATGGCTACTGACACCTACTTAAACACAAAACTTACAGTAGTAACAAGTAAACAAAAAAATCCCAACATGTAAAGTGGGAAGGCCTCAATTATTTCCCCTACTATCTTTATCTAAGATATTTCTTATTTTTCCTATTTTGGGCAAGTTGCTCTAATACTTCAGAAGCAAAAGATAGCCACTGCAACATCATGTGAGCATCTGTGCTGGTGGAGGGGAAGAAAGAAAAAAAAAAAAAAAAAAAAAAAAAAAAGAGGCAAGCCAGCACAATCAGAGCTATTGGAAGAAGATGGGATGATGTGGCAGGAAGCACCAGTTGGACCAGAATGAATCCTTATGGAACTGTGGTCTGCTACACTGGAAGACCTGCCGGGCAAGTCCAGTTGACCCAACGTGCAAAGCATAACCAGCATGAGTCACCTAAGTTACCTTCGAAATTGCTATGAATTTCTTTTTAAAACAAAGTTGTTAGGCATGTTGTAGCTTTTAGAGCATAGCAAGCATAGTTTTGTTCCTTTAAAGAACGTCAGAACATGTTAAAAATGTGCAACCCCCCACTCTTCTCCTTTTCCCTGTAAGCTTAAGGACAAAAGAGAAAGATAAACATCCTTGTTGTAAAACCTTTGTAGCCATGTGCCACAGACACTACAGAACCACTATTCAGGCAGAGACAGCGTGACAGCTGTTTGATTTTTTGTTTGCGGAAAGCAAATTAAAGAAAATACTTTTTTTCCCTATGAGAGCACTCTGAAAGCACACCGTCTGTCACAGTTAAAAGTACTGCATTGTAACAATAACCTGAGCTGCCTTTGCAGAGTCAACTGTCTAGGCAGCAGAATCCACTCAGGGGCAGTATCACAAACTACAATACTATCACTACAGCTTCCTTTTGAGTCACTGGCAATGGTATGCATTACTAATTTGATCCTGTTGCTTGTCTTTCCAGATGTGAAATTCCCAAAGAGTCATTCATAAGGTCCTTCACTTCTCTCAACTGTTACAGTGGCTCAAAAAGTACAGCTACCATATCATAGCCTTAAAAAGCTAACAGATACAGGATGAAAGCAGATCTTCCCAGTCAGGTTCCAGGGGACACAATGGCCAGAGCATACACCCAGGTTCACAGCCCTAAGTAAAGGGGGATACTTTTCAGATTGTGTAATCAACACCAAAAACCAGTATATCCAAACCAACTGTGTGAAAAATCCCATTAGGGTAATGGTCTATGCAAAGCAAATTACTCATGAAATAGCAGTCCTGTTTCCTCCAGGGAGAGGACTACCTCTTTCAAAGCAGGGGGAATGGTTGAAACTGCTTTGCAGCCTCAGCTGTTAACTCTGAGAATCTTGGTGCAAACTAGTTGGCCTGGTGCAAGCTGGCTAAAACAAACTAATAATCAACAATACAGGACCACAGCACTCCAACAGTTTCCATTCAGTTGTTTGGCCGCTTATGCAGAGCTGCACACTGCAACACCACAGGGCTTTCTATTAGGAATCAGACTTTCTTCTTCATATGACAGAAATAGAGGCTGCACTCTGTAGTCCGGAATAATATGAATACTGGGGAAACTGGACAAAGATTCCACTGAGAAAAAATGCACCCACAAGACAGAAGCAAGACTTCAAATAAATAATTGGCGAGAATCTGTAATTGTGTTTCAAGAAGAAAATAAGACATGAGCAGAGTCTGATGGCTATAAAGAAATAAAGATAAGAATAATCTATTATCATAAATAGGTGGATGTAACCCACACTAGATTTTTTGCTTTTGCTTTCAAAGTGGACAGATTCAAGTCCTTACTGCTTCTGGACAGCACTACATAAGACTTGAAGGAACTTATTACAAGAAGTTTAAGTATATTCTGTGATAACTGTTGAACTGTCCAAAATGAACTCCTGACAAAGACTGCACAACGTTTTCACTGTTATTTAAGAGGGAGTAGGCTCTATCACCACAACGTTGTGCAAAAATTGCTGTTCGGTTCTTCTGAAAAAGAGAAAAGAAAAAAGAAAGGGGGGGGGGGGGGGGGGAAGAGTGAGGTATTTGGAAACCCACAGTTCTAGCCATATGGAAGATTCTGCTCCTACTTAATCTAGATTTCCAAGTCAGGCCAGTTGAAAGTATGGCTTTAAAGAGGAAGTAACTGGTGGCATATAGCAATGAACCTGCCCAGGAACACATGGCCATCTTCTCTCCTTTTACGATTCGTAGATTGCAAGCTTCCTATATAATTTCAAGGAAACCAGAGCATCTAGAAGCTTTTCAGATGTTTTTCCCAAAAAACACACGACATATCCAGCAATCTTAGAACAAATATCCCAAGGCCATGGAATATCAAGTCTTTCTGGGGACAGTGGAAGAACTCAATAGAATTTAGTTATTACCTACTGCATAAGGGACTGGAGAGGCTAGCTAGCAATGAAATGACATGAGTTGGAAGTCCCATTTCCATTTTTAACTGCCGGTTTTAAGTTACTGTATATTTTGGGACCATAAACTTTTCAGAGCACTATGCAAAAGGCTCTTTCAGGTAAAACACATGCAGAATGCAGAAAATTGTTGCTGGATTGCATGAAGGGGAAGAGCAATTTCTCATTAGAAGCTGATAAAGCACATTATTCTAGTGCACTTATATCATAGCTAGAGAGGTAACTAATCAGGGTTTTCTGATACCCATGAAATTCTCTGAAGTACCTTGAGGTTTATCAAGTACAGGAACCAGAAAAATGGAATATGGCTGGAAGTGAGCAAATATTACTTTTTATTTAAACAAGATGTGGAACTTGCCTAGAACTCCAAGTGAGAGTTTGCATTCATCTCTCATAACATACTAAGCCTAATTAAACAGCATGGTGAAAAGGCTTGATCAGCCCACAAGCATTCAACTATTTAGCTCTAGAACTGTACCACCAGGACTGGGCGTAGGCAAGGGTTACAGCCAAAAGGGTATCAAGAAAAGCTGCCAGAGTGACTACAGGTAAGAACTTAGACCATGCTTTTCAGAAGATGCGCTAGATTAAAAAAATCCCATAATTACACTACTAAGCAAGGAAACAGTTTTCCCAGTATTCAAATCCAACTGGGCTCAGAAAAACATGATTTTGCATATATCCTTTACTGATAAAGTATAAAGTCATATTGATTCAAAAAAATACCAGATCTTCATCAATTTTTCCTCCTAATGAAAGCAAACTGCATGACTTTAATCACTGGCCGAAGGTTCAAGTCAAGAAAACCAACAATACTAACTGGAAATCAAGATTCTGGATGTGGTAAGACCACTCCTATATCCCAGCTCTGGTCACTACCTTCTGCTTATCTGAATCGAGCTCAGTTACCTTGCAGTTACCTCTTCATATTCTTCATGTCTTGCCTAAGTTACCACAAAATGCTATTGATGTTGTCTCATTATACAGCTGACCTTTTTCAGCCTAGCTTGTGATACAGTACGAATAGTCACCACATAAAAGTAGTACCGGATGTATTTGGAAAACCCTTTACTTTTAGATTATCTTTGTTAAATGGCTACATGGGAAAGGCAAAAGGCCATTCTGCGCATTTATTTACCATCTCCGTACAGTGACCTCAGAACTGAGGAGCTTGTCTCCACTTGAAGGACATTGACCATTTAACCCTCTTCAACTCAGTCAACTCTAGACAGAAAAAACAGAGCTACTGAGTGCCTGAACAATCATAACAACAGAAATACATATTCAAACAGTGTATTTTGAGATTGCAGAAGTAGCATAATCTAAAAATCCATAGCCTCAAGCAATAAAACTGGCTACTGCTAATCAAACAGCTGCAGCATTATTCTCTCCTCCCCCCATACACCTCAGCACCATCCTCCAGTTCCAGTGGGTTAGCGCTGCCATATATCACAAAACAGAACCCAGTCATTGGACATTTTCAAGTTGCAGTGTGGAGGGGAAAACTTAATAATGAAAGGCATGCAAAGAATCAAAAAATAACTGGATACAGACGCAAGGAAGCAGAAAGACAAACCCTTTAAAAGAAGCCTTAAATGTTTGCACTGTTATGTTTCAAGGACTTTATTAAACTTCTCACCCACACTACAAACAAGTGTCTTTACGACAAAGAAGTTGTAAGATGAACAAGAACTGTAAAAATGTTTCCCCTTAGACTTTTTAGATGCTATGTTCATTTTTTTTCAAATAATGGATTTTATAAAGGCCGGGGGAAAATTATGTTCTGTTACCACAAATTTAAGCAAAATAATTTAATCATAAAACAATCAGAAGCTAATGATGCAGATTATAACATGACAGCAAATACCTATATTCAGTTTTACGTTTCTGTTTATGCAAGTCCCATTATTAAAACAAGAGGCCACAGTAAGTTTGAAAAGCATCTGGAAAGTGTATGACAATAATTCTAGCTGGAAACTTAAGCTAGTACTTTTGCTGGTATGACGCAGCAAGTGATTCAAGCCAACAAAACATCTTACCATATTTAAATTTACCCCAGGTTATCCTATACCAGTTCAGCAACTCTTAAGAATTAAGTGGCCACATTTCAGGTTGCCAGTAAGCTGAAGTCCATCACCATAAAATCAGAAGTGATGCCTTTAACGGTACTCTCAGGCTATCACAAGTGAAGTAACTAGCAGGAAAAAACAGCCTCTCTCATTAGATTATTCTAGCTGATGTACCTCAAAGCAGCAGCAAAAAGTTTACTGTTCCTAATTTTAAAAAAAAGTTTAGCTCTCTGGCATCTGGTACTATTACAAAACAAATAATCCTCTTATACCTGCTGACAAGTACAAAAAATACCTTGGATTTGTGTCTGACAGTCTTACTGGGAGTTTCAGTAGTACTTTTTACTGACAGAAAATGGTCGGACTTAATACAAACAAATTTATTCAAACATCCTGAATGGCTGACTCCAATACCTACCCTTCATCCTCAGCGCACAGACTAATATTCAATGCACCCTTCAATGAAATACCCAGGTCCCAGTTTTGAAATATGCTGCTGCAGTAACAGTAACTGAGGCTTCTCTTCCTCTCTCTCTCTTCTCCCTCCTCAAATTAAAAGAAATTCCAGACCTCAGATCAGAAAGTTTTTCTATACATTGGGAACAAATGGTAGAAGTGACAGCAGACAAATGCTGTGGGAACAAAAAAAGAAAAAGAACAGACTTCAGAGTACTTCAGTTAAAAACAGTACTTCACTGCAGAGCAGTTTCTCTGGAGAGCACCCGTAAAGGGGTTGAATAACAGAGTTGTGAAAAAGACTATGGAAATGGACTCCTCCATTTCAAATACAGCAAGCGTGCCACAAATGCAAGAAGATATTACAAATCTCAAAATTCCACTTTACAGTTAAATGATTAATGTGAATACTCTTAAGTCGGTGGGTAGCAATAGGCACTATAAGCACTTCACATGCAACTTGTCACAATCTGTGGCTACAAGTGCCTTGGCTTACTCATAAAGCACTTGCCAAAAGTGTTACAAATTACTCTTTCCTCAGACAAGAAGAAAACTAGGCAAAAATAAATTTATTCAAGCTAGAAAAGTCTAGCACTCCCACAGAGTAAGAGCTTTGGTCAATACACTTCAAATACCGAATTCTACCTACCCAACTAAATCCTCCATACTTTGCTCAAACTCAAACTTTGCTCAGACTCCCTGCCTCAAAGGAAACACAGTGAGTGACCAGACACTTGGATTTACCACATTGTTTTTGCAAAGCACCAGGAAAGGGTGGTAACAGAACTGGAATAGGAAGGAGCAGGCCACCTGCTATGGTTCTTTCTTCACCACAGCAGCCACCCAAATAACCCTTAGCCTTCCTACAGTGACGCACGGCAGTGCTACTCGTGGTTATATGAGCTCAGCTCTGCATTTTAGCTTTTAAAGTTTAGTAGGCTGTTAAAAAATTCGCAAAGAATGTAAGCAATAAAGGGGCGGGGGGGAAGGCACGTTTCAGTATTTTCTCCCTCTGAAATAGATGAGGGACAAAAGTGCTTCTCCAGCCTGTAAAAATCTTGTCAAACTCCAGAAGCCCAAGGTAGGCATCAAATGATCTTTAAACACATCCAAGACAATAGAACTACCTGGGCAAAGGCCTTGGTGTTGTCACATTCCCTTCCTACATTACTAGGTTAGAAGACTGAAGTATTAGGTTTGATGATACAAACAGAAGAGTTTCAAACACAAAAAAATATTCATCTGTTTGTTTTCATGTAATACACTACCATGCAAAAGGCTTAACAGACATTTATATTAACCGTACCTGCCTCTGAAAGCATTTTTACAAATGTAAACTGAACTTCATAGGTCCTTTGTGTTATGTTAGTGTATACACAGGCTACGGTTATATTTATTTCCCAGTAAAGCTGTTGCTAGGAGGAACAACAACTGAATTTTATGCTCGAGACAAGCACAGGAAATAAAAATGGATATGAAAGAAGAATGCATTTGGAAAGGAAACTGGCAGTTACCAGAGTTGGAGTTTTGCCAGGCCATCTATACATATTTATGCATAGCAAAATAGAACAGGCTCAGGTACAAAACTCAAGAGACCACATTTCTAATGAAATGCCTTGACGCATGCTACACGGTGGTACAGAACCCTTCTTGACAGACTCTCATGCTGCTTACCACCCACACCATTGCTCTCTCCCAGCTCTCCTCAAATACACTCAAACATACCTTGAGCCTTGTATTTCTACACGTCCCTGGGTCAGATTCATTGCTGACTTTTTCTTTGGCTCTGCCCTGCCTACAGTAATCTGAGCATCACTGCTCTTTCTTGAGAGCTTCAGGCAGGTTGATGCCCTCCCATTCCTCCTTTTACAAGGCTACACGAACTGCTGTTTTATAGATGGAGTAGAAAGTCTTAAAACCACAATACTTGAAGCTCTTTTACCACCTTCCCCTTTTTTCTAATATTAAGACTAAAGAGTTATCTGCATATGCCTTTTGGATCTAAAAGGCTACGATAAGCAAGGTGGACTAAACATCATCTAAAGGAAAGGATGATGCTTCATATACCATCTGCCACTGCCAGATTAACATGCTGCTCCAGAAGCAGCAGAAGTAACTAAGCCTGGTTTCCCAAAAACTCGTCTAACCTCCTTCTCCTCAATGGGCTGGACAAGATGTGCTGGCACTGTGGCAAACCCAAAACCACTGATGCACTGGTTGGACGTGCAGCAGATGTCAAGCAAGGCATACGATGGCCAAATCTGCCTGCACTACCCTCAGCTGAGGCACTAACTTGGGTCTCTCTCTCCTCTGCTCAGCTGCCAATTTTCACAAAACTCATGAGAACACCATTATGTCTCAAATCTGAACCATCTGGTCAATTGCAGACAGATTTGCAAGGAGGCAAATCAGAAGTGTGGGAGGGGTGAGAGAAAGAATGGCTGTCAAACAAGTAGCTTAATCCCATCAGGAAACTATGCTTAAAACACTGTCACATTTATCTACGTGGATAATAAAATACCCAAGTCACCAAATTACATTAAAATAGTGTTCAATGGCCCACCCTAAACACCACACTCAAACATAACTGATGCTTAAATTAACAAAACACACATGTTCTTAATATTATGGGTTTTTTTCCCCCAGTTCTGGCAAGCAAACACAGACACTATAGGTTTTCACAGAAACTGCACATGCTTGTAACTTCAGGATGCTAGAAAACGAATGAAAATAAATTAAAAAACCTCAGACAAAATCCTCTTTTTTGCCAAAAAACCACACCCGCAAGCAGTTATGCCATTGTCCTAAAGAACCAACTTTCCAGAACCCGTGTCCTCCCAAACAGCAGCAGTGCTGGCCCTTGCTCTTAGAATACCATTTCTATTTTTAGTTCTACTTAAGTGAGAAGCATTAATAAGGCTATTAATCTTTCCTCTCCCCCTTTCCTTGAATTACAAAACTTAACTTAAATAGGGACAATCCCTTACCTTTTAGAACTCTAACATTTAAACAAGAAGTTTTCAGGTTATGCTGTATGACTCAAAGGAAGTAACACCATTGACACTACCCTGCAAAGTCAGTATTTGTGAAAAGACATAATGAAAGTATTTATGAAAAAAGAAACAAACAAAAGCCCCAGGCACTGCTGTCTTATTAAATCTTAAAGACTTTAATTTTCTACCTTCCAATGACACTAAAAGTCCCCTTCTTTACACAGGAAGATTGCATCTCTTCTACTCGTATTCTGCCCAGGAAACAGAATCACTGAGTTGTCCAATTCAGTTCCAATTCAAGTTCAGCTGTGAATGAAATTGTTCTGATTTGATTTCAGCTTGCACTAATGAAGCTGTTGACCCTCTTAGAGTCCCTTAACTCTTCAATAGCTTTAAAACAACTGAGACAAAAACATCAAAGTGTGAAGTTGAACCACTGATATTTTTAATATTATTCTCCATCTTGTTCTTTACATATTTTATACAGTATAGTCATGCACTGAGCCAAAACTCTCCTTAAGCTCTCCACCATGATACTAATCTCTTTCCTGAACTGCTACTTTACTTAAGCGTTTATTACTTTGGACTGTTCAACTCTGAATAACTTCTGCACTTTGTCGGCTATTCATACAGCTTAAGTACTTTTGAAGTTCTTTACAATTGTCTCTGTAGCTGACAAAGAGCGCATATACAAAACTTCAGAGGAACCCCACTGCTAAGCTTTCATCAAAATGAACACTGGTCTTTTTATTCCTTTATCAACCCGTTTTCAGTTTATGATAACCCATTGTTCTCACCCTACACCTAGTGTTCTTCTCTAAAGGAACTTTGCAGAAGGCACTTTTCCAGTCTAAACAACACTAACCAGTTAATAAAATAGTAAGAAAAGGGGAAGAAGTCTACTTCAGTGACATTTTATTCACATACTAGAGGCCCTGTCCTGCACAGGACTGCTCTCTTCACTTGGGGCCATAAGCAGCAGTTCAACAAATAGATTAAAGCTGGTACTGTCACCAGAAGATGCAGTTCCTTCCTCTTTCCCTTTGCTATTTGAACCCACCTTCTTCTTTCACCACACCCACAAAATGAACTGGGTTAGGGACTGCGTTTTGTAAGTCACCCAGCAAAATAGGGGGTGGGTAGTTTTCGTGTGGATCAGGGCCGTGATCCAGATCACTACACAATCATTAAAATATTTTGCCAATAAAACTGAAGCAGCAGTGGTAGGATGAGTCTGAAAGGCTGGGACTGGCTTTCTTCAGTGGCACTCCCTGCTTGAAATGCTTGTGGGGGGAGAGGGGAAAAAAAAAAAAACCAAACAAAAAACCAAAACCAACCAGCCTCATATGCAAAATCCCTCGCTGCTGCCACAGAACATTTTTAGAAATGCAAACATACATATATATATATTTATTTCAGTAAATGCATATACAAATGGCTTGACTATTATCTCAACTGTGGTGACTGCAACAGCAGTGCAATTACATGCCTACACAATCCCACATTTGACATGTCATCTTAAGCATTAGAGTTTATATTCCACTGTAATAAACACCAGCGGATTACATATCTTGGAGCTGTATTTTGGCTCAGTTTGCACTGGAAAGTTACACTACTAAGCTTATATTCCATAAAGGATTTACTAACTACCCTTTCTAATTAAGGTTGCACAACTCCTCCATTTTTAAGATCCTGTTTTCAGCGGCTTAAAACCTTGCCAAACTAACCTTTGGCAGGACTTCTCTGTCCCTCACACACACCCAACAGAGAAAGCAAAAGTGATACAGTCTGTTCATCTGTTTGAGTTTCATTCTAAAAAAGTAATTTCCCAGAACAAAATGACAGAGAAAATAGGTTTTATCCACATTAAACATAAATTTTTTTCCCCAGTTTTCTTGAAAACCTTTAAAATTTCTATGCTTTAGAACAGTTACATTAAATGAGAATGAGAAATTGCATCTCTGACATAAAGGCATCATCTCTGACATGTTCCAATACAGATGTGATCACAGTGTTGAAGTGGAAAAAACTTCCTCCTTCATACACTCTGCAAAGAATTTGTGGATAAAGAATTTAGTTCCCAAGATTTTGCTTCTCCAAATCAGAGCTGGACAAAAGCTTTCCTGTAATTATTTCACATGGTTCCTAAAAGCCTACCATCAAGAAAAAGAACAAGAAAACGTACAGAGAACAGGCACATGCCTCAGGTATTCTTAGTCATATCCTTTCAGGCACTCAACCAGCAACAAAGGGAGAAGTAAGATGACTACCATGGATAGATATGCTAAAAACAAAGGCCCAGAAGAACTAGGAGGGATGAAAACACACCCTAAAAATAGCAAACAGCCATAAATAGGAATAGAACCCAGAATTCCCCAAACTTTGTCTTCCTTTGGCTGTTGGCACATAAGCTAATTCAGAAGCATCCCGCAGCCATTCCTGGACTTAAAAGTAAATAATCACACCTTTCTGTATAGGTATTTCTTAGTAATTTCATCTTTACTATCCTTAGGCAGATGTGACAGATGCTTGCAATTGTTTTCGTATCATCCAGAGTGGGTGAAACAGGAGCAGAGACTAACCCACTCTTAAAAAAAAAGGATGTAAATAGCAACAAACAACAAAAATATCACTAGCAAAAAACCAACAGCATGTGCGCTTTTACTCTAAGTTTTGTGCCAGAAGGCAGGAGCTTTCTAAAAATAAAATTCAGAGAGCATTTCAATACCTAATCTTTTGGAATGATCCTTTATAGTTAAATGATACAACAGGAAAATGAAAGATAAGCTTTACTGCTTTTGACACATTGCTGACACTACAACTACAAAGAAGTATGGTAAAGCCTGTAACTCATGTTTCAAAAAGGAGAGATGGGAATTTCCTGGTGTGATTTTACATTTTATTAAAATAGGACAAGGGTCACTGTATAGCACTCTTTACAAACAGACACATCACTTGCACAAAGAAGTTGACAGTAAGTTCACTGCACTCCTTACCTCCTCTTACGCAAAGGCAGAATGAGCCTTTGCTCTAAGGCCACAGCAGAAACAGCTCCAATGTCCCCAACTCATTCAACTCTGACCTTTTCTTATCAAGACAGCTCACAAATTACACACAAACTTCCTCTTACAAACAGCAAAATAAATTCAAAAGACCCCTGCTTGATCTCAGCATAACCTACACATAACATACACATCAGAGAAAGATGCATCTAAGACAGGGATTACCTAGAAGCTCAACACATAGCCATAACATACAGTTTCTGTGTGGTATGTTGCTATCCAAATCTACTGAGACACATCAGGTATTTTTGCACATTCAAAGAAAACATAAAACAAGAACAATTTTGCTTCTCCTTTCACACACAGCTTGACCTCAAAAACACAAGTTGTTTACCCCACACCCCTCCTTGCCCAACCCTCAGAGTAGTGGCAAGTCCACAAACCAAAATATTGCCAGTTAAAAACAAACAAACAAAAAAACTCCCACACTGCAGGAACAGAGGAGGATAGAAAACAACGGCAGGGTTAAAGGCACAGATAGGCCTCCTGAAATAACACCTCCTGCCTTATTTGGGGCAAAAAAATTACTTTATCTGCTGTTCTCCAACTTCTGCTGTGCTTCCTGCCTGAGGAGAGGGGCCGACTTGCAACAAGCAGCAGCGCAGACAGCACATGCTGTCTGCACTGAAGAAATGTTGCCCAAGCAACTCCACCTGTATCTTTTACAGTTCTGGAAGTCAAAAATATTCGCATTCTTAGAAGATTACAGGAGTTCAGGCTGTTGACTGATGAAATGGAAACACAGAAGATTTTGAATTAGAGGTAAAAAAAGTATGACTGCTGAAAAAATTATATTGTGGTCACTACTTAATCATACATACAAATCAGCCAATAAATTTTAAATCATTTGAAGGGAGGGGGACACAACTAAAAATCCAAATCTCAGTTTTACTCTATTTGGCTGAATAACAAAGGAGGAAAGGGAAATTCCCCTCACTTGAGAAACCTTGACAGTTCTTACAGACACTCTTTAAATGTCACCTTCCTGACTGACACAGAACAGTAACAGGCAATACCATAGGATTAGTTCACTTTTTATTAACCACTGCATCATTATACCAGTAAGCATTCTCACACCACTAAGACTTTTTTGTGCGTGGTAACAGAGGTGTATTACTCTTCATCAGCCCACCAACGTGTCCAACATTACTGCAAGACTGCGTGTGTTGGCAAGAGGCTGAAACAGAGGGTTTTGTCAAGTTGTCCTCTTCGCTGCCGGAATATGAAATACTCCAAGCACAGGTCTCATGGAAACCCCCTCCCAAGATGCGCACAACCCTGCTGACCACATGCAACGCTTCTCTCCCCTGGTGCTGCAACAGGCAGAAGAGCGCTGAGGGTTGCTGCAGACAGAGGACACTCACCCGCCGCCAGCTCCTCCCCGTCCCCAGCCAGAGGTACAGGCTGGGCACACACCACCGCTCCCTACAGTGGGACCGAGCTGTGTGGAGCAGAGTGAAGCACAAGATTAGCATCACGGGTATCAGGACTGCATTGCTAACCGATTACTCTGCTGTCCTAGAAACTTCTAATTGCAATACCGCAACAATACTATCACAGGCTAATGCTAACTTACGCATTCAGACAGCAGAAGACAACAAAACAGTTTGTCTAAGAGTATTTAAGCAAAGCAAGCTTTTCTCTAGCAGTCCTATTTTTAGCGATTTGATTAGATACAGGCATATTAAACTTCAGTCTGCAATAGTTACTTGCCCAAAGAAGTTCAAATCTAGAAGATGGACGCTTCAAAACTAGTTTTGTAGGTGAGCAGGAGGTCATCAAAAATGCACAACCACAGACATGCTCCACCTCCCTCCCATTACATCTACTGCACTATTTAGTGGTTTCTGGTTTACTGGTATATTAAATGACAAATTATAGTATAGGGAAAAAAAAGGTACTTGCCAGCAAAGGATCAAGCACTCTTGAGTTTGCTTTTTTTAGAATGCATCTCCCAACAAATGCAGGGAAACATTCAGAAGCATTATTCAAAGGTGCCTTTCAAATCACACTAATATGCAGATTCCAAGCGTCCTAACTGAACAGCTCCTATGATGAGAGCAATATTTATACAAAAAGCCTTAAAAAAAGAAAAAAGCTTAGAAGATTTATAAGAAGGTCTTTCTGAGAGCATGTAAAAATAACATTGCTAGACTATCTGAACGTTCTTTATAAAAAGACACTCGGTTTTCCTTTTTATAAGAAACGCTATAGAGTTCAAGAGAACAACATAGATATTTATCATACTCTGCCCTTTAAAAATCAAAGGCAACCAATTATACCCAAGTTCTCTCTCATACTTGCATCTTAAGAAGAAAAAGATTAGGGAAAGGAGAGTGACCTTTACAATTTCTCTTTCCGTTCCTTTCTTTATTTTGCTTGTCCAGTTATACACTATCTCTTTACATAACATCAAGTGCACCTGCAAACAGAAACACCTACATTTATCAAAAAGCACAGATTAGAGCTGCTGATATAGACACAGATCATGTAATTTCTGTAACACATCGTCTAGAATCTTAGCACAAAAACACAGGTTTATGCAGGGGTGGGGAGGAGAAGGGCAGACCTAGTTTATGAGTTTTCCTCAGCTCTTCCAGCTTTATTCAATAAAATATACCAACAATTACACAACAGCAGCAAAGTCGAGAAGGAAAACCTAGCACTCACCGTATTTCCTTCATTTGGTGTTGAGCTCTTTTCTACACGTTACATACAAACTTACACGGGGAAAAAAAGTCCACCCTGAATCTACTTTGCAGGCTGCATTTAAGTCCCTAATTACAAATGGTTTCTGTTACTTCACACCCAACAGATGACCCAACCTCAGAGGGGGAAAAAGTAAATAAATTAAAAAACCTGAAACATGCCTTCAACACAACCAAAGCAGAACACTACCTCAAATTAAAAGACAAGTAAACTTATTTAGCTAGTTCCCTCTCAATCAAGAAGAAAACAAAAAAAACCTCCAACTGACCAACCGTTCTGCTACTCAAAAGAAAAGAAAATTCCTTAATCTTCTCAATGAACCCATACACACCTACTATCTTGTATTTACTTTTGCAAAGATGGAACATATTGAAGCCTATCTTTGACTTAGTTTTTGGAACTGAAAACAGAAGAATTCTGGAGCAATGTCTCTTTCAGAGGCACCACTGCAAGTCTTAGACACCAGCTCTAATATTAGAGTAGTATTTCAGTTCTGAATTAGTTATGTTGTACTCTATAAGAAGAGGGGACCTAGCGACAGTCTTTTATAAATGTATCTGTCTGGAAACAGACACGTAAGTTACTCTGTCTAGATATGTTGAAGCCAGAAAGATACACTTTCCAGGTTTGTTCTGCATGTGGTGGTGAGCACTGATGAAGGTAAAGAAAGAATAGACAAAGAAATAAACTATTCTTGCTACTTTGTAGCTTTCAGTATAAGACGTGTTAATGTCTTCATATCAAATAAAATACATTTAAACTGAGACTTTGTGCAAGCATTTGTTTAAAATCCCCCCCAAAACAAAAGCCATGCTTTATTGTGAAAAGTGAAAAGAAGGGCCTCCTTACCCATACACCATCCCAGAAAACACTTCTGTGTAGCCGTTTGTAAATGATAGTTCAAACAAACATACTAAAACATTTCAAGACTGTAAAACAAATGATTTCAAATCGTCAAGATACATCAGCAACACCAATCAACAGATGCTTCAGGAAGACTCTAGGATATGCAGATCATGCTAAGACCACTTTCCAAGCAAGAGGCAAAAGAAACCACACAGTTCTGCAGTCAGCAGTAAAACTATCCCAAGGAAACCACTTTCAAAAATTGGCAATCATATTGTCATGGGACAATGGCTTGAATTTTAACTAGCATGTTCAATATACACAGTGAATCCCCGGAGTCATATGCTGTACAATTTTAACATTACCATTATGCCCATAAACTTTCCCATTTCCAATTAATAATACACACGACACCTTGAAAGTCAATCCTTCCTTCTGGAAGGCCTTTGTGCTTTCAAGCATAAAGCAAACTTTTAAAAATATACCTGCCACTGCAAATACTATGTGGGCTTCTTTTAATGAGCAAATACAAACATACAGAAAGATTTTTAAAACAGCATATCTGGAAAAGCTTGAGCTGTATCAGGCAAGGCAATTTTGAAGCAGTGCAACGTTGCGACAGTTCTAGCCCGATAGACCAGAATCTAGCTTGCTGCTGCCACTATCTCCTTAAGAAGAACTGGAAGCTCACCTAGAGTATCCACAGAAACTGTGCATCTCGGAAAGGCACACGACAGGGTACCAAAAGGCACATTATCAACAGAAGCTTCAGCTCTTGTAGCCTAACAAAAAGAGTGCTCCATCTGGGTCAACACTGACTTTCTGACTAATCAGGAGTCTGACCAGACTCCAGAGCTGTGTGCTGCCATTCCTTTTTTTCCTTGTTTACATGGACAAGACCCGCGGATGCAGCCTGGGCAGAAGAGAGGGAAAGAATTTTAGGAGGGCTGTTCATATTTTGTACTCAGTAGATTAATTTCCTTCCCTTTCCAAGGTCTAAGCACATACAAAGAATCAATCAATGGCTGTTTTCTTGCACAAAGTGCAGTAGCCAGGATGTAAAGCAGTGCATTCAAGGACAAGACTAGAGCCTTCCTTAATATTTCAGTTCAGTCCATCACCCTGATGAGCCTATGAATACTAAGAAGCAAAAGTAAGTTCAGTAATAACTGCAGAGCAAGCATGCAGAGGGGAAAAAACCTACAGATTCTGTAATTAGCTCTGCTAACAGTAAATGAAGAGACATACAGCTGAGAAACACTGCGTATCACTATTGGTATGAAAGAGCTTCCCTCTGTTTCCCTCCATTCTGAAGCAGCAAAGACAGTCACTGTTGCAAGGAATAGAAGACCTACTCTTCTGACACGAGCTTCGTGTCAAACTTCTTAGACTCGTGTCCTGATAGTTTTAAGTGGAGATGATTTAGAGATGCACAGACTCAATAAAGAAAAGTTTGGCTCTATCCATACTAGCTACATGCACCACACATACATCTCTTTTGAGGAGATGTACCTTTTTCATGTAACACTAAAACAAAGTGATCAAGATACTTTGGAAAAATCATATTTCAGATTACACTAAGACAAAATACTGATTGAGAAACTCTTACTTAACACATAAGAAGTTTGTACCTACGATTTCAAAAACACGTTTCAGTACACTCAGCATCTCAATCCAGAAATACAAAGCATCTGTGTAAGAAGCCTGAAAGAAAAACATCCTGCATATCCACTGTATTTACATATTCCCCTACACATCCCCATACTACAACATCTGTGTTTGCACACTTATTTATATCTTCATATTTGTACATTTTAAGTTAACAAGACATTCTTACCTGTATATCCTGCCCACCAGCCCCAGGAAGCCACCATCGCTAAGAGCCACTTAAATAATACTCCTTCGATATACCAGAAGCTTTTACTATCCAACATTCGGAGAGGCTGCAGCATAATTAAATACAAGATGTAGGACGGAATAGCAACCAGGTTATTGGCGACCATAAAAGCGAACCTGAGGAGTGCTTTCAGACAGGTATAGCCCACCCGCCGGGCCTGCTCTAGAGTCACGGCCATTCTCTTCGCAGCGGAGGGCGCGGGACCGTCCTGCGGGGAGAGGGAGAACAAGGCACAGGTAGCGCTTTCCGAGCGGGGCGAGGCGAGGGTGCCTGCCCGCCGGCCCCAGACCCAGCCCGCTCCCACCTCCGCCCCTAGCCACCGGGCAAGCAGGCTGCCACGGGCGAGGAAGGCAAGCTGCCCCCGCGGGCAGCGGGGCACGAAGGAAGCGGCGCGACCCTCCCGCCGGCGCCGCCTGCCCTCAGCGCACTCCGGGGCACCCCACAGCCCGCAGCTCCCCTGAGGGGGACACGCGGGCGGTCCCAGCCGGCCTCCATCTTCTCCACCCCCCACCCCCCCCCCCCCCGAAAAAGGTCGCGGGCGCTAACGCGGCTGCCAGCAGCTCCCCGCCCCCCCGCGCCCCGGAGCGGCTGACAGGAGCCGGGGCCCGCGGGCGGCGCTGAGGGGGGCGGGCGGCGGCGGGCCCGGCCGCGGGACTCACCTCCGGCGGGGCGACGGAGCAGCGGCGGAAGCGGCAGCGGGGCTGGGGGAGCTGGGCCCGGCGGTGGCGGCAGTCCCGGCTGCCGGCGGCTCATGGACCCAGAGGTGGCTGGCCCGGCCGCGGCAGCGCTACTCGCCCTGCGGCTCCCTGCGGAGAGAGGGGGGCGGGCGGCGTGAGCGCGGGGGCCGGCGGGCGGGCGGGGAGGCGGGAGCGCCGGGCCGGGCGGGCAGGCGCAGAGCGCGGGTTCACCTCGGTTCTCCCGCGCCGGCGGCCGGGCCGGGCCTGGCACCCCTTCCCCACCCCTTCCCCTCCCCGCCTCTCTCGGCTCCCGCACGGCGCTCCGCGGGCGGGACCCCGCCGAGCCCCGGCGCCGCAAGGAGAGGCGGCTGCCGCGGGCGGGGGTGGGGAGACCCCGCACCTGTTGGGAGCGGGGGCCCGGCCCGGCCCGCGCAAGGTCCGTACCTCGGCACCGCCGCCTCCATCCCAAGCGCGGGCAGCCCGGGCCGCCGGGGGCTCATGCCGGCCGCTGGGGCCGCGCTCCCCGCCCCCGCCGGCTGCGTGACCGCCGTGACCGCCCGCCCGCTGCCGAGAAGCGGGGCCGGCGCTGCAGCGAGCACCGCCCCCCGCCGGAGAGCGCGGCCGCCCCCCGCCCCGGCACCCGCTGGGCGGCGCGGAGCGCAGCGGGCCCGGCCGGCGGCTCCCCCCGCGCCCGGGAGCGCCTCCCGAACCGGCCGGCGGGGAACCCCGCGCCGCGGAGGGGGCGGAAGCAGGGGCTGTCCCTGCGGCGGCCCCCCCCCCCCCCCCCCCCCGACGCTTCTGCTCCCGTCCCGGCGAGAGGGGGGCGGCCGGGGAGCAGCACGGCCCGGCCCCAGGACCCCCCTTGGCGGCCTGCTGCTTTAGTCCCCCTTCGCGGCTGTTTTCGTTCAAGTTGGGTAAACGGGGAAAGTGGAAGAGGGGACACTGGCAACAGGTCCCCTCAGCACCACCCGAAACACCCTTCTGGCCCGGACAGCAGCAACGTGTTTTGTTTCATCACTGTAGTCATAAATCCCTTTCCACATCTTTATTATAGATAACTTTACAGCTTTTTCCTTGTCTCTCTTAACCCTTCCCTGCAGCCACAAACACCATCTTCTACTGCTGGAAAACCCCTGCAGAGCTCCGTGATCTACAGTGATGCTTGACCCCAGCCCAGAAGCAGCCAAGGGGAGAGACAGCCCCCTCTAGACAACCTGCACCCCCCCAAAACCACTCCAGGCTGAGGAATTTTTGCCTTCTGTGTAACTGCATCATCCCTTGTGGGCACACAGGACTGCTGCCTCTCAGCCGTTCGCTGTGCCTGGCGGACACAACTCTGCTCCCGTCTTCCCCGTCACCCCTGTATACAGGCCTAAGAGCACTGCCAGACCTCCCTTCAGCCCTCTCCGGACTGACCGGGCCCAGTTTCCTCAGCTTAATTCAACCATTATAATACCTACCCTGAGCAGAACGGCTTGTGCAAGGGATTTTAGCTCTGTTTGGGCTCTTAATGAATAGAAGCAGATGAAAAAGACAACTACACCTTAAGAAAGAGACATGCTAGAAGGTCTTTTGTGCTGGGGGGGAAAAAAAAAAAAAAAAAAAAAAAAAAAAAGACATTTCAAATTGTAATCCTTAGACTCCAAAACATACTGCTTTCACATACAAACCATGCCATGCATAAAGCTAGTCCACTGTTTCCTAGACAATGACTCTTCAGAGATGACTGTACCATCAACAAAATTAAATCCCAACCTCCATTCCAGGAAGAAAACAAAGTTGTTATTGCAGATAAATTTCATTTGAGAATTTAAAAACGCAAGCAACCAAATAATGCCATCGTGTTCTAGTTGAGCAAAACAAAACAAAACTGCTGACCTTCCTGACAAAAAGGATACATCTTGCATAAGTATTTTCAAGTCTGGGTGTTTTTCTGTCTGTGTTATTTTTATTACTAGGTTAAATCTGACAGCTGCACTCAGTAATCATAATGGAGTCAGCTTGTTCTGAAGTGTTACCAGCTTCAGTAAGACTTGGGTTTGTTTTTCTTTTTTTCTTTTATATCTCATGCAAACGACTCTGGCCATACACTTGAACTTACTCAAAGCAAAATTTTGCTCCAAAACCATCTGGTAGAAAAAGGACAATTTTTAGGCCATAATTAAAGCTACATTTTAATTTTTACATCCCAACAGCAAAATGAAGCCTTGTTTATACATTACTGCAAGATAAAAAACATGAATTGTAATTAATTTTTATAAAATTTGGTATCTCAATTTTATTCACACTGTACCATTTGGAATAATATTCTCAAATCTGATGCATCAAAATGAGGGACCGCAGAAATTATGTTAGAGAACTAATGAATTAGGCGATTTATATTGCAGAAAGGAATTGCACATGGGGAAGCAGCATACAAAGCATTCTTTGTCAGAGTGACTGCCTTAAAGCTTAGGAAGCTGTGGTTTAGCATTTTGCTGAATGAGCTAGTAGCAAAGACCCACCCCTACTCCTCGTTTCCTGGCCTTCACATGGACAACCCAAATACTAGGAAGCGTGCACAATGAAATACCCCTTACAGATCTTGAGAAGCTTGCTGTCTGTCATCCAGTCTGAGCCTCTGAAGAATCCTTTCTTGTATAAAGTAACACGTACATGTATACATGTGCCATTACTGCAAACAAAAAGAAGGTAACAACTAAGCAGCAGAATTTTTTTTTTTTTTCTCCATATGGTCAATAACTGTTAATGCTGAGGCTCTGAAGTTTCACAACTTGTTTTGGGATTTTTTTTTTTTTTTAATTCTGATTTCTGGAAGCAACTCCTCATAATCTCTGAGCTTTCATTATCTATTGTTTGTCATTTTACTATTATAAATGCAAAAAAGGAAAAAGATTAATATAAGCAGCTCTCAATTTATGGCCTTTTTAACCATTTCTCTACAGTTTACATATTTTTTGACTGAATACTGCCCTGTAACTATGTCTTTTCAGCCTTGCAGAAATACTGACAGGGATGTCACTACTGATCACTGTAAAAATATATTTTAATGTCCTTATTAACTGGTAGATACAGATACTAACATTGGTAATATTAGGTGATTAACTGATGTCAAGGATGCTGGAGCAGGTAATTGAGTATTGGAGTTGTCTCCCACTCACCTGCAAAAAAACCTACAGACCAAAAACACAGAAAAAGAAGGTTAGACTTATTCCTGCCTATAAGAAGGAAAAAACATGTTATTACTGAGGTGGGGATGTTACACAACAATAAACAAACACATCTGTTACATTCAGTTACTTTAAAACGTGATCCTGAACAGCACATAGGTTACTGCAAGGGAGCTGCGCAGTCTGGAAGATTCTTAATTCACACATACTGGATTTGATCACTGTATCTGGCCACAAGATTCAGGTCGGGTTTTAGTCACAAATTCCTTGAGACACTTGTGAAGAAGATAACGTTTTTTCGTCTCTGGGTACACTTCAAGAAGTGATTAACCACTGTCATTCTCATACGTTCAATGGCACACATTTGCATTTCAACTTTGCCGTGGCATCAGAGCTGCCTGCAAGCGTAGCTGCAAGGAGGGAATGCATTGCAGACATTCAGTAGTCCACGAGTCACAGAGGCATGGGTAACCATAATGAAAACCAGGTTCAAAGCTGTAAACAACAAACGAACTAAGAGATTTGTTTCTGGAGTTCAGAAACAGCAAGTTTTGGAATGCTTTTGAACCTCTGCCTGGGTCAAAGATTGGGAAGTAAAAAGCTGCTCATTTGTCCCAACCAGATTCAATCAGTTCTCCCTGCTTGCTTTCCTTGTAGCAAACTGAAGTCACAGATGCCATATGGTCAGAGAAGAAAGGGTTAGGAGGATGCACTCGTGCTGATGACACTAAAACCAAAATTGCCTTCAAAAATCATAGACAAAACTGCCATAAGGAACTACAAAGATAGGAGCATGTGCAGAGCACAGACTGCTAGAAGATGCATAACATGAAATAGGGCATATACTCAAGGGAGCATAAATCCAGAAAACCAAGTGAATTAAGTTAGCACTGGATTTGGAAAAATAACAGTTTAAAGCAGCACCAAGAAGAACTTAACAACTATGTTTTCTATAGGCTGCAACAAAGAAAGAAAAGACCTGGTAAGGAAAAAAATAAACAAACAAAAGGAAGTTGTGGGCCCTTTAAAAAAAAAAAAAGATAATTAAGTTTTAACCTCCAATTCTGAGCTGCTTTACAGTGTCAAATACCCTGGTGTGGAGGATTTTTGCATTGCTGTCTTCAGAACATTAAACATTTAATTCATTTTCATAGTAACAGTTAAATCTTCCAAAATATTCTGTGACAGTACCTTCCATTACATCCTCTGTATGAGAGGCAAAATTACCTCCATTCTCCAAGTAAATTTTTAAATTTAAAGGACAGTATCAGTCACTCCATCTCTACCAGCTGTACCTCAGGAGGAATGGAGGAAACATGCTTGTTAAAGTCCCTTGATCTTCAGTGGCAAGCTGTTCTTGCGTCCTTTCTCTTACTCATCCAACAGTAGACCTCACTTTTTAAAAGCTCTACTTTCAGTAATCTTTTAGATATGCGAGTACCTTTTGAAGACTCACATCCATTTATCACACACAAAATGCAAAAGCCAGGCCATTTTCCTTTTCTGATTTTTCTCCAGGAAGTAAATGTTATCCGACTATTTGACCTTTCAGTCAAAGATGCTTTTATTTGCATCTTAATTCTTTTAAGGACGCTTCAGGGTAACATGAAGGAGCTGTTAAAATGGAAGTAAATTGTGGCATTGACTTTAACACTTGTTACGTTCCTGTATTTATGTGAAAAGGCTTTAACTCACCTAACACAGGGCTCAGCCCCCTAACAAAATCCCTTCCCTTGCCTCCCCCTCCAGATCCCACATGCAACATCCCTCACCAAGATCAACCAGCTGCAGACAAGTCAGCCTTGCCAGTTCCTACAGTTCTAGCATACAGAGTTGTCATTTTCTCTAACGTTTTAAGCTCTTGGATGAGAGCCTAAGTTTTTTCACATTAAAAAATTATAGGCCTCGGAGAAAATGCCACAAATGTGACCAAAAATTTCAGGCTCATGATAAATGCACACTACCCCCACACACACTAGTTTGAGTTGACATCAGACCTCAGACAGTGTTAGCTCTAACAAGACTGCAGGATGCCAAGTTAAGGCCTTGAGTTGTTTTAGGGACATTTTTTTCCTGGGAGAAGGTGGCAAAGAAGATTTCTGGCTTTAAACAATCAATCTATATAAACACACAACCTAATAAACCAAAGAAACCAAAAAGTTATTCCTACGGTCAGAGAGACTAAACTAACAGAAGGTATTTCTTCTGAGTAAATAAAAATAGTATTGAAGTAGCAGTGTCATGCTGTTTGACCCCAAATCTGTTGGTTTTTTTGTTTTGTTTTGTTTTTTAATCAGGAATCATTAAATGTTATGCAAGTTGGATTGTTACATAGTTCTTTTACTTAATGTTTCATTCCAAAATTTTTGTAAGCCTAAATGAGACCAAGTCAACATTTTGTAACCAGGTATTGCATTTGTAATTTAGCTCTAGGGAATTTAATATAGTTAGACACAGAGAGAAGAACAAACTCTGGCTCCAGTGAGGAAACATCCCCTCACATTCCACTCCAGTGCAATGCTTGAAATTTTGTCCAACATAAAGTAAAAATTAAAATTTGACACACAGCTGCTGGGGAGAGCAAGCCGAGCCATAGCCAAGGAGGCCATATGTCATGGAAGATACAGCTATGCTGTATCAGTACAAGTATGCTACTGGGGAAGAGAGAAGACCACTCACATCTAATGCTGGGTCTGGCTACAGTCCCGTCACTCCATCTAGTAAGTCCTGCAGTGAAATGGATCTTTATACAGTTAGAAATCTCAAGAACATGTGTACTGCACTCTCCCTGCTCTGCACTTCAGTTTGAGCTCATTTGTTGGATTACTGCTGCTCAATTTGATTGGCCAACATAGCTGCATGCTCTCTACAGGAATGTATTTTTGTCCCACTTGATAGCTAATTCTTACTTATCATGTGTTTTCCAATGGTTTCCTGAGGCCAATGCAGCGTCAAAATAGATTTGCTGGGTATGGATACATACAAAGTGATAGATCGTAAACTTTTTCAGGTGGAGATTATGCTCTAAAATATATTAGTGCTCTGTTATTTATGATTTGTCAAGGGTTTGTTTTTAACTATTTTTGGACACATTTATTTCCTTTGTAGCACAAACGCAGTGTGACAACCAGTCTCTGTACTACTTTCACCACAAAGAATCTAAAGAGACTCTAAGTATAAGCTACAGAGGGGGACCAAGGCATATGATGCTTCAGTCAAGGCTGTCCTCATCTTCAAAAAGAATTTGGGTACATTCATGTCTGAATGTACTTACTCTTTCTACAGCACAGCAAGACCAAATCAAGGAAGTTTGGAGCTGGGTAAGAACAGCACCCTCATCTTTGTTCATGACCTTCACCATTTGTAAGAAAGGTGAAAAAACATAATACATCACATTTGAACAATTTGCCAGTTAATCAAGACTAGCAGAAGGTGAGGCAGACATAACCATCTCTCCCTTTCTACTACCAGCTATATGCAATTTTAATAGTTTTCTGCTTAGGCAGAACTTGTTAGCCTTTACAACAATACCACTCTCGGATTTTCCATCTGAATCTATTTTACATAAAATGTATACATCATCTTTATAACTTTTTGGTTGCTTTTGGTCTAGCTTATCAGGACTATAAGCCCTCTTGTTGCAGCTACATGTTCTGTAACTCATACGCAGATCTGGTAAGATTACTTGTAATTTATTTCATAGTTGTCCAAATCAATATAACCTTCAAAAACGGAGAGGTTAGCTCTCAAAAAAAAGTTAGGTTTTAAACAGCTAAATCCCTCAAAAGATATTTCAATCTCCTTAAAGGTGCAGAAGTTAACTTGAAATTCCCTTTCCTGGCTACAATTTTCATAAGGGTGTAAGATAAGCAAGAATTTAGTATTAACCATAGAGGGACAATGCCTTTAGTCTCAGATTTGTGACTTTTTGTTTCAACAAAATACACATTTGACGTGACTCTCAACATTGCAGTAACCTAATATATACATCTCCCAACAGGAAAAAAAAAAAGTTGTTCCTGCTATTACAATGCTATTTCATACCATACTAAATTTTCCTATACGAATGCCTGTAACTGTGAGCTGAATAATTCAGAGGTGTTTCATTTCTCATTAGAACTAAACTGAAGACTTTGACAGAGACCACTTATTAAAGATGGATAACAGATACACCACAATGCAACCAGATGGTCAGCGAGCAACACTTTCATTTGTTACTGCATGTAATGTGTTTCTGCCATACTGTGTGTGTCAATCAATGGGTGGCTTAAGTAGAGCACAACAAAGCTGGGTTCTCATCTCAGTTACATGGGTGTTTTTCACCCATTGACACTACTGTCACCAAGGTAAGTTTGAGCTGAGGGTTTGCTTTTGGTTTGTCCAGGGCTTGTTTGGGGTTTGGTTTTTGGTTTTGGTTTTTTTTTTTTTTTTTTTGAAAGAAAGGAGCTCTAAGGTTACTCCAACTACTTACTGAATCTTTAACCTCTGCATTAGCTTGGTTATGAAATCTTTTATCCATGACAAATTGATTTAGTTCAGTCATATCTACAGAATCATATTACTTCAGGCAATGATGATATGCTGATTATATATAAGCTTGCACTTTGCAAGATTTTTATAAGCCCATAAACTTTACACGTGGAAGCATGGTACAAACACAAAGATGAAGCCAAACTGTCTTTAAGCAGATGGGACTCCTAACATTTTCTAGTTATCATGCCATTTTGTGATTAGCCAAAAAGAATGTAGTAAAAATGGGGACTTGACTGTACTGAATTAATCTCTTAATATTTTTGTTCATCTGTACTGGCAAATTAAGCACTAAACTGCATGGTCCTGATCATAAAGATCACACGTGATGAGGTCAGTCATCAGATGAAGGTCCCATTTTCTTCAAACTCATTCAAGTTCATTTCAAGTCAACATTTACCAGACTGACTGACTTGGGTTTAGTAAACTCTTATCAACATCCAGTCAATGTTTGGAGATCAAACTGCAAACAGAAGAGAACTAAATACTTATCTCTGTTATGAAGATGATTCTCACAGTTAAATCCCTAGTGAATATGTTGTTATAAGATTAAAGAGGTACTTAGACTACTTTATCCTTCTTATGTTTGTTGGATCCTATACCATTACAAGCTAAAATTAATATTGATGTTTCAGAAAAGTGGTGTTTTTTTCTAATTGAAAAAGAAAGTAAAGAGTCCAGTGTAACAACGACAGCCACCTTTGTAGAGGAGTCTGTCCCTGTGCTGAATTCCAGTGACTTCAAACAGCACTGTGCAAAGTGCAAAGATCCATCCCATTTGAGCTGACTGAAGAACTGGAGACAAACTAATCAGGTCTGATCCAAGGTCCACTGAGCATTTCTAGGAAGTAGGTATTGTAAAATAAATACCATCTCTGAAATTTGATCAGGACTGAGGTCTATTTAAAAAAAAAAAAAAAAAAATCAAAAAACCCCACTTCATTTTCCCTCCCCCAATTTAGTACAGCACGCAACCTCTGTGTCTTATGCCATACACAGCTTTGCAACTGTTTTGCTTAGCTTCCTCAAGACTACGTTTAACTTGATTACCAAAAGAAGGTAATGATGAATATGTCCATGCTGCAAGCTAGTTATGCAGTTTTTGCACAAGCTGACGCTGACTGGAGAAATAGCGCAACACTGGGAAATCCAAAAGGAGAAGTCACATCATAATTTGCATTTAAGCTACATTCACCCACATCCTCTGCAGTCTCACTACCTGCTTGTTTCATGGCTGAAAAACAATACTGCTCTCCCTCTCTGCTGAATGTAGTAGAATGCTGTTGTCTGTTGTTAACAGCAATTAATCATTTCCTTCAGAAAAGTTCAGTTAAAGCTACTGTTGGCACTGGTTAAGTAGTAATCATTAAGTTAGATAATGCTATTAGTTAGGTATTAAAAGGTAGCCTGCTTTTTTCTGGTTTTTTTTTTTTTTTTTTTTTCCTCTCCAGAGTTAAAGATGTAGGAGGAGGTTGAATTCCTTACACATCTTAGTTGTAGTTTCACATTAAGTTTATCATCCTAAGCTAGGGACAGTCCCAACATGCATCAGAGGGAGAGGAAGGGAGGAGGCTGCATTACAACTGCCATGTCATATGACTGGCATCAACAAGAAGGCCCCTTCCCATCCTCCCCACAGTAAATCCAAGCTAGACCACTTTATCCTGATTTATACTAGCCAGTGGCAAAGACTTAACCAACAGTCATCATCAAAGAGGGATTTTAATCTAGAGAAATGAAAGTAATGCTTTTATATACTTCTTACCACAGACATCCAAGACCAGGTTCTTTCAGTCTGTGCCACAGCACAAACATGTTTGGTAAGGGACAAATACTCCACATTTTCATGCCACAGAGTGAAGTGCTGCCCAAAAGCTCTGCAGGTTGGCATGTGCAGTAAGTGCTGGAAATTGTTCTTCCTAAAATACCACAATTGTTTAGTGCTATTGATGCATTTCAACTTAATAAAATGTTATAAAAGCCATTACACCATTCTTAACTGTGGCTAAGAAAAGCAATCCTGATGGTGTGGATGAATCCAGCCAGACCACGAGGGATTACATGGCTTGATTTGTTCAGCCTAAGTCTCATAACAAAAAGGCAGCAGGAAACAAACCTAAGGTTTCAAAACAATCAAGACATAACTGTAATGCTACTTTTGCTTAGATTTATTAATCTACTATGTCTTCAGGAAAAAAATTATTAAAGAACAGAACACAACAGAAACTCCCTTTACTACGCAGGAGTTATGCAAGGGGAAAAGAAAAAAAACCTTTCAAGCATCTGCTAAACTATTAACCCTTTTCCCCCATATACGAATACTCTGCCCTCAACAGTCCCAGTTTCATTGAGCTCATTTGGACACACATACACCCTTGTCAATCCCACTTGGTCCAGGCTGTGGCGGATCCAACCTACCAGTGTTTTACACCTAGTGCCTCACACTGTCTCAAATGAACAGTTTCATTAAGGTCCCAGCTTTCACCTCTTTGCGCTCTATAGCCCCAAGGGTTCAAATGGAAGCTGGGGCCCAAAGAACCCAGAGCAGGAGGAGGCAGAAAAGCACAACCTGGTCTGATGACATATTTGAGTAGGACATAGTACCTGCAGCGTACTTACCCCAGGACACTCATCATGTTGTTTAGATGGGGATGGCATCCCCAGCTTTGAGGGTTAAAAAATGGTAGTTAAATGAAGTTGTAAGATTAAGAAATGAAATCTGGTTATTGGTATAACCCAGGTCTTTCCACTTGCTTCCATTAATAATTGTCAACACTGACATACAGCAGTGAAAGCCACTATAATTAGATTTGGGGGGGGGCGGGGAGGAGGAGAGGAAACAGGCTGATGTGTTGAGGTTCTGAAAAATTATCAAACAAGATATGCCTTGTGTTAATGCTGAGTGGTAAAATGATACATCGCAGCAAATTCAGTATCATAGAACCATAACTGCTTATCACACTAAGCTGTGAGAACTTTGTACTGACTTAATTGAGGTCAAGATTTAGTTGCATGTCAATTAGATAACATTTCTAAATGGCAGCATCTGGCTAAGGAGAAGACATTAATTCAAACCTTTTAGGCCAAAAATTTACAGAGAAGCAGAAAGTTCCAGTCAGAGCAAGAATATGAAAAAAAGTAAGTAAAATGCTATCTTGCCATAAAATGTGTCCTGATTGGCAAACTGTAAGTAAGGATCAAACCAGTAATATGCTGGAGAAATAACTAGATACAGCGAAGTGTAGGCTTAGGTATTTAACCTACTATTGAATGTTCTTTAATCTGTATTTGTGTATTCCAGGGGATTCTTGTCACCCAAAACCAGCCCAGCACCCTCTTTTCTATTATTAATACTCAGTGATAACTGGAGTCAGACCCTTATTAAAGCAAAGCTACTAAAGATAAACACAAAAATAAAATCCAGCAGTTGAAGAACAAGTTGTATTGGATTTGTTAGAGCTTGTTAATAAGGATTCTCAAGCTTGAGTGGTGAAGAAACAGAACATACTATGGGGTGGTACTTTAATTCCAGACTATCTTGGTGCCTGAGATTACCAACTGACAGCCTAGTAGGGAACAATCCTAGCTAGAGCAATGTCTTGGATATGGGAATCTGCAGGAGGATCTACCATGCCCAGCTAGAAACTGTTTCTTTTCCTGAAGGCAGGGAGGAGTGGAAGCAGAGGCTCGACACCTTCCAGATCAGCTATTGCTGTCTCGACCTGGGGTGGAGGCCGGTAATTTTGAGTATTGCAAATTGTACTGCACATTCCACTCCCTACAACACCCACTCTTATTGTGGCAACTTCCATCTCCAAGTGGAGGTAGTATAGGAGTTGTTACATACTTTTGATATTGATCATCTCTCCCCTAAGGATGGAGTACACATAAAAAAAACCAAACAAAAACAAACCCAAAACCCCAAACAACAGCAGTCATTAGATGAGGCCACAAAACCACTCCCTGGGCTCCACTCTGACAGATGGCAGAGGCTGCAGCTAGGACTGCAAGCAAGCATAAGGTATGCATGTCCCAATCTATAGCAGAAAGGCTCACAGTCCAGGTGAGGAAATGCACTTGCACCTCTGCTATTCATTATACTGCCAACCACCTTAACACTTGCTCCTGGCCATTACAAGTGAAGTGTGGACATGGAAGAGAGCAGCCCTAACACAGCCAGGTCAGGCAGAGGCTGTTGCTCACCGTAGAGCAGCAGGGGTGACTCCACCACACACATGCACATTATTTCCTAGCTCCCTCTGCTCTTCCTTCTCCGACAAATTCCTAAGTATCACAACTTTTGCAAAGATAACTTAAGGGAATGACAAAAAGAATCACTACATATATTTGGAAGGACTGGATGCAAACACTGTTGTACAAGATGACCCGTTAGAAGCTATTATGTCTTGAGAAGACAGATGACAAGGTGCAAGGTAGCAGCTGGATAAGACAACTGAGTAGAAATCCACTTTTGAATTTGAAGAATGAAGGCAATAGATTGTAGGGAAAAAAAGTTAAGTGTTTACATAAGATTGCTCAAACATACCACATAATATACTCTGGAGAAGCCTAAACCATTGCAGGAAGTCAGGAAGATTTGCAAATCAGTACTCTAACCAACACACCCAGAAGCAGTCATTCTTCACCAGTATTTACCAGAGGCCTTAAAAAACACCACTACTTGACTTCTTCATCAAAACAAAAAGATAAAAACATTGACTTGCAACTGGAGTCTTGCAATCCTGTAGTTCAGAGATCAGCAGCTGCCAAAACCTCACACTGTCTTCTGGTCACCATCTTTAAAAACAGATGACAAATGAAATACCCTTACAAAATACAATGGCTTAATACTCTGTTCTGATAGGAAAGTGTTGAGTGCCACAGAAAAACCTATATATTTGCTATTTTAGTTGGAAGCCTGTATTTTTCAAATATTACCACTGCCTTTCAGTAGAATCTCTACTTAATTAACCATTTCTTACTAGGTGTGCCCTTGTTCACAGAGCTCTTCATCGTGTGAGTTATGTTGCTGGGATCCTACCAACCCTGTAACAGCTGCTCTGATTCACACTGAATTTCAGCTGAACTGTTAAAAAAATCCTACAGGGTGTCTATAAAGGTCGTCACAATGTACACAAGTGTACATTCATTTATATCCTTTCATCATGCAAGATAAACAACATGAATTACTGATTAAAAACAGTTCATGTGAACCTAGATACTATACATACACCAAGGACGACTTTTATATAATCTGATCGTACTAGTCAGTGACTTCATTATGCAGGGAAACACGAGCTGGAATACTCAGATTTTTCAAGTCCAGTGTACAGTTTCACATACAGAGCCATTTGCATGCACTCGGTTCCAGGCTAAGTCCACTCCTAAGTATATCTGTTGTCTGCAAATAGAGTTCAACAGAGCTGCCTACATAAATGCAAAAAAATCAAATTTTGAATTTGTGATACAATGCTATTGGGTTGGCCATTAATAAAAACCCCAACACACAAACAAGCACAGGAGCATGTAAATTCCAGCTGTTGCTACCAGCTAGATTAAAAAGGATGCGTATGAACAAGATTCTAGTTTCAACAATTCAGAAGTACTAATTCTGTTATAATTGATCATCAAGTACACCTAAATTGTCTTTAATCAGTAGTTTCATTACTTAACATGTGCTATTTGAGTGTATTTATTAAATGCACTGTTACCATCTCTCCCTCCCAGCCCCAGAAACTCGAATACCTCAAGATCCTTTTCAAATTCTATTTTAGAATTCATCTTTAATCTTTGCTATTACAGAAGTATAAATTTGTCCAGTTTCTCAAATCTTCCACCCCCCTTCAGAGTAGCAGTTGCTTACATACGCACAAATACTTTAAAGACTTAAAATCTTGAAGAAAAGGTACAAAGGTTTCATGTGTCCCCAACATACTTTACTAAGTGGAATGTCCCCTCCACTGTAGCTCCTTCTACTTCTAGGTATTCAAAATAGTTAAAGAAACAATTTAAATAATGACATCATTAATCACAAGTAGCATTCTTTGCAATGACTGGGTTCTTTGCCATCGTCTGGATAACACAGATAAATATTTCACTGTAGCAGGCTGTATGTCCTGCCAGGCTTGTAAATGAAGTGGCCTGGAAGTTTTAGTATTTTAGAGTGGCACAAATGAGTCATGGTCTCAGCTGCCTCTGCCGAGCATGAATTATGTACCTCATTTTAACAGAAGTCCAACACAAAACTATAGCAGAGATCCTGTGCCCTGTGTCAACCCTACTACAGTGTTAACAGGATTTGTCCTACATAGAAGGACATTTTTTTTCTACATTCTGTTTAGAAATTTGATTCCTGTGAATGGCTTGTGAATCCATCCAGACTGCCAAGTAACCAAGTCACTTGCGAACAACTTACGTCTCAGGCAGCACAGCTTCAGATTGCCACTCTCTTGCTGGGCAAGGAAGGCCCTTTCCATCTCTGTCCTGTAATTTCAGCAGTCAATACCAACACAACTAGTACTAAGAACGGGTACAAATGAATCAGTGCTCAAACAGCTAAACTGCTATGACTAACCCAGGCTCCATAGTTTCTTTAGAAAACTGGGCAGAGTCTTTCCTTGAAGGTAAAGGACAAAGTGAGTTATGTTTTTATTCCCAGTGATGTCAGTATCTCAGAACTTTAGTTCTGATCTAGATATATGCTCATAGAAATAATTACAACTAATAAAGTTACAATCAGAGGGTATTGAGTTTTTTTCCTCTTCCAAAAGGTGGAGATGAGGAAATAAACCAGGTGATAATTACAGTGACACATTTTAATTTGCTAACTTGCAATCAGCTTCTGCTAACTTGCATTCAACATCTGCCAACTTGCAAGTCTCACTCACACAAGTGTTCCCCACCTCCTGCCCAAACTGCCTTTTCTAGAGGTTTGAGTGGAAGACACTTGGCTTGTAAAACAACTGTTAATTTCCTAATCTGCTGTTCCCTTACTCCTTGAATGGCCAAATATATTGGGCACAGCCCAGTAACACTGTGCATTTGAAGGCCAAATCAAAGCTAATTGAGTTGTCTAACAATATTGTCTGTAAATGCTGTTATTAGCCATGATAATAAGGGCAGTGCCCAGAAAGCACAAAGCCCAAGAGAAGCAGAAAGGCACATTTCAGGTGATTAGGCAGGCATTGCAGAGGGCTCTCCCATCTGTCTTGTCACAGCAAGAGCTCACTATGTTTATACTACAGAATGGGCTTCACTGAAAACATATTTTAAAGTTACCATATCCCTCTTGGTAAGCTGTTTCCTGGTGAGGTAGTGTTGACATATATACATAAATATATTCAGTGAATCATCAACATTCCCGTCTGCCATTTAGCACACTCATATCATTAAAGGACAGACCTGGACACGAGGTACCTGCTCTGCACCACTGTTTTTTGTTGAGAAAAGTTTTCATTTAAAAAAAAAAAAAAAGGGGGGGGGGATTGATTTATCAGCATGACATTTTAAAATAGTTTTTCTCAAAAGCATTATTGCCATGCAAGTTCTGCACTTGTTTTGTTATCTTGCCAAGTTAAACTACTGTAGGTATTGCAACACACTTAATAGTCAAGGGTTGGAACCTCCTTCTTCCTATACAAAAAGAAAAAAATATCTCTTCACAAAACAACAGCACAGTATTTTGTACTTCCATTGCACCAATTAATTTCTAAAACTCTGAACAGCAAAGCATAAGGAATTAGGGTTTTGTCTTGTTTTTTGTTTAAATGGGAAAGCCAACACACAATAACTCAGTGCTTTTCTTAGGGTCAGGCTGAAGTATTAGGAAGACAACTAAGCGTACAGCTTTCAAGCTATCTTAATGTTTCACCTGTATTGCCCCACTTCCCCCCAAAATAAAAATCAGAGTATATTTTTGTTCTTAACCTAGTGTATACATGCTAACAGAAATACAACTCTCTCCAGGGGATCTATAATGTGGGCTGTAGTACCCAGAAGCACTCAGAATTAATCCTCTCAGAAATTACTACCCAACTCACTAAGACTTTGTCCACACTAACACACAAACCCTTACAACAGGCGAAACAAGGAAAGGTTCTGCATCTCTCCTGCAGGACACAGAAGACTGTCAGGTAAATCTTTTCCTCTGCAAGGATGAAAATGCACATCAATTTTTTTACTGGTGACAGAGAGAGAGACACAAAGGAAACAAACTATCAGCATTTGTGCATTGCAGACAGGATCAATTCACACTGCTTAGGGAAAAACCTGTCAGAGTGACAGCTTCACTAAATGAGTTACAACAATTAGCATAATTAATTACAATGATTTTTGTTCCTCCCTCATTACATGAGGGAAAGAGACATTCTGAAGAGGTCAGACAACATTTTCTGTGAATTACAACTCCTAGAATTTTCTATCTGTCTGAGGTGGGTGCCTAGCTCTGAGATGTCTCCATCCATGTTGCTTTTCCCCTTTACTCAGTGGACAATGATCTAGTTTGAACATTGTCATTTGCACAGACCAGTTTCTGCAAATATGCACCCACGAAACCAGTGCCAGTGGATTTAAGATTAAGTGAGAAAAGCCTGTCTTTAGCCAAAATTTCGAAGTGTTTATGTAGGAATAACACCAGTATAACTAAAAAATAATGCGAAATCAGAACCCTGACATCCGCACACTTTAGGATTTTGTTAAACAAGGCAAGTCAGATCGTTGTCATTGCTCACAACTGTTAGCTACGACCCACATACATTGCTGGCAGATCAGGACATATTCAAGCACACCTCACCCACTCCAGAGCTAAGACTGACAACTCACTGCAGGCTTGGCCTCATCCACTGCTCCACAAGGGCACTGCTTCCCTTCTGCTGCCTCGCTTGTGGGTGGTGACTCACAGCAGAGGGGAAGGCCAGGCAGCTGGCTGGTAGCTACTGCAGTGATCTCTGCCCTCTCAAACTGGCCATGCAGAAATGCCACAGGTCAGATGTATGCGAACAGATTGTTCCCTCCAGACTTGTGTTAAATACAGAAATATACCACACATGCATGGTCGGTCAGTCCAACAGTTGATTATTACTTCTAGGATACACCATACGTCTTCCCCAGCACCTTCCTTGTACTGGCTCTGTTGATCAAGTTGCTGCACAGTCAGCCAAGACAAACCTGCTAATTCAGCTGAAAAAACACCCTAGCAAAATGTAACTGTTTTAACTGGATAAACTCGTGATCTGATGCAAAGGGCAAAGACAGAGGCAGGAATAAGCGGCAGAGACCCCCTTTCAGCAACACCACACACCTAGACAGCATCAAGCTAAGCATGAACTGTACCCATCATCTTTGGCAGAGTCCACCCATCCACATACCATTTAGTTTATATTTATCACAGACAGTCTCTTCTAGTTCAACTGCTACTCATTGTTTTTTGCCCTGTAGTTAGAAGCTGTATGGAGAGCTATTAACTTCAAATTAACTGCATTCCTAAATTTAGTACTTCTAGTAAGCAGGAAAGGGATAAGATGAACTGCCAGCAAATCATACTTAAACTGTTGAGCAAAGGTATTTTGAGTCAGCCAACCCACACAGTCTTTATTTTATCTTTTTCAGAACTTTGTAGTCATCGCTGATACCCATAAAAAACTCTAAACAATTGTTTTTACTAATCAGAGTTTTAAAAGACTTCTCGGAAACCCCATCAAACTCAAATCTCAGGGAATGTGAATGTAACACTCCCTATCCACTGGGGGGGGGGGGGGGCGGGGAAATGGAGGGGGATGTTTTAGACTGTCAAGTGGCTATGACCTAAGCTGCAGTATCTCCTTGACTGCTCTACTGGGTCACTGGTTCAGCACTGACAAAAAGAAAAATTAGCTTTTTACTATAGTTAGGTGTCCAGTAGACTAAAAAGTTTAAGATGTTGCCCCAGGCTCTTTCTAGCCTGAGAAAGATTTTTCTCTCAAAAGTCATTGAACACTCTTCTTACATTTCTAAGATCCTTGCATCAGGAGGCTGAGGCTAACTGGAAACTCCATTAACATATAGCCAAGCTGTCCTTAATTTCGATAGCATTGCTTTGAGGTAGGCAAGCAAGACGTAGATAAAGAGTTTATCCTAAAAGCAAATGAGAACACCAAGAAGATACTTCCTGTTTCTCAGAACTATGCTGACAATTAGCAGAGTAGAGCAACTTTCTGAAGTTTGCAGAACAACAACTAGGATCACTGCTCAGTGAAATACATGTAATCTGTGATTTCAATAGTGAGTTTGAGCAGCTGCTGTCTGTCAGATGTCCCTTGGAGTACAAAGAACTCAGGAGCTATCTAGGGTTACCACTAAGATAGGCTTGTTTCCCAGTAACACAAAACGGCACTTGGCTTAAAAATTCACATGGGGGGAAGGTAGCTGCAATATTGCATAATGTATCTTGTAAGAAAAACAATGTAACACTTGTTTTTCCCTTGCTTTCACGAAGTGCTTTTGTCTCTATCACTCTCTCTGTTTTGGAGCTTAATAGCTCAAGAATCTGGGTAAGTCTCCTTTTGCTCAGCATCTCAGGTTGTATTCTTAGAGGCATCTATGTGGGTGAAGCAAGAGCAGCTACAATAGTGCTGGATGCTGGGTTACAGCAGTCAAGCAGAGAGAACTACCAGTTCTTGGGCCCTACTCAACTCAGAACTGCTTTGTGAGCTGGCAGGGCTCTTAAGTCCCTCGCCCTACCCTCATTTTTTCCCCCCCTCTTGCTTTGGACAATGACTACACCTGCACTGCCACAAAAGGAACAGATTGTTTTGACAAGATGCTGCTAAGAATTAAAAGGGCATGTGTGTAAATATGCTGACCAAGGAGACAGCAAAGCAGGCCAGCAGAAAGACAACAGACAGAAAAGAAATATAGCTACTTTGAAGGCAACATGCTTTCATACTGTGTTATACAAGATCTCTCTTTCTCCATATACATACCCCTCCCTCCATGTTGAACATCATTCAAAACAGTTTTTAGGGATGCAATATAATTCATTCAAATCCTATCATTTCCTTCAATAAATGGTTTGTTTTTTTTTTTAACTAAAGTTGTGACATCACTAAAGAAAGTAATTTTAAAAGTTTATGTGTATGTTTAAAGGACCATTGAACTTGCTGCTAGACCTATCCAATACCTGTACAGTTTCACAGGATTTAAGTCAAAGATATACATATATCCACTATCAAATACAAAAACCTTAGCTAAATTAAGGCATTTCAGTCCTCAGGTAAAATGAATGCATATCCAAGGAAACAAAAATGGGAAGAAAGGGAAGTCTGAGATGCCATCAATACACACAATGAGTGCAACTTGAGGGAATCATTTATGAAACACACTTAAATGACCTTAGCAGGAGATTAAACTCCAGAGGAAGGCAGAATTTGACAGGGGAAATTCCTTCCCTACCCCTTTGTTGAGTTGCACATTGCCTTCAGCAAGACATCAGCCAGGAATCTAGAAATTACACTTTCTGGTATGTCTGAGCACAGGTTCACAAGAATGTGAGTAGTAAGTACTTCCAAGAGTACTAGCTACATCATCCATGGAGAAGTCAGGTTAAATTCTAGAGCCTAAGCACCAATTACTATTGGCTTAATGCAGAACTGCACATATTACGCATACCTCCAGTCATCTTAATTTGATGATCTCTACCCTTCCCCAGCCCAAGAATTTATCAAAGCTAGATGAAAGCATATCTTAATCGTTAAGACTAGATAATGATTTAGCTGCCTGCATAAGCCTTTTTGTTGTTGGAATTCTTAGAAGCAGCCTCAAGACCAATGTCCAGCCAATGAATAACTGTCCTAATACGCTTTTGTTTCTTTTGCCAGAAAGTGAAAAAGATCTGAATTGTCTTCCATTACCAGTGTGCAGCTATGCATAGTGATCAAGTTACTGCTTTGTTTATTGAGAAACACTAAGGCGATTTAACTTGGGTCCATATCACAGAAGTACTTTCTAGATTCTTTGTTGCTCATCTTCAAGTACGGGCACCAGAAACAGAATGCAGGATTCAAGCAAGACAACCTCCCTGCTTCTGTTAATAGTCAAGGATCACATTCACTGCTGACAGCTTCAACAGCAGCTTCCTGTACATTGCTGTAACTGTAACACCTTTCCTCACTTCTTGGTTCCTGTTTGCACATGTATTTCACAATGTATTAGGAACAAAAATACACAATGTCTGAAAACAAACAAAAACACCCAAAGAATGACCTCACTACAAACCCCACATAACAAAAAACTGTGCTTACATAAAAGGACAATTTAGTAACAGGTCCAGGGTCTTTCCTGATCAGCACGCGCATGTAACTAACCCGCAAACGAGCCAGCAGAGAAATCCTTCAGAACTTGTTAGGAATTCAGATACTTACGCAGCAAGCCACCTTCCTATACGAGCTAATTTCCAATAAATACTACTTGCCGTTTTCCAGAACACATTCACCCTCACCCTGCAATCTCCCATACCTAGCATCCAGCTTTTCAGACTTGTTATTTTTTGCCTGGCTCCAAAATTGATACAAGTTCCTGGAGTTCTACAGGCCTCTCAGAGCAGGTGAACAAACTTGTCTGGAGAAGGAACAATTTTTTCAACTGCAGCAGGGTTAATCTTACTGACTCGCAGACAATTAAGCCTCAGACCAGGTCAGGGCTTTCCCTGGATAAGTTTTTTCTACTAGGCTTCTCGTAAGTTTAGCTATGCACTGTGAACATCATATGACTTATGAGAAAAGGATGCTCCCCAATGTGGAAATTTCATTTCATTTCTGAGTTGTTTTGGAATGCGCCCATCACAGGTTTCCAGCAACACATTGGTCAATAACAGAACAAGAAACACACATTCATTATGCAGGCTAAAAAAACTGTTTGAACTCTTAGTCTTTTTTTTTTTTTTTTTTTTTTTTTTTGGCATTACAATGAGGAGGGTTTTGTGGTTAAGACACTGATCTACGACTTTGATGAAAAACACTCAACCAACCACAAACAGTTCAGGTCTTCAATCTGACAGACTGCATGCACAATACTAGGTGAATCATCTCTTTCCAGACCATATAATTATACACAGCTATAGGTACATGCACGCAAGCATGCATAGATAGCTGTATGTATATACACAAACACACAAAACTAAGTATTTAACCATAGAAGTGGGGACAGAAACTACCACTTTCCTCAGCCAGCTTGAAGGGCAGTGGTAGTTTCTGTCTTCTGCACAAAATAAAAATCAGATTTAAGAAGGATGCTGATGAATTTTTCACCAATTTTGTGAGTCTTCTATTTCTACCCTGCATCCCAATTATCTTTTCTGCTTAGGATTATGGCCTGACCAAAATATTATGAAATCTACCATGACCACTTACTTTTTTTTTTTTTTTTGGTTAGTCTCAAGCCAAGAGGAAGAAAGTTGATTTCTTAAGCAACTATTATGGGAAAACACAGAAAAAACAATTCAGCCAGCTATGCCAAAGAAACCTAGCCTCATAACAATTCATTATCATATTATCTGCATATAAAGCAAGCAGAATCTGCAAGCTCTAGTCAGCTTCTACAGTGAAATCAACTTGAATAACAGTATCTTAGGAATTTACTGAGAAAGTAACAGTGAAAATTTCTGTTCCAATGAGAGGGATTAAAACATTGACAAACTGAAATCTGAAAGAAGTGCCATCCTTCCTCCCCCCTATTCAAGTGGGTCCTATTTCCTGCAGAGTGATAAGCAGAGATTATTTAAGGACCAGGTGAAGGACATGTTACATGATCTATTACCTGGGAGTCCAGACACAGGCAGAGTTGAGCCTTTTACATCTCAAAGGAAGCATGAAAACTATGTATGAAGCAACATATTTCCAAAATTTTTTTTAATCAATTTCTAGTATTGGAAAAATTCTCCTTCAAGTTATCCTGTGAAAGTAACAATTAAGATTACTAAATTGGTCAAAGAGTACACAATATTACAAAGCTTTGGTATATAAAATTCCTTTTTAAAAAACAAAGCAGTTAAAACGAATGACAACTTGCAAGTTAACTTCCCTCTTAAAAAGCAAACAAAAAACCCAGCAAAACCAACACTTTCCAAAATACAGATACATGAAGATTTAAAAACAACATAGTAATCTTTTCTATATCAGCTGAGAAACAGTTATTGTTCCCACCTGTAAAATTCTGCCTCTTGTAAGACTCCCTGGACAGCAACCCCTCAAGCAGTCTCCTCCCTCTACAATGACTGGGCATGAGAAGTGAGCTGCAACTTTTTTTTTTCTCTCTCAGATGCATGCATTAAGTAGTGCTGTTGAATTGTAATAATACACATACATCAGAAATGTCAGAAAAAAAAAAATCTCTGGACATTCCTGCCAATTCCTTCACATTAAAAGATACCATCTTGGTATTACACTCAGTTCTATGTAACTAGCAAAAGTGTTTACCGATGTCCTGTAAGCCTAACATTAGAACTGATGGGCTTCAAAAAAAAGATAGTACAGAAAGTACCAGTCAAAGAGCTCTTGGCGTCCCCTGCTATCAAAGTTTGTGGAGCCTGCTGCAACAGGTTTGTAAACAGAAGTGAAGACGCCAGGTAGAAATTCTTATATTAAAAGCACAACTCCAAATTTGAACAGAGTTGCCTCTGCTGAATCAAGTTCACGTTTACCCCAGATAATTTAAAAAGCAACAAATTGGCATCTGAGACTTTCTAGGAGAAAATTAACCTTCTATAGGGGAAGGTCAAAATTGTAGGTCTTTCAAAAAAACTGTCTAAGAAAAACTGTAATACCATTGACCAGGATAGAGTCACTTCTGGGAATTAAAACCGTGAGTATGCTGTTCTTTGCTGTTGCTGCTGTGATGGCGGCTGTCCTTGCTGTTGCTGAAGACGAACCTGCTGGGAGTATGGATCCTCTAGAGATTTAACAAAAATAGTTGTCTTAGGCCCAGTTTTCCAGACAATACCATTTGAATCTATTACAGAGGACTCTACTGTGATGTTGTGGGTGCCAAGTATCACAAAGTTTAACAGAAACTGAGTGCTGAAGTAGTCGTTGTGTGGTTCCACCCTCTGCTCCATTTCATTGGTCATGTTGTCAATAGGAATCTGAGAACACATGGAAGGTTAAAATGCTGTTTTATATAAACCTGTTAAAGTAAGTTTTCTGCTCTCCATTTGAAGGACAGGAAAAGGAGAGAAAAATCTTTGTCCTCAATTTTCCTAAACCAATGCATGTGTGTATTTGAGCCAGCTTGACATGCTTTTTCATTGATGAATGAGTTATTTTTATATCTATTCACAGAAGCAAGGTAGTTAACAAGTCTTTTTCTCCCTGAGGTTCTAGTTTTCCAGAGTAGTAAGTCAGACAAACATTATGTACTTCCTAGTCCTGTTGTTCTTTTAGAGGCAACTGACTTTTTTTCCTTTTCCTTCTCAAAAAAACCCCCGAACAACAAAACAAACAAAAAAACCCCAAGCCCAAACCCCACCAAAACAGGCCTTTCACTACATGTCACACGTCAGCAGAACCTGGACTTCAGACATACATTGTCTGATAAAACTGTTGACTTGAATTTAATATGTATCTCCTTAGGTGCTATTTAATTTGGACAGCATGTACTCCCAATTTCCACAGACAAAAAAAAAATCCCACAAAACCCTTAAAATGAGGATAAAGTAGTTCCAGAGACTATGTGGTAGAGAATAATCTACTCCTGCCTTTTTTCCCTGTGGAGTTTCATATGATATATACCTAGCTTGAATTTTCCAGATCTCAAGCAGATTCCTAATGACTTGTTCTGAACATCAGAAAGCCTCTTTTGTTTGGAAGAAAAGCTGTTACTAAAAAGGTAACAGTATACAGCAGACTTAAAAATCCCAGGTCCCTTCCATGCACTATGCCTGGCTCTGGCCATACTTGAATGTCAACTGTCAAGAGTGAGAGGATTACAGAAGAACCCATTCATTTCAACCTGAAAATTCTGCTAACCAGAGCCAAACAAAAGAGCAGGAAAATACAGCAAGAAAGCTTAAGACTTCTCCTGGCTCTATTCTATCCATACCTTATAGTCTTGTCCAGATTTGCTCTGCAGCACTGAAGAGACATTTAGACAGACAGATTGGATTTTACGGAAAAGGCCTGGTTTAGATCCATGCTGAACCACTCCTTCCACTTTTAGGGCCAACTGCTGATTGTTCTGTACTGCAATAGGTTCTGCTGGGTTCCTCGGAGATGGGGATAGAGCAAGCTGAAACACAAGAGAACAGACCAAACTGTAATTCTATGCCTCCAGAAAAGCAAACACCATTCAAGGATGAAATGGAACACTTTCCTATAGAAAAATTTCCAAGGAGAGGTTTGGTAGGGAAACCAGCAAATGGAAACACAGAACTTATATTGGAGACATAAAATTAATAAGCATCATCAGGAATACCAGATCTGGTCTTTATATCAGTTTCATTAATTGCACTTCTTTAAAAGAAGTAGAAAAAAATCTTCTACAAAATAGCCACAGGTAAGTATATTAAGCTGAACAAAGAAGTAAAATGCAATAAAAGTAAGTATTAAAAATCTTAAGGCTTTCACTGTGCCCAGAAAAAGAGAGCACTTGAGGGGAAAAAAAAAAACAAACCAAACCACAACCCCCCCCCCAAACAACCCCCCCCCGAAGGTTACATATAGCCATTCTTACTCAGTCAGCTGATAAATATTACCATTTTCTTCCAAGACAGTAAATGTTGCTTTTTAAAGGAAAAGGAAAAACAATACGAATTTATAGAAGTTGTATTCCCAGGACTAGAATATTATTTAGCTTTGCAGACTCAGAATCAACAAAAATTCCAGTTAGATTTTATCTTTAAGGCTGTGCAATCAAAGAACTGAATCCTACTTGCCTAAGTCACAGCCTGGTGGTTCTTAATGATCATACGTACATATTATCCAAGTGATTCCTAACAGATAAACCCAGATGCTACTTGCAGTTAAGTATCTTCACTAAAAATGCTGAAGCTTTGGGCCTTCAGTAAGGCTTTTCTCAAAGACTATATTTAGGCCACATTTGAGCAGTACCTACCTTAATGCTTGTAGACTGCAGCTTTTGAAAAAAGTACCTTTGAAACGAAAGGGGTACCTTCAACAATGCAATGACAGCATTGCACAGACAAGCTGTATGCTGTAAGAAACAGAGCCAAAAAAATGAGAAAAAAAAATTTTTTATAGCATAGGAAAGAGACACACACTTGAGGTACTGCAACTGCAGCAGTTTCCACTAGAAGTCCTGAAATATATTGATACAGTCATAGGATAACAGCCACTATGATGACAGTGACTACATTCAGCCTGTTTATGTTCTGCCCTTTATGAAGAAGGTATTCTGCTCTGGAAAGAACAAGGAGGCCAAGAAAAAGAAAATCCAAATCATTTCAGTCCTAGTGTTAGAGTCAGCAGAGCAGGATCTGCTTGAAACATTCATACATAAAAACCTCACAAACTCTCAAATAAACAACAATTCCCCTCCAAGCAAACAAGACTTGCATCTACTGCAACTTTATGTGGTGCAATAAAGTTTTAAGCCTCTTGCCTACTCTTCCTTTCCCCACTGCACAATACCATCCTTCTGACTCAGATGAGCAAAGGCAGCACTGAAGTCACCAAGCTGCACTGGTATGGAGCCAGTGACAACGAAGTTTACAGGGTTTACCTTTGCTACATTTTATACAACTCATTCTTCTATGCAATTTGGAATCTGTAAGGACTGCTGAATTTAGAATAAGGCAAATAGATGCCAGCCATGACAAATGAACTACCTTGTTCGCATCAACATGTACTTCAGCTTTATGATGTTCACTAAAGTAAAAGACGAAAACATACTAGCCCTGTAAAGGAGTACATTATCAGCTCACTGTTTGCATTCAGCACACTTTACATTGTGTTCTCTGATGACCTGCATTGATTAGAGAAATGCCATACTCGCAAAACACAGTATTAACTGCCAACAGCCCAGTGACCGAAGCAAGGCTAATGCTGGACCCTCCAGCACTGTGTGGTAGGGGAAGAATTCATTCATGACGACAGCATGAACAAAGAGAATGTGCTTCAGTATTTGAATGCAAGTGCGACAAGAGATCTGACAGAGACTTGATGCTACTTTTAGGTATCTTATCAGCATCTGTTATATTCTTAGTATCAGAATTTTTAAAACATTATTTTTAATCAGACCAGGAAGGTTACAGATGTCTTAACCAAACCTTTTTTGAAGTATTTTTGAAGTAGTGAGTCTCCATAGAGACCATTTGTGCCAGTAAGAGTTTATGTTAATTAGCCGAGTGTGCTCTTCAGTTTCTTGACCCCCACAGATACATGGGGTTGCTGAGTTTTTGGAGCCTTTGTCTACAGAATATACATTTAAAACTTCTACTTGCCAAGTAAGACACAGGAGCATACTTCCTGTTGAGGGATTCCACTTCTTCCAGTACATGATTAAATACTGACATCATTCTTCTTTCATATTCACTCTCAACATGTGCTGTTCCATTCGAGCTATACTCCTGGAAACTAATAAGAAAAAAACAACCACACACAAACACCCAAACCTCTTCATCATGTCTAACATACTTTCCTCATCGTAATCTGGGAGGCTCACTCCTGAACAGGCCCAACAATACCATCCTCTGTTAGAACTTGAAATCCATTAAGAAATAACTGTCTTTCAAACTGTTTACTCTGTTTCTTTTATGATTTTTCCACTCTAAGACTTGCCCTTTACATTTAGACCCTTTCTTAACTACAGCTTATCCACCACTTTCTGTCCCCACCCTCTCTCACTTGAAGCAGCTACAGATCCAACAGACTCAGCATGCTTAATTCCCCTAGCTTTTATTTAAGCCTGCAGTGTTTAATTCCCCTGGCTTTTATTTAAGCCTGCAGTGTTTATAATGTTTTTAAAAGCCTTACAACTGAAGGAAAAGCAGGAATGCCAGTCAGAGTGAAAACTAAATCTGGAAGTTTATAATCTCATGCTTTGAATAAAATTCCATCTCTTAGACACCTAATGTTTTGAAGTCCACAGCTTCATCCTTTTTACAAGTATGATTAATACATCTTCTAAGCAATGCTTAACTCATAATGACTAGGACAGTCACTTAGGATGTTCACTTTTATTTCCAGTTACAAAATCACACATTTAAAAAGATGTTTATCCACATTATCTTCCATTTAATCTCAGCCTAGGAGTTTTAAAGGGTGATTCAATTCATAGGTACTTCAATGCAATTTTCTAGTGGGTATTAAGTTCACTGTTAAAAAAGAGCCAGAGGTGATGGATTTACATTAGAAATTTAAACTTATTTAGTGAATATATTTTCAGGATTCTGAAGGAAACTATGTGTGCTTACAAGTGCAAACAGTAGGTATGGGAGCCAACATAGAACGACACAAGTTAAAATAGGTGGCTAAAGAAGAGATTAAAAGATGTTTTTTATTTTAATGCAAGTCTAAAGACAAGTCCAGTATAAAATACAGAACCCAGAACACAGTCCCTAGCTTGCCAGGTATAGCACAGCAGCAACAGGTCCTCAAGCCTGCCCACAGTACAATTAGAAGGGTCTGCTGAGAAACCTTCTGAATATTCTTTGAATTCCTAGGCTTAAAGCCCCAAGGATTTAGAAATAAATAGCAAAGGAATAGAAAGTTAACTATCAAACCTACCTTGCAGATTCTGGATCCAAAATCAGAGCTTCTATTGCATGTGAAATCAACAGGCAGCTCTGCTGTTGTCTGATATAATACTAAGGAGTAAAAAGACTTACAAAGTTGGCACCTAAACCAAGAAATGCAGTATATTTACTGGCACTTTTCCTTATTTCTCTAGCTTTTGTGAAGTCATCCTACAGTCATTACTCCCTTAGTAAACATAGAGCAAGAACTATGAAAATCCCGTGTTTTACGCTGTTGCAATTTTTGTGTCAGAACTTGTTCATAAAGTAATTCCAAACTATAGTATAGCAACGTTTATTTCCAAGTAGGTTTTAAGCAATTGGTACTGAATTTTTATGTTACTAACTGCTTCAAAATGACTTTGTGCCAGTCTTCATAGAAAATAGGACTGTTAAGCTTCATGCTTGAGAAGGAAAGTGGACAAATTCTAAGATTTTAAAAGGATACAGTTCTACATTCCTTAGAGTCGCTGAGTCTGCGTCAAAAGATGACTGATACAGATCTCCATACCGTGTAGCCAGGTTTCGGAATTCCTCCATTGAGTGTTTCATCTGCAGAGACAATGTTACAAGTCAAAAAATCAAATCAAAGCAAAACACACAACACCCCACACATCCAGAAAACCACTACACTGTAACATACAACACTGAAGTAATAAGATAACATACTCTGGCAAAATATGTAAAGTTCTTGCTTCTTCACACAGATAAAAATCACCAAAGTGACAGCCTATTATCAACACATTAACCAGTCATTTTTCCTGTAACACAGCACCAACATACCCTCCTTGGGTTAAAAATAAAGCAAAACAAGAAAATCTTCACCAACAACCTCCCCCATCCCCTACTGGTAAATCAAACTGCTCTGTCTTTCAAAGACTACCCACTGATTTCTTCTTGCAGACTCCATGCATTTTAGAAGCAGACTGTCTTGGTGTTCTGTACGGTATCAAGTCAATTGCCAACACTCATCAAAAGCAGTTGCAGTACAATCCTAAAGTACATATTCTTCCTTAGTGTAATCACAGTATCTGAGGTGTTTCAAAACAAGGTGCGAAAGGTCTTGCTGCAAGTTTGAGCGTAGCGAGTAGCTTACTATATGCATGTACTTGGAAGCTGTGTGCATGAATGTATGAGAACACATACATACATGCGCGACTTCAAAATATGGCCTGCTACAGGCAGGCATTTTTATAGGTACAGGTGAAAACCAATAGGCCCACTATTTAGCACAACTCTTCACTTCCACTTTTCATTTCTTTCATCAGATATGTTTGCCAAGAAGCAAAATTCATACCAGAGTCATAAACGTAACTGCACAAGAGTGGAACAAGAACACATGCCTGGTTAGAGATGCGTCCACACCTTTGGAGATCATTTCCTGACGTCATAGCAATTGTTGTGGCAATAGCTGGTGGTGGACTTGTTTTTAGGCTGTTGCAGGTACAAATAAGTTGAGAAAAAGCTTGCAGAAGGTCAATCCTGAGTTTCACAAATCCACACTGAAAGCTTAGAGGATTAAGCGGCGTACTGGCAGCCTGAAACACAGTAATAGGAACGCTGGCAATCTAGGTCAAAAGCAAACATGATAAAATAACTTCGCAATGTCACTGAACTGTCTCATCAGACAACTGAACCCTTCAGTTCAATTCTAAAAGCTGCTTTTTTAAAACTACATGTAACAAACTTGCTCAATTTAAATCATACCGAGTATGAAGGACACAGGAGTTAGGTAATTACTAAGCAGTATTTCAAGCATATCACCCTTGTAACAAATGTGACTTAAGCTGTTACAATGCTATTAGGGCACCTATTTTCTCTTTTCCAAGGCCAAGCCATTAGGCTTCAAATGACCTTAGTCCAGACAGTCCTTACCATAAGAGAGAGCACACTGAACTGGAAGGCAAACAAACACAAAGGACTGAAAAAGTGCTTCTCTGCATAAGCCAAAAGAGAAAGAATTGGCTGAAGTTACCTGCAGCAAGAGAAAGGGTGATAACCTTTCATTTTTTTGGAACTGTGAAACGGACAGGAACATTACAAAGGCACCGAACCTTGCACTTGATGAAGGTAGAGACGCAGTTCAGTGACAACTAAGAACAGTAAATAACAAAAACTGCAGGAGGGTAGACATGCTGCTATTATTTAGAAAATATGGTTCTGTGAAAGTTTGCTCCCTAATAGCTTATCTGACTTGTAGAAGCATCTGTGACAGCTTAGGACACCCAGGAGGGGGTAAATTGCAGCACTCAAGATTTTATACTAGTTAAACCAAAAATCCACTACTTATTTTTCTTATACTGTTTGATTTTGAGAAAAGTACACTTTTTTCTGTCGGGGAAAAAAAAGCCATGTGCAAAACAAAGCACTGGAACCTTCTCAGAGAATGGATGTATGTTAAACTCATGCATGTCTTCCCCAGTGCTTCTTATTCCTCAACAGAAAAGGTCACTTCTGGAAGCAAGAAGTTATAACCCATCCCAAAACCTCACTAAGAACCATTTCTTTGCTGGCAGGAAAGCAGCATACTAGTTTCTCACAAAACATCACGTCATCTGAGAACCGGCCCACTATTGACTAAAGTGAGGAAACATCAGCCAACTGCAGCCACTCTAAACTACTGAGCTAGATTTCAGCCAAAGAAATAAGACTTTTTCATCACTTGAGCCATTCAGCCCCTCTTATCTACCACTTTGCTTTCCCTTCTCCAAGGGCATAAAAAAAATCCCTTTTGAATGGAAATTGTTCAGTTTATTCTGTGAGGGTGGCTTCAGAAAACCCTCTGTGGAAGAGATCTCATTGCACTGTAATTGCTCTACAGAGACTACATGCTTTTATAGAGAGTAAAGTAACAGTACTTATATCAGAAAATCCAGACATTTTTAGTAGCACAAATTGGACTCGATTCTTGTAAATGGAAATACAAGCTTGTCTCATTAATACTGCAATTTGCCTTATTTGCTACCCTTATAGCCATGGGCAATACATGAGTTACAACTCTTTTTTGAAAATGACAGAAAGAGTTCTTCGGCTCAGCGAAGTTCTTCAAACACCACCACTCGTTATCAACATATTTGCAGTTAGTGCTACTTAATCAACGGTTATATTAGCGCTTTGTTCAAGTTCTGTCTCTTGTCTAGATTACCAGCAGTGAAAAATAAGCACAGTGCTTCCAATGAGATTCACGTTCTGTGCCAGAAAGAGCGGGTCCTATTCAAAACCTCTGCTAACTATACAAGCAAGTACACAGCAAGACAGATGGGGATTGTGGCTGGTACGCCCTATGACAAGTCCCTGCCCTCCTCCCCAACACTTCCAATCCATAAAGTAATGGGACTTTTTTCCTCAAGTGCACTAACTCACAGGAAAGAATATTTTGCATACAGCAATGCAAGACAGACAGTTGCATGTATATCAAGAAGGAATTGAGAAATTTGCTGACAAGATCAGACACTGTCTGAGTATTTCACCATTGCTAAACTGGGCTGGCCGAACATCTGCAACAGATTTACTGGCAGTGTCTCTCAGCTACAAAGTGGACAGCTACACAGGGTTCATCATACGCCCTAATGGTCTGCAGCACCAGCAGTCCTGAGTCATGGTCTACACTGAAACGGCAGCAACAGTAAAGCTGAAGTCAGAGGGAAGAGACAGCAAAGTCCTCAGCAGTAAGGCTATCACATGTACTTTATGGCACCTTGCTCCCCTTTGAGATGTTGAGTTCTGTAGATGCAAGCAGTGAGTGGCTCCTTTTACAGCTGATACACTCAAGCATGGTTAGGATTTGTCCAGGGTGATGCAACAAGTCAGTACCAGCCAGCAATAAACCCAACTTCCTCTTCTCTACCCCTCTGAAACCTGTACTTACTCCTCTGGACCACAACCACCCAGAAGGAAGTCCTTTTCTGGGTGCAATACCTATGTGTAACATGCAGGAAGTGAAGTCAGCAGAGGAGATGAAGACAGGAATCCTTCAACAGAAAACAACAAAACAAAACAAACTCTAGGGAAAAGCTAATTAAATTATTGAATCACAGAATGACCTATTTAAGCAAGTTATTTTCCTGCCTGTATTAAATATTAACACCTGATTAGATGAGGTCCCCCCCTCAATGTCTTCTAGACATTAGAGAAACCTTGAAACATTGAATTAAGACTTCTCTCAGAGGACAAAGATGTAAAATTTACATCCTTCCTGCTTACTCAGGGACAGTTTATTAATAAAACAGTAATATCTGAACTTCATTAAACACATGTCTGAATTGCCATGACACCGACAGTTCCAGTAATTGCAAAAAAAAAAAAAGGCAGCTTCATTCAAAAGACATACAAACTGTATGTAAAGATTTATTCATGGAAACTAAAATATGAAAGAAAGTATTGTGTGAAGCTGGATTGTCTTTTGTTAAGACGCAACTTCACAGTAAGAACTGAAGGTCCACATTCATTAATGCTTTTTTTGTTTACATTCACAGACATCACACACAGAGCTTCTTGCTATTTTCACCACTTCAGAGAAGTAGAAAGTATTTGCATAAAAGCAGGTACCACCTGAATTCTGCTGATCTGATGAGATTGAATTGTCCTCCCTCCTCTTACTAAATTGGTGTTGCCTTGTTGTTAGGATTCCGTAGGATCACATTGTCAAATAGAAGGCAAAATGAACTCAGCAGGGGGAAGACAATTAAATCCTCCATATCTTGAGAAGACAGCAGCCAATTTAGACAAATTCCCAGGCTTGACTATTACAGTAGTGTTTATTCAGCCAAGACAAGGAGCAGAAGATTTTAAGTACTGTAACTTTAAAAAAACATAGAAACATAGAATCATTTAGTTGGAAAATACCTTTAAGATCATCCAGTCCAACCATTAACCTAACATTACCAAGTCCGCACTAAACCAATTCAGGGTAGACTAGACTAAACCATGTCCCAAAGTGCCATGTCTACCCGTTTTTTGAACACTTCCAGGGATGGTGACTCCACCACCTCTCTGGGCAGCCTGTTCCAATGCTTGACTACCCTTTCCGTGAAGAAATTTCTCCTAATATCCAACCTAAACCTCCCCTGGCGCAGCTTGAGCCCATTTCCTCTCATCCTATCACTAACTACTTGGGAGAAGAGACCAACACCCACCTCACTACAACCTCCTTTCAGGTAGTTGTAGAGAGCAGTAAGGTCTCCTCTCAGCCTCCTCTTCTGCAGACTAAACAACCCCAGTTCCCTCAGCTGCTCCTCAGAAGGCCTGTGCTCTAGACCCTTCACCAGCTTCATTGCCCTTCTCTGAACACACTCCAGCACCTCAATGTCTTTCTTGTATTGAGGGGCCCAAAACTGGACACAGTATTCCAGGTGCAGCTTCACCAGTGCCAAGTACAGGGGAACAATCACCTCCCTGCTCCTGCTGGCCACACTATTCCTGACACAAGCCAGGATGCTGTTGGCCTTCTTGGCCACCTGGGCACACTGCTGGCTCATGTTCACCCAGCTGTCAACCAGCACCCCCAGTCCAGCCACTCTTTCCCAAGCCTGTAGCGTTGCATGGGGTTGTTGTGACCAAAGTGCAGGACCCGGCACTTGGCCTTGTTGAACCTCATACAGTTGGCCTCAGCCCATCGATCCAGCCTGTCCAGGTCCCTCTGCAGGGCCATCCTACCCTCCAGCAGATCGACACTCCCACCCAGCTTGGTGTCATCTGCAAACTTACTGAGGGTGAACTCAATCCCCTCATCCAGATCATTGATAAAGATATTAAACAAGGCTGGCCCCAAAACAGAGCCCTGGGGAACACCTCTCATGACCGGCCGCCAACTGGACTTAACTCCATTCACCACTACTCTCTGGGCTTGGCCACCCAACCAGTTTTTTACCCAGCAAAGAGTATGCCCGTCCAAGCCATGAGCTGCCAGCTTCCCAAGGAGAATGTTATGGGAGACTGTGTCAAAAGCTTTGCTAAAGTCCAGGGAAATGATGTCCACAGCCTTTCCTTCATCCACCAGGCAGGTCACCAGGTCATAAAAGGAGATCAGGTTGGTCAAGCAGGACCTGCCTTTCATGAACCCAAATATGTCACATATCATATGATTTGATCAAGGCAGGAAGTGTGTGTGTGGTGGGGGTGGAGAAGAAAAGAAAAAAGAGAAGTCTAGCTAATGACGCTTAACTAAGCTACAGGATCTTCTCTCTGAAGATGTTACAGCTGGCTCTTCCCTGCAGTCTTCTCAAAAAGAGAGTCTGGCAGGTGTCAGACAACTTTAAAAACTTTTCAGAGGTTTAAGAACAGAAACCAAACAGACCTGCTGCAGTATACAGAAACATCATCACTAAAGTAGAAGATCTGTGCTAACCGTCAGTGACGCTATTCCTTTGTGATAGGATTTTAAAGCTTCAGCAATGCAAGAAAGCGCTGAGCTATAGTTGTCCTCCTGCAAACCTGTCAGACACTGTTCTGCATGGGAGAACTCCTTCAAGCTGTTCAGCCAGAAGTAGAAGTGTTCTGAAGCCACCTGAGTCAGCAGGCTTTGATACAGTTCTCTGGCCATGTCATGGTTGCCCTGTAATGACAAGAAAGCTTCTAAGAGGGGATGCAAAAGAAGGCTGTGGGTTTCTATGAAACAATTAGAAATAAGAGAACAGTAACATCTCCAGAAGTACTCTTACTTTAAAAATAAAACCAGTGAAACTTCTTCCAATCATTTGATCATGACAATCCTAACAATAAGTAAAAGCACAAATGCTTATTTTACAGAAATATCAGCCTGTATAAGGTGTAGGTCTTTTTACACAAGATAATATAACAAGATGACAAACAGATACCAAAATTTACTTTCATGATTTACTGAAAACATATCTTCCATCCCCACAGAAACACTAGGTTTAAAACTATCAAATGAGCCCAGAGCTAAAATAAAAAATCCTGACCAATTTACCGAAATAGTGTTATGGTCAGTCCTCTCCTCTGCAATATGTACTTTACCTGTTTAAAATTACCTTAGCATCTCATACTAGGGTTTCTACATAATTCTAACCCCAGCTGTGACTTTATTGAAGGGAAAAGGGAAACAGTATTTTTTTCTTCCTTTCATCACATTGAAGAAAGAAAAGCACACATCAGGACGACCTGTATCACCTTCTGAAGAACAGCTAGACAATGCAGATTAGGCACGTGCTGAAGAAAGTATTATTAGGTCATTACTTTCTTCCTTCTCAAACACTTCAAAAAGACAAGTGAAAAACCATCCTGATGGGATGACTGCCCTAAATAGCACATATATATGAATCAGCATTCCAGGGAATTAAGAGGGAAAATGAGTTGGGTTTTTTTTTTTGCCCTCCATTCACTTCCTCCTTTCAAGTCCTACCATTTTCCTTACTTTCTTTTTCCAGTTCAAAGAAATCACTAGCAGCCTTCCAACCACACCAAGCAATTTTCCTCCAGGTATTTTCACTTACCATTCTGGAAGCCTGCCTGGCTATCCTGTAGGCTGTCCATCCATTGGAGGCATTCTCAAGCTGCTGTTTGATAACAGTTTTGATTTCTGAAGATAAAGCTTTCTGACTGGAAACAAATATCACTGTGGCAAGAGAAACCTAATGAAGAGTGGAGGGATGAGGAAGAAGGTTATATTTCAGGAACTAAACAAAACAAGGGAAAAAAAAAAGCCCATTTCTGGTAGTTTAGGAAACAGAATTATCTGCTTAATTTTGGACTCAAAACTACATAGAAGATTACATATACATTTTAACCAAGGAACTTTTCTCAGTCATGTATCTTTTAAGTAGTTATGGCAACCCAAGTATTTCTTGTAGATGAAAGTCACTTTCATTTAAAGAATCCTTATTGTGGCTTTCAACAGATATTTCGAATGCTCCAAATGAATTAACGATAAGCTTGTAATTTCTTTCTTAAAATTCAAATTAATTTCCAAATAGATGTGATAGAAGCATTTTTGTCTCTTACAGTATATTAAAAGTCATGTGCGTCAGAGTACCATATATAAATTGAGATAACTGCCATTTTGTTTTTCTACAAGCATTACTTCCCAGGTACCCCAATAATTTCAATAGCTAGGTTTGTCTAAGCAGTGCCATCTGCTGGAAAATCTCATGGAATACACTGCACAGTTCAGCTCCATCTATAAGATGCTATTTCAACATTGAACACTGACATATGTAGTCAAAAGTTAAAGCAAAACTAAAACTGAGGCTACAGACTGGGACATCAACTTGGACATAACAAATGGCTTAGCTGCCTTTCTAAACAAAATCCATCCACAGTAGTTTATATAGACTTTATCCATAAAGGGCTATTCACCAGAAGGAGGTCTTACCAAGAGTTCCTGTTTTTTATCTGTGGTAGATCGCCCAATTAATTTATAGAGGTCCATTAGGTCTCCTAGCATCCCATCTGCTAAGACAGGCAGCTGCATGGCAATAGCTGCTAAACAGTGGCACATGTGAATCCTAGCAGCGTCCTGGGCACTCTGCAATTGGGTCAGCAGGGATTCCACTACTGACTGGCTCAGGTGAGGACGGCACTTGACCAGCTTCACCATACAAGTTAACGTGATCTGCAATTCACACAATCAACAGGTACAATAAACACAATGTTTACGTAAAAATAAAAAAGCCAGACACACCTATCTGCAAGTATGATTGCAGAAATATAGAAGATCTGGTATTTTCAGAACCGTGTACTCTAGAAAAGATGAGATTTTTTCCAAGAGTCCAAGCCTCTGTCCCTGAGCTCACAGCACAAAAACATATCACAAAATTACTGGTAGCAGCTTAAGAAGTGGGAAAATAAAAATAATAGTTCATAAGAATGTTGTAATCATACATTGCATCCCCATCTCCAAAAAGCAGGTTCTCTCCTGAATTCTCTTCGTCCTCCAGAAACACCTCCACCCCATGTTCAAGTTCATGTTTTATTACAGCTGTTCCTCTGAGAGGAATGCATTTTTTCCCTCCTACAACAATCAACTTACTCTACTGTTGAGAGGAGTTGCACTATAGTCGTGCTCAGTTTCTCTACTGCTCTGAACTCTGATTATGGGCAAAACAGAAAAATCTTAATTTCCTTCCAGTATGTTATGCTTCCAGCAGAAAGCATTGGGTACACACTAGCCTTTCTGGTTATACAAGCCATTGCTATGACTTAGAGCTGTGCTAGGGAAAGACAATAACGCTGTCACCTTTAAGGTTGCCTGAGCTCCTGGACTGTCATCTTGACTACAAAGAACAAGAAGAGATTCTAAGCCAAAAACTGCATCTTGCTCCAAAGGCAGAAGATCTAAGAAAAGAAAAACAGAGTTAGTTCCCTGTTACATTTTCCGACCATAACTGGTGTAATGCTTGCACTGGTGGTGCAGTCATGGGAGATGAGTATCTTTCTAATACTTCTGCCTTAACTTGTTTTGATTAGAAACAATACTGCCATTTCATGTCTCAGGTAACTATTCAGCAGTCACACCAACTGTGACATTTGTAGAGTGTGCATAAGTCTCCGGACTAAGACTTCTAGATGACTTGTTATCCATTTGCAACAGGCTTTGTGCTAAGAGTTTTCAAAGGCTGATAGACAATTCACTAGTCTTACAGCAAAGGTAAGACAAGCATTTATTTATTAAGAGTTCTACTGTGCCCATTAATCTTCTCTGAATTAGATGAAGATGGAATCTTCTCAACCATTCATAAAATCCTGCAGAATATTTTCTACTAGGTTATAGTTCCCATTCTCCCTAACCAGCATGAAGGATCAGACAGATTTACAGGCAGGTTCACAGACAAAACCAGTTAATACGTGTTAAGTGCATAAGCCTGACCGTAAACAGACACATTTCATTGTCCTTGCTTTCATTTACCTTTTTCCTGACAAGAGGCTGATATATTAGTCAGAATTCTCACACCATGAGCTGCAATGCCACGGTTATTATGGTAACAGCACTCCTGTGCTAGTTTTACTAAATCAAATGATCTCGCAGTTGTAGCTGCTGTTCCTAAATAAAGACAAGGCAAACAGGACATAAAACAGCACACTCCATAATTACACTACAGTGTAATTTTCAAGTACATTTCTGAAAAAAATCTCTACTGACTTAGGATTAATTTTTTTTCCCATATGTTTAAAGGACAAGATGAAAACACATCTTTCCCTCTCTCCACACACAAACACAGGCTCCCCCTCCATTCCTGAACACTATACAAGTTAGGCTTACATGAGAAAGAATATTTGGGTCTGAAGGCTGGTGTTTCAGGGCCTCAGAAATATTATATCTGATTAAAAAAAGCTAGTGAGCATATTAATTATTAAGACATTGCAGAATGACTGAAGGGGATGTACTATTTTTCTCCATTTCTGCAGGCCATGTAGTTGGGCTCACAATATTCATTAGGGCAGTCTGGTTTTCAAGAGGAAAAAAGAAAACAGTATGATCACCATTTTAAGAACAAGATACCTTGAATCACTTTAAAATGTCTACTCTGTTTCTCCAGAATATAGTCACAAGGAAGAAAGGTTCACCTGGTACTGAAGTAGGCCGTTCCCACAAGGGTGGCATAGCTTCACTGTGCCAGGGTAACATGCCAGCCCACTCACATCATTAAGTCTGCATGCTACTCAAAAACTATGCAAATCCATGGTTTCAAAGCACCTTAAGCAGAATGCACATCAGCCACTTGAGAGGCATTACATTTCCCCATTTTATGAAGAAAAGTTGAAGACCCGAAGGTAAAAAACCCTTTCATATAGCATATTACCCACAAAACCCAGAACAAAATCTTAGACCATAACTTATTCATGGGTATACAGTATCCCATTTTAAGTTTACATATGGTGAACACAGTCTGACCCTCAGCTAATGTTCTGAAGTTCAAAAAAAATTTAAGAATAAGCTACAAAGTGTTTGGATGAAACTGATTATCAGTAGCTAGCCAACCCATTAGAAATACCAAAGATAATCATCTAATCTAGTTTTCTTACCTGGAGCACTGCTGAAGTACTGTTTAATGGCAATGGTCCCCGATAACGTGGAAAGAACAGACAGCATGCCCAGTTTCAAGCTGTCATAAGGAGTGTGAAGAGCAGATTCACAGAGTGCCTACAAATTAGCAGGAGAAAAGATACAGAGGGAAGGAAGTTCCGTGAGCTATCTGCATTAAGCATATAGTTGCACTTGTCTGAAAAGCTTTGAGAGTAAAGATTTTTCAACAGAAATTGCTATATTGAAATCAAAAGTTAGAAGTCATGCCCGGAAGTATCTGTTTTACTAGACTGAGGACATGGCTTGCAGAAAACTGACAATGGGTCTCATATGCTAGGCAACACCAATTTCAAGTCATTTATTAATTAAAAAACAGTGGCAAAAATAATATCAGGTCTCACTGATGACATATCGCAAAAAAATTTAAGACAGTTCTCCAGTCTCAGAGACATACTGATTATTTTGCCTTATCACAATCTGCAGGGTTTTATGTAAGTATATGTCTCTGAAGAGCAAAGTTTCAAGTGTCATTTTCTTTAATAGTCCTGGTGTCCAACAGAATGCAGTCTAAGTTTCTTGATAAACATCTCAGAGTGTATTTTATTTTTTAACTCATTTATAGTAGAGCTCCTGTCATATTTTTGTGCCCTTTGCCAGATCTCCTCAGGCCCCATCACATCTAGATTGGAATAACTCTTAAAATTCACATTGTTCTCAGATTTATTATGCCAACACAGTCCACAACTTAGTCATTCACTGGCTTTGGAGGCGTTTTTAGTTAACATGAGAGAAAGCAATACGAGAGACAAATGGAAAATGTTAAGTATATTCTGCCTCAGAGAGGGCCAAAGCTGCATGATAACATCCAGTAACTGAATAAAGAAAACCAACAGAGAATTAGTTCCACAGAACAAATAAAAATCCCAAATAGTGTTCTTATCAGGCATATGCCTTACACCATGTTCTTGCATGGTGTAAGGGTTAAATTCTAAATCACCTTGTCATTTGTACCAATGTAGTATTTTGCTAATCCACTGAATAAGCATGGCATCAACATACAGAAGAAAATACAATGATGAGGGTTCAAAATGAGTCTTGACGTCTCCCAAGACACTGATGTTTTAGTCCAGTGCTACTAGATCACCACTCTCAGAGCGTATTTGAAACAGTAACTATGAAGAATGTGAGGAGCACAGAGGAATTAGCTGGATGGACTGCAGACTGCTTGTTACCTTCACAGTCGGCAAGAGGACTGCTCTATGCATCAAGAGCAACTGCTTCTAAAGCTGATGTCTGGAAGTCAGTGAAGTCTCCACAGTTCAAAGACAAAGCCTGCTATCTGACCTACACAGACAGACCCAAAATGCTGAAAAAGTTAACGCTGCTGAAACTCTTGCTGGTAAAAAGTTACAAAAAGCAGGTTTTGCCATGACAAAAGGAAGGTCTGTTCCGGTCCCTGTTGTATAAACATTACTAAGTCATTTAAACATACAGAAAAGAGTTGCCCAACTCAAAATGTTGACTATGTATTTTGGAAGTCAGAAAAACCCTCACTACTACTGCCTGCCATTCAGCAAGCAGTAACAAGCTTCAGTCAATTAATTTTGTTCTAACCCAGTCACTGGTTTAGTTCCAACATCAGTGGAACTTTTTCCTATGCATTTCAACCATCAGGACACTTACTTTAAGACACTACATAATGATGAAAGGCATGTTATCAATGTCTCTCACTTGTACTGAGATAAATTCCAACCAGGTGTAATGGTATAAAGTGGCATTTTGACTGCAAAGAATCCATAAACCATTAAAGGAATTCCTTAAAATTCCTAAAAGGAAATAAATTTCTGGTATTAATCCATTATGAAGCACGCCAAATCATTTTATCTAAGAATTGGAGACAAAGCAAAACATGCTTTATTTCTCACATGATTAACAAAAATCCGCATAATTTTTCTTCCCACCTGCCTGATGCTCCAACAGCACATAGCAAAAGTAGCTTCCAAGACTAGCAAAAACAAAGAAAAAAGACCCAGAAAAGTAGAGCTATAAGCCTGTGCCATAAAGTTCTTGAAACATTTACTTTCCCATTAGAATCTTAATCTAATGTGAAGTTATTTTCTATAGCCATTTCTACCAGAAAAAGGGAAAGACAAGGAGAAAAAAAATGGTCATATACAACTGCAATTGGAAGAAAGCAGCAATGCTATCTGCAACATAACAACTGCTTCCCCAAATAACACAGATGGACTATAAACACCTTCTAGGGTCTCACTGATACAACAGGAGTCACAAGGATACTACTGAAAATGAGCCATTAATCCTAAGAAATGAAGTCAAAATTACATTTGTCCTTTCAAGTATACCTTGCTAGATGACATGCTTTGAAAAATCCCAGAGAGACTCTCTGTGTTTATGAGAGCATTATACGCTCAGTATCATAAGATTAATGTAAACATTCATCTCTCATGTCTATTATCTTCGATGAGTTTTTCAGATGGAAAAGTTATTTCCTTACTGTAAAAAGGCCTACTACAAGACACATGCCTTTCCTCAGTTATAATACTTCACCTGTTCATTAATCCTTGGCTACTCTGCTTGGCAGAGTAACCTAACTTAAGGCTATGGAGATGTATGTTCTTCCTTTCTTTACCTCCCAAACTGTTCTTCTGCAAAGAATTCTAGAATTATTTGCAAAGTTTCATAATAAACTTTAACTTAAAAACATATAAACCTGAATATTTTCTCTGCTCCATGTATGTGGTGTCTTGTTGGCCAACAGCTTTAGATCTTGGATTGCAAGCCTCTTCACAGCCTTCCTGGGGTCATTCTTCAAGTACTGCAACAAAAGCTGGATCTGCAACAAAGTAAATCCATTGTTAAGAGAAGGATGCTACTAGAAGGAAGTCTCTTCAAAACTACTTGTGAAGAAATTTTGAGCATACTCAGCCAAAACTAACTTACCTTATCTGCCTGACTGCTTGCCCCATGGAAAAGCCCCTACTTAGGCTGTGATGCCATGGCAAGCTAAAACAGCCTGAGAGCCAATTTCTACCATCCTGCTCTCCTTGTTCATGCACCCTTCTCTACATCACCCTGCATACCTGAGAAGCTTTGAGACCTGTTTCGGTACTCACAGAAATACCATAAAACATCCCTGAGAGTCTCAGTAAACATTCTATACTGTTGCGATTATGCTACTAGCAAGTATTCTAGGCATTTGATGCGAATTCGGGTGTCTGCATGATCTGCAGTTTACAGATAGCAACACATACACACCTTGTATGTCTCAGTAGTTGCCAAAAACCACCCCCAAAAACCAACCAAACCAATCCCTACCCACCCCCTCCAAAGCATCTATCTCAAATTAAGTGACACTTAACTACATGTCCTTTGTTGTGTTCATTTCCTGCAAATTTAGAGATGGAATAGCCAGCACATGAAGAGGCATGAACATGCAGGCCATGGCTTTGCTCTCCATCCCCACGTTGGCTACATCACTTTTAAGCAGTGTTGGCTGCTATGTTGCAGAAATACAGCCTAAAGCACCATGCTTACTGCCATAAAAAAAAGCACATCAAGTGTTCTAATGTTGTTTCAGTTGGCTTAGATTCAGTACTATCAAAAGCATCCTCTGAAATACAGAAATCAGCCATATCAAAAAGAAGTTCCAGACAGATCAATGCTATTAGTCTGACAGTAACAGACACCAGCCTTCCATAGCTGTACAGGATTGAAAGGAAGCAAATAATTTTCATTACTACTTTACAAGGATTAGTTAGATGAATTCTCAAATGTCACTGTGTTCAGACCTGCTATATAGATTATGTCCACAAGCACATTATCAGAACATAAAAGCATTGTATTTTTCCATCACTGCTTCCCCACAACTTGGTTTATAGTCCTAAATTATAGCAACAGATTCAAATTCCTCGGAGTTGTTCAAGAAATAAATTTTTAAATGCACTCTATGCTATTGAAATATTCATTTGCTTGCGTGCAAGGAAGGCAAAAGGCACATCCACAACCCAAGAGAATATACGGCAGTGAAAAGCAAAGCCTGGGTTCTACAGGTAAGATTGTTTTCAGAAAAAGTCAGGGTGTTTGCTTTCCGAAATGCTGATTGATCCTAGCTGATTTCAATCCCAATTGATTTACAGAAAGACAGGTTATGATCGGTAAAGAAGGGTCCCCATGTTTGATTGGGGTTATCTGGAAATGGGACCAGAAAGGGCAAAAAACACAAAAGCAGCAGCAGTTTTCAGGGTATTCTCTCTCTATAGCACATAGGAGCAACCATCCTAGCATATGCGTCATGATTTATTTTCAGTGTCAGCTAGAATCTGAGTTTTTTTTACTTTGTACTTTAAATTGAAGGAATGAATTATGAAGAATTACCTGTTTAGGAATGTCAACCAAAGAAGAAGCAGCAAGCAGAGTAAAGGTGTGCAGAGTAACAATGACCATCTTGGTAGAGGGATATGATGTTACCAGCTGCTGAAGCAGCTGCCGGGAGCTGGAGGCCAGGCTAGCATCATGATGCATGTGCTGTAGAATAGGGATCAACTTCAATTTCAAGTCCACAGGTGTGGCTAAACCTGCAACAAGGGAGAGAGACATAGGCAGAGTGTTAGTCCTTTGTACTGGGTTTTGGCAGTACCGAGGTACACAATATGTCTGCATTGCTATCTCTGCTGAATGCAGACTGCGTAGACACTTGCATTAGCTTCAAATAACTCATCTACTAGCTAGCAGCATAACCACAGCAGTATCAAGCACTTTTACGGTTCTTTGAGAAGGTTGCTCCTTGCAGGTAACACACATATTAACTCATCTGAAGCAACCCGCGATAGTCTATGTAAGCTCATTCATTGTACTATAGACGAGCTTTTATTCTTTACCAAACTGTTTTGAAAAACTTAGATTTTTAAGAGGACAAGAGCCAGACAATAGATTATCGGTTAGCTAATTTAAAAACTGGAATAATTTGAGGATAAGGGCAACAGTATTCTGATATCTGATATTTATATATGGACAATAAAGAATTCTCAAAGAAATTAAGAGCTTTTCCCTTTATCACTCAATATGCATATGTACCTTGAATCATCTCACTGATTTTATTACATATTCCTGCAGCAAAATCCCTGTAAAGAAAAGACAAAGTACCAGGTGAAATGAAAAATAAATAAATAAAAATCAACTCAACTACCAAACATTGCATTTTAACAATAAGAACTTTTACAAAAGAGTGCTCACCAAGACCTAAGTCATTTTAGAACCCCTGCATACGGGCATGATCAAATGATAAAATGGAACCTTTCAAAAACATGTCAAACTGACTAGCGGCACTACATTTAGTTGCCTAATCTAACTTCTGCAAAATAATCCATGATTAAAACTGCTATTCCACTTTGCATTCCCATATTTATGAGCTTTCCATTAGTATTCGGGGGGGGGGGGGGCAGGGGGGAAGGAAGAAATAAAGGATTTCTGTTAAACTTGTATTCAGGTTTCCTTACAATACTGTTATTGCACATAATTAAATGTCTTGCTATAAATGACATGGCTAGCACTACAGAAGAAAATACTAATTTTTGTGAATGCCAGTATCAATGGAGTTTCCATTCTCTGTAATATGAAAAAATGTAAAAAAAAAAAAATCTTACTTTGATTGTGCAGAGAAGTTGGCAGCAGCAAATATAGCAGCTTCAACTTCCACATTATCATGGGAATCCAAACTCTGACGAATACTGTGATGTGCATTCTTCCTTTCTGGAATAATAGATGCCATGCTGCCCAACATCCTACAGAAATAAATCAGAGCAAAATCAGGAAAAACAACGGTCATGAAGAAATGCAACATGAAATCAAACAGAAATGTAAAAGGACTGTTAAAAGACTAATTTTTTCTATAAATATGTACTCTTTCATGTCTATTAGAAACAAGGAAACACTAAAAGTAGGGATATAATTAAAAGGTAACCCATTTTTTCATGTGGCTTATGTTAATAGTTTCATAAAAATTAACTATATTTTGGTACCTTTTACCTTGAAATGGGCACAGTGAGAAACTTGTCAAGAATTCTTATAAAATTAGGAGTGCACTATGGCACTAGGAACATTGAGCATTCTTAAGGTGCGTTCATGTTCAAGTTATGATATTAATACAACAGATTTAGTGCTAAGATATACTGATGGCTACTTTCAGACACACATGAAGTACACATCATGGGATTTTAAACTAGAAATATGGTAGTCTAGGGGGGCAGAAAAAGCATTTAGAGAACTGTTTCCACCCTCCTCCCAATTAAGACTGCAGAAATAAATGACAAATGTCTGAACAGTCATAAATGTTGACCACATGCTAAGAAAGCAAAGTTTCTAGAAACTCTGTGTTACCATGATAAAGCAAGCAAATGTCTGACTTCCATCATTTGTTTTAAATGCACTCTATGCTACTGAAATGTAAGACCATCTGCTGATCTGAGATAAGGTTATTATTTGGAATAGCATAATACCTTTTGTGTAACTGCTAAAAAGGGAACAAATCGAAGTATCTACACTTTTGCTAAGAATATCTCAAAGATACTTCTCAGACATATTTAACATAATCCAATTAAAGAAAGAATGAATGCAGGATTTGCACTGATGGTAATTTTAGCAAGAATTCTATGCAAATATTTACACAAATTCCTGCCCAGACACAAAGTTTTACTTTAGCAGATCTTTCTTTCAGCCTGTTTTTTCTTACTGACACTACTTAAGGACAAAAAACAATCACCTGAAGATTTTCATACTGCTGAACCAACAGCCATTTTAACCTTTCACTTGATGCATCCTGTGAATTGATTCGTAATTTGTTTTTGCAAACTGAGTAGATCCCTGGGACCTCTAGCAATATGTCAACATAGACCTCAATACCAGTCAACCGGTGTAATCCTATGTTAGAATACTGAAGTAGAACTACAAGAAAACATGTAGATATATGGTACTCACACATTTCTGAGACACTACAGCATCAAAGCATAATCTTAAATTAAAAAAAAAAAAAAAGAAAAGAAAAAAGAAATGGACATATGAGCTACTCAACCCCCTGCTAATGCCTCTCATCTTTCAATAGTGAAATCAGAAACAGTTCTAGATGGACAGAAAAATACAAAAGGAAAAAGAACAGTGCTCTCTTCACATTTGAATTCACTTGCACAGGAGTTAGAAGATGCAGTTAAGGATAGTCATGTTGGGTAGTGTTAGAGATACAGACACCAAAACAGCAGGACGGTGACATTAAAGACAGTTTAATTTACTTTTTTTTTTCCTCCATTTGATTGCTAGGAAAGCCAAAGCAATCAGTAATACAAGGACATTCCCTTAGAAGTTATTATCAGAGACCAACAAGCAGTAAACTTCTAACACAGTAATAAATGAAAACCAGGTGCAAGTGTAACAACGTTCACATAACTAAATTTTACTTAAAAGTTAACAAAAATTATTTTGACGCATAGGAAAGCACTTTCCTTTTGGTCTTGGTCAAAATATGTCCTGGTTTCAGCTGGGATAGAGTTAATTTTCTTCCTAGTAGCTGGCATAGTGCTGCGTTTTGGATTTAGTATGAGAATAATGCTGATAACACACTGATATTTTCATTGTTGCCAAGTAGTGCTTACAGTAGTCAAGCACTTTTTCAGCTTCCCATGCTCTGCCAGGTGCACAAGAAGCTGGGAGGGGGCACAGCCAAACAGCTGACCCAAACTGGCCAAAGGGCTATTCCATACCATATGATGTCATGCTTAGCATATACAGTGGGGGGAGTTGGTCAGGGGGCAGCAATCACTGCTCGGGAACTGTCTGGGTATTGGTCGACGGGTGGAGAGCAGTTGCATCACTTACTTTTCCTGAGTTTTGTTCCTTTCCCCACCCCCTCGTTCTCCTTTTTATTACAATTTTATTATTATTTTATTTCAATTATTAAACTGTTCTTATCTCAACTCACAAGTTTTCTTACTTTTGCTCTTCAGATTGCCTCCCCCATCCCACTGGGGGAGGGAGGGTGAGCGAGCAGCTGTGTGGTATGCTTGGTTGCTGACTGGGGTTAAACCACAACAATATGTCATATGCAATATAGCATATGTTGCATACAGCTACATACATCTAAGTTGTATGCATACAACAGTTGTTTTCCTTGAGAACAAAAAATTTCAGTGTTGCAAATTCCATTTTGCCTTGAGCCATCCACACTATTCTTACCATCGTAAATGGTTAATAACTTTATTATTCTGATCACAGATCCTTACTGTTCACCCTCTTTAAGACAGATGTCTCTGCTTTTATCTCTATGACCAATGTAGAAGATGCCTCCTACACTTCATTCATGGTAGCTGCAGATTTTGTTATTCCAGACTAGCACACTAATAATTAGCTAGAGATTTCAAGTTACGTTCATCTGTGTAATACATACCGAAGTGTAATAGCTCGAGCAACTGGATCATTGCTATGAATTACTGAGAAAACTCTTTTCACAAACTCATCCACATTTAGGATCTTCTCTAAGTGCTTCTCGCTCTGCTGAGTAACTTTCAGCACACACAGCCTCAGGAAGTTGTTTCTAATAAAGACACACACATTTCTTTATCAGGCTGTTTTACAATAAAAATTCAAACACTTTAAACACAAAATTATTTAAAAAAAAACCTTCTGAGAGTTAATTAAAACAAGAAAAGGTCTATGCTTTAGAAATGGTATATTTAAGTAGACTGATATAGTTAAAGAGAGACTATTAACACACTACTGTTTTATCTTCTATTACAGGTAATGTCAAATTTAGGCTCAATTCCAGGGAAATGAACCTGTTGACACCAGTGAGAAGGAGTGTAAGCAGATGTCTGTTTTGTGCACACTCAGGAATCTAATTCTGTTAGAAAAAATGGCCAGGGCTAAGACAGAAAAGTCTAATTGCCTTGTCAGGTGTCAGTGAATTTCTTTTCCTTCCTGGGGCCAACAGTGAAGATTCTACAACAGAAACAGATAACTTTGTGAGCTATTAAAAAGGAGCTCTGATTTCATCACATGTATCATTTAGACATCAGGCACTTGGAAAAGCTATACTTTGGGCTTTGTTATTAACATTCCTTAGAGATGGAATTTGTACACATGTTCATTCATCTATTTATTAATATATGAATTTGAACATGCCTATGGAGCAGAATTTACACCAATAAACTTAAACTATTCAGTTAGCAAGTGAATCCTCAAATCAGGACCAATGGACAGGAACTGTGTCACTGATAACTCACAGCCACTTAAGCCCACTAAAGACAGGGAAAGCAAGCTTCAATCAAGCATAACTCATCCTCAGTTGAGTAGGCACCACTGTGGTATTATCATGCAAGGCAGAAAAACCCCACGACTGCCCAGGATCCAATGCAGCAGCACTCCAAGGTACAGTGCAGTACTACAGATCGGGGATTTGAATGGACAGAAAGTGACTGATGCTACTTACCCCACTCTGAAAACATCAGCTAGCTTTAGGAAAGCTGAATTAATGAGAATAGGGAAAGGATATTTCTGGAAGAGCCTGGGAAAACGAACGACAGCTTCGCATTGCTCCCCGAGTTTGCCAGACCTGAGGCCTAAACGAGAGAACAGTCATTACTGAGGAAAGCGATGCTCCTTCAAAATCTGCTCCTTCCCCCACCCCCCGCTAGCGGTAAAGCGGCACAAAAGAAAGCCCCCAGCCGCGGGGAACGAAGGACGGAACGAAGGACGGGACGGGACGGGACCGCCCCCCAGAGCACGGCGGCGGGCAGAGAGCGGGCAGCCCCAGGCCGGCGACAATCCCGAGCCCGCCCGGCCTCACCTTTATCCAGCTCCATGAGGGCGGAGTTGGCGTCCAGCTCCTGCTCGCCGTAGCCCGCATCGGCCAGGAAGGACTTGGCGCTGGCAGCCATACCGACCCCCTCGCCGCCGCCGCCGCCGCCGCCGCCGCCGCCGCCCCGGCCCAGCCCTGCCGCCGCGCATGCGCGGCCGCCCTCCCGCCGCCTCAGCCCAGGGGCGGCCACGCCGCCGCCGCGCGATTTGTGCGCAGGCGCGACGACGAGGCGCGTGCGCGCGCCGGCCGCCCCAGCGGCCGCGGCCACTCGCGGCGGCTGCCTCCCCGGTGAACGACCCGGGGGTGGGTGTGGCCTGGAGGCCCGGCCCCCTCCGTTCTACGCCACCCAATCAGGGGAAGAGGGCGCGGCGCAGCGGGCGCCTGCTGCCCAATGAGGGGCCGAGGCGCGTTTGGCGGGTCGGTCGGTGGCGGGAGTTGGCGCCACGAGCTGGGTCCGCGCGCGCCGGTGGTTCTTGGCCATGCTGTGCCGCGCGCTGCTCCGCCGCTCTTCGGCCGCGCCGCCCCGTAAGTACCGCGGCCGCGCCGCTCCCGCACCGCACCGCACCGCACCGTCCCATTCCGCATCGTCCCGCCCCGCACCGCATCGCCGCTGCCTCTGCCCCGGGCGGCGGGACCGCGACGGCGTGAGCCCGGGCCGCCCGCTGCCGTAGCGGTGGTCTCCGACCCCCCCCCCCCCCCGGTTTGGACCCCCTCCCTCCGACGGCGGAGTGGGCGGCTCCGGCGCCTCCACAGCCGCTGTGGGGGCCTCCGGGCTCCGCGCGTCCGAGGCTGTGGCGCCTGGTGCGGTTACGGTCCGTCTGTCTCCCTGTAGGTCGGTCCGCGCCGCTTCCCCTGCAGCATCTCTTGGATAGCTACCAGTGCAGCCAGGAAGATGACCACCTGTCTTACGGGGAAACGGGAATGCCGGTCCCTCCTTTTGGCTGCACCTTTTCTGCAGGTAAAGTCACCTTCCGAAAGGCCCTTTTAGGGCCCAGGGTGTGGGCAGCACTGACAGCTCTTTTTTTTTTTTTTTTTTAAAAATATGTCTCATAATTTGGTTTCAGAGTTTCTTGTTTAAAGCGAGCTGGTAACAGTGTGCTTGCACCTAGATGTGCTATAAATTGGACCATGGTGCTCATAAATATACTGGTGGAAAGTATTCCCTCAAAGAAGCGACTACAAAGCATTTATTTTAATGTCTGTTTCAGCTTTGTCTGTTTCAAGGTATGTCCTCTTGGTGACACTGCTGGGCTGCACAGTTGAAAAATTGGGCTTTGTTCAAAATATAGAAAAGATATAACAGGATGGAGAACAGTATGTAGAAATCAGAGGTGGGTGGATGTCACTAGACTGTTACATGTAGCATTTCCCCATGATAAATACATGATGAGTGAACTAAGCGTGGAAGCTCCTGGATCTTTAGGGCAAAACTCTTTCATTTGTAGTACTCTAGTTTTGGTGTGAGCTTATACGTTTCTCCAAGGCAGCTTCCTGCTTTTCCAACTCAGATCTATAGAAAGTACTGCAGGTCGTAGATGATAGGTAGTATAGCTGCAGCAAACTATAACTAGAGAGCTGTTAACAGCTGGTGAAAGAGGCCATTATCTCAAAAGTTGCTCCTGGAGCCATTTGATTGCCCATGTATAGTAGTTCCTGAATGGAACATCTAGAAAAAGTGCTTCCTGATATTTCTGCATTTTGAGCATTTAAAATGCTACGTAAATACTGTTTATTTCGCAGGTATCTACTTGCTGTATACCCTGTTTAAAGTGTCTGTGGCCCTTCACAAAGAACAGGGGTGTGATTATGAATGGGCTACATAATACACAACTACGTTTCAATTTCTTTTCAGCCCCGAATTTGGAACATGTACTGGCAGTTGCAAATGAAGAAGGATTTGTTAGACTGTATGATACTGAAGCTCAAACTACTAGCAAACTCATCTTTAAGGGTAAATATTATATAGAATGCGATCTTCATTTGATGTGGCAAGTACGTGATTTACTGGAATCAAAGAAAGCTTTTTGCAAGTCATTTAAACATAAATGTGGGCAGTACTTAAATCCTTTCATATACTTTGCTGAGTCTTCTTTACAAAGCAGCAGCGTGAGTGCGCTCTTAGAACAGCACTAGTAGGTGAATTGTGCTGTGTTGGTTTTCATGCCTAAGGCAAGCTGTTGAAAAGTTTTCTGATGTCCGTATCTGATGTTCTTTAGTATTCTGCAAAATATCATGCTGCAATGCACTGAGCTAATCTTGGCTTTTGTTTTCTTGTTAGAATGGCAGGCTCACTCAAATGCTGTATTTGACCTTGCCTGGGTACCAGGGGAACACAGGATTGTAAGCAGTCTTTTGCCATCTAACTTTGTTTTTAATGCTTTGGCAACTGTGTGCAGATAATGACTAAAGCTTTTTATTTTTTCCTCTGAAGGTCACTGCTTCAGGAGATCAGACAGCCAAGGTGTGGGATGTGAGAGCTGGGGAGCTTCTTGGCATATGCAAAGGTCACCAGTGTAGCCTCAAGTCAGTTGCTTTTTCTAGATTTGAGAAAGGTAAATGGTGATATTCCCTGTTGTCTGTTTTTTTCCTTCTTCTTTCCCCCCCGCACATCCATACTGTTGGGGCTAAAAAAGGGCTTTGGAAACTGACAGTTACAAATAGCAGAGGCAGACTGAGCAGCGACCTAGTCAGTGAAGCAAAACTAACTTGTTGGAACTTAACAGTGACCTGAAGCTAACATGGGCACATTCTGATCTTGGGCAAGTTTAAGACAATATATTGAAATCATTCAGTCCTTACTTCCATACGTAAGTGTGTAAATACTCTTTTCCTAAGCTGTTTTCTCTAGCGTAGTAGTAAAGAAAGACTAGGAAGAGTAAGGAAACTAGTCAAAAAGCATGGCAGAACACTGGCATGATTTTTGTATTGCTAGGACTGGCATCCCAAGTGTTGGGGCAGAAGAGCCAGAGGCACATAGATGCAGAGGCACATAGATGGCATTGCACTGCATTCAGTTAATTAAATTGACACTTTTGGAAGCTAATAGCACTCTCTTTCTCTCTGTCAGCTGTCTTCTGTACTGGAGGCAGAGATGGAAACATCATGGTTTGGGATACCAGGTGCAACAAGAAAGGTAACTGAACTTTTAGATATGTATCGAAAATCAGTATTTTATGTAAAAATAGTACTTAGATGTACATGTTGGTCTAATGCTTTTGATTACAATATAAGCAACACTTCAGTAAGACAAAGATTGTCAGATAACCATGGGCTGCTTTAGTACAGTGAAAGGGTGTAATAGGTATTTCTTCCATGTCTAATATGTTTTTCCACTTTGTAACAGTCTCAGATTCGAGGCATGATATACATGCTGTCCCAATAGTACCCTGTGTATTGGTAAGGAGATAAGGGGGTACAGAACACATCTTTGTGTGGGACAGCACAGAAGGAAGATGGGCTGGGTGAGAGTGCTTAGGTCAGAACCATTTGGAGGGATGAAGTAAAGTTGGGAAGACTCCTGCCAGAGCAGGAAGGAAGGCAGAAAGTGCAGGAGCAAAGGAGCTTGTGAGTGCTGCAAGCAACTGAATATACTGTGGGAACATGTACTAAATGCAGGGTGAGCTCATTCTACTCCTCTCTTTCTGTTTCCTGGAGCTTTTCCTTCCCCAGTCAGGTCATGCCCTTATGCCTCTCCCCAGTTCCCTGCTCTGTCCCAGAAGTTTCCTGGCCTGTTCCTGCCAGAACATGTCTCACTCTTTCATCTGTCCCAGGTTCCCTGGCTCTTCAGACTGGCAAGTGGGGGAAAAGGGAGGCTCCGCATGGTTGAAGTGGAAGGTGCAGGAAAAAAAGTAGAAAAGTTGCTTTACTCTAGTAAAGCAGTAAGTTTCATAAAGTGAGAAGTAACAGACAAAAGGCTAATGGAAAATTATGAAGTATAGTGGAAAAGCAGTGGAAACCTACCTGTGAGTACAGTTCTGCTCGGGATGAAATGGGTTGAACACTCTAGATGAGGATGCATGCTGAAGACCAGACCAAAGGGTAATGATTTCCAAAGGCAGCCTGCCTAAGCCAGTTCTAACTTCAGTGTCCATGCTACATTAACCTCTGCAATTTTTTTGCAATATATGCTCCTGTTTTCTACTATGTTCTTATCATTGGTCTCGTACGTAACTTACAATTTTTGTTTTCAGAATACATTAATAATCTTAAAGGTTAGTTTCAGCCACTTTTTAGAATTTTTTCCAAGCTGCTGCCTGTTTTATTAAGGTGATAGCAAAATTGCATAGAAACTATTAATTGAGATGTCTTTGATTTCTTTCAGATGGATTTTATAGGCAGGTGAATCAAATCAGTGGAGCACACAATGTGGTTGACAAGCAGACTCCTTCCAAACTGAAGAAGAAGAGGCAGAACCTAAGAGGACTTGCTCCGTTGGTGGTAGGTATCTGGGGAACTAAGGAGATGTAGGCCTGTCTTCTGAGGACAACGGTATTTGTAGAAGTCTTTCTAAGTAGTTATCATAAGAAATATTTGGCTTGAATGTGGTAAATGCTTCAATTTATCTTTGCAGAGGTAGATTTTTGTATCATGGTCACTTGCTATGGCTAATTTTAGACATTGTTTGGTGGTCTAACAACCCATGTGCCATCAAAGCCATCTTTGTGCAAATGCCATGTGAAAATACATCTTTTCTTTTTCCCAGACAGGAAAAGAGTGGTCCAGCATTCCTTTTTTGAGGGGGAAGATAGGGAGGATTGTAATTTTTTTTTCCTTCCTTTTTTTTTTTTCCCCTAATTTGACCACACAAATGACTGCCTTACTGCAGTAAGATCTGGTCTTATTTAATCTATTAAACCTTGTGATGCAGGCAGCTCTCTTATCTCTGACCTGAAAGTTATAGCTTCAAACTGCTGCCCGAACACTTACCGCTCAGCAACAATTTCACTGGTGGGAGTGTTCGAAGGATTGTTGTGTCCTAAATGGCATCTGGTATTTCCAGGTTCTCCTGCCTGGCTAGGAGGAGGCTTCCCCGTTATTCACTTGGCCTTGGACTAAGCAGCAAGATCTTGCTGACCTTGAAAGAAAATAAAATTGTTGTTTTTTTCTTCTTTTGTTGCTTTTTTTCCTTTAAGGATTTCCAGCAGAGTGTAACTGTGGTGCTGCTTCAGGATGAGCATACTCTTATCTCTGCAGGAGCTGTTGATGGGTAAGGAGGGAGGTGCCTGCTTTTCTGTCTATTCTGCACATTCTTAATGGCAGAAAAAGATTGGGTGATTTTTTTCCTAAGATCACACAGTGGCCCGCAAAGCTACAGTTGCTGTTAGGTAGAATCAGCAGAGCTACACTGCCAGCTTGCTTTGGCAAAGCTGAGTGCTGCTTTTCTTCCTTACTGGAGATGGCAGTGCTGGGACAAATTGTGCACATGTGGTAAATGCTCATTTTAGTGTCTTAGCTATGGGGCAGAACGAGAGCAGTTCTTATCATCTCTCTCTGTTCTCATGGACCTGTTGGACCTCAAGTAAACAGACTATTGTTAGACAGTGAGCTGTATTGGGATGCAAGTGGGTGGCTGGTGCCTGGATATGTGTAGGCATGCTTGAGAAAATGTTGCCTTGAGTTACAAAGGATGCATTCTTTTAGGTGCCAGATCTGTTGCAGCATCTTGGAGCTCAAGCAAACTGTCCAATTGATTAGCATGGCAATTACGCTCTCACAACTTGATTCTTTAGCAGATTCTGTGTAGTCAGAGCCTTTCTGAGGCAGATGAGATTGACTCTCCTGCCTGTGGCTTACCTCTAGAGAGCAAGAAAAAACCTTGAAGGACTTCATTTTTAAAACTACAAGTCAGCAGTATAAAGGCATCCTTGTATTTCCTTTTACTAGTTGAAGGAAGGTGACTTGCAGGCTCATGTTGTATCTTGTGTTAGTTACAGAAGACAATGCTGCTTCTTCATCCATAACCAGCAGAGCAATCGTTTTGCTTTCAGCATGTCTCTGCCCTACTCTTGCTCAGTTGTGCTCATTAGTACTGGCTACTCCTCAGTAATGAGCAACCTGTCTTCCTGTGCTCTTAGAAGGCCCTATCAGCATTGCAAAAGAAATTTTGAAGTTGAAGGCACTTGTGCTTTTCTATTTCAGTGTGATCAAAGTATGGGACTTGCGCAAGAACTATGCGGCTTACCGTCAGGACCCAGTGCCTTTCAAGTCTTTTTGCTACCCTGGGACCAGTACTCGCAAACTCGGTAAGTTATTGGAAGATGTATTTGTTGAAGTGCAAAGTGAATTTAAGAAGTACTGACAGTGCCATCGTTTATCTTTTTAGCCAATTATTGATCAGACTGACAAGGTCAGCAGGATATTTTGATTGCCATTACCAAATTTTCAAGTTGAAGAGTGAAAGTGCCCCACTTCTGTATCATTGCACCAATGATAAAAACTTGCATAAGCTTCAGCAGTGCATTTTTAGAAATGGAGATAAGGAGAGGAATAATAATGCTCTTGAGGTAGAATTTAGCTAGTTGTTTTGATGCATGAGTAGAAATCAGATTGAAATCTTTCTTTGCGTTGTATCTTGGAAAGACAACAGACCGGACTGGACTTTTACATTATAACCTCCCAGAGTCAAGCAATACGTGAAGGTGTTTGTTATCAAAAACAATAGCGCTCTTGTTGGTATTGCTCTGTGCTTCTTTGTATCTTAATGCCCTGCAATGCTCTGATGCAACACAGTAATTCCTGATGACTTGTCTAATCAACTATCTCAACGTGGTAATGGTCAGTGTCAGTCCCAAGAGCATGAGGGAAATCTCGAGGAGCTGGTTGTGAAATAATTTGCTTGCAAGGAAGGATTTTTCTTGAACCTAAATCACTAGCAAATCAGAGGACGGCTTATTCTACTAAAGCATGAGGGTTTCTATTTATTTTTAATCTCTGCTTCTACAATTGGTTGTTCCTGTTATCCATTTGAAATTATAAAAAAATTGCTTGCCTGCTCTGAAGGTGGGATTCCTCTCTAAATATCACCCTGAATACTCATGAGAAAATGTAGATGTTATTCTAGAAACTTTCCTTCTCCAACAAGTACTCTGTCAAACAAATAAGACTTTCCAACGACAATCTCATACATGACAGAGATCCTTTCCAAATTTCCCTCTCTAGGCATTTCTTTGAGAATGCCTGTTTTACCAAAGTGTTTTTTGTGGAGTTATTTCTGATGAAGAACTTCTCTGTTTGTCTGTAGGATATTCTAGCCTGGTTTTGGATTCCACGGGTGCTAATCTTTTTGCTAACTGCACTGACGATAGTATCTACATGTTCAATATGACAAGTTTAAGGACCATTCCAGGTAAGCATGATATCTGTGGAAACAGCTGCAAAAAATACGTGTTACAGAGCATAGAAAGGTGAGTTTCTCCCTGTGACTTAGAGAAACCAGCTTGAACACTTAGGAAACCTATTCCGTTCTCTTATGTCTAAAGCTACCCAGGAGAGAAGGCACCTGTTAAAAGGGCTGTTCATATTTTGTGTTGAGCCATCCACATGAAATAAATAGCACAAAAACTTACATAAGTGCAGGTACTTGTTCACCCAGACTGAGACTAAAGGTAGTTTGCCTGTTGTCTGGTGAGGAATGGCTAGTGTCCAGCTGCTATCTTCCTGAAGCAAGTTTGAATCTTCTGCTTACTGGCAATCACCGATTTTTCAAGCTCTTAGGTATGAATCCATGTAAAATGGTCATATTCAGGTATTTGAAGGTGTCTTTTAAATTTAGCTTCTCCCACAGTTTCTGGCAGAAAGCATCCCCAGCATACTGTGGAGATGCTTCAGCTTTTTACATTCCTTCAGCTCTGCACCTGTGACCGTTACGTTGACAAGACAGCCCACAGACTTTGGTGCACTAAGCTGCTATGTCATAGGCCAGTGGCTGCTTCTCAGAAAGCAGCAAAACTTGTTAGATGCATTCCAGCCAGGCACATGATTTAGTTTCCATTGCCTTTTCTCAGTCTCTCAGTTAATTGAAATTAAATGAACAATGTGTCCTTCTGTCTGCTCTTCAGGAAGGCAGTCTGGTGGGCAGGAACGCTTCCAGAGTCGAGAAGTGGTGCAAGTAGTAAATATTAATAGGTCAGTTGTTGAGGTTCACCCTGGGTGCCACCGCTGAGCCGTGGAAATACACCCACCGGCCTGTCCCCCCCGCGGGAGCGGGCTCTCTCCAAAGCACAGGGCATCCCGCCCTCGGCCTCCTCATGGAGCTCTTGCCTTCTGTGTGCAGCTGATAAAACCCAGCAAGCAATCTCGGTTCATCCAGCTGGATGAGACACGTGCGGCTCCTCGGTGAGCCGCTGTTCCCGCAGAGGGCAGCGCCTGCCCGCCGGTCGGGGCCTCTCTCCTCGCTCGCTGGCTTTCATCCCGCTTGCGGCCGCGCTTATCCGGCGTGTAGCCAGCTTTAGGTTGCAGGGGGACGTGAGGAAATCCTCAGCGTAACGGGACTTGCCCGTAGGTCTGGCTTAGGAAAGGACTCGCTGTCCTGTAACCGCTGCGCTGAGAGCTGCGGGTAAAATCCAAGGGGTCTCGCAACTTTTCAAAGACTGCCAAAGGCAGTCACCTTGTCCTCTGGTGTGTGGGTCGCCTCCTTCGCCAAAAACACTATTAAAACAGGGCTGGTCAAGGGGGTGCCAGCCCTGCCCGGCACTACATGGGGAAACTCACCCTTTCTGCCCCGATAAGAGGACGGGACGTAGTGCAGCCGAGTACCTTAGATCCACACTCAGCTACCGTGCCGGCTGCTGGCTCCTTCGGCCCTCGCGATAGGGGAAACGGCAGCCATTCGGGGCGATGGTTTCAAGCCTTTAGCAAACGCTACTGAGGCTTTAAATATAGGCAACCAGTGAGCGTCCTGACACAATGCAAGTTTTGCTGGCGAAATGAAGATGCTGGCAGCAGGAGGAAGGAGCAACAAGCGCCTTCATTGCCACCTGGGTGGAAGAAGGCCCTTGCTGTGCTTTCTGTGCGACTGCCCCTCTTAACGTAGCAGGGCTGGTGATGGCGGGTGAGGGAGGAAGAGACAAGGAGCCATAACCAGAGCAGTGGGGCAGCCCAGGTGATGTCTCGGCCTGCTTGTGACATGGGTGAAGCGAAAGCTTTAATGAAACTGCCACTGCTTCCTAATGCTGCGGAGGGAGCTGTTCAGGTAAACCTGCTTCGTCTGAGAAGCCTGAAGGGTTCCAGTTGAATAATAAAGACTTCCTGCCCCAGATCCCCAGAGTGAGGGAGCAGCGCAACCACTTTCTCCAGAGGATATGTGGCCAGGCAGGAAAAGCCTGTAAGATCGGCCCTGCTTGCGCAACCGACTCCATGGTGGTGCATTGAGTGTGGCTTTTATTTTCTTTTTTTTTCTTTTCTCCTCTCAGTGGCGGTTTTCAGCGGGCACCAGAATTCAACCTTTTACATCAAATCCAGCACCAGCCCAGACGACCAGTTCCTGGTCAGTGGCTCAAGTGACTGCAATGCATACATCTGGAAGGTGAGGCGACGGGGAGAGACCCAAGCGCGCAACCCAGAGCTGCTCCGCTCTTTCATTTCATTTGCTTTTCATGTTCACGTAGAACACTCCCTGCCTCCCACTCCTACTTACAGCAGCGTGGGGTTAGCTCCTGGCATGTTGTGCCCAGAGCGTGTTGCTGTCAAGGCTAGATGTAACTGTTTAATGTAAAACAGAGCTAACCTCCTGCCATCAATACATCTCTCATCACTGCTGCTTATTGCCAGTTGCTGATCTTAATCTGGTTTTAATGGGCATTAAAATCCTCTTTCAGTCCTGGTGATTCAGCCAGCTATGACAAGTAGACAGACAGTTCTCCGTTCATATTTAGCAATGGAGCACAATAACAGAAACATAACAATTTAATTGTTTTAAAGGGCACTTTTTCCCCCCACTTGCCCTTTTTCCAGCTGTTGCTTCAGACATAGCTTTTTCTCATGCTTAATTTACAGTAGTTAAAGCCTTTGTATTACAGCAAGGGCTCAGCCAGAGCCTTCAGCAAAATTCCAAAGTCTGACAGCCGAGAGGCTTCGTCACTTTGCATCTTGTGCTGACGTGTAGGAAACACAAATGTCACCAAGTTAATAGCAGGGACCTCAGAATAAGGCGTGCATCAAGTTCTGCTGTCCATACTTGACAGCCATATGGGACGAGAGTGGATTTTGTACCTGAAGTACAATAGACAGAAACCACAGGTGACTGCTTATTTCAGGTCTGGGGCAATTTTTAAGGAATGCTGACTTGTTTACCCCTTTCATGGTGAGTTTGAAAGTAAAATACAAACCTTTGAGAGCAGAGGGCCAACCTGCTGTGATTGTGGTTTGAGCATGCATTCTCTTGGATTTGGAGAACACTTGTAAGCAGCTAGGTTGCTTACAGAGAAGTAGCAGGAGTGCAGTAGCATGACTACTCCCCTGCCAAGTGGTGTAATTTTAACCTTCCTCGTGTTCTGTGCGAGTTCAGCAAAAATACCTGTGCAAACATGGGTCACCCATCCTGTGTTCACATGTTTTGATACCTTCTTGGAACGCAGGCTGGGACTGGGTTGAGAGCATTCAAGGATGTCATTACATTTCAAAGTTTAAGCATTTAAGCACCTTTAAAATGCGTTCGTGTACAGAAGGCTTCTGTTGCTATCACATGTGGGTGACAGACAGTATTGCGTATTTATTAAATAAATCATCAGATGATTACTTTTATTTTAATCCCATAGTCATGTTAGAAAGTGGGATTTCCAGCAAAACTGTCTCTTTCGAGATCTGTCATATCCAGAGGCTTCTTAATTTGTTTTAAATGTTGGCAGATTTTACTGACTCTGAAACATATGTATCTTTTCTTGGGATGAGGACTTACTATGCTGTGAAAAAAACATGGTTGGATATTGCATGAGCAATTAACAGGTAGTGTGGGAAAGAACCTAATGAACAGTGCTAGCTTTCCATATTTAGAGAGGAATGAAAGGCAGAGCAAGACCTTGTTGAGGAATGAAAGGCAGAGCAAGACATTGTCCACTCAGATTATTTCTTTGAGAAACTTTTGCAGCAGTGCTAAGTTGTGTTTGGGTTAGCAATTCCCAAGGAATACTGTGGCTAGAAGTTATTGCTGACAAGGATGCTGTTTCAGTCTGTTTCCATATATAAATCACTTCCAAGCAATGAACACTCACTTTATTGTGTTCATGTTTTTTTTAATTACTAGTTCGTTGATTAATTAACTGACTCTTGAGCAGCCCTAAGATTATAAAAGCCAGAGAGCAGAGAGGTTTCTGTCTACAAAGATGGTACCTAGCCAAGCTACCTTCCTGGTAATAAAAAGATATCTTTCATAGATGTATACCTCCATAGTTCTATTGTCCTTTGAATCCTCTGGTACAGACCACTCTGAGGTGACCATATGAAGTTACACTTTGGTCTGTCCCAACATTGGAATTTAAATGTTTCTGTATAGTATGGTGCATAAAACTATATACAGCATTTTATGCTGAATCTTAAAGATGGATACAACAGCTGTTTCAGTGAGTAGAGTAACTAATGAAGTCTCATTTCCTAGGTTTCTCTTTTTAACCTTTCCACAATAGCTCCAACTTCCCCACCAATATCCTGTCAAATCAGGCAAAAAGCAGCATGTGCTCTGGCTAATCCTGACTTAACATGCGCAGACTGGCCAGCTGTCTTCTGCCAAACACAGTAGACACAGCTATAACTATGCATCCTCCTTTAGTTCACAATAATATAAGTTGGTTTAATTTACACTACTATGGTGTAAAACCAGTGTGTCCCAGCAAGAATAATTCTCTTCCTCTGCTTTCCTTTCAGCAATCAGTGGCTACTAGACCACTATTGTGTCTGTTATGTGTGTATAGCAAGACCCCTATTAAATGTAAACGAAGGTGTTCTCTGCACCTAGTTCTCCTGTTGTTTATTCCCTAAATAGGGATTTAGTTTCCATGGTATTGCATGTTTTGGCAGAGAAATGAATACTCTGACCGAGGCATTTAGTGGATATTTAGTCAAGTGATTGCCTCTGCTATGCCAGAGAAAAAAAAGCAGCCTGTTAAGATGAACCTGTTTGTATCAGAACAACTATTAAGACCTGAAGCTGGATATTCAATTGTGGTTTTGCAGGCTGTTGTAGGAGGTGATCCACAAGAGAAAAACTTGTGTGTAAATCAGAAGCCTTCCCCGATGTCTTGCATCTTCCTTTGAAATCTGTATGTAATGTCTACTCCTTTGCCCACATACTAAAGGATCTGTTCATTCACTTAGTCGTTTATGCAAATCTCCTTGATAAATCTCCCTTATAATGTCACATCAATAATGGTGACTCATAGCTGTAGAAAGTATTGCCCACTGAAAGCATGCAAAACTTGGATATAATCTCTGTGTGTGTGTATGCGTGTGTGTTTTCCTTGGGCCATTTAATGCTAGCTTCAGCTATATCCGTCGCTTACGTGAGCTGTAGTCGAAGATTAATAGTAATACTGTAGAACAGGAGAAAGATTTTTGTGAAGGGTGTAAGAGAAATGGAGATCAGTTTAATGAGCACGAATGATTTAGAGAGCTTTTTTATGAACTCTTAAGAAGGTCTGTGGTCCAGCTGCTTGGTTGGAGGAGGTACAGGCACTTGGCAGTCACACAAATGCCAGTTCTGAAGCCAGTGAAGGTTCATCTATAGGATTTTGTTGGTAGCAGTTTTATTTTTTTAATAAACCATTGACCTGTGATTGGGACATTTGTAAAACAGCAGCAGAATATGTTTGCCTATCCTGATCCTGGTATGAGCTCCCCAAACCTTTATGCATCTTACCTAGAACAGGTAGAGGTACTTAATATATTAAAATGCTTGTGTTGTGTTTTGGGCTGACAACTCTGGAGGCAGAAATCCTGTGTGTAGCAGGAATTGAACAAGTGTTTCCAGGCATATCAGTACATCTCGGTACTGACCAGCTGCTTCACTTCTAGAAATGAAACATGAACTTATTCTTAGGGCTCCATCAGTTGTTGCCTCATGATGACAGGCATCTGATTTATCTGTCTCATTTAGGAAAGATGGAAAGTATTCACATGCTTTACAGGTGGGCTGTGGGGTCTTTTCTTAGTGGTGTATATTAGGCTGCAGGGCTTCTGATTGTATATTTGTTTTTCTATGGAATTTTTAAGGTTTCTGAGCCCAGCCTTCCTCCACGTATACTCCTTGGTCACTCTCAAGAAGTTACCTCCATTGCTTGGTGTCCTTCAGACTTCACTAAGGTTTGTTTTCTGGAAAACTGTCTTTCCTGTGAAACAATAGACATGATGTGGCAACATCTGCTTTTCAAAATTACAGCAGTATTTTTTTGGGGGGGAGGAAATTTTTAGTCAATAATTTCTAAAAATGTTCATTTGGGGGGGGGCAGTAGACCAAGCTTGTCATGTGAGTACAATGTATCAGAACATTTTCATTCTTTTCAAATAATTTAGGCTATTTGATAAGACCTAGGAAATTGCAAATGAACGAAGACCTCTCCTGATGAGAGCCTGTGGCGCTACCTGTAAGAGACAAAACTGTGAAACCATTTAATCAGGGCTTTCATAAGCCACAAGCTTGTTTTGTGGTTCAATACGTACAGCTTCCTTACCTGTCTGACCATTGATACATCTGCTAGTCTTGTACAGAGGGGCAAGAAGGTTTGAATGCCCTTTAAAAAACATGTGGACTCTCTTCATTGTGACCTTTTTTCAAAATCCGAGCTGTTTTCATGACATATTTGTGTGTACACCCAAAAACCTACAGTGAAATTGGGTCAGTACTTACGTACCGGGTATCACTAAAAGGAAGAGAACTGCAGTAGGAGGTTGGTTCAAATGATTGGCCTAGCTCAAAATGAGAAATAACCCTCAAAAATCTGAGACAGTGTCCTAATAATAGCCAGAATTTCTTTCATCCCACAGTATTAAGCAAGACAGCCACTTACCCTAGCTTGCACTATAGCACTGGGTCTCAGAAAAGCGTTGCCATGCAGGAGAGTGGGAGTCTTGCAGGCAAACAGGAGGAATTGTTCTCATTGTGTAAGATGCACACAAATATGAAAATTAGTATTTTAGATGATGAAATCTGTGATCTAGAGGTAACCCAGCATCCTGATCATGATGTGTTGGAAAGGCAGACCCAATACAGCCTTTAAAGTCATTACTAACACAGGTAGGAAATAGTCAGATGCTGTATAGATGCCAAAGCATGAAGAAAAGTGGAAAATGTGGTGCTAAGACAGGTCAGGAAGCTGCCTGGAGTGATTTGAGAGGCAAAGTTGCTTTCTGTAGGGACAATATTGGTGTCACAGAGGTCAGAGTAGAGGCACTTTCCCATCCAGATTACTATGAACTTTGGCCACAGCATTTCCTTTTTCTTGCTGCTGATTCCCATGTGAGTCACCAGCTAATCTGTCTGAAGAGAGCCATAAAATGTGGGCTAGGTAGGTTCTGCTGCTTCTTCAGATGAGATTCCACAGATCCTTTTGGAGCGCGTGATGCTGCGGCAGGAATCTAGACCAATGTTTCTAGCAGAGTTGGTTTCTCTGCCAGACATTGCTGACATCTGACTCTGAAGAGATAGCGCTTAAGGCCAGTGCACCAGGCTTCCAATGTCACCTTCTCAGTGTGTTGCAAACGTTCATCCCCAAGCAGAAAAGGTCCTGAGTAACAGAGACAGACCTAGATACAGGTGCAAAAAGCAGCATGGCTGCTTTTGTCTACCAAGTGATTGAAATCTCAAAATATGCCCTGGCCCTTCCTGAGCAGACTGGTGTCTGTTACAGAGCTATGCAAGGCAAACGGTTACCGGTGACTGAGATTTCTCTAGCAGAAAGACATGAACGCAGCAGTCTTGCCCACTTTAAAACAAATACTGCTGTCTGGTACAGTAATGAAACAGACTTGGGTTGTTTTGTTTGTTTTATGGGGAAGTCTTGTACCCCCTCAACCAGGCAGGCTTCACCTTCATTTGTATTAGCATGGTGTGTCGGGTGTAGCTGTTCTAGTTGACTTGGCCAGTGATCCATAGGATGTGCCCTGGTTACTCCAACAAACTAATTTACACTGTAGATTGCCACGTGCTCCGATGACAACACTGTGAGGATTTGGCGCTTACGACGTCGTCCTGAGGAGGAAAAATCAGCATTCAGCAAAATGAAGTTGGTGGGCTGGGTCACTCAGAAGAAACCGGAAGAACAACGTGGAGCAGGTTAGGCCCCTGAGCTGAGATACCATGCTGTGCGACATGGCTTCTGAATTTTGGCTGTTCTCTGTACCAACAAAAGCCTTTGGCTCATCTTATTATTATTCTATTTTTTTCATATTAGGCAATAATTCATATAGCCAGACAAACACTTCTACCTGTAAATACTTCTGCCACCAACAAGACCAGCTGGCTGAAATAGCTTACAAGTATGCTGAAGTCTGTATGACCAGCCTGCAAAGCAAACATTCATTAATACAGCTTGTCGGGCAGCCAGATCTTCAGTGGGTATCAGCAGGGTTCAATAATTGAACAGCCAAAGGAGATGTCACATGTGCATGCACTGTAGCAACAAGTCACACTTTTTTTAATATCAAATAATAACTGAGAACGGTAAGATCATATGCTTTTTCCAGTTTGCTGGTTTACCCAGTAAAGGGCTGATGGCACGTATATAGCCTTGGAAATCTGAACTGCTTCCTCCTGCCCAGTAGCTGAATTCTGCATAGATTTCTTTGCTGCTGCTATCAATACTATATCTCTTTCTTCAGCTTCATACAGGGGTACTGTTTATACAGACAAATGCCACATAGTGAAAGTACTTCAAAAATGCATGTAGACAATCATGATGTGATCATAATGTTCCAGAATTAATCAGTAGCATTCATTTATTCACATGTCAAGGCTAGTTAACAAATGCAATACCTTTCTACAAAGCCTAGGCAACCAGACAAGCTATATGCAGCGTGCTGTCACAGCTAGCAAGCAGATCTGGGCTCTGTGGCAAAGCTACTCTCTGGACAGTATCATAGACCAGAAGACAGGAGCCCTGGATCATAGCACTACTTTGACTTGTCTGAAAATTGCATTTTGTTACAGTAGAGTAGGTGAAAGGAGAATATCCCCCCTAAAAGTGAAATAAGATGAGCGTCTCTGTAGAGTAGCTCTGAAACTAAGAATACAATAGCTTCCCAGCAACGGGTGGTGTGACTTCCTGTGTTCCACCTATCTTTTCGAGCCACCCTCCAACTGAATTTCACTTTGGCTAACACAAATAAAGGCTGAAGGTCTCCAAATCCCACTAATGGGATAACATTACCTCTAACCTTTTGCCAGTGAGTAACAGTCTTGCAGGAAGTTTGCAGGACAATAGCAGGGAGAGTGCCAGCTCTGCTCCGTAGCTGGTAAATGGTTTGTGCACACACTCTGCTTCAGAGAGGGCTCAAAAATCACTTTGTGTACTAGTTTCAGCAAAAGAGAAGTAAGCATAGGTCTAGTCCAGAAGCCTGAAACCTAAAGTAGCTTGTACACTAAAACTTTACAAGTCAGCTTTGGCAATTATACTAGAAAAATAACTTATTTCTCCTTGCTCTTGCTGCATTAAAGTAACACAGGAGGGAAGAGGAAGTACACAGACACTGCAAACACAACAGCAGGCTTCCTGCTGACATTGGCTCTTGAACACAAAGCACGTGCTGTTAGAATATAGGAGTTTTCTGCAGACTGATTCAGAGCTGGCAAGCTAATTACTATTTCAGACCTGCTGAGATGAGATCTAGGTAGTTCCCCAGCCATTTATGTGGAACAAATTGTGAGACTGAGGTTGTATATTGACTGTTGACCTATATCATCAAGTGTAGCAAGAACAGTTTGCTTTTCTTTGGAAATTATTTTTGTGGTTTCCCTAAGTTGCACTACTTTCTCTATGTTTTTGTGTAACCAAATTTCTGGAGCAGGCCTGTGCATGGACAATTTGTGACTTAAAGCTGGAGATTGATAATATCACTCTGGAATATTTGAGGCAGAGAAGGTAGGAAACATCTGAAATAACCTGCTTTGGAGTTATGCAGGTTGACTGCAGGTATTTACAATATTGTACTACATGCAATGGCAGCATGAATGGAAAAAGCTTGGAACTGGCTTAGTAGAAGCCTGAATAATGCCTGCAGTCTTACAAACAAGCCTGATCTTTGAACTGAACTGAACTTTATCTCAAGTTTGGGGATGTTTCTCAAGTTTGGGTTTGGTCTTGCCGTGACACCCATCCAACTCTCAGGATAGAGAGTTATCCACTCTAGACTTCTATATTAGCACCGTCCTAATGAAGTGCTTTATAGTACAGTGCTAATGCTGAGAATTAGGAGTTCAGATTAAACCCCTGGTATACAGAAAATGTTTAGAGCTCTTGTGCTCAGCAGTAGAAATGTGTAGAGTAACTAAGGTGCTATCCTATTTAATTGCCTCACTGCAAGTTAGATGAATGAGAAAGCAGGCACCTAACAAACTCGCTAAATGTGTTCTCTGTTGGAGGGTGCCAGAAATATAAAAAAAAAAAAATTAAACACACCCCCCCCCCAATATTGCTGCAGACCAAGATCTTTGCTATATATGATTCCCGCTGTTACTAGTGAGGTCGTTATGCTCCTATGTATGACTACTGTTTTAAGATGCTGGGTATTCAGAACCTCTTTTTTAAAAGCAGGGGTGGTTAGTGAGCTCAAAAGCGACTGTGAAATACCTGTTTGGGAATCATTTGTTTTAAAGAAATCACTTACTACAGTGACAGATTTTATTTTCTCTGGAGTTTACATCCTTGTTCAGGAGGTAAAGAATTTCTCACATTTCCCTGGGTGTGGTAAATAACTACTGTCTTCATACTAATATAACATCACAGAAAATCCTCCAGCAAAAAGACAAGAGAATGAAAGTATGTCCTTTCCTGTTCTCACTCTTTTTTTTTTCATCTTTAAAATATGCAACTATTAACGCCTGACTAGGAGCATTATTCATATGGTAGGGCATTATAGCATAAGGCTTCCTTGGTATTGTAGTTAGCCGTGGAACCTGCTTATAGTACTTTTGTCCCTCAACTCACTTATGCGACCATTAAAGATGGTAGTGCAGGTGGGGACCAGTCTTGCTCTCAGGCAGCATCTCAGTACAGAGCTATCTGGACTGAGCTACTGCAAGGCTTCCAGCAAGGCTAGATAAACTCAGAAGAGTCAAGATCTGTTTTGTCTGTCTGTCAGCCCCTTGGGTGTAGCTCCTGTAAGAGTGCTCACTGCAGAAGGGATAGACATCAGATGTTACACAAACATATTGTATTATACTTATCAATATGATACAGGATTTTACATAGGACTTGTCCCAGTTTAGCTGAAATTAGAGGGATTTATGCAACCTCTTAATTCAAAAGAGTATGTCTGAGAAGCGGGGTCAGCACTGAATTCGTCTCCTAGTTGGACGGGGTGTTTATAAAAGCACTGTCTTTAATCTGCTGTTCTGTGTTCCTCATCAGATTACTTATTTCTCCCCTATCAGGACCGCCAGCCAGCCCACAGAGTACTCCTGCCAAGGCCTTCACAGTGGGCAGCCCGTGCATTTCCTCGCCACGGCCGGCTGCCTGTGCTCCCATTTATTCTGGAGACCTTCCCCTGTCTACAAACACTCCGACAGGTGCTCTGAAAACCCAGACAGCTGCAGCCTGCACCCCAGCCAAGCAGAGTGGAGCCAGCCCATGTGCTTCTCCCAAACTGATGCCTTCCTCCAAAATGTCCATTAAACATTGGGTTACAAGGACTCCATGCTCTTCTCCTCCAGAAATGGGGAAAAAGGCTCCTTCTCCTAGAAAAGCCCTGGCAGAAGTCACCCAAGGTCTCCTAGAAGTTACTTGCCCTCCTAAAGCCCCACACACGCTGTTTGAAAAACGTGCCAAGAGAAGGCTTGACTGCAGCAAGGAGGACGATGCGGGGCAGAAGTGTCTGCAGGCCTGTAGCTGTGTGACTGAACTGGACCATGCGGCTAAGAAATCCAAGCTGAATTTATGTCACTTGGCTGCAGACCAAAAAGCTTGTGATGAAGGCTCTCTCAGCCTGTCTGACTTGGATAATGACCACGAAGGCTCCAGCTGCAGCCCAAAAGAGCCTTCCTTTCCTGGAAGCCATGTTAATCCATCGGGCGTTCAGACTCTCCCCCATCTTTTCAGATCTCCATGCAGGAAAGACACTGAAGTAGTAGATAAAGAGAATAGTTCACCTGAAAGAAAAAATTGGTTGTCTGCTCTGGGAGAGAAGCTCCGGACTGGCAGAGCTGACAGCCAGAGCGCATCAAACAGCCCACCGTCATCTTGCAGTCCCGGTGCCAAACGACAAGAGGCTGTGGCAGCAGCCACTTCGCTGAAAACTGTAAGTAGGATGGTCAGTGACAGTGGTCATGAAAGAAGTTATCCCTAGCTGCCACTCTCCCCTTATTTGTTCTCTCCTGCTCAGGCATTCAAAGAATTATTTGATCCCTTTGATTATGGACAAAAGGGATAATTTCTGGTCTAATAAGCCAGATACATTAATGTTGTTACCTACTAATCCCCTCCATGCAGGAAGAGAATTTTTAGGATGTTGATGTCCCTCACTTTAAAGGAACTTAGGGCACACAGGAGCTCAGAGATCCTCCCAGTTCCCAGTCGGGTGTTCAAAGGATGGAGCCATCATCTGAAATAAAGCTCTACTCTGAGAAGCACAATAATGACAGCACCTTTCCTGGCAGATCTACTGTTTATGTGTTCACCATCACATCTGCCTGTTTATGTTACTGGAAAGCCACTTCAGCATTGGAAGAAAGAGCTAAATTTTATTCTAGCTCAGGTAGCAACAGAATTTGTTATCCATGTTAAAACCATGGGGCTAAATAATGCCTTCAGTTCCTTCAACTGAAAACTAGTAGAAAACAAAGGAATTGAAAAAGAGTCAGAGGACAGGACTTGACCTACATAATCCTACTTTTGATGTACAAGAAGGCTGGCACAGAGCTCATCCTAGGATCTGAAAGTTAAGCTTATAAAGCAGCTAAAAAAGTTGGTGTGAGGGCATGAGGGTTTAACATGCAAACTGAGAAACGATAATTACATTCTTTTAAAACAAACTGAACTCAACCCGTGTCTGAAACTGGACTCTGAGTCCTACAGTGTCTTCAACCAAGTCTTACTTCAGTAAATGTTAGGTAAATTTTCACTTATCAAATTTTAGTTGTACTCTCAATTGAATATCTAATGCTAGAAGTTGTTGCCATCATTAAGGCTTATTTTGGTAAAGTATCTCATGTCTTACCTGATTTCACCTCTTCCAGCACTTCTATCAGATGTGAAGTGGGCAAGCCACCACTCCTTAAGTTACGCATAGCAGCTGAACTCTTCATGTTGTGGTTGTACCAAGAAATCTTGGTTATAGTAAACCTACAACTACTTGTGCTTTATGCTGTGCATGTTTAAACACAAGACAGAAAGATTTGCCCTGGAGAAAGGTTACTATAGAACAATTACCTTTTCTGCCCAGTAAGCTCTAGTTCAGATTTCAGGATGCTCCTGTGTTGTGCTTGAAGCCTGAGGAGGTGCCTGGAATACCAGCAGCATTCATTGATCTGCTACATCTTGGAAATCTGCAGCCCTCTTACCTGCTGTAGGGAAGCTGAAACTGCAGCCAGAGTGCTTTTCATATGGCAGTAAGACAACCCTAGGTTTTAGCCAGTGTTTCCTCTAGGTAGTAAGCCTCTTATCTGTGAGACAAACAGATTATAGTAAAGAGCCTTTCATTTACTATCTTATTTGGCAAGCTATCAAACTGGAGCAGTGATGGAGGGCGACTTTAAGACTCCTGCAGCATATGAACTGTTAACCTAGAAATGTTTCTTGGTTTTTGGTTTGGTTTTTTTTTCCCCCTAGGCTGCAACCACTTCAGTTTCCATGAGGAAAATCTGCACATACTTCCACAGAAAGCCACAGAATGACTGAAGCAGCACATGGCACCTGATGGATGTTGACACTGTGATATCAAGAGAAGATTTAGCAATGCTGACAATGATGCACCAGCATTACACAGTTTGTTGTCAGACATTCATAAACTTGGGGTTTTATTTTCCTGTTTTTAAAGCTGTTAACACTTGAAGTCAGCTGAGCGTGGAAAATTTACACAATACTTACAGATACTCATGATCTCTTACTGACTTCAGATGATGGATTTTTTTATAAAGAAAAATGGAATATTTTTTATATGGCAACTGTTATAGGCCAGAGAGCAACAGCTCTGCTGTGCATTATTGACAGGCACATATAGCTTGTCAGTTTATGTTACTAATCTGCTGTTGAAACTTCCTCTACATAAGAATAACGTGTAAATCATTACACCCTCCTGAAAAGCAAGTGTTGGAATGTGTGTAGAGGAACTTACTGGAGGTAGATCTGAGCTACTTTGTGCTGAATGGCATTTCTACACTTATTCCTCTAGTACCACAATGACTACCTGCTTTCAGCAGGGAAGTTATGAATGCGTTAAGTAAATATAAAAGACTTTTAAACACCCTGTGTCCATCCAGTGGTGATTATAGTCTAAGAGGAGACAAAGTATAATCAAGTACATAATGCCTGTACTCCTCTTGCTATCCTCTTGCTTCTCCCAGTCTGAAAACTTCTGTATTTGCCAACATAGCTGGCTCTTGAACCATCAGCACTACAGCTGTTGAGGCCAACAGCTTGTCACTTCTCTGAAATAAAATACTGGCAAGGTGTGTTAGAAAAATTAGTTTCATCCATCCCAAATAGGCATCCCATAACAGCCGGTTGCTCAATCACCTCTTACAGATTCAGCCTGTAGCAAAGGCATTAATAACTGCTTATAACATAACTTCATAACACTTTTTAATACAGTACCTATAAAATAATAGCTTGTAAATTGCGGGAGGGGCACTTGACATTTTAGAAAGCACTTGACAAGAGTTTACATATTAAGATTAAACGCTTTGCCATTGTGAGTCATCACTGATGCTGAAAGAACAAGGTCACTGAAATGAGATCACTGTCCTGCTGGCTAATGATACTAACTCCTCAGTCATGTTTTCCCCAGGGGGAGCTAGTAAAAGATCCGTATCTTAGGTTGGAGCATTTACTCTGTTGTCTGTTATAATAGTTCCTATGAACTTTAAAAAAAAACCCAAAAAACCCCAAACCTCTAAATCCCTATTAAGTTTTTCTACTGCAAAAGAATTGAGGTATTTGAAGGGGATGTGACCCAACTAACTCAAGTTTTCCATCTGAAATTTTCACACCTACTTTACAGTAGCATTGAATAGTACAGTAGCTGAAAGGGAGTAGGGGAAAACACGCTGGTTTGTATTTTATGTTGTAGATTGTATTTTGCAAGGAAATAAATTACTTGAGAGAAAATGGCTTTTGTGAAAAGTCTCTTACAGCTACAAAGCAAAAGTAAATGTGTAGCGTCCTTTTTAAAAAAAAGAAAAATAGTCATCCACAAGTTGCATCTTTTAGCAGGAGCACTTAGGTATGTATAGGGGCCAGAACAATTTTCTCCCGTTTACTGAATTGCAGGCCATCATCTCATGAGCTTTGAGGAGATGCCATTAGGGAAGTGGGAAAGGTAATGTAGTGCTTCAGGCATTTTTTTATAGTTATTGTTTAAAAAAAGTGGATTTTAAAAAAGTGATTATTTGAATAGATCTAGAATTTGGGGCAAAACAGGAATATAAAAAAATCTGTTAGTTTAATTTTAACCTACTTCTGGATATTGAGGTAGATGGAAGTAGTAGAAACCTAACCTAAAATAAGCAGGTTTGGGATTGAATTCCCAATGTCTTAATTTTAATTGTTAGAGCAGCTGTGTAGGGTACAACCTGCCTTGGCTACAGCCAGTTTTTCACAAAGGATTCTTCCATGCAGTTTGTAAATAACAGGTTGCAGAATAAGGAGATGTGGACCCTATTGAAGTACATGAGAGTCATCAGACATTTGAACAATAGGATTTCATGTTCCTCCACTTCTTTCACAATATTTCCTACTCCAGAAATGTTCTGCAGCCAAACCATTATCTCCTATATCTTGTAAATGGCTGCCTAGAGATGATTTACAGTAATGGGTTACCACTTGCATGAATAATACTGTGTGGGGATGTGAGATTTTCTCCTTTCAAATAGTACTTGTTTAGCGGAACAACTTGTTTTATGGACCACCAGGCATAATTTCTTTCATCTTAAGCTGATGTCAACCTGGTTCAGAGCCTAGGAGAATTAACTGAAACTTATCTTCTGTGTCCAACTACCTTGACCTTATCATGATCAAATCATGATTGCAAAAGCATAGAAGAAGAATTCCTGATACAAATAATTAGTCAAGTGGTTTAAGGTAAACAGTGCTGTCTTTACCCGAGAAACTTCCTGAACTAAGTGTTCAAAGAACTGAGCTCTTGTTTTGAGCCAGTAAGCTATACCTCTGAATTACCTTTCCTCCTAAAGGATTTACAGAAACTCTCTATTTCATGTTTTATAATCAAATTAACCCTTCTGAGATATTCCCAAATGCTATGTATATATGTAAATCCCACCTTATGTATCTTGCAGGTTTTTCCACTCAGATGATACTGCTTCCTGTTGTCTTGTCTCTGTCCTCACTGTTTACCCTCTACTTTGTTGGAAGTTATGCCTCTCACTGCTCAGCTCTGAGCAGCCAACCAGTTTAGTTTAATAGCAGTTTGACAGTGATTTGAGCTAACCTGGCTTGGCAAAACTGAAGGGGCACTCCCAGGATCTGTACAGATGCACGGTCAGCAAGCCTTGGCAAGCATTTCTTCTGGTAACAACACTGACTTAAGAATCTCTTGGGGAAGCTAACTACAAAGAAAACCAAAAATTTAATTGCCTCAGTTCCCTGACTCAGCTAAGGAAGTACTTCATTCCTTCACATTAAGGTGCTGCAGTAGTAGCTCCACTCATCTTAACACAAAGCAGTTCTGTGTCTTTCCTTCACCTCAAGGACTCAGCTTTATGATTTACTTCTCCCCTCTTGTCTAAAGAAGAATGGCTGGATCATTAGGTACAGTATCTTCAACCATCCATTTCTGTCCCATGCCTGAACTTTTTATTTGGCTCATAAATTACCTAACTCCCTGGTTGCCTCTTGAGTGCTCTCGTATTGTTGTGAGCATGGCAGAGGAGGAAATAGACACACAAATCTAAGCAGCAAAGGCTAAGCTAACCGAGTAGAGACGATCATTCTTACATCGACTTAACCTCTAAGTGTGACAAAATATCAGTATATTCTTGTTTGGTTGTGACAAAATATCAGTATATTCTTGTTTGGTTGGGGTTTTATCCTTCTAGTTTTAACATCATCATGATAAAATCTCAGTTTATTGTTCTATTCCTGTTCTTGCAAAAGGTGTTAAGTATCCAAAAACCAGTCCTACAGTCTGTAGGACTGTAAAGCCAGTTACACTGTATGCTGCAGCAACAGCAAAGTAGGCTGTGTTGACAGGAGTTCAGCAGATATTGTCGGAGTGTATTACTGAATTATTCAGTGTCACCATTATTTCTGTTCTGCTAATTTTCATGGATTTACTGATTAAGGAAGTGACAGTGTGTATCCTGTGAGATCAAGAGATCCACTGGATTCTTGAAAACAACATGACTGACATAAATGCAGTGAGCCCTGATTTGCTTGAATAGACTGATTTGCTGCAGGTAGTTGACAGCAAGGTGGTTATGTGAAAGTTTGAACTGTTGCGTCATAAGGAATCAGGTGTTTGTACACATGCAATTGTTTTAAGAAGCAGGACTGGAGAGACAAAGAGAAAGCTGATGATTGCAGAAGTAAGCAGGGGAAAAAATAATCAACCTAAGAATAAAACTAAAAGAACAAAGTACATTGCAGAAGAGATGCAACCAACAGGAGAAACTAAACTTCACAGAGTTGTTACGTACTTAGAAGAAAGAGTAGGGCTTGGGAGGCCTATGCTGCGCCTTCGTATCAGACTCCTATCTAAATACTCTGGTGGTTTTCCTCTGTGCAGTGCAACAGTTATCCATGCTTGCCAATTAACCCCGATTAAGAGAGGGTGTGAGTCTGAAGGCTGTTCCTGATCCTTCTGCGTGTGGGCACCTTTCTTCCACCTGGTCTGATTTAACCTAATCCACTCTTGGAAAGGAGTCAGTTTTGACAGAGTAGCCAGATCAACCAGAATAAGGTTTTCTTGTTTCAGAAAAAGCCTGCTTTTGCACAGGGTTGTTCAGAAGTGGCTATTCTGAAGCAACAGCTCTGCAGTAACTCCACCATGTAGGCGATCCTTCAAGAAAGTGATGGCAAGACTGCTGGGTGAGTGGTATTACATAAAACCAGGCATATTCTCAAGCACGAAGGCAGCAGGAAAACTTTTCTACATGAAAATTAATTTCTTCATTTTCTTGTCTCGGCACCCCCAGCCATACCAGGTAGCAAACAGCGGTGTTGCGAAGGGCTCCAGTGGTGCATAACACAACCTGTGGTTTGGCTGTTGACGCGCTGCTGCCTGTGCAAGGCTGAAGGAACTGCTCTTGCTGCTGCCTGGTGGCAGAGCCCTCGCCTTCCTGTCGAGTGAGAAAGACTTGCGCTCGCTTCCGGATTTGTACAAAATTGTGGTGCTCCGCTTTCCCACCACACACAGGCCCACGGTAATGGGCAGTATTTCCCACAGTGGCTGCATCCCCGGCCCCACGGGGTCTCTCAGGCTGTGCCTGCGTCCCTGCGCCTCTGCCAGTGTCAGCACAACCCTGCGTTGCGGGTCTGAGCGCAGCGCTGCATCACCCGTGCTGTCTCCCGCCACTTCTGTCCCTGTTGTTCCCCCCCGGCCCCTCGGGGTGGGCCTGTGGGTCCATGTTGTGGTTTAGCCCCAGCCAGCAGCTACGCACCACGCAGCCGCTCACTCACTCCCCCTGCCCCAATGGGATAGGGGAGAGAATCGGAGGAGTAAGAGTGAGAAACACTCCTGGGTTGAGATAAGAACAGTTTAATAATTGAAACAAAGTAAAATAGTAATGATAATAGTAACAATGTAATAATAATAATAATAATAATAATAATAACAATGTAATAATAATAATAATATACAAAGCAAGTGATGCACAATGCAATTGCTCACCACCCGCCAACCGATACCCAGACAGTTCCCGAGCAGCGATTGCTGCTCCCCGGCCAACCCCCCCCCCAGTTTCTATACTGAGCATGACGTCATATGGTATGGAATAGCCCTTTGGTCAGTTTGGATCAACTATTCTGGCTGTGCCCCCTCCCAGTTTCTTGTGCACCTGGCAGAGCATGGGAAGCTGAAAAGTCCTTGACTAGCATGAGCAGTACTTAGCAACAACTGAAACATCAGCGTGTTATCAACATTCTTCTCCTACTAAATCCAAAACACAGCACTATGCCTGCTACTAGGAAGAAAATTAACTCTATCCCAGCTGAAACCAGGACAGTCCCCCGCTGCACTCACACAGCCAAAGTGCTCAGAAAAGCATGTTCTGGCTGCGCTTTTATCTGCTTGCTGTGCACCCAGCAGGGGCACCACCTTGGGGCCACCCCTACCAAAGAACGTGCGTGCAGCCTCCTTTTTCATTTTCTCCCTGGGAGGTGGAGACGAGTGAGTTTTAAACATAATGCTGCGAGTTCAATGCTGCTAAGCAGAGCTTGTCTGATTGCAGATGCAGCTGGAGCTCCTGGCTTAGTCCCGGCACAAGTGAGTTAAGGACAAAAGGTCTTCATTGCTCTTATGCAAAGAGACAATTCCTATGGCAGCTGAGGGCAGCATTAGTATTCCTGCCTTGGCTAGTCTGGCAGCAAGGCGGCAAACTTGATATTAACTGTGGCACAATGACTGGTTTTTATGGGCCTTTTCTTATTATATATCACAGGTAGCCAACCAAGTGGCTCTTTATCCTAATTTCCTTGGGGTACCCGCTCTCCTATCTGCTCCAGCAATGGGACTTATTTTTTTCTTGAGTTGGTGGTGTTTTTGTTAAGAGCCGCAGGTAGGTTCCCTGCCTGGCTCATTTGTTGTCATGTTGTAATGCTGTATTGGTTTGTTTTTCAGCTGACCAAAGTTCCTCTTAAACTCAAGTCATACGTGTTTACAAATACTTTACTGTGTAATATACTAAAGCTTTTTCCCAGTGTTTGAGCAGGACCGTAGATTTGGAGCTGAGACACTTCCACGTTATATGCATTAGGAAACTGTTACCCTAAATGAGTAATGGAAATTACTTCTGCTCCAGGAAGCAAAATGATGCTGAGTGAAAGAGACAAAGAGAGAAGATGGTTTATATGGAAACAAGAGTATATTCCCCTTTGCCCAGGCCCGCCAAAATGCTTCCTCCCCTTCCCCCTCGTCATGTGTCTCACCACAGCACAAGGGTGTGCCAGAACATGTTCCCACAACCTTTCAACCCATTCAGCGCAGCCTGCAACTTTCCTGGCTATTTTTGTGTATTCCACTCAATGATTAAGTACCGAGGACTGTGATAATACATCCTTTCACCAACAGCGCCCAGCAGAATGCAGTCTCAGCTGCTCATGGACTGCTTTTCCAGTTACTCTTCCTAAAAACTGGATTATCAACAGATTACCCTTCTGATCATAAGGGCGTAAACTTGAAGATGTGTTGTTCCTGGCCAGGACTCCGGCTCTTAGTAATCAAGTATTATTCTTGTTGGCAATATGATTTCTGCATCTAACCAAAGCCCTTTGCAGGCTGCCTTTGCCTATTATGAACGAAGTGGCTCATGTGCTGCTGAAGATTAACCACCTCTGGGTCAAAACAGGGCAGCTATTTAATTATACAAAGCTAGAGCACACAGTGGTTTCCTGAACACCTACGGTTGTATAGCGGTATCTTAGCTTTGCTTCAACTTCTTAGTCTAGTTACCAAATATGCTATAACACTGCTAATGATTTAGCCTTTGTAGAAAAGCTCCTTCCTGCTCTGACATTGGCCAGTTTTTTCATTGCTCAACAACACTTGGGTGTTGCGAACCCCACTACCGTAGCAAGATCAGTTCAATCTCACATTGACCAGGTGTAAGAGTTACCGCCAAATCACTGTTGCTTGATGAACTTGTCAACACCAAAACAGAGTCTCCCATTTTGGGTTGAGGCACTGAGATACAGCACAAATAAACCATCACAATTGCTCCTGCAATATCAACAGACAGCGACCAAGGCACAACACATCCATCATGACTGATGGGCAGCCCACTGACAGCTGACAACCCAAATCACCTGTTTCACATTGTATCCTGGTGAATTTTTAAAAAGACCAAAAAAACCCCAAAATGATAGCATTCCCATTGAACAGAGTAGGGGAACATCAGCCCAGCAATGTGGGCAGGACACGACGGGATCAGAAATCAGCACTTTTGGTTCCAACTTTCCCACCCGTCCTCAGGAGTGCCTGAATCCTTGAAGAGCCTTCATCCCCTGAGCTTCCAGGCAGGCTCTGCAGTGGCACCTGAACACAGGAGTTTGTCTTCCAAGGACCTTTGGCACCAGTGAACAATTCAACATTAAGGCCTACATCACTAAATAGAGCAGGGGTAATTGTAGGGAGCCAAAATTGGGATCTGACCCTGCCCAGACCTGCGGAGACAAGTGATTTTTCATGCTGAGATGACCTGCTAGGAACAGGGTCATGCAGAAGGGGAAAACACACCCCTGATGTGTTAACTCTGGGCCTGGGAGATGTATCTGCTGAGTCCCACAGGGCATCCAGGGGAAAGTCTCTATCCAGGAGCAGAAATGAGACTGTTTTGGGACCTACCAGCCACAGCTGATGTGAGTTGCACAAAGGGCCAGACTCCCACAGATATCAATCAGCCAGGCTCCACCGACACCGCAGCTCTGCTTGTTTATGCTAACGGAAGGTGTTGCCCACTGTGTTTCAGGTGTTAGATTCTAATTTGTATTTACTCTCTATCCCACTACAAGGCAAATCACACTCACTGTCAGGCTCTTGGCTGAAGAGGGCATTGTATTATGTCTCTGGTTTCATTTTAAAAAGTAAAAGCAAAACTTTAACTTAGTCCTTCCAAATTATGGTATGAAAATGCATGCCAAAACTGTGCTGTAAAAATATTTGGAATGCTAAAAATAGATTGGCATTTGAATAGCTGTTGAAAGGAGAAGCACTCCCAACCAAACCTGGCACGACCAAAGCTGTTTATTTTCCATACACTTATTTCCAAACATGTTCAGCATGCAGAGCCATCGTTTCCTCATAGGGTCTTTATAAGCCCGGGTACCACTGACGGCAGTTCCTAGTGTAACTGTAGCTGGGTTTCCACTGCTGTCACCTGCCTTCCTGGCCGGACGTCCAGTCTAGGCATTGTCGTCATCAAACTGGAAGCTTTTTTCACCAAAGGAAACTATGAAGGTTGAGTTAATGAGAACAAAAATCTCAACTCAGAAAAGACTAGCATCTTTGAATTGAAGCCTCTGATACTCCTCTCTATTATTTTAAAGGCAGAACTTACTGATTTATCAAATCGTAAGACAGATTAATGCATGAAAACCTTTGCTGCTCTCTCAGTGCCTTGCGTTGGTGCACTTGCACATTGCTCATTTTCCACCACTGAAGTTATGCTGTGGTGAATCAAACATTAATATGGAAGTCTTTGCAGCATCCTATCATGGCAAAATAATGATACCTTAGAAGCATTTTTTTCCCATCTCAACTGTAATACCAATGTATTTTTTATACCTCTACAATCAATATTAATCTTTAAATATGAGAGACCTACAGCACTTCTCATGAAAGCATTTCAAAAGGCCAGAGCATGGGGGAAGTAGAAGGCTCATGTACTGGAGGGGAATTGATGCCAAGAGGAGTGATGAAGACAGCGTTGTGTGAACCCAATGGAAAGGCAGAAAAGCAGGAGATAAATTATCTTATTTTATTCTTGTCTGATTTAAGCCTCAAACCATTTGTACCACATCATTAGCAAGAAAGAGATCTGCTGCCAGTACAGTTTGAACATCTTCTATGGTATTGTACATGACCGTATTTGTGTGCATGTTTCTAAATAAAATCTCCTTTGCAGCAGACTGCAACAGTCAGCTTCACACTTTTCCAAGGCAAAAAACTTCACCTTTGTTCTTTCTTGCTAGTATGCCTCACTTAAACTGAGCATGCCTTTTTGATGACTGCCCGAGGTGGTTTCTTTGTGTGCTAGGAGAATCATTTCAAAAGACTTACTTGTTCTAAAGTGCACCAGAGGAATGTGGGGAAGTGCACTGGCAAGGGAAAAGATAAACAGTGCAAACAAAAAAAAGCAGTTTAATCTTGCTCAGCTGTATCTCAGCTGCAATCCTACTTTCTCTGGGCAGCTTTGACACAATCACGATGCAAGCGGCCGGCTAGGAAGTGCAGTTTGCAGTAGCACCGTTAGAGAGACTGAAACACCCACAGAAGAAGAAAAGGTTTGCTCACTGGGCCATGGAGGACAACAAAACTTTCCTCTACCATAGTTGCAATTTGTTGGTAGCCTCTTACATTTCTGTATCTATCGCGTATAGCAGGAAGCTATGGTCTGCATTCAGACTTATCACAGATAATGATTTTTGCTTAGCAAGCCTGTGGATGAGTCATTAGATCCCCCAACTCAAGCACGGTGTACGGCTTCATGCCACGCACACCTCGAGGAGCCAAGGCACCAGGGTGGCCATGTACCTGCAGATGTCCACAGGACAAGAGGCTTGAGTTGAACCCTGTTCTTGCCAGCAGCAAGTTCTCTGCAGGTTATTTGACATTTTTTGTGCTTGTTTTTCCTCCTTTGTAATGATGCTATTCCTCTCTATTTTATCTAATTCTGGTGCCATCTCCCACTTGCAAAATGTTTTAAAAATCATTGTGTAGAGGGACATCTACGGAGATGCACTTCACAGCTCTAGGGTAACTGGTGGAATGAGGAGAAAGTATATTGCCCCCCAAACCCAAACAGTTAATGTAACCACAGGCTTACTGTCTCAGAGCTGAGGATGCCAAAAAAAATGCTTCACAGCAAAGTCTCCTTCTTTCTGGCATCTCGCTGTGGCTGAGGGAGGGGAAACCCACGGAAGGATCACTGCAGTAGCACCTTTAAATAATATTTCATCCAATCACCATCTTAAGGCAACAAAAAGGAGTTTGCTTCACAGTATGATTTCTTTATGGTGGACATTTTATTATAGTGATTCAGGTTTGCTGAAGCTACCCAGAAAAACTCCTGTGGTCCAAATGAACAGGTGCTTAATCACTAAAAAAATCTCTTGCTCTTTGCATATTCTTGCTGGACTGCCACAAACCACCTGAAAAAGCAGGCTTGGGCCAGGGAATCCCTCTCCACAGCCCTTACCCATGGCAAGTCCTGTCCCGGCATTCTTGGGAGGCCATCTGGCTCCAGTGGGGTCCCTGCGGGTTGCCAAGCAGCGGTGTGAGCACTGCTGTGCCTGCACATTGGGCTTTGCTTTTATTCTCACTGCTATTACAAGAACCTACACTCTGACCAAAATAGGATGTTTCCTTCCACCAGCGTGGTGGCTTGAAAAAGCACGGACTTATTTCCGGAAAGCCCAGGGAGGTGAATGATTTGAAGTGCGTCACAGCTGATTAACAAAAATCCTTAAGTAAGAATAAGCCTCCCGTTTGAGCTACTTTGAAATAACCTTTAGCACAAATGTCTCTCTAGGCTCAGGATATGCGAATGCAAAGCAGACGGGTCTCAAGGGCTCTTTCCACTGCTCTCTTATACCTCCTCTTTATGTTTTTGTCGTGATGTATTTGCATTTAAAAGTAACAAAGGGAGAAAAATTACACCTTGTGGGAAGTTTAGCTCTGTTCACACGATCTGCTTTCTTATTTTAGCGTGATGCTTCCTGTATGCTCGGGGAGGTCAGTCGCTGTTTCTGGCAAAGTACATTCCCAGCAGAGAGGGGCACGCAGGAGAGAAGGGAGCGCAAGAATGAGCAGTTTCTGTATTAGTAGTTAAGTAGCCCTTGCCAGCACAAGAGGAGATACAGATTTGAAGGGAAGATTTTTTTCATGCAGGAATCTCCCTTCTTTCTGCCCCCCCTAAGAAGCTGGCAGAGCGAGCGCAGCATCTCTCGCTGCAAACCCGTGTCTCAGAGGTGCAGCTGTTGATTTCAAGCGTGAGGGTGAAAGGAAGGTTGCAGCCTCCTTGGCCTGCGACCTTCAGCTGCAATGGTACCACTGGAGAGAGCAGCATTTCGGCCCAGCTCTCCTCACCCCTTTCTGGAGGTGAAGCTCTGGGTAGTGCCCTGCTGCACCCAGAGGCACCCAGGAGACTGGGGAAGAGAAACACTGGGGAGCAGCAGAGCCCAGTGTCCTGTGCAGCTCCTCATCCCGTGTGCCATTTGGGTTCAGCAGCCTTTTGCAACATCCCTGTTTTCCGGTGGGAGAGCAGAGGACGTCCCTCTTCCCTCCTTCCTCCAGCACCACTGGGTGCGTTTCGGCTCCTCGGTGTGCGGACCGGGCTGGGAGCCGCTCCTGCTGAGGAGGCCTCCTCCCCACGCTACTGGCAGCAGCCGTGGTCATTCTTTCCATGTGATAAATATGGTAACAGAGTTTGCACAAGGTCAGAGCTGGAAATAAATTCCATTGCTCAAATAGGAGAGAGCTAAGTTTCATTCACTCACTGCTGTTCCAGCTCCGCGTCAACGCTGTTTGTTAAGTGACCTATTACGGGTGACATAGAGGCTGCCCTGGCAACTAAAGTCACTTACTATCTGTCCTGCAAGCTTGCAAAAGCACCTCGGGTACAGCTAGTGCCCAAGCATGCCGGCTGTGTTTGCTCCTGGATGGGCTGGCAGTGCTTGCACAGGCTATGCACGTTCAGGCAGCAATGAGGACAGAAAGCAGAAGGCTGGGCACAGCACGCTTAGGAGCTATAGGAGGGCTACCTGTGCATGGTGGTATGGACGCAAGCAAGGTGGCAAGGCCCTGGACTGAGATGCCTTTTCTGCATCCAGAGGTCTAGTGCTTGCCACCGGCACTGCTCTCCCAGGTGGAGCAAAGCCAGGAGCCCGGCACCATCACATGGTTGTTGCACTGCCCCGGCAGTATGTGCCCCATTCCCAAAAGGCTCGTCTTGGCTTGAGTGAGAAAATCCCTTTCCGTGCATCTGGAAGTTGCAAATAGGTCCAATTGCTTGCCAAAACCTAGCAGTTGGAGACTGTGCTAATAGATGCATAAAGACACAGAATTATGCATTACAGGCAGTTTTTTAAAAATCTGGCATTTCAACAGCCGTGAGCACTTGCCTTTGTGACTTAAAAAAGGGAGTAAAAGGACATCAAATATTCTATGTGTGGTGTATGTTAAATATGGCAATCGCATATTGAAGACCATTAATCTCTCTCTGCTACGCATTTTTCCCAGATCACATATAAAAGACTTATTTTGGAATACCTGAATTATGCAAGTGTTGCCCAGGTTAATAAATCATGGGCAAATCAACTGTCCACGTGTATAACAACCATTTGGTGAACATGAGAGAGGAAAAAATCTCATCTGACCATAGCTGATGGCCTTTACACAGTTCTGAGTAGGAGGTTACCTAACAAATGCATGGTTTATTTGAATGATGAGTCTGCCTCACATCTATGCACCAGTGTTTGAGATCTGCTCAGATTCGCCCCACAGTTGAAGTTAAATTAGTATATATACACATCTATGTCTGGTTGAACAGCCAAGAGTGTAATTTCAGGTAACGATGTTTTGATTAGGGGGAATACACCATGGAGTAATAAAACAGCTTTCTGTGCTGTTGGGCAATAGATCATATTGGACTATGTGAATTCAAAAATCTTAAAGCTGTACTGAGTGAAGGTGAATTAGGCTGCTTCATCTTCATGCTGGTTTGGGTACTCAAGAAAACCATTCTCCATCTTTGCTATCAAGAAGGTAGTCTAAGTGAAACAGAGGTCGCTCCTTCCTAAACCGTTCCTGTTCATCACTTTAATTTTGAGAATTCAGAGAATAATGTCATGCTTACACTTTGATTTATGGATCAAGAGGGAAAATGTGTTTTCAGGATGGAAGGTGGTATAATTTAGGTGAGGAAACTCTAACACTGAAAACTGACCTCTGAAATCTGATAGCTCGCCACTGTATGAATGTATAGCTACTGTAGTCTCAGTGTGCAGAAACAAGTTTTAAGACTCCAGAAAAACAAAGTAAATTACAGTCATTTCCAGTTCTCCTCACGTACATTACTAAATTTTTAATTGCCATCCATATGTGCACCACAATCAAAGATAATTCCTGCCCTAAGGAATTGACAAATCTGTTTAAAGACTGATGAAAGTATAATATATTACAGGTAGGCCACTTCCATGTTTTAAAAGTATCCAATTAAACTTGAAAACATACCTGCAGAATCATCTGGTACTTTGTATTTATACAGATACGACTTCTCTAATTGAATTAGGCGAGAATATGTATGCCCAGTGCACATCAGCAATACTTGCTGATAGGTTTGCGCTCTATTCCTTTAATACCTCTCTGGGAGCCCTCAGGCCAATTTGAAATCTGTACACTGTTTATTTTCATTTTAGGCAGGCTCCCTCAGTGACCACATCATTTGTTCACTGACAGCACACTTGAAAGGCTCTATCGCTCCAGTTTGTTTTTATTTACAGGCTATCCAAGATCTTCTCGGACGCCAAGGCGATAAGCATCACAGCAAGTTTGTAAAGCAGGCTAGCAGGGCTCACCTCTGATGAAGGTGGTAAGAGGGGAGGTGCTCAGGCTAGCTTGGGAGAGCATAAACAAAGTTATCTTCACGAGGAGTAAACAGAGCCATCTCTTGGCACGGAAAAAGGGTGGGAATTATGGCTGAATTAACTTTCTCCATCTGCATCGCTACGGACTTAATGCGTTTGTAGAATGAGTTTAAAGAGATGTTTGGATGTTTACAAAGACCTTTCTGCTGTTTTCTGTTCTAAATACATTCTCCTTTGAAATATTGAGCCTTGAGCCAAACGCTTAAGTCTTTAATGAGAATTTTTGCCTACATAACAAAATGAATAATGACTTCAGGTTTTGGCCCTGGATAAAAACAAATGTTCTTCCTGTGACAGAGAAAAATAATCCATTGATAAGAAGTATCTAAGTGGTCACTGACACAATAAATCATTTCATAAATCCCTGACCACCGATCTTTCAAATGCTTTGTAGTTTGAAACAGATACACTGCATGCTTTAGAAAGTCCTTAATTATGCACTTTTTCCAATACAAGTATTCAAACCTCTCATGTGACTAATACTTGTTTTTAAGACAAAGCCTTGAGAGGGGGCAGGGTTAGCTGGCCTACGGCGTGATGGCCATCTCCTGGGCAGATGTGCTGGAAGAGCAAAGGGCACTTCTGACACATCCGTCCACAGGCAGCAACAGCTTGGCTCTCCTCTTTGGATAATAGCACAAAAATATTCCTGTCACATCATTTACTTCAATAAATCATCCTCTCCCTCAGGACATATTGGGTGATATTACTGCTTTTATATAAAGCCTAGTCAATGCTGCTGACTCAAACAGTTCCCAGTTTGGTGTAGCAGCAAGATATCCTTACTGTTATCAGGACTTGGCCTATGCACATTATTGAAAGTTAAATGCCAGTAAGCTAGAGTACCACACTGCAACTTCTGTCAGTGGCTGCTCCTAGGGAATTATCTTGCCTACTGTTCTCTTTCAGCAACCTCTTCAGTGGGGAGTTTTTTCTCCTCCTGGATGCTGTATACCTATACAAATACAAGTGACCAGCAGAGGAGATCCCAGAGGAAAAATAATCCCAGAATAATCTGCTGAATTTGATTGCTTTAAGTTTGATATTCCATTCCCAACCTGCTTTAGCATCTCTGTCCTATGCCAGAACTGCTTCCTCTGTGTGGGTGAGGTAGAACAAGTACCTAAGTATTTCCTACAGGATATGGAGTGAGATGGATCCTGAAGATGCAGGGTAAGAGATGGGTCCACGAATCTCCTGGATGGGTCCACGAATCTCCTGGATAGCTTTGCGTTCATCAGCTCAGTGGTGCATCGTCTGGCCAGGAGCATGTGCGCTCTTTCAGGAACATGTACAAACCAATGGGAGATACAAAGAGGACAGCGCATTGGGACTGGCCAAGTTATGCAATACACTTCCCTTACTCAGATATTCAGATAGGGTCCACTGGGTGTTATCAAGGAAGACAATCAAACATTTCAACAGTCTAAAATCTACTCTTTTTTCCCCACATTACTGAAAAAAAAAAAGACAGATTAGAACTTATTTCTCTAAGCTAGGCTTGGGTCAGTAAACTTGATATATTCTTAAAGATGAGTTTTTAAAGATCAGTACCTCCCATCCATAAATTATCCTATTATCTCTGTGCAAGGTCTAGAATTTTAGTTACAAGGCATTTTTCTGACCAGGAGAACCAAGCTGATTTTTAAACAAAACTGAAAGAATTTATTTCTCAAATACACTGGCGAAAAATTAAAGGTGGGTAGCTATATTTGTGTAAAATTTGGAAACGCCACTATTCTTAAGTTGCCCCATTTGTTCACTCAGATGTTTCTTTCTCCCCACATATTCTGCAGTGGAACAAAGCTCTTATCTTGGATGTTTTAAATCCCACAAACCCACCAACAATGGAGTGCTCGGCCCTGTGACGTCTAAATTTCCTGCGTGGTTCAAACCCCTCATTAGTGAGATACCCTTTGTTACAGAGCAGCCACTTTTGAAGTTGCAAGAAATCCCTGTAAGCTGATGGGATACTTTTTTACATCACTGTTGAAATCTGCTGTTCTAACCTCCATCCCCAGGCAAACTCTGAGAGGTACGTATGGGACCGACTATACCTCCCCTCACGAGGTGCAATGCTTTGCACAGTCTGCTACAGCTCTGTGGTGTCCATGCAGCCGAGAGGGTCTCTCCAGCAGAACTGAAGCCTAAATGTCTTGTGTCAAGGAAGAAGCCTGACAAAGCCTTTAAAAAGGAGGACAGAGTACTTTTTTTTTGCATTATTTTTTCCCCTATGCTGCTGACCACAGCTTTACTCAAGAGTGTAAGGAAGGAAGTGAAGAAAGTGGGTCGCCATGCTCCCTCCTACCAACAACTTTCTGCAGCTCCTCAGGCTAGTGAGAAGGGGATCTTCTGAAACGTGCTATGGTAGGTAAACACAGCACTGGGTGTATCAAGGATATCGAGGGCAATATTAATCATATCCCAAGGTCTCTCTTTGCCTTTCTAGTTCAGACCCGATATGCAAACATCAGACATATCGACAAATAAATACGTTACATATCAGTGCCATGACTACGCTTCCAAATGGGGTGAAGCAGGATAGGACTTTGCTGAGTAGCTGCCCAAAGTTTTGTTTGTTTTATGAGCCAGCTTTAGCTGCACACAACTCACACTGATATAAGACTTACCTACTGTATGCCACAGCTAAATTAATTCCTTATCATGCTTATCAGCTAAGTAGTTTGCAGTTCTTTTTCTCCTGACTTAAGACACACTCATAGTCAGAGGGGAGCTGATGCACAGATGGCATTTTCTTCATCAGTGTTTCTGTTCCTTGAAGGGAAAGCAGTTTGTTGATTTTTTACAAAGAAATCCTGATGTTACCTGTTTTTCCACAGTAATGGAGTACATCTCTCTGCAGCCTTCCCACACATTTTTACGGCTCTGGGACAGGTATCTCTTCATCAGACCCCGCACAGCTAAACCCTTCCTGTGGGCAAGTGCCTCCCTTTCCACAAAGAGATTTAATTCCATCCTAAAAACTAATCAGGCACTGGCTTCCAATTAAACATCCATGCCCCCATCTTCAAAAGTTTTCACCTTGTGCTGCAAACCCCAATTTTCCTCGCTGCCAGCACTGCGAGTCCCAGGATGGTGCCTGCCAGCTTCCTGGTGGTCCTGACAGGGAAGAAAGAAATGGGGAGAGGTCTGTGAGGGTCTCCACAGCACTGGGTTCATTTCAGCTGTTCCCATTTTAAGTTCAAAGCCTTCTACATGGCAGCTGAATGGGAGGCTTTCCAAAATCTACAGGAGGCTGGGAAGGAATCCAGCATCACAAGGAGTATCCTGACGGAAACAGAAGAACTGGCAAATAAGCATATGTGAAACGTACCCCTTTTTGTCACAACCAGACACACTGTTTTCCCAACAAACATCCTACCCATTTGGAAAAGAACAGTTGCTACCTGTTTCTGTGGATATGAGCCTTGCTGCCCAGCCAAAGAGAGCTTAAAGCAAGCAATCCCTCCTCCCTATACATTACGCTGCTCCTACCTTTTGTTCCCTTTCCAGTGCTGCTACCGTTTTTTAACAGACAGTATTTTTCTAACATCCTAGACCTACAAACTATAGTAGTGTCATGCAAATGGGCTCGTTTGCAGGGATAAAGACTTACACAAGCACGAGTTTTATAGGACTGGGCCTTATATTTCTCCTTGAAGTCCTTGCAATGATTTCTCTCCTGCCAAATCCCTTTCTGTTTACATCCTGCTCTTACATTCAGACTCCATTTCCTGTGGCTTTGGTTTGGCTGGGGTTTGCACTCTTTTTTCCTTCTTAATCCTTCAACTTTCTTTTGCTGTGTTTTTTGCCTCTCAAGCTCATAATAGCGTTTCTGTAATCAGACTTCTGCATAGCACTGAAATGGCAACACTGTGGTCTGTATCAGAGCATTAGTTTGCAAGCATGGGACAAGGCAGAGAAAAACGCTCTGTGTCTAAATCCTACCATTTAAACTATTATAATGGACAATGTTTGGAGAAAGTCCTTTAAATTTTATTTTTTTTTTTTTAGAATTATGATATCTCAAATGTCACGCATGTTGCAGGCACAGACTTTGTAAGTCACAGATTTGCACTAAAATCAGTGCCTCCTCCACTTTCTTCATAAGCAGAGAGCCTGACTCTTTCCTGGTCTGCCCTTCCCTTTCTCCAGCGGCTGCAATAATACCAGTAGTATTTCAGAGGAGCAAGAGGCTCCTGCTTTGTGTGTATCAGTGAAAAGCCCAAGGACAGAGCAAGCCAGTGTTTCTGGCAGTGCAGCCACATGATAATTAAACAGCCCTGGTTACATATCCCTCAGTGCAGGAATGGCATACTTTCCTGGTGAGTTGGCAGAGGCAGGTAATAAAGCTTGCATGCTTACACGTCCATTATGAACAGACCTATTAAGAGCCTCTCCTCCCAAAGGAATGCTGTAGTATACATGGAAATGAGTCTGTGGTCACCCAGCATTTCGCAGGTATCCAGCTGCGCACTCAGCAGACACCGAGTACGCAAAGCCATACCGTGCCTCCCAGGCAGAATCCAAATATTCTTGCTCAGAGAAGCAGGATCCTTCCCATTTGAGCAAAGAGAGGGTCCATTTACTTTTAGCAGTATTTGGACCACAGAACAAAGCCATTTCTCACTCTCTTCAAAGAAAGATGGTTGTACATATACGTACAACGCCCCAAGGTTTTTTTGCTTCCTCTAAAATCCTCCCAATTACTTCACAAGTTTCTTAGCCAATATCTCATTGATTACTGTTGCTGTAACTCCTCCTAAACAGATAAAGTATTTCAAGTGCTTCAGAGAAAAGTATGTCCCCTCTCTGCACTGACGTGTGTAGAAATGCCTCTCATACTTTCTGGATCTAGCTTATCTTTCCCAAGGGCTGAGGCATGACGATCCTTCACTATTCTTTTCCCTAGTATTTAGGACAGTGCTTCTGCCTTTCCGAAAGGATGAGGGAGGTCAGAATCTTCCCCCATACGTTTTGCTGAAGTTACAGTATTTCAGACAGGTTATTAATGTTACGGTTATTAATTGTTTTGGAACATATTTTTACTGCCTTATAATATTTATGGACTTTATTGTGAATCATCTAACTATTCCCTTCAGGCATATTTACTTTGAAGTAAGGGGTACAGTGTAAATGCCTGAAATCTCAGGAGCTGCTAGGGTTTGGGATGCATATGATGATGATTAGTATTTCCTTCAGGAACTTCATGTTTCTGGGATATTCTTAACATCGAACTCTCGCATCCCTTGGACAATCAAAACTCCCAGGGGATCTAGGGAAGTTACAGTCCAGCCAAGTCCACTTATTCCCACAGTTCGCTTTCCACACCTCATTAAAAAAGTGATCCAGGATTTCTCTTCAAAGCTTCAGCAGCCCCGCACATTAAGAAGAAACCTCTTAGAAACAAACCAGCATACACTGTTAAGTGCATACAGTACTCTGAGAGGGATTATATGCCAATAAGGGGGGAAAAAAAAACCCAAACCGAAAAATATTTTTAAAAGCAATGCAATACAAATGAGACCAGCAGCTCCGCCTGACTGGAAACAAGATTCCAAGGTCTTCAAGGACTCGTCTATGCTTACAAGTTCTGCTACTTTAATTATGCTAACACAGAGCAGCATAATGCCTTTCTGGCATAGTAGCAATTATACTGGTATGGTTTAGTCCAGTTACACACAGCAAAACAGAGTATACTGGCATAGATTTTTTTATAGCTCTGTGTGCAGAGTGCAGTTTTTACTGCCAATATATATATCAACAAAAAAAATCATATTTTTATTAATAAAACCTCAGTGTCAACCAGGTGTAAGTCCCAAGTAAAGTCACCTTTACTTGAACCGGCTTATTTCACTATCACTTCTCCCAGGGTTTTTCTTAGGGGATCTTTTTATCATGCCCCCCCTTTGCCTTCCCTGCTGTGCTTCTGTGTGTGCTTCCACAGTTTCCAAACCTCTTCCCAGGTTTGATTCCAGGCTGGACTCCTCCCAATCCTCTTGCAACACTTTCAGATCAAACTGACGGGTATGATTGTCCTGGCTTAGCCCCAGCCAGCAACTAAGCACCACGCAGCCGCTCGCTCACTCCCCCTGCTCCTGTGGGATGGGGGAGAGAATCAGAGGAGTAAGAGTGAGAAACACTCCTGGGTTGAGATAAGAACAGTTTAATAATTGAAATAAAGTAAAATAGTAATGATAATAGTAACAATGTAATAATAATAATAATAACAATGTAATAACAATAATAATATACAAAGCAAGTGATGCACAATGCAATTGCTCACCACCCGCCAACCGATACCCAGACAGTTCCCGAGCAGCGATCGCTGCTCCCCGGCCAACCCCCCCCCCAGTTTCTATACTGAGCATGACGTCATATGGTATGGAATAGCCCTTTGGTCAGTTTGGATCAACTATTCTGGCTGTGCCCCCTCCCAGTTTCTTGTGCACCTGGCAGAGCATGGGAAGCTGAAAAGTCCTTGACTAGCATAAGCAGTACTTAGCAACAACTGAAACATCAGTGTGTTATCAACATTCTTCTCCTACTAAATCCAGAACACAGCACTATGCCTGCTGCTAGGAAGAAAATTAACTCTATCCCAGCCGAAACCAGGACAATGATCATGTAAATTCCAGTTTTCCTTCCAACAGTCACTTCCTCTTCTTTCCTATCAGATGGGTTAACAAACCAGCTGCAGCAGAAGGCCAACACGAGCCCAGTTATTCCAGCAGGACAGGTGGGTGTTAGGCAATACTGTTACCTGCTTATTCCTGCATTTTCATATAGGAAGACAGGGAATGAATACAATTTAAGAGAGGTATAGTTTTTCTTCTTACCATCAGACTGCCTCACCAGCCTATTTTCCATTGCAAAGAGGTTTCCCTAAGTACAGACCTTATTTTCCCCCACGCAAGTTCTCTCTGAGGCTCTTGCACATTTAGATTTATCAGTATTTGAATTAGAAATTAACAGCCACCCCACAAAACTGGATAAGGTACCTACGTGTGTACATGTATCTTCCCTACTGCTTCTGTAGTAGCAGCAACATAATTACTCCTGACCACAGGAGATCACTACTGGAATAACTCCTCCACACTCCCTGAAGGGAGTCAGCACCCCCTCAGCCCCTGCACACACATTAACACATCCTTCTCTGAGGCAATCACAAGCTGGAGGCAGAAAGGGAGGGAATTTTCCATCCAAACTGAAGACTGCCACCACCTCTGAGTATATGTCTTCATGCCACAGTTGGCACCAATAGTTTGAAGAGGGGTCTGAGAGCCCAGGCTAGCCTATTAAAATTTAGTATGAAGAACTGTCTATTTATGTTACTACCAGTCTGACTGTCCAGGGAGATCTCCTGCAACTTTTTGGACTGATACTCTTGAGGATTATTTCTCTGCTGGTTGTGTCAGCTGCGGAAGCCGTTGGTTTTTGAGAGGGGAAGTGTGAGAAGGGCATTGGAGAACTTCACTGATGTCCTCCTTGCAGATGGGGTAGGTACCGGGCTGCTGTAAAATATTGCTCAGGGAACTAATCTACAACCCCAGCCAAGAAAACCTGCTTTCACCTGAAACACTTTCAAGCTTGTACCTCTGGGAGCTGGGGAAGCACAGGGCTCCACAGTGCTGAGTACAGTGGGGTTTCGGTCCCTAATTACTTCATGTCAGTCATTTAAACAACCTAGCGACAAACTGAGGAAAGAACCTAACTGACATGACTATTACAGAAAAAAAAGCCAAGCTTCAAAATCTGACTGCCTTCATGTTTACTCGACTCCAGTGAGAACAGACAGACAGCAAAACACACAGTGGTAGGAGTAGGAAACTGAAGCCCTGTATTGACTCAAACATTAGCCTGAATCCTGCGATGACCCAGATCACAAAGATTAAAAGCACCACAATCCTTGAACTAACGAAGTAGGTAAGTGGCTAGGATGGTGTGATACTTGGGTTACAGTTTGTGTACATATTGCAATGAAGAGAAACTCTTTGGCTAACTGATGAATTTATTTTTCCCCTTTTTTCTCAGGCTGTCTGGAACCAGCACTTATATTCTTGTAGCATCTTGATCCTGCCAACAATTCTGAGAGTGATGCTAAATGCGAGTAGCGTCAGAAACGTAGTAGTACAGAAATGGCTTAACTTTCTCCTATCGGCTGCCCTTTTTTATTATTTACGCTGTAAGCTGTTTAACTAGGGCAGGGACAACTTATTTTTATGGATTTTCATGCTGGATTCAAAACACAGCTCCTATATTCACTGGGACCTTTAGCTGCTGCTATAAAAAAAAGTAAAATAAAAAATCATACAGTGATGTACAGTGAGAAAGTCTGGAAAATGGTTACTGAAAAAAACCATATATAGAAATTGCAGTAGTCCAGCGATAAGTGACATTTAGTACAGTTACGTGACGGTGATAGAGATAGCAAACAAGGCACTAGCAGCACTTGTTATCAAAGGAACAATTACAGCACTAGCAGTTGTGGGTGAATGTGAAATCTCTGTAGAAATGCCTGTACCGCTACCATGCTGCTTTGATAAAAAAGCAAACATGACACTGAGCTACTAAACTGCTGTATAAAGAAGGAAGATGATACAAGCAAGTCAGGTATTGTTGCGAGTCACTTCAAACTTCAAATAGCCCCCAAATATACCACATTTTCTAAACCTACGTCTAGGCAAACGCGAGCAGTTAGAGCTTGTGGCAATGGTTTTGTGAGGTATTCAGATACCACAGTGATGGCTGCCACAGACGTACGCATGCTTAGAAAATATTTCATAGATGGTTGCCACTGTGAAACTCTCCATTTTCATGTGAGTGGGACTAGACTGCAAGGGACGTCGTGCAGGGGGGGAGACTGCTTGTCAAAATTAGAGACCATTAAAGGACCAGAAAAGAGGATGGTTGTTTTTTTCATTTTTGTTTAGGAAGAGACAAAGCATGGAATATGATGTATTACAGCAGGGCTGTCTAAGCCTTGGGACACAGGATGGCAGTTTTGTAGCACTTCGGTGGACCAGCTCTGATTCCTCCTGAGCCCTGTAAGCACAGAAGCTGGCAGGGCTCAGGGTCCATCCATGCACAGGGGGTGTAGGAGGCCTTGGGCTATGGCCTCGCCATTGGATATCCCTGTATTACTAACTGCATCCCTTCTAACTCTCCTTATAGAGTAAATACTTGGGGGATCCCTCTAAACACTGCAGGACAGTACATCATCCTAGGCATTAATATGGCTGCCAGCCTTGTACCTACTGGTGTTTTGTAATCAGAGGAGTGAAGACTGCAATTAGTCGCTCATCTTTCAAGCCTTTATTTTGAAGAAGGTAACACTCCCAGCTACAACCGAAATGATTAACATAGCAGAAACGGCAGAGTAGATGAGTAAATAATAACCATCTGACTCATTTCCTAACTCAGAGATGCCTGGAAACTGAAATTAGCAAGTCACAGAGAAAAAGGCTTCATCTTCAGCAATTTCATCCTTTCTTTTTATTGTACATGAAGGGAGAAAAGTCTGCAGTGCATGGGCCTTGTGACAGTGTCTTGCTAAGGCCATTTACAGAGGAGCCTGCACTTTGTGATATTTACAGACATGCCATGCCTTAAAGCACAATGCATAGCCAGGGGATCTGCAATGCACCTTCCCGAGCCATCGGCACCATGGGGCTCTCTATTATTTCTGGGCCCTCCTTACTCTCCCAGCTGCAGGTCACCAGTGGTTTAGGTTGGTATCTATGATAATGGTCAGACGGCTCAGGATTGATTTTAAAACAAAATTGCCTTGCTGCAAGGAAGGCTGAGCTTTAAAGAGTAACTAGAGTGTGAATTAGAAGAAACCACAAGCTAAGAGAACCCTGCTTATGTTCATGAGTGAACTTTGTGTCTGAAGGTGGCTGGTCTCTACCAGCCGCTGCTGACACCAGCCTGCTTTTCTTTGCAAATATGTTGCTTCACAAATGGTCCTCACAGACTTGAGAACTAAATACACCACTCTTTGCAAATCCTATGTATCCCTTAAGCTGCAAAGAAGCCTAATTTTGAGGGTCTAAGAAGCACATAAGTGCTATATAGGGTTTGTGCTCACCCCTGATCAGGGGAAATTTTATTAGAATATTTAACATAACCTGGCATTGCAGAGGGAAGCCTTACCTTGGATGTACCCACAGAAATTCATTACAAGAGTAAATACATGACATAGAAATGATTCACCTTTGACAACTTGCAGTCCGTATTTAGGAGACTAAGAGGTAAAATGTTAAGGCAGATAGTGAAAACTACTTTATCTGAATGTAATCTGAATGTCCAATAGAATGTCATTGTAGTCCCAAGTCACCCAAATCAATGACTGCTCAGAAATGAGACTCAGGGAACATTATTCAGAGTTTCAAATTAAGGAATATAAAAAATGGAGGTAGCCTACATTATTCATAAAGGCTGGTGCAGTGAAAGACCCAAAGACCCTGAGCTTTCAGAAAGTTCAGTCAGTGATGATTCTCTGTCTAAAGCTGTTGGACCCCATAAATCACTGAGCCACAGTGTACTTCAACACCCACAGCAGAGAAGTCCGAATAAAAAGAGGAAATATTTAAGAACACAAAAAATTAATAACAGTCCTGAGCGGCAGAACTCCAAAGGATAACTTCCAAATCTATGAATCAGTTGCTTCATTCTTATATTTACATAGTGCCATTTGTTCTCAAGAGTTTATTAAAAAATAGCATCCTCTCGAATTCGAGTAGAACAAACTGTACCAAAACCACAACCAAAACGTATGGTCTACCTACAATTTTGGCGATTATCAAGTGTGCTATTTTGAGTTAATGCACTTATTAGCAAGGCTTTTGCAAACATTTTGGATGCTCCACTAATTCAAAACAGGCATGATATGTATTTGCCCATATTTGCAGCAGAAACAAAGACCTGTTGAGGTCCTGTTGGCCTCCCTGATAGTGCTCGCCTGCCCCAGCAACCTCACAAGTGGGCTGAGCTGCAGTGCCTGTACAACAAGCTTTAGCCTCCACAGCTGCCCCAACACAAGCAGCAATGGGAGGCTTCCTGCCCTCATGTCCTCACCCCCTAGCTTCAGAACTGAGACCTGCTTTTTATCTTTCTATACTGTCCCAAACTGGCCATCCCCCATTGGTCCTTCCACAGGCTGTCTTCCCATCCCCATTACTCAGCTGCTTTCCACCCATTTTCTAGTTATTACCAGTCAAACCCAGGATATAGCAGCAACAAAAAGACAATTTTTAGCTCAAACATGATGTCAGCTTAACAACCCAGACCACATCTTTGTCTGGCATATCATCTTTTCCTTTGCCTTCATCTGACCATGTCTCTAGGAGGCCTCTCACACAATCATGCGCCCATTTGTCCTACCTATATTGCTTCTCGCCTAGTTATCCGGTGAAATTCCTGGTTGCCATTAGCATGACTGTGCATACACAGCCTGCTCAATGCAAGTGAAATACCCTTTCATCCAAGGTGACACAGTTACCTCCCTTTCTCCCTTTTTACTGCACCTTTCAGAGGTGGAAACTTTAACTCCATTTGAATCCAAACATTTAATTGAGCGTCTTAAGCATTGAGGCCTAATCATCCCCTGCTCACTGAGAGGCTGCAAGAACGCAACTTCAGCACAGTTACCAACTGCCTCTCTCTGCTGACTGTAGAGGGAGCATAGATCCCTAATTCAGGCACCTTACTTACGTGCCCAAGATTAGTTTCTATGAATCCATGCAGTCATATGTGTTAATTGATATGAGTATTGAGGTCTGATATATATATCTTATTTGGAATAGTTACTGTATTTCTGTGGGCTTGTCCAGCACCCAGGGGAATGGGCCTGGATCTATTCTGGAACACAGATAAAAATAACCACGTGCAGAAGTTGCATGGCTAGTGTAGAAGTGCACACTCTCAAGCCCTTGTAGAAAAACTGCCCTGGGCAAAGGGTCCTTGGGAGCCTTAGGTGAGTTCTGCATCTCAGAACCACACCATCAGATGCAGACTTCATGAAAAACAAATATGCCAGGTCTTTACAAGGGGACAGTTTGGATCCTAAATTCTCCTACCTGAGCCAACATGCAAGTGAGCGCTCAATAAGCAGTGCTCTCTACACACCATTATCAATAGTGAGAAGGTGTCCATATTCAACATTATGGATTGTTTTCACCACTATGGGTAGGAGCACTACCTTCATCTGTATTTCATCTGGAATCACATCTGTTTTTTTCCTGTACAGTTATTGTACACTAAGCCAGCGAGCACAGCCCAAGGATTTTGTTTTGTTTGCTTAAAACCTGCTTGCAGCCATGAGGTTTTGAAATTCACACTTCTTTTCAACTGCTGAAGCAACACTCTGGAATGACATATCACAAAAGAGAGGCCAACTACTTTCCAGAAGGAGATATATCATAAAATAAAATAAATGACAAAGAAAAATGGGCCACTGTAAAAGCAAAAGGAAAATAGTGCAAGGTGGTAACATAAGCAAGCAAAAAAGCAAGCAAAAAAATGTACAAGTGGCTCACACCACTCTTCACAAAAATACTCAAATAATGGCAGCAGTATTCAGTGGAAACTACACATCACTATCGTCCAGCTGTTTTATTCTTCTCTTGTAAAAATGGATCTAACATAAAACACTGCAGCTCCTTGTTAGAACATGAGGAACTAATGCTGGCCACACACTATGAATCATAGTGAGTTTCTATCCTCATTTAAATTTTCTGGACTTTGAACAAACTGATCTAACAGCTAAAAATACAATCCAGTTCCCATTTCTAAAATCCCATTTCTGCCCATCCTAGCAGTTCATAGGTGGTGATGGTTCGCTGTCAAGGTACCAGTGCCTTCTCTTTTCAAGAGATGTGATGCAAGCTCTTACTGATTGGCATGGATAGGTATTCAAGCAGACAGTTTATCTGAGCTATCAGTTCTTCACTTCTGCATTGCCCAGACATGATGACAGGAATCTAGAAGTTAATTACCTTGTAATTTTCCTTCCTTAAAAATATTTTGTAAGACTGACTTCTAGCTCCTGCTACAAGACTGTGGGAACACTGCTACTGCTGGTGTTTAATCCTGAATGGCACCGGCAGTAGCAAGCAGTGAAAGACGTTATCTTCTTACTGCCCAGAGATGAAGCAGGAGAAAGAAAAAAAGGGTGGTTTTAACATTGAAATGACCACATATATTATGGCTTCTCTAAAAGATATAAAGTTCCACACTGGAAGTCCACTCTGACTTAATAAAAATATCATTCAAAGATAAACTGATAATTATGAATAAGTGGCTTAATCTGGTTTTGCATAGGTAGCTGTATAATACTATGCAGACAAGGCTGATTAGACTTGCGGATGTTTCTATGGGACATGTAGACCAACCCCTTACAATATGGAATTGAGGTTTTCTGTCATGCATAAAGCCAAATTCAAGCATTCGTGTTCCTTAAGTCAAGTAAGGAAATTATAATGATTCTTACATAGTCATGTCGCTACATAATTTAGAAACTTCACCAAATTCTGCTAGTCTCACAACACATTTGGCAATGCTGTATACTGGATATAAAGCAACTCCATAAACAAGGATTGTCTTGGGTATCCAGCATATGTATCTTCCTAAATTAGCTGCACTTGTTTAAAATAACTAGCAGGTCTGACTTAAGAGCACCCATTCCTTGAAAGTGAAACAAGTCTTTCCAGAGGACTGGTGTCTCTTCACTTGTGTGAACGGTATAATCTCATTTAGCTGGCAATTTCATCTTGACAAGAAGCATGTACAATTATATTTTTACAATTCTTCGACCATGAGAACAAAAAAGCCCTACTAGTTCATTAAAACCAAATCATGCTAGAGAAGACTTCTGCAAAAATCATGGTGGTAATAAAATTATGTACATTATAAATCAAACGCTTTACCTGATAAATAAGAGTCATAGGAATTTGTAATGAGTGAAAGAGCTGTAATGGCATATTTGTTAACAGATAGATTAAATTAGCTTTGTAAATAAAACAGCAAGTTTTGTAAGTTTATTTTGCAAACAATGCTACATTTTTTCCCATACAATATGCACTGTTTTTATCTCATGCTCATTTTCTTCTATTCTCAGACCAGAAGCAGCACTACAGCAAAGTAACCAAATTGTGACCCACCATGGGTAATTCTTTTTTCATTTTAAAACCCACGATCCTATCCCATCCCGGAGCAGAGGGTCATTGTGCTCCACAGAGGGGGTGACTCAGTCTGGGACTACCCCTGAGGGTATTATTACTGGTGAGAAGTCAGTATCTCTTGGGTACACAGTAAAGATTATCTGCATCTGACTAATGACATCTCCTGGCACCCTGGAAGAGTTTGCGGGGTGGATGAGGGGTGTTACAGAAGCCAGCAGAGCTGGGTCTTGCCTCATATGTGACCCTGGAGTTGCAAGGGAACCATGGGGGCAGGCCAAGGGACAGGTCCCATGGAGCTCCTTGGCTCAAGGGCAGTCATGGTGGCCAGGTCTTGCACACTTGAGGGATAGGCCCCACGGAGCTCCTTGGTTCAAGGACAGTCACGGTGGCTAGGGCTGGGCATGGGTGAGGTGTAGCTCAGGCCAGGGTTGAGCATACAGGGGGGTCAGGCTGAAGGTCTAGGGCCCTGTGGGGCTGATTGGGGCAGCGATGGCCAGCTGTGCCCCAGCACTGCATTTCTCAAACTCTCCCTGGCTGCCACCTCCAGCCTTGCATTGACGTGCATTGATGTGCTAGTATGTAAAATGAAGGTCGTATTATTACTCCCACAAAAACCTGACAGCAGCTACATCTTTGCCTGCTTTCTCAAGGAAATGGGACTTACGCAACCACACCGTCTGTTACTATGTCCGTTAGATGTACCCCTACAACAAATCCTGAGTGTTGGCCAATTTTAACCATATCTGACAGAAGGGCAGGGGTCTTAAAGATAAAAGCTCTTCTGAATGTCATGGAAATCTGCATGTGGGTTGTGGTGGGGAGACCACAGCAGTTATTCCAGCATGAGAAGAGATTGCTATGACAGCTCAACAGCTGTGGGGTTTTTGGCTGGTCAACAGGCAGCAGACCTCAGAGCCAGCCATGGCACCGTCTGCGTCCTGCCCACAGGAGCACTGGGGCTCCAGGGAGGTCATAAGTACTCATGGGGGACATCTCTGGTTAGTAAGGTGCTGTAGGACATCGGACACCTATCATAGGAAACCAGTCCCCACTAGTTCTGCTGCCCAGCTTGTTGTTCCTGTCTTTAAATTAATCTACAGAAGAAAGATCCTTGTTAAAGGTCACGGCAACAGAGACAAAGTTTGCAAGAAAGTGTTGTCAAGAAGCCAATATTTTAATGTCTGATTGTTTCAAGTGCATCACACTGACATTACAGCACAACAATATTATACTATTCTAATATAACTTCCAATGCTCACGTAATCTGTAGATTACTATTCTGAAAGTCTCATAAAAAAATCCTACTGCATTATTATTATTATTTGGAATTTTATGTTGAACTAGACCTTTATAGGCCTCTAACTTGCATGCAGCAATGAATAAAAAGTGAAGAGCGTAAGTAGTTTTCCAGTGTGCTCTCTTGTGAAGATGAACAAGCATCTTAGGAAGCCATCAATCCTTAGCACTGAAGGGAGCAGTAAGAGAAATTTGGTAAGCATACTAGCACCAGTTTGCAGTCATTTGACAATGCTGTCTTCTAACCTTGAAAGCATCATAAAAATGTGTTTTTCCTTGTCTTCCCCATTCCCACCAGCATCTTCAGAAGAGAACTACCCTAATCACCAGGAAAGCAGAACACCTTATGGTACTAACCACAGGAGGATATGGTCTGTGCCCTTGGGAAAGCCCAGAATCACCAATTCTTGTCAGAGTGGTTGAGGAGGAAGGGAAATGGAAAGTTACCGATTTTGGATAGCAACCATGAGAATAGCATGCTGCTTCTTTTAACCATTTCCTAACTAGAACTAGGAAAGTACAATTTACTTTCTGTAGAAGAAGAAATTGGAAACAATATTACTTTGTTCAGTTCTGTTTATTTACAAAGAAGGAAAAAAAATCCAGTGTCTTTGAATGCAAAAGGAATCAAGCAGCAGGAGAGACAGGCTTTGCTCACAAATCCAATCCCCTTTATAGCCAGCATTCTGCCCAAAGGTCCTCTTTTTTAAAATTATTTCTAACATTGCCAGACTATTGGTACTTCTGTGGCTGCGGCGATCACTTTCTCACTGCCCTATCTCAGTTTCTCTGGTTTTTCTGCCCTTCCTCACAGAATGACGAACCTTTACCAAACAGCACTCAGTGAAAACTCTTTACCTGCATATAGCTTGTGCATTGGAAAATAGCTCCTACTGTTTCAGTTATCTGGTCCATAAAAGATCCCTTTTCTTACCAGGTTACTAAAATTTACCTGAACTTATTAAAACTATTTACTCCTCTAAAGGCCTAATTAATGTTCAGACACAGCAAAATGATAGCAGTGTGCAACCTGATAAAAGACACTCAGCATGACATGGCCTATGAAAGTAATACAAAGAATTTCAACTCTGGTCTGCAGAGCTAAAAGCAACACTGAATCACATAGTGCTACAATTCCTACAGTGACAGATTGTTTGCAGTTAAAAGAGATCAGTGGTCAGTGAAAACAGCAAATGTAATACAATAAGTATAGGTTGGGGGGCAGAAAAAAAGAAACTTATTAAGTAAAGACTGAAGAAATTGCCAGATCTTCCACTAATGTCAATCAGTATATCTTCAGTGAAGGTGATGAACTTATTTAATGTAATGGAGCTAAGAAAATGGTCCAAAACAATTACTAGAAATTAGAATGGTCATAAAAGAACAATGGGGGAAAATAAATAAATTAATGAAAACTAGTTTCACTTTGCATTATCTAGCACAAGAAAAATACTTCAAATAATGTGCTTATTATTACTCAGATGAGCAGAACATTTTAACATTCTAGTTATAAACCAAGCAACTCCACTCCTCCAAGTGCTGCTGACAGTCCCTTCTCATTGTCTGTGCAGACTTCCAAGTTTCTTCAGACCTACAGTACTACACTTTGGAAGCATGAAGTGTCTCGGCTGTGGCACCCACTTTGTAAGGCATGAGAAACAAAGAGCCAGTGCCTGGGAAGCATCCCTTCCTAAAGGGAGAACAGTCAGACAAAGACAAGCAAAGTGCATACAGTTTTTGCATTTTGGAGTAACACAGTGACTTGGCCAAGGAGTAACTGCAGGCTGTGCAAACATAATGCAAATGAGCGTGAGCTGATTTTGAAGGGTTTCATAGAATAACTATACTTCCATTCTGATAAAGTTTTTGGAAACCAGTTCTTGGCATTAACAAAACACTCACCCTCAAAACCAGGGCACCACTTGCACACTGTATACTGGGGGCTTGGGAAGGTCAGCCTGGGCCGGGCGCCTTTCCAGTAACATAGCAAGAGAGATGGGAGAGTCTCAGTACCTGGGAACAGTCCCTGCACTGTTTAATTTACTTGTATAGTCATAGCCTCAGGTTCCCAGTGATCTTCATGAATCCTTTGCTATAGTTCCATCTTTGTAGATGTTTTGGCCTTTAGAAGCAAAAGGCCTCAGCAAGTCATACGCAGCACCTACATGGGATGATGGTCATGGCAAGCTACTTCTATAGTCAGTGTAGAGAGACAGGCAGAGAGCAGTTCAGTCCACCTGAGATGTGACTTTCCACTGCAGAGAGCCTATCTCCCTCCACTGACTAGAGAGAGCCTTGGTTATCAGGCTTAACATTTAGGCGCTCCAGGTAGATGCCTACAGCTGGGTAGGACCAGGCTGTGTGTAAGTCTCTGGGAGTCTGTGCAAAGCAGGGTTCACAGCTGTGCAGACTTTGCACTGAACTCTAAACCAAGTGACTCTGCACTTAGCTCACAGAAGAAATACACAATTGTGCACAAAATAATAAACTTCAACCATATTTTCCAAGCCTCGGTTTCCACAGCATTGTTTGGCAATAGATCTGACATCCTCTAGCATATCTACAAGCTTCCTGCATCTCACCGTGTCTCCTCAAAATCGAGGTGCCTTTCTTTGATGTTGTAGGGTCTCGTAGCTAAATCCCTTTTTCTCCTGCTTCAAAAAATCGCCTTCCTTTCCCATTCAAAACCTTTGAAGGACTTAATAAATCTTCCCCTTTGTTCCCTCTGTGAGTCCCTCTGGAACAGCCATTCTCTTAATTTCTGTTCCTTCTTCCTGTTTGAGAACTTTCCACTTTATCTGGTACAGCCATTAAAGTTAATGGCTCTTCATCACTCTGACAAGTATGTGGAATAGACCCAGTCAGCAAATGGTCTGTTCCACATTAAAAATATGACATTCATAATAACATTGTCCAAAATTCATAAGATGTGTAGAACATGCTGGCCACCCCATATGCCTGAAATCAAATAGGGTTTAAATGTAGCTTTAGGGTTTTATCTAACATAGAGTGCAGGACTGAGCCTACTTTAATCTCATAAACAGCAGATGACCAGCCAAGTCAATTAACACAGATATTTAAGTAAGACTTTGGTCACAATGATTTTGAAATTTCACCCTTTTTTTTCATACAAAAAAGGTAGCCAATGGTAACAATAAAACTGCAGAAACAAATGTAAGTGTGTGAAATCTCCCTTCCCTGTTGGACAGGACAAACATATACTACAGATGTTTAAGTGACAATAGTTTTGTGGTATTTAGTAATTATATGTGTAGACAGCAGTACATTCAACACTGGACTACAATGAAGACACTTTTTAAATAAAGAGCTAAGAACTTATACATTCTCTGAAACTTCTGTGGTAAAAAGTGCTGAAGACAGAAAACAATTTTTGATCTAGGACATATATTTGGAGGTATGAATGGGTCATTTCCAACCACAGAAATCAAATATATACAGTTATTATAGCAATTTGTCTACATTATTTTGGAAACGTGGTGAATATTCAACAGAAGTTGTCATAAGAAGAGACCCCATCTTCTATTCATTAGAGTGATCTAGAGTAGTTGACTATGCCTGTATTGAATAAAACTGGAAGACATCTTTTAACTATACCCCCCTCTTTTTCTGAACGTTTCAATTTGCAGAGTGGAAAAGCAGGCGTAGGTTTCACAGCACGACACCTGATACATGGCCCAGTATGGCTGTTGACACGGACAGAATAAAAACATTCTACACAAGAAATTCAGGGCACAGCAACAGTACTTACAAAAATTCTCCTCTCACTTAGCAAACTTACTAGTGATGCTTCTCAACAGCCATAAAAATCCAAAAGTCAGATCAATCGTTCTTAGGCTAGAGATGAGCAACAAAGTCTGTGCAACAACATCTATTTTTTGAAGTCATACTGCTGAAATCATTACAGAACTGAGTATTTTGGGACCAGTGAAGATCCTGTTTTATGAAGGCTTATATTGAAAGAACACCTAATATTTTTCTGCCTTATTTTGCACACAATGTTTATCAAGTATCAGCTCAGGTGCATTGACACAATTTGTGAGAAATGCATGGGAAATGTCTTTAATCTACAAAGTAATCTGTGTCCAAACCCAATTATGGTTCTTCTTGATCACATTAATCAAGGATTGATAAATCCTTGATTTATCAGCCATGAAATGCTCTCCTATTTCATAAGTTTCTAAGCTGCTTCAAAGACATGTCCCGAGTGGTGGTTGCCCAGAAGACAAGAAGCTTCCACAAGCAGTGGCATAGCAAGCGGGCAGTGCATACAGTGACAGCATAATGCATCCTATAGAAAAGGTAATTGCATTTATTTTTCTTAAGAAAGCCCTGTAAATCATTATTTTAAGACAAGCAGAGTAGATCCAGGCACAATGCTACACTTCGTTGCACTGGTTCCCAACTAATGAATGCCCGTAACACAGGTGACGGGTGGAGTGGGCTGATGAATTCTGTGGCACTTGTGCCAGCTCTGGGCAGAGAGAGCTCAGGAGAGACTCATATGAATTTTCCAGCTGGGGCCAGAAATCATCCTGGCTGCAGCCGGTGAAGTGGTGGGAGAGCAGGACACCACCCGGGTGAAAAAGGGAGGGGAGGGAGGTAGCAGCAGCAGTCCCACACCAGAAGAGGCACAAAGGTGCTGAAGGCAACGAGGGGAGCAAGGAGGCAGTGCGTGCGGTCCGGCAGGGCACCGTGCGAGGACTGAGCATCAGCGGGCACCAGCTACAGAAAGGCTGGGAACAGGCGATTTGTGTGACAACCTGCTCGCGGCGGGACGGAATCCTTACGGGATCATTTCTTTAACCTGCAGAAGGATGCAGCAAATGCATCTGTCTTTGACAGATATTTCTGGCATTGAGGATTGCATGGATCTGGGACACCTGACACCAAACTCTGCAATTATTAACAGATAACCCAGTGAGGAGCTGCTGAAGTGGCATGCTGCAAAGGAACATTGCAGGCCCTTTTATTCTGTCAGATCAAGGGACTGTCTTGAACTCAATTTAATCTTAACAGAATAACTAGAATAGGACATACAGTACAAAATTAAATACAAATTTGTCATTTAACATAATATAGTGGTAGGACACTAGAAGCAATTAGACAGGCAATAGCAATGGAGCTGGATGCTAGTCAGCAAGATGTCTAACCCACGCCAATAGAGCACTCAAAGAGGCAGAGGTGTTCTGGTCCAAAATACACATATTTCAGAATATATAAATACATATACCTAATATAAATACTTAAGATAGTATATACGTATAGTCTTAGTCCAGTCCTATCCCAGTATATATTTATGTTTTTAACTGTGGCAGGGAGATCAGGATCATGAGTTGCCTTTAAAAGCAGTCCTCTTAGAACAGCACTGAGCTTTACTTACAGATCAGCTCATACTTCTGCTGCCTACCTTTTCTGTAAGAAAATGGATGGCTTTACTTTCCAGACACCCACTTTAATGTTATTTTTTAAGGAAAATTTAGTATTTTAAAAGAAATTTTAACTTCAGAAAACAGAAATTTACATTTTTAATTATAAAATCTGGCCTTCAGGCTCATTTGAGCCTAATGACATAAGTTAGTACATTCTACGTCAATGAAATTTTGACGACTTCGGAGGTTCTATGGTCTCCAAACACTAGAGTAGAGAAGAATCAGGCCGCCAGTTTTTACAGGAGGGGAAAAATAGAAGAGGAGTCCAAGATACCCTTGTACGAGGGCATACATGACCAAATAGTTTAGCATATTTTTCCTTTAAAGTCTGTTTTATGTTTTAACTTGTTAATCAGTAAGAAATTATCTAGAAAGGAATTACAGCAGGTGCTTGGTTATACTATAATTATTCTGCTTCACCTCAGACAGGTCTGAAGTCTATTAATACAGAAAACAGTCTGAATTTTTTCTTTCTTTAAAAGCTGGCAGCTTTTTAACAAAGAGATAGACCAGAGTAGCATATGTAGTCATTGCAATCTGTTCTGATCAGTGCTGGCTAATTAAAGCTTTAGCTAACTTAATTTTGAAAGATGGTTTGAGTTAGAATCTGAAAACTCTCGTTTAGTAATACAAACGAGAACTGAAAACATATGTTGCAACTGAGAGTGAAACAGCACTTGTACGGCTCATCTTAATGGCGGCTGTAGGTGTCACTGACAGCAGTTCATTTCACAGTAACAATTTTGACTCAAGGAAGATGACGTCTTTTTAAAGTGTGAAATAACCCACTGGTAAACTCCGATGTTTGAAAAGGGACACTAAAAATGAGAAGGCTGAAGTAATAAGCGGTGGGCTTGAGCAGAAAACCTTCAAAAAAGGCTTTATTCTCTGCAAAACATCTTTTCCAAGGATTCAGTTTTGTTTCATTTGAAGAAATGTCAAAACTAGTCAAACTAATAGAAATTTGCAATGTGGAATATTTTTCCCAACACCTTGAACTAACTGTTTCTCCTAAGATATCAGAAGTTCTGCCGTTGTTTCTTGGCGTTTTCCTGAAGGGCTAAGTAGGACTGGTACAACTTGCGCATGGGCAGCTTGTATAGCGTGGCTACTCGATGGTGTAGTGTGGTTCGAGCCAGAATACTACTAAAGATGTGCTCATCATTTACATCATCAGAGTATTGAATTATCTAAGTGTTGTCCAGTATGCTCCTTCCCTGGCAAAGATGAAATTTTGAAGAAATGCAATCAGGTGAGGTGATGGCTTTGGTAGTAAGACCAGCCTGGGAGAATCCCAACCCCATCCACCTCCTCCAGCTCTCCAGGGGAGAAGAGGGTTGTGACTTCTGAAGCCGGCTTTGCACTGAAGCCAGGGTACCTTGTAACGGCATGGTAAACCCCACAAACTTTAGAACATATATTGAATGGCATTCAGTATAAAAATTGTATCTTTTTATGCTTTTACATGACTGGGTAAAGATAAGTATGTCTACAGAAAAATTTCAGGTTGGAGCCCATTATACTTACTGTGATCAACTCATACTGTTAAATATGTTACATATTAAAAAAATATTGCTGGCTCATCTTTTAAGAATACTCAAACATATTTAATATTCCTGACATTTGGCTACCTGTTTGCATTCACAAAGGTCTTTCTTGAAAGTGAAAATATAGCACTATTATCTCAGCAATGTTTAACTTTCTGCTCCTTAAATAGTAAAGCAATACTGCTATTTAGATTGCAAGAACAGCAAGAAGAACATTTGCTCTGTTTAAATCTTCCCTTTCTGAAAACATAGTTTATTTATTTATTTATTTAGAATACGTGGAAACACACTTGGAAAAAAAAGTAAAAAAAAAAAAAAAGTTACAAACCAGAGTTATGAACTGAAATTACCATAATAGTATGAAAAGGCAAATATTCAGAGGTTAAAAACATGCTATGTTGATAACTGGTAATTCAGGCTGGAATTCACCTCTTCCAAAAATGGCAAGGTCGCCTACTGTCTAAACATATTCATACTACATGAAGTTTTATTTCTCTCAAAATCTTTGTCTTTTTAGTTGGTGTTGATCTAAGATGTTAGAAATTATTGCAATCTACAGCAACAAAGGGAAAAAAAATCAGTTGTTAAAAATGTCTGACTCTTGGAGATAATTCAAATGGAAAAAAATCCAGGTCATTGGCCTTTTTAAATAGACCCCCGGCAATATTTACTCCTCCATAAATAGCACAGTCACATGAAATAAAACTGTGTTCAGTAAAGCCTGCAAAACAAAAGAACAATTTACAGACTGAAACGCAAACTGTGGCTCATGTGTTCGCTGGGTAGGATTAAGTGAGCTTGCTGCACGGTCTGTGCTTAGTGCCTGTGGTGTCAGATCCGCTGGAAGGAGAGCAAGTCAGGTCACGGACGGTGCTCCATCCTTCAGCAAAAGCAGGGAAACGCTGGGATCCTGCTCTAGATGGTGACCTGTGACAGACAGCTTTTGCTATAATGTCACATCTCACTGCAGCAGAAACAAGCACCACTGCCTTTACCATCACGACTACGAGTCCATCTACATAAGGAAAAATCATGAGCATTTCTATGCTGCTTTAATTTGACCACTCTGGCTCTATCGCTATAGGAATGGCAGTACATTTCCCCAAGGTAGACAAGTCCTAACATGGAGGTACATACTTCTGAAATCTCAGTAAGACCATTTATTTCATCTGCTGGCAAAAATTAATCTTTTTGGGTGTTACAGACAAAAAGACAAATGACTAAACTACTATAAACATTATTTACATCTCTCTAAAGCTCGCGTCAGTCTCTTCTGTGCACTTACCCACGCTTATCACTTTATCTCAAGTCTTACTTCTTTTTTTTCCCCTCAAAGATCCAGCTTTGGGAATCATGTTATTACATAAGAACCACAGCTGTCTCTTTTGAGTTTCTTTTGCAGCTCTCAAACAGTTAAGAAAAACTTGAAAACATGAAACAACTGCATACAAAAGCTGAGTAACCTATATGACAAATTAATAGTATCTACAAGTGCATGTGACAATTTCATTCTTTAACTGAGGAGTGGAAGGATTGATTATAATTAATCAATATTTAAGACTCCTCCTTACTAGTACCGCTCATGCTGCTTTTGCAAAAATAAGTTTAAAAAATGCTCCTGAAAAGGTATAGTTTGAAATTGAGCATTGTTTGAGGGTGCAGATTTACAGACGATGGGTGCCAGCCCACTTGCTAGCGGGCTGTGGAGAACTGGGTATTTGGCAGACTTGGCTCTTTGTTTCCAGTTGCTAAATCACAGCAGAGACAGATGAAAATATAAAAATACTTTTCTGCTATTATTCTCCAAGGAGAATAGAATTACAAGGGAATAGAGTTACAATTCAAGATGCAAAACCAATTTCTTACAGAAAGTATTCTACACTGTCAAAGTGCTTGGAAACCCTGGTACAGCAAACCCTTTCCACCTTGGATTTACAGGGAGATTTCTCTATCCTCTTCACTTCTCTTTGCTACAGCCTATATATCTGGTTTACATCTCTTGGCCACATTTTGTACTTTTCTGGCTGCCACAGTCATTAAGTTTCCAAGAGCAGCTGATTCTTAGCATGCAGTAATTCTTGTTAGCCTGCTGAGAAGCTGACAGCATAAACCTTGCTGTTTGTTTGTTTAATTCCCTTCACTGAGCATTAGGAATTATTTCTGAAAGAACTCAAGCTTCCAGGTGTTCGCTTTTACATGCAAACATTTCATAACAGAAATAGTTCCCTTTTATTTTCTAAATGCTGTGTTGAACAATCTTCACAGAAGACTGTAAAGCTGAGGATCATGCTCGCTGGCGTTTACAGAGGTCTGGTTTGCCACAGACAAAAGCATTTAGAAAGTGGTAGTGGAAAGGCTACAGTGTTTTTTGTTGTTGGCAATGGTGGTTCATTGTTGGGGGTTTATTTTTGCATTTCAGTAAATACAGATGCCAGTTGTTACACTTAAAAATACTATGAATTCACTCTCTTGCTGAAGATCTTTCCCCATTTTATATATAAAATGCAAACAAATCTTCAGCACAGAGAACACATTAACAAATACATATATCCTTATGTTCTATAGATTTTTGCTAAGGAAATGCCATTATGGCAAAGATGCTAACTGACTTTGAAAGCTGAGTTGTAAACCTACATCCCTGAGGGATGCTTTGCATCTTATTGAGCCAGAAAGGCTGCTGTTGAGTTCTCAGACAGCATTGTTTCCACCCAAAATGACAGTTCAAGACACAGGCAGAATTAAGGAGTTAAATTGGGATAAATTTGCATTGGACTATCAGTTATGATAATCAGCGTACGTGTGCATGTGTGTGCCTGTGTGCACGAACTTCTTAAAATACATTTTTTATTTGCAACACAATCACGCTGGATTGTCTGATGGAAGATTTAATTAAAAGGTTTTTAAAATAACAACATGAATCAGAGCTAGTTTTAACAATCCATTGCCTGCACATACCCATACACATAGTTTTGCCTGGAAAGACTGTAATGACGTATTTGTAGGTATGCCAAAGGAAATCGAACTCAGGGTCCTTACAAAGAAGGTCTCGCCAACTAATCTCTGAGTTCCAATCCCAGAATTTCAAATCCTGCTCTGGGAGGAAGGTGACAGATGGCCCCTGAGACAACCAACTTGATATCATTTAAGGATTAATCAAGAAGAAGACTTGGGAACACTTCTGCTAGATAGCGACTAGCCAGGGCTGACCACAGAGCTTGTAAACATATGGTTTAACCTGAAATATGTGAATAGCTCACTTGGCTTTACTGGGACAGTCCCAGTACTTAAACTTAATTCTATGCATGCTTGAAGGAGCACAGGCTTAGCCCAGAAAGTATTTTAAGTTAGTTAAAATACCCGGAAAAACTGATGGAGTGGTGCAGTAGTAAATATAAGCACGGCTGCAGCCAACAGGGCTTTTCCTTAAAGATTTTCATTTTGAGAAGGAAATAAAAGTAAGTTTTGATAGCCTTTCTCCACAAACCTTCCTGGCTGAGGGTTCACCCACTTAGGGCATCCTCTTTACTAAAATATTCCTCCCACTGTCTCTGAGAAGAGCTAGATTTCTTGTAGCTTGGCCTCTAAGCATCTATACAGAAGAATGGGAAAGCTAAGCTATAGTTAACTCCTCGTCTGCTGGCAACCAGACAACTCCCTGTAGCAAAAACTCAGCAGCAGCCTGCTACTCAAAGCGCCACGCTTCCAAGCCAAGTTGGTCAGGATTCTGAGAGCGGATGATACGTCATGTTCTCATTCACCTTTCCAAAGGTCTCACTCCTGGGTAAAAAGATGCCGAGAAGGTGCAGGAAATAAATCTCTATGATTGAATGAAAAGAACTGCAAATGTGACTTTCAGTTAAATCTGTTCCAGAATGTGGCTTCTCCGTTTTGAATAATGATCATGAATGATAATGAGCTTTCTTCCAAATCAAGTTAGATACATGTGTGAAGTTTTGCAGAATCAATGCTTCAGCGCATATTGAGGGCTCTTATTTAAGAGCGGGAATAGCTTGGCATAAAATTACTATTCACAACATTCTTTGTGGACACCTCAGACTTTTATGAATTGGATTTGGAGCCAGCAGCTTATAACCTGGCATCGTCGCTGTGTGCCTTTAAATACACTCTGAAAACCAGGGGGTTCAGAAGCTGACTCAGAGCAGCTCCAACAGCTGTGTAGGAAGCAGTATGTGCAGAAAGCAGGGAAGGGCAATCTTCAGCCTTCTCAAATGCAGCTATTTCAGATTGCCAGTCAGAGCTCTTGCATTTGTTTTTTTCTCCGAATACCCCAGTCCCGCGGGCCTGTATGTTCCAATGATTTCATACATCCATGTAATACCACTGACTTCAAGTGTACGTTAATTCAAATATTACCACTTCAGTTTGGGAAGCTGTAGCTGGTCTACAGAGCTGCTGCTGATTCTTTTCCAAAACAGAAGAGTTATATTAAAAAAAGACAGAAGAAAACGGCTAAAAATATTTTTCATTTATTTGAGAGAATAAAAGAGTTTCTTTTTTTTGTCTCAGATTTCAGCAATGGTTCTTTTATGAGTGATACGTGAAGACAGGGTCTGAAAATATCTTCCAGTGAAATTGATATGAAAATCCCATCATTGCAAGACCACACCTATTATTTACTGAGGTCTTCGCATCATGAATTTCAACTGCCAACAGATTTTTTACAACATAGTTTTAAACAGCATGGCAGCCATTCCAAAGCCTAGTAACCTTGAAGGAAGTATTTTAAATCTCAGAAAAACATTTTTACACTACTTAGAACTTATGTAAGGCTCTTCATTAACAAATTCTAAAATATTTAATTAATGAAACTTTAAGGTAGACTCCTTTACACTGGTAACAGGCAGCAAGTAACAGTTTCCAATAAACAGTATACAGGACACACTGGGCAGTGTCACTTTCTAAAAATGGGTTCAGAAGAAAATGACAGCTGTTAGAGGGCAGGCAGGAACACACCGACACAGGGTCTGGGCCTTAGCACTCTCTCAATAGGAGCTGTGAGCCCTGGAGTGAAATATGCATTAAACAGGTAAGGAATACAAGGATTCCCCTTACTGCAGCGAATATATGAGTTGGCAGTTTAAAGGACAAGTGCCTAACGACTGCTGTTTTGTCTGCAAAATGGATTTGTAATATATAAAAAAATGAAATAAAACGTCTATACACATACAAGAAAGGTAACAGTATATTACACTTGTCCCCCTATCTTTTCTAGATATGCTGTATCCAGAACTGAATCTAAAGTATACAGAAAATAATTCTCTTACTCTCCATCTATTTCCAAACACTAAAGATTATCTCACCAAAAGCAAAACAGATGGGAGGTACACAAGTAATCATACATTAAAGTTAGCAGAGATTGTGCTGACAGAGGAAAAGAAAAAGGAAAGAATGAAAGAAGGAAACACAGACAACAGTTTCTATTGAACAGGCTTCCACAGTCTTAGTCTTCTTTTATGTTCGCATAAAGCTATAATTTACACTTGGGTTTTGATTTATGGTTTATACATACAAAGATTAAACTCTAACTCATGAAAGCATTTAACAAACACGTATGATTATCTTACAGTACTTATGTCCTACCCCAGCTACTGAAACTTGAGTGTGCATTTAAAATACTCCAAATACTTATTTGTTGAATTGGTATATAAAACGATGTAGTAAGAAGAAATGTGCTGATGTGCATAAAATGTATCCCTACGTGAATGACTACAGGCTAAAGCATCCCACACGTTTGCAGTTCAAAAGGGGGGCTCTTCATATACAGAAATGGCACCACACAAAAGTCAGACTTCAATGCAGCCATGCACTGCATGCGCAATCATGATTTTCATATGCTGCAGCAGTCACAGTTCTCATTTCTCAGAGCCTAACTTCAGCCTGAACCATGTAAGTTGTACAAAACAGAAGAATTAGTAACTCCATAAATATTCACTCCTTCAAAGTTAAGCACATGCTTGTTTCAGGCAATTTTGTGCTTCCAGCCTGCAAAATGAGACTGTGACTCAGTGTGAGAAAGCAAACACCATGGTAACCCAGACTCCTAAGAGCCAAATTCATCCGGAGATGTAAGGAAGACCAAAGACGTTGAGGTGCCAGGAGGGTGGGGGGAAAAAAAAAAAAAGAAGCCAGAAACACTTCGAAGATGGCATAAAGCACACTCGCATGCTGTCGGGACTCCCAGTGCGCGCCGCTCACGGTTAAACACCCTTTTGGAACCTTCCCCCCTGAGGAGCAGCTCCAGTTACCGCGTACGGCTGCTAACGGCTCGTTAAAAGCACCAAGCGCGACTGTCGTTTCCCCAGCAGCTCTAGCACCGTCAGGCAAGCCCCTGCCCTGCCTCGCAGCCCTCACCCCGCAGGGGACACCGGAGCCGGGATCCCGGCTCTCTCAGCGCGCCCACGGCCGGGCCCCAAGGGCGGAGGCATCCCCCGGGCCCCGGGGGAGGCCCCCAAGCCGGGACAGCCGCCCTCTCTCCACGCACCTCCTCCTTCTTTCCGTGCATTTTAAGAGTACCGGCGAGCGCAGCTCTGGCTGCGCTAAAAGCCTACAGACCCCCGCTCTTCGCGCCCCTCCTCACAGCTCAAACCCGGGTGGGGTGGGGGCGCCCGTGGCTGGAAGAGGGCCCCGGCCCGGGATCCCGGCTGCCAGCTCCCCGCACGCCGGTCGCCCAGACGGCTCCTGTCTCCACAGGAGCGACAGCGAGCGGGCTCAGGCTCCGCAAGGAGAAGCCCTTCGCCGCCTGCCGCGGCCGGGGGCGGCTCAGTAACGGGGCGCCGCGCTAACGGCGGCGTCGCGCGCCCAACGTCCCCGCTCCGCCGTTTCGCCGCTTCCCTCTCCCGGCCCCGCGACCGCCCCCCAGCGCGGATTGGCCGGTGCCCGCCCCACCCACCGCCTCCACCCCTTCCCCTTCCCTCGGCCAGGAAAACCCCTCCCACCTCATCTCCTCCCGCTCCCAGTTGGAGAAGCCGGTTGTCAATCACGCCGTCCCCGCTGCGCGTCCCAGCTCCCGCGTCCTCCCCAAGCCCCTGCGCGGGAATAGGGGTGTTCCACGATCCTCTCTTTTCATTGGCTGTCCGGTGCCGTCAATCACCCAGCGCCGCCAGCAGCGGCCGCTTCTCTCGCCCCTTCTTGCCCCTTCGGCGGTCGCCCCCGCCCCGCCCCTTTCCCCTCCTTCCTCCCCTCAACTCCACTCGCCCCAAGTTGCGCCGTCGCTCGCCCGCCGGCTCCGGGGCTCTGGCGGCGCGGCTGCGGCGGGCGGAGACACGCGTGGCGGCCCCCGGCGGAGCAGGAGGGGGCAGGATGACGGCGGAGGCGCGGGGAGCACCCGGCGGCGTTTGAAGGCGGAGAAGGGGCGTGTGGGAGCGGGGAGTGGAAGCCGCCTCCCCGGCGAGCTCGGCCCAGGGGCGAGTCCGGCCGATGACAGCGGGCTCGGCGCGGGCTGGCGCAGGCGAGCCCGGCTGAGGGGGACGCGGAGCGAGCGAGGCGGGAGCGGGGCAGCGGCGCCGCCGAGCCCGGCCCGCGGCGGCTCGCGTCGCGCCTTCCCTGAGGAGAGCGGGAGCCCGGTCCCGTCGTCCCCCCCCTCCCCGCCGCGGGAAAGTTTGGCGCCCGCCCGCCCCGCCGGGCAAAGTTGTTGGGTTTGTTTGTTTGTTTTTCCCTTTCCTCCTCCGCCCCCCCCCCTTCCGCTCCCCCGCCGGCCGCCGCTCTCCCCCGCCTCCCCGGCAGCCGGCTCCGCGTGGAGAGGAAGCTGCGAGGGAAGCAGGAACTGAGGAGCGAGGCGGCAGCCCGGACCCCGGAGCCTCCCCCAGCGCCCGGCAGCCCGGACCCCGGAGCCTCCCCGGAGCCTCTCCAGCGCCTGGCAGTCCGCACCCCGGAGCCTCCCCGGATCCCGGAGCCTCCCCGGCGCCCGGCAGCCCGCACCGCCGCCGCCCCGCTCGCCGCCGGGACGCCAGCCCTCGCCTCCCCTCTTCTTCCCGTCGGGGTGGTGTGCGCGGGCGGGCGTGAGGGCAGGAAGGACTTGTTTTTTGTTTGGTGGTTTTTTGGTTTGTTTGTTTGGTTTTTTTTATTTTTTTAAAAGCCCCCTTTTTGCCCGCCCGCTTCTCCCTCCGCTTTAATATATGCTTCTGGAGAGCGACGGCCCCCCGCGCCGCCTCACCGCCCAGCCATGTCGGCGGCCATCTCTGCCGCGGAGAAAGTGGATGGCTTCACACGGAAATCGGTGCGCAAGGCTCAGAGGCAGAAGCGCTCGCAGGGCTCCTCGCAGTTCCGCAGCCAGAGCAGCCAGGTGGAGCTCTCGCCGCTGCCCCAGCTCAAAGGTACCCGCCTGTCGTCCTCCGCGTCCTGCACACCCCAGCCCTCCGGCTACAGGTGCCGGTGCCCTCGGCCGCCCGGGGCTGCCTCCTCTGCCAGCGCTTTGCCTGCCCCGCGCTGCCTGTCCTGCCTCGCCCCCTTCCCCCGCACCCTCTGCCCTTTCGCCGCGTCCTCCTCCGCTCCCGCTGCTTCCCAGGCAGGCACCGTCCCTGCGGGAGTAACTCTGTGCACGGATGGGCTCGCTTCCTCCGCTCGTGTAAACCGAGCGTCGTGCAGGTCGGTTCTCGTTTACTGCCCGGGGACTGACTCCTCTAACTCGCCACCCCTTTTCTGGGTAATTTAGGAGTAAGGGTTGGGCGGGCAGGTGTGCTTTTTTGACGGCTTGCTGCGGAAAATGTAGACGGTGAGTTGAGTTGAGGAGTGCAGGGAATTGAGCACTGAAACCTAGGAGCGAGTGGTGGCTCCTCCCACGGGGGGGGATTTTGCAAAGAGGAACTCTGTGCCTGTGGCATAATATCCTGAGTTACCGGAGAGAGTTTGCGTTTGGCTTATTTGTTCCTTCCCATCGCTTTCGGACAGCCTTTGAATGATGTCTTGCCTGTCTTATTTTAATGAGCAGGAGCTGCCTCAGAGACCTTCTCCTCTACAGAGCTGTATGCGAACACTCACAAGTGAACAAAAATTGTAGGTGCTAGTGGCGTTAAAAGAGATAGTGAAGGTTTTATGCTTTGTATTGGAGCTCAAATCTGAAAAGAGTCAGTTCGTTAGATTACAAAAATGAAGTGAAAGTTAATTGCAACCTTCCACACCTTTTGAACATCAAAATAAATTTCTATATCTTTCTTATTTTAAAAATGACAAAAATAGTTATTAGGCAGAGAATATAAACTTGTTATTCAAGTATTTGACAGGGACCTGAAAAATAAGGGAGATTACCTTAATATGACCCAACATATTAATTTTACTTCCACTAGTGTTAAAGTCTTAAGGTTTTTGAAGCTGCATCATATGATGGTGGAAAAAATCTGATGTTTTGCAGCAAATACCCAAAATGTGAATGAAATACAGCAAATGTAAAAATATTCCTAGCTACTAAGTAATTTTTTAATTTGATTTTTATGGTTTTTACAGTCATGCCTGTAGTATTTCAAGACATTTTTTTTTTCTGTACTTTTGGAGTGGCAGATGTACATGAACCATAAAACTGGCTATTAGCAGAAATGTTATTAAACACAAATAAGCTTGGGCAGGAGAGTAACAAGTGGAGGGTTTTTCTTTTTAGCCTATTTGTTGCAGCGGCTTTGAGTGTTACTTTTAACAACAGCAGGGGTGTTCTTGCTGCTTGTTTTGGGCTTTCTTTTCTGTGTGAAGTTGTGTCCTGTCTTGGTACGCTAGTTTGATTTGGGGGGTTTATAGCCAGAATAATTTGTTTGAAATCAAGATTTAGTTTCTGCTATTCACATACTGTTTAGACAGTATATTTTCCTCAGATCATTTTTATAAAACCACACTTGAGACCTTGTAAAAGCACTTGGTAAATATCGCACATAGGTGGCAGACTTCAGAAACTTTGAGCCCTGATCCAGCAAACAGTTAAACACACATACTTTATGGAGGGAGTAATTCCAGCTTAAATCAGCAAAATGTCGAAGTTTAGATTCTTTGCTGAGCTGTGACTTAACATTAAATTTTTAGCTCCATATGATTAAGTCTTATAGTTTTGTGGTGCAGTTTTACAGCTTTTTACTTATAACACAGAGAAATTATGCGTGGCGTCAGCAGCTCAGATGCTCAGAAATTTGAGGCCATAAACTATCAGAGGAATTTTTTCAGTTACGCAGAGTTTTATAGTAGTTTGGGTTGCCTTAAATTCTTAAAGGAAAATCATATCTGTCTTTATGCGTATGATTTAAAGACTTGCCCTCTTAACCTGCTTCAGAACATAAATTGTAGGCAAAATATACTTTTATGAGTTATAGCATCCCAACTAGCCAGGTAGCAGGAAGTTGGGCAGCACTTTTCTGCATGTTTTCTCCCTTGGGTTTGTGATGTTAGATTTGTCCTGAACGTAGCTATGGTCATAGGATGATTTCTCTCCCTCTGCTTGAGGCACGCTCTCTCCCTTCTTCTCTTGAACCTCCCCTGTCCCCCAAACCAAAAAAGCTTCTAGAAGGAAGGTGTTTGCTCTCTCTATAAATGTATTGTTTTGTAAAACTTCTTGTTCTAATCACATATTTTGGGGAAGAGGAAGCTTTGCTTTGCTTTATTCTTTAAAATCAATATGGAATTCAGTAATAGTTGTGATGCTGCCAATGTAGTATCATCTACAGAGTAGTAGCCAGCATTCCCAGGGAGGGGCTGAAAGAGGAAAGTGCAGTCATTATACTGATGCCTAAGGGTGTTCAGCATACACTTGTGAAATTAGATTAAGACTTTTTGCTTTTCCAGATATCTTCAAATAAATGGTTAAATCTGAGGTGTTTGAAGCCTGTATTGGGAGAGAAGTAGCATTTTGTAGATGAAAAAGCAGTTTAGTATTATGCTGCTATAAAATACTACTTCTTGTTTATAATAGTCTTGTTTCATCACTTTTAAGAAAAAAATATTCTAAAATACATAAAAGCAGTATTCTGAAACTCCCCAAGAGGTTTGTCAGTGCGGCCTAAAATACTTGCATCTATTTTACTGGAACCAGAGATGTTTCAGAAAAAAAATAAAAATTGCCCATTCTCTTTAAATACCTTCTCGGGTAGGTAGTGTTGTGGGTTTTTTTTTTCTTTTTGTCTAGGGACTGTTGCTTGTTTGCCACTGAAATGGCCAGATCCAGATTGTGTAACACACTTTTATAGTTGTGTTGCTTGAAAGCCTGTAGACAGATAAAAGTACATATTTCTGGAGTTAATTGTACTGCTGCTGTGTATTAGCAAAATTCCTTAATTTGGCTGCATATTGTATCACTGCTAGGAGAAGAAATATATCTGTAACTTGCAGGTAACAGTCCCAAATAGTAGGTACTTTGGAGGTTTTGTTGGGGGAGTGGGATTGAGAGAAGGGGCAGCAAGATTGTGTGTTGTCATTAACATTCAGATTATTTTTGTGTGTGATGATATCTATCACTTTTAGATAAAAGCTAAGCAAAACCTGACTGATGTCAGGATACATAAAATAAATTAGTGGTGTGTTCTTCAGTTAAGTTAGCAGGTTTCCTATGTGTTTTATTCAGGAGAGTGTCCATTTTAGGGTATTATTTGAAAGCTGAATAAGAAATACTGGAGACCCAGTGACTGTATTTAAAAGAAAAGGGGGGGGGGAAGCTTGTGGAACCTGTTAGAAGTTGAAGTTGCGCTTTTTTTTTTCCCTATCTCCTTTTCATTTTGTTACTTTATAGCTTACGTCATACAAATCCTTTGAAAAATCTGCAGCCAAAATAATGTGCTGGTTAACAGCAGGATTTTATCACTTCATGGACAATTCTGAGTGTTAGTTTAAAGAAATCTGGCAAAGGAAGTCTTATTTTTAACGTCTTAAGAAGTGGTAATTTTGTCTGGATAGCAAGTTGTTTTAAAAGACCGCAACAGCACATGCAGTTACCTTCATTTTTGCAAAAAGACATGTAACTTGAGCTTGGAACCTGATCTGACTCATTACAGTAAAAGTAAGCATGCTTGTTTCTGTCATTTTTGGTTGAAGAAGCATGTAAAAATACAGGTGGGAAATAGTGAATAGAAAGCGTACAACTCATTGCTTTTATTTAGCACAGTTAATATGGTCTGTCAGGTTGTAAAGCAAATATACCTTTTTTCCTGTATACCAAACATGTCAAGTGCAGCTGGAATTAATAAACATTTCCTGATGCCTTCCTTTCTGTGATCTTCTCAATAGTGAATATCCCTTTGGGAAGATGCATGTCACCACAGGCTTTTTTCCTATATCATTCTCGGAGAACAAATATGTGAAAAGAAATTCTTAGTATTCACTTCCAAATTAAACTGTCTCCCCACAGAGAGAACTCTGGCCCTTACAGCAGAAGAACTGGAAGGTGGTCCAAAAATCTTTCAACCATAGGCTAGGGATGGTTCTAACAATCTCTGCGGGGCTGAGATTTACAGTGGTGAAGTATACTGGAATAAGACATTTTTAAGAAGATGTTCCAGTGTGTAGTTTCAGCATTCAAATATGGGGTCTAAAATAGGTGTTAACGATAGTATTTTCTTTACTTAAACCCTTGAGAGAGAGCTTGGATTTGACTGAAAACCAGGTGCTGTGTTCAAGCTAAGCTTTTGTGGAAACGTTACAGGAAGGCCTAACAAGCTTGCTTATGGGTAAAATTTTAATGTTATTAAATCTGCTTGGGTCATTTCTAACCTTAAACTTTGAATGTTTTGGGTCATACAGTGTGTGCTTCAGAGTGACAAAAACGAGTTAAAAACAGCTGAGAAGAATTATCTTCTCATATTAAGTTGCCTTTGCTCCCCAAAGGAAAATGTCCTTCAAAAATTTTAGAATTATTTACTTTTACTACAGCCTTGATAAATATTTGTAAATGAAAGGACAGTTTTCTGTCTCAGATTTGCACTTTTTCTGTATCCCTGATGATTCATTGTTATTTCCTCTTCTGTAGTCCTCCATCCTATACCTTTTGTATTCAACATCCCTTGCAAGTACAATCTTCCTGGGTGAGTTTTTCCTTAAGGAATGTAATCTTTGTTTCAGATGAAGAATGAGGACGTTCTGTAAGCAATTTAGGTTTAACTCTTATGTATAATCTCAGCAGGGTGCACTATAAAGTAGTCAAAACTTCTGTTTAGTGAAGTTACAGTTTTGAGAAATAGAGAACCTATAATAGCTAAAGAAGCTTTAAGAAGTTTTTTAATATTCTAATGTAGTTCCATGAAAAATGGGCTGTTTAATTTTTTTCTATATTAAGGAACTGTTCCTTGTTTATGGAGTGGAACATTTAATCTTTAATTCTTAACAAATTGACCTTTTTTATCCTTAGACTTGAATTTTTGGTCTTAGAATATACTTCCATCAAAAGCAACTCCTAAATATAGAGCCTATTGACAGTCTTCACATGAACTTTTCTATTTAAATCTTTCACATCTTCTGTGTGCCAGCTTAGTATCAGATTTCTTTTTCCATATTAGTTGCTTTCTAGTTTAGTCAGATAGTAGTTTTGCAGGTGCTGAATTTAATGTTAGTTGCTGTACAAAATACAAAAGAAATTACTTACTGCTCCAGGCTATCTGATCAAAAGAAGATTATTTCAATCTACAGACTTTTTTTTTTAAATATCTATCTAAAAATCGTTCAGTGCTTTTGAAAAGGTGTCATACCAACAGTTCTGGACAGATTAATATTCTGTTTAAGCATAGAAGGGACATGTGTTGTGTTGTTATGAAGAAAGACACTTCCCTTGGGAGGGTATAAAATTCAGCTTCTATACCATTGTAGTCCTGACTCCTGTTTTAATCTAGCAGGATAAAATTATATTTATAGTCTCATAACAGTGTGTAGATTTTGAAGGTTGGAACCACAGCCTAACTAGATGAATAGGTAGTAAATAACATCTGTTGTATAAGACTCCCTTGGCAAAATGCTCTACTAGAAACTGGACTGGCAGTGACAGCTTCTTTTTAATGTCTGAATCACTGATTTTTATCAGAGAGTCACTGAACTAGTTTCTGTTGAGTTTTGCTGAGTTCATGGCCAATGAAGTATGTTATCTACGAGATGCCTATTTTGTAGCATGCTTTTGACTTAAAGGCAGAGAGCTTGTCGTAGTTAAGGTCGCCCACAATTTTCCTTTGCAAGACTTTATTCTCAGCTGCGTGCAGCATTGCTAAACTGTTTGAAGTTTTCCATGCCAAGTATGGACAGTTTTATTTGGAACTCAGGCTAATTTTCTTAGTTTCAGCAAAAACAGTTCAAACTGCTTCTGAGATTGGAGTGAAAAGAAATTGTATATTGTCAATAATTAAGCAAAAAATTAACTGTCTTGAGGTTTAATGTTTGCTGTACTTTGGAGCTTAGCATGTAGTTCTTAATGAAAATGGATCTGATTTGGTCCAAATTCTAAGACATGCTCAGTAGCAAGACTGATGATTTGTATCTAATATGCTATTCTGTATAGATACTTGAGTATCTGCTACGCTACTCTTATCTACTATGCTCTGTGAGTCTACTACGCATGACATTTCTTTGGTTTTCTTGTCTACAGTAGTGCTAGGCATGGCAACTAAGTGTGTGGAAAACTTGTAATGTATTCTTCTACAAGCTAGAACCCAGAAGCGTATTACAGGTGGGGGGACAGTACGGAAATGGTGGGCTGGTTAGAGAAGCTGAAGTGGGAAGAGAGCGCAGCAGCTAGCTCCTCTCCAGTAGCTGCACCAAGTTCAGTATTTAGAGTCTCACAGTCCAGTTGGCTGTGAAACTTTCTGGAAATGTTTCTTGTCGTTCTCTCTTCTAGTTTCTTCATAGTTTTTCATTGCAGCCGTGATTTTTGAAATTCCTGTGATCTTTCTGAAACTTCATGGGCTTAGAGTTTTTGTTCTGTACATCAGGAATTGATTGCAGATGAGTTGGCTCATCAAACGAGAGTCTTTACTTGAGAATTTAAAATGATTAGAGCATGAAATTCACTTTCAATCATTGTGCTTAGTAGAACTGCTTCTGGCTACTCTATGTTTGGGGACGTGGGAGTGAAGCTGAGAAGGGCTGGTGAAATGTAGATTCCGGATACTGGGCCTTAGTATTTTAAGGGTATGGAGGCTATGGGAAGAGACAGCAGTCTGATCGGAACTGTAGGTACTGTAGCCTGCTAAAGTAGTAGCATGTATTGCTGCTATGAATATGGTGAAAGGAAAAGGCTATAGATTTTTTAAAAAAAAGAAATAAAATTGTGCTGTTGTGTTGCCCAGCTACCATTGGGAAAAGATGTCTGTCTCTTTCTCATCTCGAGTTCCTTCTCTTTGCCATTGTTTCTCACTATCTTACCAAGCAAATCTTTGGTGAAATTGGTAGTTTTTGTCACCTTCATTTATATGATAGGGTTCAGAAGAGAAATACAAATTTTGCTGTGGAGCTGGGAGGTCAAGGAGTGAGTAACAACAAACACTATATTTGCACATATATATTCAAGAATACTGCTGCAAAAGGAAGATGTTCTAATTCTAGTAAGTGATTTTTGAACCCCTGAGAATTAAACGCATTAAAGCTACTCCGTACCATAACATGAAAACTTTTAATCAGTAATTTGAAAAAGTAAACCTGTGTAACATATTGAAAGTTTACATCTGAGTCCATCACACACTTGGAGAGTTGACAAGCTCTGGATGACAAAGGTGAAAGCAGCACAGTAGATTTCCTCGGAAGAGCTGAAACAGAAGGTGAGGTGAGTTTAGAGAAGGACAGTAGAGCATGGGCCAGGAAGGCGTATCTGAATAAAAGCAGGAATAAAAAGTCACAGCAATTTGTCTGAATGTGAAGGGAGAAACAGCTTTATTTCTGCTGTTGCTGTATTTGAGAATTAGCAGGGGGCATCACTGCATAAACAAGTGAACTTTTAGAAGTGATTTAATAGGTTACTTTTGTTTCTGTAGCTGGTTGGTCCTTTAAAAAATAAAAGCACAGCTTTTATTTTACTAATTTCTTCCCAAGTAAAATTTTATGGGAAAGTATGGGGGGAAAAATGGGTTTTAAAAAAAAAGTTCTAATTTAGTGTAACTGTATGCAACGTGTATGTAACAGAAACAAGTGATGAGAATTGCACTTAGGTTTTGAATTGTATATGTGAAATAAATTCGTGCATTTCAGCATTGTTGGATTCTGTAGGAAAACAGTCATTATTTTGAGATGAAAAATTAAGATGCATATGTCAGAACCCCCTAGAGAGGCATAGGCTGGCTACCACAGTACAGTCAGGAAGGACAAGGTTTGGTAATTTATATTTCTCTGTATTTTCCCTGAAGAGTAGGAAGCAGGAGCAAAGTAAACTCAGTACATCAAAATGGTGTAAATTGAGTTTAAAAATAGCTAAGAGATTTTGCCAAATGGGAATATACTTAAGTGTAAGATCCCTCATTACTGAACATGTGATGTTGACAGTTTTTGATAGAAAGAACATAACTGTTAGAGTATGGTTGAAATTGATGGGAAGAAAAAAAGTAGCTCAGACTTTTATTTATGAGGCAAAATGCTTAATTCAAGTGAAGTGGGTAGAAAGATCCTGCAAGTGCTTAAATATTCATCTGCTTAGGATGATCTATTCCTATTGAGGTCAGTGGGAGTTACATCATTGAATGCAGCGGAACCAGGATTTCTCCAGTGTTTCCAGTGTAATTTAATCCTAGTTCTTCCTACTGTAACGCTTATCACTATAAAGTATCTCATTATCTTATTTGTCTGAGAAAACTTTGACAATTAAGAAATGCTGGTTTAGCCAATTCTTAAAGTAAATACTTATCCATGGAAATAATCCAATACCTGTAACTTCCACTCAGATTTACACAGGGATTCAAGGGAAGAGGAGGTTTTTCCTTGGCTTTTGAAAAGCTAGATTGCATGTTTCCTCTGGCACAGGTTTCCAGTATTACAAATTACTCCCCTATCCATCCCTTTCACACATTTTAAATAGCTAAGTGCTAAATTAACTGCAAAATGAGTTTCTGTACTTCTGTGAAGTAATGTTTAACAGCTACCCCTTGGTTTCAAATAAAAGGTATTTTTATATTGCACTCAGTGCTAATTTTGCCATGTGAAAATGATGTATTTCTTCAGTTTCTGGGAAAATACAAACAAACTTGATTTGTAATGTTGACTTGCATTTTCTGGTGTGATGTCAAACTGGAGCAACTTCAGCATCTTATTCAAAATGAGTTTTATTCATAGATAAGGTGAGGAAACGATTGGGGAAGAATATAAGTTAATAGATTTTTAAAAACCGATATCCCACGCCAGATCCACTTATGGCTTACTTCATTATCAGTGCTCACTAATTATAAAATACCGTAATTTCAGTCAAACGGGAGTTTTGCAGTTGACTTAAAAAGGGAACTTACTCAAATTATAAATACAGTTTCTGTCCTTTCAAGCTTAAAAGGTGCAAATCAATTTATTTTGGGCTTCTGGTCAAGCAAAGTGTGTTCCTATGAATAGAGAATGTTTTTAATACAGTACTGTATAATGGTTATTGAGCTTAAGTTTGTACTGAATCTGTGTGGCACACAACTTTGTCACCTGCTTTTCAGCTGTCTCTGTCCCCAGTAATGTACATACAGAGTACTACAGCTGTTGGGGGGGGGGGGGGGTGGTAAAATAGGGAGAAGAGCTGTTCAGATTGTTCTTTTAATTCTTAGCAGGGTAGATGTGAAACAGTTCCTTGAGTCTACCTTGTCACAACCTGAAGGGTTGTTTTACATCTTCAAAACTACACGTGAAAATTCAGAATTGTATTGAATACTTATGCTTCAATAAATAGTACTTCTGTAATTAGACAGTAGGAAATAGGGCTATTATTATGAAAGCACTTCAGCAGGGTACTTTCTTAATGTCTGAAGTGTCTTGGTTGACTCAAATCTTCATTAAAATCAAGGGATTTAACATGACAGTAGCTGGAGACTCTTAACTGTATGAGATTATAAGAAAGCTTGGAAGATGGTAGAAACAATCTAGGTAAGACACTTGCAGTTTACCATCGCTGCAAGGAGTCATGTCACAGAATTTGTGACAGATGTTGTTAGATCAGCATAGGCTTTTCAGATTTTGTGGACTGATTTGTTAAGGTCATCTGTTGGCCACATGGAGTGGCAGATGAGACTTCTGAACAAATAACCTGTTATTGGATGGAAGATAGCTTTCCAGGAGTACTTTTAGTAAATTACTTTAAAATTATCTATAGCCTAGACTTTGTAACTAACTTCATAAACCACGGTGCTGTGTGTGAATAAAAATCACTGTTGATTGTTATCCTCATCTAGTTCTACTTCTAATGTGTGATGATGACTTTTTTTTTCCTTTTTTTTTTTCCTCTTCTTCTTCTTCCCTTTCTTCCCTGGCATGTATCACAGAATTAATCTTAAATCCAGAATATTCTAATGAGCAAAACTTGTGATTTCTTAGCTATTTCAAAAGAAAATGGAGATTTGCTTGGATGGTGGTATGATTTTTAACAGACTGTTTGCTTTTGGCAGTTTTAATTTGACTTTGCACAAGTGATTGGAGAAAGGTGTATATTAACTTAGATAAAACACATGCTATAGGGACAGTTGAGTAAGTAGGGTGTCACAGTATTTTTGAAGTATTGTTCACATGGATCTCTTAGTGCAGTTCCTGACTGATGACCATACACAGAACAGTTTACCTATAAGTGGAAGCACAGCAGAAGCTCAGCTCATTATCTTGATTGTTCCTTTGCAGTCCTTTTGATTTCTGAGATGAAAAGGTTAAGTGTTAGTATGAGCACACAGGGTCCTAGACAGGATTGACCAATGTGCCTTCTGTACCTCTAATTTTGTGCCAAGTCTTTGTTTTGGTTATCTCCTGTATGTAGTATGAATTTCATTGTAGCATGGTGTTTAAGAATACCATTCTACTTTGTTGTCTTCCAAACTTCATTCTCTAGTGAACAAACTTACTACTGTATAGGGAGCTGGTTAACTTTTAAAATATGTAGTGTTCTGACTTCCTTATCTGACCTGGAAAGTCAGAGCTCTGTTACTGAAAACACTCAGAGGAACTTACTCGGCCCCTTCCGGAATTCCAGCAACAGCTGTAGACTTTGGGGTAACAGGTAATTTGAAAATATATGCTGTTGTACTCTGAACAGAGGGGTTGGGGGGAAAACCTACAACCCTAGTCTATCAAGAAATGGTACTTATTCCTTAGGGTGGAAAATCTGAAAATACTGATGATAAGATTCCTTGGATACCTAAGGTGCTGCACAAGTGCTCGTCTGAGTAGCCCCAACTGTTTCAGGTGGGCTGTTGGGCTACCAAAAGCTGGAATTGTGGGATCTTCTCTTAGAGGTGTATGGAGTTACTGGAGAATGTTACGGACTACCGGTATAACCAAGTATGCTGTGGTATTTTATACAGGGGCTACATTTTTCTTTAAAAAGGAGATTAAAGTGATTTAAAAACAAACAAACAAAACCAAACAACCAAACAACAGAAAACCAAAATGTATTATTCAAAAAAGTCGTTAACTCAATTGCAAAATCCGACCTACGCATTATCTCATACTTCTACAATTGGATGATATGGTTCCAGAGGAGACAGTGAACTAACTTAACAGCTCGCTGCAGTTGAAAGGAGTTTCTGCTCCAATCACTAACCTTGTGCGAGAGCTGATGCACATCAGGCCCCTCCAGAAGCCATTTAACCTCACTAATATGGCCATGTTATTGAGTTAAAGCAGCTCACAGAAGAGTCTGACAAGTTCCAGAGCCAGTGTTGAGGGATGGATGTGACTGGGAGCAGAGGAGGGAAAGGGAGAAATAAATGGCAAGGGGGTAGCGGGGAGAGAGACCTCTCTCCTTTTTATTGTCAGCCAACTGTTTTGCTGCCTGTCAAGCTGCAGGTGTAGACTTCTGAGAACCCAGGAAACATATTCTGTCTGTCCCCTGTTATAACATCAATTGAATCAAAACTCAATTTCTTAACAATGCTTTACCATGCCTATGACATAAGCGCTGACACCCAGATGCTATGAGAGATCACAACAATAATGCACACAAGGACTCCCTAGGACAAAAACAAATCTTGCATTTAGGTTAAAGAGGAATCCCTATTCTTGATTTATGTAGGCTAGGCCAGAGTTTACCAGACTAATGGTTATCTCTGAAAAGAGCAGGCTGTACAACAGTGATAATTTACTGATGTGAAGAAATAAATTAAAAAAGCAAACAAAACCAAACTCTTGATGTCTCATAGTACATGTGCTCCTCTCTCCATATCAGTGTTAGGGCTTCCTTCTGCTCTAGCATATCCCTCCACCATTGAGTACAGCTGCATATAGCACAGTAAATGTAACCAGACAACAGAGACTAAATGCTAAACTTCACATTGTGGAACATGACAATAACTATGGCGCAATCCTTGTCAAGTATCAATCCTTGTCTGTATTTCAGGTTGTCAGGGAATTGTGTAAAAGTGTAGGATTGACCACCAGGTTCAATTTACTGTAAGGAGGGAAGCAGTAGCATTGCCCTCGAAGTGTTTGAAAGGGCTGTGTGTGAACTGCTTAAGAGGCTGTCAGAGGAGGACTTCATGGTTGTTTCTCTGGTTTCTGCATCTTCCTGGGGTAGCTCTTTCAGGAAAAAGTAGAAATATTTAATTAGAGATATTTTTAAAAAAAATTGGAAACTTGTTGCAAATGTTTGAGAGGATTTATTTTGTATTGGCAGGGAAAGTATGTTGTGTGGTTTTTGGGTGTTTTTGGGTTTTTTTTAACTTCCAGTTTGTGTAGTTGAGAGAGGAGTTTTTGTGGCCTTAGATTCTGGTTTCTGCTACTGAAACAAGGATTATGGCAGGTTCTCTGGCTTTGTACAAAAGGTCTTGTGTAAACAATTCTGTTGAGAAAGGAGAAGTATCTATCTTTTCCTTCCAGGAGCAATGCCTGTAAACATAAAAGATAAATATACTGTGGGAAGACGTCATTGTAGTCCCCTGGCTAGTGATAGGGTGGTGTTTGTCTCTCCAGTTATAGACTAGTGAGGTAGCTCTGTGACTGTGAACTGTCTTTCCCTGCCTATATTTTGTTTGGGCCCTCCCTGAAAAAAATTCATCTTTTAACTCAATGTTTTATGCTTAGACTTGGCTTGATGACTTTATAAATTTGAAAGTATTTGATTTAGAGACAAATCTGTGCAGTCACGCAGTTTTGATGTTTAATAACTTCTGTTCAGGAGGAACTTCCAAGTCAACATGTTTGTAACTTTTTATCCTTTGAGATTGTGGCTACTGTCTGTAATGATCAGGTTTCTGTAAATAGTAGAAATAGTCTGAGAATTTCAGTATTAGGAAGTGCAAGGATCAAATGAACTGTTTTCATCAGTTACTAATATTTTACCATCTATCATGGAAATAACCAGAGGCAATGAATATCCTTAGAAAGAGTCATGGTTAAAGTGGATCATAATTTAGAATAATTCTTTTGATATTGGATGGAAATGTTTGTCTTTATGATTTCCTACCATCATATCTGATTAAGAATTGGCTTTCTGTGGCTGCCTAAAATCTCATTACTACCCTCCCGAGGACCTCAGAGCAACTTACAACCAACCTTTCAAAGAATGTAGCAAAGGATTAAAAAATTTTCCTAAATCACACTTCTGTTGAGCAGCCTCTAGAAAATAAAGTTGAGGCAATTGCATTTTGATCACCTGGATCATATGGTGTGTATACCATTTTTGGAGGGGTGGTTTAATGTATGTATCTTGATGCTCTTCCAAGTAGGATTAAATGCCTTTGCTCCATTTTTTTTTTTTTCTGCTTTATGCTTCCTCATGTTTTGTTTCCTCCCCCCCCCCTTAAGTGTCTTAGTGTCTTCCAACAACATACAGCAATTCAGGGACAGGCTGGTAATAGACTTTGGGCTTAATTTTATCCCCCTCCCCCCCGCTTCAAAATACTGCCTGTCAACAGGGTTATTTTATTGAAGCATCCATTATCTATTTGAGACTACATTATTTTCTATGGTCCCTGTGGTATTTAGGGTATTTGAAGAAAGGCGGTTTTCTTGAACTTCAGGTGTATGGCGCAAATCTTGGTAGGTGGTAAATTAAAACTGGTTTAAAAATCACGCCACAGGTTGTTAAGCTACTAAAGCTAAAAGCTCTGATACTGATGCAATTAATGGTGGCACAGTTTATTTTATTCATAGAACTGGAATAAACCATGGCAATATGATTTTCTCGTGGTATAGAGCTGTCTAGCTTCTGTTGTGCTGGGATAGTTAGTTAAAGACAAGGCTTTAAAAAGTTAAGAGCGCTATCCAACATAATAGTCATAACATTCCCAGGACAAATGTGCTGTATGTCAAGCAGCGATTGAGGACATGAAGACAGGTAGCGCTGATACAACAGAATGGGCTTTCTTGTTACCTTATTTATTACGGTGGTTGCACATAATTTTCATCTCTTGTAGATGTCTTTATTTTATGATTCCCCTTACAAGTGTGGAAAATGGATGTACACATAGAAGAAAATACTTCCTTTGGTTTTGCTTTGAATGATACGAGGAACAAAACAGATTAAGGGGCAGGTTTTTCATTTGAGAAAACATGTCTAATTGAGATAGATCAGATTGCTAATGAAATGGACTGGTGATGCATGGCAGGAGAGATACGATCTCTGTTACTCTAATGTCTAACTAAAAGTGGCTAATGCAGGGATTTCTTTGATGTTCTAGGGAAGGTAATAAGTGATTTGATTATTTTGTCTGAATTCCTGTTACTTGCTTTTAACCTTAGGTCTTCAGTCTGTTTTAACCACTGTTAGGAGTATTCAGCTGCTGCCTGCTGGTTTTTGAAACTATGAAGTAAATTTTGGTTAATGATACTTCCTTTTTTTTTTTTTTTAACATCAACTAAATATAGTGTATTAGCTGTGCCTCACTGCTGGGCTTTTGTAACTTGGAGTATAGTTAAGTTTGTAGTGAGGAAAAATAAGAGTAGGTTTGACTCCTGTTTGAGTCTGGCTATCAGCTTGGGGCTAGTGTCAAAAAAAGCTGTCCTCCCTGTGTCAGTTCCTTAAATTAGGCTTTTTGTATTTTATCCTCAGCATGTCACTGTTATTGCTTTGTTGCTATGATACAATACTTACTCATGCAATCCACTGTAGAATATTAGAAGATCTGAGCTGAAATGTTATGTAACTTACAAATGTTTTTACAGCTGATGTTCATTATTTTGCGGAGTGTAACAATTCAGGTCTTTGTAGTTATCTGAGTGAAATAAGCATCTTGCGAGATTTTTATTCAAAGGAAAAATGGTTAAAATTGCAGATTTAACATTTGAAAGTATGAATTGTTCTTTATGCGGGAATAGTAATTGCTAGCTTTTTTAAAAGCTCACTGAAGTTGTTATGCTCTGTTAATAGGATCATAACTGTCAGATGGGGAAAGGGAATACAATATTCTGGTGTCTGAACTTTCAGGGCAGAGCGAGCAGTTGGGATTACAGTGGAGGCGTTTCAGTCCATTTTAGCAATTACTTTTTGCTTATGGAAATGAAAGAATTCTATCAGATAATTACTGAATATTAAACCCACTGTTGACTGTTGTTGTTCCAGCCGCTAAATGGAAGGTGTTTTGGTAAGAAACTTGAGGAACTGGCATTATCAAAGAGTGTTTGAGTTGTTAAACTTACAAACTTAAAATGGAGTTTGTTTAATTAGGATAATCCTAAAACAATAAAGATAAGCATGAGATCGTTTTGTGACTTGTTCAAACTTTACAAGTGAGACTTAAGATTTTCAGTACTCTGTTGCCTTTTTCTTGTCTTGATAATTTCCTTATGATGAAACAGCAGTGCTAATATCAATACTGCAGTGAATGAATGAAGCTAAGGGATTAGTAGTCTGGCTATAGATGGGTCTTGAAAATTCTTCAGGGGGAGAGCGTTCCTTATTTGCAGATAAAATTAGAAATAAAAATTTTCACCAGAACAAGTGAAATCCCAACTGACTGATAGATGAGGTGATGCTATGTTACTGGAGTGGCTTAGAACCCCAACAAACAATTAAAAACAAGAACAAAAGGCACGTTAAACCAATTTTTCAGTTAAAACCATGGCTGCTTTTGTTGTCATTATGCAACTTTTAAACAGTTACAATATTTTAAGGAGGTATTAAATTTTTCAAGTGTACTGTACTTAATAATCCATCTCTTTTAGAGCTAATGTGAAGTACTAATGGAGGACTTTTGCTTATCAGCTTATAGAGAAACTGCACTCTAAAATGAAAATGATGAGTCATAGCCAAACACATTGTCTTAATAGGCCAAAAAAGCTGGAAAACCTTACGTGACTAAGATTGTAATAATTTAGACCAAAGCATGAAAATTCGGGATTAATCCTTTTGAAATATTGAAGTTGATTCTTAAGAGAAATATTCATCACATGATGTCAAAAGTATGAGAAGTATTTTGCGTTGGGGTAAAAGGACAAGGTTCCTTCAAAGCAGATTTTACAGCTTTTAAGCAGGTTACATAATAAAGGATTAGGCAACAGAATGAGACAAATCGGATGAATGGAAGGTTAGTATGATGCATTGCTTCTGTATATGACTTTTGATGAGGGAGAATTGGTACTTACTAATGTCTATGTATTTCTAATAAAGTTAATTCAGGAACTCATTTTCCATAAATATATTTACTGCCCTATGTTTATCCATTATTTCTTATATGAAACACAGGTTGTGAATGGTGGGTCTTTCATTCTAACAGACAGATATTTTCAATTTTGACAATATTGCTTATTAATTTGCTGACTATGGAGCATACTATTCCCCATAATAAAAAAAGATAGCTATGCAAATTTTAGTCAACAAAATAGATTTAGAAATCCTGAGTTTGCTTCTACAGACTTAAGTGTTGTTTGTTTGTTTTTTCTTTTATAGATGCCACCTTCAATGAACAGCAGGATCTTTTTTGTCAGAAGTTGCAACAGTGTTGCGTGCTCTTTGACTTCATGGACTCTGTTTCAGACCTGAAAAGCAAAGAAATTAAGAGAGCAACACTGAGTGAACTGGTTGAATATGTTTCAACGAATCGTGGAGTGATTGTTGAATCAGCTTATGCTGACATAGTGAAAATGGTAAGTAGAATGCTCACATTATGTTTTGCATTTTAATAAAATATCTTAAATGAATCAGTTTATGACTCTGATGGCATCTAACTCAGAACTGCTGTTGTTTATTTTGCTTATACAATATAATGCAATTTGTTAATGATAACTTGGCTTACAAGATTGTTTAGAAAGGCTTGTAAAAACAACTTGTAAGTTTTAATTATTAGCTGAAATATGATGCATTCAGGTTAATTAAAATGAAAGAACTGGTATATTGCAGATGCTTGCAGTCTGGGTAAGCTTTGAAGTTGTTCTCATTCACAAAATGGCAATATTTCAGTGCTGCCTGTCTTTATTGAAGAATGGCAGTGGAGTTACCGGCTAAAGTTTTCTGGTAAAGATTCTTGTGGGTACTGGTGTCAACAGAAAGGTTTATCAGTATAGGAAAGCAACTCTATTTTGTAAATATGGCTGTTTGTTACTGTTTTGGCCTTGGAGAGTTGTGCTAGAGTAGTCTAAGTGGTTTGCTCAAGTTGTAAACCACAGGATGACTTGTACTGTGCAATTTCTACAAATGGCTTGTTGAATAAGCAGCAAAATATTTGTGGTTGCTATCTGCTGACTTTCCCAGGTTTTTTTTATATGCATTTTCAAATGCTGCATAAGTGATGTTTCAGATATGCCTGTACTGCATTTACTGGGAACACAAATGAAGGACATTTGACAATAATCTGAAATATTTTAAAATTGTTTTTTCTAGAAATTTGAAATGTAAAAAGAATGTAGTGCCCATGCACTTAGGCTAATGGTTCTCTAATCTTTGGTTAAGTTTACATGGGCACAGTGCTGGCTTTAAAAGTAGCTATCGGGAACGTAAGTGGACCAGTTCAAATATACGGCCTACAACTTTTGTAGTTTTCTATACAGTGCAAGCTATTTTTTCTTAAGGTTTTGTTTGGTTTTTGTTTGGTGGGGGGTTTTTTTGTGTTTTTCTGTGAGCAGCTGATACGGAAGATCAGATCTTTAATATAAATAAGTGTAGAAATTTTGCAATTATACTGAAGGGCTAGGATTACTGAAACCCTTCTAATCATTTTGGCTGTTTCACCAGATGCTTAAGTTTTACAAAAGATCTAGGACAGTTTTTTTCATATAGTTTTGTTTCTTAAAGGACCTGCGTTTCTTTCCTAAATGTTTTTTACACAAGAAAATAAAGGACAGAGTATGTCCACCTCTTCTTTGGCTTTTTTTTTTTTTGCTGCTGGTGGCAGCAAGTCTGAATCCTTGCAGTATTTTCTTACTCTGTGTGCCCTCTATAGCCTCTTGTTAGAAGAAAGAGTATACTAACTAGCCTATCATACTTGAAGGGAGTTTTTCTTTTATATTGGAGTTGGTTTATTTTCTTGGAGATAAGGTGTTGTCGAGCTGTTCTTTTGAGGTTATTGTTGCTGTGCAAATGATTGGGCTCTGTGGATGCTTGTTTTTCCTTCCATAACAATCTTCTTTTCTCCCCTAAAAATGACAGAAAATGAAGAAGGTCTTAAATGCACAGTGAGAGCTTTTTCAGAGCTTGAGACAAAAGATCCCTCCAAGCCTGAATAGTATTTCTAGTCTCCCTGGCAACTGGCAGCAGAAAAGCTCTTTGCTGTGAATTAGGACGAAGTACCAGCTTTCAGAGAGAACTCTGGATGGGTCTCTCCCTCCAAACAACACGTGTGTCAGGCTTGAGGCTTTTCTTTATAGCAAAAGTTTTATGAGATTTAAAAGATCTTATTTATTTATTTATTTATGGACTGTTCAGTGTTACTACATTAAAAGAAAAAAGCATTTGAGTTTTTTGCAGAGTTTGAAGGATAGTGGTTTTGGGATGAAAAAGTAGAAATCAGCCTTAATGAAACCTGACTATCATCTGACTGGTAGTAAAGGATGAACAGACTACAGAAATTCCCTGAAAAAAGCCAGGATGGTATCACTGGCAGAAGCGGAGCCAATTTCTTTCCAAAGCCCCTTGTCTTTCCCTAGGCCTGGGACACCTTTCCTCCAGCTTGCAGAGGAAGCAGCCCAGTTCCCTTGGAGTCGCCCGAGTCTTGGGGAGGCAAAGTCAACAATCCCTTACAGATATCAAGAGGAAAAAAATGTTGTTCCTGACCAGTGCATAGGCAAGGTCTGTGCAGGTGAGGAGGTCTCCTAGCATTCCTTCCCTTCACATGGTCTCTGTTACCATGATAGCTGCTGGGCCAGTACCACACAATAATGGCTTGTGTAGTTGTCCCTGCTCTACTTGGATCCCGAGGTAGGGAGCACTGGTTGAAATGATACCAATGTCTCTTTAAGCCACCAATAATGGAACAAAATCATTAAAAAAAAAAAAAAATCTTTGTTTGGGCAGATGTGCAGGACATATGGTGTAGGTTATCTTTTTGGTGCCCCAGGCAACCTGATTTTCCTATAATTTCTTTGCCAAAGCCTTTGAATTAAGAGCTGAGGAGTTTTGCTTACAAATAGTTTTGAAGGGGTAGCACAGTAGTCTGTGTGCTTTCATTCCGGGTCATCTAAAACTAGTGTCTTCTCTGTTTGGAAATTCTCAGTTGAAAGTACTCTGAAGCTTAACAGCAAAGTAGGTTTTGGCATTGTGAATCTTTTAAAACTTGCTGGGAAGTTAGAAAGCTCTAGCCTTTATCAGGTTTGGGGGACATAACAGAAACATCCCTCTAGTACACATTACTCCTCCATCTCCTTGTGCCTGCCTCATTCCCCACCAGCACATAAAAATTCAACGTAAATGAGATTGTTCTAGCAGCTTGCACAAGCTGTGAATTCAGAATTTCAAAAAATGTCAGCTATCCCTATCTGCACGCTCAGAAATTGGAATTGAATCTAGTGTCTCCAAATGTTTAGCTCCTTGGGAAGTGTACAGACAACAAGGGACTGGGTTTTTTCTTTTTTTTCTTTTTTTTTCTTTGTTTTAATAAAACATAATTGCTCTATCTTAATACATTAACTGGCACATTTTCAGATGTCACTTTCACAAAACTTTCTGAGATTTAATTTAGAATTAAATTTAGGATTAATTTAGATTTAGCATTAGCTAATGCTGGGTTTCTCTGGAAAACAGTCCAGCTGTAAAAGCCTTTTATGATTTGTATTTCTCAAATCACAGTTTTGGGATAAGACCTCACTTACGAAGGAAAAGGGATGTTTTAAATAATATGAGGGGATATAGAGAAGAATTTGCCCATAGAAAAACAATGGGAGTTTTAACCCAAACCACATTTTTGATCAATACTATTAGCAAGACATTGGAAGGAAGCAAATCAGGTGGGAAGCAAAAGAATTTCAAACATAATGAAGTAAATGAACCAGTTCTTTAGGAAGACAGGCCAGTACATACAAATGGTACAAAGTTTATTCTAAGTTTCATATGTTCTTAGGAGACCGGTAATGCTAGAAGTAGTACTGCATACTCTAAAAATCATAAAATCAGTTTTCTAAAGATCTGGCCAAGAGGCTTGCTATTTGTTTCTGCTACAGAAGTAAGTACAGTAGTTAGTACCTTTTGTTTTGGACTTGAAACTTTTGCATTCTGTACTCCGAGGTTCTGTGCTAAAGGGTTGACTGGTTCAGTTCAGCAAGATGCATCTAGAAGTAAGAGGATGCATTTCCAAGAAATGTTACCAGAAGACTTGTAAGCAGAGGTAGAGAAGTCTCTGTAGGGGACTGATTTGTATGTTGGATGTTTTTGTTGAATACTTAATATGAGTAGGCAATATCAAATAACAGAACTAGGATTGTAGTCCTTGTATTTTGGGCTTGATTTAAAAACTCACATTCTCTCAGGCTCCTATTTCCCCCTCCTCTCCCCCCAGTCAGTTTCTGTTGTGCTCCAGAATCCCAGGTCCCTTGTGTTTACCACATTAAAGGACAACTGTACTATTTTGGGGTGGTTTTTTCTGCTGTGCAATAAACTAGGAGATATCTGTAGTGCCCATCCATACAGAACATCATTGACCTTCTACTCTAGAGCAGTAGCGTCTGCAGCTTTACCATGTACCAACAGGAGATGGTGACAGGACATAGAATGAAGCGCATAGGAGGAAACGAAAAGTCAGTTTATGCGATAGCTTTGTATCTTAATGAGGCAGCTGATTCCTCTCTGTAGAGCCAGCTGGGTGGCTTCAAGATCTTAAAGTCCTTTTGCAAGATTCTTCAAACACCTTGGAGACTCCATGGAAGCTGTGCAGTAGCATTTGCTGGAAACTGTCAAACATTTGCTTTTGTGCTTAGTAGGTTTGAGTGGTTAGCAGCTATTTGAAACGGATTTGATCGAAAAGACTAGAGAGTTTCCAAGATTGTTGGAAAAGTTGGGCTAAACGTGTGCCTGAAAAAAACAGTAGAAAATGCAGAAACAAAATTAACTTTATATTCTCTTCTGTTTATGTTAAAGAGATTTAAAATCTAGTATGTTACATCTGGCAGAAGAGATGACATTTGTTTTTCTTTTGACATCTGAAAGATTGGTTTTCTATCCAGACTTCTATATATCTCAAAAATCCCTGAAGAAATGTTTTTAAACTTGCCCTTTTGAAATTGATTTGATATGACTAGATCATACTTAAAGTAACTTGGTAGCTATTTTTCTTATTTTTTTTCCGAAGTTACTCTGTGTTAAATCAAAAAGTTGCAATTGTTATGTATTTCTGACTTCCCAAAACCTTGAAATATCTTGAAATTATGAAAGGTGAAAAACTTTAAACAGTTTTTACTTGAAAGTGAGAAATATCTTGAAATTAAGTAAAGTGAAGAACTCTAGATATATTTTTGGGATTGTCTGCTTTACATGTGAAGAGAGCTCTGATTAAATCATAATTGGTTAGTCATACTGTATTTGTTATCTTAAAAAAAATCTCAGCTCTCAGTGTCACATAGTTAAAAATTGGTCTTTATAAGGGGAAACCAAAATTTTAACTTTCATGGTTTCAGAGAAGAATTTTAAATATGACTGTGTCTGGCTACAAACTTATAAAACAGTTGAGACAAAAGTTATTTTATTTTCATTGCCCTGTTTCAGACTTTTGGATGTTTGGATTTAGCAGTTTTGAAAAAATGAAGAATAAAGTGATTTATTATATTACTTCTTTTTTAAAGGTGGTTTTGTTTCATGTAATTTTAGAATAAAAGCAGTACCTTGCTGAGCGTGATCTATGGAAGCATAAAAAGTGATACAATTAAACAATTCTTTTTCTCTTGCAGATTAGTTCTAATATTTTCAGAACACTTCCACCTAGTGATAACCCAGATTTTGATCCAGAAGAAGATGAACCAACTCTTGAAGCCTCGTGGCCCCACATACAGGTATGCAATTCCTTTATTTTCAAGTCGTCTTGTAATGCAACATCTGTGAATGGATACTTGTCATTTTGTGCCTTTGGTAAGAATGTCAAAATTGCTTTTATAATACATTTGAGTTTCTATACTTGGGAGGGGAAAAAAACGGTGCTTTTCTTAACATGTATAAATATTACGAATGTAAGTCTTCCAAACTGCTTAAATACCTTTTTCTTTTTTCTTTTTTTTTAACAGTGATTGCACTGTTAGTGTGGTATATGTATGTCTTAATTACCTAAAATTTGCATATATTTTTATGCTATTAAGTAAAGAGGGTTTGTTTTCTGCACTTGAGCAACTCTTTTGTGTGATTTCAATAAAATATAAGTGGATGTTAACCATTTGGTTTCTTGTGACAGTAACAAAAAATGGAGTAATAGCTCTTATTTGTCTTTTGAGCAACAAATAGATATCTCCTCATTCTTCCCACCCTCTTCCCTCCCTTCATGCAAAAACTTTACAATATAGGCGTTGTTGTTTGGTAACAGTTGGTTAGTTATTCTATTGTTGCACTCCTATGCTAATCCCGTGATTTTTATAGCATTGCTGTATCAATCACGTGATTGACTTGCAATACTGATGAATTTTTTTTTTCAATTAACTGTTAAAAGTTGAACAAACCTAAGCCACTTGTAATCATCCAAGTTCCTATCTCAGGTAGTTCATTGCCAAATTTCTATAAGTAGTATCTGTTAAATAAAAGTTATGTAGCAACTTCTAGTAGTATGTAGAAGATTGATAGCTACCACACATCTGCATACCATTCTCTTCCCTCTCTAAGAGAGTTAAAATGCTGTTCTGTCCCTATAATTTTACAGTTCTAATGTGTCAATGAATGCTCTTATTTAAAAAGCTGGACTTCTAATATTGCCTATAAAAAGTACATGTTCAGGATAGTATTTGAGACTTAACCAAGTAAGAGACGAGTTATCACAAAAAATAACTCTGCAGGTTAAAGGCTGGGTTAATTATTATCTTACATATTGTTGATTCTAATTCATAGGAGAAATGGCTATAACTGAAACAGAAGAGAGGCTTGATTTTTGTAGGAGTGGGAGTGTGCAAGGGCTATGCAAATGTCTCTTATAGTCAGTAGCAGCAGCATCTGACTTCAAAATGCCCCTGTCTCTCAGGATTAAAATTTGTAAATATTAGCTCAGTAGGTCATAAGTAAATGATAGTTCTTTTTCTAGAAAGAGACTTGTGGTTTCTGCGACCAGTTCACTTGTGCTTTAGGCTTGTCTAAGAGAAATTGAAAAGAGACTTGTAGCCCATGGTATTACTTGAAATTTTATTTTCAGCATTTCCCTTTGCCTTTTTCTAAATGAGTTTTGGCCAGGCTGTCTGATCATTGATTCTGGATTTCCCTCTCCTGCATAAGTTGTTCATCCTGTCCTTGGAATAGATTGCTCATTGCAGCACAATAGAAACAATTTGTATTTTCCTCTGCTTTCTTCTACAGTTCATGTGCTACTGGATGGTAGAAGACTGAGTTTGATAACTTACTAATTGCCCTTCAGGAGCACAAAGCTGCTGGAAGTGTCAGATTTTGTGTATGGAGGAAGGGGGTGTGCACACCCGTTTCCCCTGCCCCATATCAAAACTCATTATTAATTTCAGTGTAGTCTAAAGAACTCCTTGGGGAGTCGGGGGGGTGGGTGTTTTGCTGGCTGTGATTTGTGATTGCTCAATTAGAAACAAATTCAGAGTTCTGTCCTGATCTGACAGTCAGGTAGTCAGTTTTGTGGGAGGGAAATGAAAAAAATTTGAATCTCTACTGTCCTCTGGCTTAATCTGTTGGCATTTCTCTATAAAATAACACGATAGATAATGGCATAGTAAGTTACCAGTGTGTGTAGTCACAACAAAAGACTCTAGACCTTCAGTAAAATGAGTGCAACTTCAAAGACAGTGCTTTAAAGCAATACTTAAGATGGTTTATAACTGTCAAACTAGGCTGAACAGGTTGGCATTAAGCCTCTGTGTATTCTGAAGCTTGGGGATTTGCAGAGTTTGTGGAATTGGTAGCTTAAGGGTCTCTACAAGAAAGAAGATTGAATCACCAAAGTACTAGGACTTCCGTTTCATGGCTCTTTGACCCAAGCAGACCGATTTTGAGAATCAAAATTACTAAATCCAACAGTTCTCCCCTGATTTAGTATTTTCAATGGTAATGCTTCAGTTAAACTCAAGAAAGTTGAGCATACGTGTCACGTGGGGGATTTTTGGGGGGTTGGGGGGGGGGGGTAGGTGGGAGCAGCCAGTATCTGTTGTGGCTAGAATCCATTCTAGTACCCCTGGTTGATAGTTGTTGTTGTTATGCTTCTAAGTTTGCAGACATTAGCATACAGGAGAAGGGAGGGGATGACTATCCAGAAATGGCCATTGCAGCTTGCTTCCTGAAATGCCTCAGATAAAGCTTTATGGATTTCCCAGGGATTTCCAAAGTTACTTGATAGCTTTTACCAGCTGTACATGTTCTAGGAGCACTGGTACTAATTATCAGGAAGTTAGACAATTCTGTAAGTATCAGAACTGCATAAATACTCCTTCAGTGCACAAAACTTCCCTGTGATACAGCTCAGAAACTGGATTTTTGAGCACTAAATCTTGGTTTTCTGAAAGCTCTTTAAGAACAATAGCAACAATCATGGTTCTGGAATTGCATGTATTTATATGAAGCATTCAAATGGTTACTGATGCAGGCTCTCCCTATATTAGAAATGAGATGTGTAACTGATTAATTTGTCGTTGTATATTGAGAATCTTGCATTAATATTGACTTGTTCTATTTTATAGATGAGATGTACCTTGGTTTTGATCCTAACTGATACCCTAAACTTAATCTTGGACAGCTTGTACTAACATGTTACAGCATTATGCTTTAACTTAGTTCTTCTGCTTGATGTTTATCGCAGACCCCATATCTATTTTTTGAAAGAAGCCATAATTGTCCTTTGTCCCCCTGTCCTTTAGGGAAAACAAAACATGCCAATTTAGTCTTCACTCTTAAAAGGTGCTCTATCCCATGACAATTGTAGTGGTTCCTTCTCTGTACTCTTTCAGGTTTGAATAAACTTCCTCAGGCATATGTAGGACTGTGCATCTCTATCTGTACTGTCAGTATCTTCCTGGAACATCCCAGGATTTCATCTGGCACTTCCATGGCTTCATTGTGTAGATGTATCTTAGTCATCTTATGCTTAACCCTTTCTCAGCTTAAAGGCTTGCAAATGCTTAGCAGAGCTTTTTCTTGGATCTCTAACTGACTTTGCAATCCTTGAGTTTCATCCTGTGTGTATTACTCCAGGCCATTAGGGTCAACTTGTCCTTTCTTACTGATAACCTGACATGGGTTGTGTGGGTTTTTTGGGGTTTTTTTGTTGTTGTTTGGTTTTTTTGTTTTTTGTTTTAATTTTTTCTCCCCCCCTGCCCCTGGTGGTAGCTTCCAATATTGTGTCATCGTCTAAGCAGTTATCACACATGACTATTTTTTGTTGTGGTCACTGACAGAAATATTTAATATAGGAATTTATTACAGAAATATTTAATGAAGTTTAATTCCGAAATTAATCCCTATGAAGCTGTGCTAATAACCTCCCTCTGCCACATGTTTCCCATTTCAATACAAACCACTAATAAATGTACTGGTCTTTTTCAAGCTAGAAACTACTTAGAATCATAGAATGGTTTAGGTTGGAAGGGACCTTTAAAGATCACCTAGTCCAACCCCCCTGCAATGAGCAGGGACATTGTCAACTACATCAGGGTGCTCAAAGCCCCGTCCAACCTGAACTTGAATATTTCCAGGGATGGGGGATCTACCACCTCTCTGGGCAACCTGTTTCAGTGTTTCACCACCCTCATCATAAAAAAATTCCTTCCTTATATCTAGCCTGAATCTGCCCGCTTCTGGTTTAAAATGTTCACCCCTTGTCCTATCGCAGCATGCCATACTAAAGTGTGTTCCCATCTTTCTTACAAGCACCCTTTAAGTACTGAAAGGCTGCAATAAGGTGTCCCCGGAGCCTTCTCTTCTCCAGGTTGAACAGCCCCAACTCTCTCAGCCTTTCTTCATAGGAGAGGTGCTCCATCCCTCTGATCATTTTTGTGGCCCTCCTCTGGACCCACTCCAGTAGGTCTTTCTTGTGCTGAGGGCTCCAGAGCTGGACAGAGTATCCAGGTGGGGTCTCGCTACAGCAAAGTAGAGGGGCAGAATCACCTCCCTTGATCTGCTGGCCATACTTCTTTTGATGCAGCCCAGGATACAGTTGGCTTTCTGGGCTGCGAGTGCACATTGTTGGCTCATGTCCAGCTTTTCATCTACCAGTACCCCCAAGTCCTTCTCCACAGGGCTGCTCTTAATCCCTTCATCTCCCAGCCTGTCTTGATATCGGGGATTGCCCCGTGCCAGGTGCAGGACCTTGTACTTGGCCTTGTTGAACCTCATGAGGTTCACACAGGCCCACTTCTCAAGCTTGTCCAGGTCTCTCTGGATGGTGCCCAATCCCTCAGGTGTGTCAACGGCACCACTCAGCTTGGTGTTATCTGCAAACTTGCTGAGGGTGCACTCAATCCCACTGTCCATGTCACTGATTAAGATATTAAACAGCCATGGTTGATCTCTTTCTAAGACAGAGGATGGAGTATGGTAATATTTAAAATTATATTATTGGATTGTCTATTACCAAGCTTTTAAAAATTCTGCCCTATGTTGACTATTGTGCAACTGTGTGCTATTGTATTTATGTACAAGAAAACAAATTAAGGCTATACAGGGAAGCTTGGGATTTAATACAGTTCTGTTACATGAAATCTGTGTACATTTAAACTGCTGATATGAAAAGCTCTTGTTACAGTCTGTCAGAGGGAAAGAAAGACTGATAGGGAACTTGTGGTTTTGAGCTTCTGCTTTGCAGATACAGCATACCCTCCTTGAGGCTATACATAAGTAATGGTCATCTCAAATGTTCTAGATAAAAAGTACTTATTGTCAAGCACTTCTCAAGTGAACTTAATAATTATAATTATGAATTACTCAGGTGTTGGCTTTCAGTTTAATAAGTACTCATAGTGGTAGTAGTTGAAATAGATGCCTGTGAGTGCGACCACAGCTCTGTGTGGCTTCATTGTGGTTTAATCCCAGCTGGCAGCTAAGCACCACACAGCCACTGGCTCACTCCCCCCTGGTGGGATGGGGGAGAGAATTGGAAGGGTAAAAGTGAGAAAACTCATGGGTTGAGATAAAGACAGTTTAATAAGTAAAGCAAAAGCCACGCATGCAAGCAGAGCAAAACAAGGAATTCTTTTACTACTTCCCATGGGCAGGCAGGTGTTCAGCCATCTCCAGGAAAGCAGGGCTCCATCACGTGTAATGGTTACTTGGGAAGACCAACGCTGTAACCCCAAATGTCCCCCCCTTCCTTCTTCTTCCCCCAGCTTTATATGCTGAGCATGGCGTCATATGGTATGGGATATTCCATTGGTTAGTTGGGGTCAGCTGTCCCAGCTATGTCCTGTCCCAACTTCTTGTGCACCCCCAGCCTACTCACTGGTGGGGCGGGGTGAGAAGCAGAAAAGGCCTTGACTCTGTGTAAGCACTGCTCAGCAGTAACCACAATATCCCTGTGTTATCAACACTGTTTCCAGCACAAATCCAAAACATAGCCCCATACTAGCTACTATGAAGCAAATTAACTCTATCCCAGCCAAAACCAGCACAGGGTTTTATTTAGAAGTTCAGTCAGTGATGTCTTTGTCAGTCATGTCTTTATGTATCTAAATTGCATTTTAGTACTATTACTAATCAGTTGTTTAACTAACATGGAGTTAAGAAATAAGTGTTGAGAATATAAGCAGCCCTGAATGTATCTAAATGTAAGACATCTTTCCTCTCAATTCTTAGTTAAGAGACGCCTTATGTGTATTTTATAAATCTGCCTTTGTTATGGCAGTACAATATTTTGTGTCTTGGACTTCTGATGAACCCCAGTATATAGGACTTGTGCTCTGGCTTCTTCATGCCTCTCTCTGCTACCTCAGGCCATCACTCGCTCTGTCTCCTGTCTGTATTTCCATCTCTGGGTGTTGTGGGATCATAGCAAATGGGGAATTGAACTCAATAGAAATACTATACTACAAAATATAAAGGATGTTGAAGATTAAATCTGCAGAGGGTCCTGTTTGAATTGAGTGTCCAGGCTATAGAAACCTAATGTTAAGCCAAACTTCTAAGTTTCTGTGTATTCATTCAGCTTTTTAATGACTTTTCATTTTTGGAGCTTGTAGCTGAAACTTAATTTCAGGAACACCTAGTCAGCAGATTTTTCTTCATCTGTTTAAGGAATTACGTGATTTAGAGCACTTAATTTTACCCTCAGTGTTGATAAGTGTTTGGTGACTTATTTCTACATAATAAATTCTTAATATATTAGGAAATGTGAATATATGTAGTACTTGTAACTTGTTTTTTGTCTAATAGTGATATTTTCAGTAGATTATATATAAAGCTTTGAATCTTCTGGGAATTAAAGTGTTCTTGATTGTAATCTTGTAATTCTTCCAGTAAACTCCGGTAGAGGCTGTGATTAAGCAGTGATGTGTTAGGCTTCAGTTTCTTTTTGTACCTTTTAAGCATGTGAATAGTCCCACTGACTTTGTGGTGGTGGCAGGGCAGAGATCTGTGTTATGGTGTACTTACTAACTTCAAAATTTTCATTTTAATGTTTGTAGTTGGTGTATGAGTTTTTCCTGAGGTTTTTGGAGAGCCCGGATTTTCAGCCCAGTATTGCAAAGCGATATATTGACCAGAAATTTGTACAGCAGGTATGTAGAGAGTTTTGCCCCCTCAGATTTAAAGATCACCTCTCAAGCTTGACTTACAGATGACTGTACAGCTAAGGAGAATATTAAAGCTTTCATGTTGACATAGGGTTAAATTTTAGTTGTTTCAACAGTGGTTTCTGCCAAACACTAAATAAATAGCACATCATACCACACAGGCTATATGTAATTAGTAACTTCAGAAACACTTTGTTTTCAGATGTCAACCTCAGTGCTTTGCAATGCAAGATATTTGTAATTTGTAAATACACAAGGTGTGTTTTTAATGATTTGTAACTTCCAGTCAAATCAACAATGTGCTAATTAAACTTTGCTAGTGCTTTTATGTTTGTTTTTTCATAGATTTATCATGGGAAAACTTAGAGCAAACTTTTTTCCCGTAAAAAGTTCATGTACTTACTGTGTTCCAACATCTGATAATTTGTGACTAGATAGTGTTATTCTCTTTACTATTGTGTGTTAACCACAGAAGGAAAATCAAGTAAGAAAGTACATAGGAAAACCATGCTTCACCATGCAAAGTAACTATGAGCAAGAAGGTGAAGTGAGATTTCATATTAAATGTAACTTCTCAAGGAATTAGGCTGTAGAATACTGTAACAATTTTTGTCCAAGGTTAACTCAGTGGGGATTTTTTTTTTTTTTACCATGTCAAAATACTTGTTTATCAAGGAAAAGCTCAGTATCTGAAGAGTGAGTGCTGGCAGGCCATCACAGTACAGCAGTGAAAAGTACATAGGTGGATGCTTTTCCTTCCCACCTTCAGTGACTGCATTTAATTTCCACTTGTTTGGTTTTACTGTTCTTGTTTCTAGTTGTTTCCTTCTTCTCTGTTTTATTCAACTTTCCCACAGAATTTAGGCCTGCAGCTGATGCTGAACTGTTGGCTGTGGGTATCCAATTTACTAATTGACCCACAGTTCTTAAGAGCCATGTTGCAGAGTTTTAATTCCTGACATTTCACTTGATCTTTCTCTAGAGTACAAGAAAGACAATGCAATGAACAGCTAGCTATATATGGGAAAAAAGTGGAGTAGTGACCCTGAGAAATTCCTTCTAAATATAAAAACGAAATGAGCCTGAACAAAGCTCCTGAACAGCTGTTTCCAGTCCCTTATGCTTCTTGGTGTAGATACACCTAAGCTCACAGATCTGGACTGAGTAGGAGACCGTAGTGACTGCTTGAGCTAAGTTACTAACTTGTTTAGCACAGTTAACGTTTCTGAATATGCTCTTACTTGGACATGCAGGAAAAAAAAAAAACTAAAATAGTGGTCTGTAATGGGGTTGAATATCTTCTGATGTCTTCAAGTGAGTATGGTCTTTACTGTATCCTGACATCAAAAAAAATTTTTGGTTCAACTGATTATAATTTTTCTAATGTAAACTAAAGATAAATCCAAATTGGTTAGTAACATAACAAAATTTAAGTTTTTCAAAAGTAATACATTTCAATTTAATTTTTAAAGTTGTTGGAGCTCTTTGATAGTGAAGACCCACGAGAACGTGATTTCCTAAAGACAGTTCTTCATCGAATTTATGGAAAATTCCTCGGTTTAAGAGCATTCATCAGGAAACAGATTAACAACATTTTCCTCAGGTATGCTGTGTGTGTGTGACTAGGTTAAGGAATATTTTATCTTGCCTTCATGGTCTGGGTCTGCAGTGATTTATTCTTGAAACAAGCACCTGGTTTTGGTCTGTGACCTGGCTTTCAAATATTTGAAGCTTATTAAAGGTTATTTCTTTGGAATCTCTGATCCTCTGTTTCGAGTCTTGATGGTTGTCTTTTTTTGTAACAGGTTTATATATGAAACGGAGCACTTCAATGGTGTCGCTGAACTTCTTGAGATATTAGGAAGGTAAGTTAGATCTGACACAAAAAGTAGAAAATGTTATTGTGGGTGTTTGCTTCAGCTTTCTTGCTTTGGGAATGGACGGGGGAAAGAGAATTATTACAGTAATGCGTGACGAAGTGCAGTCACTGATATAATCTAATACTGTCTGGGTTACCATGTGAATAGCAAATTAGGATATAGAGTATAAATTATCCTTTTTTGGTGCAAGTGTTAAAGATGACTGGCAGAATATTTCTCAAGGGTCCTTGTTTGTCAGGAATACCCACTCTTGCTTATCTTATGTCTGATAGATGACTTGTTCTTTGATTCAGAAAATGAATGTTAACTTTTGCCTTCATGCTGAATGAAATGCTTTAATCTTCAGCAGGCTGGTTTTCTTTAAATTCTCTTCAGGAAAGCTTTGTAAGTGCTAGGGTTTTTTAGTTATCTTTTTTGACACTATTTCACTAATATAATTTATAGCATTTAAGTTTTTTGTGGTAGTATTTTACTGTGTTTTCCAAACCTGTCACATATATTTCACAGTAGAAAATTTTATAAATATTACTGGTCTAACTGAAAACCCAAACATTGTGAAACTATTTTGGAACAAATATTCATGAAAATCAAGTGAAAAGGGATACTATTATTTTCTCAGATTTACCTAAAATGTAAGGGGGGGGGGGGGGGGGGGGGAAGGGGAAGGGAACCCCAACCTCTTCCTGAAGGACTTTTGTGTGTTCTATGACTCATCAACTCTTAAAAATAAGATTATTGAATCAATAAGACAACTTTTTAACTTTTGTTTTTGGAGGGAAAGGTTGTTCAACAATCTCAAAGCAAATGTTCAAACTGCACTGTTAAAATAGTTTAAAATCATATGCCATCTATTCTTTTCATCTGCAAGTTGCTAGTGATTGTGGGTGAAATGGATCAGCTTCCAGATGCATCTAAGCTTTACAACTAAACAGCAATACTTACTGTAGATGATTGTACTTAATGGAGGTCACAATAAAAATACTTCAGCTCATCTAATGAGTATTACTTGACTTCTGCTATGGCTCTCTGGTATTCTTACCAAGAGTCTAAACTTGCATGATACCAATGCTTTAAAGGTTGTGCATATGTAGAGCTGTTTTATGGCTTCAAAATAATTTGGTTGAGAAATTGAATCAGAAATGGAGTGTCTCTTGAATTTACAGAAGTTTTTGACTTGCTAGGAAAAAAATATTTTTTTAATAAAAATAAATCCTGCTTATTCATGTTTTCAGTATTATCAATGGTTTTGCACTGCCACTGAAAGCAGAACACAAACAGTTCCTTATGAAAGTTCTGATTCCTATGCATACTGCAAAGGGATTAGCTTTGTTTCATGCACAGGTAAGCTTTTGCCTATTTTTAAGAGTGGTGGGGTTTTGTGTATTGGCATTTGAAACGAATGAAACTTAAAGCAGCATGTGTTATAATATCAATATTCCAAAATGCTTGCAAATTCAGTCACTTTTTTAAAAAAAAAAAAGGAATTTGCAGATCTGATGCCTAAATGTTAATTTTGATATAGTATTTAGCATATATTAAAAGTGAAAGAATATAACGGCGAGTCAAAGTCATGTCAGCTGCAGTGGGAAGCTGTTTTGCTTGCTAATTTTGTCACACTTTTAAGCTTCATTTAATCCCAGGAGCTTGTTCTGTTATCACTTCCTTTATGTAACCTAAATGCTGTGTATAAAGGAACCTTGAGAATGGCCAGGTACTTATTTTAGAAGTGCTTTTTTATTTCTAAAACGATTCTAGTGATGTGGAGGGGAGGAGAATATTGGATATAAATGGCAGAAATGTATAGTAGCTCTCTGGATCAGCTAGAAATTATGTAGATCCATGACATGCTGTCAGAATGCTTTAGTTCTTCATTCGACTTCCATTCTTCTACTTTGCACAGACGTTTAACATTTTATTCGAGGAATAATGTATATCCTTTCCAGACATATGGCACTTGAGTATTGAATACATTTGATGCAGACTTGCAAGTAGTTCTGCTATGGCTAATTAAAGACTTGCTTTGTTAACTTAGCTCACTAATACAGCTCCTTATAGACTAAAGGTACAGGGAAATGAGTTTCTAATTAAGTGAAATCATTATGGCTATATAGCCTACAAACAGGATCAAGTCAAGAGCTCAGTTAATTCCTAATTCTCCTATAAAGTTTAAATTTAATTAAATCACTTGTCTTTGTGGTTTACTGCTATGCAATATGCTGCTCTGCAGAATGAGTCAGTGATACGAAAGGGACCAGTCACTTGCCAAAGGTATTCTCACTGATAGATCAGTACAGCAAGCTATCCTTTTTTTCTGTATGTTTAATCAGGTTCATCAGTGCCTGAAAGGGTCCTGTTAATTCAGCTGTATTGTGTACCTGAAAGTAGCATTTGGTTTGCTGACTGGGCTACTCATCTATCCCTTCATAACCCACTAGTGCCATGTGCAGTTTCAGCACTATGTGTTTCTGGTTTCATATTATTCTGAAGTTGTAAACCAGGATTAAGTCTGCTTTGCAATGAGGAGTGGCCTGGTTGCTTTGTAGCTACAGTGCAAGTTTAGCCTACCCTTAAAAGTTAAAGCCTTAAAGCTGAATTAAGTTTGAGTCTTTGTGTCTTTGAACAATAAAGCATTACTGTAGAATATATATATAAAATGGGATTTTATGAGCTTAATGTGTGACATTTATTATTTTTTGAATCTACCCATACACATCCTTGGCCTAAGGGTAAAAGAAATAAATTAGACCTGTTGTAATTACAGCATTGTAATTATCTGCTTTGGGATAACAGATTAAAAAACAATGGAAAGGTAATGCTTGAATTCAAGCATGCGAAGTATTGAAATGTACATGCAATGCACGTAAATAATTTTTGTCTTTGCTTTATATTGTGAGATGAAAAATACTGTGATTTCTTAAAATCAGTCTTAATGGAATCTAGGATTGTAACTAGTAACAGGATTATTGTATGGTTTCTGTACTGGGCAGAGGTATGGTTGTTTAGTTACTTAACTATGTGCTAAGTAACTAAACAATAAGTAATTACATAACATATAATATCACACTTTGGCCTGAGAAGACCCCTGGACAGAAATCACTAGAGGCTGGGAGAGCATGCTGGTGACTTAATCACATTATGCTTTCCCCACTTCCTACAATATTCCACAGGCATTTGTTGTTGGCCGTTGCTGGGGACAGGATACTCAGCTGGACAGATGCTGCCTGATCTCTTGTGGCCATGTAATATGTTAAAATTCTTTCACCTGTAATCTTATCACTGAATGTTGTGTGCTGTAGATATCTAGTACTTGAGTAATGTGTGCTCAGTCAAACCTGTTTTAAAATTTTTTTTTTGACTGCAAGTATCACCTTTTTTTTTTTTTTTTACCCCAGTACAGGTGTTTGAAAATGATAGCTTTGTAATGTTAATACAGGAATTGATGTTGAGAAAAATCTGTCTGGATACTGGATCTGAGTTAGGGAAATATCTGTCAAGCTTAAAAGCAATTTTCTTCTATGATGAAAAAAATGAAGATTTTTGGTATGCAGGAAGTTTTGTAAGATAGAGCAGGCCTGGATACCTTGCTGTTTTGTTTAGTTTGGAAGAATTTAAAATGGCTGTGTAGGGGTGTTTTGGGTTGGGTCCATCCCCCCTCACGATCTGAAATGCTTCCATTATAATTTGTGATATTTAGTTATGCTGCAATGTCTAAACAGTGTCTGTTTAAAATAAATAATCGTATGACTTGCATTCTAGCTCGCCTATTGTGTTGTACAGTTCCTGGAAAAAGATACAACTTTAACAGAGCCTGTAAGTGGTTTTCAGTTGAATGTTTCTCTATTTTTAATTTCAACAAAATATTTCAGTGTAACTTGTTAGAATTGTATAGCAGTGCTATCTGTGCTATCTTGATTAATGATCCATAGGTGCTTTGGGGGGAGTGGGGAGGGGGAATAAATCTAGAACAGTTGTTAAGAAAATTCTGGGTTTGAAAGGGCAGTTATCTCTTAGTCTGCGACCAAGACAGAGCACAAATTTAAACAAAAGTTTGAACCGCTGATAAAATGTGAATTACCTCATATGAGAAAGCATGTAACAACTGTATTCCCTCCTGGTAAGAACTAAAATTTCAATGGTTTTGGTGCTGATGGCTTGTGCCTAGCCACTGCATAAAGTTGAAATATTTTTGGGAATAAACAATCCCAAAATAAAAGTCGGAAAGAATAACAACACTTTATTTAGACAGAAAGAACTCTGAAATTCCAAATGCGATGTTTCTGTTCTGTCTTTTCACTTACTGGGGTGCCTCTTGGCAGTTACAATACAGGTGCTTCAGGCATCGGTGGCTTTTGCCAGACTGAATCTCCCATGATAGATATTGACAGCTCAGCTAAAAAGGGGTTTGCAGCGCTTCATGCAAGGGCTTTGGCCCATAAAGAAGAATGCAGGCTCAGGGCAGTGCAGCGGCTCATGAGGGCACAGACTGATGTCAGACCAGCCAGAATAGAAACTGGTTTTAGTTGGACAATCAGAAATCTTTCTGTTAGGGGTATGTTGATGTTTAAATACTTTATCCCTTTTTGTGACAGAAAAATGAAGAGCTTATGCAAAATCTAAATTTTTCTATAAAGAAAAAAGATAAACAGCTTTGTGGAAACAATGTAGATCTTCACCAGTCTTTCAGTGGAAGCTTGTTTTCTGTACAGCCGCTTAAGTATTGGTGTTCTGCATCAGAAGACAAGTTGTTCTGTAGGTGGTGGAAGGTGGTAGACCTGGCTGTTTATAAATTTGCCCTGTCTGCTTGAAGCATCTTCTTTCCCCCTGTACTGCAGTGTTGCCAGCTACACTGGTCAATAAGCTTATTTTGTTGGATAGGGCGAGGAGAAAGGAATTGTGTAAGCCTTACTGCTTAAGCCAAGTGATAAAACATCCAGGCATTTTGACAGTTGATGTGTGAGCAGAAAATGTGTAATATCACATAAAAACCTGCAAGATTGAACAAAGTGACAACGTGACCAAGTCGGAACTTCCTGATAGGAATTTACAGAACTGTGATGCAGGATCCAAGCCCAAACTTTGAAGCTTTTTGGAGTAGGAGTGCCATAGTGCAATTCTGGACTATAGTATATACAATTCTGGTTGCCTCTTAACCAATAAAAATGGATTCAGAATGGAGAAGATACAAGAACTCACTGCAGAGTCACTGCCTGTGCTTGCTTTGGTCATTACTCTGAGCGTATAGTAAAATTGGCTTTACCAAGGAGTAAAAGTTAATAAGATGATAGGAAGTGAAGCTTTAAGAAACTTTCTGAAATGCTTGAAAAGTAGATGTTAAATTTGGGGCAACTGATGAGATAGCATCTGGAATTTATTTTGGCTTTAGGTCAAGTAATATTTTAAGAACTCCATCAGAAGGCTGTCTTCATGAGTACCTTACTATTATTTTTCTGGCAGGAGTTGTCACTCAGGGTCAATTTAGAGGACATTCAGTCTGAGCTCTTGTAACTATGGTAGTCTGCCTTAGGTCAGTCCTGATGTTTGCAAAGCTGACAAGAAGAGTTTGTTGTCTAACCCTGCTAAGCGCAGTGGCCTTTACATTGAGGAAATCAGGCTAAACATGCAGTCCTTGTACCTAAGTTTTCTAGCAGGTGCCTACTGTTGTAAGTCACTTTATGGGAATTTTGTAGCTCAGGGAGAATTATTAATCTTAAGAGTTTTGTGTAGTAAGAGCAGCAGGATTTCAGGTCTGCATTCACGTTGAATATCTCTTTGAATAAAATACTTGAACGTAAATGTGCATGTATCAGCTTTTTCATATGAAAGCATAGTCAAGCTGGAAACTGATACTCTCTCTGAGGAGCAAGGAATAGGTATCTTGTTGAGGTCTGCACTGTTAGAACATGTTATTTCTTTATCAGGTTGAGAATATGAGTCTGTGTAGCAAAGTATATTCAACACTCTTAGGATAACAAGTGCTGGAAACTGAACTCTGCCAGCTAACTCAATTTTATGCTTTCGAGACCAGTAAATTCATGCTCCAACTAGGGGTGTATGGTAGGTTCTCACAGCTTTTCTTTGGCAAATGTGCTTGTCTGAAATTTTGTGGCTTACTTGCATTGTTCTGGGGGAAGGGAAGGTATTGGCAGAATGAGATATTACACCTGTAAATGTTCTTTAAAAATGCAAAAATCTCAATAGTATATAACAGAGTCATTCAGTTATGAGCTAATTAACAGGAAATGGCCCTAGATTTAAAGTGTATTTACACAGGCCACTTTAAATTGTGAATCTAGAGAAACAAATGTAATTAATTCATGCAAGTCTGACTCCTCAGGGGTGGAGGAGAAGCGGATGAGTGAGGGACTGCCAGATCAGGTAATTGCAGCAAGGTGGTGGAACTCAAAATTTCTCCTCCCTGCTCACTGTGCTGTCAGCCCCAGCTCTTCCACTCTGTCCGTGGAGGCAGCAAGGAGGCCAGGTCAGGGAGGGAGCTCTGCCCCTGCGGACCAGGCAGCAAAGTTGTCACCTGCGCAGGTTGATGCAGGCCCCCTGCTCCTTCATCAGGTGTCAGGTGATGGCATTTGTATTTGTTGTCTGTAGCTTTCAGCCAGCCAGGTAGAACTGTATGGTCGAGGCTCTGTGAGGAATCTGTTCTTTCCTAGTAACTTGCTTGCTTTTTGTGGATTTGAGCACAGGACTTTGCCAGCTGCCTAAGGTTTCTGCATTTGCTCATTGTCTTTTGAAGTGACATTCAGTTTTGTAGTAGCAGGATATGTGTGTATCCTAGGATAAAGACTTGTGGGCACTTAAAATCACATTAAGTTTTTCTCTGGAAAGTCACTTTTGATAGTAAACATAGTTGTGGATAAAACAGCCAGCTGGGAAGCTGGGGAAAAAAAAAAAAATCAACATGGCAGAAATCAAATATGGAAGGTATTAAAGTAGTTGAGTAGTTTTACAGTTGGATATGATCAGTTAGGAGGTGGTGTATCATAAAAATAGAGGTCCTTTCCTCAGAATGGAAGTTTATAAGGCTCTGGGAATGTTTCTGCTTCCAAAACATACAGTTAGAGGGGTTTTTTAGCCAGCATTAATTTTGTAATTTAGATGCCATGTCAAACGTTTGTTTCCAGGAAATGGGCCTCCAGCCTTTGTTTGTTGTGTGGTTCCCCCCATCCCCTTCCTCTTGGGGGCTGTACTTTCTAATTAAGTTTCACTGGTTTTTTCCAGTCTTGTGTAAGATAGTTTCCAGTGTAGATACTGGAATATACTTTCTCTGTAAGTTCACATCTTTTTTTTAGTTTCCAGTCTTCAACATTTCAAATTCTAGAAGACAAAAAGAAGTGGTGGAGGCCATGACTCCTCCGTATAGCCCTGTTTGTGCAGTCAGCGTATCCTGCTTGCTCTCGGGCTTCAAACCTTGACACCGAGACAGGTGCTCCCCAAAGTATGGATGAGTAGAAGACAAAAAATATTCTGGCAAATGTAGCTACAGGGGACTTAATTTAATTTTGTGATGCGTTGATGTTATCAGCATCCTATCAATTAACGTGTGTACTGGGATGGGAGCGGAGGGTGAATGGATAATCAAAGACTTGTGAAGTGATAAGAGTCTAAATTATTCTGATAAACTAAACAAGATAAATATTTAAATGAGATAGCACAGTATTTATTTTCAGTGGAACTACATTTAGCTGTATTCAGTTTTCATGCAACCTCTGGATAAGGAAAAGCAAACTAATACTTTCTATTACATATATTTGATAAGATTACAAACTTGTTCTGCTTTAACTTGTTTGTATTTTTAATATAGGTAATCAGAGGACTGCTCAAATTTTGGCCAAAAACTTGCAGTCAGAAAGAGGTTGGTTTTGTCTTGTTTCCGGCGTCTGCTGTGATGTAAAATGTTGTGTGGCAGGTTCATGTACCTTACCTTTGCGGTGCTTTTCAAGAGATCTTGCAGAAAACTTGCAGCTCTTGAAGCTTCTTGAGGCGTGTATCTCTGTCATGCAACTCATGCGATTGTCTGTTCTTACTATGGTGTTACTATGTTAAAGTTATATTAAAAGTTGCATTCTAATTAAGATATTGTATAGAGAAACAATTTTCGAGGTGAGAAGTATTTCAGTAGATATAGACCAGGTTGGAGGTAGTCATCTGCAATGTGACACAGACTTAGCATTTGAGATACCGAATAAGGGTCTGGTAAAGCATACATACATTCTTTTTCTGTAGTATAAAAATAACTTTAAATGGTCTTGGGAAATCCATTTTTTCTGGCTATGTAGTTAAAATGAGTTTAAAAATCAGGAGTTTGATTTATACTGCCAGATCCCACCCCCCGACAGCTCTTTAAAAGTGGGGCCCCTTAACACTGTTGTCCCTGTTTGTGAGTGGTGTTAAATTTCTGTGCCACCTACGTAGTGTTCTGCTGGTTGTAATTCAAAACGGGAATTAACTATTTATCACTTGAAAAGCTAGTTTGGAGATCTCAGATACTGGTAACCTCTGCAGCCATTCTTGAAGAAATAAAATGTTCTAGTGGTTTTTTAACTGTAAAAAGACATACTCTGCAGAAGCAGTTCTGTGAAGTGTTTAGAGCAATTACACAAAAGAAGAAATCCAAGATGAGAGCTCTAACCTGGTAGCTGAAACTGATGATTGACTTCTTTCAGGCTGCAGAAAAACCTGTGGATGTCTAATGCATTGTAATTACATACGGTGTTCTTTGCAGGATTCATGACTAATGTATAGGCTGTATTTTGTTTGTTTCTGTGTACAATGGCAATATAAAACATTCTCATACTTTCCGATATATTTCTTTTATACAAACAGGTAATGTTTTTAGGTGAAATTGAAGAAATCTTAGATGTTATAGAACCGACACAATTCAAAAAAATAGAAGAGCCTTTATTTAAGCAAATATCCAAGTGTGTGTCAAGTTCACATTTTCAGGTAAAAAAAAAAAAAAGTATTAAAAAAAAAACTTGTAGTAATTTATTTTGTGGCTGTTGACCCCTAAACTTTGTGTTTCAGGTTGCAGAAAGAGCTTTGTACTTCTGGAATAATGAATATATTCTTAGCCTGATTGAGGAGAACATTGATAAAATTCTACCAATTATGTTTGGCAGTTTATACAAGATCTCCAAAGAACACTGGAATCCGTATGTAATGTTTATCTTTATCTATAGTACCATAAATAAATTCTCCACTGTTTCAGGTTTGGATCCATAAGCTTGTAAATGTGATTTCATTTTTACCTAAGTCAGGTGATACCAATGAAATTATGGGTGCTGAAATGGACGTCATTGTCAGCTATTATCATGCTTTCACCGTTCTGCATTGCTATGATGGAGAACTGGAATTTACTGAGAAAGTATGAGGAAATTGGATGATGGTCTCAATACTGTAATCACATTTGATCTTGTGTTAGCTACAAATGCAGATTAATACTACTTAGACCAAAACAATTGCCAAGGGATGCTTCTGCTATATTTATGCTTTGCTGTCCTTTACTATTTTAGATTCATAAAATCCTGCCAGTGTCTGTGTAAGCAGTTATTGCTGCCCAGTGAGATAAGAAGGGGGAAAGCTACTATCAGAGAAGAGCGGTTGCCTACCACCATAAAGTATGTTAGGAATGAGAAATGAGTGACTCCTTCATCTTACATTTAATGCCGCAGGCTAAGTGTTAGTATTTTTATATCACGCTTAAAAGAAGCAGTAATGATATTGAAATACTAAAACGCAAAGTTTGCTTGTGTCCGGCATCCTGAACTGAGTTGCAAGTCAATTTGTAGTATGTAAAGCTCGTACAGGCAAAAGCCAGTACAACTTTGACATTACATCAGATGTCCTATTTTAAGCTCCTGGAGGCTCTGAAATTATGCTGAATTTATCTAGATGGTGTGTCTAGTTGCACATGTATCAGCTGAGACTGAATAGAAATTTTGGAGAACTAGTTCTTGGAGCATTAATAGTACTTGGGGCCTCAACAAATTTGAAGGATGTCCCTCTTTCCCTAGCTGCAGACAAGAGTTGCTCCTTTATGAAGGAAGTGAAAGACACGGGATAACTGTATACCTGGAGGACTAGGAAGTTTGAGGAAGAAGAAAGTCTAACCTTTTGGGTTTAATCTGTTTTGGAGGGCAGAGTAACATCCATTTAGCTTTATGATGTGGACTTAACTACTTGCTCAAAATCACACTTTTCCTCTGAGAAAACCAAAACCCCGAATAAGCTTTTGTCTTCCAACCACATGAAAGCCAGTGTTCAAAGGAGAGAGAGAAAAAAAAAAAAAAGGTGTCTGGACAGGCTAAGTGTACTGTGCCTTTTGAATGAGCATAGACGTCTGATGAATAGCTGGGAGATGTCCTAGTGCCACAATGGACAGTGTACTAAAAAGGCAAACTTGGTCCTTTGGTTACTTCCTTAGATTTTTCTTTCACTCATTTTTCAAGGTCACACGACTGCATGGCACCCCTGCTCTACAACCTTACAATCAGTACTGCTGCGTGAAGGTGAACTGCTAGTGAGGGGAAAGATGGGGAAGACAGTTTACCTACTTTTTTTTTTTTTTTTTTTGGATTAGTGATAAGCTTAATGATAGGCACCTTTTTGATGTTTAATTTTATTGCTATTTTGGCATTTCTGTGTGTAAGTTGGGTTTAAAGGAGATGAACAACGCTATATTTAAGACAATTTATTGAAAGAGGAATGCCTTCATATAAAGAAGAGTAATACCGAACGTGGAAATACAGCCAGCTTTGCTCAAGCTGTTTAGCTTCTTAAAGAAACTAAGGTACTGGAAACCATTGCCTGGTGTTCTCAACTCAGTTCTCTAATGGGGCATTATGCAGCAGAACTATCTGCTGCCCAGAAACACTTCCAGTAGAGCTTTTAGTAGCTCTATTAAACCATGTGCCTGTGGTTCCCCTGCTGCATTCTTTTGCCCAGGCTTGAAGCTATTACCCAGAAATTTATTTTTCTAGACTCTTGTATTTCCTTACTCAAATAGTACAAAATTGTTGTTAAAACGCAGCTTATTAAACGTTAACATAATTGAATGGCTTTATAGTACAGCCACAGTCCCAACAATTATATCCTGTGCAATTACAAGAGTCAGGAATCTAAGGTTCAACAGCCATTTCAAAAGAAGGTTAAATATGCATTTTATTAACTTAGAGGAAATTATAGTATTTTGTTTCAGAAACTCACTGACCTTACAGTAGTATCTTAAATACTCAGAGTCCAAAAAAGAAATTGAACGCTTGTTTACCGCAGTTAATTTTGGCTCGAGTGATTCTAATGGTCGTGTTCCTTCTGTTCCAGAACTATTGTGGCACTGGTATATAACGTGCTGAAAACCCTGATGGAAATGAATGGCAAGCTTTTTGATGAACTTACAAGCTCATACAAAGCAGAAAGGCAAAGGTAGTGATTTTTCTTCCAAATGCACGTTGATGAATACTATCTAGAATGTACCAGCTGAAAAGAAACAGAACTTAACTGTTGTGGCTGCGGGGTTCTGTAGCAGAACCGCTCATCAAGTATTTGCTGCTGGCTGTCACTTGAGTAAGAAGCACCCGCGCAGGCCTGCGTCAGTGGCGTGGTGGGAGCTGGAGCCCGGGGAGGCGTCGGGGAGGCCCCAGCTCCCGTCCGGCCTGGGCAGGGAGCGCTCTCCCTCCCGTGCCGGGAGCTCGTGCTGCGAGGGGCCGCCTGCTGCTGGCTCTGCTACTTCAGGGGCTGTCAGCTGAAGAAAGCTGAGCTGGACAATATGTCACAGCTCAGCTAAAACCTCTCTTACCCTGCTAAATCACCCACTGAGCAGTACTGCTGGAGGGAGGGAGGCAGGGCGTACATTATCCTGGGCCAGCTGAGACCACACGCTAAGTCTCCCTTCAACAGTTGTGCTTTTCTCCCCGAGGATGCTTAGTCCCTTAATTTGTTTGCATGTGATAAAGAGCTTCCTTAGAATTGCAGTCATCTGTGCGCAACCACGCTGCAGCAGCTGTCTGAGTTACAGTTTTACCACTAACCGTTACCCATTTGTACGCTCGCTTTTTAATAGAGGAAACTGTAATTGCCCCTACAAGTAGCTTTGGGGGAAAACTTAGAAGAGGCATCACTAGATGTAAATCACAGTTGTTAAGTAACTGTGTCTCCACGCTGCACTTAAAACACACCTGAAATGGATACTTCACTCTTTTCTACAGAGAGAAAAAGAAAGAATTGGAACGTGAAGAGTTGTGGAGAAAGCTAGAGGAGTTAAAGCTTAAGAAGGCTATGGCAGAAAAGCAGAACAGCACTCACAATGTGCTAAACGCACACAATACAAGTGCCAAATAAAAGAAATGACCACCTCTACTCGACAGACATACTCTTTTGTACCCTTTTGAAATATATAAGAATTTGCAAAAGAAACCTCGTCAGTATAATGGAAACCGCCAATTTTTTTCTCTGGCAAATGTAAAGATTTGAATTTAAATACAGCAGTTAAGTGATGTCATTACCACAGCATATTGTAAATTTGTCTAATTATTGATATACTGTCACTTCCAACGTTTCATAGAACAGAATTATCATCCTTAATGAGTGAAATAATTACGGGAGTGGTGAGAGTTATGACTTGAATTTTTGATTGTGTTGCACATAGGTGGTATAGTTTGCTATGTACATTTTTTTCCTTGTTTTATATGTGCTTTTCACATTGCTGCATACTTTGGTTAAGATTATAGAAAAGGCTTCTAGTTGTGCTGTATTTTCTCAAATAAAACCAAGGTACGTTACCAGTAAATTGAGATACTCAGTATGTGCCCCCCTCGCAGCACTGAAATGAACTTGGATGTGGTGCTGTCCTCGAATTCCTGATTGGATTCAGATGTAGATTTGTGTAATGCTCACACTAGAATGAGGCAAAGTAGGGAGAGAAAGTCCGCTTGAGCGGGCTGGGGTGGTCCACAAGTCTGACCTAGCACTCGGTGAGTGCCTCTACCCCCTTCTCGCTGCCTCTTGGTCCTGGGCTACTTAGAGATTTCCTCCTGCTACAGCTGAGGATGGAGCTTCCTCTAGTGAGCCCCATCAATGATGCTCCCCACCAGCCCAAGGACTCCCTGCAGAGTACTGCGGGTCTCCTAGAGGCCGCCTTGGATGTTTCTGTGTTAGTTTTAGCATCTCATAGACTGAAGAATGAGACCAAAATTGGGATTACCCTCCTTTTTTTTTTTTTTTTTTTTTTTTGTAAGGAGGGAAGGATGTCAATAAATAGTTCCTTGTTTTATTTAAAGAAAATGCAGTCTGTTTCTTAAAGGTGGAAAGTTGACAATAGAAGTCTTGTCTGTTTACTTGATCAAGTATTTTTCACATCTTTTATCAGAGTACCATTCCAATCTCTTAAATTGCAGTTGTGTGGAAAACTTTTGTAATGAAAGATCTTTGGGGAATTGAGCAGCATTCAATAAAGTCTTTATGTTTGTATTTAGTGCTGTATATCACATCTTTGTGTTTATAAAGACCAGGGGAATTACAATGGCTTCTATGAACAACCTTTTAACTGCACATGTGTCTGAATAACCTGTGGCTTTTCACGGGGTGGCAAAAGTGTTGGAGGTGCGGGCCACTGGGGTTTCATTTTTATGTGTAGGGTGGAAGGCTTTGTTCTGCTCTGTTCGGTACAGAGCAGGTGGTGCTCAGAACAGCTGAGGCAGGTGTCCTGGGCTCGGTTTACCTGTTGCTTGGCTGGTTTACTGACTTTATTCAAGCAGTTTCCAGGGGGAAAAGGTCTCTACTACGCTGTTTGAGTTGACTTTATTACACTTCTTTTTTTGTCTCTAAGTAGCTGTGTTTCACAGAGGAAACGGGAATAACACTGCCTGCAGTGGCTTACACTTCTAATAGCTCTGTCTGATCAAAACCAATTAATTGCTACTCTCTCCATGTCGGTTTTATGTAAAAAGACTACGTAATCAGCTGACCAAAGTAGACTTTGCCATGGTAAGTGGCTGCCCAAAAATTGGTGGGGGTGTGTGGGAGGTGGGGTGGAAATCCTTTACTTTTCATGGTGCTTCTTGAAGTCCTGAAACCAGATGTTGAACACTGTGGGGCCTGCAAGGGTGCGCTTTGCCAGCTCAGGAGGGAGATGACCGTCATGTGGATACAGTCTTCCTCAGTTTAGTACTTTGGTGCCTTTTTTCCATAGAACAATAAACCCCCCCCAGTGTGAGAGAGAGAAAATATTTTCACCTGTCCTACAGTCTAAAGGAAATAAATTACACAGACATGGGGATTCTAATGCTTACCTTGAAGTGGTACAAAGAACAAATTACTGGCATGTGTAGTTGTTATGAGTTAAAAAAGTTACACGTATGGACATCAAGAATAAGTAACAGAAAAACACTATAGCTGTAAGAGGCCATTTCAACAAATTGTGCAACACTTGCTACTAGAATCACTCCTATAAATAGGTATGTAAAAGAAAGGTTTCTTGGCTCAAATCAGCTGGCCTGCTCTAGTTACAACATTTCCTTAGAAAACAACAAATCTGGATAGCTGAGATGTAGTGACTGAAGCTGACTACTATGGGAATTTTTTTAAAAAAAAAAAGTACATTAAATACTGCAGAAAGGACTGCATCCTTCATTTAACCACACCTCCTACTTACTGCAGAGCTGGGGCTAAGTTGTCTTCCAGCTTACCTTCTCTGACCTCATTAGCAAAAAAAAAAAAAAAAAAAAAGCAGTAGGGATGCATCAGTACCTGATCAAATTGTTGTTTTGAAATATTTTTGTAAAATCCAAGAAATAGCTGCTGTAGTATAATTTGTTAAAGGAACACTTGGGTGTTTCTTTGGCAGTGAGGAGTTAGGAAAGTTCAGTTGTCTGTCTTCCCTGTAGAGCAGGCCCTCAGCAGTGTATTTGGGAAAGCAAAGGGCTATAAGCTGACCAGGGAAGTCAGTAGAATGCTCTCCTACCAGCACAGGCTGTTATGTAGCAAAAGCAACCGGGTTTTTCTTGATACGGATGGTCTAAGTGTGTGCTTTTTATTCTTTATTTCCGCCCCTGCCCCAGGTTTCTGTCTCATTCCCCACCACACCAGCAGCTGGGGATGAAGTAACAAAAATTGTTGCCTGAATGGCACCTGTTTTTGCATCCAAATGTGGCGTTTTCCCAGAAGGGTGTGATCCAGTGAGCTCAGGCTACACTGTTCCAATTATGAACCATCTGAAGCACCAACACACGACCTGGGGAAGAGTCAAGAGCAGTAACCGCAAGTGCCAGGTAGGCTGTAACCTCCTCCTGCCCTCTCCCCTGCGCTGCCTGCAGCCACTGCTGCACTTTTGTTTTTCCTCATTACAGTGAATTGTTGCTCCCTTGTTTAAAGCTGTGTTTGGTCAATGCAGTGCCTTGATCTGCTCTGGAAATCAGCTGAAAGTAGTAAATTTTGTTCCAAAATGCTTCCTTAGAATGCAAAAAAAAAAAAAAAAAAAAGTGAGGGGTTACTTTTGATATGCTTACTACTCTATTAATGCTCTGTTAGTAGAGGGTGGAAGAAGCTCCTTTCCTTGCAACAAAGCCTCCAGAGCAAACCCACAGTGGTGCATTGCTGCCCTGTAGGCTCCACAAGTCGGAGTTAGGCATCCAGACTTATAAGGGAGAAAAAGACACCACCACTGCAGCACAGTTCGTTAGCGTGCATTCTCTATATAACAGGGAATCACATTTAAATGCCAGGCTCGTGAAAGACTATTTTTCACTCCCTTAGCAAAGACTGGGGGGAAGAGGGATGAGCAGGAGCCTGAGACAGGCTTTGAAATTGATCATCAGCTCAGATGCCCAGCTATTGAGTTGCTTGAGTTACTTTGAGCTGGACTGATCAGGAATAGATTTTTGGTTTTCGTCTTATCCTCTGCGAGTAATGCTCCTGCCTGGGCTACCTCCAGGTGGTTTCAAAGAATGTACACGGTATCTTATTTGAAGTATTTTTTTTAATATTAAAGTCACTATACTTTAAATCAAAAATGACATATAATTGAATTCCAGTGTATTTTGTTTTAACACATACTTTGGAGAGGGGAGGCCAAACTGTTTTGTTGAGTGCTTTACCTTCCACTAAACGCAGTCAAGGAAGTAACTGCGTTGTGGTAGCAGATGCAGGTCAGCTCATGCAGAAGTTAAATGGTCCCCTGTTCCAAGAAGCATTCAAACACTGTCCATTTTTTTTAGAACTTAACCACTACAGTGGTGACTTCCTGAACGTTAGTGAATTCTCTCCTTTCTCCCTGGTCCCCCATATATTGAGGTAAGCTTGTTAAATTTGGAATAGAAAAGCATGAGTTGGTTAGACCTGTCCTAGAGTTAGCTCCTTTCTGAAGTTCACAGGCCAGTTCACTAGGCTTTTCTTCCAGCTGTTGTTTTTCTGGAAGAAAACATACCTGGTTTGCATCTTTAATTGCTGTATTGCTGATCAAAGTTTATTCCAGTTATTTTCTATCCCTTCTGCTAGGAACAGTTAAAAGGCAGTCTTAGTCTCAGCTTATGTGGTTCATTACTTGACGACTCCTCTTCAGGTGTCTCTTTCGGATTTTGATCATCCACTTGACACTTAACTTAGCAAAGTCTGCTGCTTTAAAAAGAGCCAAAAAGATACCACAAAGAAGAGCAATCATGTTCCAGGGATTTGCTGTGATAATCTGAAAGAGATTAAAAATATTACTCCCCTCATCTGACTCATCATATATTATACCTATTCAATAACAAACAATTCTCTTTTTCTAACTGAAGTGTTTTACAGCATGTTCCTTTACGCTGCAAAGGTGGCCTGTTGTGCCTTCTCTGCACATCTGCCTCACGCCATGGTTTTCCGATTCCTTCCATCAGGAAGAAAACACGCTGTACTAGCTGCTAAATTCCTTTTAGACTATTTCAGGACACTGACTTGTTTAAAACTTTAGAGATACAGTTAAATTGCTAATTTTAAGGTTATAGATTAAATTTACTATATTATTTAAAGATTTACAAAAATAAGCAGTCACATTAAAGATCTTCCACAAGACAAAGCTATAAGAAGCAACTGCTGGAAAGCTTTAACAAGACAGCATTGTAATGCTAAACCAGCTTTTTGACAGCAGCAACTGTTTCTGCAGATCTACAGCAAGTATTTTCTACTTCTTTTTTTAACTACATTTGGTTCAAGAGTAGGTAAGTTTGTGTATAGTTTGCAATCCTCCTCGCACCTCTAGGCACAAGGATGACTTTTAGGATCTCAGATGAAGCGAGCAGAGCTAGACTTAGGCAGCAATGAAGTAGACACAGCTTTGGGACTCGCCACGGAGTATGCAACTCTGACAGTCAGCATGAGCATAGCATCGCTAGGTCACCACCAGAGCCAGAAGGTCTTAAGCAGGCTTTCTGTATTTGTTAAACCTCCTAAAAGCAGCAGTGCTGGCCATCAGTGCTTGTGAACTACTGCCTCTTCAGCAAGAGGAAGCGAGCACCCCCAATCCCCCGGATCGAGGGCAGCTGTCAGCTCGAAGACAGCAGAGGTGCAAACCCCTTTTGGCAGAGCGGAGCGAGAGGTGCGGGAACAGGACTGGGCTCTGGAGGCTGAGGAGGGTGCCCAGCCCTGGCACGGACACTGCAGCAGGAGTGCAAAGGACCAACCACCCAATCCTGCCCCGCATGGTTTGCACTCACGCTCTGGTTTTGGGCAAGAAAACAAAGAACGCTGCGGATTTTGCTGGTGATGGACTTTGGTTGTCAGGTAGGGTAATGTTAATGCAAAATTTTTAAACAGGTTGTCTTTGCACACCCTGCTATTCTACATTTTTCTGAGGAGGGCAAATGCATCTGACCTTCTCCCCTAAAACACTAGGAGAACAAGAGCTATCTCGCATGCTTGAAGCACACGTACCCACAGTGCACACCTGCACACCTTTCAGGCACTCCAGTGACTGATTGCAGCCTTGTCTGGCACATCATACGCCTCTGGCTGCAGCATATGGAGCTAAATTTCAAAGTGCTTTTTGTGCATTTGAATGCAGTACCCAATTCTATTCTAATAATAGATAAAAAAAATACACTAGGCTATTTTTACAATTCTGATTTAAGCCTAAGTTTCCTGCTTGTCAATTAATAAAAAAAGTCATTAAATCACTTTATCCAAGCACACTTATGTAAGCAAAAAGTTCCGACTTGACCTGAAGCTACACTTTGCTACAGCACAGGGGACACAGGCTTTTTCTTAGTTATGTGTACCTCTAGCTGCAAACAGAATGCTGAGTGTCACCAAGGCAAGGGAAAGGCATCAGATGGTCTTGACCTCTGCAGAACATGCATTACTTCATATAAAGAAGAGCCTAGACTGAAATTTCAGAAGTAACCTCACTCTTCCTCTGAATTTCTGCTTGGAGTGAGATAACAGAGGCATGTGCACACACGCACACGCACGCACAAACCATGAGCACATACAATTCAAAAAGGGACTAGCGTTACTCACGTCTTGAACAGTCTGTATAAAAGGATCTTTCCATTCGAATACCACAAAAAACAGCTGGTCACTTCTTGGTTTAGTTCTCTGGTCAATATAGTTAACCACACTAGTCTGGAGAGAGGGAAGAAAAACCCGGGCAGATTACTTTCTTCAGTGGTGTAATGAGTCTTCTGTGCAACAGCAAAGGCTTGTAAGAAGGTGAAAATAGCAGACAGTTTAGGGACTTCCAATTCAGCCTTCCCCTACCTGGAGCAATAGGCTCCCAAAATATGGAAAGGGTGGTTTCCTCCATCTGTCTCATGTTCATATTCTTTTCCTATTTCTCACTCAGTAAAACACTGCAATACCATTTTTACGCTGGTAGCCAGGGCCTTTGTTTTATTACATAGTTTTTCCCTTTCAAGGGGGGAAATTTCATTTACAAAATTAATTTACTTGGAGTAACACAGCATTTGGAGAGTTCTTATGAATGAATGCTAAATTACTTTTATTTACCAGAGAAGGACACAATGATGGCAGGAAGAGTTGTTTAGGTTGTTTTTTTTTTTTTTAAAACAGTTGTGTAATAAACTAGAAGATGCCAGCAAGTGCAGAATGAAAATGGAAGGGAAAGAAGCCTAAATGTAAACTATTAAAACCCCACTTGCCAGTACTGCCTATTAACTAGGTTACCATTTGAAACTAGCGCTGACCAGCAGAGCGCTTTAGCACAATTCCACCAGGATACAGTTTAGGATACCAGATCGATGTTACAGCCACATGAAACCATAGTCTTAAGAACCACAATCAGGAAAGTATTAAGCCATCAGGCCTCAGAAAAACATTTATCTTGTCTTGTCTTGTAACACCCCCCACCAGCCCAGAGGGGAACTACACGGGGTTTGTACACAGGCAGTAACAATGCAGTTTGCACTAACCCCCCTGCTGCTAGGGGACAATATAAACCACTAAAGAGCCATGCAGCTACCTAACAGGCAAGCACACTGGAGTTACAGCTGAACAAGTGATGGAAGGACTTCTCCCTTCTCCAACCCTCAAAGGAGTATTTACATCTTGGTGTGTGCACAAGGGAGTACTGCTGCTGTTCCTACACTAGGTTTAATACTGTACTGGAAGTAATGAATCCAGCAGTACTGTAACTTCATTTCAGGATTGTGACAGGAACTACAGCTATGAAAACAGTGATTCAGCAGACACTGTATGAGGCATGACTACTACAAAAACCTCCCATCTGCTATGGCTTAGTTTCTTTACAAATACTTAAAGATTTCTATCAGTCTTCACCATACCCCCTGCCCTTACCAGATTTTAGGCTGTGAACGTGTAGAAGCAGGAGCTAGAACATCGTATGTGTCCATTCAGAGCATATGGGAGCTTCAACACATCATGTTTTCTGGTCAAACGCCTTTGCTGGAGACTTACCCTATACTTCTACAGCTCATTTAGTTATTGCAGCATGCCATCACCCCAACTACACTCATTCAAGAAAACTGCACACCAGGAAACAAACAGTACACAAAGCTAAATGAAGGCAATGGGAAAGGAAGAACAGACAAAGTGATGACTACTGGGCTAGTTAGCAGACTAACTGTCTGCGCTATTTGACCTAATACTTGTATCCATCTTTCTGGTATGCTGTAGATCTGAAAGGCAGATGGACTTCCTTATGCGATTTGAGCAGACGTACTGTCAAACAAAGCAAGTGCAATTCATGTCAGAGCTATTTCAACTTCTACTCTATTAATAGGGATCTGAAACCCCAAATTCACATTTGTACCAATTCCTATTTCCTAGGTTTTATTTTTAAAAAAAATAAAAACCACCCCACAAAACAAGACCAAGAAAACTCCACCGCAGTGTTCACCTACCCAGATGATCAGAGAGTCGGTAACTGCTGGACTAAATGGACGTTTAGGGTCACAAAAAGCTCAGCTTTTTCTGAGTTGAGTCAGCCTTTTGTCTCTGCTTTGCGACATGTTAGAGTTGGGCACACAAAGGAGGACTTTCAAAAGTCCTACACTAGGAAGGTACCAAATGGCAAGTGATACAGAGCTGTAGGTGATGAAGGACAGACAGACAACTGCTGTTAGCGCTTACATGGCAGCAGCTGACTGATGCATCCTTTCCTCTCCTCCAAACTAAGGCATTAGTTTGGGACTTGCATGACTTTCAGGCTTTGCCTGCTGTCCTCCTCCAGCGGAGCAGGAGGGTGCCCACCTCAGTCACAGCTCTGCTCTTCCCTTAAGGCTTTGCCACGTAAGGCCCTAACTGTGGGAATTAAAGTTAGGAGAATTGAAGATTCTGCTTCATTTTAATCTCCACAAAGTACTCTTTCCAAGTGTACCATAGACTAAGAGACAGTGTTGCCTCTGAAACACATGCTCTCTGTAAACGACTGCTCTTAAAATTCTCATTTCTCATCACCAATGAGACTCTTTCTCCCCAGCCAACACTGGTAGCAAGATAACAAACTCAAAACACAGTTAGTCTCCCGTCCCTTAGTAGGAACAGAACAGGAATGAAAGTCAAACTCATTTAATCTCAAGCTAAGTTTGCATCTTCCACCTGCATATCTTCTAGTTTTAAATGATGCAAGAAGTTACTCCGTATTTCTAGGGATACTCAACAGATAAAAATCCCAAACCCAAACAAAAAGCAGACATGAGAGCGCTACAAAGGGTACAAGGCTTATGTTTACCTCTTCATCCTAACATCAGCCCTTGTGGTAACCTAAACAATACCTCTTTCCAATACTGGCTATTACTTAGACAAGTCTTTTGGCAACTGTTCCCCACCTTGAACTAAAGGTAGGTGTGTTAATATTTCTATGTCAGTCTCTTCAGACCCTTAACTCAGACTACAGCTGTCACTTGTAACACATTCAAGGCCTGGATTTTCTGGCCTCCCCCTGAGGAGATGTTTTCTCGAGACATGTCACTAGGCCATACCAACAGCCACACACATCAAAACTTTTATGCTTTTACAGAACCTCTCCATGTCAAGAAAGAGTTCAAGTAACTGTACAGCCAAAACTGCTCAGTGGCAAGTGGCGTAATAGATGCAATGAAACAAACCCCAAGCTCCTGATATTTCGCTTACTTAACCAACCCACCCACCCTTCTTCCAACTCGTATTGCTGTTTGCCCCAAGAACTGGTTCTGTTGGCCAGTTATCTTTAAAACCATGGCAGTTCTAAACTAAACTAAAAACTCTCTAAACTAAGAGGTCTCAAAAAACTCTTCCTGAGGATTTTTTTTTTACCTCTTGTTTGAATTCAACAGTCTCACTACCATCTTCTTCTTTCGTTTTCACCAAGGACATCTTGACCCAAGTTCGAAAGCCTCCGGAAAACTTCCAGCTGGAGTATGAACTTTCACAGTCCTTCATGAATTCTGCTTTTTCTGGACTAAAGGAAAAAGACCATTGCTTTACTGACCAAACTCAAAGCAGTATCTGAGCACTGTAGGCAGGAAAATGTCAGACCTAGAGGCACGTCCTAATCTATTCACAATTCCTTTTATGCTTCCGCTGCTAAAATTCAGCATACCTAAAACATTGCTAGTAGTGATGTTTTCATTAATGGTAGCACTTGCACTCGCGTTCTTAACTGTGGAAGACTTACCTGGTGCCCTACTACCCTAGAGTTCTGCCTTTCCCTAGAGATTGTTCTGCCTTACAGGGAAGCTTTGTTCTGCTCATCTGCCATCTCCGGGACAGAAAGGAGCAGAGCCAGGACCCCAGGAAACAACTTGCCACAATGCTAGGAAGCAAGAGATGGAAGGAACAGCCTAGAGGCAGGGCAGGCTGCTTCTCCCCATTTCTGGGATGCAAATAAACTGGTTGCAATGCAGACATACCTGAAATGCTTTGAAATTGACATTTACTGTATTCCCATTATTTTGGGAACACTATACCTTTGGTGTAAGGCTCCCATCTGTAGTAACATGGCTGTTTTCCCAGTATGCCATCACAGATATTTGTACCCCCAGAACAGCAGGATTGCTTTGTGCCTTTTTTAAGGTTTCCAATACCCCTCACACCGCAAGCAGTAAAGAAGCAGCTCTAAGGCATATCTGGTCTCCATCCTGTCTCTACCAACTGCACAGGACACAGTGTGTTAACACACTATTTACTCGGAGCTTCTCAGTACTGTGATTTTAGCAACTTTCATGTCATCTCTATGAAATAAGCTTGGCCCTGCAGCTGCTTTTTCAACAAGGTTTCATTTGAGATGAAGGGGTAAACCACTGTGATGAGTCATGAATCATTAAAGCACAGACTGCTGATTTTTACTGAAGACAGGATTTCAGGTTGCAGAGATATGTCAGGGTATGCCGGTCCTTGAGACAAGGGAAAGGGTTTTGACTCAGATTAAATCCATTCTCCTAGGTGAAGGGAAAGAGTATACTTTGCTCATACGGCAGAGGGTGTGCACGGCTAAGTCTATTGGGAAATTAAGGTATTTTGGTCTTTCAAAGAAAGATGCAAAGAAGTGAGGAAGAAAAGCAGAGCTGAAGAAGCAAGTTCTCATCCCAAAGAAGAGACCAATCAGGAAGCTTTGTCCTGTATCAGCACTGGGTGGATTTGGATTTTTCCTGTTGTTCTGGGTTTTTTTTCCTCCTTAGTTTTCCAAACTGGGGCTCCTTCCTACAAACTGAGATGTCTTCTCTAGAAGGCAGCAAGAGCACAGACTGATAACAAGAGTATCATACTGATGGCTACGCTGTACTACACTGCCTGCTCAGGCTTAACAGATGAAAATGCACATGATCATAGGAAAGCAAAACTTACAGAATCATAGAATCGTTTAGGTTGGAAAAGACCTTTAAGATCATCCAGTCCAACCATTAACCTAACATTACCAAGTCCACACTAAACCAATTAAGGGTAGACTAGACTAAACCATGTCCCAAAGTGCCACATCTACCTGTTTTTTGAACGCTTCCAGGGATGGTGACTCCACCACCTCTCTGGGCAGCCTGTTCCAATGCTTGACTACCCTTTCCATGAAGAAATGTTTCCTAATATCCAATCTAAACCTCCCCTGGCGCAGCTTGAGCCTGTTTCCTCTCGTCCTATCGCTAACTACTGGGGAGAATTTAGAACTTAGCAAAGCCATTGCTCTCAAGTCAGGGCTTCAGGTGATGGGCTCAAACACAGAACTCCATTGTGCATACAAACATAAAGGAGAAGCGTTTCTGGAAAGAAAAACTAATACACTTTGCTACCCATCAAGACAGATGATATTCCAAGAGTGTTTTAGCAGGTTAGGAATATCGTTATGGATGTGTGACATTAGCTGCTTGTTTAGTGATCCCAACAGGATGGCAGTGCACCTCTCTAACCCTCACAAGGAAGACATGAGCAAGGCATCAGAACAAAGCCCACTGCCTGACTGCTCCTCACCATACAAACCAATGACATAGGGAGACCTAATCTGACAATGATTTCTTCCCTCTTCAGTTAAGTGGGTACAGCAGCAGCTGACGGGACAGTATGGAAGAGCAGGGTGCTTTGCCACTCAGAGGAACATACATAATTAGCACTCTGCCAGCCAGTCATATGCCTAATGCATGACTAAATACAGCATCCTAGAAAAGGTTTCCAAACCAACATGGAAAATTGAGGCAGGAAGTTATGACACAGAACTGAATGTTACAGCCACAACTTACATGGTAAGCAGGCAGCAGCAGTATACTTTGCCTTCAACAGTAATTGTAGGCTTGAAAAAGAAAGATTAATAGTATCTTAGGAGAAGCTGTGGAGAAGTGATCTGAGAAGGCATCTCCTTGCCTGTGCCCATAATCCAGACCACTGCCACAGTCAGGAAATAAAAGCCGGGGGAGGGAGCGGAGCAGAGGGGCACAAGCTTTGCACAAATGATAGCAGAGGGCAAATAATGCAGCTTAAAAACCACACACAACTAAGTGAACACAAGACAGCCAAGGGATTTTAATCCAAAAAACAATTCTCCAGGCAATTTCTTTTAATTCCCTCATCACCCCAAAGACAGACAACCTGCAACAGCTGCACAATTTTTTTTTTTTTTCTTTTCTGTTCAGCAAGTTCTTCAACCTATGACACTGTCCTTTAGATGTATGGTAAGATTCCTGGAATACTCTGCACCAGGCTCTCCCAAGATATTAATGGCACCTCAAGACCATACAAAAATTCCTACATCACAGCAGAGAAAGAGAAGTGCAAGATGCTGCTGTCTCACTTGGGTGAACCACAAAGCCCTCGTCTGCCCTCAGCCAATGCGCTCCGACAGTTCAAACAACCAGCAGAGAGGCCATTGCCCTAGCGCAGAGTGATCAACATCAGACCATGAGAGACTGTATTTGTTCCAGCTGCAGGAGCTGCTAACCTAATTCTGCACTGGGCTCTAGCTCTGCAGTGGATCCTTCTAACACCGATCTCTATGGACCAACCCACAAGAGCCAGAGACAGCTTAGGACGTCCCACCAGCAGATGCCAATGCAACAGCAAGAGCCAAAACCACAGATGGGCCAAACCCCATTTGTGTTTATTGCTTTTGCTTTCCCCTAGACTGGGAAACTCTCAGATAGCCATGGGATCTAAAATAAAGGGTCAGATGGTGTGGTACCAAAAGTCTTGACCGTTCTATGTTATAATTTATTTCTCTGCATGCAGCAATCCAGACCAGAGACATGAACATGGAGCTCTGTTTAGACCCTTAAATAATCTCTGACCTGTTTGGACTGGTATTCATCATCTCACAGGACCATAAATTACTTTACATGCTACACTAACAATAGTTTGTCAGTAATATGTTCAGAGGATTTTCTCCTTAAACCCATGTATTATTCTAATGACAGTTCAGGAAAGGAACTTGTATTTTTAGCTACACTTTTTTGGTAATTTGCAAGGGTTTCATTATTTCCTTCCCTCCAATTAATATGGTACAGACAGCAGCTGCCACTGTCTTAAAAAAAAAAAAAAAAAGAGCCAGTGCAGTATCCCTGCAACTCACAGGCCAACAATAGCACACAGTTCAGCAGTGTTCTGTGAAGACCAGAACAAAACTAGCAAGCAGTGCCAGTTTCATGTAGTCTGTCGATCCAATTTTAACAGAAGAGCTGCAGAGAATAAAACCCTTGACAGAAACAACTAGACCTTACTCAAGTCCTCAGCACTTGCTATGCCTCAAAAAACCCTTACAGACACCAGTCTGTAGATGCCATTTCTATTATTGCTTATGGCTGATGCTTGCAGCAGCCTTCACCAATATCATTATTGGTATTTAAAGCAAAAGTGAGCTGCACATAACACTGTCTACACAGAAACCATGGTGTAGATACAGCAGAACTCTTCTCACCAATTTCAAGGGGGTTTGGATTGTGATTTAAGATGATGGAATACCCTACACATGTATTTTACAGCAGCCTGCCTAAGCTGTTTGCAGCTGTGGCAAAAAAAGGTAAAGGTAATTATGATCTCTCATGAGCTTTAGCATGTATCTCAGCATCTTTGATAACACTTTACATGAATGGCTGGACACAGTGCTAATAGTATGCTCCCATAACCAGTAAGTGAGACACTGTCAGGAAAATTATTTAACAGCAGCCAGTAATTGAAGTTTTTAGAGGCCGTATGGAAGGACACACAACAGTTTCTACAGATATCTTAGTCCAGACTTCCCATTGGCTAAATTTAGCATCTGCTGATGAACCAGAAATAATTTCTATTTTCTCTTCTGCTGGAAGTTGGGACAGAACGAGTACATTCCACATATGCACGCAGTTTCACATGCAATTCATAGTCAGGAGAAAATGTAAACTTTCAACCTGCCCTGAGCCAGTCCAGTTCATGCCCTGAGACACCAGGACAGCAATACACAATACTGAGCAAGACAAGCCATACAATTTGTACCAAGCTTTGGAGGATGCTATAAGAGAGACACTACTGGCCTCCTGCACACAACTGGTTCTGTTACTGTATTTCACATAGACATGCAGATCATTTACTACTAAGTTTAAAGGCCTATATACCTTTGCCAATTTTACCATTATCTGGGTTAGTTCAAAAGCAGTTTTAACTCGCATTCCTGCCACCTGCTGCAAATGGGCAGAAAGGATGCATCCCCAAACAGACACCACCATTTCCTACCTTTTCACTTTGCTCCAAACGTCACCCCGGCTCAGCCTTCACTTTCCCAGCTTCAGTTCTGGTGCCTTCCAACAGGAAGACAAGGCAGCTTCTCTAAGAACAAAGCGACACTTCCCCATCTCTTTGGGTATCAATTCTGCCATCTAACCGGTTTGACCTAGCAAACCTGGAGGCAGGAGGCTGCGATCCTGGTTTCTCCCAGGCAGCTTACAGATGATTCTTACCGATTCAGCTACACTGGCACAAACACAGCCTTGAAGCTAGGACCTTTACAATACTTCTTACTGCTGGTTTGTACATGTAGCCTGCCTCTGCACAACATGTGGCACAAGCATCTGGGACAGCAGCATGCAGACTTGCAGCTTGCTTGCAGAAATACTGCCAACTTAAGTAGAACATACATGTTTTAACTTGGGGAAGAAACAGCTCTTTAAAATGGCTTATTTGCAAATTGATACAATGAGCACAGAAGTGTGCCTTCCAAGACTTGAGTATGCATAGACCAAGTTGCATCTTGGTAAGCAGAGCCAGGAACCAGACGCAACACAACCATGCCTTCTGCTCTGTGTTTCACAAGGGGTGGTCTCAGACAGTGCTTGTGTCTTACACTATAGAAACAGCTGTGCACCTTGCTGGAATCGCTCCCACTATACATACCGCTTAACTGTAGTACAAGCCACAAAACCAGAAAAAACAACACAGAAGGAACAAGTAGCACCTCCTACATCACTACTCTTAACTGGTATTTTCTCACCCTAAAATATCAATGTTTAAAATACCTGGAACATTAGCATTTTATAAGGTGTTTTAGTACAGTTACAGAAAGTACTTAATGACTTAAGATCTCTCCTTCACTGAAGTAGAAATGCTTTGTAAAAAGCAGATTCATATAATTGGTCTTTGGCCACCCAGAGATACTGTGACTGAACACATGCAGTCTTTACTCCACCTGAAGAGCACCAGTATTATCACGTCCAAGCCTCCAAGAATGCTTTGTTATGATAAAATCTGTTACTTCCCTTCCCCTCCCTCACCTGATTTTGTTCTGCATATGGCCTTTGTCCCCTGTCCCTTTTTCACTGAGCATCTCACTATTACCAAATTAAGGCATTCTATTAGGTCTCATTGTGAGTAACCTCTCTTCTCTAGCTTTTAATCTGGATCACAGAGAGAAGAACAGAACTTGAATTTAAATTAAAGCAAAAATTAAACAGTTAAGTATGAAATTTATTCTCACAAGGTGGGAAAAAGTGTGAAAGAAAGTTCAAGACAGGATTAATTCCACTCCTGTTAAAATCAGAAGGTTGATCAGTCACTCCAGTGGCACCAATATCAAACCAATATGAAGCGATTTTGAAAACCCCACCCGTGAAATTACATCTACCTGTAGAAACTTACATAAAGCTAGTAATACAAAGAAATATAGTTAATATTTCAACGAAATCACAACAAATCAATCTAGGGATCTGATCTTTACAGTAACTGCTCTTAAAAAAAAAAAAAAGTGCAAAAACATTAGTGCGCTCAGTGCACTTCCTGAGCATACTGCTCAGAACAGCACACTTCCTGATCACCCACAGCAGCAGACAACAGTAAGCCAGCACAAACTTCAAACTTTTAGAAAGTGCAGCAACAAATGGCTGAAGCATACCTGAAGGGCAGTTTTTTGTCACTGAAAAGTCCTCAATTCATTTTCTAAAACGTAAGACTAGTAACCTAAGACATGAAAGAGCATCGACGTAACCCAAACATTAAAATAAATAAATAAATAAAAGTCTGTCTTATTTTTCTACTAAAAAAGCCCTGCTTTCACTAGTATGCTGTAGCAAGTTCAATGCACTTACAGGCTCATCCTTTTACATACCTATTGATGAACTCTTGGAAAGAAGAAAACAGAAGGTAGTCAATGGCACTAAAATCTTGGTCTGTTCCATTTAAATGAAACTGCAAAAACACCAGTTCCTTTTTCTTCACGTCACGAGGGCCTTGAACAACCAAAGCATACTTCTGTAAGCAAACAGAGAGATGGAAAGAGTAGCAAAGGAATCCTCATTTCCTGTTCATGAATTTGCCATCTGTCACTAATACTCTATAGAAATCTAATACACACCGAGATTTTCTTGGCTGCTACTAAGCATATGTCTATTAAAATACCTAACAAGAATGCCAACTGAATCCCTCCTTTTAGTTTAAAAATTAAGTCTTTACATCAAGATTTAGCGTTTTTCTAAGAAATCTGTTTCAGTTCTATCATAGTCCTTTGGGTTCATGTGGAATTACCAGTCAATGCCCTGCAAGCTCCATTCTGCAGAGAGACAATCAAAACTGTTTTGAGCATTAAAGTCTAGAAACTTTCAGCTCTTGACACAAAACACGTTAACGTGGAGCCTGATGTAGAGAACATCAGGTTTCTCCCTGAGAAACAGCCGCCAGCACCTCAAGTAAGCTGTCAACAAGAAAAAAAAAAACAAAAAACAAACAAAAAACCCACAACAAAAAATGCTAGCAGGCAGAATACAATTTAAAGTGCAGGCATTGTATCGAACAGCAAGCTGCTGCTTGCAAAAGGACTCAGCCAATGGTTCAGTGGTCTCTGCCTCAGTGCCTCTCCATTCCACTGCAGGACTAGAGCCTATTGGATCAGCAAGCTTCAAAATGAATCTACCACGCAGCATAAAATGCAGGTTCTTAGTTTGTTAAAATATGCAAAAAGAGAATACTAGTGGCAGAAATTAAATTAGACTTGCACCTAGAATATAAGTTTCAAATACACTAAGGAGCTGCTTCCCAGAAAGAAATGGTGACTAGACAAAAGGCAAAACACGAAGAGGAAAAAGTTGACCAAACAGGTACCGAGATTGTTTGTTTGCTCACGTTTAGTTTCCTTAAAAACAATCTCAGCAATCACTTTCGATACAAATGACCATATTTAATACTTTCTTTTTTGAACATTTATTTTTACAGAAGCTAGATTCCCTGCATTTTTAAGGGCAATTTAAGACAATGACTCAATGTACCCATCTTATTGGCTCACAGCATTTCAGTGTAATGAAATGCCTGGTGCCCAGTTAAGATTTTTCCCAGTGTGACAAAAATAGTATGTCATTCCCAGCAAACATACAAAAAGAGATAAGCTATCCTGCTTTAATGAAATAACTGCTACTGCTTTCAATCAAAGCTAGATTTACTATATCAAGAGGCAAGCTTGCCAGTTCATTTAGGACAGGAATGAAGCAAGAGTTTCGTTGTGAAAAATTACTTATTCTGTCCCATTCAGGTCTTCATGCTGCACATACCCACATGACAGCTCATCATCTGTAACACGTACACACACTGAATGGGGTCTTTTACGTTTCTGAAAACAAAAGGGCAGATGGCTTGAAAAAAACTAGAAGCAAGCATTTTTTTGCAGCACGAAGTAAGTATTTTTACTTTCAAATACCATTACGAGCAGAAAACCCCCACTGAATAAGCTTTGTCCTGTTATATTATTATTACCATAGTTTGATTAGTAAAAGGATCTGTGTAGTTGATTCTCTGAGTGGTGCATTCAATGTCTCCTGGCTGACCTGGATTTATCAGAGGCGGAATATGATCATAGTAATGATGCTTGCAGCTCAGCAGCCGAGCCTTGCCTGGGTAAAAGGCAATACCTGTTTGGGGAGAAAAAACATTGGAGAGCTGATTTCCTTCCCAACTACACAGATTTTCATTCTGGGATTTAGTCTCACAGGATACTGAGCTATCCTCAAGATCCAGCAAAACAACCAAATTAAACCACGTGCTTCAGCATTTTTCTGGAGCAGGACAACAGTGGCAGCTGCATCAGGACAGAACCCCTGTGATGCACTGAAAAAAATCAGGGTTCATGTTCTGTTATGACGATTCAAGGTTCACAGAAGCTACTGAGTTTCCCCAGTCTTCCCACAAGCCAGCAGCTAATACAGCAGTCCCCCTGGCCCAAAACGAATGTGTAAAGTAAGTTAGGAGACTACTTTAGTCAAACGGGACACGTAGCGCTTCAGCATGTACACGTTTTAAGATATTATCATTTAACATGTCAAATTTTAATTGGAAATAATGTATGTACAGATCAAAGATCACTGGCTGATCTAATAAAAGTGAAAAGACGCTCTTCAGAACATGTAGCATCTTCTGTTCGCTGAACACAATGTCACAATAAAAATCAAAGCCATCGAACAAGTACTAACTGTTACCACCCCTTATTACTTATATCACTAGGTAAGCAGGCTACTACTTCACCTGTATGGAAATTCATATATACGATAAATCTATGGTTTCAGACCAACAGCATGCATTAAAAAAAACCTCAGTCACCTCAGTTGTCGAAGGCTAGCAAAATAAAAGGCCCAAAACCCAAAATGCTGTTATGCCACATATGCAACATTTAGTATTGGAAACAAGCTTGCTTGAAGATAATCTAGACCAACTACCAAAAAAAGTATGATTTGTTAGATAGGATTAACTCACACAACTGAGATGACCTGTCCACCAAAATGAGAGATGTCAAAGCAGTCATCATATACCGGTCTAAAAATGCTTTATCCCTTTCTTCGGTGCTCCATGCTTGCAACTTGCCATCTCATCACTTTAACAAAGCAATGAAGTAAAGGGCTACGTTAATTTAGGTTCTCTGATCTGGCATGGATCCCCACCAATACTTTTGGATTTATATATATGTTGCTCTGCTTCTTTAAATTATATTTTCTTCCTATTGCTGTATGAAAAGCTCACATGGGAAAAAAAAAGGAGGGGGGGAGAAAGCCTGCTCTTACAGTCAGAGCCATACAGTCCAAATGCAAGGACCTACTTACAGTGTTGAGCCTAACTGACCATACAGAAAAACAACTACAGGAATATGGCAACAACTTGAAACGCTCACATTTCAGCCACAATTACTGGAGTAGTTACTTGTAAAATGTGGTAACACTTCAAACAGAAGTGGTTTTTTTAAATTGGAAACTGACCTATGACTGTTTGAGTTGCATTTGCTACCGCAGGTCTATTTATGAATGGTTACTGGATAATTTAAAAAAATAACGATGACAGAACTCACTATTCAAAAATGCTTCTGTGGCATAATTCCTCCTGCAAACTGCAACACAGTTTTCTGGTGCCACACTGCATTTTTATGTCAACATTGTTCCCTGCAGTCACATCACATTTTCATTGCCTACTGATGTAATGCCAAGTTGTAAACAATGCAGAACAGAAGCAGAAAGTGGCATTGTGGTTATTTTGTGGTTGGTTTGAGAAATTCACCTTCTTTACTGTCAACAGCATCTCACTGTCCAGTGCAGCACTGAGGTCCTGATACACATCCCTGTTTGAACAATATAGTTTTGGGAATATTTCCGTAAGGAATTATCTTCTTTTCCTATAGGAGGACTCATTCTAGAGTCTGCAAACACTTCTTATCTACCAAACGTTGCATCATGCTCCGCAGCTACTGTCATTCATGTTAACGGCATGAAAACCCCTAAAACGTCCCCCAGATTTGTCCTACAATATTAGCCTTTCTATGCAAAGTTAACACAACATAGATTAGAAAAGAGGAAGTGAAAGACCTGGGTCAAAGCGTTATATGCACTCTGGGTGCTGGAGAATCAACACCAAAAATGTAAAACAATCCAAGATAAATGTGAACAACAACTTAACGCATTTTGTTTGTTACCAGTCTTACCAGGTGCATCGTACAAAGACACCTCCTTGTAAGAGACAGACATCACTGGGTGCTTGAGCTTCTCCCTGAAGTCACTGATGGTTTGGTAGACAAGGAACACCGCTACAGCCATGAGCAGCAGATAAATAAACAGGAGAATTACTGAAAAAACATTCTTTAGGCAGGTCTTGCTGAAACGCAAAGAAGGGGCAGTGGTACCCAGTTCACTATCTGGAACCAAACAGAATATGGATTAGGACTTTAAAATACAGATCTTCGGGCTGAATTCATGCAGTGTTCATTCAAAGATCAATCCCTTGAGAGGAAAGTAAGCCTCAAACTCAGTTTGATTTAAAAAAAAAAAAAACAACCCACAACTATTGCTGGTTTTGATGATCACTCAGACAGATGCTTCCTTCTCAAGCATGAGGCATAATCATCCAAAGATTGTACCTCTTTTTCACATGTTGAATTTGGAACTCTGCTTAAGGACATGGCAGGCAGAAAACAAGGCTTAGTTTCAAGAAGGACAACTCGGAAACAAAGTTCAAAGTTGATAAGAAAAAAAGTCTGTTGATGGTCAATCTTTCCTCCTGGAAAAAAAACCAACTCCTTTCCCCCTTCCCAGTCTGAACTGAGCCTTACATACTCAGCATATGCATCAGCAGAGAGATTTAATATTCTAATGCTCTTACACATCTATCTGCATTGCATCCCCACCACGGCACAAGTCACTAGATATTTGTTACCCTCTCATTTTTGGACTCTAGTTCATAACTCCTTCTGCATACTACATAAAGTTTCACAAAAGGATTCTTCCAATTGCAGCTAGAAAAAGACCAACCCAATTCTCTCACAGTCTCCTTGCCTTCCAAGCTTATTCTCTGAAGATCTTCACACTTGTCTCACTTGCACACAGACACTGCCTTCCCCATACTCCTCATGTTCACCATTTCTTTTGGCAATACTTGTAAGAAAAAAGTACATGTACTCTTCATGTACATGATGCTACACATCATGTTTTGATCGTGAGCGATATATAGCTGAACACACAAAAGGAGCATTGAAACCCAACATATGAAAGGAGGTAAGTCGGCATATTTTACGCTGACTTTTCTTGTGTGCTGTAATCTAGTGAGTCAGGCCCTCTCAGGCCATGCCACACACTGCCTTTCAACTATAACAGCATGGTTTGGTGTTTGTTCCTCACCACAGCAAACACTAGCCTTTTAGTAAATCGTACTGAACACATAACCTCTCACAAAAGTCCATGGTCACATACATCTTCCCAAGTTCATTGCCAGGAGACGGCACACAAGGAAATTAGGACATTAATATGCATAAAATTGCACTATTGAAACAAGTATGTCTTGAACAGCTGCAAAGCATTTAGGGGATACTCATTTCAGGTTGGCTTACCTTAATGCCTACATTTGAGCTGCAATAAGCCCATGTAACACTGCCCCACACGCTCCAGAAGCGGGTCCAAACACTCTAACTAAAATCTGTTTAAAAGCACATCTGTTCAATACTGCACCTTGCTCATGTAAATCTGGCACAGACTTTTGCTTGCAATCCACTGCCATCACAGAGACTGCAACTCAAGTAAGATACAGTGTAAAGGAAGATGACATACTAAGCTATCTCAGAACCAGATGTGCTGAATCTTCTTTGAAAGAGCACAGCTCATGACCAAGAAATGTTCTCATCTCAATCCCTGGAAAAACTCCTTGGCTTTCCATCAGCACTTTTTCCCCAAAAGAAGTAACTTAGTGGGTTTTTTTGCTTTCAGAAGTGCAATTTAAAAAAAAAAAAAACACTGAACCCACACACAGAAGCAGCTTATCAGGCACTTAAAATTGCTAATTTCTGGGTCAATAGTTCTCACCTGGTAAAATAACAGAGCTGGCATCTTCATGAACATCCATCTCTCCTTCTCTCTCATCTGTTGGGTTTTCAGATACTCGCTCCACATCTTCACTCAGCTGTGTAGTTAAAACAGTGGTTCAATTTCCAAACATGCTCTCAACTTGCAATTGCTGGAATTTCTATGGTACAAATAAAAGAGGCTCCAGCTAACCAAACGCACAAAAACGTGCCCCCAGTCCAAGAGCACCCAACATCTGTTCCACTTGTTCACAAGAGCCGCATTTATGTAGAGACCTACAGCTAAAAATTAAGTGACTTGCATGCTGCAAAGAGAAAGACGGAACATTAAATTTAACCTACTTCTACCCTGCTGCTTCAACAATAACATCACCTTTTCTTTCAAGATCAAAGTAATTGTTTCCCTTCAGCTCACTTTAAACCCCCAATTATGGCAATGCCCTCTGAAATAAGTAGGAACTTCGATCTATCACTCAAGAACATATTTTTAGGCATGAACAAACCACAGCACATACCAGCAAACAGAGCATTAGCACTTCTTAATAAAGAGGTGCGTAAAGAGCGAATTGCATTTTGACAGGTATTAGGGCAAGTAACTCAAATGCAGTCTCAGCCACATAGGTAGGTGGGTCATTACAAGACAACAGTCAAACATCCCTACGTTTCTGGTACTTATTTGAGCTCACTGTACATATTATTATATATTAGTGGTTATGCAACTAATTAGTTTTCCAGTGTTTCTAAAACAGCAACAGAGACCAGATGTTTTCTTGTTTTGCTATTCACAGTTCTGCGCCCAAACTGCCAAACACTTCCGTCAACGTCGGAAGCTTGTCACATCAGCTAGGCATCACAAGTGACCATGAAGCACGAAACTTTTTATATATATATATGTATGTAAAGTGTCTCCTGTATGTCTTCCAAATTTCTTTCATGGCAGGGAATGACATACAAATTACAGCAAGGCAAAGTAAGGCATAAGCTTACAGCATATCATGTGTCGCACAGTAACTGTCCAAGCTAAACACTCAGCATCACCTACCTAATTAGGTAAGGGAGATTAGCTTTGTTCTTGTTTCAAGGAAAATGGGTGCACAATTAACACAGGAGCCATACTGAATGCTATTAAATTTTACACCCCCAACTTACTCAACAGTAATGTGCAGGTATCCATAAGGAAGTGCTTTTCTTTCACCCAACTTTAATTCAGTATTAAAATGATCATCATTATACCATTAACAGATCATCATTTGCACTTATTAGGGAAGAGTCCACTCATTTTACATCTTCAAAGTCTGATGTAAAGTCTCCATCACCTCCTGCCATATTTTTGTATTCATTTCCACCACGCAGAGCAAGTTGAAAGCAGTTACCCGGTTCTTTTTAAATGCCTTTGCACATAAATGAAGCATGATTTCCCACGGTGTGAGGCATGGAGCAAACAGGTAACTAATAGACTAAACTCATCTCATTTGCAGGAAACTTACCAAGCAAAGATACTTTTTTTCAATTATCTTCATAAAATAACGGAAAATTAAGACTCTGCTCCTTTCTGTAGAACCACGCCAGTTCTACTTGTTTACCTGACCCAAAAGAAGCTATTCTGACACAGGAAGAATATTCACTGATGCTCTTGTACTGTTTACGCTAAATCAGCTAAGAAGTCAGTTCAAATTATACTCAGGCAAATTCCTTATACCAGAGCTAATCCAAAAAGTTTAATGTAAGTTACAAAGTCACTGCAGTTTCTCAGCTGACTCCTACACCTCTCTGGTTCAGCCATGGTTCCACTGGTACAGACACCTCATTGACTGAGATTGCGTACAGAGGGTAAGCAAATTCTATTCCGGATAGCACGGAGATCCCAACACAAGTTTAAATAAGAACACAATATGCAATATTTCTCATCCTCTCAAGAGGACCTACAGCAGTTCTTCAACATGTAGGAGAAGAAAAACTCAGAAATTGTAACCTTTCAGCATTCCTTAGAAACAAAACAAAAAACCTAACAATATGTGACTATGTTTTCTTACCTGCTCGCAAGGCAGACAGTTTCATAAGCTCTTCACATGGAAAACCAGTGAAAGACAGCTAGTCAAAAGCAGGAGTGCTAACATTGCCTCAGGTGCAGTGAGTAGGTTGAGCTAATGTGTCAGACCCCCTAGAAACAACTAATTTCACTGCAAATCTTGAACACCTGACTTGACAAGAGGTGAAGCTGCATAAAACCTCTGAGGCCACCAAGAGCCTAGCACTGTTCATGGCTCAGCCACTGCATTCTGAGCGTACAGCACGCAGCACAGTGTCTCTACAAGGCACAGCAGCACAGTCCTACAAACCCAACAACTCATAGATGTACTGACTAAGTCCTAAGTGACTAAGTCTTCTAATGACTGGGAAACCAGCACAACATGACAGCTGATGCTAGTTTCTCCACACTTGACAGAATTCCCAAGTCAAGGCAACTTGGCAACGGTGAACCTGGCATACACCAACAGTGTTCGCCTATGCAGACCGGCTCCTCCTACATCTTATTTTTGATAAAGAGGTGAAGCATGATGTGAGTGCAGAAGGAACACAAACTTGCAGGGCAACTAAGCTTGCAATAGGATGCAGAGATAGCATAGGATGTCAAGAGCAGGAAGGACATGAAACAGACCTTTGTTCAGCATTCCTCTGGGCTCTGCATGTGCAGCTGAGTGAGAAACAACTGCAGGAGCCTGCTCATGACCTGGCAGCTCCTTTTCAGTCCTACACACAGAAAGGCACTGGACAAACAGAAGCTCAGAAAAGGCAGTGTCAGACATTTCAGCATCCCTGCTAGGGGCAGGAGCATCACAGACTGCCCCAGGTGCCAGAGGTGGGATGGAAATGCCGCCGGTGCACTTACATACTATCTAGACTCATGCTGCGGAGTTTGGGACAATCCCCAGCATAAAGAGCAGTGTCAGCAGTGGCTGACGCACAAGACAGAAAGGTAACGTGCATGGTCCAGTCCACACTTCAGGCATCAATGCGACTTCATTAACTGTCTCAAGTACCTCCCTCTTACACGAGTTAATTTCATCCTGATAATCATGGGATAAAACCTTCCTAACTGGATAAAACCCTCTTAAATAAAAGGAGAACTTGTCCATGCAGGCCTTTTGCTGGTCCACTGATTCATCACCTTCCAATGCCTTCTAGCCTGGCATAAAAACCAGAAGCTGAGACTAAACAGGCAGTACTAAACTAAATCAGAACGTATTAAAACAGAGCCCCAAACTACCCATCACATGCTGAGGATGGCAAACATCTGCGTTCCTTTCGCCTGCAAGACGCAAACAAAAGTGACCTGCCTCAAGTCTCCACGGCTGCTGAGCTTGGCGCAAATAGCTCGTATCTCTAGTACGAGAGATAGGAAGGAGCAAGGAATTCCGGGTGCTGGAGCCTGTACATTGATATGCAAACCAGGCGCTGCCTCGGGCTCTTGGCAGGGCGATAATGCGGCCTTCAGTTCCCGATGCCAGAGCGCCGGTACCGCAGCCGCTTCTCACGCCCGAGAGAGCAGCCCCTCGTTACGAAAGCCCCGGCTACACAGCTCACCGGCCAGCCTGTACCGAGCTCATACAACTCCAAGCACTGCTGCCGATTACTTTAATCACTTTTAAAGCTAAACCATGAAACTACGCGCACCCAAAACACCCGTTTCTTTCCGGCGAGCGCAGAGGCAAGCGGACACCCCAGTCACCCGGCAGGAAGGAGGAAGGCTGGGGGCAGCAGCGCGCAGGTGAAGGCACGCAGCCTCACGGCGGCACCCGCCCGGCTCGCCCAGATGCTGGCGGGCCAGGAGGGGCCAGTTAAGCCGCCGAGGGCTCCGTGCGGCCGGCGAGCCGCCTCGCCAGGCCCCCCCCCCCCCGCCCCCCGGCAGCGACGCGGCCAGCCCTGCCGAGCCGCAGAGCCAGAGACCGGAGCCGAACTGAGCTCACGGCGTGATCGTAGAGTGTAACCGCTTGGCAAGCGGCAAGCCCCGGCTCGGGCATCGCCGCCCGGGAGGCTGCCCCGGCCCCTCCCGGCCAGCCGGGGCCCCCCGCCCGCTAGCCCTGCCCCGGCCCCCCCGTACCTCCTGGTAGGATGCGGAGACCTCCGGTCTTAGCATGGCATCGGCGGGGGGCGGGGGCCGGGAGGCAGCCCAGCCGCACCCCACGGGACGGCGACACGGCGGCCGGGCTGAGCCGAGCCGCCCTGCCCGGGCAGGGCCACGCAGGCGCCGGGACCCCCGGTCCGTCCCCCCGCCCGCCCGCCGGCTGCTTCCCGCCCCGGCGCCCCGGCCTCGCCGCAGCGGCGCAGGGGCTGCTGGGAGACGTAGTCCGGCGCGAGCCGCTGTAACGGCCGCCGGGCGCCCGTTGGTGGCGGGCGGCGGGCAGCGGCTAGCGGCTGAGCTCGGGCCTCGCCTCAGCGGCGGGGGCAGCGCCGAGGCCCTCGGCGTGCCGGGGTCGCCGGCAGCCGCTCCGGCCATAACCACCCTTCGTTTTCCGCGTCCAGGCTGTAGGGGATGAAGCGGGGATGAAGCTTTGAAACGCACCAGATGCTCCAAGGCTTGCGACGCCATCGAGGAGCCGGGTCTTGTGTCAGCTTCCAGAGCTGGCTTAGCCATTTCTGCCGAGCACTCTTGCCATAGGCAGCGTGAAGTCGCCAAATGCAGCGCGGTTGCTCGTCGCACGCATTAAGCAGGTTTTTTATAAGGTTTATAGGAACGTTTCACTCTACTGAAAACACAGAGTAGTGACAGGGAGATGAGAGTCTTTTCTACACCGCACAGCTCATCGCACAACCTCTCCTATGCAAGAATGAACTAGATTGGAAAAACAATTTAAAACAATTTTGCCAGCTCTCCCCAAGATGTACACTGTATTTTTTTTTTTCATTACTTTTATTTTTTGCTGCTCAAGGCTGCTAGCAGAACACCAAAACAACAGACTCGCTTGGGGGCCAGACAAAACTTCTGCAGGGCTCCCACGAAGACCCACCCACGCTGTGCTGGCAGAGGAGCGGCAGCAATGGGGTGACGATAAAAGCCAAAACCACGTAAGAGCTGACTCATGAGCCATCCGTCCACAAATACCTACACAGCTATTTTTCTTCCCCAGCATGGAAGTTAATGTTTAATCATCAAGAAAATGCATGCACATTTCTTGCATTGAGACGCAACGCTGTAGCCGAGTCCCTGCTCAGTAGATCATTTCCCTATGCCTAAGACCCACACCTAGTCAGCTAATAACCGAGGTTTGAAGTCCTTTGACAACAACAATCCTAATATACAGCTTCTTCTTTCAGAAAGAAAATATTTTAGTTCTTGCTATTCATTTCTCAGATGTCTGTGGTTCAATGGCAGGCTCTAACACACGCCCCAAATCAATAACACTTCAGATGTTAGCTAGTGTTCAGCACTTGCAGACCTCCCCTGGGGGTCTAATAAACACTAATAATACACTAATAAATAAGTATTTCAGAATAAAAGGTAAATCTATAATGTGACATGAACCAAACTGACAAATGAGACTTTTGGGTGTTTCCCAGCGGCACAGGGCTCTGCGACAAGCCATGCAGGTTATTTGCAGGCAGAGTAACCAGGCAAACGCCAGAGCTCTTTTTTGCGCGTAACGGGAGCATTCAGGAGCTGTTTTGTCCAAAGCCTTACTAAAGGTCTCTTTTCTGCTTGACATTTCATACCTATCTCGTGGTGTGTGGAGTCAGCAAATGGACGTGATGGACAGCCAGGGTGGGAGGCCCGTTCTGAAGCCCAGCTGTTGTTTAGGCAGCGCAGGCGAACTTCACTGCTTAAGGAAAATCGCAGTAACAACCTTGTAAACCTTGACCCTAACAGGACCGATGCTCAGCTTGCCGCACCAGGTAACAGCCTGCAGCAAGCAGTCAGCTCCCAGACGGCCACGGCGACTCGCTTTCCCCACGCCCTGGCTCTGCAGGCTGGGCCCAGCTCCTCACACGGGGATGTGGCTCGTTGGTCATCACCCCCGTACCGCCGTGACGTGCCTTCGCTGCCCCGTCCTTCTCATCTTGCGCTGCGTTTGTCACCCAGAAGAAGACTGCGCAGATGTTGCTTTGGATTAGCTGCTTCGGCTCGGCTAGCACCAACGTACACAAGTGTCTTTGGACAGCCTGTGCAAAAGGGTGTTACCTCAGGCAACACGGAACAGGTGTCCTCTGAGGTGGAGGTATGTTTTTTATACAAGAAGAGTTTATAAACAATCCGTGAAACAAAGATCAAACCCATTTCTATCTCCTGTTTACCATCCAGATCCTTCTCCCAACTCTTCAGCTTTCACCACACGCTGTATGAGGAGTGGAGATACCGAACAGGGATTTGAATTACAGCACGGCAGTCAGGAAGACTGGGTGCTGCAGCGTCAAACATCCAGGCTTTAAATCCTTCAAGTGCTCGCTTGCCAGCACTACAGTAAGGGGTGTGATATATGTATGTAAACGGTAAAAAGTTTCTAATTTTCTTAATTCCAGATAGAATTACAAACATCAAACTGCTTATTCTTCTGCCGGCCCAGAATGTTTCCCTGTGTTCTGTTTATCGCATGGGGAAATCACATCATTTGAAAATTTCCTATTTATTCTCTCCTTCCTTAGGCTAAAAATGTCAGTTTATTATTTAAGTCATAAAGATGAAGCCTGCCCTACGTGTGCCGATTTTGTGCAGAGACATTCGAAACAGCAAGCAGACCAACTTCAGAGGGGAAAAAAAGGATGCAAATTGAGGAGTCTTTTATTAGCAGCGGTCTGTCACGGCTCCGCGGACCCGCAGGGAAGAGCCCCAAGGGGCAGCCCCGAGTGAGCCTCGAATGACTCCTCCCCGCAGCAGCGCCCGGAGCTGCACAAGCAGTTATTTAATTTCAGTGCATATGCGCCGCGGCTTCACCTCTTCCCTCGTTAACCAAACCACCGAGGCGGCGGGGCAGGGACCGGCTCCCCCGCTGCTGCCCGCGGCGGCGGGGACGCTGGGGCCCGGAAGCGGGGCCGGAGCCGGGGCCGCCGCCCTCCGCCCGTCCTCCGCGGAATGGCGGGCGGCGCGGCGCGGCTGCCGCCGCTGGCGCTGGCCCTGGCGCTGGCCCTGGCCGCCCTGCCGGCCGCGGCCGAGCGGGAGCTGCGCTTCAGGCCGCCGGCCGAGGCTCCCGTGCGGCTCTTCACCGAGCCCGAGCTGGCCAGATACGCCGGGCAGCAGGTAGGGGCGGCCGGGAGGGAGGCAGGGCCGCGGCGGGGCCTCGGCCCCCGAGCCTCCCCGGCCGGGTCTTTAAAGCCGCGGGGCCGGGCCGGGTCGGGGCCAGGGCCGGTCGCACCGCAGAGCCCCCAGCGTTGCCACCTTCCCTGCTGCTGGTGTCCTGAAACCACGTTAAAACCTGCTTTTCTCGTGCTCTGCTGCTGTGCTATCCCCCCCCCCCCCCCCCAGTAATTGTGAGATAACTTGCTTTTTAGGCATTCGTGAGAAGTTTGTTGGCATTTGTGTGTGGCTAGCCTGCTATTCATTTGGCCTGCCGGCAGCTGCTGATTTCGGTCCGTTGAAGTTGTGTACAGGCAACTAGATGGCCCATTCCTGTTTTATTCATTGCCTGCTTGACAAGGTACTCGTGCCGGTGAATTTCAGATTACCATAAGTTGGAACCAAAGTAATTTTCTCTCAATAATTCATTAAACCATGTATTTAGACCCTTTTTTCCCTACAAGATTATAGAAATAACAAAGCAATTTCAACTTAAAAGTTTTTAACTTTCTGTGACGCAGAGATCTCAGCAGAACTTCACATTCAAAATGATAAAGTCCTCTATTGATACACATCTGTCTTCTCTTTTGAAAAACTGACCTTTTCAGGGTCTTTAGATACGTTCAAGAAACAAACCAGCATCTAAAAATACATCTTGCACATAAAAGTCAAAGCAGAAGCACTGGCTTATTAAGTAAAACGGATGTCAGCAGATCAGATTTGTGTGTGTTTATGTATTTATCTGTTGTTCTCTTAATCGAATAAAGCAAGCTGTTGGCTGTACACCCTTTTATCTTGGGTAATATCCCTCTGCAGTAGGAATAGAAAGATGCAGTTAATCATCTTTGAGCAGACAAGTGTGCAGACAAGAGGTGACTTGCAAGAGGGCCAGGTCTTCCGTGATTGTGATGTTTAGATGAAAAAGATTCTCTCATTCCATATGCTTAAATCCTCAAAAAACCAAAAATCTCAGGGACGGTTTAAAGCACAAGCAAGAAATTTCAAGAGAGGTAATGTGTATGCTTGTACACACACACAAACAAGAAAAAACATGCCACAGGGAATTTAATTCTCCTCTTTGTGTCCTGGGTGCTTATGGATTTCATAGCTAAAACTAATTGCCTTTTGCCTCCGCGTAAGTGTTGAGGATATATTGATGGCTTTCTTTCCAGGAAGGACAGCCCATTTACCTGGCGGTGAAGGGAGTAGTATTTGATGTCACTTCTGGAAAAGGTGAGTTTGCTTCTCCTCTGCTGTCTGCTTGGTTTTCATGCTATTATTCAGTCACTTGTTTTTAAATATTCCCAATGTATTAGGAGCCTGCAGTTCAATTGCAACAAAAAACATGTACTTTTTTTCCTTTTTTAAAAAACTCAATTTTCCTCCTCAGACACCTCCCTCACTAAGGTTTTGTCTAGAACTTACGGTGGTTTGCAATTACGTGTGCTGTACACATAGCCAGCGTAGTCCAGTGAGCTTGGGCACTGGCGACAGAAGTGCTGAAGACTCCTGCCCAGACCCCCAAGTCCTCACCAGCTGTGGCATGAAGCCACATGGAAGCCGGTGCTATAGCGTTTCATTACACTGGGTACATGAACTGACCAGATTAAAGCTAACTTGGATGTACCCATACTGCACTACACAGACTCAGCATTGCTGCAGCTTCATCTTTTCCTTTTGTGCTGGTGTTTGCCTACCCATGCCGGCCAGTGGCCTGGTCAAAACTCTTGGAAGAGTTGACTGTGATTTTGAAAGGAGGGCAGGGGGGCTAACTAATTTTTTGCTCCTTTAAAATTTTCTTATTTCATGAGGCTTCTTACCTCATTGTTTACACCTAAACCATTTATTGCTGTTTGTCCCTTCCCTAAGAACTGCAGATGTTTTAATTTGAACTCCTGCTACTTAATCCAGATTTGCTGTAAAACATTTGAAGGGACCACGGGGGTCCTGGACACTTGGCTTAATGTCATCGTAAGCAAACTAACGGCTTGTTGCTTTGTTTGTACCAAGCTTGTTAATGCAGCTTGTCTGGACATACGTGTTGGCTGATCTTCAAATCCTAAGTTAGAGGAGGCTTGCCACTGCAAATTCTGGAGTCTACAAACCTCTTACAAGAATGTAAAGCACAGCTCCCTAAATAATAGGTAAATTTTAAGACCACAGTGTAGGAGTTTGAGTTCAACAGTTGTATTGTATAACCCCACCCTCTGGTGGCTTTTTTGTTTGGTTGGTTTGGGGGTTTTTTTTAAGGATTGGGATACATTATCAAAAACTAGCAAATCAGAAGTCAGTTTTGGAAAGAAGAGTCTTAGACTTGACTTGTTGCTTTCAGTTCACTGACAAGTGGCTGGTGAAAATGAGGGGCTGAACATACCCTGTACATTGTCAGATCATCACTGTTTTGCGGTTTTGTTTCTGTTTTGTTTTGGTTTTTTTTTTAATCTGACAGAGTTTTATGGAAAAGGAGCCCCATACAATGCTTTAGCTGGAAAAGACTCAACAAGAGGAGTTGCAAAGATGTCTCTGGATCCAGCAGATCTTACACATGACATAGTAAGAAAATGGACTATTAGTTTAATTCCGTTTTGCAAAGGTTTATTCTTTGCAAGACGATGAATGATAATATTAAAATATTTGTATTAATTTATTTAAGTTGATTCACATCTTTAAAACCAAAATGCATTAATATTCTTTAAATACATAAAATGGATATGTATTTACTGCTCACGAAAGGTACAGTGCTAAGTGCCTTAAAAAGTTTTTAATCTGTGGAATCAATACAACTTACGTAAGCACGTAAAGGGGAAATTACCTGCTCTTTAAAAAGATGCTTCCAAAGTTTGTCAATTGATTTAGTGTATCCTGTGTCACTGACATGGCAGTGGATGCTAACTCTGGCAGTGGGTTGTTGCTTGTTTGAGGTGTGATTTAATTATGCAGGGAAAATGAAAGGAGATTAACGGTTTGTTTGACCTGAATATATTAAAAGTTTTTTCAGTTTGAATGAAAATAATGAAATTACAGTTTATACTACGAATAGAATCATGTTCTGCAAAGAAAACCCAAAAGCTGACCCTAAGGTATATAGTAATCGATAAAAAGGAAAAATGTATGTAAATATCTGTATTTTTATTTCTTTGAGACAGGACTTCATTACCCTATTTCATTTAGACAGGACTCACAGAAGAGGAATTGAAGTCCCTGGATGACATCTTCAATAACGTTTATAAGGCCAAATATCCAATTGTTGGCTATACTTCTCGACGAATCCTGAATGAGGATGGCAGCCCCAATCTAGACTTTAAACCTGAAGATCAGCCACATTTCAACATTAAAGATGAGTTTTGAGGAACATTTTTGTACCTAGAGAATGCCTGGGGAGAGGCATGATAGAGCATTAGATTGATTCCCTGTTTTCTGGAGTTCATTACAACAATTAGCTATCATGAGTCAGTTTTCTGTTTAGAAAATATATATGTGTGTGTACACGCATAGTTTACACAGTGTTCTTCCTTCCAGGAAACAAACAGATCTGTGTTAGTGTCATACGCTTGGGCTGTTTGGTCTGAATTACAGGAATTATTTTATATGAAAGATCTTTCTGCCTGGATTTCTCTGTTTACAAGTGTATAATGTAAAATTACATTCCTTAGAAGAGATAAGGAAGTTTTTAATAGTTGAAACATGACTGGTCTTTTTGTAAATCCTCAGTTGTTTCCCACTCTTTGGGAAAGTATGAATGCATTATCTGGATGAGCTAACATCAGTTCTCTGTGCTTCAAGTGAGTGTAGGTATCACATGTACAAACAGGTGTAATAGAGGCTTACATTTTAAAAAGCAGTGTGGGATTTAATATTTGATAGGTTTGAGAATACTGGATATAAAACCACTCAATCTCTTAACGTGCAGTTACCGTGGAATATTTATGCAGCCTACAGCTGTAAACCAAGACAAATAAATTTCTTCCCCCCATGAGAACTACTGTGACAATTTAAGTAAGACTATTATTATGTTAGTTTTGAATAAATGACACTTTAATTTTGAAAAATAATTACCAGAGATGTCATCTTTATTAGATTACAATGATTTCCTTCTAGCTTCCTCCACTCTTTCTCTGACAAAAAAAGGAAATGATAGCCCACTGTTTACCACACACTCTTACAATTATAGTAGTTTAGTATCCTGTGGATATTGTTAGCATTGTTTATATTGACAATTTCAGCTCTCATTTTTAATTTCTGTTAGTTTTTCTTTGTTCTTACTCTGGCTTCATCACTGCTGTTGCAATGAAGTGTGCATTCATATGTTCCTCTTCCTTTTAACGTAATAGAAAACTGCAGATCCTGTAGGGTGAAAGCAGACCCCCTTTACTGGGTTTCTCTGGCAGTCTTTCAGCAAGAAGAGGACTATAAAAGCATGTGCTATATAAATTGCTGCTAACCACTGACTTTCACTAACTTAAGTAGAATGTAAATTGTCATGTATGTGGATTTATCTGCCACTGTGACAGATTGAATTGACATGGAAAAACTGAGCAGCTGCTCCCAATTCTGTATTAATAATATAGATATAATAAAAATACAATTTTATATTTTGTTCTATTTCTCTAGCATTTTCGCCATTTTCTTTGAAGGAAAGATTTTATTAGACAATTCTCCACTTTATGGTTTGCAGGGGACAGCTGCCTGTCAGTTGAATAACTAGAAAAGCAGTTTCTATTTATTTGTCCTTTCTTTCACAATGTTACATATTTTACTCTAAGCTTGTTATGTGTCTTACGATTAGACCACTTAATCTGCAGGAGGGACTCTGTGCCACCCCCCCTCACCCCCCCCACCCCCAGGATGGAATAAGTAATTTAGCATCTAAGAAAATACTATTGCTTCAGAAGATTATTTTTGTTTTATTATTATTATTATTACTACTACAGCTGACCTTTTGATGAGATACCAACAGCAGCTGGGATTTGGCCCCTTGATGATGCCTGCCCACAGGTATGGGTGTATACCTGCCATCTTTACGGGAATGCATGTGTGTTTGGTGGTAATGGTCGTTGTTCTTTAGCCAGCATTTCACAAATAATTTTCCAATGCCTACTGTTTTTTTCCCCCTTCCCTTCCTTGCATGCTTCCTTATGGGGCAGCTTCAGTAGCTGTGCTACTGTGACTACAGTAATAGTCTTGACTTCATCTGGGATCAGCACATCCAGCTGCATTTCAAAAATGTAGCTAGATGGTAACTCATCACCACTGAGTGGCTTAGCATTAACTATGCTCTCCCTGCTTTTCCTGTTCATGCTATGAAGGTCACCTTTGCTGATGTGGATAACTCAGCTTCTATTTGTACTAAATTTCAGGTTCATTTCAGTGAAGAAACCCTCCTGTTGCAATGGGAAATGGTGATAGAAACCCCACACTTGCAGTGTGAGATCCTTGCGAATCCAACCCACCCTCACCCATGCCTGTGAACAGAAGGAGATGCTCTAGCCCTTCCTTTATTAAAGACAAGATTATCACAACTGAGTGCATTTTAGAAGGAAAAACATTTCCTTTTTGTTTTTATTTCAGTTTGGGAACAGAAGGACTCACATTAATCACTTCCTAGGCCATTCCACTTGAGGCTCCCACTCAACAGAACAGTGTTATGATAATAAGGCTTTAAGTGGGTATATATCCCTAACATGTTTTCACCTACTACTCTTTAAAAATGAATTCAGAGTACCACAGTATTTCTTTTAGTGTTAATCTTATGACACTGTTTTATGTCTAAGGTTGTTACTTGCCAACAGCCTGAAATTTATTTTGCTTAAAAGCAAACTGTCTGCTATGGTTGTTTTGTTCAGTAAGTTGCATTTCCCTGACCTCTGTATTATTGCAGTAAGACAGGTGTCCTCACTATCTATACATTGCACTCAAACAAATTTTATGCTAGCCCTGTTTTTTCAGTCAGCTGAATTTCCCTGACCTCTGTATTATTCCAGTAAAACGAGTGCCCTCACTATCTATAAACGGCACTCAAGCAAGCTGTGCAGAGCCCTAGCGTAGCCCTCCTACTCCTCCACAATGCCTTTGGAGAGTGAAGAATTTCTTCTCAATTTACTTGCTGCTTCCAGATAACATTGCAAACGTCACTGGTTTTGCTGTGCTGCTTCTAATCTGGATCCTGCTAACTTAACATGGGTGTTTGAATGGTCTGAGGTTTTAATGAATTGCTGTGCCAAGAATTACTTCAGTATTTAATAATAGTTTACTCTTCTGAGTGTTAAGAATTATCAGGTGGGTTCATCACTTAGAGGATGCGTAATCTGAGTTGCTGTTTCCCACCTAGCACTCTTTTCAGTAGACCCTCACTTTAATCCTAATACATTTGACTAACTTTTGTGACAGGATAGATTCTATCATCTGTACTTTAAGAAGGATTTCTCTGATTAACAACTGGAGCAACACAACTAATAATATAAGCAATGAAAATTCAGTAAAGGGGTTATGAAATGCAGATGAAAGTATTATGTTTATTTTTGCAGTTGTAGAGACCGCAGTTAAGTGAAATCATACCAAGAACACATAAGGTGCATTAGCAGCTGTTAGTCACAGTTACTAGTTATTGCATCCTAATCTAAAGAAGACTACCTGCCAGAATGCAGGTACTCTGAATCCTATAGATTGAGCAGCTGAAATTTTTCCAAGAATTTGGGATTAGACATAAACAAAAGTAATTTCTTTCCTAACTGTAATGTGTATATGGACACCATTCTTTTTGTGGCCCTTTGCCAAAATATGAGTGTTTCATTGATTTAAGTGAATCAGTTCCTGTATTAGTTTTCTTATGCAGAAAAGGCCTTAGTGTGTGTTTGAGAACTGCAGCCTAGGCTAATATTCTTTGTGGTCTGATGATGCCAGCTGTGAATTCGTAGTAACATAGGAATCAGCGTAGGATCATGTTTCAGACTGCACTTGTCAGACCTGCCGGACTTTCACATTTCAGTAAAAATTAAAAGAGGATGCTTATCTGTTTAAGTACAGTGCTTTGGAATCGGAGAAGCGTCAGCAGTTTGTAAATCACTTCCTCTAACTTTCGTTTCAAAACCACGATCAGGCTACAAATTCAACAAATTATAGTTTGGAAAGGCATTTAATTGCTGCAGTTTTTCTCTTGCAAGACTCCCAAGAACATGTAGAACTCCCTTGATGGTACAGGAGAGAAAACAAGAAAAAAAAAAGGTTTAGCTGACTTTTACAATGCATTCTGTCTCTTTTATAGATAAACATACTTATCTGAAACATGTTCAATGTAATTTGCATCCACTCAAGAGAAAACGGAAGAGATGTGAAAAGTTTCATATAGGAAGTCCAACGCTAATTTTTCAGCTGATCTGGTTAAAACAGAGAGGAAAAAAATTCAAAAACCCCTTTCTGACTACTTCTGTGAGTGAAAAAGCTGCCATTCAGTAGGCTTCAGCTGCACATCAGTAAGATGTGCTAAGTAGCTCTGATTAGTATTTGCATATCTTCAGATGAACACTGGATATTCTCATGGATATCTTGAAATCCCCAGAACTGATGTAAGTGATGACAAGCATACACTTCATTATCCATCATCCATTTATGCTTTTGCTTAATGCTTTTCTGTCCATACAGGAAACAGTATACAAGCCATGCAACTTATATGACAGATCCATGCACCGTGAATAATATTCGGATAAAGTAAAATACACATGTACCTATAACCTGAAAGCTACTTACGTGGTATACAGAAAGGCTATTTTTCAAAGAAAATCAGTCCTTGTTTGTGAATGCTTTGATTAAAACAAACAAAAACCCCTTAACTTTTAGGTTTGTAATAATTAGTTCACTCAGAGCCCTATCTGTGATTCAGACAGTTACAATATAGAATGTATCTGACTGCTTTGACAGAAAATCGGTGCTATATCGAAAGGCAATGTTTTTTTTCACTCTGTTCAATCAGACTCTCAAAGACCTAAGTGTACAGTAGGTGGCCATCACTGCTAGAAGTACTGTAATAGCATAGGTATGATTCTGATCTTGGCATGACCAAAAAAACCCCCAACTTAAAACCAGAATAGGTGGGAAATGAAAATGTATCTTACTGTGCTATTGGGACAATTTATACTGGTAAGGTAGATTTGGCAGAGCAGTACACACAGGCCTGGTAACAGGCAGTACTTCCTATTTTTGTTCTGTCAGATATGGTCAATGATAACAATGTAAACTTGTACCCTTACCCATCTGTTGGTCTTCACATAACACCTTCTGTTTTGGCTTTTTTCTTCCTGTTCAGTAGAAGGTGTGAGTCCTAATTTACTTGTTTACAAAACTTACGCTTACATCTTCTTGGCTTGGGTTATCTTCCAACCCAAAGCATTCTATGATTCTATCTGTTGACAAGAAATCCAAAATAACAGACAGAAACAGAGATTAACGTTCTGTGAAAAATAGAGCTTGTGCACCTGGATGAACCGCAGAACCACAGGAAGTATTCTTGAATAAACAATTCCTATTACTGTTTCCCATAGGTGATTTGTAGCTGTTGCAATCAGAAATTCTGCACTGTTAATGAATGTTCAGATTACAGTGTTCTGCAGCACTTCTTGATGTGAGCCTTTATCCTTCTGACTTGAGACGTTACCTTTCTGAGAAGTGAAAAGTTTAGAAGAATCTGGGTGCAAACTGTCTTGGAAATAAGCCATCCAGGAAAAATCAAAATAGGACATAATTTTCCCTCAACTTAAAGAAACCTCTCTGAAAAAAGAAAAAAATTTGATGTCTCAATGTCCATATTTTACCTTCCAGATTTTGCTGAAAGTTTTCTCGTATTGTGCAAAGGCAGCAGGTAATGCAGAGACTTGGATCGAACCCTTGCATTGGGAACATCTGAGTCCACTTCTTGGCATATCTACTTGGGCTTTAGGGATTATGACAACACAGATAATACACTGATGACAGAGTCAAACACATGAACTGAATCCAGCCAGGCCTAAACTTGTAGGGATGTTTGGACATAGAGCTGAACTTAAACCCCTTCTTTTGTAGACAGAAACTTTGAATGAAAAAAAACCTTATAGATGGCATTTGTTTCAGCCAGTAGAGGAAAGGTAATTTTCTTTTCTGGCACTTGGGCAGGTAGAATTAGATGACGACTGAAGTGAAAACTTCCCTGTGCCTAGTTCTATGCTCCTTTGCAGAGATACTAAAATCAGTTGTGTTGGATACGCAGAGCTTAGTTACCAAGCAATTAACTGCCTGGAGGATAACTTTCTAGATTAAACTGATAACTGGTTCAAAATAGCTGTGGCAGATCAACGGTATCCTAGGAGGCTACTCTTCTTGTTGGAGGCTGCGGCTACACACCCTTTATTTTACATTGCAGTGCTGTTTTGGTAATGATCACAGATAAGGGCTAGGTAACTCATTTATTACGTTTAACCCCTTATTAATTTTCATGTCTGAGCAAAGCTCCTAAAAACATAGTTTCATTAAAAAGAATAACTATCGCTCCACAAAAAGCAAAGTGTTCATTCTGAACTGCAGAACTGTGCAGTCGTGCATCAAACCTAAGTACACTTATGTCAAAAGTGTTAATTGAAGGGATTACATGTTTAAATTGAGATTATATTCTTAGGTAACATGTCTGTGTCCTACATTATGCTTGGAAGTGTGTCAAGAATATCACTGATTTTTCCTTATTGTTTAACCATGCTCTGTACTATAAAATAGTTATGCAATACTTTTTAAGAATAGGACACTAGGACTTTAAAGGTGTTTGTGATGTATTTTCATGTTACAGGAACAGACAGATCTAACAACTTAGATGAAGGCAACAGTCTTACAGTCTTTCTAAAACATATTCTATTCCATGTATCACTTAAACAGAACAGGTCAGAAATAATGCCCTGCAGTTTTGGTCTCTGACACAACAAAAATGGTAGATGGAAATGAAATTATGATGGCAGTTTATAGGGATATCTGAAAAACTCTCGGTATTAGCGTGCAAAAGATCAGCCTATCAATTTTAGTGAACTTGAAAGGATTTTAAGAATGCATGCTTAGGAGGGATGTTTGAGTATGTGCTGAGCCTCTGTGATTCTACACATTAAATATTACATATGTCCCTAAATTGCTGCTGCCAAGGGTAAATACTTACTTCCCGTTTCTCTGAATGGTCTCCTTCGAGTTGGAAGGAGATGTCTTGGAGCTGGAAGAAAACAGGCTGCTGAAATGTTTATATGTGAAGCAGAAGCATATCAGTGGAATATAACAATCTGAGGCAGAGAGAAGGAAGGTGAGTGAAATTCTGCTTAAGGGAGGCAGCAGGAAATGATAAATAACTCACGGGAGCGTACAGTTTCAGAAGAGGTGAAACTTGCTGATGCACTCAGAGGAAAGGTTGAATTTGAGAACGGAAAAGTGTGACATCCTCCTTGGATGCAGCTCTGGGAAAATGAGCATGAATTAAACAGTTTGTTGACTGCTGCCTCCTTGCTTGACATCCTCAGTCTCATTTTCTAGAAATACTGATGCCTTTTCCTTTGATACCTTGCAGGTGCCCGGATTCATAGAAAATCATGCTGCTGCTATTCAGTCCATAACTTACCAATTTTTCTCATTTTGTCTTTAAACAATGCTCATTCTAGTTTAAGGAAGAAGGCTGGAGTTTCACTGCTGAAGAGGTAACCTGGGAGACAGAGATGAAGGTGCAATTCTCAGCTTTGCTACAACTTTGCAATCCTTAATGCTAGGTTTCCTGGCTGTTAAATGAGCTGATGCTTCCCTTGAATTCCCTTTGTCTTTCATCCCTATTGGGACTTTCAGCCATTTGAAGAAGTTAATGTTGGTTGGACATTTGGGCTGGTGGGACCCTAAGATGGCTGTAATATCAAGAATGCTACTTTCTGATGCTGTAGCTTTAATTTCCTCACTCCAAAGAGGTATCACTTTGTGGTGCTTCATCTTTCAGCTGAAGTGAGTATATTTTACCCATGTTCATCCATGCCTGTCATCACTTGGAATTTGGCTATGTGTCTGTTGGTCGTTTGGTTGTTGAAATACTGGTAGAAACCATGACAACCCCGACAGTGTTTCTGGCTCAGCCACTTAAAGACATTGTATAAAAGGTGTTTCACAACATTGTCAAGAGTTTTAATGATACATCCAAAACGTGCAAAATGAAGGTGCAGATGGAAACTAGAGGTAAACTTTTCATCCGCTAGACTTAGCTAGTTTATGGTAAAATAGACTAGATATTTCAAATAAGTAAGAAATGAACCTCTAATCCCAAAACAACTGTTTGTAGCCTTTGCAGACTAAGATACATCAACCTGAACTTCCGTAAGTATCTAAAGGAGCTTTTCAGCTTGAAAAAAAGAAAAATCTGAACCAAGATTTTATCTGAATGTTAGCTGTATCTGCTTCAAAAAGTAGTATATATTTATGGGAAACTTTAACACATAGGGAAATAGTTACAAACTATTATGCTGCAATACTGTAGCTCACCTTATTGCAAGCCCTGTCAGTGAGTATGTGTGTAAATTCCTCATGGTACTGTGAAAACAGAAATATAAGCTAGTCTCTTAAATGTATCTGGTTTATGTTACCCTTAAAAAAAAAAAAAAAAAAATCACTCCCATTCCACTAGGCTGTTTGATTTAACAACAACAGAAGTATATCAGGGGTTCTCCTGATACTAGCTGAAAAATTATCTCACTGAATGTGTTTTCTTCACAGCTGGGAACAGGCTGGCCACTTCTATTTCTGATTGCGCACACTGTTCATAGTCATGTAATACCACTAGAATAACTGCATCAATTATTTACATAAATACTTTTAAATTTCTACTTTAAAAAATATATTCTGATTTTAATGCAATTGAACTGAAAACAAAGGCAGCTAGCACCATATGACTGGAGAGGTCTCCATGAGCCACTGGAAAGCACTTCTTGATTTACAGGCAGGGTTTGGAAAGCCAAATACATTCTGCAGAATGTTTATATAAAAGCATTACTCTCCATAGCTTCCTCTGACTGGACTGTCCTTTCATTTATATCTTTTTCCATCAACTCATTTAGACTGACTCATCGCACCTAAAAATAGTTTAGATTTACTTTATCTTTTTATACTCAGAATAACACCACAAAATGGATCGTGCCTACATGCAGTTATCTGAGAAAACCTACTCTGTTATTTCAGCTCATTCCTTTTGGTGTCTGAAAATCACTGAACCACATATTAAGTTGGTATAAATTTACATAACCATAAAAGCCAAGGAAGTTATGTGCAAGAATCTGACCCCAACTTATAAAGTGTAACAAAGATTACTCTCTAGGCCGTTAGATATCCTTTTAGAAACAGAGCATGACTGCAGTGCTGTTAATGGAATCATCCCAGATCTATGTTGGTGTTACTTCAAATAAATCCAAGCTTCTTGAATTTTAATTTTTTGCCTGTGCTGGAGCAATTCTTCCATGTAGCAGGAGCTAGCTTTACACCACTGGAGCTGAAGGAGGAACTCTGAATACCAAGCTCTTACCCTGTCTGGGACAAATCACAAGAAAGAAACAAAACCAACTGTAGTTCATTATTCTGTGCCCTCCAATGTGGCCTTTTTAGAGAGGAAAAAAAACAAAGAAGGGATGAGAGAAGCTTCAGAGGAAGAAGTGGGACTCTAGCTGCACACCGGAGAGCTGGTATGAGCTTTAACAGTAAGGCTTACCCCTTGTACACATTTCTAGTGAGCACAAACTCAAAAAAATTCTGAAACACTTAGTACAAGGGAGAACAGCACAGATATAATTTACCTGTTATTTATCTACTTCAGAAAACAGATTTCTGCTTCAAGCTATAAATCATTAAGACCTCTTTCAAACAGTGCATCACAAATTGGCTTTCCGGTTTATAAAAATCATCCCAATATGCCTCAGTGCTGTTTTCTTTCAAGGAAGTCTACAGAGAGCCAGCTGTCTGAGCTGGTTGCGTTGCTATGTAAGATCTGTGCATAAGTGTCTCTCTGGGAGTTTTGTTTTGGTTCTATCATTTAATATTCATGACAATCATCATTAACCTGCCAGCTGAGCCATCTTAGCATCCTGCCTCCAGACAAAGTCAAAAGTTTATTCTTAGCCCACACAGCTCCTGGAAGCCTACATTTCCACATTACAGGCTATTTCGGCTTGGAATTCTTATGTTTAAACTAACAGGATGAATTAAAAAAAAAAAACAGAAGAACTGCTAGGAAAAAGATAAAGCAAGAACAAGAGGGTGTTCAGTACTCCTAGTTAGCAACGACATGGTTAAGCAATTAAATTAATCTGATCATTTCAGCCAAGGCTTTCGGAAAGCTGACAATTCAGATGTGTCCATTAATAATAAAATGTGATGGGGCAAAAGGCAGGGAGGGGGGAAATCATTGCTTTTAAGCTGCATGGAGTAAACTGTGCCACCTTAAAATTACTGATAGCCCACTGTATACCTGTCAAAATAATACATAAATATTGGGAGTAGTAAATTTCAATGTCACTGAGAAGAAATATATTTACGCTAAAAGCAAATTCTGTAATTGCATTATAATTTTAATACACATATTTTTTCATCAAGAATGTCAGAATAATCAGATGATTAACACTCTAGACAATTCAATTACACAACACCCGGAGAAATCCAAGGGATGCTAAGTTTCAGCTTCCCCAATCAGACAGAACAAAATATACAGCAGGTCCACTCCTGCCAACGTGGAGCAAACTCAAAAGCTGTCAGAGAATCAAGAAAAGGAAAGAGTGACATGAGGAGGAGGGAGTGATCAATGGAAGAAGGAGTGTAAGAGTAGAGAAGGACCCCCAAAATTAATCGAGAGCAAGGTAAAAGAGATTTTGATGCTGACAGCCACAGCAGAGTAAGAGAAGACCAGAGCCAGCCTAACGGCATGGTTGGTTCCTGCCTCATTATTTCAGACTAGCATAGTGGGGAAAGAAGATACGCACATTTTAAAGAGAACTGTTGGGGATTAAATTTTATTTCATATTGTACCTAGTGGTTAGAAGAAATATCTGTTGAATTCTATTCTAGTCCCTCTAAGTTTCTGTGATGGTTTTTGTTCAACTGCAGTTGAACGGAGGGAAGCGGGGAGAGGTTTACTTGTTGATTGAAAGAGAAAAAAATGCTTTTCCTTATTGTACACTACACCCTGCAATGGAGCATCAGCGATGGATTTGTCAAAAAACACAGGTTGAGGGAATGAAGAGCTCACTCTTAAGTCAAGACTACAACATCTCATCATCTTTTCTAAGGCAGCATACATTTTCTGGACGGAACCAGTCTCCCAGGGGTCTTACTAGTAACAACATACTTCTAGAATTACCTTTCAAAAATAAAGATTTTGATAAAAGCTCCTTTGTAAATCTTTAGATAACCGATTTCTAAAGCTTGCCAGTGGATAAACAACATTATAGATGTTTCTTCCCCACCGACAAAGAATCTAGGAGACCTGAGGAATGTGAAATACAAATATCTAACATGATCAACAGCTGTCTACACATAAAACGAAGTTTTAGTTACCAGAAAGTTACCAGAAACAGGAACAGTAAAGAAGAGTAGGGCAAGGGCCTCGTCGTTTCTGTCTAATGGGCACCCCAAATGGGGATGCAGATATCCTGAATTAAACCACAGTTCACCTGCACTTCCTGAGTGGAACCAGCCCAGTTGTGACGGGGAGAGTACCAGCAGCTTTCACCAGACTGTTCCCATGCCATGAACCAGCACTGCTCAGTCTTGTTTCAGTCTCCTGCTGCCTTCTGTAAAATCACCTCTACTGCATTTAGACTGGTTTAAGGCTCCGGCCACAGAAAGTCCACCAGGACTCAAAGCCTGTTACGAAATCCTAACAGGAAGACCCAATTCTCTAGCATCTCTTTTCATACTTTGCATGTCCTTTCATAAGCATGATTCTGTGAGCTGTCTAGTAATAATGAACCCCCCCCAGTACAACACAAATATTAAATGGAAGAAGAGTAAAGCACAGTGTAAGTTAATTTGCCAGCAGATGGGTTTTCCTGCACCCCTAAAGGCAGGAAAGAGCTTGTTTTCTCTAAGTATGACTGATATGAGGCTTATACACATTACCAAGTTTATGCAGAAAATAATGATTTCATGTCTTTAGTAAAAGCTGCTTATCAAGACCGTTAGGTGCCTTAACACTATTAAAATTAAAATCAAGGGAAAAAAGGCAGCAAAAATAAAGGAGAAGCAACTCCCACTGCATAGCAAATAGCAACTCAATACAAGAAAAAAATCCTTTTTCTCAGACTCCCTTCTGGAAGCCACTTTTTGAAAGATTTTATCTTTTCTTCAAAGCCAGCCATAAGTATGACTTTATGATGATGTGGCATAGCTGTTGCATTTTCAAAAAAATGTGTCCCCCCATTAGACTGTTTCTGTTCTCCTTATAGTCACAAGCTACGCTCAGTATTGTTTATTTTCTATAATTTGTTAGATCATGTTTCACCCTCGAGTACACTTAAGTACTGCTCTATCCACTGTTGATTCAAAACAGCTAAAGGAAGTAGGAACAGGACAGCAAAGTATGTATGCAGTAATAGGTAACAGGCCTAGAGAGAAAGTTTCAGTTCAGAGAGTAGCTATTTCTGTATAAGCAGAAATCACCTACAGGCAATTTTCCTTGTTTTTAGAAGCCTATTAACTTTGATATTTATGAAACTATTAAGCTGTTCCTGTGGGAACAACCATAGCAAATGCTTCTTAAGGTGGTTATGAAGCATGGGTATTTTTCTCTAGAAAGCTTCTAAAAATGAAAAAAAAAAATTTACTTCTTGTAAATATACCATCAAGGCAGCTAAAAGAGCAATCAAAGTTTGCTTCACATTTCAGTCCACATTTTCCAGGAACTCCCCACTAGGAAACTTTATTAAATTTAATAGTAAATTTAATTTAGAAAGAGTTCTGTTTTCTCTGTATTTTTCTTCCCCCAGTGTTTTCCTAGGTGGATGCTTACGTGACAGTTTCTTTGGTTTGCTTTGTTTCTATGCAACTTGAAGTCGTAAACCAATTTTCAACTAGTGTGTCTATCAATAGAAATAAAGAGCTCCAACTGAGTTATGCTGATTTTCACTATTTTAGGATCCAGTCCCCACTCCTTTCCCCAGACCACAATAACCTCCTACATTATCAGCTTTGAAGTTTTCTACCTACATATTTTACGTTATTTAGATTAAGCACCAAAAAAGGACCTCTCTAATTACGAACATAATTACAGATCCACTTTTCTTCCATAATTCTTGAATTAGACAGACATTTGCTTTTGACGAAAAATACACTGGAACTTCAGAGCTCTGTACTGCACTCATCTGTGTACACTCTTATCCCTTTTACTTTATGTCTCCTTTTGGAGAGTTTTAATAGAGCCACACTACAGGGAGTTCCGACAACATGTAGGACAAATAGTGCTGCAAGATACAGTATAGGATAATTAATGATGAACTCTGAAGCAATTGCTAAATCTAGCTGAAAGCTATAGAAAGAAACCATACATTATGATGATGCTTATTCTTGATTTTGCTGGGGAAAAAAACCCTAACACCCCTCAAAAAACTCAAAGCAAAACTCCTTTTCTAATTGCATGCTAATTTACAAAATTAAATAACTCTCTAGAGGTTTTAGTGCCAATATAAGATAACAAGCATATAATCTGGCTCTTGCACTAAATAACTGCTTCTGATTATTGTTTTTATACATAATCAGGATTAGGCAAAGATCTTTCCCAGTACTAACTTGGAAAAGCTAAAATCCAGAAGGCGTAGAGACCTTAAAATATTCAGCATAGCGAAATGCAGGTTTGTCTGCCCTAGACTTTAAGAACATGGCAGTGAGCACATCCCCTGTTTAAGGCTCAGACTGTTAAACAATACTTCTGATATTCTTAAAATTTCACTGTCTGAGATAAGAGAGAGCAAAACTTTTTAGATTACCAAATGCTGTTTAGGTCCTTTAAAAAGAAGTGAAGCTCAAAAGAATTGATAACAGCACATTTCAAAATACAATAGTAGATTGGTTCATAAACCCACCTTTTACAAAGAAGTGGGAGGCACACTTTCCCTGCCTGTTTTCCTTAATGGCTACAGAGAAAACCAACAGGAAACAGAGTGGAATGAAACTGGTTTGTAGTCCTAGAGAGGAAAATGGTTTTGAAGTATAACTGTGGGCAAACAGAAGATGCAGACAAATAGGTATCCCCTCCCAGGCACCAGCCACAAGACAGGCAAATAAAAAAAAAAAAATCTGAGCCATGTGGATGTGAACACAAAGGTGTTGATACAATTTTAGCAAAATGGTGCAAGTGACCCAGTCAGAAATGTTACATACGCTGGCAAAAAAGCCCCCAAAACAGTGAAACACTTTGTAGAATGACCCTGAATTCCCACAAAGAGAAAAAAAAAGAGGGAGCGAGAGTTTTCTGAGTGCAGTGCTGATTGAAAAAGAGAGGCTTGGGTTACTGCCAAAGGAGCTGTTTCCTATTGTCTTTTTTCCTGCTACATTCAGGGAAACAGGACCTCAGTTTAATCCCACTTTGATTACAAAGAATGTACACAAAGATACATCACTTCATATCAACACTTTTGACAGAAATAAACTAGAGGACCTCAAATATTGGCCAATCATTAAAGTAAAAAGTTACATAACTTCTTTCATGTATACTGACAGATACAGAAAAATGTCCAGCAAAATTCTGAAAGATATCAGATTTTTAGCATTCAGAATACGTAAACTGAAGTAGTTTTTTAACTTAAAGAATTAAAGAAATAGTATGAATATAAGGAAACATAATATCTCATAATACACCGATGAAATTCTTTCTGAGAACAGTGTGGAGTAATTGAAGAACGGAAAAAATTATCTAGTCATCACCTTACTTGAAACTTAAAGATCTCTATTACATTCCTCCCTAACCCCAAATTCCTGTGTTATCCTAGCTAAATCACTGAAACCCTAAAATCTCAGCACTCACCTTCATATGTCCTTCTGAAATCACTGCCTGAGGCTTCACTCTGTCCTTCCCTGTATTTCACGTCACCGAAAGCTACATGCTATGAAGCAGTACAAAACTCTGATTCTACACAAGTCAGAGACTGTGAAGTTCTTAACCTCAAAAGGATTTCTAAGCATTTTCCTGTATTCATTTATTTTTGATACCTCAAACAAACAAGAGCCCATAATGTGCATGCAGAAAGATTTCCATTGCTTAAGTAATGCAGCTGAGCAAAACAAAAACCTGGTCCTGTCCCCTCGTCTCACACAGGTAACCAAAAGTCTCTCCTGATGTTTACTTTTCCAGAACAGGATTTCATGGGAAGTTCTGAATATGTGTGTGTCTCTCCATTCTGTTTCAGAATAGAGAAATAAATAGAAGGTGCAGACTCTTCCAGAAAAGGACCCCAGAAAAGGGCTCTTGTCTAGCTGAAGTTGCTGCCAACTTCAACTGACCTGAGCCAGAAACCTCTGACAGGAAAAAAGAAAATTTACCTGGTGCATTTCCACTATCCAGCCTAACATAGTATTTGCTTACATATTGTAACTATCGAGAAAGGCACTACTGATTTTAACTTATTTTCTCAAATAACATTCAGTTCCTGGCACCAGGTTAATACAGTTGTGCAGAGCACAACGGAGAAGAATGGGGCTGGTAAGAAGTGCTCTTGTAATAGAAGAAAAATGCATTTCTCAACTGTTAATGTTGCTTATAACTCATACTTACAGTCTATCACGTTGAGAGTTGGACTGCTGTCATATCATTTCAGTCAGCTGGGCAGCACCGGACAGTTGGCTTTCCATACGGACCCCTTTGTCTTTCTGAGATGTAGGTTCTTCACTCTGAAAGGCCAGCCGTCATTCATGTGAGCAGAACAAGAGAGACATCCAGCGGCTGGACCATTCAAGTGTATTTTTTAACCTTGTAGCTGACAAACTCAACTATGTTCTTACCTAGTCCACATTCTTGCATGTATAAGAAACCATTTATAAGCCAACTATCAGACATACAGAACCAGAGAAAAAATTATTCCAGTGGCTGAAGCACTGCTGTCATCTCTGCTGGGTATTTGTCCTGCAACCTACAGACTTCTTCACTGCGTACTCCAAGTCCAATCCGTAGTTATCCCTTTTTCTCTTAAGCTTAACTTCAGTATTTTGATTCTCAACTCATGTGAATTGGTATAGGTCTATTAACTTCCATGGAGCTATAATGTGTCAATCCAGAATCTCATTTTAATTGTTTGCCATTCAGACATGTACTTTTCACATCCACTATCTTCTATTCAAATATTTTCTCTAACCTTAACTCTATTTGTGCTACTTGTTTTTATCTGCATAGTAAATAGACTTCCCAATCACTACTGATATAAAATTCAGAGAATCAGTGGTAAATGCTGGTATTAAGTGGTTTGATCTTCATGTAAGAGCAGGAAGAAAAAGATTATTAAATTTACTAATACAAATTAGTAGTATCTACAGTATTTGTTATAAAAAAATTCTATATCTTTACTGTCACATCTAAGCCATTTCTTGTATATAAAAATACAGCTTATTTGGAAACATAAATCAGCACAAAAGGGCTTATAAACTAAAAAGTCTGAAGACAGGATGAATAAATAGTAGGGAAACATAGGGATAAACTTTTTGATGAAGTATTAGCAATTATTAATTTAGAAGTAATTTATTTGCAGAAATCAACTTTGTCACTGCTACACATTAAATAATTCATTTTTAAAGGGTTTGACCCTTACAAACTTGAAAGATCTGTATGAAAAGTTCTGGTAAGAGAGTAAGGAATGTGTTAATTCTTGCATATTTAGTGAAGAATGGAAGGCAGGCAATTGCTGACTTCACTTACAACAATGTAGGATACAGTGTTAGGGATACAGTTAAGGGCTATGAGAAAATTTCCCAGCTTCTAAAGAGAAAACTGTATGCAGCCAATGGGGTAAAAACAGATGATATGATGTGATGACCCCAAACTAACAGGATATGCTACTTATGAAAAAACTGACATGCCCAGTATGAGGAGAAATTTGGTTCCCTTCTTACCGCATACATGTGTGGAAAATCCATCACACATAAGCCAAACAACATATCAAGCTGCAATAGAGTTATTCCTAATATATAAAAAAAAAAGCAAACCACAACAGAAGAAGGCTCAAGTCTTGTACTGTATCTTCTGCTAAAATACTTCACTCTACTGTGCACTTCCTTGGAAGATTTTTTTAACTGTGCTGCTACAAAAACACTTGCCCCAAACAAAAAATAAAAAAAAAATTAAAAAAGAGAATGTAAAGAAACAAATGTCCACAAGGCACTTCTTATTGCTGCTTAGTAAGAATTGCTTGGTATAGCTTTCATATCAACATTAATTCCATGCTTGAATTAAATAAAACATTTCTTGACTACTAAATGTCCACAGGGGTTGATTTCAATTGCTTACTTCATTAGAATTGACTTTCAGAAAGACTGTAAATCAATATATTCATAGATTTCTGCATATACCATACTGTGACGGAAAAATGAGAGCAAATAGTTTTTCCTTACAATTTCAGACCATATTTGGTGTCATTGGACAGCCAGACAGGCTCCATTGAAGCAACAGAGCTGTATCAATAGAAATCGAAAGCTGAAATCAGGATCTCAGGTTCTGAAAATCAAGTGCAGCCTCTTTACCAATAACCTTTGGACAAGGATCTAGTTCTTTAAATAATTTATCAAAACATTGCTGCTCTTGTGTTTTTAAAGGAGGTATCTAAGCAAAGCAGAATAGATGACATTTGGAGAATTATTAGACATGCGGTAGACCTATTTTTTTCAGTTAGAAATCTTTTTTAAAAGAGGATGTATCTTGGACTTGCTGTAAGGCAGAGCTGTTCATGTCTAACCTTAGGGATCTATCTTGGTACCCATGTGGCACACCCCAATCAGCAATCCCCTCTCCCCCAGCCAACTGAGAATACCTAATGGAGGAGCTTATATGCTCCCTGCTGACTATGTACATGAGGGCTATTTGGTTTCAATATCGTGTCCTGTGTTTGTAAGTGATCAAACAACAGCAGCCTTGGTGAACATTATCCACAATTCATTTATGCAGGTGGAGGTCCACGGCACTGATCTGCAATGTACAGCTTCATCTCAAGCCTCGTTAGCAGCAGCAAGCCAGTTGTCACTCCTTGACCAGTCTGGGGAGGGATGCTGAGTTGAACTAATGTTCTTAGCTAACTCCAGGGCCTTGTGTTGGTGGTGGACCATACAGGTAGTGTATGTATTAAAAACTAAGCAACACTTCAGTGTCTTAAAAACCCGTATGTCGGAAAGCTATTACATACAAAGCAAGCCACCCAAGCAAAGAGCAATAGTACAGGGCACAGGCACAGAAGAATGTGGTTTGTCTGACAAACCGCAGAACTTGGTTTCTTTCATGGCAAAGCCTTCACTGATACCTTTATAGCAATACTTTGTAACACATTGAGATACAGCCCATCTAGCATACACCTGCCACCCCTCGAATTAGCTTTGATGGGTGTTAAATTAACTGTCCAGTTGCCTCACTCAAATGACCTCAGTTGAGGATTTGTCCATCTGCCAAGTCCTGTACAGTGGCCTCAGGAAACAGAGACACAAAAACACTTCAGCTTCAAAGCATTTAAAGGCAAATCCCAGGCTTTTTGCCCACTCCCAAAAGAAAACTACATCATCCACATGGGCATTAGGAGACAACAGATCCAGCACACGTTTTAAGATCCAGTCTATTGTGTGTCAGAATAACACTGTAGCAATGGTTTGGGGGTCTTGTTAGGTAACAATTTGGTAATGAAACACAAAGTCATTGCATATTCCAACTCTGGTACTTAGCGCTTCATGTCAAGGTCACGCAGTTCAGCAAGATATTCAGGATACATCTTCCATAAGGCAGCTTTGTCTACAGACAGATTTTAGGTCACCGTTAAAGTGATGGCCAAATGGCAAGTGAATTCCTAGTGATCTCTCCTGATGGCCATAGGACAATTAGTGTTCATGGTTAAACAGACAAAACTGGACTGCTCTGAGCCGTAATTACTAGTCAGCAGCAGTTCCTTCTGCAATGTATATAGATGAAAACTTTTCCAAGAGTTAACAGCAACCTGAATGCTGATTTTTCTTCTGTACAATGACACCTTTTCATCAGTCTGGACTCACAAAAATCATTAAGTCTTACCTAATTGCTGTTCTCTGGAGATCTAAAGTCCCCCAGATTACTGCTCCATTGGGGGGAAAAAAGTGACACTGGCTGGAGGTGACGCTCTGTTTCTTATGAACTTCTTTCTTTCTTTCTATACTTATTCCTGTAGAAAAGTGCAGAAAAAATGCATGTGAATTTTCTTCTATTAGAAGAGCTATTAATTATCAACAGGGTAATTGGTTGAATTTTCACCTGTATATCATTAGTTAGATGGGTGCTAGACAGTAACTTAAAATTATTGTTACTTTTTAGTTATGTCGAAAGAATTAATAGAGTTTTTTAAATTTAAAGGTTAAATCAACAACTGATTAACACTAATTAATCAATGACTTAATAATTTAGGTCTAAACATATTAACAAAACATATTCTACTATACCTATATGAAAAGTAAAGGAAGAAAATAAACATTTGAAATCTGTTGGTTTTTTTCCCTTAGCTTCCATCTTGCTTTGGAGTCTGTGATACTAGGTAAGAATTCACTGAAAAACAAAGAACTTAAAACCGGTGATCTACATATGGCAAGAGCTCACCCTGATTTTCTGCAAACATATAAAAAATACCACTCCTGAGACAGGATTCTCTCAAAGAGTTTGGTCCTATTGTAACAGGCAATGTATCACTGTTTTTTACACCACATATTCTTTGCACTGAGGACCTTGTTTCCATCAACAGCCCTCAAACACTGTGATGAAGTAGCTATTATTGTCACGCCACGCTCCATACAGAACTTGGTAAGGAAAAACAATATCCAACATTTCACCAACACTCTACAGTTGAAACAGAGCAATAACTCAAATCCCTTGACTTGAGGTTTTGTACTTCTCCAACACATATTCTTCCACTTGTAAGTTCAAGGAACAACACAGAAGAATGGCTGAGGCAGCCAACCAAAACTTAAAACTAAACCTGAAACTGAATTATGTTAGCAAAGCATCACTATTGCAGTTCACATCAACTTTGTTACAAAGTTTCTCCGTTAAGAACTTCTTCCTAAATATTTTTGTTATTATTAGGCAACCTTTTCAAAACAAGATGGTTCTTCAAGAACCGTAATAACAAGTGAATAACATGAAGAAGGAAGTGCCTGAAATCACCCTGCTTTTGAGATAGGATTGCAAGCAGAATGTTTTACCACTAGAGGACAGTATCATGTAACCTCCTGGACATACCGCTTTTGGCAGAGAAGACTCACGGCTTCAACCCTGTTTAGCAATCTGACAACCTGAAGATAGAGGACTCTGTGTAGTAAAGTGAGGGGGAAAAACAATGGCATATTACTGATTTACTGGGACATGGATAGGAGCATCAACATACAGCCACAGCAATGATAACCTTGGGTGTGAGCATGCTTGCAAGCGCGAGGCAGAGCTGACAGTGTCTTTGCTTCTCTGTTTGGCTGGGGGTTAAGGAGAAGCCTTAAAGACTCTTAACACTCCTACGTGACACAAATCCTAAAACGCTCTCTCCTTTTTGTTGGTCCTCTTACTCAGGCAAAATGGCATCAACTTTGATGAGAAAGTTGCGCAACTGAGAACCGAGCAAAAACTGGAGAAAGGCTTCAAGCGGTTGACCTGTTAACAGACTATGCACGGAACTGAAGGGATCGATGAGTTTTTATAATAAAATTGGTGATAAAGTTAATAAAGAAAATGTCAGGGGATAATTATTGTTCTTTTTAATATCATTACCTTCTCATTGTGTCATACAACACAACTCTGATCCCATTTAGGTTTCTGAATCAAGTCACCGACTTCAACATGCAGGCTCCTCTCAATTTCTGACTCCAAGATGAGCCTCTTTCCTTAGGGCCCAGGTGAAGTGAGCTTCACAGTATCAAAGGGGTTTAGCACGTATCTATCTACATTGCACAAGGACAGCACTATGTACTTTGGCAATAACAGCACTGGAAGAACTTCGGACTGGAATAAGAGAAGTGATACAGGTCAGCGTGGTCTCAGGTGTGCAATGAGAGATGCATGCAGAGATACAGCAGAATTTCATTGTCTCTCATTAACATTTAATGACCCAGTTACCCCACATTAATGAAAAATACATACCACAGAAATGTAACGTACAACTATGAAAACAAGCAAATCAAGTTGCCAGAAGGAATGGTCCCTTGTTAAGATGCAGATGACTTGGGCAGTGGCCTGAAGTGAGGAGAGCTGTTTAACTATTCCATGCTCGGACGGAGGCCAGGCTGTGATCTTGGTCGAGCTGGCACAATCACCTACGTCTATTTTTCTGTGTAAAAAATAAGAAGGTGCTTACCTAGCTGTGAGAACTCTAAGTAGAAAGCACTGGATAAAGACAAAAATCTTACTATATTACACCTGGAAAAAGGAAGGCAAGGAACCTCTGTACCTGAGTGAACTACAGTTCAGGGAAAGTAGTGAGATACATGGGAAAGGAATGAACAGGCTGTCTGTGCAGCCACTGCAGTTCAGAAAGGCTGATTTACAGCACAAGGAACAGCAGATTTGAGTTAATACCTGGAAGGGACACACATCTGTGCAGCACGACAGGCCTTTTGCAGCATCTCTTGTGGCAGCAGTGCCCAGGGCACAATGGAGAAAAGGACAATGAGATGACTGCACCAAAGAACAACAGTATCATACAGAAAATTTCAGGTTGGTTGTTGTTTTGGGTTTTTTTTCTTTCTATCAGTGAATAAATTTACATCCATTCCAGTCCAGCATAGCACACTCTTCCAGAGTTTAGAAGCAATGAGATTTCTGTTCAGCCTGCTACAGAAAAGAGGGATCTGAATGGGGGTCCACAGGCAGAGCTACGTCTCTGTTATGAGCAAAATGACCATATATAACCCAGCAATTCCTGGAAGAGTTAGTTACACCCTTTTTCCTGCTGCTCTGCACCAAACCAAGGTGTATTTTCACAAACATCTCTTTCAGCAACAGTGCTGGCTTTAATACCTTGCTCCCTCCAGCTTATTCCTACCTTACACCACAATCTTATTTGTGCCAGGACAACTGCTGGTACAGCACACGTTGAACTGTACTGAGGAAAATAACCCTCCCCTGCCCCCCCAAAATAGATTTTTTAAAAACTGAGTTAGTTTCCTGATCTAATTCACTGTGCAGTCACACAAACTGTTATACTGGCACAAGTGAATATGTGGGTAAAGGTGGGAAGCAAGCAAGAATGAACAGTGAGTGGATGGCCATACTGTGAGAAAGAAGTGTTTGTGAAACCACAGCCTCAGTGGAGGTTGACTCTGACCATAATCGCTGCTGAAGCACATTTAACTTTGGCACCAGCTGAACTATTCAGCTCTTAACATTTTTACCTGACCACCTAGACAAAACTCAGGATTCTGGAGCTCTTCCCAGTTAGAAGATAGCAGTATAGAATTTTACTTTAAAATAGTAACTGGTTTAATTATTATCAAGTTCACAAATAATAATTAGTTTCAACTGTTAGTTTTAATAACTAGTATTAATTTATCATTTTGAGGCAGGCCCCCATCCGCTCATGCCTGTTACCGACTTCCACCTTGCTCACTGGACTTGCCACCCCATCAGCCACAGCACAGCTGCAGAGGTTGCTGGATCAGCCTTTCCCACAGGTGGGGGACAGGAGGGAGCAGCCAGGGGAGGAGTGGGACTCTTCTGTAGCACCTCTGCTGCTGAGAGCACAGAAACTTTCATCATCAATGCCAGACCATTTTTAGGAGATTTCTGATGCTGTTTCCAGACTGTGCTCCCTCACCGCAGTTTCAGCCTCTCCGCTGTGCCAAATACAGGTACTCAACCTGTTTGAGGGCTTGCACTCTAGCTGAAGGGGTAGAAACCTCCCACAGACAGAAGGCAGAAACAAGAACTGACTTTACCCTTTGTTTGTTTTTTTTTTCCCCCCATTTTATTTATCAGCTATACTTTCAAGATAAAACTAACAAGCCCTTTTTATAGGGGCAGATCTTTACCAGCTGTGCAACAATCAAATGAGACAGCTAAAAGTGCCCCCAGCTGGTAAAGCAGGATGCTACCCCAAGAGCTCTTGCTCAGCTTTTCTTTACTCTTACCCAAGATATACTTCCTACTCACTCTGTGGTTTTTCTGTTTTAGTTCCCAAACTCAGCTCTTTTTCTTCTGCATACGTACTTCCCACCTCTCAAGACTTCTTAGTATTGCCCATTAGTCCAAATTGTTCAAATATCCAAAAAGCCCGTGCTTACTTTTTTTTCAGAATTGCTGATGTGCTTGACTACCTTTGAAAACACAATATAATTTCTTTAACATAAAATAAAGGGCATCAGTAAAACCTCCTGATTCCAGGAAATCACCTCACTAGTTAATAATGGAATATTCAAGCACACACATATCTTTAACCCAGCTGCATCTTCCCCCAGATACAATTACATATGAAACAAATAGCTTAAATTGGTCATAGAAGAGAATTTATACAAATAATTGTAAAAACAAATTTAAGGGGAATCAGTAGCCCGAATTTTTCCCCTTGAATATTGTAAATTTTGACCTCAAAAAGAGATAAGCTCTGTGCCTATCGAGAGGGGATAAAGTAACTTTTAAGATCCTATATTGCATAATACCTGCATCTTTGACGGTAAGTAATTACAGATATTTTACAGACACATTCTCTCTTCTCCTTTTTCAGTTCATATTCCAAATCAGGTTTTAAACCCTTCTTTTAGCTGCAGAAAACACCGGCTGCTAGAATGAAGCAATAGTCAATAAATACGTTGTAGGGTAATTCCAAAGATGTACACTGTAAAACTTACAAAATTTGTTCAACTCCATATACGTTAATCTTACATCACCTGAAAAGGAAAGGCAAAAAATAGATTTACTTAGATCTATTTCTGCTTAAAAAAAAAAAGGAATCTTCAAGATGGCATTATAAGAATGAAGTTGTGGTGCCCAAGTTACATTGAACCCTTGTGTCCAACAGTGCTTCTACTTGTTCTGCTCAGCGTTTATTTTAATTTCTGAGTACATCAGACTGGCATTCCACTTGTAGGTGTAGTAAGAGAAAACCCAACTCGAACTCCCTTTGTACAATGTACAACTTTCAAGCTTGGATGCCTACATTAAGCCAACTAAAGGTCAGAGCAGAGGAGCTGCAATTATACTCGTCGTTAGAAGAAACCCGAGGCCTCAGTCCAGAAATGCTTAGCTTTCAGTTGCTGAGTATCACACAGAAGTTCAGTAGTACTTTCCTAGACAGGATCCTAAACATGGATTGAGTTTCCAAGTACTTTACAGTAGATTTACCAGTATTGCAAAGAGGACTGTCTCTCTCTCTTTACTTGACTCCATATAGTAGTACCTCGTCACGTGATTGCTTAATGCACGTGCAGTCCCTGCAGTCCCACAGCTATGCCTGGGGCTGTATTAGTCTGTGTTAAACTTTTGGACTGTGTAATTTATGACAAGGACATTGGTTGTTTCAAGTAAAAGACAGTACCTCTAGCAGATGGGGCTTCACATTTGCATCAGTACTGATAACCTTGGCTGCTCTGGCGTCACACATGCAGTTATAGGGAATTCTCCAATTTTAAAGTTTTGCTAGTCTTAGGAAGAAAGTGTAATGACAATGGGCTAAACGACTGAGCTGGTCTGAACTGCTTTTTCAGCCCTAAAGGTTGCATTTCCACATGAGAATGGAGATGCTGTCATGTCAGCAAGAGGAAAGCCTGCAGTGTAACTGTACATATTGTATCTGTTCGGGGGATAAAGAGAAAGTGTCGCTTCCCAGAACTGCTAGCATGGTACCTTCCCACAAGCATGAAATTGTCTATTTTGGAGGGGGAAAAAAGAAAGACAAGATTCCCTAATTACCATATTATGTTCCTCATACTGTTATGTCAAATGACCTACCACACTGTGGTGAAGCATGTGAGGCAGCTAAATCCCGCCACGTTATATAATTTGGTGGTAACAGAGAACTAGGCACATTAGCCAAATGACTGAGCAGCTGTGGTATTTAAAAATGTGTCAACTTTGCCCTGGACAATCTTAAAGAAAAAACAAACAAAACTAGCCCAGACTCTTCCATCATCCTGATTACAGTCTTTGGTGATTGTTTTACTCCAAATTCTTATCTGGGACATGTGGTTTTTCCCTCTCTGTCCTTCTCAAACCCCGGCTGCGGGACTTTTCCCATCTCCAGTGCCAATGACGGGAAAGCAAGAGCGAAACTGCTGCTCTGGGTCACACAAGCTGTCACAGAGCTCCTGTCCCCAACCCTAACTTCACTGTATGCATCTTAACATGAATCTGGGGAGGCAACACGTCCTTCAGCTACGACACTTGCATACGATCACAAAAGTCAGCAAAGGGAGCACGTTCTCCATCTCGTGACCAAAGCAATGGCCATACTCCCCACATCCAACTTTTGTCAAGAAAATACCTGCTCATCTAAATCACATCTCAAAGATTTTGGGGATGCGGACTAAATCTGTACTGAGTGTGCAATTTAAATGAACTATGTAATTTCCCATTCAAGTCCATAAAGCTATATTGCAACACAATTTGTATTTAACTGATTTGCAGCCCAATTAATCTCTTTTATGTTAGGTTCCCACAGTAGAGCGGATGGCAAGCTAACAAAGGAATGCACAGTCCAAATACATTGAGCATACACTGCCTGTACGGAGTGAATCAGTATATGATTCACCCACTTTCATAAAACAGATATGACCTTTCATCTGACTACTTCCTCAAACACAATACAGAGAAATATATATAGCATACAGAAATCAGGAACCAATGAATTAGGGGAATAATAATAGCTCATCTCATGATTTTTTGCTGTTGTGCTAATCCTTACTGCAAGCTCTATCAAACATTTGTGTCAACTCTTGCTATCTTTTGACTAATTAACCAGATGAAGGCATAGGTTGCTCTTCATTATGAAATGAGTGAAGGCAGAGAATACCTAGACTTTTGAAGTATCGGGCCCTAGAGGACTCGCAAAGGGATAATTTTAAAACAAATATTATAAAAAGAAATTGTTATATGAATAAATAATATACCAATCTGCAGATAATCTAGTTCTGTATTTAAAAAGTGACATTTATTTGTACAACTAACTTTCCTTTCTGCCATTTACAATGCAAAGCTGGTAACAAGCAACCCTGAGCACAAACATTAAATTTTGTCTACAAACACAGCTTACACTTAGAATTAGGGAAGGTAAGGTTAACATGCTACAGCATTTCACTACCGATCTTTTCACCACAATGCATGAAAAATTTCAGGTATAAAATTAACCACTAGACCAAAATCCTCTCAAGCACCTACTAACAATATCTCACCCCATTAGGCATTTTGAAACAATGAATTAAATGTCAAAGAAAAAGCCCTAGGTCTTTAGAAACATAAGGTGATACACATCAAGAGGAAAACATATTTTAAATGTATTGCAAAGCTTTGGCAGGAAGATTGAAGCAGCACCATTATAATCCAAACCCAAAGCCAGAAGTTTGGAGATAGAGGAGGAAGATCCGAGCTACAATGGGTTCTAACATGACATCATACATATAAAAGAAACATATGATAAATATGAGAAGCAAAGGCAAAATGTATTTTCAAGGGACACTATCCTGCAGATACAAACAGTGAAAAACAGTGCATTTTTCTCACAATATATAAAATTTGTAAACTGGTGCTTCGCTGCATTTTTTTTTTCCCTAAATCAGATCAATTATTTCTTAGTAGCTCACTCTGGTCAGGGATCACAGAATTCTAGGGACCATTTAATTGGAACCCTAAACCCCAGGAGAGGTGGTTTCTTGGAATGTCACGGAGCTTGCTGCTCATTTAGCACGTTGTGCTATGAGTTCATATCTGGGAGAGACAGTGGAGCTCACACTGTGTTAGAAAATCTCCAGGGAGTGGCAGAATTTTGAAAAAGTTTGACTACTAACCAGGTGAAATCATCACAGTGATGCTTTGCAATTGTTAATGATCAAAATTTCCAACCTTGTAGCTAGAGGCCTGTTTTGCAACCCTCTGAGGGGTCACTTCAAAGCCACAGTACAGCATCTCCCTTTTCCCATGTGAATGCGGTGACAGTTTGCACGACCCACTGCCTAACGCTTCTACGTATTAGACAACGCAGTGGGTCAAAATGAGTCAGCCTACAAACGATGAGTTGAAATCACAGGTTTATATTACAAAAAAACCTTATAAACCCCATAAGGAATTGGGTCCTGTTATCCTTGGCACTGTACCACTAAGTAGCAGAGCTCCTATCCCAAACAACTCACCATCTCGATTGCTGACAAGACACCACAGGAGGAGGAAACACAGGAACAGGATCGGGATGGATAAGCATAAAAACAGCTTGAAGAAAAGCAGAAGTCCAAGCTTCTCCTTTTCCTAACCGTTTATTTACGCCCTTTGGCAGGATGGCAGAAGTGCAGATGCCTTAAACCTACTGTATTTACCCTTAAAGAAAAATTTTCTTCTTCACTGCACTTGGTACTGTTTCCCCATTGCTTTATCAGCAAAAGATTACCACAGTTCAAGCATCTCGGATGTTCACATGCTGATGCAAATTCTGAAAGACTGGGAATGTTTGCCAGTTACTCAAATGCTGCAACAGGCAGACACCCACAGGTACAGATGCAACATGGTGAAATACTCAGGTCTGCAGTAAAGCTTAATCACACTATCAAACACAGCTGTATCAGTCACATGCTGGGGATTTCCCAGCTGCAGACTCTATCTCCCAAAGCACACGTAGTTTGAAACAGTTCAGTCACTATGTAATCAGCAACCATGTGACAATTTCATTTTCTCCTTCAAAACATCCAAACAAGTCTGGATTCAGAAAGACTGTGCGGCTCAGCCACTGTGACTCTTTCTTAGTACTTTTTCTACATTTATCATGTCAAATATAACACTGCTGCTACAGTAGGGCTGTACTGGCTTTTCAGAAAGTACTTCTACGATCTTCATTCAGGAAGGAAATAAATGTTCTTATGTACTCACAAGATCTAAAGATTTCTTTGGCAACAAGATCTGGACAAATCATATCAAGACCACAGGTTAAATGTGTGACACTCAGGCATCATAACGTTTTGAGTCTCTATCACTGGAAAATATCAGATAAAATCTGTATAAGATGATGACCATTTTAACAGAGTACAAAATAACTAGGAATTAGGAAAAGCAAAGCCTGCATTTAAAATCCTTTGTACGTTCTAATTCCACTTGCTTATTGTTTCTCTCCTTCCTCAGTTACAAAACAGACTGCAAGCCCATGAAAGAAGGGGTGCAGCTGAATTTTGTCAGCTGTCTTTTCCTCTCTGCTCCTCATCTATCAAGTATCCTGTTCTGTATAAGACCATAAAAAAAAATATATTTACTTTTGCTGCCTTCTGGTATACCGCTGGGGAAGGCATGCTGGTAAAAATTCTGTATAGAGAACATAATGTTGTGATGAAATATATCTGAAATCTCCTTTTTGCAGCATCACTTCTTGAACAGATGCCATTATCCTCAGAGTAAGTATTGTCAGAAGGATAACAGACAAATGAGTGCATGACTTGGGAAGACTTCATTAACAGGGCTTTTATGAAAATCCACCCCCCATGGTAATCTTACCTTTTAGAAAAACCTCTAAAAGAGGATGGTGCAAGTGTTACCTCTTTCTGATCTGGAGATAAGCTGGAGTAAGGCAGGAGAATGTTAAAGTAGCAACACCTGAGGAAGTTGGTAAGAAGACAAATACAGTACATGCTCAAACAGTCCCTGAAGAAATTGAATTAATGTGGCAAAGAGTATTAAAAGATGGTATTTTTCAGGCCTTTATGTACTGAGACCGGAAGAGGTAATAAGTCAGAGAACATAAAATTATCACCAATGCAAAAGAACGATGCCATTGTTATTAGCGAACATTGTGCAATGATTCACCTGATTTAAATGCTAAGAAGAAAAACACACTAAGAGGGCAGAATGAGTAAGAGAGATGAGGGAGACACTGCTGTATAAAGCCATAAGCATGGTACACGTGTTACAATTGCCAGTAACCTGCAACTTCAGTATCCTAGCAGAGTAATTAAAATGATGACTGAAATTGATGTGGGAAAGTTAGAAGAAAGAAGTTTCTTTAAGAAGAAATCTTAGGATGGTCAAGAATTTCTAATTCCACAATCAAGGAGAAGATAATTTTGGCTAAAAATTGTGTCTTCTTTCACTACTCAAGTGTGAGCAGCAGTTCATAATAAAAAGTACTTTATAATAAATGAAGATAAAGAGAAACAGTAAAAAGTACTTTATAATAAATGAAGATAAGGAGAAACAGTAATAATCCATATGAATTATGAAAAAAAAATATCAATAAGGGAAGCTAGAAACATTAACAACAAAAAAAATCAAGACTACAATAGTCCTAGCAGTTATATAAACCTTTTGCCATATGGAAGTGATAAAATTTTTAATAGTGACGCAGGAGAGACAGAAATTTTTAGAAATATTTCTATCCCATATTTGAACAGATGTTCTTATGTCACATGATGATGTCGAACTATTTTCCAGTCCCTTAGTAACCAAGCAGGATGTTATACAACAGGTAGTAAAAATAAACATTTTAAAATCAGCCAATCCATCTACCTCACACCTAAGAACTAAGACTGAGAAGGCCTGAGAACTGATCATGTTTATTTTAATAAATTAAGGCATTCCAGGGAAATTCCATTTGACTGGAAAAGTGCTAATGTTGTGCCAATAATAACAAAGGCCAGCAGATGACTCAGAGAGCTAATGGATAGTTAGTCTGATGTTACTTCCAGGTAATAAAGCTGTTATAAAATTAATAAAAAATTAAAGTACCAGAATATAATTAATATCAGTCAACCCAGTTTTGTGGCAAATAAATCTTGTAAACTAAAGTTATTGCATTGTTTGATGAGACAGATGTTTGGCTGATGAAAGTAATTGTATATCTGTAACATATTTGTAGAGAGCAGTTGACTTAATAGTGTATGACATTCTCATCATGAAAATTAGCGCAACACAATATCAATAAAATGTGTTAAAGGGACTGAAAACTGAAAGATCTAACAAAGTAATAATGAATGTAGACTTGTAAAAAACTTTAGGGCCTATCACTTGTGATTTGGAAATAAATATAAATCATCAGTGATTTGGAAATAAAAATACACATCCATGATAATAAGATTTGTGAGATTAATAAAATTGTGGGGATGAAAGCTGAAGACAGTCATGTAGACCAATTTGAATCACTTAATAAACTAAGCCCATTCTGATTAAACATGTCTTGATAGAGCCAAATGCAAAGGGATTAGAACTAAAAGCTCCACTAGCAGCCAAGTCTCCTCACTGGAAAACACGTGGTCTGAAAGGTACCATGGATTACAGGTGACAAACAGCCGACATTGTAGCACACCCCCCCAATATTATCCTTGTATGCATAGGTACAAAAGCAAAACAGATTTATACAACTGTATGCAACACTGGTGAAACCTGCAGTGAAACACCACACGAAGTTTCACATTTTGGAAAGAATGTTTTCAAAACAAAATAGAAAAAAGCAGACAAAATGATTGGAAGAGGAAAATGTCTTACAGCAACACATTTGAAGGAAAGACTTAAAGTTCACTTGTTAACATTATTAACTAGCTTGACAATGTATCACAGAAGATACTGGCTCCTACAGGGTTCTTTAGCATAAACATAAAGTTCAAGTAGGAAACATGACATATTAAACAACAAGTTATAAATAACTCAAATTACCATAGGAATTCTCAATGGCATCTTTAGCTCTTGAGGTCTTCAAGCCTGGATACCTTGTCGAGTCTTGTGGCTCAGCATGTATTTGGATGCTTACTACTGAAGTTGAACACAAAATACTCCATACAGAGGTAACTGGGTAATAATCACCTATGACAGAGAGAGCAAATTAACTGACTTAGTAGCTCCTTCTGGCTTTTTTTTTTTTCCCCTGTGGCTACAGTAAATACATTTTACTCTTTTTTCTGAAGAAGTGAGCTGACACCACTTCGCTAATTTTGGAATACTCTGTGTTGAGATCTGCCAGAAATCACTAAAGATTGTCAGATCCTCAGGCTTATTGTCAGAATGGGTATTCCCTGGAAAGTAAAAGGGTTTTGTTTAAAGAAAAGGTAGGGGGGAGAGGGAAGCGAAAATCCTAAGCCTGATCCCATTGACATTAATATGTGATTTGTCATTGATTTGCAGAGGCAAGATCTGGAGCAAAGAGTTCATAACACTATGGAAATAGTTCTAATTTTCTAAGTTTGGGGTTCTTAATTCCACTCACAATTTCTTCAGGAGCAACTGCTTGGCTCTGTGCATGGTGTAATAATGACAGTCAGATCTTCCGCTTTTCCAGAAATAGCCATGTTGTAAGCTGCTGCTTCCTTGTTTTATGTATTTACAGACATCAACAAGCCTATATAAAGCCTCTCCATAATTTGTTCATATACAGTAGTTTTCCTTTTGATATATTTTTAGATCAATTGCACTTAAACAATACTTCCTCAACCCACTGAACTTTGCTCTGGGACAGATGATCAAGAGAAATGCAAATACTGTACTGTTTAAAGGATGACAGCCAACAGTACTTCATCCACAGTACTTGTTGAAAGGGTAGGGTACTATGAAGTACAAAGAGTTTAGCGTGACTCCAAAGTGGTGCAGCACTCATGCTTACAAACTCTGTATTTGCCCTTTGATTTGCCTCCAAAGGAAGATAGGTGTAAATTTATCAATGTGCAAAAGCAGAAGCTAACTCATGATCTTTCTGTTTTCTAATAAATGGTGGCACTTTGAAGAAAACAGCTTTAAGCCTCCTTGCAAATAATTTTATCAAAGGGAAAACTGTAAGGAGTAAGATGACTCATCGAGGAAAAGCTGTGTCCATGTGCTCCTTTCCTTCTTTGGTACAAGGTACAAAAAAAGCTGTAAACATTTGGAGAGAGTATATTTTCCTAAGGCTAGGTTGTTGTGTGCCTTCAAGCATATTACCTTAGAATATCAGGAATGTCAAGCCTACCCTTTTCTGAATTTTCCAGTCTAGAGGATATAAACTGGCCCAACTTCTGGTTACTGGCTCTGGTACAGAAAACCTTTCTATCAGATTCTGCCAGTCCCTTCAGAGAAAGAGGAGTGGCTAAGTACAGCCATGTCTCCAAGACTTTTCATGGTCTAAAGAGCTTGACTGCTAAAGCAGCAGAGTGGACAAAAGTCACAAAAAACTGTGGAGACATCAGGATTTTTTTTACATGGTTAAAGTACAAGCTAAATTAGTCCCAATTACAGTACTGAGCACTGTTGCATGAATAGATTTTCCCCTCACAGGGTGTAAAGTACACCACAAAAATTCATCGCGGTTTTGGAAACACAATTTTCAGCTACTTTGTGTGCTATGAAAACTCTCCTGTTCTGATTCTGTTTTGATCCCAGGCAGCTAATGCATGTCTTACCGTGCAGAGTACTCGCACAGGGAGAGAACCTGTTAGCATGTCCCCATTGGATGAACAGACTCTCTATGTGCAAATTTTGTTTTAAAATGCTGATTAGCCACATAATTAACAATCAGAATATTGAGGAGAAAAGCACTTGTCACATCTGTAGTTTGCAATGATTATACCTGAGTTGAGAATCCACTGTACATTAGAATATACACACGCACACCTCGCTACATCTTAGTGAGGAAAAAATGCAGCAATTTCATCACACAACAGCTCAGCAGGTAAATAAAAAACTTACATGTTGAAAAAACATTACAATCTTAATTTTTGTGCTTTCTAACTGGAAATTGTTGAGATATTGTATTTAACAACCATTTAATTTGTTTTTCAACATAGTCTTACATTACTAGACTATTTTGAGTGGTGATTTTTAAAAGATGGTCACAAACTAAACACAGTTATAGAAGGACATCCCCTGGATAGAAGATCCCTAAAGAACTAGGATATTAGTGGTTCAAATGGATGACCCTTTTCCCTATGACTCATTACTGGGCTAATTTACGCCATACAGCACCATACCACGTAGGAGGTCACACATCTGCTAGCATTTTCAAGATGACAGAGTGATAGAGGCCACGACAAATATCACTTTGGGTGAGTATTCCACCAATTTCCATTTCCCTCTGAAGATTCAACTAAAGGTGATGTTCTTCACTCGCAGACATACAGTGTTTCTAAATACTCTCTACGGGTTGCAACATCTCATTACTTAGATTCAGAATACCTGTGTGGTCAACAAAGAAAGCCAAAGTGTATACATCAGTGCAAAACAGAATAAAGTTATGTCTGCTTCGTAGGAACAAGACTTTCTTGTAGAACCAATTATACTGCAACCCCTGTTCTGCTGGCAGAACTAGAGATACATGCAGGTGGCATATTCTGCAGCCGGTAATCCAGAAGAGACTACTGAAAAAGAATCAGGCACTAAAGAATAACACTGGGAATGAAGACAGACATTTTGAGATGGAGAGTGGTATGAACATGAAATGAGATGGAAAATGATTGACACAGGGACAGGCAGGACGGGCACATAAACTGTACAAGAAAAGGCCTGGGAAGGGTGGAAGCATATGGCTATATCATGTGCAACTGAAGTCAGCGAGAGCTGACTCAAACTGGCAAAAAGCGAAGAATATGCGTAAAGGTGAAAGAATGGTGATGCATAGGGGGTGTGTTGGTGCTGGTTTCGCAAGAATCTGAAGCTAAGTAGCCGAGGCTTATAGTCTGAATTTGATGGAAGATGAAAAGCTGGTACAGGCAACGTTTCTTCAGCTGTTAAACTTGTATTAGGCAAAATTCAGTCTATCATAACTGAAATGCATGCCTACTATGAATGCTTCAAGCCACCACGAATTGCCTTTCAGGATCCTGCAGAGCCCTGTCATACATGTGGTCTGGATCTTAAATAATTTTAAGAGGGTCTTGTCCTGTAAAACTCCAACAACTCACTCAGTAACAAATGTCCTGAAGTTTCAGCAGGAAAAATGCCCCTTTCCCAGTTGTTACCTATCCTGCCTGCCCCTTCAGGACCTTTGCAAATAAACAGAGAAGTTTTGCTACGCTTACTCACAACTAATAGCCCCCATCACATGGCAGCCTGCTGGAACCCAGTGACATGGCTTGCATGAGTTAGGATTACAGAATCAAGCCTACGGAGACTAATGGATAAGCTGCTCCTACCCAGTAATCTAAAATTATTTGCTGGCCTCCAGACTCAGTTTCTATGTTCTCTCCTGAGTCATGCTACCTTTCAGCCCTGAATCCTAATGAATCTGACCACGCCTCTGCGCTGTTGATCACTAATAAGTCTTCCCTATCTCTGTTGTCCCAGTGCCGTGCTTTAAGAAAAGTGAAGAATGTAGCCTTTGTGGCAGCACTGAGTGAACACCACTTTTAAGGAGAATGTCCCAAATCTCATTAAAAAGAGATAAAGCCACCTGGATCCTAAGACAGTCAGTTTAAAAAAAAAAAAAATCCCACAAAACTATTTTGAAACCAATTTACTAAGAAAAACAGAAAGGAAAACAAGTTTGCTGCCAAGCCCTTGTCATCTATTACCACATGAACAAAGCACTCAATGACTGACTCTAATACCATTGCCAATTATTATGACAACATACAGTATAATCGTATTATGTTTACAATATAATACATGTGAGTATTCGATAGAGCCTGGCAGGACTTCAGTCACTGCCTCTTTTATGCTTTAAAAATCAATTTTTCAAACTAAGTTTGCTGTATAACATGTTCCCTAATTACATACTTTACTGTATAGAGAACAAGAAATTATATTGAAAGTGATTTCAGGCAAACCTCTTAACATTTAGTGAGATAAACCATTTTTGTTCACACACATTGCACCACTACCAGCCAACATAATGTCTCTATTATATAGACATGCCCCATCTCATTCCCACTGACATTAGTGGCAAGTTTTGCAGAAGTTTCAACTGAAGCAAAATCAAGACCAAAATGTTCTGAGCCTAGTTTTAAGGGGGTTCTTGCCTCACTGTTTATTCTACAATTGCAAGTAACTATAAAGGTCAACAGGATCATTTAAACATCTGCTTAATTTGCGAATGACATCAAATAACAAACTTACCAAATGACTCAATTTACATTTGCCAAATCACATGCCAAATACAAGCAGGAGGTTGCCTTGGAAAATATGAACTAAAGACATATGCTCAGACTCAACTGCTTAGTAAGAGACTCCATTGTCAGCCCATAGCCAATAACTCAGTCAAATTTCTGGGCAGGCTACCCAGATAAATTTGCAGATAAATCAGGACACAGGTGCAGAGATACTTAAAATACCTTAAGTGCACCATGCCTAAGCAACAGCACACAAATATCACTATAATGATTCTCAGGTAAGCCTGAGTTCAGAAGTAACATGGTTCACACAGCTCTTCATCTGAGTTAATGAACCTCACTAGATTAAAGATATCACTATAAATTATTATAATGCACCAGCTTGGGTGCCGCTCCACTGAGCATCCAGTTTCAGAGACTTCTTAGCTCAGGATCAGCTAAGAATAAATGAAATCAATTTAGGTTTTAAAGTTTAGATTTAAAAGCAGTAGTATTATCCACAGCTTCCTTTTCTCCAGACTATCCTGGTCCCTCACTATCATGGCTTAAATGCATTTCTACAATAAAATGTTACTTAATGTAATAACTGAATTAGCAAAAATAGAAAAAGAAGTGATGTTGATGAATTGATGTAATGGGTAAAAGCCTGGTTGGATAGTTGGTTTCAGAAGGTAGTGGTTAATGGGTTGCCCTCAATCTGGAGGCTGGAGTACCGCACAGGTCTACGTTGGGACCACGTTTGTTTTACATCTGTCAGTGACCTGGAGGAGGCAATGAAGTGTGCTCTCACCAAGTTTCCAGGTGACACCAAACTGGGCAGACCAGTCAAATATGCTCGAGAGCAGGGTCACCAGCCAAAGGGACCTAGATAGGCTAGAGGGTTGGGCTGATATGAAATTATGAAATTCAACAAGGACAAATGAAAGTCTTGCACTTGGGAAGGAAAAACCCCATGCAGCAGTACAGGCTGGAGACCAACTGGTTGGGCAGCTGGGGACACTGGCAGCAACAACATGAGCCAGCAGCGTGCCCTGGCAGCAAAGAAGGGCAACACATCCTGGGCTGCTCCACGAGGCACACAGCCAGTAGATCATGAGAAGTGATTATCCCCCTTCACTCAGCAGGCTTTCAGCTGCATCAAGAACACTGCACCCAGTTTTGGGCCTCCCAGTATACAAATGCTGATAAACCAGAGTGAGTGCACTGAAGAGCCACCAAGATGATCAGGAGGCTACAGCAGAGGCTGGGTGAGGAAATGCTGAGGGAAGGGAGCTTGTTCAGCCTGGAGAAGAGGTGGCTTTGGGAGGACCTAATGGCAGCTTTTCAATACCTGTGAGTAAATCACCAGGAAGATGAAGCCAGGCTCTTCTCAGCACTGTGTGGCAGAAGGATGAGACAGAAAAGGACAAACTGAACAAGAAAGGGTCCAACTTGATATAAGGATAAACTTTTCCACCAGCCAAGCATTGGAGCAGGTTGTCCAAAGAGGTTGCATAGCCTCAATCCTTAGCAGTGTTCAAGACATAACTGAATAAATCCCTGAGCACATGCATATGGATACCACAACTTGAACTCCAGTTACTGACAAACACTGGCTTGTTCTGCTATTGAAAGGCGCTCAGAAACACTTGCCACCACTGGCAGCTCCAAAGCACAGCCCTGGTTACATGGGGGCAGAGTCAGAGCAAGTAACAATTGCAGGGATGTCTTGAATATGATGTTTGGCTTAGAAATTTTAGTGCTGGCACAGTGGTCTGAGTGGAGCTGCTTTGCAAATACCTGAAGAATGTCTGGAACCTCTTAGAGACTTCTCTGGTCACTGTTGGGGGATATATTTTCACACTTCACTATTATGCAATCTAAGATCCATGTATAAACTTAACAGGAAGATTTGGAGTATGTGCTTGTATTTCCATAGCACTGGCTAAAGAGAAAACAATTGAGAGTATCAGGCTGGAGAGAAACTTCTAGGGTAATTCCTCAAGTATCTGTCTTGGGACATACTTAGTATTTTCCCTTGTGACCCTGGCACAGAAATTAGGTCTGCAATAAGCTGTTAGTACAAAGAAGGACTTTATTCCACACCAAAGGAGAACGGGTAACTGCAGTAACAGAAACAGAATGAAATCAGATAAAATAAAGTGCATGGTCATACACATAGGAGTAAAAATTCTTGTGACAAGTTGGAAATAACAAATGAGGAGAAAGGAGAGGGTGTATTAGTCCATCAGAGAATGACTATGAGCAATCACTGTGATGTGGCGCAGATAACACTAAGATATTCTGGGTGAGATATTACCAGAAAAGACAGAGAAGTATTAATGTCAGAATACTAAGTGCTAATCAGAGTGAAACATATTACATGTAAGGTCTTGTCACTCATATTCAAGAAAAATTAAATCAAAATAGAGCAATTACAGAGAAGTCTGACTTAAGCTCCCAGGCAACACAGTAATAAAAATAAGATAAATGCTAAAGATGTAGATAAAATGTCTGTTATGAAAGACAAGTCTGATCAAACTATTAACAAGCTGACAAAATTCACTACTTTGAATATTTCCTTTACAATATCCTTCATGTGTAAATAATTATAATTTAAAATGACCAGCATTATGTACTACTTTGTTCCTCTAGACATCAATTTGAGCATATTTTTCTTCTGGATATCTCTTTTTTTCCATCTTGTGTTCCAGGACTATGGATAGCAGCAACTCTGAAATTTATTTCAACATGGTTCCTCAAAAATATAGACAAACTTCTGCTATTCTCTAAGAGCTACAGGAAATTTTAGCAGAAATATCAGTTACTGAGGAGAAACAGAAATGACAGAGTTTGATTTCATCATCAAAAAAAAGTCTGTGTAATTACGAATTTGTATTGCTGGAATCGGGAATCTTATTGTCATTCTTCAGGCAAGGCCACTGAAAAGAACCTGATTTTTCCCCCACTAACACGACAGACTTTGTTTCCAAGGCTGCCAGTAAACGTACAGTATTCTTAAAGTCAGACATAATGTTAAGCATTACATGGCACTTTGCCTGTTCAATTAATCCTCACGGCTCTCCTGGTGGGTAGTTTAGAGACCTGCCTAAGGCCACAAAAGTAAATCAACTAGGATAAGAACACAGCAGTGTCCATCTCCCCGGTGTGTGCTGACCATTAGACCATGCTCCTCTTCTAAGAACGGATCCTGGCAAATTCCAAGCTTTATGGGAAAGAGGTTCTATTTAAACATTTAAAAGTTTAAAGCACTTACTGGAACAGAAAAAAGGAAATGGAAACAGAAAAGATGAGAAATCCAAGTTAATCCAAGAAACATGATATCAATTGATCACAGTGCAGTCTGGAAGGAAAATACAATTGATACAAAGGCAAAGAAATCAAATAAAAAAAGATATTCCTTCAGTGACTGATGCAAAGATGCTCAAATTGCAGCTAGGGGTGATTAATTTGTTCTCACCCCTACTGTACGATGAAAACTAGAAAGCTAAACATTAAGAAATGTCATCTATTGATAATATATATCTTTCTTACAACTGTGTAAAAGTGGCAAAATATGAGTCTGAAATTGCTATTAGAATTGCTGTTCAGTGCTTTAGAAGTGGCTTACTCACCAAATAGACTGCTTACTCACTGCAAGGGAGTGTTTTGGTGCACCTGTGTTCCTGGAAAATGATAGCATGAAAATTCTCCTGGCTTTTAATGTCTTTTCTAGATCTAGTATTGATATTTTGATGACAAATTGTTATTTTTGGTGACAGTTTCAATTTGTTCCAGGTATCAGGAACGTGACACTGTTAATGGAAATAATGCTGACATTTACAAAGTTTATGATGTTACCAATCTAGACAGAAAGAAGGAAACACACAGGCAAGTATCCTAAATATTAAGCAAATACCACGTTCATTTAGGAAATAAATTTTCATTATTTTTGAAATATTACTTTGTACCTAAGAAGTAACTGGAGCCAGGTCAGTATGGTCTTATATATACCTAGAGGACAGCAATATTATTTTGCTATGAAAATCAGAATCTTTCATTAGAGAATTTGAACTTTTTTTTTTTATAAAAAAAAAGAGAAAAATAGGGAGTTCCCACTCTGCAGCTTGGAAAACTGAAGTCTCATAATCAAGAGCTCAAAAGTCAAGTTCTGTTATTCATATCATACAGTATCTTGTTCCATGTGTAGCCACAGTAACTCACTGCCAATACTTTCACAGCACAGTATTACTTAGAAACAAGAATGCAAAATCCAGCTCAAAGGTTTTAGCGAGAAGTTCAGAAGAAAATCTTGGCTTTGTGGTTCCTCATTCTGCCCTCTAGTTTTCAGATTGTTCAGTCCCTCATAGGATCATCTCTGAGGGAAATACTTGAATCCATGCCCTCCTCTGTGTCCTATACTTGCTTTCTGGAATTAATATAGCTGGTATAATTAAAAAAATAAACCTCATCTAGGTTACCTCAGAAACTTATCTGGCCCTCTCTTAATACAAGAACAGGAGAAGAATAATGGTCCAATTTCTTTCCCTCTGTCCTCAGATGGGTCAATATGACATAGGTGGGGACTTGACCCCCTGCCTTTCATAGGCAAGTGAGTCACTCCTACGATTAAGAACAGAGACATTAATGTATATCCGATCCTTAAACCCCAAGGTCAAATCAAACTCTTTTCTCTTTCAGATACTATTAACTCGGAGAATATGAGACTTTTTTCTTTTTCCCCTTAACGTTTCATTGAGTTTTAATTCGAATTTATTTTTAATTTAAGGATTCCCTTAGATCTGTTTTCTTGAGTTTCATTTTTTTCAAAAGTTTTCTTAACATTTTCCCTCAAAATTTAAGCTCTTCTTTCTTTCCAAGGTTTAGATGACATTATAAAATGAATACTGTTTCTTTAAAGCTGACACAGTAGGAACGAGCAGGCTGTCTTAGATTGCAGACCATTTCATTTCTCATAAGCATGCTATCATTAGCTACCTTTAGGAGAATGAATTATATTGATTGGTTCAAATCAAACTTGTGACCTGGTGGCAGTATTAGATGTTTGTTACAAAGCATCATCTCCTCATTAATCTTTCATTAGACAGCGTGATCCGAGAAGCCAGCAACAGTCACACCACGCTTACTTTCTCGAGTGATGCCACCACAGAGGGCTCCCTTATTGGATCACAGCAATTACTGGCCTTACAACGCAGATTTGGAAAGCCTTATCAAATTTCCTCTTAGGTATGGCAAGCTTACAAATAATCATGTGCTGTTTCTTGGGTGAGGACATCACAGAATTACACCAAAATGCAGTAAGCTCAAGTAATTTGCAATTAAACATGTGACTTTTGATTCTGAGATGATACATCTTCATTTACAGCATATGCAGTATTTTACAGAAAGATGAAATACATAAAATTAAGGTGTCTTAAAAAGTTCCAGTCAAAGAATAGAAAACTGCCAAATCAGATTTCTTTATGGGAGAAATGAAGCAGAATCTCTGGTATCTGGATTGCTGGCATCTTAGTGCCGTGATTTAAAGGAACTGAATAACGACTGCAAGTAAACAGCAGACAGTATGAGAAAGAAGCATCTGTTCCTGAGTACCTAAGCACTGCTGGAACACAGCCCAGAGGGGGACATCAGTTCTTATTTTCAGCTCAACAGCACATCATACAAGGCTTGAGGGGGAAAGTGGGGAATTGTGCAACTCTAATAATACATGATTATTTGCGTGCAAACATAAAAAAGGTTAAAATTTTAGTGGCTCCGAGTGAAGAAGAGCCTTAATGTACTGCAACTGATCTGTACTTCCAGGGATCCTCAGGCTTACAAGTACAAGGCCTGTATCACTAAGCCATTTTCTGCAGTCATATAAAGGTAGCGTTAAAATCTGAACACAAGACATCCCATTAACCTCTGCAACCATTAAAATAAAAAGGCCTAGCAAAGGACAAAATAACTTTCGATTAGAAGAGAACTTAAAAATGCACACTGCAGAAATGTTCTTACTTATGCAGCTTAAAAATGATTCTGGCTAAACTACCAAGTTTTGATCAGGGATATGGAAAAGTGACATGCACACTGCACACCGATGCAACGTAACCACCTCACTATTGCCTTAGGCAAAGGTGGTGAACGCCTTCCAGTCCCACAGATGTTACACCTCCTAGAAACATCATCCATGGCTACACCCATGGCAAACCCAATGAAGTTGTCCACTGTCAATATGACTGTGAAAGGACAGGCAGCCTACCTAGAGTATAAAAATGAAGACTGACTTCCTTTCCCACATGAAAAAAGACCCCCAAAAAGACATCTCCAGGACAGGTAGATATAGCTAATGCTGTAAATTGTGGGTTCATCTCACTATGGGTAGTACAAAACATCAGTGTGACACTCACTACACAAGCTCCAGTGGTTCAGAGTTTGGAACTTGCTCTTAAGAAGATAATTGGAGTTTTAGGAAACTGAAGTTCCTCCTTTTTTATTATGGTGTTGGCTCAGGCACTTAGTTAAGTACTTATCTCCTCTTGTGCTCAACAGGAAACTTCTATCATTGTTCTCTCAAGTCCCTCCACCAAAGCACGGGTATTTGGAGAAGCAAAATGATACCACCCTAATTCATGATATACTCTATCATATCTTGCATGATAAAAATCATAACCCAGGTTGTGGTAACAGCAAAGACAGACAAGATGAGCTGACCCATATTTCTATGAGAAGCAGATCTGCTGTACTAATCTGGACCTAGTATTTGTCAGAAAAATCAGTCTTCGAGTTTCACACTAACCTCAAAACCATCATGAGGTTCCTCTGTGAGGAACATGGACTTTGGAAAGATTTAAACTGTCCCATGCTGTCTTAGCTCACATGCTAGTGTTCTCTGGAGCTACCAGACAAGTTTCAGGTAAGTATTCTGAAAAAAGATGCCAGTCTCTGGTGAAAAACTTTTCAATTGTGAACATGCCATTCTGATGCAGAAACTGAGACTGGTAAGAGGAAGAAGATACACAAGCACTGTCAAAAGAAAATTAAATAAAACAAGGGTTTTTATATATATACACACACACACATGTATCTTCAGTTGCACATAACAGTCATTTAAAAAAAAAAGACCAAAATTTAAATATTTACAAGAGAAAAACATGCATTTATCATAGCCTTCCAGTGCATTTACATTACAGAATTAAACATTTTAGCAACAATAGGTGAATACAACAAATACGCTCCCAATTCTAATGAAAGCTGTCAAGCTAATATGCCTTAGGCAAGATTGTAAGCCAACAAACAGACTTTCTGGATTACAGTCCCGAGTCTTGACAAAATGCAGTAATAATAACGTTAATAAGCCTAATTAATATTCAGACACATGCACATGAAAAATTTTAACCAGTGCAACTGTCTTAGAAGTTACCCGGAGATTATTTCAGCCATAATTGAAAAGTAGGCATCTATGGAGCAAAAGGTAACAGCTGTTTTACACAACTCTTTTGGTTGGGGAATATATTCCAACTGAAACTGCAGAAATAATTTAGGCAGCTATATAAATATAATTTAAGGACACACAGGTTAACAATCTTGAAAAGAATCTTTACTGACCACAAATGGCTTCTTTCCAAAAGACACCTCTGTATCACAGCATTCTACTACACCTTCCTAGAAGCATGAATCCCAAATACTGAATATTTAATACTAATTCCTAGAACACAGACATGGTCACTGGATGTTCCTAATCCAAGTTTTTATTGATACTAATGGACCCTGACTCATAAAATGTGATAAAAATCAAAGCACAGTAATAAAAACTGTGTGAGCCATATCAGTTAATCACATGCACCATACACCTATTTTAAGCGTGAGGCTCATAGACTGTTATTTGTTCTTTTTAACTCCTGAAAACATATACATTAAGGAACAGTTGTACTGTTAACTTACTCTAAGTTTTCCGTTGTTTGCATATTACTACCATACTGTGAAATGTTGAAACAGGAAGGAATTATACAATGCTCTGACTTTTAAATTCCATATAATTAATAAGCAATCCTTAAGAAGCAGTAGATGTGTGAAAGACAAACTGATTACCCCCGATATCAATACAGGCTGGGGGATGAAGGGATTGAGAACAGCCCTGCGGAGAAGGACTTGGGGGTACTGGTGGATGAAAAGCTGGACATGAGCCAACAATGTGCACTTGCAGCCCAGAAAGCCAACCGTATCCTGGGCTGCATCAAAAGAAGCGTGGCCAGCAGGTCGAGGGAGGTGATTCTGCCCCTCTGCTCTGCTCTGGTGAGACCTCACCTGGAGCACTGCGTCCAGCTCTGGGGCCCTCAGCACAAGAAGGACATGGACCTGTTGGAGTGGGTCCAGAGGAAGGCCACAAAAATGATCCAAGGGCTGGAGCACCTCTCCTATGAGGGCAGGCTGAGAGAGTTGGGGTTGTTCAGCCTGGAAAAGAGAAGGCTCCAAGGGGAGACTTGATTGCAGCCTTTCAGTACTTAAAGGGGGCCTACAGGAAGGATAGGGAGAATCTTTTTAGCAAGGCTTGTTGTGACAGGACAAGGAATAATGGATTTAAACTAAAGAAGAATAGATTTAGACCAGACATAAGAAAGAAGGGTGGTGAAGCACTGGAAGAGGTTGCCCAGAGAGGTGATAGAGGCCCCATCCCTGGCAACATTCAAGGTGAGGTTGGACAGGGCTCTGAGCAACCTGATCTGGTTAAAGCTGTCCCTGCTCCCCGCAGGGGAGCTGGGCCAGATGACCTCTAAAGGTCCCTTCCAACCCAAAGCATTCTATGATTCTACATCTAGAAGGACCAAGAAAGGCATAATTTCATTTTCCAACTTACCAAGCCTCGGAATTCCTTGCGCAAATTGATGGAGATTACGTAGGTGTCATCATGATCATGGTCATACAAGCCTATCATAATGGAGCCAGAGGCAGTTTACATTTTTCAACAATGTTATTCATTTACCCAAGAAGTCAGAAGTGGGTCATTTCCAATAGTAAACAATAATGCGACATATGAAACATGTCTGACATAACTGACTTACCGGTAAACCAGTCCACATAAAGCCATTTGTGTTAAGGGGAAAAATAAAGACTGGAATAGCAGAACACTGATTGACAAGGTATACAGCTCCACAATTCTTGACTAAACTGCAAGCAGCTAGATGTATTTTGACAAGCCTTCCCTGCATATGGAGCAATGTGTAAACTGGTTCCAAGTGTCTTACTGCAAGATGTTACCAGACTTCATGTGTGGAATATTTTTCAGTTTGGGACATGTGAAGCAATGAACGTTGATCTTCAGATCTGGAAGCTTCCTGCACAAGGAGGCCTTGAAAATAAAGAAATAATAGCTGCATTTGCGTAAATTAAGTAACCTGATACCTCCATGCTTCCCTCAGGCTCTTGTTTGCTTGGCTGGAAAACAGATATAAAATGGAGCAGCTCATCTGCTTCTCAACAGGATGATGAAAATTCTCTTCATTCTAAGAAACAATTTTTCAAACGCAAAATGTTATTTTCTGACAACAACAAAAAAATCCTACAAGAATCCTCATTTCACCAATCCTAATTCCATCCACTTCATCAACTGTAACTTCCCTTGACTTTCATTATTCCTTGCCCCAACCACAAGCCCCTATTTTTCTAAGTAGTATTTTCTGACTTTCTTTGCTTGATCACCTAGAAATGCTCCAGGTGGATAAGATAAATGAAGTAAAAATCAAATAAACTTAACAGAAACCAGATCTTTCATATATCATCACAATCAGTTGCAAATTCCAAAACAATACTGAGGACATTCCTTGAAGTTTTGAAATAAACAGTATGGCTTCATTAAAAATTAAGGCACTATAGTTAGGGAAATGTTAATGCTGTGAGTGTTAGACTACTTTGCTCAGCCAGTATCGCTGATATCATTCTATTGAATTAATAAATATGGCTGAATACATTTCCTGAATTTTGTTGGAGGCCTGGCAGCAAGCTCATTGCAACATAGAAATCTTTTGGAAAGCCTGTGTAATGATAACCTTCCCTATATATATCCAAAAAGCATGATAAAAAACACTGGATATGGACTTAGAGAAAGACCTGAAACTATGCTTATATAAGGATGACAGATCCTTGCACAAAGCAGACTGTAATTAGTTTATTTGATAGAGTGAATTTAATCTCACAACTGTAATACAAAACTCTAACAAATATTCTAATAAAATTATTGTATTTGATTCTGTGCAGAACTTTTATTTACAGACTTTGATCCCCCCCGTCATACAGAGAGCCACATCCATATATACATTAAAACAATGCTAGCCACATTTTATGCATTAAAAACACAAATAACTTGTTATGCAAAATACAGTGAGTTTGACATTACTTTGTGAAAAACTTGGCAGAAGAGATAAGGTTATAGATGCTGCCTTTGATCCTGCCTTCTTCATGTACTTCAGAGAACAACCCCGGTTTTCAGCTTCTTTCAGAAAAATCCGAACTCTCAAAAGCTGAAACCAGAAATGAAACAGGAAGGGAAAATTAACTTGTCTGAGAGGACTACCATTAACTCACAGTTCTCAGCAGATTAATACAGAAATCGGGTTCCTAGCATTATCCAGCCTGGTCACTGGCTTTTTTAATCATATGTGATGCAATACTTAAGTGTAGTAAAGGATTACATGCTTAAACCCAGGTAGAGCAGAGCATTTAAGCAAGTAAGCCCAATGAAGTAAGCAACTAAATACAAGATGTGACTTCCATGAACAAAGTCACACTATGAGAAGTTAGCAAAGGTTTCTACAGCTAACTTTCAAATATATAGGATTATAGGAGAAGAAATAACCCAGATAAGTCAAAAACATAGCAAATAAGAAAAAAATGGGTGAATTAGGTAAGGTAGGTAATAGGAACTTATTCAGTACATTCACCTATGAAAAACCCAAAACACTTCTGTAAAGAGCAGAAGCAACTTCAAACACTATTAACAGACCAAGGCCTGGTTTAAAATAATACCCACACATTGAATCTTTTATGGTGAAGAACTGTGCTGAAGCCAGAGTAACAGGCATAATGGGACCTGATTAATTAATAGATGGATAGTTCTTCCATAGACAACTTAAGAGTTGAACAGAGGAAATAACTCACCAGTACTAAAAGATGATAAAACATATGTTTGTGCTGTAGACATCAACATTCGTCTGGAATCTGGACTGTTTAGTTTAGAACATATGGTATAAGAATGATTGGTAGTGAAAGGAAATACTGTGAACAAGTTTACAAAATCTAACATACATCTCATTCCGAAAACAGACTTTCTGCTTCATGAAACAAAATTAACTTCACCAAGTTTTATGCCAAAAACCAACCAAAATCATTCACAACCTTGCCTCTGAATAATCACTTTTTTGCTGGTCTTGCTGCAAAATCATACAATTTCATTAACTCTGTACTATTTCAACATCAGAAATGTGTACTCTACATGTTTGTATACATTAGCACACATTTTCTAGACATCCACATCAATAATAATAACAACACCTTTTTAAAAGATTTGCAAGCATGGATGAGCCTTGTTCACATACAAAGTACATAGCAAAACATGAAACTAGGTGTATTTTGTGGTGGTTTTGGATTTTACCAAGAGCTTCTGGCACAGCATAACTCCACCCTATGCTGTCATTCCAGATTACTGATTTGAGAAAAAAAAAACACATTCTCATTTACTTTTAAGTCTGTGGTGTATTGTATCTAGCATGGAATTTCTCTGTAAGCAAAATTCACTTAAGTAAAGCATTATTTACTAATCAAGTGTTTGGTAATACATTAAGCAATTCAAATACCTCCTATACAATCAACAGTGTACTTTCCAAGGACTGCAGAATGTATATGCTTCAGAGATTAAGAATTACGCACCACAGTGAGTCACACAAAATCCCAATACTTGGTTTCTTTCCAAACAGTCTTACTAGAACACAAGACTGAAAACTAAAGAAAATTGAAGATTTATTGTAAATAACTGTTCTTTTTGTAATATGCTCTGCAACTCTAATAATCTATCAGTTGTAAAAAGGTTTAATTTGCATGTGACAATATGGGGCAACATCCACTAGAAGGAAATCTAAATACATTATCTCTGCCAGGTAGGTTTTAATAACTTTCCTTGGTTTCTTTTTCTGCATGACACAACTGTTGATTAGAAAGTCATACAGAAAATATTAAATTGGAGAAATTAATCTAATTTACAACCAATAATAAAGTTAAAAATGTAAAATCAATTGGAATAGCAGTAAGTTATAGATATAAATGGTATTTTTATATATATTCGTACATACACATAAAATAAATTACTTGTTACCAAACTATGACCGGTGCTCATCTAGAACACCAGCTTGGTAAAGAACGTAGATGAATACAGTGGTTTGTATACCAAGGTATACTAATATGTATGTACATTGAAATGTAGAGATTAGAACCTGGAATTTGTACCCAACCCAACTTAAATACAGGTACTGTATCTACCATACAGAAGAGAGCGTCTCATCCCATTCTAACAGCAGCACCCCCACTGATATCCCCCGTCATACAGAGAGCCACATCCATATATACATTAAAACAATGCTAGCCACATTTTATGCATTAAAAACACAAATAACTTGTTATGCAAAATACAGTGAGTTTGACATTACTTTGTGAAAAACTTGGCAGAAGAGATAAGGTTATAGATTAGCATAGCCACACGTGATGTGTTACTGGATGGTTATCCTGAACAGTTCTGTATGTATTTCAATATGTACTTGATTAATTAACTATAATTTATAATTATAAATAATGTATATGGAATTGCATTAAGAAAAATATTTACATTCTAAACTGACAACATCAAACGGAACAGAATTGCCTGATTTCATGTGAAAAATTCACATTATCAGGCAAGAGATGGCCATTTCAACAGTAACTGAAAATGGCAATACAGAACTGTATTGAGCCCTTCCATGAACAGTCCTGCTGACCTAGGAGGAAGAGTTATCAATGCAGGATTAATATTTGAGCGCAATGTCTGCTCAGCATTCAGAGCAATGAAAGAACCGGCACTGCACATCCAGTACAGGGAACAAACAAGAATCCATAAACCCTATTTTTCCAGGGCATAGTTATATTCCGTTTACGCCAACAGGACCTCCCAGTGCATGCAGCTGAGAGGTAAACTAAGATTCATGAAGGTGGCAGTGGATATAGATGTGCATCTATGAAGGGAAGAGAAAGAACACTTTAATGTGGGAAACTAATGGAAATTCAGTATACCGCTAGCTCCCAGAAGAGCATTCTTATAAAGCAGAACTGCGGTCCTCATTAAACAATTGTTCTGGTGCTGTTCATATTGGTCTTCAATTGTCTATTCACTAAATACATTGTATCTCAGTCAAGTGATTTTTGACCATGCAGTTTTATTTAACACAAAACTTTTTTGAGCCACTGATAAGTATATTTAGATTAAATGGTATTTAGACTAGAAAACTTCAGGTCATGTAGCATTCTAGCAACCCATTGTTTACTACTATAAATAGCAATGTTCTAGTTCCTACCTGTTGAGAATGAGTGAATTTAAGGATTTAACTAAATCCTTTATGAATATAAGTCAAACACTGAAGACTAATTCACTATGGCCCATTTCAGCTTTATATTCTATACCATTTGCTATGTCACTTCTCTACCACTAAAGATCTACATAGCTATCTATAGTTGATCTACACATGACTAGATCTGCGTATGTGTAAAAATAATTCTGTAACAGAGTATTTGCTTTCAGAAAGTCAAGAATTACCCAGGATGTATGCATCATAAGGTCCTGTTTAAAGTTACTTTAAAACCTCTTGTGTACATCACTGCTTAGAACTTTAGAAGTGTGAAGTGCAACTGACACGCTATTTTTTTCATGTAAGATGTGTTCACACTGGCGTATATTTTTTTCATAAAAGAACTTCCATACTCCTTTAGTCTGAGTGGCTTTTATCTTAGACCAACAGAAACAATAAAATCAAAGAAAAAGTGAAGTGTCTCCAAGAGCTGTCCTCATAAAGGAAAAAATTATGTTAGCTCACAGTAATTAAAAATGCAGTCATAACATTGGCTGCAGTATAATCTAGACATGCCTGCTCTAGCTTTAGAATAATTTGCTGGGATACTTGTAGCAATCTAGGTCGGGTGGCACACAGCTCAGCAATGGCTAGCAAAATGGTCTGCTTTGGGCAGTCAGAAGCTCAATGGAATTGAAAGCTTTATAATAGCAATACAGTATATAATTCTCACACAAGATTTGCTAATCAATTTTATAACTATGCCTCCTTGTAGTCTTTAATTCAGTCTATGTGCTTGGATGAAAAGTGCCCTCACTTCCCTAGGTTTTGCCTTTATGTTTACAGGAATTAATATTTTCATTCTTCTAATGGCCCATATATGAATGAGACTGGCACGTCAGATCAACTATTACTTTTCCCTCTAAGAGCCACTCCTGCGGGCTTCTTTGAAATTTGACATTAGACTTGGTTTTGCTGTAATCTTAGTTCAAGTTGCAAGTTAAATATTGACCTTAATTTAAGTCCTATCTACATATAAAAACCCCTAGCTTGATATGGCACTGGAAAATGAAAGAACAGGCAAAGGTCAGTTTCCACAACTCATCAGTTGCTGACACCATCACTTTGTAGTGTGGATACTTGCTTATAATGCTCATACGCTACTAGCGCTTTGCAGATGTTCACAATTACTTCCATGTCTCCAGAACAAACAATCCACTTACAATTCAGAGAATAGCAAAATTCACTCTAATAGAAGAATCCAGGGAATACGCACCTGAATTCACCCTAGCACACAAAAAGGAGTGGATTTCTTGTACGGACACATTATCTTATGCATCACTTTGCATTGTGGTCCCTGTTTAGGCTAACTTAAGGACATGAGTTACACAGCAGAAAAAAAAAAAGCCCATTGTCTGGAGACAAATTCACAGTGGCCGTTCTTACCATGTAGTTTCTCATAATACCTACAGATTGTCTACATCAACTCAGATTCATCACTGTTCTTATGCCAGCAGCGGTACAAAGACATAAGTGAGGTGGTTTGCACCTTCCTCCATGAGGGTCAGGGTCATGTACAACCATCAGCACAGCTTAGGGTAGTCCTCCAGATTCCCCAATTTGTGCTCCTAATGCAGTCCTCAAATTATTACAAGAAGGCTGGCTACCTGTACACAAAAGCATTCTGACTGCTCCTTCCCCTGGAATGACTTCTGTGCTCAGACTGCGTACAGGGGCCAGGAATGCAGAGGCAGGATGCTACAGTGGCTATGAGAAGAGACAGAGAACCAGCGTACAGGGAGGAAGACAAGACCTTTTTGCTCTCGTGTCCCCCATTATCTGCACATGGGGTAAGGCAGACTAAAAAATGGCTCTTAAATGAAGAATCAGTACACGATCATGCCAACATGTTAGTAAGAAAAGAAAAAAACACTTTTTTTTTTCCCCATTACAGTTATTACCCGTTTCTTTTTTCTCATGTAGGAAATGAGACTTTTGTCAAGAAAAACACTAATACCTAAGAAGATTAAATTAGTTCCATCAGAAAATTTTCCTTCTAAAAACTTAATCTGTGAGTAGAGATGTCACTACAATATTCTAAGATGCACTTTGTTCTCTAATTGCCTCTTATAAAGAAATAAAGCAATGTTACTGCACAGAACAAAAATACGCTCTACAATCTACTTCAATATATTTCTTTTCCTAGACTTGCAGACAACAGCAACATTAATCAGAGAGATAAGTATTGCTACTACAGAAGAAGTAGCCCATCCCCCCCAAACAGGTGCACATTCATATTTAAAAAGCAATCTAATGGTTCCTCAGACTGACTTTTATCTGTATACAATTCCCAAAGACAGCAATAGACGTTTCCATTGTGAGGAACACTATACAGCCAGGGATGTGTACTATGTAGAAAGGAAAAACAGTTACTAATCTTTTCATATCTTGTTCTTGGAGTAGATATATCTCGTCCATTCTTGGCTGAGACATCTCCTGGGCACTACAGCCAGAATTTTCTTGGCAGTGAGGGGGATGAGCACTTTTTTGTGCTTTTGACCAGAGTAGATACCACTCTGACCTTTTTTCTGTTCCATCATGTGAAATTACTGATGGATACACATGGTGAAATGGAAGGAAAGGCAGAACACACCTCACAGCGCAGGCAGCTCGAAAAAAAAGGAAAACAGATACTTTGCTTGTGTTTATAATTCTTCTTTATATGACTTTCTTGACCAGGCATTCCTCTTGTCAGGAACAGAAGATGAGACAGAGATTCAAGAAAATAATCCTGGCAGTACCTCTGGTAACTTCTGAAGCCTCTTCCTAAACAAACATGTGCTATTTTTACCTCCATTCTGTCATTTTGTGGCAAACCTGGAAGAGAGGTGTAGGGGCTGCTGCCATGGAAGTTCTGGAATCCTTGTGGTATGAGGGGCAGAGTAGAAACCATGGTCCACAGTAACATAAAGAACTTAGAGACAAACTTAATCAAGAAGAGTACTCCCACAAAACTACCTATTTAACACTATGGTATTTACATTATAGAGAGTTGTTCAGGCAGTGTAGGAGCACCAGTTCTCATCCACATCAAAGAAAGGTCAGAAAGCTCTGCATGAGAAGAGTGCCCATCCTGTCCTGATGCTACTAAGTTTTCCATCTCTGATGTCCGATACACACACATACCAAGCATGGAAAACACATGTGCTGTCAGTGGAAGAACTTCTCTCAGGTCTTCCCAAGACACTTGTGCTAGTATTACAGTCCAATATCGTTATAGCAAAGCTGAATTATATTAAGGGATATCTGAACAGAAAGTTTTCACCTTAATTCAATGTTTTATGACATCTGTGTACAAGAAGTGATAGACATTTTGCTCCTAAAATTAGAAATAGCACTGTAGCATGAGTACTTCCCACAAATTCCACAGCTAAGAAAGGGACACCGCTAGTTACTGCTTTACTTTTCTGCAGTTCACCATTCCTACTAAGTTTTGAAAGTACTCTTTAAGTGGGCAGTGTTCCTTTATGCCAGAGCTGTAGAGCATTTCTTGACAACCAGGAGGAAGTAGGAGAAATCAAATGAGTGTTACTTTCAGCAAAAGCTGAGTCACAGCTACATTTTGCTACGCAACACCCTGCCCTTTGCGCCCTTCTGCTTCCAGGCTGCAGCAACCTTCAGCTGTCTACAAGTTGAAAGTCATGTTCAAAAACCAAACAATGAAATCAGCAACTTCTGTAACGTCACATGGATCTGTGAGTATGATTTTGGGAAAGTTCCAAGCTTAAAAAAATGTTCCTCCTACTATTCCAGTTATGTGGCAAGAAATTTTTGTTTACATGGTTTATTTGTAATACTGTGTAGGACTGGGGGTTTCAGCCTGAAAATTAAAATGGTATTACTGGAAAATGACTAACAGTGACAATGGCCACTAACGGTCCGCCATTATGTGTGGGTGCATATTAGGAACTGCAGAGAATTAATCAACACACGCTTATTATGTCATACAGTGATCAACTAATCAAAGTCAATGGAGAGACTTGTGCTGCTTTCAACAGCATTTGGATCAAACAAGCCATGATGCAAAAACAACCCAAACCCAAAACAGTTGATATTGAACCCTTGGGTACATGCTAAATAAGGATGACTGAAGTTCCCAAGCTGACACACTGTCTGTGAACAGTCAGATTCCCAGACTTCTGAGCACTCACAAATAAAGTCAACTGCCAGTAAATCTGGCAGCTGTTTCAGCTTCATGATGATTAGAGTTTATATACGGAAGCTTTGCAAACAATGCTAGAAACCCTTCTCACTGTTGGAGACCTGTTAGTGCATCTGCTAATACCTATGGCTTGTTCACTCAACAAACTGATGTTATTTAAGATGCTCTTGCATTTCTGCAAAGGGTTAACATCACCAAGCAGTTAGAGGGAAAAAAATGTATGAGCAAACCTAAACAAAAAGGAGCCTCAACTGTTCGGTAAATGAACATATCCTTTGTGCAGCTATATTGACAAAGCTATACAAGCACATAGTACAAAAATGTAGTTAGACATTTACATTCTATGTATCTATAGTTCAGTGTATAGGGTCAAGTTATTACAATTTTATGGCCAGTTTATAGTCTTACTGAATTTATCCTCAAGGAATAGCGTAAACATACTGTATAAAGTGTTCTTTGCCTCTATCCTCTTCTAAATCAGAACTTCCCAGTTTCAGAAGTCTTAAACATAAGTTTATAATATGCAATATGAGCTTGTATATTGTCTCAGCTATAGTTCCAGCATGAACTCAACTAATCACAACAGCACTGTGCCACATCAAAGACAAACTAGACACTATGCTGTGACATATGGCTACCACGAGCTTGTTCAGAACTTGGGTATCTCTGCATGTGCACCTATAGACATCCATAGTGTATTTCAGAAAAGGACACATCTGATCTCTGTAAAGTTGGTTCCAACCAGCACCCGTCTGTACACAGTGAAACATTATGTACAACTCATATCCCGTATTATCAGAACACCAATTATCAGAAAGTGAACTAATATTCAACCTCCTAAAATGGAAGGTCTCAGAAAGCAGATACAAGGACATACTGCCATATTTGAATGTTATGCAACACTTCATTAACACAATTGTCAGTGTAAATTGCAAAACCTCAGGTCATCTCCAGTGTCAGATGTCATCAGACTTCTTCGTAAACCTTTAAGCTTTGCAGAAAAGGTATCTGAAGATACACAAAAAAAAGGACACAAGTGGCTTTCAGCATGTTCTCTACATATTGTGTCATACAAGGAAAACAACAGGAGACTGAAGAAAGGGTAGAAATTATTTCTTCCTCTGTGTGACTGCTCTCCTTTAATTTTCTGCATTCTGTTATAAACTTATAATCCAGTCCTGTGAGAAATAAATGCTCTTTGATGGATCTAAGTATTTAGCAAAACCAGGCAAAGACCATGAGAGAGTCATCTTCCCAATCATATTAACAGCAGAACTCCTGTGATTGAATGAATCAAGAATTAACACTACAACACATTAAAGGGACAGTTTATACTAATTAATTGCCCGAATTGTGGGTCTTATTTTTAATAAGAGTATCATCACAAGAAAATGTTTGTTATAAATGCTAGAGCACTATAATAAACCAGTAACTGTCAAGCTCTTCTTTGAGAAACATTGGCGGGGGCTAGTAAAAACAACTCCAAGTAACCTCCCTTACTCCTGTTACTAGAAATAATATAAATCAACACCTACAGCACTAATGCATTCCAATACCAAGATGATCCTCCTCCTGACGCATGTCTATGGGTGCAACTAACCCACTCTTGTACTGAGGGGATTACCCCAAAACAGCACAGTCGCACCTCTTCCTTGGCCTCATGAACCACATTCACAAGGGTAAAAGAGACTGTAACATTGGGGACATACATTATCTCCACTTCCACTCTTGGAGGGTTTACAGGAAGAGAACGAACAGCATAGTGAAAGTTTTGTAATAATAAGGTACCCATGAATCAATGCAACCAGGCATGGTAAATGCAGTCAAACAATACTGAAGTGTTTTTCAGTACTAGATTCTTCATTAGACATCATCAGCTAGTTACTGATAGCCTCTCACAGGCTCAGTGAGAACAGATATGGAAATCAAGATTTAACCTAGTCTTTAAAATGGTTGCTGAAAAATATTTAAAAAGAGTACTTATTTGTTTTACATCAACATGATTTATTTTCTTTTATACAGATGGCAATTCTATTTTGTATCTAGATTTTCATTGCAGCACTTCGTATTGTACAAGATTGCTATTTTTAACTGGCCAAGAATCTGCAAAGTAACACTTAGAATACCATACCTTAGAATACACATTTCCTCATTGCAAGATCAGAAATACTGATTAAAAAAGTGTGTCACCTTGTTTTATGATTCAACATACTACAAAAAAAACGTTCCCAAGAAACATCTGGTTTGTATTCACACCAGTTTGGTTTAAATACATATGTCAACAGATAATCCTCATATTCAAGTCTGAGTAAAAACAGACCTTTTCAGCAAATTCAGCCTCACCCTAATTCCTTCTGAAATAAGTGCAAATTTCTACTTTATTGGGTGCAGAGTATTATCCACTAGCGATAAAATTCTCAATGAACTTAAAAATGTTACCTTTAATAATCAATCTTTACCTCATGCCATTATCACTGATCTCAGTAACACAGGAATATATTCTAAGGGATCATTAGATAAAGAAGCACATGCCTGCTTAGATTTGAAATTATATTTTTCAAAGAACTGCCAACAAACATAAAAAATAATCCTAACCTTTATTACAGACGCACTCTTACTTTCAACAGCTGGAGACTGTTTCTTTTCAGCGCTAAATAACTTGGCATTTAAGCAGAACAGCAATCACAAAACAAAACTCTACAGCAGTTATGAAGTAGCAAAAGAATAAAACCTGCATTTTCAAGCCCTTACAAAGATTGCACCAAAGACAGCACAACTGCCCAGGAGGCAGGCAGGATACTACACTGTAATCACAGTTATTAAAAGCAACCCAAATTACAGAAGTTAAATCAAAACCAGTACTTAAGTACTGTGTGTTGTATAGCACAAAGATTAAAAATCATTATTTTTCTGGATTACAAAAGGCTTTTAGGACATAAGCTACCATGACAAATTATTGCAATTCATTTTTCTAAAGTGTGAATAAAACAATGATAGATTATGTGAAAACTAAATAAAAATAAGTTTTCAGTAGAGTCTTGAATAACATTCAAGTAGTATGCAACTCAATCCTTAAAACACATTTCATTATTTATAACAAATTAAAAAGCTAAAAGAAAATCTACTTATAATTAGGCATGTTGTATCACTGAAATGCATTTTCAAAAGTTAGTGATTTTACTGGGAGGAGGGAGGAACCAAGCTTCTGTGGAAAATCTCTCAGTTCCAGGAAGTATGCAAAAGTAGACAAAAGCTAATTAGAAAGCCTTAGAACACCCTGCTTACAAGAACATAGATAGAAGAAGTTATCTGAGTTCAAACACAAATCAATAACCAGAAATACAATTTACATACCTGGTACTAAGGGGGAAAAGCAGGAGACTACAAACAAAACTAGTACATTGAAATGATCTTAAAAGTAGTTACTGAAAAGGAATCAAATAAATTTCAAAATTATCTTCACTTTTAACATTGTGTAGTTTGTGTTTTAGCAGCCAAACCTGTGACTTTTGGTCACACATCAATCCATATGAAGAAAAGAAACTGAGAACGAGCAAATTCTCCCATCCAAGAACCTACACACGCAGTCCTGCATCACTTCAGTTAGTGAGAACTGAGCCCAGCAGGGACAGGATCACACCCCACTTGGAAAATGGCTTTATCTCATTTGCATTACTTTTAAATGAGGAGCAGAAAGAAGATACCATCTCAGAATCATTCAATTAAAAAAAGTATTTTGAGATTTAAACATGCAGAAAAGTCAAAGAAATGAAAGATTAAATTCTCACAAAGCAACAATTCTCTCCTCCAGTGTAAGTTGGTGCATTTCTGCTGATAATGTTTAAATATATTACCTTGACACATGTTCATGTATGGTTTTGCTTCTGCTGTGCGTTCAAGTGAATGAGTAATAGATTAAGGATTTCTTCTAAGCTTACTTAAGATAAATGTTCCACAGTACACAGTGCCCTGTTGTTTATGGACATTTCAAAATGGTAGTCATGATCTACTGAGTCCATTTTCAACTTCCCACATTTAGTAAGGCATTCCAAAGCAAAAGACAAGTTCCAAAGAATGTATGAATCTAAACAGTTACAAAAACAGGAGTCCTTGGGGAAAACAATGGGTTTTTAACTTGTTTTAAACTTCTTTACACAACTGTTCCTGTTTTGTAAAATGTATTTCCCATTGTGATTTACAGTATACTACAGTTGTTTCTTTGTGAACTTTATTAAGTTATCCACATTTTTTTAATAACAGTTGAAAACCAGAGTTCCAGACCACAGGCATTCCTAGATAAAGGCAAGTATCATGCCAGAGCAAGCGAAAGAAAAAAGACCCAGTGGATATAGAGGAAGTGACAGGAAGTTTTGGAAGAAACAAACAGAACAGAACAAAAGTTTCAAAGAGCCTGAGCTGCATCAAGAAGATTTATGTGAAACATTTTGACTTTACAGTCTTGGAAAATTTGATTTGGGGGTGGAGAGTGAGGCAAGGGCAGGAAGGATTCGAATGGAGAACGCAGCAATAGGGCTTAATCTATTTCTGAACTTTATGAGTCACATTTAATGTAAACTTGCAAGTTACACTGTTGGTAAACAGCAGTAGCAACAACAAAAAGTTCATAAATTCTATAATTCATTGTGTCACAATAAACACTACCAGGTAACTCCTGCTCTTACCCTGATGAATGGACTAGCTGACAAAACATCAATTAGAAATGAAGAGATTTATGAAATAGTGTAATGTTAAATGAAAAGCTATGATAACCTTATGATATGAATTCAAGTTTATGATTAATTTGCAGGTAACTATCACAAAATTTCCTAGAGCTGAATGCTGTGAAATCTTACCAGGATTTGAGGACAGAAACAAAAAAGGGACTTTTTTTTTTTTTTATAAGTTATTCAAATTTTCAGTAATGTAACAAATGTCACAAATGGAATAAATTGATTTGTGAGACTATTAGACTACAGCAGATTTAATGAATACCAGTATTGTTTCAGTTCATACAGATGCTGCAGTATCTGTTCTGCAGAAAGTAGTAAAAGGTCAAAAGAAACAGGTAACCCTTTAATGTGCGATTTCTACTTATCTTAGGTATTTACATGATAAACAGTCTTAATGTTACGCTCACCACATTGCTATGAGGTACAAAACGTATTATCTCTATTTGTCAGAAAGCATTAAATGACTTACCTAAAACACCCTGTGGTAGACTGTACGTTTCTTAAGTTTCTTGCTCAGATCTTAACTACTCTTTTCTACCTGAAAAGAAAAATGCTCAGGATCACTGGTAATTCTGCTTACTCTTGCTTGAGGAAAGGAAGTTATCACCTAAGGAATAAAATTAAATAATTTAATTCCTCAGAATGCCATGATTTTTTTACTTTGGTGCTGGTAGAAAAACAGGAGACTCCCATGAAGAAGAAAACTACAAGATACTGACTTAGTGTCTAGGCTTGATCAAGGGCTGTTCATAAGTAATAGCAGAACTGTACACACTGAGGGATTTGTAAACTTTTTTTAAACATTAATTTGCTCGTATACCTTCATCACCCAGGCTATACCCACTTCTACAAAGACTTTTATCATGTCCCTTCTTGAATCCCATCTTCCCTCATTACATTCATAACCACAGCGTAATAAATAGCTTTAAGGGTAACTGCCATCCTCCACCTTGCATAACCTAACGATCTAACGAGAAAACGGTATTTCAAATACATTTCAAGTGCATCATGTTTTCTCTAGAATGAAAAAGCCAGACTGCAAGAACTGACTTGACATTCAGCTCTGGTTCATACCAAAAGGAAATCCTTACTATTTTGAAGGAGAGAAAGTAACACGTTTAATTCACAGATATAACTCCCATTTACCTTTTTGGAAAGCTCCCACAGAAAAAGGAAGACAACCACAAATCAGAAGTGTAACATAGCCAAATCTCCTCTATAGCCACAGGAAAGGTGCACTTATAATTTAGCAAGAAAACAGCAACTTCTCCAGGCAGAACTAAATCGCAAACATCATACTGAGAAACAAAAATCACTTCTCCTTTCCCTCTACCCTCAGGCTTATAATTAAAAGGAAACTCAAAAGAGATCCTCTTTATTTCTATTGCTTGAAAACAAAGAGCCCTGTTGACTCAGGGAATACATATCTCTTTCTTAACTTCCACCAGAAACTCCTTCTAGTCTGCCCTGAAAATGGGTTCCAGACACAGAAGGCAACAGAAAATAAATCTTTTTTCTTTTGAAATCAAATCAATAGACCTGAATTGTTAAAAGTATGTGGACCTTCATAAGTCTCACAAGAATTAAAATACCCTGCTTACGTTAAAAAGCTAGATGTTTTTAGAGAAAAGGGTAATTAGCACTTAGAAGTGAGGAGGGGCCTTAATCATCATGGAACTTAAAGAACAGCTGTTAATTATTGCCTGTGGGAAAGCAAAGGGCTGACAGGAAGAATAATGACAAAATTAAGTACCAAATTTATGTTTCTGTTGAAACCACAGTTTTTAAGTGTCCACCCAAGTTAAAAAAGTTAAGCTCTGGGCTTATGTTTTGGAGGCACTCTATCAGTCCACTTGGATTGCTTTGTGATAATACTCTCCAGCTGCTGACTGGCCATTTCTGTCCTTCAGCTTGTGAGAGTCGCTCTAATGCCTGCAAACTGTTTGGGTTCATCCCAGTACCTCCAATGAGGACAATCAGTATATTGAGCAAGCACATCACATTCTGGGATGGAAATGAGCAGGATCCATAGATTGTGGTAGTTCTGCTGTAGAGGGCATTTATTATGCAAGACTCACACATAGTCTGATTCTGCTCGGTACTCACTGACTTCCAGGAAGGTTTTTTCTGACAGGGCACCCCATGAAAGCTACGAAGGGCAAAGAGAAAATGCTGGGAAAGCTTCATTTCAAAGCATAGGACTTTTTCCAGGATAAGGGGATTATTTAACTATTTTCCAGAGAGGTTCTAGTATAGGATAGTATATCACAGGCAGAGATGTACAATCAGTACAGATTTTCTTTTAGAATTACAGTAAGCTTTGCAATGGTATTCTGGTAGCTCATTCAAAAGACTGTTTCCTTGTCTGCATACAGTCATCCTTATAACGGTGAGGTAGAGCATGGTAAATGCCCCCTTCGGAGGAGATGCAGTGTTATCTCCAGACTTGACAATGTACCCTGGGGCTGTTTTCCTGCACTTAGAGCAATTAATTGTGCAACTACATGTATATTGGTCCAAACATCATTCTGTTTGACAGGTGTGTTCATAGTAGCATGTAACCAGAAACAGCCTAATGGAAAAGCAGCAGCTATTAAATTTCTAGAAGCTAAAGAAGTAACCCAGGTTTTTCACAGAGAACAGCTTTATCATCCTCAATTTAGGAACAGCACAAATTTGTTGATACAGGTTTCCAGAATTCCTTTTTTAAAGCAGCTGAAGGAGAAAGGCTTGTATTCCTGAAAGCTTGTCTACTTCTCTCCTCTCTTCCTCTATATGATTCAATCTAATAAAAGACACAGCCACTCTTTACTAACCATACCACCTTCCCTTGGAATGCCCTGTGACAGCGGTATTTAGCTTAAGTTTCCACTGCACCACGCTATCATTACAGCGCACCACAAAGTCCTTCAAATTGGATATGCACCTTCTGCAAACATATGCTGCTTTATCACAATGAAAGACTGAAAGAGAACAACTGTTCAACTATCTTTTCTAGTGCACTGCCACATACAAAGGGCTGAATCTCTACTTTCTTCAATTTTCCAGTCAAGACTTTGGCTAAGTCTATCCAAAACCGCCTGGAAATAATCTCAAATGAACTACTTTGTTGAACGGTGGAATGAAAATATTCCATTTTAGATCTCCTTCAGGTTAGTCTAGATTAGGTCAGATTAGTTTAGATTAGTCCAGATTTAGTTTAACACTTTTATCTTTCAAATACAAAAGAAGATGAGTTTAAGAGCTTGTGCATACTAATGCAGACACATCAACCACCTGGGGACAGAAGCTGGCACAGTCATTTTGCATTTGGGCACTATTAACGTACTTTACAGCTCTTCTATAGAGACCTTTATTTGGTGCTTATTGCATAACCCTTAGTGAATTTTTCTAGGTCTTTTACCTGCTTACAGTCACTAGCGAACCAGAAGCTACTTGCTGATGATGTAGTTCAGGTTCCTTGTTTCACATGGCCCACCACATTTCCCTTGAGCTCAAACAATCTGAGAAGATGCCATCCCAAGCTAAGATCTACTTGCTGCCCGGTCTGTCTACAGAAAGCAACAGCTTTGGAAGACAGATGTACAGTTACTGACTTTTACGCACAATTTCTCAAAAAAAGCCACATGCAGAAGGGATCAAAAGCACCTAGCAGCTTTGTAATACCCCAATTTAAAATACAATGAGTCACAATAACAAGTGGGTAAGACTTGTCTACCAAATACTACTATTAAAAGCTTGCACATGCAGCCCAATATCCTTTCAAAGATGCAATCTTTCCTTCTTTTTTTTTTTTTTAAGATGTAGGATGATCTGATTCTTAGAAAAAAGGCAAAAGAGCCAAGGCTCCTGCAGGGGAGTATAAACACTCCTAGGCTTTGGTCTTTCACAGAAAGACTACACAGCCACAAAGGCTACATCCTCAGGCTGTTCTTGACAGAGATGGACTTGGCAACCGCAATACAAATGAAACAGCATTTTTGTAAGATTCTAGATAGAAGCTACTGCTGTCATTGCTGTGGTTAAGAGAAAGACTGTAACATAAATGGCATCCCCAACGGGATATTGATGTAATAATTAATTGGGGGGAATGTCATGTTCCAGTGGGCGTAGAACCCATCCCCCCAGATAATACATTGCTTTTCTTTGCTGGGAGAGAACAGTACTGGAACAAGGGCACCATAGTTCGCTGTTTGCTCTTGCTCTCAGCGAGAGAGTTATTCTTTCACACAATACCCCGCAAAGAGAGGTGAAGCAACGTCGCAGGCTCCCTTGCTGATGCCAAATAAAGGAAAACTGACGGCACCGCACAAAGAAACCTCTCCCTGTTTCAAGAGCCATAAATTCAGCCGGAGCTGTTGACCCCCGTGACTCAGAGGCACGACTGCCCGCAGAAATCAGCGCCCCGGCCGCGGCAGGGGCTCCTCGCCCCGCGGGGCGGGCAGGGCTGTACCGGGCCCGGGCTCCCTCCCGCCCTCCCCTCAGCCGGGGCGCTGAACGGCCCCGCTCGGGCTCCTCCCGGGGGCGCGGGCTCCTCACCTCTGCCCACCTGCCCGGCCCCAGCCCCGGCCCGGGAAGGCGAAGCCTCCTCCGCCACGGCGGGAGCGGGAGCCGGAGCCAGAGCCCGGCCCCGGCCCGGCCCCGCCCGCCGCCTCGACAAGCCCGGCCCGGTCGCCAGGCAACGGCCGCCGGCCGCCGCTGTAAACACTGCCACGCACGTGACGTGACGCAGCACGCACAGCCCCGACGACGCGGCAGCAGCGGCCCCCGCATTACGTCACCTCCCTCCCCGACCCCGGGAGCGCCTATAAATAACCCGAGGGCCCGCGCACGCGCACTGCCGGCGCGAGGAAGAGGGGGAAGGGGGGAGTGGCGCTCGGGACGGAGCCCAGCGGGGCCGTCACCGCGGCCGCGCCCGCCGGCCGCCGTACTCCCCACCCTCACTTTCTATTTTTGTTCCTTTGTTTCAAGTCCCCGCCCCTCCGCCGGCAACCGCCGCGGGAGGACGGGATGACGCCATCCGCTTCCCGGAACGATGACGCTAGGCGCGGGGGGGGCGTTGGAATGCGCGCGGGGCTTCGCTGCCTTAAAGGGGCAGCGTACCCCGGCCCCGCCCCCGGGCGGGGGGCGGCCCTGACGGATGGGCGCAGCTGGCGGGGGTGGGGGGGGCGCGGAGCCTTCGCGCTCTGCCCTGCTCTGGGCCCCGGTGCCGCCGCTCCGGCGAGGGGCGGCGGGGCCCGGCCCTTGCCCAGCCCCTGCCCGGAGCCCTTGCGAGGGGCAGGCGGGAGCGGAGCCGGCCCCGCGGGGCGCGGGCGGGCGGGGTCGGGTGCCGTCCTTCCGTGAGGCCCGGCCCGGGTGTCGGCCCCTGGGGGAAGCCGGCCTGGCGGTGAATGTGACCCCTCGGGGTCCCCAGTTTCCCGGGCTGGGGGTCAGGGCCGGAGCGGTGGGGCTGGCGTGGGGGCTGCCCGGGGTCTTCCCCCCCCGGCTCTCCTGGGCAGTTCAGTGGAGGAGGCCGCGATCGGCCTCGCCTGACGTTGCTCGGGTTTTGTGTTCAGCCGTTTGCGGAATCGCCGCTTCAGCTTTTTTATGACTCGCGTAGAGCCGTTCCCCGAGGCCTGGCGCTGCCGCCGGAGTCCCCTGCCGCCGGGCGCGGCGAGTACGGGGAGAAGCGACGTGCCGGGGCCTGCCCCAAGCAGCAGCAGCAGCAGCAGCAGCAGCAGCAGCAGCAGCAGCAGCAGCAGCAGCAGCAGCAGCAGCAGCAGCAGCAGCGCATGGACAAGGTCCGTCTGCCTCTGTAGGGCAAACCACAAATACACATCCTTAATAAAACGACGCCAGTTTACAAAGGAAGAAGCCTTTAATGTATTTGCTATGTATTTCTAACTGAAACACAGAAGCACCAAATGCGACAATAAAAGCTTTCCACCCATGCATCAAGCACGAGCGTATTTGACGTAATCAAACAAACTATTTTAACTCGGCCGAGAGCTGAGGGCTTTGAGCTGCAGGTGTTGTCCATAGTAGGTTATCTCTGGGTCGGGGACGTGCTCTGAAATAAAGCCCCTCACTCAGTATAAGGTCGAGATGATGCTGTGGCATCATATTTAGATCATGGCTCGTAGGGAAATCTAGGGTGTACTTAGTCACCTATGGCATGACCTTATATTCCCACTCAATTTAGTAACAACAGTTGGTTTCTTATGGGGCATGTGAGATTTAATATATTAACAGTTTCTAGGATAAGTGGAGAGAAAGTCAGAAAAGGCATGAGATAAGTCCGCAGATGAAGACGAAATGCTGAGAGAGATGGAGCTCCCAGAGAAATGTAAGTCTTGTCTCCTAAGTTTCTCAAATAGGACATTAATGTAAATACACTTACTTATCATCAAATATTTTTGATACAGTGCCGAGTGATTTTTTTTCCTGACTTTCAAACTATCTGGTTATGATTTTCATTTCAGGTTTTGCCTTTTGCTAAGTTTTGACCCTTTTTATTGAGTAGCACAGTGGGATCTGTCAGAATACCAAAACTCTTGTGTTCTGAGAATGATGTTTCAGCCGTCTGAAAAAAAAATGCCTCCGTTTACATTCAGATGGTATATCTTATTCATCAGGCTGGCATGTGGGAATATTGATATGTGTTTGAGCATGTAAAATACTGGTAGGCAAATACCGGAGTAACTCGCCTCTATATATTATAGAAAAAAAAGTGCTGCAGCTTAGCCCTGAGATAGCCAGTGTGTCACAGATGTCTGTCCCTATATCTTTTAGCCCTGGAGTGAATTCTGCTCTTACTGTCCCTTCAGCTGCTTTAAGTTAGGACAAGATATGGTACAGGAACTAGCTTGTGGAAGAGCCTCCGGCTTTTTGCATTATGATCCAAAAGTGAGCTAAAAGGGTTTTTTTCCTAAATGATCATTTGAATTAACTAACCAAGCAAGAGGTAGAATTAATAAAACATGGGAGATGATTGACTCTGAAATGTAATCTAATTAAGATGTCAATTTAAATAAATCACTTACTGCCGTTGGAACTAAATAATGAATGTCAAAAGCTGTTTATCTGCAAGAGATACCTGAAGTTTTCCTGGGAAAGTAATTCTTTAAAAATTCAGTATTTCTAATTCTCGCTCTTATAAATAATCAGGCAGGCTATTCTCTTACCGATTTTATGTTTTGGTGAATCTGAATTTGATTGTCACGCAAGCTTCCTTATGAGTCATTATCATAATTTCACATCACTCATTAAATGAAAGTTGTTTTTTCCCCTAAATCCCCTAACCTACTTCTACTGTGCCAACAGGAGCATTCAGAAACTGGCACTAAGGTGCAGCTCTGATACAAGTTTTCTGTTTCTCTGTGACTCATTTGACATTAACATAATTACGTTACAGGAGTCAAAGTGATTTTCCAACTATGAGTAATGCACAATACTAGAGCGTATGTTTACAAGACACCAAGGCATATCAGCTAGCTGAAGTAACCAGCTGCTGATAACAGCTGAAGTAAGTTGGGGAATTAAAAAGTCTTATAATACAATTATCCTTCTTTGGCACTCGGTGTCGTGTATGGCCGTGAGGTAGGTCGTGTGCTCTGCGAAGAAGGATCCAGAAGCAGCCGTGTGCCGTTAACAGGGAGAAGACTGAGCCCGTGGGTAGTTCGCACAAGAAGTCTTCATAGTTTTCTTCCCACTTGCATATTTATGGCAGTCGTGCTCAAATGAGAGCAGCGATCTTTTCAAGAAGCGGCTGTATTTACCAGAGTTCAAAATGCAAGTGACACACATCCTGTCAGCCAGGAAAACAAGATCAAAATGAAACAACAACAAAAAAAAATGAGGTCATCTCGCAAATATTTTGAACTGTGTGTATCTGAATAACATAGGAGAAGAAAACTGATAACGATAAGGCAAAATTGAGTGCTGTTACCATGATGAGGTATCTTACCTCTGTAATAAAAATATCTATCTGCAGGCTAGTGATAATGGTACAGAGAAGAATTACAATGAATATGTTCTGAATAAATAGCGGAAAAAGTAACTACAAAATGTATAAACCACAAGAAAATATAAAAATAAAATAAAATCTTAGTGGTGATTACTTGTTTAAAGTGTTCCATGCAATTTTTAGAAATGACTGACTTCTCAGGATTTTTGTAAGTAGTTTGAGAAATAAGTTCATTTTTTTCTGACTTTTTCAGTTTACAAGTAGCTTTTGAATGAGACTGGGACACTTTCCATTTATAAGTTTATCAGCTTCATCTGGATATCCTTCCAATGAGGCCTTATTTCAGTAATGCGCTGAGCACCCAGAACATCATAAGAGTTGGAGACACTTAGTTTTTCCCAGGATTAGCCCGTGAAGGTAGAAGTCTAATTTTGAAATACCAACACAAAGTAGCTGCAATTTCCTAGAGTACCAGAACTGAAAATAACCAGTTAATAACTTTCATGTAAAATACCACAATAATACAAGTGGGAAAGAGAGTGAAATGCAGAAAATACATGCTGATAGCAGAACTGTTAGTAGAAAGGATGTTTTCCAGGAGACATATTCAAAGGAGTCAGAAAAAAATCCCACGTCACACCCCGTGTTTTTAATTCACAAGAAAATCTGCTGAGGCCAGACATTTGGCATGCTGGAATTATTGTCCCTGACTCTCAGAGCTGGATGAGGACCAGAACTGGTAAAGTTGTTCGTGGCAGAGGAGGGCTGGAGGAGGAAAGGTTTGCCATGGTACCTTGCGTTGAAGCACTCCCCGTTGGCCAGGAGAGTCAAGACTTGGAGGTTTTCTGTTTTCTCTGCTACGGTTTTCATGCTGCGCAACCACGGGCAAACTCTAGTTCTGTTTCCTTCAGTTTGCCCACCTCTTACTTACTAGAAGATGTACCTGCTGTGTGGAGATGGCTTTGGTGGCAACTGCACAATGACCAGCGTGAACGTATTTAACACATGTTGATAAAATCACCCAGCAGAACCCAAACCAAACAGACGCAGAGCAATCCAAGCCCAGTCAGCAGAAATAAATTCCCATAGCACAACTTAGCAGTCTTAAATGTCATCTGATTTGCTATAAGCTCATCCAGGACTGTAGGTTTGTAACTGGAAATATCCACCTCCGTAGCATGCTGTGCCACTGCATTTACGTCTATTTTCACTGCTTTTAATTACCGATATCCCTAACTACCAAAGCTCAACCCTCAGCTCAGGTTGCTGAAATGTACTACAGCAGTACCAGAGCAGGTTCCTGTACTACGGGTGTATATGGTGTTATTCCTTATAGTAATACATAACAGGAGATGTTTGTAAAATCGTTCTGCTCAGCTCCATACCTACCTGGAGTCGCCTAATGAAGCGGTCTTGAAAGCAGCACCTCTGCAATGCTCTGCATTTCCCCCTCTTGCTTTCCCACTTGGGTCCAGAGGAATTTTCTTCTTGCAATGATTTTCAGGGCAGCTGCACACTGTTCCGCTCCCCCCCACCCCCCCTGCCTCTTTTTCTTTCTTGGAGGGACTACCATTTATTTGTAACATTTATTTAGCATTCTGCAGTGACATACAACCTGTGCAAATTCCAAGTATTTCACCTGTGTTCCTTGCTGAAGCTTTGCAAATTAACTTAAAATAGCAGAGTGAAATAGGCACTGAGGGGCATTTGCTGGAAGTAACTGATAAAATCTTGTGAGTACTGCTTGCCCTTACTGGTTGGTTGGGTTTTGTTAGCTTGTTTTTCAGGCTGAGCTCCCAAAACAAAATGTTCACAGACAATTATTGAGTATAGAAAACCATTCCGATTTTAGAAGGCAAATAAAAGTAAACAAATCCATCAAGATTTAGCTTATTTTCTGAATTAGAAGGAAAATTAGCTGATAACTAATTTTTTCAGTTTTCAGAATATATAGATCTCATAACAAGGCCCAATGTTTTCTATAATAAAAATAGCTATCTTGGTGATAATCGATAACGTGTGACTCTGAATTAGCAGCAGGAAACAGAATTAGGTGTGCATACCCATGCCAACAGCAATGAAAATAATTTCATCGCATTCCTTACCTGGATGAGGGCCCAGTGGCATTGCCTTCCCCTGGTCTGGACGGAGCAGCATGGGCTGCTGCCGTATCCCAGGGCAGGACAGCCAGGAGAGCACAAGGAACCAAGGGATTTGGGAGCGTGGCTGTTCCCATCAGACCACTACCACGGTCAAGGCGAGCGGACCTGCCAGGAGCATGAGCTCTATTAGGAAATACCTGGGGAAACCTTTGGATGAACAGCAAATATTGTTGTTTGGGATGGCGATGGCTCCCCGGCACATGATTAGGGGCTGAGACGGGCTGAGTTAGCGTGAAGGCAGACACGTAGCTTCAGCGCGGGGTGACCTGGCCTTTTTGTGTCTGCGGGCTGGAAGGAGAAGAGCTGGTCAGGGAGGGCTCCCGGGTTTTTCCCACGGGGCAGTGCAGGGAGGTTAAATGCTTCCATGCAGAGATTTGCTCTGCAGGAAACCTAACCGACATCAACAAATCCTGAAGCTGAGACTTTGTTCTGCTACGTGAGGGGAAGCTCCTACACCAGGGAAGATGCTGCCAGAAAACAGTTTTCCAAATTTTTCCTCCCTCAGTAGCCCTCTCTCTAAGGGTTTCTTCCACGAGGTTGTTTCACGTCCCCCGTATGACTCTGAGTACTTTTTAGAAAAATTATATACTGTAATATATATTTAGAAATATTCTATATTGTAATATAGAAATATCAGTTAAAATATTTGTTAGATACAGATTAATTTTTATAATTTGTTTCGTATAATGACTTCTCTTAGACAGTTGAATTTAACAAGGCATTAATTTTCATGCTGAAGAACTAGACATTAAATTATGTGCTATATTAAAGCCCAGTCCTGCTAACACCTATGTATGTGCTTAAATTTAAACACATGAGTAGTACTGGACTCACTGGGATTACATGCACGATTAAAATTAAGCATGTGTGAAAGTGTTTCAAGGTCAGGATTTCCAAATTCTTTCACTTGTTTAGAGTAAAAAAAAAACCAAACAAACTAGTAAAGTTTGACACTAACTTAACTAGGTGTTTATGTTAAAGGACTTTGTGTCATTTGATAGGCAAAGTATCTTATAAAACAAGTTTATATCAAACTTAACAAAATGAAGCCCTCCCATGTTGTGATTACCTGCCCAAGTGGCTATATTTTCTAGTAGGAAAGAGAAATCCTTACTTTAACATCTTGAGTATCAGCTGGGATGAATATTGTTATTTTAGAATAAGGTGGCATGTTTCAAAGAAGAGATGAACTTTTTTTTTTTTTTAATATATTCACTTAATCAACACGAGTTTGATGTTTCCAGAAAAATTCAAAACTAACCAGTATTTTAATTAGGGATGGAAATAGGCTTTTTGTTTACCAGGTGTGCTGAACTTTGCTAAATCACTCATAAAAACATTCACACGATAGTTCTGTCACAAGTTCAAAATTAGATGGTTATGGAGGCGTTGAGACTTTCTCCTGTCTAAACATTTTCCCACTGGTTTCTAAAAGAGAGTTGTCCCTGGTGGTGGTGCACTTGGAACATCACAGGAGAAAACAAAGCTGTTTCTTACGCTGTGTTAATAATTGCTGTCCTTACCGTATAATGTAAACTTACTGAAGAGGCTCAGGAGCCAACGGAGTTCCCATAAAAAGTCAGCCACCCAAAATCTACTCACAGCAATACCTTACTTCTGGGTCCCCTGTCTTACATGTCTCGATCCTCAGCTGGAAGACTTCAGCCCCTTGAAGTGGCTCCCATGTCGGCCACCAAGGTGTGCAGGGATCAAGGTGTGCTCAGCCTCCCCAGCGGTAGATGGGGGACCACTTGCTCTCCGGGCTGTAGGGAAGCACCTCTGTCTTCTTGAGAGCCACAAACCTGAGATCTCTGCCTGTGCTTTGGTCTCTTATTTTTAGTTCAGCAAGGCATCACTCCTTTCTTGCAAATGCTGGTGGAAGGATGAGGCAGTGCCGCTTCCTTTAAGCGTTCAGTAGGGATATGTAAGAGCCGGGTTCAGTTCCACTGACCGTCTAACGAGGTTTAATCTCATATTTCTTTTGAGCTGGGAGGTTGCCTGAGCTATCAGGCTATAGATGGGGAGAGAAGCACCCTCCATGCTCCTTGCTGAGGCCACGCAGAAAATAGAGAGAGGACAGCTAGCTTGGGAGGAGGCTCTGTTTCTGGTCCTTGCTCCCAGGGATGCTCGAAGATTTTACACGCGCATTTTTTTAGAGCAGAAATGGAGCCCTGTTCTCACTTCTTTGAAGCAAGTGCCCCAAAAGGCACCTGGTCTTTGAAAGAAAGGCATGACTACCCTGTGCAGGAGCTCACTCCCACTGCATAGGTTAGGCTATGATCAGAAAATACATACCTTGGAGGATCTAGGGGAAGATGTAGTATCAGGAACCCACTGGACATAGTCCTGAGGAAGACCCCTAGCTGGGTAGCAGATGTATTTGAGCACCTGTGCAGAAATGAAACTTGGAGTTGCATAGGAGCAGAAGGTTGCTGACTGCAGCACATACATGACCTGGGTGCCAGGGTGTTCATAGCCCTGAGCAAGGGTTTTCTCTAAAGGAGCTTGGGATTTGCTTGCTTTAGGTTACTGGACCTTGTCCACTTTAAAGCTGCCATCCTAATCCATCACAGGAGAGTTTGAAAGGAGGAGGATCCAGATCTCCTGCAGCTAGTGGCTGTAGTTGAGGTTCTGCATGCTGTCTTTGTCCCGAACAGCTCTCAGGAGAAGCTCACAGAAAGGATATTTCCAGTTTAAAACAAACTATAAATATTCCAGTAAAAGGAAGGGATGTGTACCGGGTGAACTTTGAGATGTGCTCCAAAAATATGTTGCTGACCTCCCACTTGATATAATCTGTTTCCCTATTAAACTGTAATATAATTAGGACCTGCTCTAACCCTGCCACTGGTTTAATGCTTACATCAATGGAAATGTGGCCTCGCAGACTGCAGTGAGAATAAGGTATACATGTAAAGTCTAAAATAATTCATGCCGTAGTAGAAGGAAGGATAGCCAACAGAGAATGCTTACCCTTCCTACCTCGCAAGATATTTAGGTGCCTTATCATGTAAGTGTAAATGGATGTTAGGCCAAAGGTCTTTGAGAACTTGGACTCAAAGCTCAACTCTCTTTTCATTAGTGCAAATGAAGTGCAGCTGAACTGGAGTCCATGAAGCCACACAGGGAAGTGAAAGGAGAATTGGGACAAAAATGAGCTGAGATCCAGAGTTGAGGGCAAAGACTCGTATCAACCAAAGAGGGCGTTTGGAAAATAGGTGATGACTATGCTGGTAGGCGATCATGGTTCTAACAGTCACCATGATGATAATAGTTGATGACTGTTAGCTCATTTAATCTCATCTCCTGTGGCCACTAAGTTTCACCCGATAACCCTTCCATTGAGCTCTGGAAGATATGCAGCAGGTGCTGTGAGAGACAAGGACAGGTCTTGGATTAGGGTAATAGAAGAAGTGTGATTATAACCCTCCCCAGGTTTTGTAAGCTGTCCATTTGGGACAGGCACATTGACAAATAAGTAAGATACAATGAATAGATTATGTCAGGAAGTCAAAGGATGCTGAAGTTCCCCTGTTACAGCGTTTACAGGAATGAGTTTGGAGAGGAGGCCCATGGCTCTGTCCTACCAATACCCTACAGTAGGAACACCCATGATGGGGGAGAAGCTGCATGAGTGTGCTGGTGACTTCCTGAGGAGCCAGGCTGCGGCCAGGAATGCTGCTTTTACAACACCTCTTGTAAAAATATGTACAATGGGCATTTTAAAAAGGGAAAAGTGTAGTGTTTAAACATATATTCAAGTTGGCGGTGAAACCTACAAATGCTTAGACATTTGCAAGGATATTTTAGGGATACAGAGCATTCATGGAAAAAATAATATAATATAATATTTTAAATAATTTTTATATATTATTATTTTTTTGAAAAATTATAGTGATCTGTAATAATTGTAAACCAAACCCCAGCAACGTGAGTACACATTTAACCCCCATGCCCTGCAAAGAATACAGCGTGCATGTCTCACTTGCTGTGAGAACCTTTTTTCATTGCCAGCACTCTCAGCCTAACACATGGCTGATTTACAGCCTGAGTTCAAGAGATTGTACAGACCAGTAAGGGAATTGTTGAGAAAACTTTGGAGCATAAATACCCACTTTTGCACAAAATGCAAATCACCTGTAAAAAAAAAGACCTGCCGAAATTAAGTGTTGCCTGCTAGGTTATGTATTCTGTCTGCTTCATACAGATGCTTTGAACACAAAATAAATCATCGACAAAAAATATTCAAGTTAAACCATCCCAAGCCAAATCCTTGGCTGATGAAACAAAAGCACTCATGCCAGTTTACATCTTTGGGAAGTTCATGGCTTGTTTTGGGTACTCTGTCGTATCTGTAGTTTCTGCTCCAGCCGTGAAGCTGATGATTTATCTTACTGGTTAGAGTGGAGTAGCATATAAGAGGTACTAACAGATACAGACTCACTAAAGCCAGGAAGCATAACACTGAGCCTAATTTATGGTTTCCAAACAAGTTGTAGGACTGATCCTGCAATCACAACTTGAGCAAAACTCATTCTGAAGCACTGGGCACAGCTATAAGTTCAAAATGGAGTGCCAGGCTGGGCTGGGGGCTGCCCGATACCTACCTGTGCCACAGCAGGGATATCATTTGGAATTAGACTTCACTAAACATTTCACAATTTTTCTGATACAATGTGGAACATCTTGGCTTATGCAAGGGCAAGAAATACTTCTGCATTAGCAAGGAAACTACCTTCCCCTCCAGAACATGACAGGCATCTGTCCCTTTAAAATGCAATGGTAAAGCACATTTTACTTTGATCAGCTTTCATTTATGGGAAAAAATCATAAATTTAAATAGACTTGAACTGCATTTTCTCTTTATGGGAAACTGAGCCCTTAAAAATGGTAAATCCCTCCCTTAATATGGAGCAATACGGTATTTAATTCCTGTACAGAACACCATGAAGTTGCAGTGAAACCTGCTGAATACTCCTGACAGCCCTTCACAGTATTTTATTTTTATATCTTTACTTTCTCTCTCATGCTGACTGATAGCTGGTTGCATAGCAGTATTTTTTCTGTATGTAAGGGGAGAATAGTGTCTTCTGTTAACTAGGTCCTTACAGTTTCCAAGTAGTGTGTATGTTCATGTGTGAAGTACCACTAAAAATCCTTCAATATTTACTGGCAAAAGCAAGCAGATTCTTCAAGTGATAATCAGCAATTCTGGAGAAGCAGTCCTCTCATTATGGGTACAGCCCGTCAAAATTAATTGGGGCTGACCTTGCACAGAACTTGACAGGAGTGGTATCTGAGGAGAAACTCCCACATTAGTTCTTAAATGTCCTGATAAGCCTTGACAATAAGAAAGTGCCTACTGTAACTAGCTCCATCTGTACCTATTAGAGATTGCTTTCACAGGACAGCTTTCTGTCTCCAGAAACAACCGCCAAAGTGCCCTCTTACGCACTAACCAATATTCTGCTTCACCTTGCTGATCCCCTCTGGTCGGCAGGATTTTCTCTGATTTTTCTGGTCCTTGAAGCTGTAGCATAAGCAAGATCTTACATATGCTTGAAGAAGTTATGATTTGAATAGTCCCAGGAAGCAGTGCCAAAAAAATATAGGGAAGTTATAAGGTATAGACTTGTTAGTTTAGGAGGATACCTAACTTAGAAAATCGTCCATTTCATCTTGTTTCTTTAGAGCAGTTTAATAACTCCATCATATTTCTAAGTCTGTCTCACTCTTACATTTGCTCGCACGCTGTAAAGAGCCTGAGATGGTTCTGTAGAACATGGGACAAAATAACCCATTAATAACAACTAGCAATTCATACAAAACTGATCAGAACCAACCAACCAAAAAGTCTTTTTGTCCTGCAGCTGCCCTGATGAAGTTTCTTTCTTCTCTCCTCTTTTTCTTTAGCTTGCAAAATCTCTTTTTATACAACAGCTCTCCTACCTCCCAGTTCTGGTGTCCCTGGGGCCTTGGGTCCAGTCCTATTTCTACTTTTACTACTATTTCTTATTTGCTGCATGTGGAGTTTAATTTTTACTGGTAAAGCAGAGCTGATCCTTTTTTCTTCTTTATATTTTACATTTTCATAAAGTATAACAGTAAAAATGCCTGATGGGAAAGGCTTCTCCTGTCAGTAAATGACAAGCTGAGCTCAGATACGGGGATGAAAACTCTTCCAACTGATCGTTAAAATCCCAGAAAATGCTTTTCTTTCCAGTCATCATTGCTTATACACGACACACATTAGCTATTCCTGCTGCTGCAGGGAGACTCACTTCAGAATGGAAGGCTTCCAGGGACGCTTCAGCCAGCAAAGTCTATGGCCTCAAATGCACGGGCATGTGGGACGGTGTGTGCGAACAGCCAGATATTAATCCTGTGCACTCCTAGTTCAGTGCAGGAAATGTTTACTTCTAAATAACTTTCTGAAAAAGTAGGCTTAAATGATTTGATAAATCCCAAACATTAGAATTAGAGTGAAAAAGAATAATAAAAAGACAATTTACCTTAGAGATGGTTATAAGACATAGTGTAACTTACTTTTTACTAACTAGACACTCCTCTAACATCCACTATTAATGCAGACTGTAGTGTTAAGAGGTGGACAAACCACTCTGCTTTTGCTCTCTATGTCAAACTCTGCTTTTGTGCTCTAGGTCTCTTTAAAGTTCTGAGTTTTTTGTTTATTTTAATAATGCAGCATCTACCCAAATTCTAAACCTTTGTTATTTTAGAAAAATAACAGTAATTACTGTACTTCAAAGGTCTGTAGTGAATTAATTGATCAGCCCATACGTATAAGAAAACTGCCAAAATAAGGACCCTGACAAAAGACCACAATATTATACCTTGTCAGGTGCTCTCACCCGACATGTGTTAGAAGAAATATAATTCCACAGGAATAAGTTATAATATTTATAGAGGCTATTTTAGATCTTCATTAACAGCAAGTCTTAAGTTAGGCAAGGCTTTTGGACAGGGCCTACTCAGCCATGTATTTAATTGCTGTGCTGAGTCTGGGCTTCTATTTGACAGTTGAAAGGTTGTCGTCCTTTTTAGAGCTCAATATGAAACTCTTGCATATAAGAAAAACACACCCAGAGTCCTCACTGGGGCTGCTAAATACTACCGCGACACACACATTGAATAGTAAGCACAGAAAATAATGCATCTAGAGAGCACCAAGCAACAAAAGGCCCAGGTCTGATGGCCCATTAGAGTGCTAATTAAAATTAGACGTAAAAATAAAATACACCAGCCTTATCCATGATTTCCATTTGGGAGTCTCAGCTACTTCACCCTAGAATGTAAAATACTGCTATCCATTTCAACAGACTTGGAAACAGAGCCAAAGGAAGACCATGAGGTTATCCGAAATCACAAAGACAGTGAATACGGAGCCCTCTCGCTTCCTGACTGCCAGTCCAGTGAGCAGCACTGTCCTCATCTGCCTCATTAATAATTATTTCCAGTGTAGAAGGACTAAAATCCAGCTCCACAGAAGGAGGCTGGACCTGGTGAAAATGAATGTCCCCATCTCTCCCACTTACCATCTAACCTGCAATGCAGAGTTAAGCATCACTGTGATTGGGGCATTCATGGCCCCAAACTTCCTTTCTAAACTTGGAATAGGGATTGAGCTGGTCTTTTAATAAAACCCCAGCAGCGAGAGCACTTGGTCTGAAGGGAAAGACCTGAGATGGGTTCTCGCCTCTGGCTGAGAGGGATGAAACTCATGACCCCTCTTTCTGAGGAGAAATAATGTAACCACAAACTGATCAGCTGTGCTATTTGGGGAATCTTACTCTAGACTTCTCCTTCTCAAGCTGTCCTACCGTGAAGTTAGGAGCCGGTTAGACAGTGAACCAGATGGTGCCTGACCTTAGAGCCTTGTGGTGAGGACATGCTCTGGACAAGGGGCATCCTGCAGTCTGCTTTTCTCTCTCTGTCACCATTTTGCTTCAGAGTCACCGGACAGAAGGTGGACCCTACCCCACAGTGGGTGGCATTCCCCACTGGATTGATGTCACTTGGTAACCCCAGGTGGGTGCAGTAACACCCTGCATCTTCCCCCGTTGCTGAGGTGGCCTCCTCGGCAGCCTCCCGTGCTCACAGAGCAGTCAAGATTTGGGCTCAGGGAATGCTTCTGGGATTGCAATTAAGGCAGTCTAATTTTAAAACTGTGTGCAGGTCTATTGGTTTCATTTTACTTACACTTTGTTCTTACTATCTGGGCAAGTTACTGTCAAAGCCAAAAAAATAAACCAGGAAAGATAAGAGGCTGAAAGTTAAGATCATTCATGCATTCCTTTCATGGCAAGGCATATGTGAAGTAGGTGAGAGGACAAACGATAAGCAGAGCGAAAGCTGCAGTGGCAGCCTTGGTTTTGAATCTTCTGTAGATTGCAAATCTGTGTCATACATTGTTTTTATTTGAAATGGTATTTATGTAGAAATCAATGTTTGAAAATTAGAAATGTGCATTTGTAATTATTATGGCAAATTGTAATTTACTTATTTACCAGGCAGATGAGAAGAGCTGTTTAAAGTATCATTAATGGTAGTAAGTCCCAGAGTATTCTTTGTATACGCACAGTTGCAAGGGCAATCAATGCGAACAGGTACTTTTTATAGGCGGTATGTGTATTCATCTGTAGCAGCATGATGACTCCATAATGTATCCAAAATATTTGTAACTTAGCACAGTAAAAATAGACATATTCTCTCACTCAATTCTTCTCACCCTCTGTGTTTGCCTGGAAGACTACGAGAATACAAACCGTAATCACATTAGTCCACCTAAGGGAAACATACACTGTCAACAAGTAATTTCTAAGCATTTCTTTCAAGTCATTTCAAGAGGAGAATTTTGTACGCTGAGAATCAGTGTGACTAAATGCTGAATTTTTGTAGTCCCTGGGGGCTAAATTTATCACATGGGAATCTTTCCATTGACTTCAGCAACAGCTGGATCAGGTGTTAGTACTTACTTAGCACTTAATCGGTGATCATTTTTTACACATAAAGCCACTGATAAAGTTTGATATGAATCTCTAACTGTTCTCAGACAGAATCTGGCATCCTTTTAGAAGGTGGAAAGGATGGGGAGGGGGAGATGAAGGGGAGGGTCTGTGAAGATGGAGATTTTCTTGCCATTAAATGGATGGGACTGTAAAGGCACCATAAAGGAGATAAAATTTACACTTGCCTGGAGAGCAGTTAATATATCTGGCCTATCATTTTGCTTGTTCAGTGGAACCAGTGAGTTTGCTTTACTCAGTCTAGTTTAAGATGTGATTCGTTCATAGGTGGGATCCCTTTTCCTTGTTGGTTACTACCTGGATGTATCCAAAGAGATCAGAAATTGTAATTACAGGCTATTGTGCTTAGCCAGCTCCTATGCTGGTGCACAAAGTCCATCTGATAAAAAAAAAACCTTGAAAGGCTTCAGCAAGAGGGAACTAAAGATATACGTGACTGGGCCAGTGTCAGGGCTGTGTCTCAGCTAGAGGGAAGGGATGTTTGTATAATGTGCCCCCCCACTCCACACTCCCAAAGCACTGCGTATAATAATGACCAACAACCTTGTGGAACATGTAATTTAATAACTTTCCATTAAAGTTTATGGTAATTTTGAGCACCGGAATCTGGTCCTGAAATGTACGTCTTGTTGCACCCACCGGTGATTTTGTTATCAGTGCCTCCATCTTACTAGTGAAGAAACAAAAAGTAAAATAACAGAAAGCGAAAGAGAAAATTAAAATGACTCATTTAAGCTTAGGAAGCTGCTGGGGCAGGAGCAGAAGGACCAATGGGAAAAAACTTGCTGGAAAAAGGGAACAGAAAGGGAGATGACGGAACCCAGGGATACAGGGAGGGAAAAGAGAGAAGTGAGAGGAGGAGAAACAGGGAAGTGGCAAAAGAAAAGGAGAAGCTGCTGTTTTAAGGAAATGGGAAAGGTGGCTATTACTGAAACAAAGCAAAGGAGAGTAGGAAATGGAATGTCCAAAAGGAGGTAATAAATGGAGAATAAATGGATTTAGAGGGATAATGATGGAAACAGGCAATAAGGAAAGAAAGGTAAGCTGAGGAGAGAAAAGCAAGGAGCAAATTAACCTTGTCTTCAGGGTTAAAGAATGAAAGAAGTTAAAATAGTGCACTTATTTCACTCCACAAGACATATACTCATCCGCTTGAGTGGTATTAAATGTGAGACAGTAGCAGGGTTTGCCATACGGCCTCTGTGAGAGTCTGTCCAATAACTCCGTGAGTTTTAACTCCCTTCAATTTTTGGACCTCTTACCCCTGTAGAGATCCAGACCTTCCAGAGTGAATGTGATCCTCACTACTGTCGGCTTTTAGTCACTTTTTGGAGAAACTCTTGGAAGTAGCCCACAGATGCCCAAGGGGTCCTCAGATGGCAGCTGAAAAGCCCTGGGCTGGGTGGGGATGGCTGATGCTACTTCTACTGCAGATTACTCCTATTGTTCAAGCAGTAGCAATCTAAACCTTGGAAAAAATAGTCCCAAGTTTCAACTCTGGTGTTAGTCCAGTCAGATGGGAAAATCGTCTCAAAACGAGTGCATGTTTTGGGGAACAGGGGAGTCTTACCACGTAGATTTAGACCTGAATGTACCGCATAGCAAAAATCATGGTGAGGGTTAATTCCCATAGCAGAAATAGAGAATACTTTTTTGGGCAGAGTCAAAAAACCTGATTCTGTGCTGATTTTACAACATGATAACTCTGAGTTCTGGAAACCTCTTTCTCATAGATGTGCCAGGCAGAGAAAAATCGGACCCATCGGAGTTATAGTAATTTCAAAACTTAATACAATTAAAACCACAAAGCACACGGAGAGACACGTTTTACTCAAGATATCACTACACAATTTATTTATTTACATCTCATTATATTTTCACCAGACCACATATGTTTAATGGAACTGCATGACCATAAACCCACATAGGATCTGGATGGGACACAGGGATTTTAATCATATTACTGTGATTGACGTCCTACCGTTGCATAAATGTTAAGACAGGAGACAGCAGAAAGCTTTTGCTGTAAGGATGTGAGTCTGTTGCTGTGTGTAATGATGTCTATAGCTCTGTTGAGCAAGGAGACAGATATATTTTAATCAAATACCCACAGCATGTGAAGTAGTGTCAAGGGACGTGGAGGCAGGATTTGCTCAGGAAAAGGTAAAGGAAAGAATTCTTTACACCGGAGACTTATGGAGAGCTGCAAGGACCACACTGCGGGGTGGCATTTAGCCTAATGTCTCTGCAGAGAGAGAAAGACCCAATACGTGTCGGTCTTCTGGTGATGAGCTGCTGTACCTGGCTTAAGGGAAAGCAGAAATAATGAACATGAATGTCACCTCTGTGAAATGACTGCTGTTTCAGGGGGGACTGTCTCCTGAAGTTTGTGACAAAAGTGGGAAATGTAATGGAAAAGGACTGGTAAATGTTCAGAGGGAGGCAAATGAAAGATATTTTATGAGATGGAAAATGAAACTGGCAAAGAACATCAGAGCATCTGGTGGCTGTACGGGGTTTTACTTTAGCTTCCTGATAGTCTTAATTTTTTTTTTTTTTTTTTTTTAACTGGAGTGTGATCCTACATCTATTACAGCGATCAAGTTAGCTTTGGTTTTAAAGGGTAGCTGGATAAAACCTATGTGACACAGTGGAACTGTGTTTATTTTTCATTGTGGTTTCGTTTTCTTTTTTCACTGAAGAATTTCAAGCCAGGACATGTTTCAGTGGCCTAATCTGAAATGCGCACAGGAACGGTCTCTCTGTTTGCTTTGCAGGGAGGAGCTGGCTCACTTCAGGAGTAGTTCAAGAATGAACATAACTGGTTTGCTGTCAGTTTTTAGTACTGGCTGTAGCTTACGGGCAATAATGGTACCAGCAGTGGTGAAGCAGTATTGTATAGCAAACAAATGTCTTGGCTTTAGTTTTGTACAACATAGTATGATTCCAAGCCAAACTAATCATCTGCCTACTTGGTGAAGTGTGGTGATTGTCGAGTAGATGTCAGTGACCCTTAAACAACAGGATAACAACTCTTGGATTTCCAAGGTACTTCTACCCACACTGAATGAGGAAGCTGCTTTTTTCCCCCTTCATTATTCTGTGACATTGCTCTGCTTAGCTGAAAATTCTAAATAAATTCCCACTTCTGGTACAGCTAGCTAAATAAGAGCAGACTGTTGCTAAATCTCTGTCAGAATTACAGCAGGCACCTGGTCATGGCCGCTAAAACCAATGTTGCTAACACGTTTCCACAATAACTTCATGCTCAGAACTTTCCAACCAATTATCTTTTGGGAAGAAATTTTCCACGTTTGGCCTCTGCTTGAGAGGGATTTTTTTTGGAGAAGAACGATGGCAGCTGTTCTTGAACACGGCATGAATTATAAAATTATGCCTCTGAAGTAAAAAGAACTTCACAGGCTGCGCCGAGCTGAAATGTAAAGCTTGCTCTAGACCCTTCTGAAAAGCGAAGGTTTTGCCTGGCATTATACCTGACATTGATTTACCTAGATTAATAAAGATAAGGCGATAAACATATTTTGAAAGAGCTGAGAATGATTTATCTATAGGTGAGTGCGTGAGCCTACAGCAAGAAAAGCCTGCAGCTTGCATGAGCTGTAAACGGAAAGCTGCCAGGTAGGTCAGAGGAGCTCCCTCCTGCCCTCTGCAAAGTGCACTTCATTGTTTGAGGAGAACAGGGAGCAACTGCACCTTCCACAGGGGGAAAGCCAACACCGCTACTCCAGGCTCCTTCCCTTCCCCACCAGATTATTATTTTTTTTTTTCCAAAAGCAGACAATTACATGTAAAATAGGAGTGTCAAGTTGAGCATGCTAGCACTGGGACGTTTGAAAAGCTAATATTACTACTCCTGTCTGTGTGGCCAATGTGTACAGTATATGTATATGTACAGTGTACATATACACCCAGGCAGCCACGCGGACACAGAGGGGAGATACAGAGGGACTTTCAAACTAGTATTAGAAATTGATATCCTTGATAAAGTGCTCCAAGCAATTAATACATCCCAGAATATACCACTTGAGACGTATTACCTACTATCAAAATACAGCCACATTGAACATTATAAAATTAATTAACCAGTTGGAGCGCTTGATCAGGCTATACATTTTATATGTGAAGACATACAGTTTATGTATGACTGAGTATATTGGTTTAGTTAGAACATCCGCAAGCTTGAAATGTCCTGATCTTTCCATGCTTAGTACACAGACTGTCTTAATGCTAAGTTTGTATGTATTGTATACGGAACATTATCGAACTGGCTAACACTGTGCCCCTCTTTGTAAGCCTTCTGCGTCTCTCCTGGGCAAAGGCTTTTTTGACACATCCTATTTTCTAGCGCTTTGGGGGCTGTTAGAAGGCAAACCAGGAACCTTTGGAAACAAAAAAGGAACTAAACAAAAACCCCCTTACCACAGCCACCACCATATTTCCCTCTCTCCTATAGGGACTCCCTGGTTTTCCCTGAAATCACGAGGAAATTGCGTGCTGTTGTGTTTTAAGAAAAATTTAAAAAAAAAACCCAACAAAACAACAAACCCCACAGGCATTATTTTTAGCTTTCTATCATTTCATTAATCATCTTCTTCAGAGTAAAAACTAAAACGTTGCTCTTCGTGTAAAAATGAACTTTTAGCTGTCATCTAAAGCAGCGCGGCGGCGCGGGGGGGTGGGGGGGGCGGTACGGGGTGAGAAGTGGGAGCGCGTTAATTCTTTCCTGTAAAATAAGATTACTTTTTTTTTTTTTTTCCCCCCCCAGTCCTTTCGAAAACTACGCAATCTCCTCTTAATTGTTTTTTTTTTTTTTTGGTTTTGGTTTGGGGTTTGGTTTTTTTGGTTGTTGGTTGGTTTTTGTTGTTTTTTGTTTTTTTTTTTTTTGTTGGGCGTGAGAGGGACTTTCTTCTCAGCAGCAAAACGGCGCCGAGAGAAAGAAACCCCCGGAGTCTTAATTGGGGGAGGCGGAGAAGGGAAAGAGGGGTCTGTCCGGGTGCCGATGGCTGCTCCTCCGGGCCGGGGGGGCGAGCGGGGAGCGGCGATGCCGGCGGGGAAGCCTTGCATCACCACCACGGGCTCCTCTTCCCTCCTCCCTCTCTTTCGGGGAGGCTATTAATAGCATGACATCAGCCCGGGACTCGCCGCCAGAATTAATACCACTGCTGCGCGCTCGGCTATATAAGGGGGGTGATGCAACCGAGGCGAGCGGCAGAGGAGCGGCGAGCGGCGAGCGCTGCTCTCCCGGAGGAGAGGGGACGGCAACGCTGCGGGGTGGCTGCGGAGCCCCTTCCCTCCGGCCGGGAGCACGGCAGCAGCGGGAGGAAGGTAGGTGGAAGCGGGAAGGGAGACGCCGAGACTCTCCGCGCCGGCGGCTTCAGCTCCGTGGGAGCTTGTCCCGCCGCGGAGAGATGCCCGCCGTGGTGGCGGGGGGGGGGGGTCCGCGGCCGGCGGGGCGGAAAAGTTTCCGGCGGTGCCGCCGTGAGCCCGCGGGGAAGCCCCCGGAGCCCCGCCGGCGGCTCCCTGCCGCCGCTCACATCTGGGGGAAACCCCCCGCCCGGGCTGCCGCCAGATGTGAGCGCCGGCAGCGAGCCCGCCGAGCCCCGGCGCTCCCCGGGCCGGCAGCGCCGCTCGGCACCGCGCGGTGGCGGCCTCGGCCCCGGGACGGCGCCGGCCCCGGGAGCGGCGGGGCTGCCGGAGCGCGGGCGGGCGGCGGAGGCAGCGGGCGGCGGCACCGCCGGCCCCGGGGGGTCCGCAGGGGCTGGGCGGCCGCGGCGGGGACCGGCCGGGCCGCGGGTACCCCCGGCGCCGTGCCTGTCTGCGTATATACCTGCAGCGTGTACGTGAAAGCAGCGGGAACCCTCGGCGCGAGCCGGGGGACCTTCACTTTTCTTTCGGTCCCCGTGCCTCGACGTGAAGAAGATCAGTTGCTAAGCCGTTGCCTAATCAAGTCAGGCGTGACACAACGGCAAACTTGTTTCGGAGAACGAGTTTCCTGTTGGAAATCAATTTTCCCCCTAGTAAGAGCACTTGAGAAGCTGGAAGGCAGCAGAAAATGCTTCGGGAATGATGTGGGATGTCAGAGAGCTTAAGGTCAACCAGCGTGCACAGAGGTTGTGAACTGTAATTGCTCTTAATGCTGTTTAAGATTAACCTCAATGGTTATCGGGGTTTATTGCATCAGCACCAGAGGAAAAGGAATTCATATGAAGAAATAAAACCAAGAGGCACCGTCAGCCATCTGCAGCTCAGCAAAAAAAGACAAGACTGAGCGTAGTCCTTTTTAATATTAATAAAAAGTAATACCCTTAAATAATAGAAACGGACAGCTAGGAAGTACGTCCTGAAATTAAAATACTGTCAGGCGAGATGTAAAAGTTGGAAAAAAAAGTTGGAAAAAAGATGGAAGGAATCATCTGCAAAAAGAACAAACAAAAAGTAGGGGGAGAACAAAACAGTAAAGTTGGTTGAGTCTACCTGAATTGGGAGGTCAATACCGTTAATAGAAAAGCTGTTTTCTTCGGAGAATTCCAAAATTGTAAGTAATGAAGCGTTAACTCGCACTGGGAACAAGCTGTGCCTTTCCAGTGCAGGTCTGTGGAATGTTCAGCACCTTCCATGTCAGTAACTTCAGAAGGACTCAAACCAGCCTGGAGCCGAGGTCCATGTGCATGGTCTAACAAAGTAAACAGAGATCGTATCGGAAAGGCCCAGATGTAATCACACTTTAAGGCCTGATATTCTTATTCCTACTGTTTCCCCAGCCTTCACAAACCCAGGAAAATGAGATAGTGCTCTTGACGGCTTATAGACAGAGGGACGATTTGGACAAAAATTGGGGAGAAAGGAAGGGCAACCTGTTGCATTTTTTTCAATAGCAAAATCTAAGTTTCATTCCTGTAAAACATTTCTAAAAGCAGATTTGTTCCTCAGAAATTGGAAAACATCTACCCTGTTGTTATGAAAAGGGAATCTGTCCAGCTTACTGAGTACATTTAACATAAGGCTGATTATTTTTGTTATTTGTTCACGGTGGCTCCTAACAATCTCGGTGGTAGACTGGAAGCCTACCCTCCCAGGCACTGGCCAGAAGCCCTGACCCAAGAAAGAGCTCCAGGAAAGCAAACCAGTGGCAGACAGCTCTGCAAAATGGGACTCGGCTCACGGCAGAAATCCTTACACAAGCCTCAGCCCCCTGGTAGGCCCCCCCTTCCCTAAAGTCTGAATAAATAGAGATGCCTTTCAGGATGTCTGGAAGGTCAGTGAGCTGTTCAGGCAGGAGAGCAGCAAGTTTCTGTAGCCAAGGACACTTCCCCCTCTGTGCTTCCCCTCCCTGTGGGCACCCTCCCATTCCTTTTTTTTTTTTTTTTTTCACACTAACGACAGACGATGAGAATACCTGAAGACTTTATAGTAGGGTTTTGTTGGTGCTCGTGGTACACTTAGCACTAACTAGTAGAAATCCACAATTAACACAATTTCTCAGATGCGTTACTAAAACATGAACATTCTTGGTTTCCTCTGGTGCTGCTGCTGACCTTAATTAAAAGTTCACCTACACTGAAAAATAATTGAATAAACCACCAGTGCTGGAAAATGATTAGCCCAATTAATTATTTTGTAGGCTGGAGAAATGGTTTTACTGTTAATTTAAGACTCCTGGTTTGATTGAATTGTACAGAATTAACTTCGAATGAAGCCATCACTGGGAGCCAAGGAGACTGACACTCAGTGAAAGTAGCTAAAATTTCTGCTAGCAATGAGGGGTTCGGTGTCATCTGGAATTAGCCTGTTTAAACGTGTTGAACGGTTGAATGTTGATAAATGATAAATAATGCTGGGAGGACTTTAGCTGGAAATTATAGGGCTCTTTCTGACTTGTTGGAAAAAAGTAACCACTAGCTTTCTGAGATTATAGGATTAAACCGTATCAGTACTTTAAATGTGACTCATGAGCAGGGGCTTTCTGAAGAGAATTACATAAATTTCCCAAGGTCTTTCTGAATAACAAATTGTTCCCAATAATTTCCTCATCTTTAATAACTACGAGTGAAATCCTAGCCCCATTGAGGTCAACAGAAAAAGTCCTTTTGATTTCACTGGGTTCAGGATTTCACCCCCAGACTCCTGGAAATCTTCAGTTCTTCTGTGGTGACTGGGTGAGGAAGAAGTGAGGAAGTCTCTGCAGCTGGAGATGTTTTTTTCTACCAACTGGCAATTCACTGTCCTCACATTTTTATATTTACCTCACTTAACGATGAACCAGGTTCTACTCTTATTTGCACCAGTGTGGATTTACAGTGTATTTTTAGATATCTCTGAGCAAAATCTATCTTCTTGTCAAGGCACGTGACCCAAAACATTTCTTGCTGGGTTACAGAAGTAGCGTATGGGGAACTATGCAATTCTGGGTTGACCATGTGGAAATTTAACTTACCCACACTGCTACCCTGAGGCAACTATTTGCTTACCTGCACTAAGTTAATTGCAATTGACTTTGCAATAATTATTACAGTTCTAATCAAGAGTAGATAACACATATTGTAATTACCCATACAGCTATTAACACCCCCCCCCCCCCCCCCAACCCCACACACCAAAGCAAGCTGGAAAACCAACATGGTAACTCCAATTTAACACATCACTTTATGAATAAGGGAAGTAATACAATCTGTTTTCCTATGGATTTGCACCTTTTGTCCCTTGGGCCACCCACAAAAAAAAAAAAAAGCTCAGCTTTCTTCCAGACCTCTCATCTCAGCTCTTCTGGGTGAGGGATGGTTTGTGTCGTGCAGAGCTGTGTGCATCAGCTAGCTAGGTTGCCCACGATGTTAGGACGGCTGACTGCTGAGTTTTGCCTCTTTCTCCCTCAGTGGGGTCACCAGATTTCACAGAGCACATAGGGGGCCCCTCTCCCTCCAAAACTGGCTAAAAAAGTAATAAGAATGACTAAAAAGAGGAAAGTACAGAGCACTGTCGGGTAGGTTCATTTTGTTAGGAAAACTACTAGAAATGAGGCTCCTCTGTGGGTGTCCATTTGCATAATTCCCCTGAAGTCTCTTCAGTCACACTGTTTTATATCAGCAGGAGATCTGACCATAAATATTTAAGAATTTCAAACCTCTTGTTGAGGGCACGTGAGGACAGTTTCGGATTTTACAAGAGCAAAGGAATGAAACAAACAGCTTCACGTTTTTCATGACTCAATCCCTCCAACTCAGCCTGTGCTTTGAAGCCCCAGAGTGTGTATAGACTTTTACCTTTGTGCCAGCTCTTACTGTGAACTGTTTTTTGGGAGTTTGTAGCCAGATCTACAACTCTGTGTAAAACTGAGCGTGATAATTTGGTGACAGATTCTGTCCGGGTTAGCAGACTTCAGCTCCTAGAAGAACTCTTTGAGCTTTGCCTAAATGTAGTTGAGATCCAGGTACGCTCTGTCCGCTTGAAGCTGGAATTTTGTGGTGGTATGAAGGAGGATGGAGATACTCTTAAACGCCTTCTGTGCTTTAAATAATAATAATATTTCTTTGCTTTCTGATTTTTTTTCCTTATTCTCTTTCTCTTTCTATTCACTCAGTTCTCATTTGCCACACATTACCAGTTTAAAACTTTGAAGTATACATACACAATTTTTTTTTCCATATTTTCAGAAAGACCTAGATATTGTGTGATGTGCTAATACTATTATTATTTTTAAATACCAACTTGAACTTAAGCTGAAGTAGAAGTTTTTACCAGTGACCAAACTCTTAACTGCTTGACTCTAGTGAGAGATTTGGGTAGGTGGGGAATGGGGACTGAAGCAATGCAAGAAATACTGTATTATGTCACATTAAGAAATGTACCTCTAGGAGATATTATTTGCCTTTCTAAAGTTGTTGAAAGACTATTATTATTATCTCTTTTTACCTTTCAGCAAAATGATGGTCCAACACTCAGGCCAGGTATCTGCATTAGAAGTCAGCGCCTCCGCAATTGTTCCCACTTTGTCCCCTGCAGGGTCACTGGGGTTTGATGATTTCACAAATTTAACCCCACTGGTGAAAGAGGAACTGAGGTTCGCCATTCAGAATAAGCGTCAGTCCCACAGGATGTCTTCTACATTGGACACGGTGACTCTTTCTGAAAGGCCAGTTGAAACATCAATCATGAAAACAGAGGTATGACTTTTTAAACAGCATTTCCGCATGAATGATTAATTCTCTAATAAAATTTCACCACAAGACCAGTAATTATATCAGACAACCCTCTCCACCATACTTGATCCTTTTAAGCCTGCTCTTGGCTTTCTGTTAAGTGCTTCTGGGAAACCCTCTGGTATTTCTCATTTCCATTGAGGCCTATAGTTGGATATTTTATTTTTGATTATGAACTAAGGACAATGTTTTACAGAGATCAGAGCAAGCGCTAATCTAGTTTCCCTGCTTACTTGTGGCTGAACTTGGAATAAGTTACTGCAGCTTTACTTCAGAGAGGAGAGTGCGGTAGGACCCACATGGGCTATGCTGAGGTAGACACGGCTGAGCTATGTGCACACTAGGCTTTTACTTTAAGGTAATAGCCTCTGTGAAAAACATTTCTCTTAGGAAGTGGAGAAGTAGCTTAAGTTAGGGAAATAGCTACACCTTGATCTGAGCCTCCATGGGAAACAAAACAAAGCTTGAAGGAGTGTGTTGATATCCCCTTTTCAGTGCCGCCTTTAGTTCGCTGCATTCTCAGTGCCTCGTTCATGCCATATCCTCCGCTCTGCTCCCCCTGCCCCTTGCTCCTTTTCCTCCTTGGGAAATGGAGGAGAGATGGAGGTGTGGGAGTCAGCCTGGGGAGACGCTTGGCAAGTTTTTTGAGTACCATTGACTTTAAAATGAGCCATCACATGGATTACATCCATCCAAACTCCAGTCAGGTTTTGATTGACAATTACAATGGAGTTACTACCATTTTACTGTATGGCAGGCAAGGTCAGATTCGCATCCTTATGATGTGAGCACTGACAACGCTATCCATGTTGCTTTTAAAAATGCAGAAGTTATCAAAATACATGTTGAGTATTTATGACATCTTACGGATTGTGTCTATCTGTTTTTATGGGATAGTTTTCTCCTGAAGAGGATGAAAGAAAAAAGCGAAGAAGGGAAAGGAACAAAATCGCTGCTGCAAAGTGTCGAAACAAAAAGAAGGAAAAAACAGAATGTTTGCAGAAAGTAAGTGACTGGCTTGAATTGTTCTTAGTCTGTCATCCTGCCAGGATCTAAACAGAGAGCACAAGGGCACTGTCATGTTAGGAAATACAGAAAGATGTCACCCAAAACCCTGTAAAACATGAGTTATAAAAAAATGAACATGCTATAGATATGAAATCAAACCTGGTTAAAACTGAAAAAAAGTCAAAGCATGGTAAGAGTGAAAAGAGATGACAGTTTCTTTGACCAGTCTTGTCTATGGGGATAATACGGATTTGAATGTGTACACTGAACACAAAAAAAGTAAAATCTCATTTCATATAAGAGACATTGGGGAGAGCAAGAGCCTACAAACACTGACAAGTAATCTCTGACTTCTTTATGAGATGAGTGGCATAGTAGCTTAGCCCTGAAGCCTCTGTCCTAAGACCCCAGTAGTGTCTTCACCTGCTCTGCCGTGATAGAAAACTATACTACAGCAGCAGCAGGCCTGTCTTCGTTCCTGTATCCAGTGGTGAGGGGAAAAAAGCCATGTCCTTACTTTGTTAGCTTAATGTGGGTTTACAGATATGTGACATGATGTTCCAGGGAGTTAATAAGAAGTGTAGATAATTTTGGGTCAATTTTTGACCTCAAAAGTTCAGAGTAATTTTGCAGAAGATAGCAATAATGCTTTGGATACCTGTCATTGTAAGTGAATACAAGTCTGAATTTGGCTTTTCAACTTCCGTTACACTTCTCTACAGGCCAAAGAAGGTAACTGTCAATCTGGCTTTTAGACAATTATCAACTGGGGGATGTATAGTTTCATCATTACAGGACACTTAAGAACATGCAATTTCTTTCTCCTCTAGCCATATGCTTTCCCACCAATAAAAGACTGCGACTATTAGATAAACATTGCAATTAACTATTTGAACTGCTCAGTCTAATAGTTGTGTCTGTTCTTCGTGACTAGGAATCAGAAAAGCTGGAAACTATCAATGCAGAATTAAAAGCCCAGATCGAAGAGCTAAAGAATGAGAAGCAACATTTGATATACATGCTAAATCTTCACAGGCCCACTTGTATAGTTCGGGCACAAAATGGAAGGACACCTGAAGATGAAAGGAATCTTTTTATTCAACAGATCAAAGAAGGCACATTACAAGGTTAAGCGGTATGGGAAACATGGAAATATTGATAGTGTTTTTAACAACTACCAGAATCCACGGAGGATCTGACATAATGTGTAGGATTCTATTAGTCAAGAGCCTTTAGGAAGGGCAGATTGCTTTCGTAAGCGGAAAGAATCATTTTGGCTTGACAGCAATTCTTTCCCTTGGAAGATCTGGTCTCAATCAAATTGAAGAGTCTTCTGCCTCAAATATAGGTTTTGCACCTGTCATACTTGCTGTTCCTAGGAGCTACAGACAACAGCTTCAGAAGTTTTAGCTCTCTGCTAGTACACAGTATCTGCACTCATGACGTTTGTGCTAGAACACTATGAGTTCCAATGATGCACGTGGTACAGACAGCTGCGCTGGATGGACGCTACTTTTCCTTGTTGCTGGTAGGGAAAGCAGACTGAGAGTATTTTTAAAGTTTTGAAGTTTCCAGGAGGATGGTTTCTGGCAGAATGTACTGATACGTAATGTTGCATTCTAACCTAACACACACACACAGACACAAACACACAAAAAGCCTTTAGTTCCAACTAAGCTTTGTCATTTTTTTTTCACAACACTTGTGTGGGTTTTTTCAATGACTCATCTCAGAGACTGAATTTGAAAAGTCTAGTAGCTGTGACAAAGAAATGTTTCTTGCAAAATGTCCGTGTAGCTAAGTTTGTATTTTATGAGCTGGAACCCCACCTACTATCCTTTGGGGACTACAATTTTTCCTTGAATTGCTGAAGAGCAACTTGTACCACCACTCAGTGACTTGAACCCACTGGAAAGAGGAAACTAACTGTGGAGGGACATTGATACAGGTTTTGCCTGAGTGAAGAACTGCAGGACCGAATCCCAGGCTCATGAATCATGAAAAGTTTAAAAAAAAAAAAAATCATCTAGGATCTAATCCTACAAGCCTTATTTCATGCTATTAACCTTCACGGAAGAGATTCCGTGGACTTCAGTGGGCCTGCTTATGCAGATGGGTCTTATAAGCATAAGAGCTTGACAAAGCTTTTTCCATCCTGGTTGGGATCACTTCCTTTTGTCAGGTCATTCAGAGGGAAAAATTATGATCGCAGCTACTTTTATTTTACGTTTGGGTGGCAACTACAGTCAATCAGAAGTGTTACTTAGAATCTAAAGGAGGCAAGAGTTTTGATGTAGTGAATAGCTGGTTTTATTTTTTTATTAAATACTAACCATAGATGTGTTTGAACTGGTAGAAGAGCTGCTGGACAAAACAGTTGGAGCTATGAGTGTTTAAATTCTGATGTTTCTATGAAATTCTCAGATTGTTTAATCCTATAAAATATATCCTTACAATTTTTTGTAAAAGAAAATATTATCCTTATTTATCACTAATATCATAACGAGTAAAGTTAATAAATACTGCGAGCAAGATAAAACTGAAAACACAAGTGTTGCGCTGTCTTTTTACTTCTATCTCTTGGTGTTTAATATTATATATTCCTAAACTTCACCAGTTGTATTGGAGACACTACTATTGAAAACACTTATCCTTCATCTTTTCCACAGATGAGGCACTGAGTATCTTGAATGATTGGGTGCAGAGATTATACCTTCCAAAGTTCTGTACCTCCATCAGTGGTGTCTAGCTGCTCAATGTCACAGTTTAAGTGAAGCAGACAATAAGAATGGAGCTTACAGTACATAATATTTTACACCAGTTATGCAGTGTTGAAATTGTGGGTTTGTTCTAAAGGCTAAAATTAAAGATACCTCAGCCATAAGCTTCTTACCCTACAAGGCCCAGATGAGTCTATCAGATATCATACCTGATCCTTATATGATCGTTATATTCTGCAACAGAACTTCTTAGTACATTTTCCTAAGATCTGGATATATTGTAATGTCCTATATCGCATTTTAAAGAAAGATATGTACTTCATGTATCTGAAAAAGTGAATGTATTACAAAGGCGACATACAAGGTCTGATTCTGTCCTGAGAATCCATTGTCTTTCTGTATGTTGGAAGGAGCTTCCATTGACTTCAGAGTTTTATTCATGTCTGGTAGGCAGAGTTTGGACTCTCTGCTGCGACTTCCCTGGCTTAGAGGGCAAGTTCCACAGGGAATTGGGCCAGCTGTTTATCAGAGAATGGATATACATGAAGTGTGTTACAATAAACTTGTCAAACTATGTTCGTTGGTATTTGACTTCTGTAATGTGGCAATACAAAAGCAAGGTATCATCCTGCTATCATACAACTTGGCTTTGCCTTTTGTGCATCAAATACCAGCAGACGAAACTGCCTCGTATACTGTTATAAAGTGTTACCACAGAGACTAGAATATAGTGACAGAATTCATGTGTCTCCCTTAGGGAATTTATATGGTTGCTTTTAACGGTATCACTGGTGACGCAGGCGTCATGCTTTTGTTGCTTGATGTTATTTACTTAGCATGCCAAATGTTAATATGGTACCACTACTATTGTCAGAAGATAATCTATTTTTATTTCTTTATATGTGCCATCATAGCTGCTTTCTACTGCTTGTATGTGCGTGTGTGTGCATGCGTGCTCCTGCACGCTGCTCTAGAAATGATGGTACTCAAGTTCATTTGACTGTGCCCAGGAAAAAAATGTTTAAACAACTAGACAGGAGCAGTATGTTGCATGAGTTTTCTGAGAGTATACTTTATTCAGGAGAACCTTTAAAATGCATTAAAAGCAGTTTGTTTTCTATTCTCAAGTTTGTTTTGATACTTTAATAAAAAAGAATTAATATATATTTATTCACGTGTCATTTAGTTCATTCTAAGTTTCAAGGTCCAGGAGCAACTTCATTTTCTTAAAACACCACTGAGACGTTAAAAAAACAAACATGTTTTATAGGTTTGCAACAATAAGCGTCTTATAAAGTGAAATGGGTACTGTTCACTGCTTGTCAAGGTATAAACAGAGTTTTATTATTTCAAGGTTGATCATGAATTCCAGGCTAATTTCTTATTTGTGGTCTAGGGCTTAGATTAAAGGACTGGAAATTAGAACTCCTGAACCTTTCCTAACCTTGCAACCGACCAGCTGATAGTTATTTCAGCTTTCTGACTACTTAATGGGTTTAATGCTTTTGCTGCTGTGAAGCTTTAATATTTATAGATTGTTTTCTATGGTTACATGGAAGATACTAAAGTAGTATAGCATGTTTAGGGCTTTGGTTTGTTTCTCTGTGTGTCTGTGTGTTGGTGTGTGTGGGTGTGTGTGTATGGAGAAGCATGAGGAAAGATGAACAAAATGTTCTGTCTTGCCTTTCCAAAACTAAGTATCTACACCCAGACAAAAGTCCCTGTGTTTTGACAGCCGGTGATGTGGACTAAAACTTTTGGCTTCAATCCTTTGCAAGCAGTCATAACTTGTAATACAGAGGTCAGCTAGAAAGCCAGGAGCTCCAGGGACCAGGAAATCCATTGCACTATTGCAAAATCTTCCTTCCAACTGGTATTTTTAACTAGATCTAGGCTACTATGAGCCTAGCAATGCTGAATGCTTACTTTCCTTATTGGTATACCCATTTACAGATGTGCAGTCCCAGTACGTATACTCACCCTTTCATGCATTGTCCTGTAGCTGCTATCAAATTTTACTTTTGAATACCTGATTCACTTCTAATTTGGTAAATTTATAAATCATCTGCCTGGCCTGTTTTAGAAAACCTTGTCAACAAGATTAGGGCTATGAATTCCTGACCTGGTATTTTATATTTCCTTTAAATGGTATGACTTGAAACCATGAAACTACCATTGGTCTCTATAACATATTCCTAATAGCATAATTGCTACTCCTTGAACAAAATAATACATCATATCTTCTCCTTAGGTCTTGTTTTAGGTGCTAAATTTGTGTTTGTACAGGCTCATGCAGACTTTAAAGCATGCTGGGCTTTACACTGTACACTAATAAGGAGCATCTTCTACTTTTTTCTAGCTCTTCCCTTGATGCAAATGAACAAACAGCAATAGTGAAAGTAGGTAGAGCCAATGATTTACAATAGGCTGGAATCGTTTAATGAAACTGAACGGAAACAAATTTAAACTTACAATAACTTTTCTACTTGGGCCTATCAGAATTTGAAGTTATTGACTAAGGGGATGGTTTTAAAAATCACTGATTCTTAGTTTTGCAAAAGAAACTGGATGATTAATGGGTAATAAAAATAAAACAGTACAATTGTTTGTTAGTAGCAAAAGAGTTTTGAAAACAAAATCTACTTCAACTTAAAAAAGCCTCCTAAATCCAGAATGACAACTGTATCTCACATCCATTTTTCTTGTTTGGTGGTTTTTTTTTTCCACTTCAGCAAAATACTGGACCAGGTACAAGCCTCATTCATGCTGGCCGTTGCCATGTTTCTATGTTTGCCCAGTGCCCCCAGCTGGAGACCCTGAGAATCACATGATTAAAATGTGCACTAATATTAATTTACGTAAGCACTTAGTAACATTCTTCATTAGTTTGTAATGACACCAATATAATATTTTCATTTCTATAATATCTTAACTACACTTTAAAAAGGAATTAAAGAGTGACAATATTTTTAAAAAATCCTGTTACTCAAAGATCATTTCCTTAGTGGACAGTCTGAGTCAGAACTGCTGACTTCAGTGATAAAAATAGTTATTTACTAATTTTCAGTGCTATTAGTTCTTCAAAGCCATCACAGTTAAAAGAGAATACACTGGAATCTATACAGCATCAGTTCTGGCTGCAGGTCTTTACTATTGCTGACAGTGATGCATAAACAACAACAAAAAAAATCTAACAATTTTCAGACCCCAAGCTAAGTGTACTAGAGCTGACACTCAGAGAAGTTATTAGACCTGCAAAATGAATAAATAGAAAATGGAAACAAACTGAGAGTTGAAGCTGGAATCCTTTTTTTTTTTTTTTTTCTGCTTTTGAGAATTTAGCAACGTCATATTTGTAGACTCTGCCAAAATAATTGGCGCACCACCATGCCCAATTAGACAGTGGGTATGCCCACACAGCAAATAGTAGTGTAGTATGGCAATACTTTTCTATAAGCTAGCTTAGTACTGGGAACATCCCAGTGATGACAGCAAGAAACTCAGCACAGGCTAATTGATGCTACGGAGAGGATGAGCTCTCCGTGCAGCCAGAGGACAGGCTGCTACTGGCATCTGAGGTAGCTCATTTAAAGCCAGCTCGGGTATTGTTCAGCTCCTCAGGTTAGCATATGTCACGTAGCTGCCCGTTGAGTAGCTGCTTGCATTCCCAACTAAACGGCTCCACCACTTCAGACCAAAGGTTCACCCAGCCCAGTTTTCTTTCTACAGCAGTGATCAAAAACAGCTGTCCAAGGAAGAATAAGAACAGGGCAAGTATGCTTCCTCTTGGTGCTTTCCCACATTCTGATTATTTTCAGCTCATGAGTCACACAAGATTGACATGATTCCTTCACATAGCAGCCTTCCATAGATCTTTCCTTCAAGTACTTGACCAGTTTCTCATCCACAGTACCAGCATCTGCAGTAACTTTTGGTGGCAAGTTCCATAGGGCTATCACCACTTAGAAGAAGAAAACAGTTCCTTTTCTTTTGACCCTGTTCCCCATAACTCTACTTGACAGCCCTTCATTCTTGAATTGGAAGTGTGAACACCTATCCATCTTCTCCATGCCACACGATTTTATGCTTTGGTGTGTTGTTTCTTTTTCAAGACAGAGTCCTAGCCTATCCAGTCACTTTTTTATTTTTTAGCCATTTTACATCCTTGATCATTCCTGTTACCCAGTCTTTCTGGAAAACTGTGGCTTTTCCAGTAGTTTAAGATAAAGGGACCATAACTACACACAGTTTTCAAGGTGTGGTCAAGCCATGGGTTAATACAGTGGGGTCTTGATGTTCACTGTCCCTTTCCTAATAATTCCAGAAATTTGGTTTGCATTTTAGATGACTGCCAAGCATTAAGTCTGATGCAATGCAATGATCTATCACAATGCTAAAATCTTTCTCCTGAGTAGTAATGGTAAATTCAAACACAACATTTCATATATGATGCCAGGTTCAATTTTCCCTACATGCATTACCTTGTGTTTACTTGCATTGAATTTTATCTGCCATTTTGATTCCTGAACTGTAAATATAGTCTTCCTGCAAATCTTCTTAAACTGCCCTCCTTACTATCCCGAGTAATTTTGTACCATCGTCAGTTTTCTTGCTATGCTACTCACCCTCTTACCAGATCATTTCTCAAAATGTTGAGCTGTGCAGGTCCCAGCACATGTTCCTGTGGAACTCCACTGGGTGGCCTGCCCCGACTAAGAGAGTTCATCATTTACTCCTACTCTCTTTTCTACCTTTTAATCAAGTCTTTATGCATACATCTGCATTTTCTCTATTCATAGCTATTTGGTTTATTCAAAAATCTTTGGTGAGGGAATTTACTGAAATATCTTTAGAAGTCTCCATAAACTACATCTACTGAATCTCTCTGATCCACACATCTTGTTGACCCTTTCAAAGAACTCCAGATGCATCTGTAAGCCTGAATTTCATTTTATGAAAGCCATACTGACTCTCTTCAAGTAGACTGTATTTATCTAGGTACCTACGGATTCATAGTTCCTTTATCTTAATTCCCATTTAAGTCTGTAATCTGACAGGCAAGTTTAGTTTCCTGGATCCTCCTGGAACCTTTCGTAAAGGTTGGCGACCCATTTGCCAAAAGTGACAGTGAGAGAGTTGCACATTTTTAGTATTTCAGTAATTTTCTCTTTCTGTTTTCTTTGAGCTTTTGGTGAAAACTCAATTGGTTAGTGCTGATTTTTCTCTAAAACTCCACCCATAGTCACTTCAGTTTCAGACAGATCCTCTGCTGGTTTCATTCCCTTTGCCCCATCCTGAAGAGGGTTCTGGTTGGGTAATAACCTCTATTCCTTCAGCTTCTCAGCTTTCCAAGTGTTCCCTTTGTACCCTGATCATCAGTTGGTACTAGACTCTCTAACAGGCTAATTATTACTAATATAGCCGAAGGATGATTTAGCATTTAATTCAATTCCTGTAGCTACTCTATTCTCTCAGCTTGGCTGTGACAGGCTTCTTCTGCCCTTAGTGCCATCTCCTGAATGTGCCCTACAACAGGGTCTTCATCATCTTCAATCACATTTGGAACTTTTAAAGTCTGTCGGCCACTCCAAGTGTTTATGTGGCATTAAGGAGTCGTAACACAGGTACTCATATAATTGCCAGATTTTAATCCCTGCCATGCTGTGTGACTTAAACACACAAACCACCCAATGCCTCAATTTCTCCATCTGGAAGACAGGAATAACAACCTTCCTTTCTACGTATTTTGACATCAAAGGAAAAGTGTCATGATTCTTTTCTCAATTATAAAGTAGTACAGTATTAAAAATTATCTAACAGTAGCCTTCTTTTGAGAGTTTATCGCAAATAAAAAGCTATAGCAGTGCCATTCTTTCATCCCAAGAAAAATAAAATATCTTACTTTTGAAGACTGTGTCTTTGTGGATCTTCACAAGACTTGTTCAAAACTGTGCTGAGTCACCAGAAAGCTACTGAACAAAGGTATTTTATTGCCATGTGATTACCGCTTACATTCAAGTAAATTAATCCAAAACACCTGTAATAAATGGCACTCCACTCAAACCCAGGAATACATTCAGCTGATTTTGTTAAAAAAAAAAAAAAAAAAAAAAAAAAAGTTTTGTTGTGGGGTTTTGGGGCTTTTTGTGTTGGTAGGTTGTTCCCTGTTCCCTGACCCGTCCCCCCTGCTTTTTGCCTTTGACAGCAATAGTGACACCATGGGTGTAAACAATCTATGAGTCAAATATACATTAGAAGAGGAAAAAACTCCTCTGAAGAAAACAAATACAATTTCAGTTACCTGAGTTACAGTAGAGTTACAGGCTATTTTGGAATGTAAGCAGAAAAGATAGCATTTGGCAAATTTACCTGATTCCAAAGGATTTATTTTATATACAGAATTACCCACATGTAGAACTAGACTAGCTCAGAGTTTTTCTGGACACCCAGAAGACACATTTTTCTGTGACGGAAGAGTATGTGTGCCTTGGATGCCTTTATGCAAACAGCTCCTGCAGTCAAAATTCTCAATCCATTGACAATTTGTTGATTAATAGTTGAGAGCAGAACAAGAGAGATTAGTTGGGAAAAACTGAGTATACAATAGTCCCTCTACTGAATGGAGTGGAGCTACAACAGGGATCCTTTCTTGCCTGGCTTGGATAAGCATAGCCCTCAGATGCTGGCGTGGTGAGAACTTCTCCTCTTGTTTTAATCTACTATTACCATCAAAACTGAATCACGCAGGGCTTGTAAATCCCACATTTGTAGCTAATCCCTGTGGTTTTATCATGCATTCTCAAAGCCCCAGATCTGAAATACATGTGATGGGGTGAGAAACTCATTCCTCATGACTGTAGGGAAAGCTTTAGAAATTACTTGTGTACACTAAGAAGTTCAGAAACCAAGAGAAAATAAATAAAATTTAATGCATTAGACTGTTAACATTTCATGTTTAGAAACAAATGTTCTGGTTTGTTTGTTTGTGCATGGGGGGTCTTTTTTAAACAGGATTTTTGAGCATCAAGGTTTGGCCATATCACATTCCCCTGCTGACAGCAAAACCATCCATAGACAGAGGAAAGGGGGACTAGACAAACCAGTTATCAGTGCTAATTCTGAAAGGTTACCAGTATTACGTTCAAATAAGAACAATAAAAAAAATCCTTAGAACTAATCTTTCCTTTCTCTTGCTATTAAAAAACCCCCTGCCTTTCAAGTAATACCATGCCCCTCTGCATCTAGCAAAAACCAGCAAGTAGCACTGTTTTACATTTATCTGTTGTTGCTTATATTTGAATTTCTTCAAAATGTTTTTGACACTCCTACCCCTCTGTGCACTGATCCTTCCCTTCCCATCTTTCTAGAAGTCGTTACTCAAGTGAACAGAATGTTCCAAAGCTGGTTTATAGCACACAGCATAATAGTTCCTTTAAAGAGAAGAGAAACTATTCTACAGGAAGCTAAAGCAAATATTAAATTGCCCAAATATGTATTCAAAAGCAGGAAATGCCATTGTTGAGAGTGCAAGCAGAAGTTCAACTCTGCTATCTTACACATGAATGATGAAATATCTTCTAATTGTGTGACTATTTCCAAGTAAGATAATATCACATTTGTCCTCTTCTGCATGTAGAGTAACTTGCACAGTTCTGTACATAACACAAACAGAATCCTTTAAGAAAATGTCTGCACACAATGCACAACAAACAGTCTTAGGATTCTTACTCCCATGCACATAAGTTCACAGATAGTCTCATTGCGGAGCTATTTACTGAAGAAAACCGCAGTTACAATCTCAGATGAGCAGGTATCCACACGCCTAGGGTTCCAAAAGATTTGCAAGGGACTGCAATAAACCTAGAAGTCTGTGCAGCACAGAGGCATCTGTTTTAGAGTGGTTTCGAGGATTCCCGGGAAAAGAATGGCACGCACACACAGACTATCTAGCAGCACAAAAGACTTTATTAACTACACTACAAGCATTTAGCAAAGCAATAGTCTTACCGACCCGAGGACTGTGAGGAAGATGGTCCATCCGTACAATCTTGTGCTGTCTTGCACTGCGAGCTCAGCCCAGCGGTCGGTAGGTGCCAGCTTTACGTGGGCGTCCCCACGGAGGCAATGGTGACCTCGCCGTACACCTGCCCACCCCTCTTCAGGAAATCCCGGTATTTATATGGCAGAGGAAACAGGTTTTGACACACGTGGCCAGCGAGTGCCGAAAACACACCTCGGTTGCAACAAAGGGAGCCTATGGCGCGTGCGCCCACTGGCCAGACGCGCTGCACACGTCATAGTCATCCCGTCTATTGGTTCATGGGCTTTGTTCACACGGCATATTACCATAATCCAGCAGTCACATATTGTCTATGCTCAAGCCAATAACAGGATGCTTGCAAAGCAAGCAAAATCGTGAACTTTACCTTGTATCTTCACAGCTGCACATCCTCCCTAACATTTCTCATCTTTTTAGCTCTATGGCCAGCATTTCAAACAATAAATTATCTGTCTCTTGTGCTAACTGCATTCCTCGGCTATCTACTTCTCACCCAGTGTCCATCCATGCACCAAAATTCCATCTTTTAACCCTTCTGTACACAGCATCACATAATTAACAATTATATTGTAAATAGAGGTCTAAATTACAAAAGGTGTCATGGATGCCTTTGGGAAAATGAATGCTTTGAATGGTAATGATTTCAATCAGTGTGAGAGCTAATGTCCTTTTTTGCAAGACATGTCCAAGTCCTCTTCAGCACAGGCAAGAATTCCATAAAAACGTTTGAGAGGGGATCTTGCTTAGGCCAGAATAGGTCACCGTGGCAGAAGCCACAGATGAGAAAAAGACAACAAGAAACTAAACAAAGAACCATATCTTCTTTCTGAAGAAGCAGTTCCAGCTCCTCAGTTCTCCTGGACACTGCGACCACAGCAGCAAAAGCAGCCAGCACAACATGACTACTTAGAATCATAGAATCATTTAGGTTAGAAAAGACCTTTAAGATCATCCAGTCCAACCATTAACCTAACATTACCAAGTCCACCACTAACCAATTAAGGGTAGAGAAGAAAACCAAACCAAAACCACCCAGCAGGAAATTAATGGAAACCAACGCATACCACTCTGCAGGTTGGAGTCATCTGAAGTCACCTCCCAGGGCTGCCCATTGATGGTAATGTTCTCCCACACCGCCATTTCGAAGTTCTGCAAGACACGGGAGAGCTTGAGAATCACAGAGTCATTTAGGTTGGAAAAGACCTTTAAGATCATCCAGTCCAACCATTAACCTAACACTACCAAGTCCACCACTAAACCAATTAAGGGTAGAGTAGCAATTTCATGTTTCCTGGCTTGGTGGCTGGATTATTTTTAATGAAAGTAAAACTAGGAATCATTAGGGTTGGAAAGGATCTCTAAGATCATCAGTCCAATCATCAACCCAACACCACCATGTCCACTAAACCATGTCCCAGAGTGCCACGTCTGCCCATATCTTGAACACTTCCAGGGACGGTGACTCCACCACCTCTCTGGGCAGCCTGTTCCAATGCTTGACTACCCTTTCTGTGAAGAAATTTTTCCTAATATCCAATCTAAATCTCCCCTGGCGCAGCTTGAGCGCATTTCCTCTCCTCCTATTGCTAGCTACTTGGGAGAAGAGACCAACACCCACCTCACGGCAACCTCCTTTCAGGTAGTTGTAGAGAGCGATAAGGTCTCCCCTCAGCCTCCTCTTCTCCAGACTAAACAACCCCAGTTCCCTCAGCCGCTCCTTATAAGGCCTGAGCTCCAGAGCCTTCACCAGCTTCGTTGCCCTTCTCTGAACACGCTCCAGCACCTCAATGTCCTTCTTGTATTGAGGGGCCCAAAACTGGACACGGTATTCCAGGTGCTGCCTCACCAGTGCTGAGTACAGGGGGATGATCGCCTCCCTGCTCCTGCTGGCCACGATATTCCTAACACAAGCCAGGACGCTGTTGGCCTTCTTGGCCACCTGGGCACACTGCTGGCTCATGTTCAGCCAGCTGTCAACCAGCACCCCCAGGTCCTTCTCGGCCAGGCAGCTTTCCAGCCACTCTTCCCCAAGCCTGTAGTGTTGCATGGGGTTGTTGTGACCGAAGTGCAGGACCCGGCACTTGGCCTTGTTGAACCTCATACAGTTGGCCTCAGCCCATCGATCCAGCCTGTCCAGGTCCCTCTGCAGGGCCATCCTACCCTCCAGCAGATCGACACTCCCACCCAGCTTGGTGTCATCTGCAAACTTGCTGAGGGCGCACTCAATCCCCTCATCCAGATCGTTGATAAAGATATTAAACAAGACTGGCCCCAAATGGAGTCCTGGGGAACACTGCTCATGACCAGCCGGTACTTCTAGCACCATCTCTAAAACAAGACAGAAAACTACCACTGAGCAGTGTCAGGTCTTAACTTCAAGTACCTCTGTACAGGAGACCTTCAGGTGCAGTCAATCAGCCCATCACCTTGAGGTAGAAACAGTGGATTCCTTTTACTGTGTCACTGAATCCCAGGCTCTACGAGCTGCAGGCATTCATTCCCTGGGTGTGTCTGGGAACCAAAGGTGTTCATTTCAGACAGATGAGTATCAAGCCTCACAAAGCCCACCTGGAGGAAGTAATGAGTCAAGGCACAAGTGTTTCCTGAGACAGAGGGACACGTGAAAGTGTAGGTACAATCCTACATTTGCCTAAGGCATCCATCACTATACCCAAGGCCACGTTCAAGTGGCAGAAGCACCTGTGCAATGAAAAAAGCATGTAAGAGATTGGCGTGATTGTAAAGGAAATGGTAAGTGGCTAGGCAGGGGGATAGATTTGAATCAACCTCTTGTTTGGTTTCTCATCTTTGTCTTCCCTAGAAACTCCAGTGTAATGACTATGGCACATATGACACATTTAAATTCCAGAGTAACAACGATACTTTCCATGGATAGCAATTAAATGCATCAGAGAAGAAGGACGTAAAACATGGTCAGAGGGCCCAAAAATATAGTGCCATCATTTAAACACATTTGGAGTATTATTTTTTCCAGGCACTTTAAGATGCATTTAATTGTCTCGTGATCCAAATTGCTTGCACAGTGCCCTACCAGCATTCATGATCGTTGGAACAGTTGTTTAGCGACCATTTTCTAAAGCACAGAGAAGCTCATTCTGGACACTACTAGCTCAGAAACAACAATGTAATTATTATATTGTGGAAATTGGCTTCCATCTAAAAGTTGATCTGTCACAAGCAAAAGTAGAAAAAATTAGATTCTTTCATAACTGACCCCTTCACTCAATGTTCACAGACACTGGATACACTATAGGATCCTATTCTCTTTGCCAAGCCTCTAGTTCTGCTGCTCACAGATGTATAATCAGTGTCCTAGCTGCTGAGAGGCTATCCAGTTATGTCTGGCATTTCAGACTGTTTCTTAAAGTAGGAAAACATTAGTGTACTACTCCTGTGCACATGAATGAAAGAAGGACATAAGTGTCGCAAGGTCTGGACAAGACCTCCTACCAAAAAAACACCTGCTCGCATTGATAAAGAAACCTGTGGTTTTAAAGAGAGATTTCAGTGTCCACAGCCCAGCCTTGGCCATGTGCCATCTGCATAGTCATCATGGAAGAACCATTTGAGCATGAATCCCTTCAGTGAGTCTTCTACGTACACACATAGCTCCCAAATATGTGTGCACTCTGAATGAACACCACATTAGATCCTGATGGTCAGACAGGCAGGCAGATTCCCACTCAGAGCATATTGCTAGAGCTATGGGTCTCCGCAACCACACAGAATGAAGATGCATATGATGAATCCTGAAGTTTGTGCATGCCCAGCTGAACAGAAATTTAGGGTTAGGCAGAGATCTGGAATTATAGTGACCTTAATGGTGTTTAAATCCTTTTGGGGATTTAAGCACTATTACGGTGCTTTAGTTCTTGAAATAAAATTCAAGCACTAAAGAGTATTTCTAAGCATGGATAAGCATATGCATTAGTAAGGGAACAGAAGGTAATGCTCAGTTTCCTTTAAAATGAATTCTGTGTAAAACACTTGGTTAATGTTTTTAGGTCACCCTAGTAACACGACCAACATTACCATAGTAGCATCTTATATGGAAAGACAGATCACTCCAACCTCGTGAAAAGGTAATTCTACTTCTCTGACTCATGGTAATAAATCCACACTTGTGGAGTGAAGCAGACAGTCACCAACCATCCTGAGCTCCCAATGATGTCAGGTTAGTTGACTATTCAATATGTGTAAATTTGAAAAAAAAAAAAACAAAAAACCCCACCACAACCCACCACCCACAGTAAGTGTCATACTTAAATTTATAATCCCCCAACATTCAGACTGTTCTGAGCAATTAGCACAAAATTACTGCCAGAGCTGTGATATATTAGAATAAATAGCACTTTAAAAAGATACAGAAGTTAAATGTGTATGTGCCTTTGAGAGTCATGTTAAACATTTAAAAATAACCTTGGTGAGTTTAGATTTTATAAGATCTAGGACTGGCAGAGGAATCTGTGGTTCTTGTTCTGTACCACCCCACACGTGTGATGTGTATTAAATTTCAGAAGGCGGTCTCTTTTTGTCCCTTCCAGACTTTTACTTAGTAGGAGTGCAGTGGGCTAAATTCAGAAGCAGGGTAGGCATATGCATCTCCAAAAACCTTATGGGTCAAATTTAACAATTACTATAGTGGTACAAACTATAATCCTGGTGTCTAAGAGAAGCAAATCATTGACTTCAGTGGTTGTTCTTTAGAGTATGTAAGATGAGAATCAACTTACAGGTAATATAAACTGTTCACCGATAGGTGCTGGGCAGAGCGACCTGCACAAATTTAACATGTAATGGCTTGTAAAATGAATATAGTAGTATCTGCCTCATGGCAGAAAGCAACAATATAAATGGTAGTAGCAGCCTCAGTAACAAGCATTGTGACAGTGGGTTATAAGTTTTTTTTCTCTGAGCTCTCAATTGTATCTACCCTCCCCAGCAGGTAAGCTACAGTTTTAAACTGAAAAAAAAAAAAAAACCCAACAAACCTCTCTCATCCCAAGAGAGTCACAAAAACTGTTCTGGCAGAGAAAGCTGAAGGCCAGGAGAGAAATAAAGCATTTCTCTTGCATTCTGTTTCTGGATGACCAAAACTTGGAAGTGTTACAGTGTTACAAGTTAGAAAACTACAGTTTTCCCCTCTCTGGCTCTTTTTCAGTTCTAGCCTCATCCTAGCTTCCTCTCCTACTCTGGGCTCCCACCTCCCTACTCAAAACACAAACCACCAGCACATCCATCAACAGATTCTTTCCTGCAGCTCCCAAGACTCCCAGCTCAACCCAGCATTTTTACCAGTTCCTTCAAACTCAGCCACACTTCCGAGTGCTGCTGCACTCCGTGTGCGCTCCATAGCTTCTGCCAAGAGGATGAGTGCATCATTAATGACAATTATTCCAGTAGCAGCTAATGCCCAGCCTGTGGTGACATGAGTAACTGTCAAATAGGGGAGTTTAAGATGAAACAGTTCTCCCCAAATACATGGGTTGTCTTCCCATGCTGCTGCTTCTTCAACATCTCTATTACACTTGTTTTGCATGCTTGCTGAGTGCTGAATGAGCTCAAGTTACTGCACTTTATCACATACTCCTTTTTTAGGAATAATTTACATACAATGAGAAAATTACACCATGATTTAAGTCACTGTTAAACTTGTCTCAGTACGCATCGTAATAGACACTGCTTAGAAACCACAAATGAATTTGTGGCTTTCTTATGCCACCAAACAGAGGACAAATACAAAGTAATAGACAATTCTTCGAAGTGCTAAAATCCTGCCTAGAAAAAGACAGGCAGGGTACAAAGAGTTGTTTCAATTCCTATTTATGAGTGGGGACCAGGAAGGCTTGATCACAAAGTACTTTCCTTATTTTAAATGGATGGGAAGCCCAGCCCATGAAACTTGCTGAGAAATCTACAGTATTCCACACATTCTCATTAAGTGGACCATTTAATTGCTAAGAGTGAGAACTGTTTTGTTTCTAAATAGAAAAATTAAAATCCCTCAATAAAAAAAAAGTCATAAACAGTCTGTTTCAAACTCTTGGCACTAAAAGAACCACCACCTATTGTTATTTTTTTTTTCCCCCACGATGCCAGTTTTAATTTTCAGTAAACTCTGACCACCATATAACTGTTCCCACTGGACATGGGCAAACAAACCCCTGTAATGTAAGGTTTCGCAAGGAGCAAGCAGCGCACTGAGCCTGAGGTCAGCTTCTTAAGACTTGCAACAGATACAAAGCTTCTTATTACCTTATCTTGCATCAATCTGCTAAGAAACAAACCAAGGCAAAGTTATGCCCTTCAGCCTTTCAAAGAAATTCTGACCAACCTGGACTTTAATCTAGAAAGTCTGTGTTTTAGTTCATCTCCCAGAGGTAGGTGTAATTTTCTTGCTAGTATGTATCAGCAGCTTTCTCCTGCCTGTAAGCTTTTAGATGGTTACACAGACAGATAGAGAGCCAAAATCATAGATTGAAAGTGAACAATCAGTTCAGAAAATCTGGATTCATTTTCCATAAAAAGCTCCGAGGTAGATATTTCTTCATAAAGAGAGGCGAGAGGATTCTCTTTGGCTCTACTGTCATGAATCTCCATTTACTTAATAGAGCAAAACACAGAACATTACTTTACCAGAGTAAAAAAACAGGGCAAATGATTGCAAACATCCCTTGCAGGGATGTGCCAGTGATGCTTATTGGATGAAATGATACAAGAAACTGAAGTTTGGCTCCGGGGTTTATATCCTACAATCCTGAGTTGGTAAAGATGGGAAATTGTGCCAAAAAGCTATGAGACTATTTAAGGCAGAGGAAAATATATTCATCTGCTTTTTAAATAGGAACAGAGATGAACAGCAACATAATCTGCAGACAAAATGTAAGAGAAAAATATAAAAAGACAGAAGAATTATTTCAGGGCCCCCTCAGAAATTAACATTCCCAGAAGATGATTCTGAAAGAGGATTTCCCTGAAATACCTGCACTTCTGATAAATCATAGATCAGCATACGCAGCCGGTGGAAGACGACGGTTTCTTGCATCTCTCTTGACTTCTCTAAGGAACACAGTCACCATCCACAGGAATGAAGATAATGAAAGGAAAGATTAGGGACAGTGGACAATTGGAGGGGAAGAACATAATCTGGAATCCGTTCTTTTCATAGGCAACACGAATGATGAATGTTTCTGCCGTGAGTAACACAGACTTCAGCATGAATGAAGCTGATGGCTGAGTCCAACAGATACAACAAAAGGCAAAATTCGGTTCTTGCAATCTAGTCTTTTCGTAGCCCTCTCATGAGCAGCTTGGTTCTTGCACGTAATTTGTCCGCTCAAACCCAGAAATGCCCAGCTCATAGAGAGACTCACATATACGCATCGCGCTTCCACTGCTTCAACATGAACTGTGAGCATGCTATGAGTAGCACGACACTGAATCACAGAGCTGTGGCTTATTTCATTTCTAGTATGGATAGCGAGAAATAAGATAGAGCCCAAACGCAGGGTTTCTATTCACCATCTCCTTCTATGAAATGTGGTATTTCCAGTACATGTTTCTCAATCAAACCGTCCCCAGATCGGCTCCTGTGAATAGCTCAAAGGCAGTAATCAGATACTCGCTGGCTGGATAGTAGGCAACACCAAGCGGAAGTGAAACAAGCTTTCAAATGCACTTTACGCACAGCAGCTCCATTCCTTCTCCCCACTGACTAAAGATAAGACAGTGCATTAACACTTAATATCCAAGTGTAACCGGCCTTTCCGTTTCCTCTCCCACCCTCCAAACAACAAGCACAATTCTTTGAAACATGACGTGTTTTGCTTCTTAGATTAACTCAGCACTGTGTCAGCAAGTGACAAGTGCCAGAACCGGTGCCAAAAAGATGCAGTTATGTGCAGCCTTGCACATGGCTTGTGCAAGACCTTTACATATTTCTTGCATTAGAGACTATCTTGCATCATCTTGATGCGATTCTCATACTTTAGTTAATTTGAAACAGCATTGCATGCAGTAAGCCGTACGGAGTTTGGCTCCTTGATGGTAAGCCAACATGAACCAGAGACCCAGGCTAGTCACACCAAGGCTGCTGGAATTTCTATCGGAATGACGATTTTTCTCTTACAACAGTGCTGGTTTGGGCTGCTTTCAGCAGGCCGGGCAGCATCATCTGAAGCAGGTCATTAAGCTCAACACGTTCCCAAAAGTCATAAACCGAAGCGGGTAGGCTGGGAAGAGGTTTACGCACTTTCTGTTTTCATCTGACAATAAAAACTCGGTTACTTCGGCCCGAATCCTGCAACAAGCTCGCCTCACAGCGGCTCAGGAACGCGCCGAGCCCCCTCGCTTTCAGGGGCACCCTCTGACAGGTGCAGGCGGGCGGGCGCGCAGGAGCGGGGGCTTTGCGCGCGCTCTCCTCCCGTGCTTCAGCAGGAAGAGGCGCCTGGGCAAGCAGCGGCTTCTTCACCGTAATCCCGAAACTCCACAGACTTTTTCACCGAGAGCCTTTCACTTTCTGCCGGCGCCCGGGCCCGGGCCGGCGCCCGGCCGCCAGGGGGCGCTGTGCCCCGGCCACCTGGCCCGAGGGAGCCCCCCAGCGGCGGCGGCGGCGCCCCCAGGGCTGCCCAGGGGCCCGGCGCGGCGCGGCCCGGCCGCAGCGGGGCTGGAAGCGCCCTCTCCGCCGCCGCTGCCGCACGCTCCCTGCGGGCTGCTGCCGTCCGCGTACAGAGATCGGGTTTATCTGCGGCTCGACCCGCGCCGCGGGCCGTCTCCCCGCAGCTGCGAGGCGGCGTTGCCCTCGCCTCGCCTCCCCACCCCCCCCCCCCGCCTCCGCCGCCGGCAGCTGAGGGGAAGGGGCTGCCCGCGGGGCGGGGCGGGGCTGGAAGCGTGGGCAGGCGGGGCCCGGGAAGCGCCGGAGGGGCGAGCCCGTTTGGGACGCGGTGCCGCCCCCCCGCCCGCTTCTCTGCCCCGGGCTACGCCAGCCCGGTGAGCCGGGGCGGCGCCTGGCTGTGCTTCCCCCAGGCCGGGCTCGAGGCTCGCATCCCAAATCCTGCCCGGTGAAGGCTCCCGCCGAGCGGGTTGGTGCCGGCGGGGACGCGGAGAGCCTACACACGAGTTGCGTGCCTCGGCGTGTAACTTCCAGGCATGTCAAACCCGCGGCAGCGTTATGGTATGTGCAGGGACTTCCCCTTATTTCAGCAAGCCCGGATCCTGTAAATGAAAATTCTGACCCTGCTAGTTATCTGGATGGAGAGTCCCTGAAGGCAATTTATAGATGGTATTTCATGACTAACAAAATACGGTCATTGGGATTTTCTGATGGCTTTCAGGTATAGCCCGGCGAGCTGCCTGTGTGAGAGCAGAACATAAAGATGACAGCGGTGACAGGCAGAGAAAAACTTTTATGTCCATTGAGCCCGTTCTGCTGCATGGATAAGATACCATAGCCGTCTGTGCAACACTGAGCATTTCAAGTCATAGCTGCAGAGCCACTGCTATATGCAAACACTGAACGAAAGCAGTGGACCACAGAGTTACAGACAGCTATCAAAGAACCCCGAGCCAACACCCTTAACGTGTGTCCTCACAGCACAGGCAGAAACGCTACTCAAATCACCGAAATGGGATGGCCATTTTAGCAAGCGCTGACTTTCACAGCATAAGAGGATTGTCGCGCATCGATCTTGCTGAAGTCATGTAACGGTGAAAATGCAGCGCAGTTGTGCAGTTTCCCTATCAGCGCTGTTCCAACGTAGCCCTGAATAACAAGAACCTGAACAATTAGCTCTGCTGCTCAGCAAGGCGAACCATCCCATCCTGCCAATTCATCTGCATCGCTTCCCGTAGTGAGTTATTTCATTTATTGCACACCGTGTTGTGCCACACAGATACACTCTCAGGTTTATACATGCACTCAGAGAGCAAGCAGTTACGGTGATTTAAAAAGTAAGCAACCCAGAAGACAGTATATATAACAAATCAGGTAAGCTCTCTGTAGCCACTTCAGTACAAAGATTGGGAGGGACCTCAAGCAATAGTTTGATCATTGGTAGACAAGAATAATCTGCTCTGCTGATTCTGCTATAGAACCGGTACCGGTAACTTCTGGTGAGAAGGTGGTAACAAACATCTCCGAGGTCATCTTGACAGGAATGGCCTCCACAACTTAAGCCTCACTGTCTTTGAAATGCTGAGCAAAGGAACGTGTAACTGCTTTTTAAAAGCAGGCACGTAAACTCACACAATGGTTAAGCACTTTTGGAAAAAAACGTTACCCCAAATCATTCTCAACTGGACGCAGAACATGTTTTACATCAGGTGCAATTTCTCTTTTAAAACAGCTTTATCTTAAGGCTTTTAGTATTTTACTTTAACAGCTACTTGTCCAATCTGTAGCCAACATTTCATGGAGCCAGTGCTGCTCCTTCAGTCCCTGCTTGGAGTCGTCTTAGAGAGGTATGTAAATCCTGGATTGTACTGATCATGCCTACTCAGCAAGAATAACATGAATTCAGGGACTAAGCGCCCAAAGCCTCATCCACCAAGGCAGTGAGTTTGGTGTAAACTCAGGAAGGATTCCCTGGGCATCACTTTTCATGTGATTGTTCCAAACCCTTAGTGAATACCATGAAGGGCAAGTCTTAAAGGAATTGATACTAGCCAAGTGGTTTAATTTTTTACATGATTTATCACTGGAAAAGTCAGAAAGAACTGAAATATGGAGTATGTTGGGGAAAAGTACATGTGATTCAGTGAGAATGCTTAGTATTCTGAGTGGCCTTTTGGGGAGCTAAACCTCATGTGAGAAAATTGTTAATGTTTTGCAGCTCCCAGGAGAGTCCTGTGGAGCATATTCCTGCATGTCATAGACTCACGTCTTGCCTGGGAGTCCTGCCTCATTGCTTGGGAGCCACTGTTCTGTACATCAGATGCTGTGCAAGACATTTTTCCACTACTGTACATTTTTCAACTCCTTCTGTAGTAAAAACAGTATGAGGAAACTACAAGAAGCACTCACTTCCAAATGACCTTATTCCATTTTATTGGCAATGGCAAACCCTGCTACAGAGTGAACTGATGTATGCCTGTCCTGCCTGATTCATGGGATTCAAATGCATTGGGCATATCGTGCCCACATTGCTGCAAAGGCTAGTTTAGGAATTTGAAACGCTAAAAACAATTATGAAGAGTAATCTTTTACTGCATATCAACCGGTACTGCTTTAGCAAGTATCAAGATAGAGGTGAAAGTGATTTATCACTTAAGTCCTTCTCTTGAAGGTATACATTTCTCTAAAAATGAAGACAAGTGTGACACTAAAGGTTCACAAAGTACCTAAGATACTACGAGAAAGAATACCTCCATATACAAAATCAAAAAGTCATCATTCTCATCACAGAAAAACTTCAGAATCAGTCACGAATTCTTCCAGTGTTTTCTCTTCTTTGTTCATTCCCAAAGGAGGGTGGAGAAGGAGAGGAATCTTTTCAGGTTATTACATATGAATCAATAAAGTTCCAGAGAAATGATGACCATCAAGAACATAGTTCTAAGTAACCAGCTTGTCTTCTTCATCTGTGTGAAAGTGGTCAATTCAGGAAACAAGCGATAGCATCGCAACCGCCTGTTAATGTCCGAGAGTTCAGCTATTACTAAAGCATGTTAACAAGCCAGCTGAGATACGTACGCAGCTATCAAACGACAGGTAATCTGTCCTGTTTATGTATATAAATGCTGGATGCCAAATGAGGGTGAAGGTGTTCATGACACAAGTGTTCCGTAGCAAGCACGGCCTACCAATTAAAGGCATTCCTCCGCCTTTGCTCGTGTCTCTGTCATGGCAAGCTCCCCTCTTTCAGCTGTGCCATTCCCGCTGTTTGTCAAGCCATTCTGTGAACAGGATCAGGCAACTGACACTCAGAAAAAGGCTCTTTTTTCATACAAGATTACTTTTCAACCAGCTACATTTCACTGACTGAGTCTATTACGCCACCCATAAGCGTTGTGCCGGCACCACAGGGAGGGCAGCAATATGGGACAAGGGTGGGGGTGAGCAGATAAGACCTGCTTTAGATCATGCTGCCACCCAGAAAACTGTTTGTGCACCCACTCTATGAAACAAAGGATTGCTACTACTGCTTTTACACATTACATCCATACACCCTGAAAATATACTCAGAAAGTGCTAGTATGGCATGAAATTCTAGCCCGGGTGGATTTCAGAGGCAACCAAAGCTTCCTTGGGAAGTCTCTGCCCTTTCCCTTGCTCTTCCCCCACACTGAGTAGGAACTAAACACCTTGGTTGAAACCCTGGCAGAAAGGCAGTCCCTGATGACAAATCCCACTAACTTGTGGGGTAGGGAGGAACAGGTTTCACACCAGCACTTACCACAAGTTTAAAACCAAAATGTCTCACTCTTTGACTCCATCAGTAATAAAACACAAATGAGCATACTGCAACGTCTTACCTTAAAGCATCAGTGGCCTTTGAAAAGAACCAAGGCATTTGAGTGAGAACTGAAGTAGGTTAAGCAGGGGTATGTCCCCTTCTGTCAGTTCTGGTAATTAATGGCAGAGGAGCAGAGTGATATCCATGCAGTAAAAACTGTGGCTGCTAAATTTACCAGAGCCAATTTATCAATGCTCTTACTCAGCTGGAATGTACCCAGATGAACACCCCTACTGAAACCAGCTTGTAAATTAGATAAATGTCATCCACACCCATTTTAAAATTCCTTTGTATTACCAAGATGGCATAAAGGGGGGGGGGGGCGGGGGTATAGGGAAAGAAACAGGTGTGATGTTTTATCGTATTAGTTAAGTTATTGGGACTACAATTTTGAAATCAGTAAGGCAAATCATCCAAGGGCTTGGCCACATATGCAGCTGTTTACAATTTCCCATAAGATTTTGAGAAAATCTAGACTGCAATATGCAACTTCAGATCCTGAATATGGATCAATGCACGTGAAGGTCTTGTGCTCTCACTGGGAGTATCAGCACACAATTACATGAAAATATTTACATTTACTAACTACAGCGCTGAAACAGTAATGCAAGTCTTGGTTTGCAATCTAAGAAGATCCACTTCCATGCCAAATATACATGAATTAAACTCACCTCATACAATTCCCCAAGAGGACTGAAGATTAAAAAGAAATCTGCTCCATTAAACTCTGGAGAATAACCTCGGAGAACTAACCCTTGGTTGCTAATTGAATGACATCAGAAAGCAGCCATCAGCGGTATTCTGCCAATTTTCTAGACGCTGGAGAGTTTTCGTAAGAGTTGCATTAAATGATCTGTCATCAACTGAATATTAATCTCTCAGTATTTTATTACTCAGTCTTAAACAGGGCCTTCTGGAGGGCATGCATTATTGGCAACAGGAGGCAGTAATTACAAAGTGAGGTATAGTGTAGAAAACATGACAAGTGAGTTAAAACAATGTCTGGGGACCGTTTCATATTGTACTGGCAAACAGAGCATGTTATAAAACCATTTTAGAGAGAACAGATATAATGCAGGAATCTAGCTGCTAAACTACAAGAAGGAACCCTGAAGCAGTAAATTACATTTTTCATTTCTCACGTTAAGGCATAACTTTTCAGGCTACGCTCCTTTAACGGAGCAGTAGATTCTGCCTATACAGACCACCATGTGGATGTGCCGAGTTTCTCGAATGTGCTGCAGGACTGGACACATTTTTTAAACATTGCTGTACATGAGACACCATGTTCCACGGTCTGCCTTTTGGGTGCCACGTGGCTGACGACAGTCTCGCTGAACTCAGTGGTGAAAGGGCTCCAAGTAAGAGCAGAGTTAAACTGAGGAAATATGCACTATACATGTAACACTGACATAATTCTGTTGTAGTTAAGAAAATATTTCAGTAGAGTGAAAACAAAATCACACTGAATTATTACAGTTCAAATATCCCAACCTGAGCCAAGTATGAACAGATACGATGTATTGTGAAGGGACGGTAAAAAAAACTAAAACAGGGGATCAGCTGTCACAGGACAGGGCATATGGCTGATAAAAAGATAAGTGGATTTGGAAAGCATCACTGAATTATTAGGAAGCCTCAACCCATGAAAACACAGAACCAACTATTTCAGGCCACATGATAGAGCCTGATGTTCCCACAGCTGTCATTATTGCATGACAAAGCATGAGTAATAGCAGAGGAGTTTTGTTCAAGTGTATCAGTGCATGGAAAGACCAGGAAAGTACTGGAACATTTCCCTGAACTGGCTATTCATTGCAACAAATCCTCTGCCTTGAAGAACTTAGATTCTTAGTAGGTAAAATGGGCAGATGGCACTGGAAAGAGATACATTTTACCTGATAAATGACCAACAGCAATGTACCTCGCAAAGCATGATAGACCTCAATGCAGAGCATTTCTTCATTAAACGGCATTTTGAAAATGTATAGCATAATGCAAAAAAAAAAGTCATTATTATTATTAGGGAAATTGGAATGCTTCTAAGCAAAGAAGTAGAGATTGCATATTGACTTGGGATAGATTATTGCTTTCTCACTGTTATTTTTAATATGCATTCAGTAACTGAATTATTGCTCTTGAAACACTACTGTTTAGTTCTAAAACAAGTATGCAGACTGTGTAATGGGATTTTTATTAAGAAATCGTGCAACGGTTTAATATCCTTGTGTTATAATTTGTAATAGTATGGTTTTCAATTTTGTGAGAGCAAACCAAGAAAACGACAGCTAAGAGTCTCTCCATATGCATCTGATGTCACATATTGCAATAAAAGTGAAATTGAAAACACATCGTTAATTTTTTCTTTTGAATGTATATAGCTGGTATTTAAAAAGTAAAATAATTTCATTTTCCCCAACCTTTATAAAAGCTGTAACTTGAATCCAAAGTAATTACCTACAATTGTACGTTGTTTCCTGAATTTGTAGTTGGAAATGTAAAGAAAAGAAATGGAAACAAATAACGATGGAAAACCAATTAGTGAAAACTGTCGGAACTGGTTTTCATATAAATTGAGTATTTTGAATTTTGTAAAATATCAATCAAATTGATATGAAAACCTGGTAATCTAATAATTTATGGGGAAAATGTTTTGATCCCATAGTTTCGTAACATGATGGTAAAAATACAGATGTGTTCGCATGTGAGCGTCATTTAGAATTGCTCATAAAAAGCCTGAGTAGTCATGTAACTTTATATTACAGCTCTCAATCACCCCTATTCCCATTTATACTCTTCTGCTTGGATTGTATCCACAATTAGATCCTGTCCCTGCTGCAAGCTGCTCTGCGTGGGCTGACCTCACTGACTGGTCAAGACTCCCTGAGTTATCTGAAAGTCCAGACAGGAGAAGTGTGGAGCTACCAGCAGGACAAAAGTTGAAACCTAGGTAGACTCCCTCAGCATTTTATTCACCTGGAAAAAGGGACTGCTGTTCTTATATAAACAATAGACAAGTTGTTGTCATTGATTTCCTCACCTGTATGATCAAAAAGTCTCTTTCAAATCTGATGGCTCTTGGCCATTAATCAAGTCCTTAAACACAGCTGATGGATCACCTACCCCTAGAAAGGCATGAGGAAGGGTGCGTAACCTCTCAGTGCACTGACAGAGTAGGTCCTGAGTCCATACCAGGACTTAGCAAACAAATGGGATGACCAGAATTTACAAGGGAAATTTCTAGCCTATGTACTATTGTCATTTACAGTAAAAAAGAAAGAAAAAATATTCCTCTCTAGAGATTATTTACCTCGCAACCCAATAGAGCACTTGGAAATTACTGTACCCTAAAACAGCTCTGATAAGCAAACATGAAACTCAAATAGCTAAAAGGGAACTAGCAGATCTCTTGCTTAGTATCAAATCCTGTTTTAAAACCTTCTGCTCTTAAAGACATCCTGTGTGTATATTTAATCAATGAACTGGATGTAAGAGAAACAAAAATTGCCTGCAATCCTCTGTAAAATGCCTATTTGGAAAGTTGGAGTAGCTCAGCTTTTAAAGTAAACAACTAAACAGTCTAGGAAATTCCCCAAATTCCTGCTAGATTTTGTTTCTGTTTCTCTGTGAACAGTTTTCTGATTTTTTGGGGGAACATACCATGGTTCAATGGTAGGCATTTAGAAAAAAAAAACCCTTTCTTTTCTGCTCTTTCCTTACCTAGATGTTATCAAAGATTTCAATCTGATAAGAGACTCTGCCTCTGACAAAACCTTACCCCTGTGTTAACTCTCCTGTCAAAATGAGATTCTGGATAATGATGTGAGATTCAGCGACCTCAGGAGGTTGCTTTATTTGTTTTGTTTTATTTTAAGATCTTCTTGCTTTTAAAGATCAACTGCAAGCCTTCTCCAAAGAGAATAAGGACGTGGGACAGGAGGAAATATTTTGGATCACCAGTATACTCAATTGGTCTTACATCAAATAATCAAGCTTCATCCTAAAACTAAGCAGGTTGCACACATACATGCCTACCTACAAGATTGCTCACATACACCACTTCTGTTGGAAGGCTATTCCTGAACATCTTTCTTCTGACAGGTAGAAACTTCTTCACATATGTAGCTCAAAAATATGTACAAATTATACCTATTTATTCTTCTGCTAACATTACTTCTTATGTATGATTGCTCTTTCCCTTACATGGTCTCTACTCCGGTGTAATTACATGGACAGTGATCCTACCACTTCTCAGGCTTTATTTGTCTAAAACAAAGTCTCAAAAAAATATATTGCTCATTCCCTTAATCTTCCTAGTAGCCCTTCCTTGTACCTGTACTAATTTTGGTTCATCTTTCTTTATCGTGGTTGAGCAGAAATGTATGCAGAATTCCAGATGAGGTTTTGCCAGGCCCTTGCATAATGACATTGATATTTCTCTCTTTAAGAGCACAAATACACAAATAAATAAATAACCCCATTACTACACATCTGAGTTCCTATTTAACTTCCTTTTTGCCTCACTAAATTGGTGCCTCAGCATCAGTTACTGAATAATACGCCTTTGCTTGTTCACTCCATTGTAATTTCCAATTGATGAGTCTCCACCTTTTGACAGAAATTCTTGTTAATAGTTCATCAAGTTTGTGACTGTATGCCTTGCAGCATGACAGGGTGCTAGCTAATCTCATCTAGGTCTCCTTTCCTACAAAAGGTTGGACCAGATGATCTTCTGAGGTCCCTTTCAACCTGGGCTGTTCTATGATTCTATGACTAATTATCATGGCATTTCTATTCTCTTCTGCAAGGTCATGAAGTTTCTTTCGCATGATATTTCAGTTCTCTTCCGTACTAATGGTAACTTTGTATCCAAAGTCCTTACCAAGGACACTAAGCAAGAGTAGTTTGTGATCAATCCTCGAGAACCTCCACTTTAAACCATTCTTTAGCCTGATAGCTCCCTTTTCAAAACAAACTATTGCCATTTTCCTTCAGCTAGTTTTCTGGTTACTTTTGAATTCTTGTACTATTTCACATCATCTCCAGCTGAAGTAATTGTATCTTGTATAGCATTGCATCAAATATTTAAGCAGAGTCTTGTTGCTTATTCCTTATCCTCAATTATTTTACCTAAGACAGATAACAAGTTAGTATTCTCAAAATTTACTTCGCAATGGGAAGACAAACCTTAATAGTTCGGTTATCCCAAGAGAGATTACTTATGACCCTTGCGTAGAATCTCAAGAGTTTTGACTTTTTAATAATTTAGAATAATGAAAACATGACAACAATTTCATTATGAGACAGTTAAAGGAGAAAGTTCTTCTGGATAATTGAGACATCTATCCAGAACTGAGTTCTGAGGGGAACAGTCTGTGGTAGACTTAATTGGACAGTATCCAGATGAGCGCAGCAAGCGATACTGGTAGCCTGTAGAACTTACTAAACACGTACAATAAAAACTCTTCTAATGCAGATTTAAAACAAACACACCTATTAGCGATATCATTTTCTATTTGGCTACATGAAGAAGCTGCTTCAGGATGAGATAAGCTGTGAAATTGAAGCATAGTAGTCATTTTCATTCTCCACCAAGACAGCCCTTTGTGGTTTAGCTTATCCACTTCTAAAGAGAACTATGACGACTCCCTTAGAGCAGACCAAACACAGAACTAGTAGAGAACAGATTATTTGCAAAAGCTATGCCAGCTATTTCCAGAATAGTCAAGCCCTTCCATTTGATATCATGGTTTAAAAATTCTAAAGTGCAAGAAAGAATTCCTACTCTATTCTTATGGATTTTTTCCATAGCAACCATCTAGGAAAAAACCCGAGTAAGTACCAGAAAAGGAGCACGCAATCCCAGGTATGATTGTTAGTATGGTTTCCTTATTAAGAATTACGCACATCAAGTTAGCCTGCAGCTATTCTTGAGTTAAGTATTACTCAAGTTAGTAAGCATAGTGCCACATGTCCTCTGAGGCAGCTGTAGGACTGTTTCTACTTCCAGTGAAATCAATATAAAACCCATGTTTCTGCAAAGAATTAATGCAAATGCTTTCACTCCCTTATGGATGTGTGCCCACACCTCATGCTGTATGTACATGTAAAATGTTTCTCCAGTGAGCACTTGACAGTAACCCAGGGTTTACAAACAGAAAACTCCTACCCTCCTATAAAGAGAGTAACAGTAGTCTTTGTAACAGTAAATAAACCCACTACTTCTCCTGCTTATCAGGCATGCTTCCTTCCTGTGACAGGAATTATATCACTGCACTGATGGGAAGAAGAGAAAAGGGATTTTTTTTTTTAAATGGTTGTTTTATCTATCACTTTCACTGAGGCAGAAATTCTAGACTGATTCACAGATGGAAACCCCAAATGCCATGCAGCAAAGCGTTCATCTATGGACAGGAAACGGTATGGGTTTTATAGGCTAGAGTAAAGGTTATGTCACTTTTAAGTACATTTTAAAAGACTGCACAGACACCTTCCTTAATAGTCAACTGGCAAAACTAGCCACACATAAAAGCCTTTAATCGTATACAGGTTATGCCAGTGAAGTTCAATTTCTATTTGCTCCTACAGATTAGCCTTGTTCCCCTAATACCGATAACATTAAGTGATGTTGTCACCAAGCTACGTAGGAACAGAAGGAAACGGGAAGAAGGAAAAAAAGTGGCATTTGAAATAAAATGGTGAGAGAATACAAAGGCTACTGCAAATAACTAAATGCAGATGAGATCAGCAGGTATTACAGAAGGAGCAGTAGATGACAGTAAAAGGTACCAGGGAAAAGAACAAAAAGTGTGTAGAATAGGCTGGGTTAAATATGTTTTTTAAAAGGTGTATTTTTAGCAGACTCTGGATGAGTACATGAAGACACTTATCAATGTTCACAGATGTGAATGTAAGACATCAGTGGGAAGGAGCAAGACTTTCTAATCAGCTCTCTTGAAGTATAATAGCTGATCTTTCTTATACTCATGCTATCAGTTTTGGAGAGCTTGACTTTGTCCTTCTGTTGATTTTTTTACCTTTAGAGGCTAAAATTACCTTTTCAAAATATGATCATTTTAAGTCTGACCCAACAACAACTGAAAGAAATGAACAGACAAATAGCTGAATTGGACCCAGTCTGCTCCTGGAATGAATGCTTTTATCTGCGGGTAAGTTTTCACTGAGCATTTTGCTTCTTCATTAGAGTCACAGAAAATACAAAAAGGAAATCCACACAAATCAAATCTAGACAAACTGTAACCTTCACGGTGAACCTAAGAGGCAAAATCCAGCTTTCTTGGCAACCCTCATCCACATTACACATCCACAAACAAGACTGCAATTCACAGTACTGCTCACATGAGCCACCATCTGAACATAGAAAAGATCTTCCCTGTGTACCTGCACCTGAAAATCATGTGAATGAAATACAGACCACATTCATAGGGAACAAGTCAAACTAACTGGAAGCTTTCTGAAGCTAGAATACATCAAGTAGTATTTTAGCCGTATGTAGGTGTGAAACATATTTTGTGGCAGTGTAATACCCTGCTGCAAAAGGAGAGGTTTGGATTTGAAAAAGAACTTTCTGTTGCTTCCTTAACAAATGGGCCTTTTCCTTTCTGTTCTCCTTTCTGGTTCCCTATTCATGTAACAATTATCCCAGGCTCCAGAACGTAGTTTCAGTTTTGAAACTCTCTGTAAATCAATATCCTTATGAACAGCTCCTGCAAAGAGCGTAATCAGCCTGTATGCATATAATTTGCTTAGGGACACATAAGCCTGCGCTTCAACAGTTCATTGTCCCTTTCAACCCATGATTCAGCTATGACATTAATTCTATAAATATATCAGAATGTTGGGTTTATTTGGCTTGGGACACTCATTTTTCTCACTTCTGTTGCTTGGTGTTCCCAGCTGCCTTTGAACGTTAGTCACACAATATACTGTGTGAGAGATGCCTCGGTTAATCGATTAAACAGAAGAATGATGCATAAGGCCCTTTAGAAATAGTGCTGGGAAAAAGAAGTGATGCAATAGATGAAGGAGGAAGCAGCCCAAGCCGCAGAGGGTTCAAAGCCCACTGTTACTAATGGCCATGAGGCACAGGCTGGAGCTACACCCTGCGGCTGTGGGAAGGAACTGGTGGCAGTGAGGGCCCCTGCAGGGCTCCCAGCCCTTCCAAGGAATAGTAGCATAACCTTGGATTTAGGTGGCTGTTGCCAGCACACAACATTGCTGTGAATTCAGCTGTCTTCCCCTGTACACTCTGCATAGACATTATACAGTTAATAAAACGATAAACTCCAATGCAGAAACAGTGAACTAAAGCTTGCATCGCAGAACAAGAATAGTGCTTTCTGATGAAGAGCGTACAATAGTGCTTGGACTACCAAATTATAAGCTGGAGCCAGTTTCTAGACAGATGTTTAGAAGAATAAATGTGTAAGAAGGAGGATTTTACACAGGGAACTAGATCTCTTCTAGAAGCAAGCACCTGTAGGAACAAAATCTTCAGAAATATTCTGCTGGGATGGACAGTCTTGGACAAGGTGGTTGATCTTTCCTCATATTTTCAAGGGTCTGCGGGGCTCCACAGGTCTGCAGGACCATGTTTTTGCACCAGCCCTGGCCTCAACTAGCTACTTTCCATTCCCAGCCTCAGCTCAGTTGCACATACCTAGTTAAGAGTTGTGAGACATCCTCTCTCTCTCTCCCTCCATCCTAAGCAATAATGAGTTTTCCCAGAGTGAATGTTGTTCATTTCCACTATGCTCCTCCTTCTCCACTACACCTCTACTCTGCCCAAATTATGCAGTGGCATCCAGGTCCTGAAGGAATGCGGGTGGGTGGATGAAGATGCTTAAGATAGCTTCCTTTCTTAAGGGTGACACACAAAGTCCTATCAAGAGCGTTATCCAAAATGCGTATTTTAAAGTGTCCCGAAACTTTCATTTTCCTTGGTGGAGACTGCACCAGATTTTCTTTGTGGGATAACTCAGTTCTTACAGAACCATAAGAAACTTTGAAAACCGTATTTAGGCTGTAGATAGCTTCTGCAACTGCTGAAAATTCTCTTGGGGACAACCTAATGAAAACTTTTAAAGAAGCCAACAGCTTACGCCTGTTATCTTGAGTTTCTAGCCTAAGACAATGGCATGAGAGGGCCCTTTAGAAGGCAGGGTTGACTGTGCAGTTTCCCCAGTTCTATCTTGGCAGTGATCAGCAATGCATTGTTCTACTAAAGAAGCTAAAAAAGAAAAAAAAATCTTTCAGACATTTCAGATGATATTCTGCTGATAAATACTAAGATCCTGGTGAGGGGAAAAATTAATTCCATGAGTTGAACTGAAAAAAATCCAAATGCTGAAGTGAGAGAGTTGGCAAAGGGGTGGAGCTTTTTATTATCCAAAGGTGCTCTTTGACTGGGAAATACTGCGAGAGAAACACTCCGCTGGATCCTAGGCTACAGCATTCACATTTGTAGAGCTTGACACTACTAAGAATCTTTAGAGAAAGTAAACACATTTTTCTGTATATTTCTCACTAACATCATCATAATTCTTCCTTTTTGTTAAAAAAAAAAAAAGTTAAACAATGTTTTTCTTGCAAGCAGTTATCAAACATCTTCAGGGTGGACATAGAACAAAATACTTAGCTACACTCGATTTGTTCTATCCACAGACATCATTTACCAAAAGCAATATGCAAGATGAGGGATAAAGATATGTGTTAATTTCCAGTGGGTGCTTTAAACCAGTGAATTTTAAAATCTGCTTTTTAAAATGTGTAGAACCAGCAAACTCTGTTTTGCTTTTCTTCCACACAGAGCAGACAATCATCATTAGAAATTGGCCAAGCCATATTTTAGGATATAAAACACTCCAAGAACTAATGTCGGCAGGGCTGTGGTGATCAGGGATATTAAAGAAATAAAGACTGGGAAAACTCATTTGTTACACACTCTTCAAAAGAGGAACAAATGAAGAGGTGATAAGCAAATAATAAAAACAACTGACAGGAAGATTAGCATTAGACTTTGGATTTGACCAGTAAAGAAAAAGTAGAGATGTTATAAAGACATTGATTATTGAAGAAGGTGGAGAACATCATAAAGACGGGACATTGCTTTTATTAATCAAACCTGTTTAGAGGAAAAAAAAAAAAAAACAAAAAACAAAAAACCAGCAGCCAGAACGTGATATACATGGATGACAAGTGACAAAGGGTTACTGGCAGTGGACACGTGGAAGAAAGGTATCCCAGCCCAAGGTTAATACTTTTCCCTGTCTACATTCCATCACGCAATGGTGGGCTGCACCGCACTTGGACATTTCTGAATGCAAAGCCATGGCTCGAAGGTTCTACCAAATAAGAAGCTGCAGTTCGAATTGTCTTTTTTCCATACTGGTGTTTTCCCGAGATTCAGAAGACTGTAACACTTCAACATGGTCAAGTCCAGCCCTCTTCAGTGGAAGACCTGTGCCATAAGTAGGCAGTTCTTCAAATCTCCCATTAATGGCACTTTCACACATCACATTTAAAGGCGATCAAGGAGAGCTCTCATCTTGGCAGGCAGCTGGCCAGTGCATCGGGCCTTGGTACGGTCACAAAGTTCATGGTGCAGTGCAATAGTGGACAGATCTTTTCATGATCCTTCAACACTTGACTCAAGTGTTTCATTTCATCTGTTAGCTTTCCGATTTCTCTTTTCAGGGAGGTATTTTCTTGCTCAAGAGACTCATATTCCTGGAAGGAGGGAAACAAACAAAAAAAAAGCCTACTCGTAGTAAAAACATTCCTTTCAGTGCTTCCACCTTGAGTATATTCATGTAACTAGAAAAACTGCGTGGTTTCTTATTACAATGTGCAAAATGCTAAGGAACACAGCCTGGGTGCCGGAACGTGCTTTACGACCTGTGCCCTGACCACACTGTGATCTCTTTTGTGGCCCTGCAGACCAGGAGGTGCCGCTGGCCCTTGGGGGTCCCCAGCAGCCCCAGGTGGCCGCGTCCCCGTGGTGGCCTCTTCCAGCCCTGGGCCACCTCTGCTGGGAAGGGCCAAGCAGGGCAGCTCTGCACCGTCAGAGCAGAGAAAATGAAAGCACGGAGCGCAGGCAGGTGCTGGGAAAACCTGGTGCCTGGCATTGCTGGCCCCGGGCCAGCGCAGGGAAAGGCCATTTACCCAGGTGCTGGCTGAGATGCACGCCCAGCACAACGCGCCCGGTGCCAGCCACTCTTCTCCAGCCCGGCTGGGGCTTGTAGCCACCTGCTCAGATGCCCAGGAACTCAAGAGCAGGAGGAGGAGAGCATCATGCCAGCTTGTTCCCAGCCCTACTTTGTCACCAGAAGGCCTGACCACTGCCTTGGTTATCCCTGACCCAGGCTGCTTTTGAGCTGAGGCTTCTCTGGCAATGAATAAGCTGCTATTAACTGCAGGGGAGTTTTGAGATGCTCTACAGCCATACATCTGTGACAGATGTGAGATTCATTTGTCACATTTTTTGATAACTGCATGTTTCAAGTGCCCCTGCTGTCAAGACTTCTCATCCCAAAGAGAAGAGAGCTAGAGGTTCAGAGCCACCCCACGGAAAACCTGCAGGTGTCTGCACCTCACTGCTGGCCTGGGGCTCAACACTCACCCACTCATTCTCACCGCCCTGGGAAAGGTTCAGAGCAAACTTCAAAGCCTACACATGCCTTAAAAGGGCTGTTTGTCAGGCAGGAGGGAGAGCCTCACATGAAATGCTCCTCTGGGCAGCTTGGCACTGCTTTTGCTGCCCTTTGCTGCAGAAGTTTGGATCCCCTTGGCCTCCCTCACACCCTTCCACCACGCACCACTCTCACCCACAGAGTAAAACAGGCACGGTCCTCCTAAGACATTATTGTAGCCAAACTCCAGCCAAATTGTCCATCCCTGACTCGCTCTGCTCACCTCTTGTTGCCCCAGACTCCATGGGGTTGGGTTTTGGAGTAAGAGTTACTCTCCCATTTTCAGGGACGAGACTATCAAATTGTTCTTGCTAAGAGTGAATGCCTATTCAACCAGATCTGCCTGAACCTGGGAAAACCTGTGTGCCCGAGAATGAAGATTCCCAGCCCGAGGAAGATCCTCAAGTCCAGGAGGAACATCAGAGAGGCTGCAGGACAGCGCAGGGCCCAGAAATGATTCCACAAAAGCCAGGGGTTACCCCTTTCCAGAAGCACCCTGCACCTGGCTTTCTCAGGCGCTGACTCAGAGGAGATCTGGGAAAAACCAAACCCAAAACTCCCCACACAGTCCCTCTTGGCCTCTGCTGACTGTTGGCAGATCCTTCCACACTGAGAAAGAAAAGAGCCTGTGCTGAACCTCCAGAGCTGAACAACTGACTCAGCCACAATTGCAGCAGCAGAACTAACACTTACCCCAAGAGTCTTGGTAACAACAGAAGTACTGTTGTGCGAGGTAACATCCAAAACCAGAGAAAGGGGATTCCTGTCCTCCACCGTTTGCACTGACACGAGAAAACTACACCACATTGTGATATTGAGAAGTATTAAGAGTTTCTGGAAGAATCGGTTACTTTCATGGTTTTTTGGAAACACCCACTGTTATTTATCAGAGCATACAAGTATAACAGCTAACTGAACCGAGCCCTCACGCTTGGAGGTTTTGAAGTTCCTAAGAAGCCTTTTCAACTGGGTATTTCTGGCTCAACACCACATGTTTAGAATTGACTTAAGCCAGCACTGCCACTAAGCAGCACGGTCCCCTCGTCCTCCATCGCCTTCTCCCTCGTAAGGCAGCAAGCATTCATCCACTGCCATAGCGAACGTGACAAGCTTAACACTAATCCAGAAGAAAATGGGTTTGTTTTAGCCCAGAGGAGCCCTGTGATCCAGTTCACTGGGTGGTCACGGGAACAACAAACAAGGGAGGGCGAGGCGAGGGCAGGACCACGTCTCTCTCTCCCTGGCAGCGTCGATGGCAGAGCTGCACCGTCCGACGTGAGCATCGGTGTCCAGGAGTTCCCGACCGGGCACCCTGCAGCACGCGTGTCTCTGCCTCACACCCACAGCCCTCTGAGCTGGATTAGCGTGAAGACAGGCCCACGCCTGCTTAAGAAGTCCCATTTATTGTAAAGTCCCGCACTCGGTACCCGAGCTGTGCCAGCAAAACATCAAGTACTCATTCACCTCGTGAAGTTTATCTGCTTTCTGAGTTTGCTTCTTCCGGCTCCTCTGTGCAGCAACTCGATTTTTTTCTCTCCTCCTTACCTTCCTGTCATCTTCTTCGTGACTCTGGAAAACATAAGCCAGAAACATCTCACTGGTTTTTAAGGGGCACACGGAGACTCCCGAAGCCAGGCATATTTCGGGTTGCCGAGCCCGAGCACACGCGCCCCATTTCACAGCGCCGAACCCCGGCCTCCCGCAGACGGCACGGCGCCTGCGAAGGGCAGCGCACCCCCCCGGGCCCGCCGCACAGGTGGGCCCGAGGCCGGGGGGGTGGAAGCCGGCAGAGGCGCCCGGGGCACGGATGATGCCGCAGAGCCCCGCCGGCGCTCGCTGCACCGCTGATGGGGACTCGCACCCCCGTCGCCCACGGCGGGGACCCGCGCTCCCGCTCTGCCCCACGGGCAGCACTTTGCACCTGCCCTGCCCCAGCCCGGGCGAGGAGGCGGAGGTGCGAGCGGCGGGGAGGAAGGCCGGGCTCCCGCTGCCCTCCCCGCCGCGGGCGGGCGGGCGGCGGGGGAGAAGCCGCTGACCGCGGCGTGCGGCGGCGGCAGGGAGCTTTCCGCGCAGCGCCAGCGGTTCGCCCGCTCTCCCACCTGCAAGGACCGGCACCCGCAGCCGCCTCCCGGCCAGGGCAGGGCCGACGCCCGGGGGGAGCGGGCAGCCCCGACACGGCGCTGCCCGGCGTGACTCAGCCCCATGTGCCCGCCCGCAGCGCCGAGCCCCTCCGCCCGCAGCGCCGAGCCCCTCCGCCCGGCCCTACCTGCTGGCTGCCCTCGGCCGCCGCGCTGCCCCCCGCCGCCGCCGGGACGGGGCACGACATCCCGCCGGCTGCGGAGCCGCCCCGGGCCGCCGCGCTCGGGGCCGCTGGGCTCCCCCGGCCCGCGGGGGGTGGGAAGGGAGGGGAGGGAGGGGACGGCGGGGCAGGCGGGCCGGGGCGGGGCAGGGGACGCGCCGCCCCGGGCCGCCCCGGCACCTGGCACCCCTCGGCCCGGGGGCGGAGCCGCCGCCCTGCCGCAGGAGCCCCGCCGGGCCGCCCCGCTCCGGGCCGCCCCGCCGCCCGCATGGCCGTCACATGGCGGCGGCCGCGCCGCGCCCGGGGAAGCCGGAGCCCCCGGGACCGCCCGGACCCCCCCACCCCGGGCCGGCCGCCCCGCATCTGAGCGTGTCCCGTCCCCGCCGCCCCGCGCCGGCAAGGGCGGGCAAGGCAAGGTCGCCGCGCCCCGGGACCGCGGGCTGTGCTCAGCCGCGGGGAGCCGGGGGAAAGCCCGCACCCCCGGGGCACGGCGCTGCCGGGCAGGCGCTGCCTGAAAACCCCCCGGAGAGCCCCAGCCCCGGGGGCCGGCTGGGCCCGGCGCCGCTGCGGGCGGCCCGACCCCTGCTCTCGCCTGCAGCCACGACCGGCCCGCTGCTTCTCCTCTCCCCAGCCCCGCTGCCGGCGGCCCGGCGGGGAGGCCAGGCTGCCCCCGGGAGCCGGCCCCGGCCTCCCGCGGCGCCCCCCGCCCAAAGCCGGCTCACCCCCGGCCGCTCCTGCCCGCCGCGCTTCTGCGACATCGGCTTTCAAAAGCGGCGTGAGCTCCGGCGAAGCGACGGCCGGCGGAGCCAGGGGTCACGGGCGTGAGGACACGGCATCGGGGCTGGGATAACGCGATTTTCACTTTCGCTACTCGCCCTGTTCCTTTAAATAACGAGGAAATGCCGCCGGCTTCTTGTAAAGGCGAAGCCAGGCAAGGGCTGCTGAAAACACGGTTGCTGCAGGCAAAAACCTGTTCGACTGTTCCGTCGAGGGTATTTTAACAGACTGAACGCTGTTTCTTTCACCCCTCCAAACGCTTTCCTTGCATTTTAATTGAACCGTTATCTTGGCCCTCTGCTCTGAAGGGGAGGAAGGTGTTTGCGCCGACAGGTACTTCAGCACCACCCTTGCTCTACCGTAGATGCATCTGTATGTGGTAACTAACGTGCGCTTCTGGCTGCGCTCAACTCACGGGGGCAAAAGCATGGCCACGCAAGCAGGGTTAAGTGCCCCCAAACTGCAGAGCAATCAGTCATAAAGCCCCAGGTGTCTTAATGAATCAGATACTTCCCTATTTTTCTTTTTTTCCCAGAAGTTTGAGTCATCCAGCTTGAAGATGAGGTTACAAAGTTTGCAAGCTGAGTAAATACAGACTATCCTTTCAGGAAGATGGGGCTAACAGTTCATGCTGAAGGTGAGAGAACCACCCTGCCCGGGAGTCCAAGAGTCAAACCGAGGTCTGCGCTCTGTCACAGGTTTCCTGGTAGGCTCTTACAGGATGTTCCCAGCCCCCTGGTTTCTTTAAAAGCAGTCTTGCTTCTCCCTTCCTCCGTCATCCAGCTCGCCGACACCAGGATGCCCACCAAGGGGGTGCTGATGGAGGCAGCAGGTGTGGGTTCAGTGCCGATCCCCAGCTGAGGGGATCCAAACCAACACCTCCTGGAAGGCAGCCCTAGCTGCCAGGTGGTGAGCGACGAGCGGGTGAATTGCTCACAACCGCTCCTTTGAAACAGTCCGATCTTGCATTAACTACACGTCATGCAGTTAAGGAAAAGGAAGAAGCAGAAACACAGGCATGAGCAGAGACTTAGTTGGGACAGTGGCTTGAAAAGAGAGCACTACGCTCCTTGCTGCCTTCGTAGCTTAAGCAGAGTTGAAATCAATAGCACTTAGAAGCTGGTGTTTTCGGAGGCTCAGGGAACAGGTCTATTCTCTTGCAATAACATCTATGAACCATGTGGACAAAATACCTCACCAGCCCTTCAGAGCGATCTGTGGGAATAAAAAGCCCGCTTCCACAGAGGGACTTTGTCGCCACATCAAGCTCTCGTGCTGTTCCAGGAGCAATGCTGCCCTTAACGGCTAACTGCACAAGCAGCCTATCGAACAGCATCCTGAGCAGCTTACCAAGAGTTTATTAGTATTGAATAAATAATATCTACTTCATTGAATAACTCCCGGCAGCTGTAGGGTAAGATTTCCAGAATCCCACAAGTATGGGAGAAGTCAAGGGATGATCCCCTTGAGCCTGAATACAGTCTGCTCTTGTTCAAAGTGGCAAAGGAAATGAAAAGTCAAAATTTGCTTGTGGGAGCAAATTTCTGCTTAGTATTAAAGCTATCTCTGGTACATCTATAGAAATGCCTACACAGTAATTCCAGGTAATGCAGCAGTAAAGGCAGAGCGTTTCTATGCAGGAGAGAAAACAAGCCCAGAAACCCGTCTAGTCAGCTGAGTTTACATTTTATAATGACAGTTTATCAGTGATTTTTGTCTGCACTGAAGCAGCCTACACACATAAAGACTAGAGTTGCTGAATGCAGCTTAGCACAGCACAGCTCTTCTGAAGAACGGCACGTATCGGAACTGGGTTTCAGAGCAGCAGTGCGCCTGAGCTTCCAGACGTCGGTGTCTCTGTGAAGATTTCTGGAAGAGGAGCTCCCCTGCACGCTGTTTGGAATCCCCTTTGTTCAGAAACTACACACAGCAAAAGTGTGCGTGGACACCGCTCCAATTTGTGAGTTTTCCTTAGGTAGGGATGGCCCACCCTCACAAGCGATAAGCACATCACTGACAGTGCACGCTAACAAACAGTGAGATGTTCCATCTCACCCAAAAAAAGCCAAGAAATTCCAACTTGGTTTGCAAATGTTCCCAAGCACCCATCACCATTAAGCCGTCTTACAAAATTCAAAGGCTATAAAAAGAAAAACTACCAGACATTTCCTGATGCAATACCAATTCACCCCAAGTTAAAAGTAAGAAGTTTGGAGGTTGTGACATTTCAGTAGAAGCCTGATTAGACACTTGTCTTGCACAACACTGCCGATTTCTATGAAAAGTTAACTCAAGGACAAAAGGCTACAGGAATGGGATAAAGTGAAGTGTGTGTGTGTGTGTGTGTATATATGTATGTATTTCTGCCAGTGGGAAGAACAGATCCCAGGCGCAGCTACTTGCAGACATCACTTGCTGTAGAAATTTTTAATAATCATTTGAAAAACAGCTGAACATTCAAGTGTTGAGTTTAGCTCATCACAGAGCTTCCATTTAAAGGGACGTCCTCCGACACCTTCCATTACCGCTTGGCCAAAAGCGGCCATCGGAGATTTGTAAATTCACGGTATATGTGCTGCACTTGGAATCTTGGTTTTTTTATCCTTCTTTACACTCTTTCTTTGGCCAGCATTTCCAGATGCATTTGGTTTTTTTTTTCCCACCCAGCTGCAGTTGAAACAAAGGCCACAGAAAAAGGCCCACGGAACAAGGCCTGACTGCCCTAGCCCAGGGCATGCCTAGCCCACGGCATCCATTCCCACCTGCTTCAAATCCTGTGCAGCCCAACTATCCTGCAACCTCTTAACACTAATGTGCACTAGAGGGTGAATTCATTAATTTGCTTATTAAGTCTTAATCCACATCGCTCTCCTTCCTTATTTCTTAAAGCATTTGTCCTACCTTGGCCATTTTTGATGGGACCTCTTCAAAGAGATGTGCCTACTCCTAGCTATTTTCTGTACTTACCTATCATTATTCGCAGAGAATAGCAGGGGATCTTCCTATTAACACAGAAAATGTCCAAATACTATAATGGTAGCCATGCAAAAATCTTGCAGGGCTCTTCTTAGTCTAGGAACACTCAGATTAAAGAGTATTTGTGGATCTTGGTGAAGAAAATCATGGCAGAGATTTTCAACGCAACACAGAGCACATGTACTCAAAGCCACTAGAATAGCAAGTTGCTGTGTGAAAACCCGTCCTAGTCACATGTTCCACAGCTTCGCAGCTCCAGTCCCTCTCACATCCTGTCCTCTCCTACATTAGATGCTTTGTAGCCCCGAGATTAATAACAGTTGTGCGTTCAAAGGCGGTAAATGGAACTACTTCAGTTACTCGAGCCAAAATTTGACACAGATGTCTTCTGAAGTACACTCACTGTTCAGTCACCATCTATTCCAGGACCAGAAGTGACATCATTATCTGAAACTTTGATCTTCCTTAATTGGTGTAATTTACTTTGTATAAAAACACAGATTTGTATATACAAGAGCAACAGGAAAAAAATATTTACATATGATTGAATATACAAAGTCTTAGTATAGATGCTCACCTTTACAAAATAAATTATGCTAAAATCTGTCACGTTTTCTTGAAAATTTTCAGTCTTAGACGTTAAGTTGGACCTATCTTCTTACCACAGTACATTTCATTAATAAAGCTTCTAAAAACACCCTCCATTTACTGTGTGAGAAATATGTTACGTATTAGATGTGAGAATTTAGTGCAAGCACATGCAATCAGAAACCAGCAAAAGTTATGAATGGTTAAGGCACAATGCTCAATTCAGTACTACTGTGCAATTGTCTAGGTACTGATGTGTAAATAAAAAAAAAAAGTAAGCTAGCTCAACTTAATACTATTTACTGGTAGCCTGTACTGATCTTTAAAGTTTACTCAAACATCACAAATGCATACATGACCCAAGTCAAGATCCTGTAATGTGTAGAAATACTGTCCAGGAAACCCCCAGACTGCATAAATGGATTACATGAAATGAAATATCAGATGGTAAGATGCAGATGGTCGAATCCTTGTTCAGAAGAGCACACTGCAAGTAAATACATGCAATTACTAAAAATCCATGTTTAAACAAACGTGACTGTAAATAAGCCCAGCTGACCTAAATTCAGGAAAAGGTGGAATAGCAGGGGCCAACATCACATTTGTGTGTGGATTTTCTAAAAACTGTAACATCATATCAAAACTGCTGTTTTCAATATGCTCCAGTGTGAATTTCTTTTTAATTTATTTATTAAAAAAATAGCCACCTGACTCAGTAATAAATTAAGGTCCATTAGGAGAACTAGACATTCTCCAACCTCTTTAGAGACATGCTTAATGTAAATGAACACTTAGTGGTTTACTAAAAGACTGCCCACATACATAAAGCATGTGCTCAAACTCTGAGAAGCATGAGGACTCAAGCTAAATGCTGTAATAGAAGAGCAAAGAATGAGAGTTAATCAGCAAATATACTTGCTGGATATCGGATGCTACCGGTACGCGTAGGCTTTCATATACCATCAATGTGACAGTAAAAATAGAAATATTTAAAAGGATCAAAGACTAAATAATTAAGGAAGCTCCTATGTATAGCACTGAATTAGAGGGGAGACAGTTTTAAGAAAAAAGACTGAGCACACTGAACAAGAGTACAACTGAGATTCCAGTCTGAAAATACCAAATGAGAAATTCATGTGCTGAGAGCAATCTTCCTCCGTCGAAGTGGGTAGCGTCTTCTTTCTGGTGAATCTGGAGCTTTTTTTCTTTTTAGCAAAACACAATGATTTTTACTGGTATCAGCATCTGTTGGTGTGACTTCTCCCGGTGATATGAAATTTTGGACATTATTTTCCTCCTTCGCCTTGCAACCAGCAAAGACTTCTTGCCGCAGCTTGCAGAGTTCCAAGGTTGGTTGCCAAGTTAACGCTTGGGAAAAACCTTCTGCTCTTTCTATTAGCACTGGGAGAGACTGCAAAAACAAACCCAAGTATCTCAAGTTACATGGAAAATGTAATGGTTACTCAAGTTCCACAGGAAAAGTAATGGTTACAATGAATGAAATATGTTAATTAGATTCTGACAGGCACAAAAGCTTCTGTGTCTGCAGAGATGATCCTCAGCATGGCAGGTGAAGGTTGGGAACTCAGGGCTACCAGCCTAATAGTGACAAGGGTCTGCACTCAGAAGCCATGCAAAGAGTATGCCAAGTTTAAGTATTCCTTCATTACATCTCTAAGCTGAGTAAGTATCAGAGGAACACCACAGTTCATTTCTAAGCTGGTACCGAAATAATAAATGTCACATGCTGTATGAAGCTGTACAGGTCTTCAAAAGATGTTTTGTTTTTCAGATGCTGCAGGTTCTAAAATCTCTGTAAAAATATTTCCTATAGCCACAGGGTGATCTTCCTTACTACCATGTGAGGGGGGAATGCTTTACAGATACAACTTCAGCAGTCCAAACCTAAAGATGTACTTGCTTCAGAAGCATACATGCAGGCTTTTTTTGTACAAAACTATAAGCAAGATGAGTTAGAACTCCTGTTCCGTGGCATATTATCAGATGAAGATAATAAAAAAATATCCGCTTGGAGCACACAAAGATCTCACCTTCATTGCTCCACTGAGCTGTTTGGATGCCATTTCTGTCACCTGTTTCAGATCTGCGATGTAAGCATCTACAGAAAAACATAAAGCCCAAATAAACTTCTGAAACGTAACTCCCTCCCCCCAATACTTGCTATCGACTTCCCAGAAATCAGACAAAAAAGCAGTAGAGTCCCTGTATAAAACTTAAACCGACAACACATCCCTTTCATTATAGCAGAGGACAACAGCTTGTATGTTTTATCTTACTATTATTACTCTTTATCACTCAAAATGTAGTAATGTCTAGCAGTCTCAACTATAGCAAGCCACAAAGTTCTTCACTAGAAAACCTACAGCTTATACAAAACATGAGACACAAAGACAGTATTTGACATCAAGGAAGAGAACAGGTATAAAGAAAAAAAAAAAAGTATGTTTTCAATCCTTTCCAGCTCATATTACATTTGATAAAAATGCACAAAAGGAGAATAAACACAACCGTGGAGAAAATGAGATGAATGAAACTAATTTTAAGGTGGGGGCGGGGGGGAATCAGACATGGTTTAGGAACGCATAATCCATGTACGAACACAGATGCTAAAACGGAAGGAAAACCAGTCCACCAGCAGCCTCTTTAAACATGTCACAGAGGCCTTATGAATGGACAGTCTCTAAAAGAAGGGTATATCCATAGTGAAACATTCTTACAGTAGAGTATTGGGATTAGAAGACTGGTGACCCTATGAAATGGCAAGGAAGGAGTTAAGTAAAAGTAAAAATAATTACTTAGATTATTCCAGTTACACAGAAAGACTGACATACAGTTAAATGAAATTTGCCTGCAGGAGTTCAGCTTGACATGGACAGCATTATATTCCTCAGTGTTCAAGGCTTTCCAAAACATAGGGAAATGAAAAAAGGAAATGAAAGGTATTGAGTAATCTAAACATCTTTGGTTTCTGGCCACTGTACGTGCTAAACTGGGATACATAAACTCCCCAAAGACTACATAATACTAAATTCAGCACAAACTCTATGCTATCTTGGCTAGGATTTTGCTGTTACCAAACCTAAAAAGGCAATACCATAGTGCAAGCTGTTACTAACTTCCAAGAATTAGTTAATTCACATCAGAAAAGCATAGATCTGGACACCAGAAACCAAAAGAAACCCAGCTACGAAGTGACGCTCTTTACTGCTCCTGTTAGCTGCTTTGCTGCACAGGCTGGCATTTCTGGAAGCAATGTCTCCTGTTTACAAAGAGGAAATGATGCCTAGAGTGAAGTCAGATCAGCAGGGTGAGAACTGGGAGATTAAGCTCAGCTTCCCAAACTTTAACACCACTGCTTGCTACACCAGCTTTACATCATGTGCAGTAATCCATAGTGAGGGTTCTGGAACCACGCTTTTCAACTTAGAACAGCATTGGTAAATTCCATTGTTTTTTTCAATAGTTAAGAACAGGCAAGACAAAACTTTCAATTTCTTAAGGCCAGCATCAAAAAAGCACATCCCAATCACCAATTGCAAAATACACCACCTTGTTCCAAGGAGTTTGTATAAGGAATCTTTCAAAAGCATGTAGCAAACTTAAGACGTTGTTTGCCGTTTTGTTTCTTCATCGACCCTTACAAATGACACAGGCAGGATAAAATTTGATGCCTACTTTGCAAGTTAGGAGAGCGGACACTGCCTTCACTGAGTACTACACAACTGCTTTCAATTCCCTGAAGAAACTGACTGATTAGGAAGAGAGACTGAAGCATTTCTAGTATTCATGTGAAAGGAACACAAGAACAGTCAAACTATAATGTCAGCGATCCATCTAGTTCCCCATCTGGCCTCCACCAGTGGTGAAGGAAAGAAGTAAGAAAACCTATGGAGGGTAGCTCTGCCACAATTTCTAGCCAATACCCACACAGCGGCCAGCTTTTGCCTCTAAGTACAGTGCCCAACAGCAGACAGCACTTGGAAGAAGAGAAATGAGTACAACAAACTGGTGCAGCAATACATTCAGTTATGACAAACTTCTAGCTATTTTAGTTAACTGTTTAAACAGTTGATAATTTTAAACAAGTTTAAAGCTTCTTAAACATTTACAGCTAGCCAGTAAGGTAGGCAGGGTTTCCTCCACAGTTGCCCTCCCCGTGAAATCTTTACCTTGAGAAGGCTGTGATCTTATCTCTTCTGGTGTTACCAAAGGCTGGTAGAGCTTCTGCGTATTCAAAACAAGAAAAATTCTGAAATACCCTCTTGGTTTAATAGATATCTCATGTAAACATAGCAGTCAGAACATTGGAGAGAGGCTAATACAAGAAGATGGTGGTAGAATTATTTAGATAGAGAATGTATTAGAGGTACAGTTTATAGATACTCAGTTACTGGAAATAGTGTTCTGGTTAACACAGTTAAGTTCACTGCAAACACATGTCCAAAATCTGCTTTAGTTTGTAGAATTATAATTATTAAAGCATAAGAACTAAACTGAAATCCAGGCATTTTGGAAGAAGCATCGCCACCTGCTGCACAAATGAGGAAAAAGAGCTGCTCTGGCTTCTAAGGAGCCATTCACAAAAACAGTACGCTTTCACAGAGGAGCAAACTTGAACAAAGGGTACATTAAGACAAAAAGCTAAGAAAAAGAATACTATTTAAATGACTACATTCTAGCCCTGCAATCACTTATGCATGAATAAAAACACTCCTGCACAGACCAGGCTCTCTGGCTCTTTGGTCCTACTGTGAGTCTTGTGCCTTGACAGCAGTTAATCGTGACGTGAAGTTAACTAATAATAAATAATGAACACAACTAATATTTAGTTATATTAAAGGTGGAATTCGAAGTAACTACTGGGGAAGAAGGAAACAAAGCAAAGACATGGGAATGTAACTTATATCATCTGCAAATTAGTATTTTTCTCCACTTCAGGAGCTGTCCCTCAACCTTCTTCAACCAAAAACAAGTAGGAGAAGTTAGTTATTCCTCCCTGTAGTTCTACCAGAGCAAATTTTTCATATCTTCTTAGCAAGTTTACACTGCTCCAAGCAGAAGAACAAACACTGCTTGCATTATCCTCAAACATAACAGAACGTATTGACTGAAAACCTACAGGACGATCTCTTGCTTTGGCAATTATAGGGAGATCACCACACTCAATGAGAAGTTCTCTCCAGGTAAACTGCAGTTAATTACTGTGTCTTCATAGCTGCTCTTTAAGCCTCAGAAAACATGCATCACAGGAGCAGCTAGGATCAAAAAAACCCATAAAAATTCCTCAACCAAAAGCAGAGAAACCACTAGTACCTTCGCAGAAGCAGCCGAGATGGAAAAAAAAGCCACTTCATTTACAGAGATAAACAAAAACTTTCTATATTTTGCAGACACTTTAATTAAAATAATCATCTAGTGGTGGTGGTGTAAAATTTGAAGAGGTCAGCAACAGAAAAAAGGTAGCGTGAAAGGCATTCTAAATAACTAATCCACTTCGGGACTTAGGTGGAACATAGTTTTTGTTTTGCAGAAAGATTAAAAGGCTTTGTTAAATCTTGGTGTTATGCAATAGCATATTTTATTTTAGTTCATTTTTTGTTTGTTTTACATACTTGATATATTGACAAAACAGAGAGATCGCAACAGGCAATATATGTTAGAAAATATCTCAGATTTAAGACAAATATATACCCATGCACTTTTACTTACTGTAAATCATCTATGCCTGGCTAACCTAGAGAGTTAGTTACTTTTGTCAATTTTAGTCCTCAGAAATGCAGTGCAGGCTCTTAAATGACTTTCTAAAAAAAAAAAAAATTCCTGTCTTCTTTAGTATAAAATCATAGAATAGCTGAGGTTGGAAAGGGCCTCTAAAGACGGTCTAGTCCAACCCCCACTGAAAGCAGGGCCAACTAGAACAGGTTGCTCAGGGCCTCATCCATCAGGTTTTGAGTATCTCCAAGGATGGAGACTCCACAGTCTTGCTGGGCAACCTCTGCCAGTGTTTGACTACCCTCAGAGTACTTTTTTATTTTTATTTTTAAATGGTTAAATGGAATTTCCTGCATTTCCATTTGTGCCCATTGCCTCTTGTCCTCTTTTTTTCCATAGAAAACTGACTCCTAATTAATCAGCAGGTAAGCAAAAGGCAGGCCTAACGTAACTGCAGGAAAGAAATTTAGCAACTAAAGACACGACTGGGTTGTTTAATGCCAGTAATTACTTTACACTCAGAGTCAAAAACCCAGAGAAATTACTGCACCTATTCATTAATCCACATTACTTTTTTTTTTCCCCTTTCTTTACTGAAAATACTTACTCAATGTAGTCATTAGCTCAACAAAAGTGCTTAGGAAAACACAGACATCTTTTAAAAAGTCATATACTGCACATGATAATATCTGTATGTATCATAACATTTAGTACTCCAACCAGCCTTCAGCCAAGGATTTCAGAAACCTGGATTTGACAAGATAAATAAGTGTATGCTGCCTTGTAAATCGTGAGTCATCATGTTGAAGCAATCTGCTTAAGCAACTTGCTGAACTGTGCCACAGGCCCAATTCACTCAGTCACACCACTTCGTAGTAACCCTCATTTTACTGAAGAACAAATTAATACAAAGAAACAATTTCATTATATGACAAAGAATCAAAAGCAACTACGGGAAGAAACTTAAAGGTCAACACTTGATGACTGATTTCTTCAAGTTACTCATGGTCAGCAGCTACTATACACAAAGGTTTTCTGAAAATCTTAGGTTACTCACCAACATCTCTTGCTCCGCTTTCATGGTTTGGACAGCATGTATCAGTATCTTTTTAGGCCACTGCTTACGCTTTGTTGATGTCTCTACTATTAGCTCATCAAATTGATCTTCAAGAATTTTGATACTGGAACCTAAATTTAAATTACAAACACACAAAGTTATTGTAGGAATTCTACCTTTTTTTTTTTATTTGAGACAAAGTTATAAGGAAAGAGACAGCTTTAGATCTGAAATAAGAAAACATGCATTATTATCAATGAAGATAAAGATATCTGTCTTGGATTTCATTGTAAGGTGCACAACTTGATGTTGACCAGTTACTTTTGGAGTGAGCAAGCTGGTGAGAATGGGGGAAGCAGGGAACGATCTGGGGAAAAAACAAAAACGTATTTTTCTCTATGCACTCTGAATCTATAAAGAAAATCTCACAAAGAAGTAGTTATCTTTGGAGATAATTTGTTTTTCAACTGAAGAAAAACAATGCAAGATGCAGCAAGAAAAATGGTTTATCTGTTTAATTTACAAGCATTAAACAAACACCAACTGTCCAAACAATAATTTGAAGCCTAACTAATATTATATCATATAGAGGAGAAATATGCAGTTTAATTTTAAAATTAATCTACACATTTTTGACAATATACAATGCCACCTTAATGAAACATTGTTCCTCGGACATCTGTAATTACTAGTCATATGGAGCTTGTAAAAAATCAAAACCTGTCTGCTTTCAACATCTGAGGCCCAAGAGACTGTATCTGGTAGGAGCTAACTTTCATAGCCTGCTTTTCCAATTATAAGATTAGACTAAATACCTAGAACGTATTTTCAGCTCTTGATTGAGGTGTTTTGACTACTGCTACCCTACACTACAGGTACTCAGCTTCTTCAGGATTGCAATTAAACTTACCAATTTTAAAAGCTTGACAGTATTTTAAAATTGGTTTCAAAATTTAGTAAATGCCTGCACTGTCCTGACATCACACGTAATCATTACAAACTATAAAAACTGAAGAGTTATAGACAAAAACAGAGTTAACCACTCAATCTTACACCCTAACTGTGTGTAACTGAAAGGTAGTGCATATTTCTATATTTTTCCATCTGCACACTCCTCTAACTTTTCTCCCGTGGTGGAGATTTGAAATGTTGACAACAGCCTTGTTTTTCTATTTTTTTTAAATTTAATTTTGCAAACTCCTTAGCATTTAAATTCACTGTCCCCACTAAGGTCTTGAGTACAACTTGCAAGCCATGCAATGTTTTCAATCTACTGGTAAAGAATGGATTTTGAGCACCCTCTCTTGGTCAATCTGTGCAGAATCAGGTGATTGTAAGCCTCAGGCAAAACCAAAGTTTTAATAGTTTGTGGGTTTGTTTTGTTTGTTTAGTTTAGGATTACCATGAAATCATTTAAGTACAGAGAGGAAAGACTTGAGCCACTGGTCAATGTAAACACCAAAGGCACAAAATGCCAGATCACTTGGTGATTCAAACCGGATCAGAGATAGGCAAATGAGTAAATTTATGCCTAATTAAAAAGCACAATAGAGACCTTACACCTGCTTTATGCCAGCTGTAGGAAGATGACAGTATCTCAGCTGGCATACAGTTAGACTCATACAGACAAAGGCTAACTTACTGAAAATAACATTCGACCGGACAAAGCTTTCCTGTTAAGAAAGTCCTCTTACAAATTTGTTAACAAACGGGAATTAGTTAAGTGAGCCTGAATCAGTTCAGGTTTTGCATCATGAGACCAGTGCATTTTTGATTTTGTAGTTTTATCAGTCTAGAACTACAACTGCAGAAACTTCCTATCAAAAAACAGTTCAAGGAGCTCTTTCTCCATAGCCAGTTCAATATACCTGTATTTTTGGCTTTGTGCCACTGTAAAAAGCATCAGGTTACAGGCAAAGAACATCTAACACTAAGACAGGTGAGCAAATGAATCGCACTTAAATTTTCTTTGGACACCAGACTACCAAGAATCTCCACCACTATTATTCAAAGACAGTAATTATAAAAATGTTGTATATATTACATATATATGACTACATAGCAATAATTATAAGCATATACTTAATTTGTATATTAAATAGTAGCAACAGACATACTACTAGGGTCTCTTGAGAGGAAGAGATCTTGGCCAATGTCCCTAGCACAAAATCACTCAGGCTGGAAGGGCCCTCAGCAGGTCTCTCTTGACCCAAGCCTCCTGCTCACAGCAGGGTCAACACCCAGTTCAAACCAGGTTGCTCAGGACTTTCATCCAGTTGGTCCTTGGAAGCCTCCAGGGCTGGAGACTACACAAGCTCTCTGGGCAACCTTTTCCAATGCTCAGTTATCCTAACAGTGAATTATTACTTCCTTACATCAAGTCAGAACCTCACCTTTTAATTTACGACCCTTGCCTCTGTGCACTTCAATCAATAGCCTGGCTCCATATTCTCAGTAACCTCCTTGCAGGTACTGGAAGGCTGGCTTGTCTTTTCTGGGCTAAACAAGCCCAGTTCCTTCCATCTCAACTCATAGGGCAAGTGCACCAGTCCCCTGGCCATCCTGGCAGCCTCTGATGAACTCACTCCAGTTTATCAACAATTTCCCTATACTGGGGAGTCCAAAACTGAGTGCACTACTCCAGATGTGTTCTAGTAAGTGCAGAGTAAAGGCAAATAATCACTTCCTTGGATCTACTGACTACACTCCTGTTAACACAATACACTAGGCTGGCTCAGGTTTAGCCCGCCAGGACCCTGAGGTCCTTTTCATCCTGTAGCCCTGCAGGGGGATACCCCTTCCCAGATTTAGGGCTTTGCTTTTTGTCCTTGTTGAATTTCATGAGATTCCCATAGATGCATTTCTCCAGCCTGTTTACATTCCCCTGAATGGGCCTGCCCTTGAGCGTATTCACTGCATGTCACCCTGGTTGATGTCAGCTACAAATTGGGTGAAGGCACCTTCCACGACCTCCTCCAGGTCATGGATGAAGACATTAAACAGAATGGGGCCCAGAATAGACACCTGAGGAACTCTGCTTGTAATCAGCCCTGAGGTAAAACTATAAACCATTAAACTCTATGCTCGAGCTCAATGATCCAGCAGGATTCTCACCTACCTAGACCACAACATCCTAGCTTGGATGCTCTGGGAGATTGTGTCATTGAGTACTGGAGCAATTCCAATGGAAGAATGCCAAGAGGGTTGGTGTCTGGAGTACATGATGTATGAGAAGCAGCTGAGGGAGCTGGGTTTGTTCAGCCTGGAAAAGAGAATGCTAGGGGGTAATTTAACTGCTACCCTCAGCTACCTAAAGGGTGGTTCTAGAGAGGCCAGAGGCAGGCTCTTCTCAGAGGTGGCCAGCAAAAGGATGAGAGGCAACAGGCATGTTACAGTAAAGGAAATTCCAACAGGCCACAGGAAAGAAAATTTTCACTATCAGGGCAGTCAAACACAGAAACTGACTGCCCAGAGAGGGCGGGAAGCCTCCGGACTTGGATTCTGTTGATGTGTTCCAGCTTTAAAAACAGACGACCTTATCCTGTTCCATTAAATGTTGTGCACTCCCTTCATTCTGATAAGAGAAGCTGGTGAAATAGAACGTGCTCTTTCCTAACCTCCCAAATGACAAATCTTGCTTTGAAATACCAACTTTCTAAAAGTTTGCTGTAGACTTTCCAGCAAGACAGCTACCATTAAACTTAATTAAACCTTTATTTTTCTCATGTTAATATCAGATACTTTGGGAGTCTCTACGCTACTTTCCTCTAGTAGTCAAGAGCCGATCCTTTAAGTTAGGTAGGCACCATACTAGTGATAGTTGGAACTTGTTCCTCAAGATCTATAAGGACCTTGTCAGAAGTGTCAAACAAGCAATGGTCCTTCAGATAAAGAACTTTCCGCTTCCCTTTTCTCTCAGACACAGGTCCCTACATGTCTTGGTTACTCTTCATTTATGAACTGCTCTCCAAGAATCATGCTCCTGCAATGCAGCACTTCAGATCTTTACACAGGCACATCTGAGATGGAGTTTGAACTTATCTGCTCCATGAGCCTGCTTACCGCCACAGACAGCTGGGGGAAAAACTGCCCAATTAAAAATACCACATGCAGAAACCAAACCAAAACCACCCAGCAGGAAATTAATGGAAACCAACGCATACCACTCTGCAGGCTGGAGTCATCTGAAGTCACCTCCCAGGGCTGCCCATTGATGGTAACGTTCTCCCGCACCGCCGTTTCGAAGTTCTGCAAAGACATGGGAGAGCTTGAGAATCACAGAATCATTTAGGTTGGAAAAGACCTTTAAGATCATCCAGTCCAACCATTAACCTAACACTACCAAGTCCACCACTAAACCAATTAAGGGTAGAGTAGCAATTTCATGTTTCCTGGCTTGGTGGCTGGATTATTTTTAATGAAAGTAAAACTAGGAATCATTAGGGTTGGAAAGGATCTCTAAGATCATCAGTCCAATCATCAACCCAACACCACCATGTCCACTAAACCATGTCCCAGAGTGCCACGTCTGCCCATATCTTGAACACTTCCAGGGACGGTGACTCCACCACCTCTCTGGGCAGCCTGTTCCAATGCTTGACTACCCTTTTGCGAAGAAATGTTTCCTAATATCCAATCTAAACGTCCCCTGGCGCAGCTTGAGCCCATTTCCTCTCGTGCTATCGCTACTTAGGAGAAAAGACCAGTCCTTCAGGCACAGGTACGCAACATCTGCGGCTGGAGAGGCCCCTCCTTGCCTCACCACCCTGCCAGGGTTGGCCACCTCGGGGGAAACAGCTACAGAAAGGCGCCAGGCTGAGGGCTGACGCCACGGGGCACCTCAGCTCTGTGCCGGGCCCCTGGCAGGGGCGGCCACAAGCGCTCAGCGACGCCACCCAGCAGCGCCGGGCCCCCCCCGCGCCCCGCTCCCCGCTCCCCCCTCAGCCTCACCCAGAGCGCGTCTCCCGCAGCGGCGGGTCCGCCCGGCTGCCCCTGGGCCAGGGCCCGCACGAAGGGCGCGCAGATCGCCATCACCTCGCCCAGGCTGCGCCGCGAGCAGCACCGCACCCGCGGGTCCCGCTGGCCAGCGGCGGCCGGGCTGAGCGACGGGCCCGGGCCCGCCTCCTCCCGCGGCGGCGGCGGCGGCAACGGTGGCGCCGGGCGCGCCGCCATTTCCCGCCTCGGACGCAGGGAAAATGCCGGCCCGGAAGCAGAACCCGCCGCCTCCCCACCCCTTCCCCTCAGCCCCCGGCGCGGCATGGCGGCGGTGGCGGGGCTGGGGCCGGTGGACTGCCACTGCCACCTCGCCGCGCCCTCCTTCCAGACGGTGAGGCGCAGAGGGGCGGGCGGCGGCGGCGGCGGCGCGGCCCCGGCGCTAAGGCGGTGCGTGTCTCTTGCAGGACGTGGCGGCCGTGGTGCGGGCGGCGGAGCAGGTGAGGCGGCCGGCAGTGACCCTCTCCCCGCTCCTCCCCGGCCCCAGCGCCCGGCCCGGCCTGAGCGGGGCGGGGGTTTCTGTCTGCCTCAGGCGGCGGTGTCGGCGCTGGTGGTGGTGTCGGAGCAGGCGGGGGAGTTCCGGAGCGTCGTGGCGCTGTCGGAGAGGTGCGAGGCCGGCGGGGCGGCCCGGGCCCCGCCCGTGTCCCGGCCGCGGGGTCCGCGCCTTGGCGGGAGCGACTGGCGGCGTGGGAGCTGACGGGGGCCGCGCTGCCCTCTTCTTGGTCAGGCCGGCCATTCGTTTTGACTTTAAACTCGCTTTCTCTGTGGTGTCTCACACTGCTGATATCTACTCCGTGTCTAGATTCCCAGGGTTTGTTTTGCCGTGCCTGGGAGTTCACCCGCTTCAAGAGGTTTCTCCGGAGGAGCAGCGCAGTGTTACTTTGAAGGTAAAACGAGGTGAATTAGACTAACATAGCTATAAAATACTGCTGGGACTGCTCAGGGCAGATGATGGGATGCTTAGGATGCTGCGTGATTCAGCTTCAGGTCTGCCCAGTGATTTTTCTGTGCTTCTGTAATACAGAAGACTCAGCGGACCAAGTCCCAGGGTCTCTTAGGACATCCATTTGTCTCTGTTAGTCCTAAAGCACAATTGTTCACTGGAGTCATCTGGCCATATTACTGCAGTGAAACAGTTTTACAGATCCCAAGTGAGTGCTTTGCTTACAGTGAACAGCACACGCATGTGTTTGCAGATGTCCCTTTGTTAGTATGGGAAGTCGAAAATGACTATTTGTGCCTTTAGCCTGAAAAACTCGAAGAGCTGTCTGCAGCCTTTTAATGTTACCAGGCTTTTTATTACCTTTTCTCCTCCTGTGGAAAGATAACTTGAAATGAAGGGTCATTAAGTAAAGAAGGGGAATCCTGCAGGTTTCTAAAATCTGTGTGACTGCACAACTCACAGTTACAGCAAGTTTTAAGGTACAGAAGTTAAGAACACTGAAGGAAGCTCATATTTAATCATAATGCTGAGTTCATACCCCTTCCACCTTGTAAGGGCAGCGAGGGTCGCATCTTTAATTTGTTCTTGCAGGATCTGGATGCTGCATTGCCGCTTATAGAACTCTACAAAGATAAATTGGTGGGGATCGGAGAAGTAAGTAGACTTCCATAACTTGTTTAAATGTCTATGACTTTGGCAGCATCTGTCACCAGAATTGCAAAAACTTAGTGAATACTTGGTTTTGTGTATGCAATAAGTATTGCTATCAGTCTGAACAAGCGCTAAGTCTGATTTGTAATTCTCTTAATGTGCTTTCTTGCATAGATTTGCCTGATTCCTTCTTTTCCTTTGTTATAATTATTAGGAAATAAATGGCTGGTGGATTCAGTAGGAAGGATCGCGTAATTATGCTATATGATCTTATACCTGAATGTCTTTTGACCTATTCTCTGGCACAGTGAAATGTCAAGTGACATTGTTAGCCTCATTCAGATCCTTCTTGCTTTCTTCCCCGACAAAGTTAGGCTAAGCTATGATTTCAGTACATCTTACCAACTTGTACAGTCCTTTTTTCTTGTGATCCCTCATCTGTCTGTATCCATGTGTTGTCTCCTGTCTTACATTTGTTTATAAACTAATTGAGGCTTGAAAGCTTTAGGGTAGAGTCTGCCTCTTTTGTGTGTTGGTACTGGAGGGACTTACTGCTGGTTCTGCACTGGCTGCAGAAAAAGCAGTTATTGGCAGAGCTTTGTAGCTAAACTTGTCATGTTGTACTTGTACTGTATGTCAGGGACTTTGGTTGGTGTAACTGTGAATGGGGCTGCTTTGATAAACTTAAATGTGCTCAGGCAAAATTTAAAATTAAAAAAAATGTAGAATTAGTGGGTAATTTTTGCTAGAGATAGGACTAAAGCTACAGGTTCAGGTCAGAAATTTTACTTGTATTGGAGATCCAGATTTGAGATTTAATCTGAAATAATATTCAATAGAATATAAAGCCCCAGAAGACCAGTTACAGATTAAAATGTTAAATACACTTGTTAATAGCTGTCTACCCCGAAATGCTTTCATAGTTGAAAAGCTTATGGTTGAAAATGGATTCTTTTCTGAGCTAAGCTACAGTTGAGCTCATTTTAATTGCAGTCTCTAGTATATATATTTTTGAAATGCCTTGAGGTTTTGAAGCATTTTTTGCCTTTATATATGGTATTGTGGTTTAGTCAAGCATTAGGTCTGTAAAATTTTTTCACTTCTCTTCTTGTACTGTAGGTTGGACTAGATTTCACTCCCAGATTTGCCAGCACGGATGAACAGAAGGAAGGACAAAGACAGGTTTTGATCAAGCAGATTGAGTTAGCAAGAAGACTGGATTTGCCTTTGTAGGTTTTGTTTATACTAGTAGGAGAATTTGTCAGGTCTCAGTAACATGTAGAAATATTTCCCAGGATTTATAGTTACTAAGAGCCCATAGAACTTTTCTTATGTGGATTAAACTGGCATTAGAGTCCTGTCAGTTTCCAGTTTGAGATTTAATTATAGAATTTTCCCTATGTTTGCACTTGAACACAGTGGTCTTCTGTGTCCTGTCCTTGCTATGTTGTTGCTATATCTTCACTGTAGTTAAAATGATTCATATATACATCTCTAGGGTTTTTTTCCTGATAAAAGGTGTAATACAGATTAATTATTTTCTTCCCAAGCTGCTGTTAGTTAGTTTGTGTTTACAAAAAATAAAAGTATTTTGCTGAATTTCCTAATGCCAGGCCTCTCCTTGCTGTGCAGAAATGTTCATTCCCGGTCAGCTGGAAGACCAACCATTAATCTCTTAAAGGAACAAGGTATGTTTCTAATGGATTTTCTCTGTCATGGTTTTTGTCAACAGAATTTCTTCAGTTGTGCCATGTCCTCACATCAGTTTGTGTACATGAAACTTGGGAGGAATTGTGCAGAGGTTCTGTATTCATTCTTTATGGGACTGAGGTCCCATTGGAAGCTGACATCACAGACCTTCTGTAAACACTGCTAATGATTTGGTTTGCTTCTTTCCTCTGAGGTGCTACAAAGGTGTTGCTCCATGCATTTGACGGGAAGCCATCTGTAGCGATGGAAGGGGTGAAAGCTGGATACTTCTTCTCCATTCCTCCTTCCATTATAAGGAGTGAACAGGTAATGTTTAAAGGGGTTTGCTCCTTCTTGGTGCTTGGGGATTGCAGGTAATAGCTGACAGCTTATCATGATGGCAAACATAAATGTTTTCACTGTGTGGCTCAAGAATATGCTTGGGTTTTAAGTGTACAGTTTGAAGTGGGACTAGCAGTACTCGCGTATGGTTGCTGTCACCTGACGCTTCTCAACAGAAGTTTCATTTGCTTATAGCATTGCACGTTTTTACGTTGGCTAAATTTGTACCTGGGGATTTTGCCTTAGCTAGACTTTTGGGAGGGAATTTTGGCTAAAACAGTTCAGCTATTCCTGAGAAACAAGGGTTAAGAAAATAGGCATTTTTTTTTTCCTCATTTTAATGTCATTTCTGGTGAACTCTTCTTTGGAAGCTTCTGTCACTGTACTGTTTTAGAGTAGGGACATGACACGTGGAAAAGGACTAGTTTCTATCTCGGTGCTATGGCACTTTCTGTTCAAAAGGAAATCTGCTCATAGTTACTAAGTTACAAACCTTTGACAAATTGTGATTATCACAAGGTGTGCCCAGCAAAGAAGCAGCTAAATTGCTTAAAGATGGCATTGGTCAGGTTCAGCCCTTGATTTGGTGAGGCTGCTCTTTTAATTTCTATCTACTCTGGGCTGCCACAAGCTATGCTAACTTCTTATTTTGGGGTAGCATTCTGTTTCCATCCTGCACCATCACCACTTTCTGTGATAAGCTCAGGAAATGTAAGAAAGGAAAAGGCATGATTCAAGTGGAGGGGGTGTGAGGGATGGGTATAGATGGGGATGAGGTTAGGAACATGGAGAAAGGAAAGCAAACTGGGGTTGAAGGGTAAAAGCAGGGGTGGGAAAAAGGTACACAAGTATATATACAGAAAGATAGCAAATTAAAATTGCATTGGCAACTCTAGGGTCCTAGTTTTGTGCAATATAACTACATGATGTAATAAATAACAATGGATTCAGTGTTTAGATAGTAGTACTTAAGATATTTAGAAAACAGGATAATACTAATTTGAAGGGAATTCTTGAGCAGCTCCTTGTATTCTTGCTTCCGTTCTGAAATTGTTGATAAACTGCAGACAGTGGCACCAAAGTCTTTTGACATTGCTTTTAAATGCAGAGGATATCCTCCCTTCATACATTTTTTCCCACAGGTCTAAGTGCATAAAGCGTTTAATATGTGTTATTTTCTTCAAGAAGCAGAAGCTTGTGAAACTGTTACCTCTGGAAAGTATGTGCTTGGAAACTGACTCTCCTGCTCTGGGGCCTGAAAAACAGGTAAATGATGGGGGACGGACTTCTACATATGTATATCCGAACGCCCACCTTATGGAGGTCAGTTACTGACACGGGAGAATGAAGTAGTGTCAGCATGGGACAAAAGAGGTTGCCAAGTGAAAGTTTTGAGATGAACAAGTCAGTGTTCCTGAGGCTGGGAAAGGAGAAGAAATTCCAGGAACGGGCAAAGGGGAAAATAATCCAAGAAGAATAGATACATGTAATTTCTCTGGCACACATGCCGCAATGTGACTGAAGTTGTGTCGGGAAGTACTGAATCTGAAACACCTGTGATGTGTAAGGATCTGTAATTTGGTCTGGGTAAAACAAACACTGTTTGTTTGTTTGTTTGTTTTCAGGTGAGAAATGAACCAAAAAATATTTACATTGCTGCAGAATATATTGCCAAAATTAAAGGAGTTCCAGTTGAAGAAGTTATAGAAGTGACTACACAGAATGCACTGAAAGTATTCCCCAAACTTCGGAACTTTCTTCGGATATAGATTCAGAAACTGAAATACATGATACTGCAAAAGCTATTATTTATGGTGTCATTAATAAAACCAACATGCATCTTGTCTTAAAGTGGAGCTTTGTGGTTGGAAAGTTCAAGAAGTGAGCAGAGTGTTATATAGATGCATAGGATGAATATAGGGAATTTCTCAAAGACCTTTGGTATGCACCATTGTTCTCTCTTAGATGCGATAAAGACAGATTGTTCATTTACATCCCTAGTGTCTCTGAATGAATACTTTGTAAAGAAGAGCACCATAAAATTGTCAGTTTAGTTTCTCAGACTCCTTGCTCAGCTGCTCCTAGTCTGGGAGATGGCTAAAGTGCAGGGCTTAATGTACCCCTCCTTAATTTCTGCTGACTGAAAGTCACATGGTTGTGGGCCCACTTGTGATACGAAAGCTCCCATTAGGACTTGCAGACTGCACATCCGTTTCTGAGCCATTAAAAAAACCCAGCCACATAGACATTCTCTGTATGTTGTGTTAACGGGGCGCTGTGAGTGGTGCAGAAGCTACACCTCTGATTTCCTTCAAAATACAGTTGGAAGGAAAGAATTCTAGCCCTTCTATTCCTCTCCTTTTCCCTTGTATGCAGTAACTTAACAGTTGCTCAGATCTTAGCTATTTTAAAGATTTGCTTTGATTTTTTTTTTTTTTTTATGTTTTATTTTTTGAATCATACTGCAAGGAAAAGCCTGGGTTTGGTCTTATTTCAAGGACTTACTCTTCTGACTGCTCAGTATTGGGAGATAATGGGATTTGAAAGGGAGACAAGCCCAATTTTGTGAGATCTTGGAGGTACCTGTCTGCTGTGGATTCTGCTACCTTGGCCGGTGTCCTAAAAACTGAATCTTGTGCTCCCTCACAGCACCTGTGTAGATGTGGGCCTGTTGAAATACTGATCAAAATTTTGCTGACTATAAACCAGCAATGAACAAGGTGAGTTATACATGACACTCAGTTGTTCTGAGGGCCACTAGGGAAGCACAAAGCCACTCGGCTTTGTCTCCCTAGGGGGATTTTTACTAGCTCAGTGAAGAAAATACACAAGCATTAACTTAGTCCTTGACCACCTCAGGTACAAAATCATGCGTCATACCAGCTGATGGTGAGAGCATTTGGCTTTAAGATGTGGGTGTGTCTGCTATGTCTCAGGTGCCTATGTGATTTTTCAAATTAGATTTCTTGCTGTCTTCCTGTTTAGAGTATCTTACTGGTTGCCCCCTTACACAATGGTTTGTAATGCCCCATTCTGAAATCATCTGTTGTCTTGCCTTCTGGGGTGTAGGACTGCAAGACAAGGGGTTGGGTTTTTTGTCCTCTTTTGAGGAGGATGCAGGTAGAGAAGTTACCAGCTCCCAGATGGTGCGGGGGCGGGGGGATGGAGCAAAAGTTTGTAATGTAAGCGATACTTACCTAAACTTTTGGTTTCCTTTACATTTTCTTCCTTGATTTCTTAAAACCATGTTGTCAGGAGGTTTTTTGCTGTCTTTAGCAGAACAGCTGTGTTCTGCTTTTTGCCTAGAGTTAGCTTACTAAGTTTAAACATATGTTCCTACAAAGTTTTTGGCCTGTAGCAACCAACCAAACTTGAATAATTTGTCTCTATTACAAAATATATTCAGGGCAGCAAACACCTGAATCTTTGCTGAATGTTTGACCCAGAGTAGTTAGAGCTGTTATCCTGACTCTACAGGCACCGTTTCCGCTAAATTGGGTGAAGGACAGAGTTTGCCTCCAGGTGGTGCTAGGGAACAGGTGTGTGATAGTCTTAAGACTATTAATGTGATTGACTTAATGATTAATAATTGTGTTGTCACTGGAGATGCTAAACAGGTGATACCAGGCAGCCTTACACGTGCTTCCTGCTGCCTGTGTGACGGGAAGGCTCGCAGTGTTGCATGGGAGTGCAATTATGTATGGAGATGCTCCTGGTAAAAAGTTAGGCTGCGTCCAGATGTTTGCAGAGTTTTGGCCTTATTATTATTCTCTATGAAATTCTTAGCCTTGGATGAAAATGCCGGTTTTGCGAAAAGGGGAATATCAAGTATTTAGTCTGCTCAAAATCCCTCTCTCTGCAAGGGGGTAACATGGCTCTGGTTCAGGCTTTAGCCTCACAGTCGAGGATACTTGGCCTGAGCTCTTGAATCCCTTTTGCTGCTGCAGCACTGCAAAAGCCTGTAGACACTCGCACGTCCTGCAGCTCCCAGCTGGGCAGGGTGCTGCTGCCGAGGGCGGCCAGCCCCGCGTGGGCCGTGGGGGGCTCTGTGGGACAGCAGCAGGGCCCAGAGGTGCTTGTGGTGGCGCGGGAGTGTGATTTGGGCTGGGGAAGGAGGCACGGGGTTACTTCTCCCCAGGGGAGAGAAACCTGGCATTGCAGCAGCCATGGGTAGGGCGAGCCTGGCAGGGTGCCCGCGGCAAAACAGACCGACTTTGTCTTCTCCCTAGACCTGCGGCGCCTAAGCTAAGTCATGGTGTAGGTGGCCTGGCGCTCCAGAAAAGGAAAATGCAGTGTCATTCCCACCCCACCTTGGCATCCCTAACACCAAACAAAGGTTGGAAGTAGCGCTCTTTCCCCTCCGCCACTGGTTTTGCTGTGCGAGCTGTGCCCCAGCCCCCGGCAGTCAGCGCCGGGGCGGGGCGGGCAGGTGGCAGGCACTGGAAATAAAGTTGCTTTGCACAGGAAACCCAACTTTTTAAGGCTCTCACTCAGGACTGGTGGTAGCTAATGTGCTGGGGGAGGGAGTGTGGTTTCCGAGCTGGAAATCATGGTTGATCCCTCAGCAGTCACCCTGTGTCTTTACCTTGAAAGGGGAATTGAACAGAGAGCTTGCATTTCTGCCTGCAGTCCTGGGCTAACGCCTGGTCCGGAGGGGCTTGGGAAGGCAGGACGGCTCGTGGGGGAACCATGTGGCTGCACACCATGAAACCCTCCATCCCCACAAAGGCTGGCCTTGGCAGTACCAGTGTGTGTGCCGAACCCTGTTGGAGCCTCTCGGGTTGTCTGGACAAGCCGTGTCTCCTCTTACATAGCACAGGACACTGGAGCGGCCAGGGATGTACTTGGGGAAAGGACCCTGTGCAAATGTAGCTGGATGCTGTGTTTATGTTTCAGGAAACCTGAGGGGAAATGAGAGAGAAAGCACAGAGTTAGCAGAGACCCAAGTTTGCTTTTCAGTCATGCCATTAATTTTGGGGACACTAACAACCGGTGACCTCTGTCTCATAGAGGTGGAATGGCACAGATGGTCTGCAGCAGTATGGAAAGCGGTAGGTCCCAAGCTCCATCTGATACCTTTAGCCATCACCTTTCCCTGCGATGCTACAAACAGCAGATCTGATTGTACTTTGTTTTACTCTTCCTGTCTCTTTATCTTGCAGGATGTATGTGATGTGATAGAAAAATCAAGAAAAGTTTGTGATTTCTTTGGCATAATTAGTACCTTCAGAGTGCCTCGCTCGTTAGGCAGTACTCTGTCACTGATGCAGCTCTGGCTGGTACAGCTTCTGCCAGAAAAAAAAAAAGCCCCATGTCGCTCGGTTCTTTCCAGGCTTAAAATAATGCACGCAGATGCACTGTGTGCACTAGGGACTCCCACACGTGCAAGGGCTTGCAGTGAGTGCATCGCTTAACACCAGGCATAAATAATGAGGGGCATGCAGGGTGACGGTAATAACGTGAAGGTACTTTCCATAGGCTGAGATGTGGAGCTTGTAGATCTAGAGAGCTTCTAAACTAGATTTGTCTGTTGATAGAGACAAAATAGTGGACCAGTGTATGCTGTCAATGGCTACCAAAGCACACAGAGGTACTTTGTACATTCCTTGTTCAATGAGCACCTTGAATCAGTAGCAGGGGCTGGAAGGATGCTGCAAATTGCAATTCCTTGGCTGGCTGGTGTTGTCCAGCCCTTTCGCCACCCATGCCAAGCTGTTTGCAGGACTCACGTGGAACAAGACTGAAGTGCTTTTTGCCTGAAGGCCAAGTGACTTGCAAGAGTGGAGTGGGTATAACAGAACTAAAACATTCAGCGTAAGTCACTTGAACTCCTCAGATCCTGGAAATCCCCTCTGACTGAGTTCAGGACCAACAGCTAAAAGTCTGTCTATGGGCTCTATTCTGTGCTCACTCAAATAGTTTTTGCAGGGCTACGGGTGGATCATCCTCCCGGGGCCTTTCTTCTGAAACTTGTTTTTAGTCATGGACTAACAGGGCCTGAATCTGCTGAACTCTGGGACAAACTGAGAGGGTGATGAGTTTTTCCAGATTTTGACATGGGAACAAGTGAGGAGAGGGTGATGCGGCCAAGTGGATGATATGTTGTTTAATCGTGCTGTTTATTGTGATAAGAATTTGAACAAATTGACCAAAGACTTTTACTGGAGGTGCTTCCAACAGGCTCCTATGCAATGCATAGATAGGCTCTTTAGAGGCAAAAGCAAATAAATAATTGGCTGGAAATGCAACTTTCATCACTAATGAACTAATGCTTTTGTTTGTTTTTTCATTAATGCAGGCTGGGGTTCGATCCTCTGTTCCCATTACAGAGCAGGAAAATGAATTTGAGAAAGTCACTGGCTTAGCAGAAAGGTTTGTTGTTCTTCTCTTTGCTTTCTATATGCAGTACAAAGATACAGCTGAGATCAAAGAAAGGATACGAATTGGCATAGCACCTAGTTGTCTCAGCATTTTCCTCTTCAGCAGGTGGTTATCCATCCATTCATTTCCCCTGCTGGGGTTGGCTTTTCTATCTGTGTGAATCGGCTGGAGCACGGGCATGATGGCCACCACTGCACTGCGTGGTGGCCCCACCATGCAGTGAGTGCAAAGCACCCCCTCCATGGCCTGGCAAATTTTTATGCCCCTCTTTGAGCTGCTGTGAATGACAAAACAGTGAGAAAACATAGTGAGGATCATGGCCCTGATGAACCCGTGCCTGGGGCAGGAACTGATATCCGTCTCCCCCAATGCTCGGTGCTGTGCACAGAGAGATGCTGCCAACGGGGTGCTTAATGCAAACACAGGAGATAAGTGCCACTACTGTGCCCGGGTCTGCTGATGAAAATGGTGGTGTGGTTTGCCGAAAAAGCAGAAACAATGAGGCATTAGGACAAGGAGTCTGTAGAAGCAAGGTGTAGCCCCCCTCTGCCCTAGAAAACAGCATAAAAAGCCGTACTGGCATTTGGCTTGGCTGCTGCAGAGGGCTTTGGTGCACAGAGCCGCTGGCGCGTGGAGTGCTTATCATGTAACAAGTGCGCAGGTGGCATCAAGGAACTTAAGGCAAAGCTGAAAAAAAGTGTAGAGAAGTAGCAAATGCACAGAACAGGAAGATCTGGCCTGTTTTCAAAGGGCTGTGGTCTGAAGAGCAAGCTACTTCTGCAACAGTGCTTGGGGACATATCTGATGTTCTACCAAAGCGACAGTCAACATCGAAATATATGGATTTTGTCTGCAACACCTGGGTGAGGTAATAGGTCTATGTACACTGCCTTCAAGGGCAGGCGAGGTGGCTGCGTGGTGTCCACAGTTGGTGGCTACAGACAGATGAGCGCAGCCTGCCGCGGCAGAGCACCGGCGCCGCGGCGTGGCTGAGCAAACCTTCAGCCTCCTGGCACGGGAGTGAGTACAGCTGCCTGAAAGACCATGAAGCAGCACCAACATGGGGGGAAGCAGGGCCACATCTCCCTGTTTGGGAAGTGCAGGGGGTGAGACACAGAAAAGTCATAATATCGGCAGTGTGATCAAACACGTGATGCCCCAGAGGTATCACCTGGCAGGCAGGCTAGGTCAGCGCATGGACTGTGTCTGGGGCTGGCTATTAAAGCCTGCCTGCAGAGGTGGGAGAGCTGTTTGTGCTCCCCACCCTGCGTAGCCCCTATCGACGAAGCCTGTAGTGCTAAACGGCAGCAGAGCTGTGCCCCGTGGCACCGCGATGGATGTCCTCTCCATCTGCTTGCCAGATCCCTGCGGCTGCTGGCACTTACTGCACCTGGGCCACGCTTGCTGCTGGGGAATAGCGGCTGACATGTCCCTGCCTCCTCCCACCCCCCAAAGGCATCCTGACTCCGTCACTGTGTGTTTTGGGCTTCATCCAATTTGGAGCAGAGCAGATGGGTGCAGTGCCATGGTCCAGGTGAGGTGTCTGGCTCCTTCCCATGTGTATTTTGTATTTCTGTGACAGGGTGTGGACACTGGGTTTAACTTCTTTAATACGCACATTCAGGTTTTGCATCCGCTATTTTGGCTCTGCCAGGGCTGTATGCTCTGTCACCAAAGAGTGCAAACAGACACTTGGCTCCTTGTCAGTGCCTCACTGCAGCTTAGATAAAGTATGTGTCCTGTGTTGACAGAAGACAAGTTATCTCACAAGCAGCACAACCAATAAAGTTTTTTTCCCCCAGGGATTTACGACCCCCTTACCACAGCAGTCCCAGTCTCCTACCTGTGTCCTGTGATGCTCCCATTACGGCCCAGCACTCCCGGTGCCATATTTTCAGCTCACTGTGTGTCTTCCTGATGCCTGCCACGGTACCACCAGCTCTTCCACGTACCCTCTGGGCTCTGCCTGCCACAGTACCTCAGCATTCTTCTATGTCCCTGTGGCCTCCCTGGAATTCCCCAGCTCTCTTCCATGTTGCCTTTCTGCGTTTGTTGGACTGCCTTTTAGGCAAGAAGTAGCATGTGCTGAGATTAGTCCAGAGCTGGGTAGGTCATGTTTGGATAGCTGCCGGCATCAGACATGGCAGCTGGGTGTGTGCTTCCTCTTGGTAGCCTCGAGGGGGAATGGAGAGGGTTGGTGTCATCTACATGGCCACCAACTCTCACAAGCCTTGTAGGAACTTTGTACATCCAAGAGCTCTGCCCGTCTGCCAAATTTTGTTGACCATTGTCAAAAACTGTGTGGTGTTGTTGGGGACTAGGAGACAGCATGACCATGTTAACTGATTTCCATGGGAATGTGTGTATGTCAGATGCTGCGTCTCCTGGGTGGAATTGGACCTGCTGCTTGGGACCTCCTAGGTCTGCTCAGCTCATGACCACTGGTGAACCCATGAAATGGAAAGGACCTGGGATTATCTAGCAGGAAGGTCTGTCTTTGTGAAGTGCACTGCCTGGAGAGGGCAGCTTTGAAGTCCTGATTGGCACTGGCTTACTGCTATAAATATATAGAGAGAATATTTTTGTGCTCAGAACATTTCTGGATGCACAACAAAGGGGGAGGAAGCGAACAAATGGAGCACTATGTGGGGAGCTCCAATCAAAGCATCACTAGATAACTTCCCTTCTCTTTAGGGCTCATTATTCCTGCCTGGAAAAGTCAGGGTGGAAACTCAGCTCCGTACAACACAGGACCTCTGTGCTGAGTCGAGGCAATGGCAAGTGCGTGTGCAGTGGGCTAATGTGGTATATAATACACATGAGCAGATGTCAGCGCTCTCCAAAATAATCCCTTCTGCGCTCCCACCGAGTGCAGCATATCCATTAATGATCTGTGTGTGTGACACCATTTATCCAAAGAGGTTGTTTCTTGACCAGCACGTGGAGGCTGCTGTGGTGTCAGGATGATCAGAGCTTCCCCTTGGAGTCCTTAGGTTGCCCTTTTTTTGGAGAGCTGCAGCTACACGGCAGTGGTCTTGCTTCATGCCTGCTCTCAGTGGATGCAGACTGTGGCAAGAGAGGGTGAACACTGGGGCATAACTCGAGGAGGGTAAGTGCTGACCCTGTTGCCACCAGCAGCAGATAGAATCGAGGTTCAGTGGGAGCCCTGCTGGTAGAGGCTGTCTTGCCCCCATCTCCCAGGGTTGAGGAGAAGTCTCCGTCCCTCCTAGCCTCTGTCCCACATGGCACTGGATGGGGGTCTCATTGCTGGAAGCCCACAGTGAAGTTTTACCAAAGCCGAGGACAGGGTGCGTGGGAAATTGTTGTGTCCGTATGCTGTTTGCTGGTGCAGCTCCTGAACGTGACCCTGTGCTCTTGAATAGCCTGGAGTGATGAAGGGCTGGGCTGAAAAGGCAGTGATTCATGGGACGTGTCTGGTAGGTTGGTTCAATGAGACCTGTTCCCTGGCACTGACAACTGCCTTTCCTCTGGGAAGGACAACACCCAGGACCAGGGTGCCAGGGACCTATTAAGTTGCCAGGATGCCTTTCTCAGAGGTTGCCCAGCTCTTAGAAGATGAGGCTCAGTTCAGCCAAATTAGGAGGAATGTGGTCTTTCTTCCTCTGCTCACTAGCAGAGTTACCTGGACTAGCATCCCTCCAACCCTCTCTGAATCTATCTTTTCATTTTCTTCTCAAAGGGCTGAGTAATTAGGTTATTCAGAAGCTGTTAGTAACATAGTAGACTGATCCCCTCTGTCCTGCACTGTAGTTTTCATGATTTGCATTTCAAGATGCACAGTAATACAATTGCATGTGGTTTTGTTTGCCGGGGCTCAGTTTAGCACCCAGCAGTCTTTACAAAGCACATGAGCTGGTTTATTACAGGACATGGAATCTGACCTCTCGCTTTTTGAGAAATACAAAGATAAGCTGGTGGCCATTGGCGAGGTAATCGGCTCTGATTTCTGCATAACCAGAGTTTGCTTGATTTGACTATATGCAAATTGTCTTAAGGTGCATGTAAGTCATCGTAGTCTCTGGCTGCTTACATTCCTCTGCATGGATAGATATGAAATGAGTTGGGATTAAAACCCAAACGTTTATTTTCCTGGCGAAACATCTGTGCAGGAGTAAAATGAAAATTGCAAAATCCCACAAGGAGGGGTGTATTGATAGATGTCTGAAATGCTGGTTTCCTCCAATGAAGACATTGGAGGAAAGCTGAAGAAGCTGCTTTAGATCTTTATCAGGAGTATTTTCATAGCTGATGTCACATTTTCTTGATTTTTATTACTCATATGTTACTGTACTTCCAGGTATGTTGCCTTATGGAGGGTGCTGTTTTCTGCTCTGTTTCTTCATTGCGAAGAGCTTCTGCCACTCTCCTGAGAAAATGAAGCTAGCAAAGGCATTAGATCACCACCATTTGAAGTCCATCACATTTTGTGAAGTCTTAACTGGCTCTTTGTGCGCATTGGGCTGGACTTCACTCCATGGCTTGTGTCCACGCCTCAGCAACGCGAGGAGCAGCAGAGAGTCCTTGCGCTGTAGTTGGCCACAGCAAAACAACTGGACTTGCCGGTGCGAGCCAGAAACCTTTCACACAGTGTCTCCTTCATACATCAGACTTTAACTAGGTTTGACACCTGTTTCCTGCATCACAGCTCCACAGGCATCCTCTAAAGAACACTGGGGGTTGTTTTGAAGTTTGAGTTTATCCAAGTGTTCAATGGCTTGAGATAAAAAAATAATAATGCTTGTGAGCACTTACATCTACGAGCGTGGCGTCTTTGCCAAACGCAAACTAGAAGAATGTTCCTTTCCAGCTGTGCTTCTGCTAAGGATGTGGGAGACTTCCCAGCTTTTCTCCCAAAGGAGATTTCTTTTTATGGTTCTTCACCTTTTTCTGTTAGTACCCATGCCATCCTTTCAGTGATAACTGGGTTATGCCTCCCTGAAAGGACCACTCAGGATTTAGAGACTTGTGATAATTACTCTCAAGGGTTCATTTTCTCTCCCACACTACATGACGTAGCAGAGGAAAGATTCTCATTGAAACCAGGGGGGAAAAATGAAAGAGGGCCTGCTTTCATCTCCAGGGAACTTGGCTAGTGATTTGACCATGATGCCCAGGAGCAGATGTACCTCCTGTCCTGTCTTAAAAACTCCTTCTTGACTCAAGTTCAGGTTTCAGCCTTTGATATATGTAACTTGCAATGGAGGAGGGAGGATGGGACAAAGCAGCTTATCTTATTAATATAAATAAGCATGCTGCATGCAGTTTATATACATGGGGAAGGGTCATAGCTGTATTCACATAGGTGCCCAGGGCACTGACAGAATAAAAATAAATTTAATCCAACACTTGCAAAAGACACTCTTAAACTTCAGATGGATGCAAATAGCAACAAAAATGAAGTAACATGTGGCCAGCAGTGATCACTGGAAAACAAGTATTTGGAGGAAATCAAAGATCAGATTTTCTGGAGCAGTACTGCTTTGCTGTGCACTGTCCGTGTAATCAGGCCATAAGCCAGTTTGAGTGATCAGGAGAGGGTGTTTCAGATATAGTCCATTGCCAGCTATTCCACTTATACCCTTTGGACCTGGCATAGCAATTACAAAGGTGGGGCTGGAAAAAAGGGCTGAGCATTTATGGCAGCCTGCTGCTATTGGTGTCTGTCCTGTCCAGGTCGAGTTGGAGCTGCCCCGGCTCACTCTGTGCCCTGTGGCTGTAAGGGCCTGCTCAAAACAGCATGTAAAGGGGGACTTGAAACTACCTTTGCATGTGACTTCTGATGTGTCTTATGCTGCTAAACCCACAAAAGATAGGGATCTGCATCCATGGAAAGGGAGATCTGTCTATGTTTGGTTTGGGAAATTGTTGTAGGATAGTATCCTTCCCCCAGACTGCCTGCCCTGTAGAGTCAATCTGCGACTGCAAACCAGGTGAGGTCCTTTCCCTTGCACTTCCAATAGCAAAAGGATGCAGATCAAGCAGTGCCCTCCATGGTAACCGTTCAGTGCCGTCACCTTAGTACGTGTTTGGTGGACGTGCACCACCACCAAAACTGATGGAAGGAGAAGGAAAACTAGAAGGAAAAAGAACAGGTCTGCCTTGCTTTTCCACAGCTATTGTGGCTGCAGGCAGCGAGCAGGTGCAAAGCCTGCCTCTGAACCGCACATGGCTGTCTTAGAATCATAGAATGCTTTGGGTTGGAAGGGACCTTTAGAGGTCATCCAGCCCAACCCCCCTGCCGTGAGCAGGGACAGCTTTAACCAGATCAGGGTGCTCAGAGCCCCGTCCAACCTGGCCTTGAATGTTTCCAGGGATGTGGCCTCCACTGCCTCTCTGGGCAACCTGTTCCAGTGCTTTACCACCCTCATTGTAAAAAATTTCTTCCTTATATCCAGTCTAAATCTATTCTTCTTTAGTTTAAATCCATTACTCCTTGTCTTCCTGAGTGACCTGTGCTCCTATCTCTCCGCTGTGCTCTGAGTGCCAAGTTTAACTCTGCTCACCTCCACAGCTGCTCTTTATTGCTAATGGAAGGCTATTGCTTTCTAAAAGTAAACAAACTAGTATTTAAGATAAAAACGATGAACTCGCTCAGTGTCACTCTGCTTTTCTAAGGCATGTGTTTGCATTGAGCAGAAACGTGCACCCTTGCTCAGCTGGCAGACAAGCGATTGCTTTCCTGAAGGAGGAAGGTAGGCATTGCTCCTGTTTGGTTTTTTTTTTAACAGTGGGTACAGGACCCGGGCTTAGAAATAATTTATTTTTTGGAAGTGATCTGTGAGATGACTCCGCTCACATACAAGAACTGCACCCATTGCCTCTGCTTAGACAGAGGTGATGGTAATGCATCTCTGCCTTGAATGTACATCTCAAGACTCAGCAATGTCAAGAGAGCTGGGTGGGAAGCACAGGGGTGCTACTTAGTACTGACCTAGTAACATAAGTAATCACAAAGTACACCTGAACAAGTATGTCAGATGGAAAATTAGTGAAACAGAGACCAAGGAAAGTACTGCAGCTTTGGGGGGAATAGTGAAGGTAGTGGAGCAAAACAGCTACTGCCTCAGCATTTCCCAGTATGGTGGGTTTTTTTGAATTAGGGTTAGAAAATATGATTTCATGAGGGTTTTTTCTCCCTGTGGACTATTTTAAGCAGATGTGTATATTCCAGATTTTACTTACCTAATGGGGGAAAAATGTATACCCTTTCCACTCATTTAAAAACAATTAGGTTTATGCATACCTTAAAATATAAGCATGGCAGAAGACAACAGGACAGAAAAAAGGTGCTGCGGACCTGGAAGAGAAGGGGCTGAGCAATTACAGCAAGGATTTTTCCTATATTTGTGAGTCCCAATATGGACCAGGCAGGTGCTAATGGAAAAATGTGCCCATTACCAGTCCTCTGGTGACTGATAAGAAGTCAATTTGGTGGTAGTTGCCTACCTACCTGTGGGCTGAGGGAATCTCAGCAGCCGTTTCACCATATGGAGGGCAGGGTTAACAAATCCAAGCTTTGCATTTTTCAGTGACTGTAGTACTGACTATAATCTTGGAGTCGTCTTCTCCTGCTATAAGAAAACCTGATACACAGTGTTTGGGTTGCTCAACTCTGCAGCCTGATCCCAGCTCCCTGGGTTTCTTACGTACATTGCAGGTGTTCAGGACGTAGTGCTCCATAACTTTGCTGGGAGACAGTCTGTCACTCTGGAAGGGGTACAAGCTGGCTATTCCTCTGGCCATTACAAGGCATGATCAGGTTAGTCCTTGCAGGATTCCTGGAAGCCATTTCAGCAGGGTTATAATTGGATTGCATGAGCCTTGCTTGGCCTTTTGCCTTCTCTTCCAACTATCATTTTCCAGTACCTGAATCAATGCAGAAGGAAAAGTGATACTAGCAGGGATGGGGGGGTTGGCTGTGGCTGACTCGGGGATGTTCCACACCATGAAAAATGTCGATGCCCCCATAAACTTGTTTTCCTTTGGAGTGAAAATGAGACCTGGGTTTGTTTTTGTTTTTGTTTGAAAGAAACAGGAGAAAGAGACCTCCTGTAACCGTTTGAAGCTAAACCTCCCACAGGCTGTTGTTTTCAAACAAAACCACCCATTTTGAAATCAGGCTGATTTTTTTTTCAGTATTTCCCAGGTAAAATCAAACATTTCAACACTTCTTAACTGAAAGTTCAGTATGAAATTAACAGTGAAATGGTTTGGTGTTTATAAATGAAAGAAAGTTTCCCAAACATGTAAGTAACTTTAGTCCCTCAAAAATGCAGCCTCTCCCAAGCCAACTCCTTGTCAGGGAGCGGTGGGAGCTTCACTTTCACCATCATCCATCCAAACATTGCCCAGCTCTGCTCTTGCCCCAGGCTCTGGCTGCTCCATCACCTCCCTCTGGCCTGATGGAGGCACAAAGTCTTTAGCTTCCAGCATTCAGACAGTTACCCTGGGAAGAGCTGAGCTGACAGGAGAGTCACGGAGAGTGCTACATCTGCCTAGGTAAAAGGAGGCAATAATGAGCTCTCCCCATCCGTTCACTTAGGCTGGGAGGAGGGATGCTGGGATGTTTCTCAGCACAGTGCTCCGGAGCTGCCAGCCGGGTTGTGGCTGTGCTGTTCTTTCACCAGTGTGTTAAACTGACTCGTGTCTTTTCAGCAGCTTTGTGGATCTGCTTTCTGGCATCCAACACCGCTTTTGTCCTGTGCGTAGCTCCTAGGAGCCTAAGGTTGTTGTACAGCTAGCGGAGAGAAGCAAGCACCCAAAGCAAGAGTTATTCTCAGGACCCAAGTTGCTTCCTCTTCATTCCCCTCCTAAGGTTTCTAAAAGCTATAAGCTGTCGGTACTGTCTGAGGTCTTAAGGGACATAAATACTCTGTTCAGCCTGTGTTTGCAGTTCATTGGAAATATAGGATTATCTCCAAAGGCTTAAACAGTCTGGCCATTCTGGCAGAGCTGGTACTTATTTTGCATGTTGCTATATTGATTGCTGTAGTGAGACTGACCTTCTCATGGGCTATTCTGTCTTGTTTATTTTCCGGTGAGGGAAGTTAATTAACAGATTCCACTGGAGAACATTTGCTTGGAGACCGATTCCCCTTCCCTTGCTCCAAACAAAGAGATAGAGTCAAAAACGTGTAGATTAGTCCCTGCATTTACGCTCCTTTAAAATCCTTTTCCTATATTCTCTCTAAAGTTCATGCACTTTAAGAGCCTCAATGCTATGTAACATTTACATATGTTCTTTTACTGAGCTGGTCTTATTATTTTTAAAAAAACTAATATAGAGAGATATATAGGGGTGGGTGTCGTGGGTGTTGGTCTCTTTTCCCAAGTAACAAGCGATAGGATGAGAGTAATTGGCCTCAAGTTGCGCCAGGGGAGGTTTAGATTGGATATTAGGAAAAATTTCTTCATGGAAAGGGTAGACAAGCATTGGAACAGGCTGCCCAGGGAAGTGGTTGAGTCGCCATCCCTGGAGGTATTTAAAAGACATGTAGATGTGGCACTTAGGGACATAGTTTAGTGGTGGACTTGGCAGTGTTAGGTTAACAGTCGGACTCGACGATCTTAAAGGTCTTTTCCAACCTAAATGATTCTATGATTCTGTATATATGTTAGAGCCACAGGGATCTCACAAGATAGAGAAACAATTTGTAAGTCAACACTTCAGTTGCTGGGCTGACATTATATGACTGCTGCTTCTGTAAAACACACAGATGAATGTATTTGTGGACATCTCAGGGATATCAGGTGCTGGGTGAGTGCCGGAGGTGCCGAGTGCCCTCCATTCCCAGCGGTGCCGTCAGGAGCTGGGTGTAGTGTTGAGTGGGTCAGTGTGCAGGCAGGAGGTGGAAGCAGAAGGCCAGGCTCTCCCCTACTCTCTAAAGATCTGGATGAAGTAGATGTTGTCACTCACATGCAAAAAGCTCTAGGTGCTCTGGGGTTGTCCTAGCAGAGGAGCTGCCCACTGGCTGGCACCTGTGGCAGTAACAGCATGGCTGATAGGGGCACTAGGCTTGTCTCCCCTGATAATAAAAGGGAGGGAATTTTCTGTGAGAGATTCTGGGTTTGCAGCTAATCTGAAATAGTTTGTATCTTGCTAGGTGTGCTGCAAAAGACAACTGTTTGAAAGGGTCTTTGGAGGATGCTTTGAGTGCTTTCCCAACACAGGAGCTCCAAAAAGGAGAGTCCCTCTTGGTGTCTGTCTGTCTGACTTCCTCTTAAAATGATTAACTCTGCTGGAATGTTAATGCATTTTCCATAACGTACTGTCACAGCCAGGGTCTTGGGCAGGCATCTTTTATTGTTATTCAGTCTAAACAAAAAAATTCCTGTTCATTTTTAGTTAAGCTGAGGTCAGCCAGCATCTTCCCCATTGAATGGATGTGGACCTTTAAAGAACATGGCTCCTTCCTGCTGATAACCTCTTCAGAGAGAAATTGGGAACGTCAAGCTGCTACTAAATATTTGGTTTTCCTCAATAGTAAAAGCAGCAACGTTTCTCAAGCTTGGGTGAGCAAGCTGTCCCTAAAATACAAGCACGTTTCTGTACTAAGCTCTTAATGGCTCCAAATTCACACTTCCCTTCCATTTAATTTTCAAAGGATGCGTGTGCATGGACCAGGCAGGTAAGTTGCAATGAATCAGGTAGTGAAAGAGAGTTGGAAAATCTAAGTTACGTTATGGTGTTTTTTCATGAGTATAGTGCTTTAAATTGTTGTCACCCTTAAGTTATCTGAGACCTCCTAAAAGTGGAGAGGACATTTCATCCTTGTTGCTCTGGATGGTGGTTTCACCAGCTAATTGCTTCAACATTGCTGTATGTTCCTACGTAGATGAGGCAGGGAGTGGGAGCTCTCGGTCGACATTCTGCATCCACAGAAGGCTACATCTGAGTTAGTCATTTGGGATCCTGCTATAGCCAGTAGAGAAAACTCTTAGGGGGCAATTCCTCTCACGTTACTGAATTCTTATACGCTGAATTGATAAATGGGTTGTGTCAGTGGAAACCTGCAATATCTCCCCTGTGCACTATTTAGGGTAGGATGAACTGCAGCCTAGGAGTTCCTTGGGCTATAGGTGGACCAAGCTAACCCGCTCAGGTGCAGCTGGCTGCATCTGCGTGGCTTCTCTAATCACTTCTGTCCCATGGTCAGGTTGATGTCACTTGCTCTCTCTCACAAAAGAGCTTTGTTGATTACCTTTTAGGAAAGAAATGAACCTGAGATGATCAGGATTGTCTGCCAGAACATTGCTGTGGTGAAAGGCATATCAGTGGAAGGAGTTTGTGAAGTAACAACGAAAATGCCTCAAAGCTTTTCCCCAAAGTTTACCAACCTTTGAGTGAATGAGTGCTTGTCAAAAATGAGAATGTTCATCCAAGATGACCCTTCTGCAGATCATGCTTTTTATCAATTTTTGTGGGCATATACACTTTTCTTACTGTGTATAAAGGATTCAGATGGAAGTTACATTTTTTGTAATATATGAAGATCCTGTTAATCTTGGCGAATAAGACCCAATAAATTTTACCTGCTGTACTTGTTCACATGATTATTTTTTTGTACACAAAATTTATTTTCCCCACTTGCTTTGGTAAGAAACTCGGGGGTAAAATTCCATTATGTATATGAAATTTATAGCTAACTACAAAAGGAAAACCAGATGGCAGCCTGGCAGAAGTACCAGATGTACATTTCTGCATCTTTTATATGGATTGAGACACCCAGAAACACAAATTTCTATTGTTTACGGTAGCGGCGTTCATTACCCATATTTTAAACTTCAGAACCTTTCTCTGATGCTTAAGAGTATACTTCTGTATTCCTGTTAGTACACCAAAATCCTGGTCATTGGCAAACATGCCTACTGTGGGCAGTCATATTCCAAAATTGAGGTGGCCAGGCAAACACCTGGAGCTATAAACAAATTTCAGTTAAGTGCCTTGTGTTGCAAGCACTTATTCTCCAGGTGGGATTATGGCTTTATCTTGTGGGGAGAGTGGGCAAATGTTGCTGGAATGAGGACTGCATACGAGGAAGAGGATGTTTACATTTTCCCCGTATTCTCTAACAGCTTTCAATCAAGAAATTCAAACATGTGACTCTCTGACTACTTTCTTTCAAGTCCAGCTTATTGAGGTTTGTTTAATCTCCTGCTAAAATAGTTCATTTCTAGCTCGGTTGGAACTTCAGGTCTTTTGTTCTGAAATCCCTTTCTTAAGCTGCTGTAGTTTTCTTGTTTAAACAACTCATCTGGAAGACAAATACCTTGTGCACTCCTGCCATGTAGGTTTTCTCTGCATTGAGAGATCAACTTTTTCATTGAAAATCATAACCAAGACTTAAATGCATTATAAAATAACGTTTAATTTTTTTTTTTTTCCTTTAGAGACTGGAACACATGGTTTGAAACATTAAAAAAAGAAAATCTGGAAGTCTTAACTGTGTGCCTGCTGTACATAAAAATTCTAGTTTTATTTTAGAAGTGTTGATATATTGGCAACATTCTACATTGTTCATTTCAGACTCCTAACCTTGGGCTGAAGTTTTACAAAGATGGATTGACTTGTGGGTTTTTTGGGGCGTGACTTAGACATCATTTCTGATATGATGCAATAATCTAGCTAGAAGTGTCGGAAAGCTAATTGCACCCTGAGAGCAGCCCTCTGTAGCTGGGTTTCCTTTATTTTGTGAAATGCGCTGGACTGAAACACAAAGGCACCTTCTGAGCCATTTTTTGTATGAAGATGGCATTATCTGCAAGATAAAATTCAAGTTTGGAAATAGTTATGAAAATACATTGTTCTTTCAATGGAACATATGCTACCACTACAAATAAGGATACTGCATTTCTAATTCCTTTTTAACTTTCTCCAGCCTGAAAATTTGAATGCTTGGCCTCTGCCTGACTTCTGGAATTTGGGCACAAGAAAATAATTGCTGTGGAGTAAATTAGTATCAGCTACTTCCCAGTGACTGCCTGATACGTAAGACGTATTTTAGCCTTTTCACAGCATTCAGGAAAACAACTTTGTTAACGTTTGCATATACATGAGCAATTTATGGCTCTATCACTAATAGCTGGGTTCAGGAAAGCCTAAATTTTCAGTTAGAGGGTAGACTGAAAAAGGATAGCAGCAGTTTTAAGCTAAACTTGTGCTGGAAACCTTGACATCAGTGTTCTGTTTTTAGCTTAATAAATTGTCCATGAAATGTAGAAATCCAAGGACGTGCATTTTAAATGAATTCCTGCAATGGATGTTTCTCATGGGATAACTTTCTCTTTCTAGGCAGCTACGTCCTTGGCCCTGCTTCTCATGCAAATGGGTGTAAATCAGTAGTAATGGTTGTGAAGCCTATGAAATACAGCGGTGTAAAAAGTCAGGGGCTTTGCCTTGATGCTGTCAATTTGGTTTGCCTTTTTCTTTCTTGTTTATGAAGGTACTTCTGGACATAAATGTCCGCAGAGTTGGAATTGTGTTGACTATAACTCATCAAAATCAACCTAGTTTTATTTCACCAAGATCAGTGCAGCTGTAGCAAAGGTGGATTTGGCTTTGCGGTGATCTGTTGTAAACAAACTTCTTTCTGGAAAAAGTCTCCTCTCCTTATGGGAGGTAGCTTTCATCCATGTACTCCTTCCACTACGAGGCTTAGCCTCTTTTTCTCTACACTTGCCTGACGTCTAGTTATTTCTTCCACACAGGATCGCTGTGCAGGAAGCAGATGACGCTCTTGTGTGCTGAACCATCAGGCGGATAGAGGAGATGATGGGTGGCAGTGAAACCCAAAGCGTGCCGCCCATTCTAGAACAGGCTGAATTTGAACCTTTCGCTGAGGGTATTAGCTGGCAGCAGCTCTGCCTTCTGTACGGAGCCAAGGGTGTAACAGTAGGAAAAGGAAGAATGAGAGAAGAACAAAGCCTATTTTCCTCTGTCTTTAAAAAGTAAATGTTATCTTTGGATGGACTTTGAGGTCATCCAAAATTCAGTGGGAAAAAATGTAAATGAAATCAGCTGTAGATCAATGTTTACACCTTCTTCCAAAAGAACAAGTGTTGTTTAGGACGCTGAAGTGTCCTAAACCCAACCAAAGTGCCGCAGTCTTTTCCCTGGCCCCAAGGCCAACCCACAGCCTGTGCCAGGGATCACTGGCGGTGTGGATGACTGGGTCCCAGTGACCACGAACAGGCACTGCTGGAAGTACTAGTGTACACGTCGTCTCAGGTATGTTTTCAGCGTATTTCCACCAATGTGTAACACAGACGTATGTTTGTAAAGTGAAAGACAGCTATTCTGTTGCTTTGATAATGTTTGTTTCAGGTCCCACTATACTTCTTCCTCTTGAATTCCTGTTTTAAAAAATGCTTTGTTGCTACAGCACATAGCACCTGAACTGTGAAGTCAGGCAGAGTAATACAGAAGAATTTATCCAGCATCTGATCTTACACAGGAAAAGTAAAAATAAATCAGGCTTTTTCTTGCTATGAATGAAAGAGGAACGAAGGGCCTGAATCTGACATAGGTAGCTTTATTTTTAAAAAGCAGGTTTCTAACACACACTTGTGATCTGCAAATTCAGGATTCACTTCCAGTAGTCTCTAAAAATCCATGGTCCCTGCAATCATCATGACCGTTGCTCAGCTAAGTGCTCAGGGAAAGCAAACATAGCCAAATTAATATTTTGAAGCATGTGTTCATATTATTATTCATGCTGTAAATAAGATCAGGCACTGCGGCTTACATAGATCACCTGATCCTGAGCAAAATACCAGCTCATAATTAGTGAGGGAACTAAAGACTGGTGGCTAAGTGTATCTACCACGTAGACACAGATCTGATTAGGCTCTGACATACCTGCGAACAACATGCAGTGCGTTATTTGCCGAACACACGCCTAATGATTTCCCACAGAACCCAGTAAAATACTTCTAACGTTAACAGACTTGATATTTCTGTGTTTTCTTAATGCTCTTTGGAGAACAACCTTTCTTTTTATTAGGGCACGGCGTCTGCAGAATTACAAACTGTGACAGGGGCTGCCAGACACCGCTCCTGCGCAGACACGTACCGAGCAGGGTTTGAGGGAAGATCGCTTGCTGAAGTGGTATCTAGCAGCCGCCACACATGAGCCAGACGTACAGTTTTCTGGGGCATGTGCCAAATCAAATTTCAGAGGTTAAGTGGAAACAAGGAATGTTCTGCCTGGGGCTCTGGAGGCAATGAAGGGCTGGGGTGGATGCATACGCCCTCATGATGCACCCGTCCTGGCCACCCTCCGCCGCAATTTGGGCCTCTGTCTCTGCCCATCTGCCTCTTATCACCTCCGTACATTTCTGTGCGCTGCCACTGCCAAGAGATGTATCTTATTATCGCAGGGGAAGGCCGGTGATTTTCCCTGAACATGCCGGGAGCGGCACGGCCTGTGTGTTGGTGGCACAGACTGCAGGGCAGCCGAGGCAGCCGGCGCCATGCCCGGCGGGAGGTAGGCGAGGGACGAGGTGCCAAGCGCGGGTGTGCGACCGCTCAGCCTTGCCTGGGCAGGACACGCCGGCCATGAACGCGACTACAGGAATGAGATTATGCTGCTGCTTCCTCGGGGATGCCGTGGGGATTATTTACATCATTCTTGTCTCCAGGTGGGTCTCAGTCACCCGCACAGACAGTCTTTATAGGTTAAGAGACTGTAAGAAGTGTGTATGTGTATACGTGTGTGTGTATACATATACATACACATACATACATATATATATATATGCACATAGCAACACACACACTCGCCCAACAGCTTCCCAGGAACCAGGGCTGCAGCAACAGCTTTTTAAATGCACCCCCGGCCATTTCGGTGCCGCCTCGCCCGGCGAGTCCCGCCCCCGCTCCCCGGAGGCCCCCTCCCGCTCCGCCCCGCCCCGCCCCGCCCCGCCCCGCCGGGTCGGGCCGCCCGGGCCCGGCCGGGCTGGGCGAGGGCGAGGGCGGGGGCGGGGGCGGCGGCGGCGGCGTGGTCTCGGCCTCGGCGGCGGAGAGAGAGCCGGAGCCGAAGCCGGAGGAGCCGGAGCGGGAGCGGGTGACCTTGGCAGGCAGAGGCGGGCTGCGCCAGCTGCCGCTACCACCGGGGAAGCTGGGTGGGGAGAGGGCCGAGATGGTGGAGGACGGCGGCGAGGAGGAGGAGGCGGAGGAGGAGAGCGGGGAGATGCCGGCGGCCGCCGCTGTGCCCGCCGTGCAGCGCTGCAACGGCTTCCTCCCCGGCAAGGAGGCGGAGGACGGCGAGCGGGCGGCCGCGCCGGGCGGCGGCGAGCGGGCGGCGGAGGCCGAGGCCGAGGCCATGCTGTCGGCGAGGAGCGGGCGGGTGGAGACGCGCCTGTCGCGGCGGCGGCTGGCGGTGCTGGCCGTCTTCAGCTGCTACTCGCTGGTGAACGCTTTCCAGTGGATCCAGTACAGCATCCTCAGCAACGTCTTCGCCGGCTTCTACGGCGTCTCCTTCGCGCAGATAGACTGGCTCTCCATGGTCTACATGGTGGCCTACGTGCCGCTGATCCTGCCCGCCACCTGGCTGCTGGACACCCGTGGCCTGCGCCTCACCGCCCTGCTGGGCGCCGGCCTCAACGGCCTGGGCGCCTGGCTCAAGTGCGCCAGCCTGGCCCCCCACCGGTACCCCCTCACCCTGGCAGCCCAGGCCGTCTGCGCCGTCGCCCAGGTCTTCATCCTGGGGCTGCCCTCGCGCATCGCCTCCGTCTGGTTCGGCCCCACCGAGGTCTCCACCGCCTGCGCCGTGGCCGTGCTGGGCAACCAGGTAGGGGCGGTGGGCGGAGGGGTCAGGGGAGGCTTTGGGGACCCGAGCTCCCTCAGAGCCTGGCGTGGCGTTGATTTAAAAGTAAGTCGTCGAGGTGGGGAAAGCCGTACTCCAAGAGACGGTTGCGGAGCGGCACGGGAGAGAGGAAGAGTGAGGGAGCGGGGGCAAGCGCGGAGGTGATGTTGCGTCCCACCGCCCCCGTCCAGCCTTGCTGCGCGGGCCCTGCTGTGTGGCAGCGCGCGGCAGCGTGTAGCAGCTCGCGTGCTGCTGTCAGCTGCCTGGCATACGTCGGTCGAGACCCTTTTTAGAAGGTGTCCTGCACCACTTTCTCTTCCTCTTGCGTTTGGCATCTCGTCTCCTGCGTTCGGCATCGTTTATCTGACTGAATCCGCACCCAGCTGGAGGGGGGTGAAGTACGTGAACTTTCATGGAGAGCCCCAGTGCCAACGTATATTAGTTCCTGCTCCTAAAATATGGCCTCGGATCACAAAGTGCCGGTAGTCAATGCCTTGGTGACTCATGGAGTTTTCTGTAACACTGATAGTTCACCTCACTCTGGGGAGCTGATAACTGAGTCATGGATTTCCTTGAGCTCCCTGGTCCTGGCCGGGTTTAGAGAGCTGTACAGGCGTATCTGAAAGCATGGGTGAAGATACAATGCTGATGGGTTTTTTTCCCCTCCCGTAGCCTTGTTCTCACCCCCTGCCACTGTCCCTGCTTTTTTTTGTGGCAACAAAACATTAAGATTCTCTTCAACATCACTGGTGCAGGCTGAGGTCGTAGGTACGGTTTGATTAAGGTAACAGCCAATTTGTTTTTCCTCATGTGAGTCTTAATGGGTTTATGCATGTGCACTTTGGATTATTACAGTGGTAATATTAGCGTTACATATTTACAGTTAGGGTTGCTCATTATCTCATACCTGTCTGTTTACAGTTTTCCCAGTGCTTTTCCAAAGCAATTTTTGTTTTTTTTGCACTGAAGTCTTCCAGTGGACAAGTTGTCTGTCCCTTTTGGACTGAAGATTTGGGGGTGGGTTGGTTGGTTGTTTTAGCAGTTGAGCAAAAATTTTGTGTCTGCTTCCTGGAATCAGGTTAAAGGTTTCTTTGGCGGCTAAATTTTCTCTCTTCCTGACATGCAGCAGTCCTCCCAGTAGCAAGGAGTTACTGGGGTCTCAGTTCTGCAGTGCGGTGCCAAGGACTCACCTGGGAGTGTGAAACTGGTGCTTCGTTGGGATGCTGAGATGTGGGGGTTGAAGTAGGGAAGGACAGGAGCTGGGATTTTGTGGCTAGGAACTATGAGAAGGATGGACAAGGAAAGCAGAAGCAGAGGTGTGAACAAGAGAACTTAGTTATTTCTGGAGCATTCTCCCCTGCAGAAGCTAGAACTGATCTTAGCGTGCTGATGTGCTTGATGGTCCTCTGCTGCCTGGGAAATACCTGTGAAACGCACAAAGCGTGTGTCGTCTCCCTCTGGCAGTCCTGTGCAGAGGATGATGGCTTGTTCTGCAGCTACGCCGTACCCGGCTGGCTCCGAGCTGTGTGCTGCTGCCTTAGGATCCCAGTCCTGCTTGTGACCCACGAAGACGGATATGGTGTCAAACAATAGAATTTCTCTGTTCTCAATTTTTGCTTTCTTAAAAAGAAAAAAAAAAAAAAAAACCCAAACTCTCTGAAAAGCTAGACTGGAAGAGTAGTAAGATGCCAAATTAGGCACTTGGAAGTTAGAAGTAACGTGGTCTGTATATCCCAAGGCAGTTCACTTCTGCATATCCATTATGGTACAGTCTCACTGTACTTGCTTAATTGCACGAGGTGAACTGTGTGAGTGAATTGGGTTGCTATAACTAGCTGGGCTGTTGGTCATCTGATTTTGCATCAGATATTTTGCATAACTTTAGAGCTACAGCAAACAGGGCTGGGGACCGCAGGCAGGGGAGGGACAGAGTGGTTATCAAAAATCAGATCACAGCCGTTATCTCTTGAGATGCTGATCATTTGCAGTTGAAACACAAATGACTGGGAATGCAGCTATGTACCTGTCAAGGGTTGTTAGGAGTGCCAGATTTCCACAAGTATTTAGCATCTTAAACTGGGCACACCAGACTCATTGGAACTGTTGATCCTTCTGGCCTTAACCTCTGTAGATGTAAAAGGTGAAAAATGGGATCACTTGACTTGCTTGGAATCTTGTGGGTACTGTATTGGCTCACATTGTGGGAGGAAAAAACACACCTTGAGAAAAAGAGTAATTGTGTACTCAGTGCAAGTTTGTAGGGTTCATATATTGGGTGAGGATAAAAAGAAACATATTCTTCAGGTGAGCACTGGATACTGTGTAAATCTGATGGTCTCTGGGTGGAAAAGCAGGAAAACCCGCATCAGGCATATGCACATTGACACACCTTAAATTTGAGTGCTTTCTGAGTGTTGGACTGGCTACTCTAACAGTCTTTGGTGCTCTATTTTATTTTTCTACCTGAAGTAGATGCAGGGTTTTTTAGTTGGAAAAAAAGAAAATGTTCCAAGACTTTAAAATGCAGTTGAGTTTTGGAGGAGCAGCAGAGAGAAATTAGAGAGTAGTCCAAGACTGTTGTTCCTTCATGTTTTAAAATGTCTTTTTTATATATATATATACACACCCAAAACTTCAGTCCTTGTTTTTTGTCTGTTTTTAATACCAAATCAGTTGCTACATTGGAATTGACTCCAGATACAAACCCACTACTACTTTATTTTGTGATTTTTTTCTGTATTTCCTTAGCAATAAGTGCAGATATATGTTTTGGTTTTGTGTTTATTAATAAGGATGCTCCTTTTCTCTTGCCTTTCTCTGCTCTATCAGTTCTGCAATGAACCTTGCATGTCAGTCTTCGTTACTGTAGTGGCAGGATCGTTACATCACGTGGAGCGTTTTGATCAAGAAAAAGAGAGAAGAGTGTTTCTACAAGAGTAGCTGGAGTTTTCTGTCATCTCTAGGTCTTCAGTTGCAGGATGACCGAGACAAATTTATGTGCAAGCACAGTATTTTCCTGTGAAAAATTCTTCTGCAAAAAACCTTCCTTAATGCTTAATTGTTAAATGTGCTATATGCTAGGTGTAGTATTGTAGTTTAATTTAGAAATGAATTTTTGGTTTTCTCTTCTTGCTTTACAGCTTGGCACTGCAGTTGGCTTTTTGTTGCCACCCGTTTTGGTTCCAAATACACCTAATGATATTGATCTAATGGCACATAACATCAGCATCATGTTCTATGGAACAGCGATGGTGTCCACGCTTTTGTTCTTCTTGACAGGAGTTGGTAAGTGTTCCTCTCTTGTAATTGAAAGGGTGGCTATAGGGAGCGTTTACAACATCTCACTTAAAGCGTCTGACTTTGTGCAGAGTAGTTGAGGTTACGTTTTCTCCAGTTTACTTGTGTTCACTTACCTGTTATGCCAGGGTTAAGCGACAACCAGTGTACTGTATGTTGTGCTTCACATGGGGTGACCTCTCTCAGAATCTTTAGTTCACTTAGGCTTTTTGCTACAAGGGCATTATGATATAATGTGAATTCTCTCTGTGAATCTTACAATTCAGATACAAAGTTCTGGAGACATTACAGATGAAGTCTGTCTGACCATATGTTGGTAGCAATCAGATGTGACCAAAAAATTATCACATCCTTTGTGGCTGTGACTTGATTCTTCCATGAGAAAATCTAGAATATTTTTTTCATGGAAGTGTTAAAAACCACAAGTTAATCTTCTGAAATTCATCAAACTGAAACACTTCAAAAAGAAAAAGCATTAGTCTGGTAAGACAAATCAAAATTGTTCCTTCTTCTTTTTCCCCAGTGTTTGAAGAAAAGCCCAAATACCCTCCTAGTCACTCTCAAGCAGTCCTGCAAACTGTGCCTCCCGAGGATTACTCCTACAAGCAGTCCATTATTAACTTGTTCAAAAATATTCCATTTGTACTTTTGCTGATCAGTTATGGTAAGCGATGCTGTCTGGCTGTAGTCTGACAGAATAGTTCAAACGTGTGCTGAAAGCACATTGAGTTTTAGTTGTGGTGTTTTTTTCTGCGGGAGGGAGTGTGAAACTTCTACTTACTCAGCAGCCAGTGCTGTAAGATCCGGCAGGATTGAAAATACTGTTTGTAGGTCTGGTGAAGAGATTTTACCTGGCAGACAAAAGGTTTTGCCTCTGATGTGAGTCTTAAATATCAGAAGGTTAACTTCAGGGTAGCAGACCTGCCTGGCTACACCTGGACTGACTGAAGCTTTTCTTTTGGTACTGCAGGTATTATGACTGGGGCATTTTATTCTGTCTCCACATTATTAAACCAGATGATAGTAACTCACTATGAGGTAAGTTTCTGGGATCTTCTTTGTCTTATTTTTTTACTGTACATTTGCAGAGGTGATGTTTATTATTATGTAGGTGCTATGTGTGTTCAGACATTTGGTTTCCTTTATACCGCCCTACAGTTTCTTGCACCATAGAGCTGTGGGAGTCATAGGAATGTTTGTTTGCGCTTATGACTGTCAAGAGGTCTGAACTTGACTCTTGAGTGGAAGCAAGTTATTAATGAGCACCATATAAATATTTGTTGAAAGGGAGAAGAAGTGAACGCTGGGAGAATTGGCTTGACACTGGTGGTGGCAGGAATGGTGGGTTCGATTATTTGTGGTTTGTGGCTGGATTACACTAAAACATACAAGTAAGTGTGGGTAGGCACGTCTGGGGTTAGGGGTAGGAGAGCAGTGCAATCGCATTAGAAAAATACTGCAATGCAAGGGCTGAAGTGAACTGATGATAAAATGCAGTTCATGCCTGATCTTTTAGTGGCCTTGATGAAGACTGGTTTCTGAGGCTACAGCAAAAGCTTGAGACTCTTACTGGTTCTTGGCCAAAAGAAGTGAGAGAGGAGAATGCAAAGATGCGAAGGGGTTTTCCATCTACTCCTGTCTCTTCAGGAGCGTGAGGCTAACAAGGAAAGCACTGTATGGCCTGCATACAGTGGCCAGGTGGCCCAGTGGGCTCCTTCTAGGAAAGCATAAAGGCTCAAAATGCACTCTGCATTCTTTTGTAAAATGTACAGTTGATGGGTTCTCTTTTTTGTTTGTTTTTTTAATACTACCCCTGGTCCTATTAGTAAGCATAACATTTGCTTTAAATCAGGGGATGACCATGGAGCAGAACTCTGTTGTGGGGTAGGAGCTCCCAGGTCCATCACCCATGGTGTGGTGCCCCCCAGGAGAGAGCAGTGTCCTGGTGCGCTGCTTGCAGTGGAGCAGTTCTCCCCTGTGACTCTTAGTACCTTAAGTGCAAGAGCTCGAGAAACCTAATGGATGTTAATGCTGTAGATTGGCTTTGTTTCTGCATGTGTTTTGGCTTATAAATAAGTGATAGGTGCTTAAATATTTTGGATGACATCCATTATTCCAGATTTAAAATGAATAGAATGTTGTAATGAGATTTGTTTGACTTGCCTCTTAGGCTGACTTCTGTTGCTAATAGTGTTCGATTTGGCTGCTCATGTGTTGATGCATTGTATCATGGGCAGCACTGCACAATGGCTAAGAGGTACAACATAGCGGAGAGCTAAAATAGTCTTAAGGTAATAGTATCTGCTGTGATTGTCCACTCTTTGAGTAAGTCTCTTTAGCCTTGAGTGAAGCAGCCATATAAGCAAGGCAATAAAGAGTTCGGGAAGGGATACATTCTCATTGCATGATATGTTTGAGTCAGAATTACATGTAGCAAATTTTATAAGTGTAGAATATCAGTTGTTAGAGAGTAAGTAATGTTCATGTTACTTTTCCATGCTTCAGCAATGTGCTGTGACCTTATGTTAACAATGTTAATTTTATTTTTTTGGTTGGGTTGCAGGCAAACTACTTTGGTTGTTTACATCCTCTCTTTCATTGGGTTGCTGGTATTTACTTTCACCCTGGACCTCGGATACCTTTTAGTAGTGTTCGTGACTGGAGGAGTACTTGGGTGAGCAATTAAAGAGGACTAGAAGACTTCATTGCAGTTCTGTTCAGAAACAATATTTAGCTGTTTTAACAAAAAGCTTCTACTGTATATTCTGTCACCATGCTCTCAACCTATGCCTATAGCTCACAGTACAGATAGGCTTTACTTTCACCTTCTGTTACATCTGAATAAATCTAAAGTAACTCACTTTCTGGTGAATTTCATTTAATGTTTTTATGGACCTAACAGAACTCTATTTGTTTGATTCCAGTGATCAATTTGTTGGGTTCCAATGCAAAAAGCTGTCTGTAGTAAAGTTTAATCTTTCTGTTCACCAGTGGATAAGTGGTTAGGGTTTAACTGAGCAAATCTAGGAAGACCGGATTCTGTGCATTTTGATTAAGCTGTGTTTTGATAGCCCAAGCAACGTGCTGGGTGCTTTGTTTGCTCCGAAGAGCATGAGCACTTACCGTAGATACATAATCTAAAAGCCCTAAAACGTGCTGAGGGAATACTGCTGTATCCAGACACGGCAGTCAAGGTAGAGCCAGAAATGTCTCGTGAGTTTCAGTTTAAAAACCGATGGACCGACCTCAGTGTCATTAAGCCCCTGCTCTTCCTGTCACCGGTCGGTCCCCTCAGCAGCCATTCCAGTGTCCAGCCTCACTCCCTGCTGATGGTCTCTTTTTGTCCTCGAGCATGGGTGTTTGGGCTGATCAAATGGTGATGTTCGTGTATGTCTTTCATTTGAAAGTAATTGGCTTCAATAATGGAGTGGCTTGTGGACTGGTCAGAGAAGGTTGTTTCATATGTATGGAGTGGAGTGCAGGTGGTTATGAGAAACAGGGCAAGTATGTTAAAACATCTTTGTCCTAAAAGGAGAGATGTATGGCTAAAATTGTTGGATGAGGTTGGGGGAATGAAGCAGGCAAAGCAAGTGTTGAATGATGTTAGGTCTTGAAAACAGACAGTTCAGAATACCAGCTAATCTGTAATACCTTGTGTTTATGTTTGATTTTCTTAGCTGTAGTAATAGGTGAAGGCAACATCTGCCATCCTCTTACTGTCCTCTTCAACAGGTTCTTCATGACTGGCTATCTCCCACTTGGGTTTGAATTTGCTGTGGAAATTACGTACCCAGAGTCTGAAGGCACTTCTTCAGGTCTCCTTAATGCATCGGCACAGGTTATATTATTTTATTTCTTCAAGTGAAGTAATGTTCAGGAAGGCCACTCTGCTCAAATCTAAGGTGGCTTTCTTAGACTTGGCTGCTAAGTCTCTATTGTGTTGCTGTAGTGTTAATTTTTTAAATTTGGTTTCTATAAGATGTGACCTGAAACTTTGCAAGGTAAAGTGATGACTCTCTTCTATGTGATCCTGATGAAGTGACTTGTTTATTTGTAGATATTTGGAATTGTCTTTACACTTGTTCAAGGAAAACTCACAACGGACTACAGTCCTCGTGCAGGAAACCTCTTTCTTTGTGCTTGGATTTTTGTGGGCATTGTCTTAACAGGTAATTAATCAGAAAAGTAAGTAATGGTTTCTCTTTAATGTAAAAATGTGGAGGGTTTTTTTAATTGATAGTGAATTTCTGGGTAGTTTTTAGATGTCTCAGTCACCTAGGATTTAAATATGTGGCTTCCTATCTGGGCTGGCAGAAGTTGTAAGTGCAGGGTTTGGGGTTTTTTTTTTTCTTTTTCACTTTGAATCCTTGCTGTGTGCACGCCCTTTGTTTTAAGGATGATGTTGCTAATATATGGACAGCCATCTGTCACCCATTTCTTGAGTCATGTCTTGAATTTGAGGCAGATGTCTGTCTCCAGACTAGGATAGTAAATGGAAACAAATACATAAATGGAGGCAGTTTGCAGTTTTCCGAATGCAAAAAAACTGCTGATGCATTCCTGAACGGTACCAGTGCCTTCCACATGCTGATACGTACATGTACTGAAAGTGCTAAAACCATCAAGCTTTGCTAAGCTTTTATTGTATTTTTCTGTGTGTGTTTTGTGAGTAGCAAGTTCAAATTGTCAATAATTTCAAATTGCAGAAGAGTGAATACAGATATTTTGAATATGTGCTCAAAGCAGCTTCTGTGTGCTTGCACTGTACAAACATTTCCCTTGTAATGTGTGTAACTGCAAAGTTGTGAACCAGCTTTCTCTTTATTTTTTGTTTCAGCCTTAATAAAATCAGATTTGCGAAGACACAATGTGAATTCAGGGATTATGAACTTGGATGTTAAAGCTGTAAGTGGTGACTGTTTTACCGTGATTGTATTACTGTACTTGAATGCTTGGCTTCTATTGGCATAATAATATTAACAGCAAAAGAGTAGCTGACAAAAACTTATGACTGTTTCTGTGGTGTTTTGGAACAACAGGGCCGCATGGGATGCTGCTCTCAGATACCTATTTCTCCCCTTAGCTCCTGTGAGAAAAATAAAAGACTTTCTGCTCTCAGATTTTCCTGACTTTTAAGTGGCTAATATAAATCTCTGATTTTATTGCTTGAACCTTTTTCATATTTGCAGGTAGCACTGTAAATTGTGAAGCCTTTTTGTGTATTAGGTTAGGAGGCTGTGCTATAGACTGCATATTTTCTTTAAAATACATGCGGTCCCTTTAAGCGAAGTCAGTGTCTGATGGACAGAAGTCTTGGTGCAGTTTCTGTACTGTGCTGCATGAAGAGCTGGGTGCATTCCTCTGCTGAGCACCCTCTCCATTTAAATGAAGAAAAATGTTATTTAAATAGCACTTTCTGCTGTTCAGGAGGTCCCAAGACCATGTTTCAGCAGCTTTTCCAAATTATCCCAGTTGCTAGTAGAGATAAAGCTGGCATTGGAAACCTTTTTCAGTATTGTGGCTTTTTGATCACTTGGATCAAGCTAATGAAACAGCTTTTTGGAGTCAGGTCTTGCAAGATCCCCTGTCACGCCGCTTTTTACGTGTAGGTGTCTTGCATATATAGCAGCTTTTGATCATCTGTCATCAGGTGCACACTATTAGTGTCTGTGTAAGGTTCAGAAACTTCCAAGCTGGTGCTATATGAGCTAATGTGAACCTGAAACCTGTGCAGCTGTGTGTGCACAGTACGGCATCCTGTGGGTTTACCAGCCTGGGTCAGGGCTAGCTCGGGGGTATATGCTGACTATAGGCAGTGGTCCATGACTGTTCTGTTTTCTGTTATCACCTTGTTAATTAGCCTAGATTGTCGAGCAGCTTCCTTTATATTAGCCAGGATATAACAAAAGCCTGGAGTCCTTGCCCTGATATTAGCATAAATAATGGAGAGCTGCCTGTGATTAATAAGGTACAATAGGACTTTGATTCCAAACCTTGATCATCAGGATTCTACTGTATTTAAACATAATGGAGAAAAAAACCCTGAGAGTTAATCTCCATGTGATAGATATCTATATGCAGTAAATATATACTTCAGAGTTATACTAAGGAACTCAAATCTATGGTTTTTTTTGTTGTTTTTAATTACAGCAAGAAGGGAGAATAGGGCTTTCTACAATTTTCTAATTTGGGTAATTAACTAGATAGACTACTGGAGTCTAACCTCATAATTACCCAAGAATACTGAGGTTAGGAATAGCTTCTGCTGTATAAGAGCTTAATTTCTGCTTTTTTCTCCCCCTCACCAGGTACCAGTTGACAGTCCTGTAGAACCTGAAAGCAGTACAATAAAAATTCAGTCGGCTTTATAAAACTGAAAGAAGGTGACTTAGAAACGCACAAGTTTGGTTGGATACTGAACAATATTAATTAGTGTAATCACTGGATTTGCGTGTATGAGTAGTAAAATGTGTTTTGTGATGTTGGTGATAGTTGTGCGGTGGAAACGATGAAGATGCTGAGTTCACTTTGCCCAAGATGCAAACAATTCACCTTTGTACGGAATATTTATTTTAACAGTTTTCAAGTTTTGCAGTTGCATTAGTAAAGAACTGTGTGAATACTCTCCACGCTGCGGAGACATGTAGATTCAGGATGCATACTTGAAAAAAATCTGGAATCCTGAAGTACAGTCGTCATGATCAGAAGTATATAATCTTCTTTTCCCCAAAGAATGGAGAGGTAGTTAATTTCTTTCTTGTTCAGTCTTTGCTAGTGCATTTGAAAAGTCAGAGAGTAGGTAGCTGCACAGCTGGAGGATGTTCACAAGTTCCTTTTTTAAAAATGTATCTGTATTTTTAATATAAGCCATCAGTTCCTTCTGGGAAACTGTCTATAGCACAATACTGAAAACAAGAGATGACTGCAAACGTGTGTGCTTCATACTGGCATCTGACATTTCTTTTGCCTTGAAACTTGATAGATATGAGAAGGCAGATAAGAGAAAACCCTGTCTTACAGATCCATTGTAATGTTTCTGGGGAGATTTAAAGAGTTTCCCACTAGATAAATTGAAGAAAAACCATTTCTTCTGAAATAGAGTAAAAAGGAGGAGAAAGGCCTTTGGTGTCTCTACTGTGAAGTATTTATAGGCAATGGAACACCACCAGAGAGGTTGCCTCCACGGAATATTTTGAGTGCTTTCTCAGTTAAAGTGAGAGGAGTACGTGTTTACAAAGAGCTGGTGCCTTTACTTTGTAAAGAAGATCCTTGCCTCATCTTGGGTTTAATCAGTGCTGCTGCAGAAATTCCATTTTGTGTGCTAAACCTCCTCTGAATATTTGTGGAGTATCAGAAAATGTGTTCTGTCCTTTTTTGCATTTATTTCTCTGTGTTACGAATTGTATCGTTTGTCTCGTGAAATGTTTGTGCTCGTATCACTTAAATTGTGTCTTTTGCAGTTTGTTAAAAGCTGTAAGGGTGACTGAAAGGCAAGTCATGATGTTTTACCTTGAAACATTTGCTGTTTATATCATGCATCTTAGCTACAAAAGGAAAGGACTTCATTAACATTCACCTTGTGTTACTACATTTATCTAAATTTGGGGTGTGGGTTTCCCACTGCAGTGCTTCTGAAAATGTTCTCCTTTACCTTGTGCTCTATCTACGCACCTGCAGAATGGATAGCACTATGACAATACCGAGGCCCTACTATTACTGAAGAAGTCAGACCTGAGTTAGCAGACTTTTTGCAAACACTTAAACTTGAGCAGCCTTTTAGTTGAGTCTGCAGGTTCAGTACCATCAACGATGCCATCTCTTTGAGTTCCCACGGAGGTAGTGTCATCCAGAAGGTGGGATCCTACTTGAAGTATTCCACAGATTGTTACAGTTGGGTATGGGGAACTCTTTAACTCCAACTGTTGGGTCTCTCAGTATGACAAGTGTTGTTAAATGCTTTTCTTTTTCTTGTTTCACTGTAGATTTAGGGAAACCTTTTGTATAAAAAGGATTCTAAACTTAGCCTTTCTAAGCTTTCTAAAGTTAGCCTTTAAACTTGATGATCTTGATTTCACATTTTGTATGATAAATGCTTCAGAGGTGGGAAGACTGAACGGCAGTATACCTGCCAGAATAAGCTGGGCATGCTTGGAACACTCGCCTTTCCAAAAAGGGTCCATGTCTCTTTGCCAGGTGCAGTGCTAGAGCGAAAATGGGCGCATCTTGCTGCTCCTGGAGAGGTGAGCTCTACGAGAGAGTCCTCTGGTGAGGTGGCTGAATGTGGGAAAAGTAACTCATAGATACTCAAATGTCAGGCAAGAGTATAGGAGTGGAAGTAGAGATGCTTTCATTATGCCAGTTCTTTACATTGAATGACTTGCTGTGGTACAAGCTGCCCCATCAAGGGATGTACATGTTTTCAGCCTGAGTGAACAAAGTGAAAGTTCCTGCCTTTTGATGTCTGTGGGTGGCTTTTCCCTTTGGAAAAATGGTAATAGTGTGTGCCAAAATATATACGTTCTTCTGCAAGGTGCAGATTCAGTAAATAATTGTGTTCGTGGCCCATGGTTGCTTTGTACTTCTGCTGTTGCAAAATCTTAACAAGATAATATCTTTGCAGTTTTGGGGAAGTGTTTTCAAATGTCCACTAGAACGTCTTTGGCAGTACCTGGAATGCTTTCTGAAATGTCCATACACACTGATCAAATTCAAAGATTGAGCTTTTTTTTTCTTCCTTTTTAAAATTTATTTTTTTATTTGTTTCCTCACTACTGGTTTCTTTAGTTCTGTTCAGCTGATGATTGAAAAAATATTCTAGCCCTTCTGGCTCCTTGTGTTTTTTATCTTGGCTACCCTCTGAAAAGGTCCAAACAAGATTTTTGCATGCTGGAAACACTCCTGTGTCCCTGAAAAGAGAATATTCCTAATAATGAAGGCTTAATTACATCCTGGATTTAATACTCCCCCTCTAAAAGGAGCCTGAAAGTTGGAAACCTGTGAACTATTTCCAGGCAACGATAAAGTATTTCAATAAAAGGCTCAGTAGCAAAATAAAGAGCAAGTAAGGAACAAACCAGTATTTTATGCAGTAATCGTACCACCTCTCTGTCAAGAAACTGAGGTTCTAGCTCATGGCAGAAATAAGTTTGGGGTAGTTGGGGCTTTGGCCTTTTTGCTTTTAATTTTTGTTTTTTAACAAACAACACCTACCGAAGCAAACATCCACCTGGAATTGGAAATAGGGTTTCTCACTCTCTTAGCCTTGAGATTGTGGCTCAGCCTTCCAGTAAGGGTAGAGGTGGGGGCTGGAAATCGTAGCTGCTTAAAGATGTAATTGTTTAATGAATGGAATGATGTCAGCTATGAGAGGATGGAAGGGGGAAACCAAGAAACCAAGCGAGGAGAGGCATCCCAATCCCACGCATCAGCTTTTTTTTTTTTTTTTTTCCTGTAGATGGGTGCTTGTCTTTAATAACATCTCTTTCTATTGCTGAATGCTCATGTTTTAGAAGGAAGAAGGAACAAGGGAAAAAGTGGGAAGAATATGTGCGAATCATGTCAGGTTAATAGGGCTTTCCTAACTTCGTCCTCTTGGTCATCTCTTTGTTCAAGACAGTCTGTTGTTTCAGAGACAATCACTGGAGTGTCTAATTAGGGCTGCTAGCCCATGTTGCCTAATGAAAAATAGGCTTTTTGAGAAATCTTTGGACTATCTTGTGCATCTACAAGCAAGTGAAATTGGGTTAAGCTGTAAGCATTTATGGCTTTCATTTTCCATTCTGTGAACTTGTGAGTTTTACTGTGTGAATGGGAACGTGTGACCTTTTCCGTTGCTGTCTTTCAATATGTGTATGTCCCACTTTCTTAAGTGTTACAGGCTACTAATGATTCATAGACCACAAGCAAAGTTATTGTATCCCATGTGACTTCCCCGCCCCCACCACCATTTGGTCTGAAGCCTGTGAAGGGGGAGAAGTGATGTTAATGCATGAACTAGAATGAATGAAGCAAAACATATTCCTAAGAGAAAGATATTTCCATGTAAGACCCATGTTATTTTCTGCTTGTGTCTTTGTTCTTCTCATGAACATAGCAGAGATTTTTGCTGTACTATTTTGGTTTTGTTAGTGTCCCATTCTTTGTTTCAAGAGAAAATTAAAAATTCCTGTTGAATATTCTCTGATTGCAATATTGTACATATGTGTATGTGTGGGTGGCATCATTCCTTACCACTATATGTTAGTAATAAAGTGTATAACGTGTAACTTGATTGGAGCCAAGATTACCATTTTTGATAGCTGCTGATACAGCTAATGCTCTAAAAAGGATTCTTTGTTTTTTCCTTAAAAGATGCCATTTAATGTAGGAAAAATTTGTAAGTGAACGATATGCTGTGTCATTAATAAACGTGCATGCACACGTACATTCAGAGCGCACATATGCAGGATATATAAATGTATTACACATAAGAGTATTGGCTTACAGAGACATTTTCTCAGGGCATGGAATTAAAGTATTAGCGTCAGTAGTTGAGTTGCACTGCTCTAGCACTGCGATTTCTCCTCCTTTGCTTTGGAAGAGGTCTGTGAGGAAAAGCCAGTGCAGTTAACAGCTAAAGCAGAGCAATCCAGTGTCATCTCCTTAAGGGCAGTGCAAATATTCTTTTAATGAAGCACACAGCTGTAGAGAGATTATCTGGGGAGAGAGGGTAGAGTAACTTCTTGGAGAGGATAGAGTGAGACATTACATTCAGTTATGGCCCAACTTTTGTTTCTAAAACCAGAGTTGTCTTCAGTGGGAGCACAGTAGGACCCTTGTGAACACTCTGGAAGGGTTCTGTCACTTATGCTCAGGTGTTTAGTGTTGATCCCCAGCACATCAGCTGTCAGCCAGGTAAGGTTGAGGAACCTGCTTCAAAGAAAGTAGAGTCACTGTAAGAAAATGTTTTGTGTTTAGTGTGGTTTTTTTTTTTTTTAATCTCTCTTCTCCACAAAACTGGAATTACCTCAGCTCTTCTTATACAGGAGATTCTTCACGGGAGGAGGCTGCAGGTGCTGCAGAGCACAGGAAACACAAAGCCTTTTGTCGTAAAGCAATGCTAGCATCCAGTACAACAGCGGGATGAACTTTCAGATGGGCTCTCCATTTTACAGCCAGGACTGTAGGGTCGTATTCCTCTTACAGTATCTCTGAAAGCTGCAGACTACATCCCCATTTAGCATTGCAATGTAAACATTCCTACAGCTGGGAAGGAACAATCACAGCAAAATATTATTGCCTTGAAATTCATTCTTTGGCAGACACTCAGTCTTCTCTGACCATGTTCTAAATCAATATTTATATCTTCAATTAAACAACATCTTTCAGAAGACAAAACAACAATATCCTGAACTTTGTAGAAAGGACTCCAGCAGGTATGTCGCAGGGGAAAGAAAAAAAAAAAAAGCAAAAAAAAAAGCTAAGTACTGGCAGTGGTTAGGCATAGTTCCTGATCTGTGAGACTGGGCAATACCTGCTTAATATCAGGTGTGGTCAAACTTCAGCCTCTAGGATGCTGATTTCCAGTGTTTTCTCAATAAACTGCTTCTGCCTGTATCAATGCTTAGGCCATTGAAAGAGGCTGTAAATAATATGTAAGGGGAATTGTCAGATTTGTGGCCTTGCGTTACGAGGTCTAGAAATGAAGACAAGAGCCTACAGAAGCTATACAGTCCATGCAGGTAGAAAACTATCATGAAAGCAATTGGGTTTTAAAAAAACTGGTTAAAGATGCCTCTTGTGAGCCCTGAAGTGCTGTCACTGCGGCTGCAGCTGCACAGGTCGGAGTTTGTCAGCTTTGTAGATGAGGCAGTGAATGTGCATCCTAGTGAGCTGAAAAAACGGAAAGGTGTAACTAAAAGCCACCTTTTTCCATGCCTAGGTGACTTTGGTTTATGATGTCTGTTTCACCACTGTAATAGCAGTTTCTTACTGGTTTAACTCTCTCTCTGTTCTACCTGTACTTGTGTGTGCTTCAGAACTGAGGTAGCATGTACTCAACCCAGCTTCTTGGTGAGCATTATGACTTAGGGATGTCAGGGATTAACCCTGGTCCTTAGAGCATGGGGTTGCTTTGCTGGGAAGAATCCCAGGGAAGTATTCAAGGCTTTAGAAGTTTTCCCAGCCTGTGCTGGGCTGAACCAGAGGCTTCCCAATTTTTTTTTTTTTTTTTTTTCCAAATGGAGCAGTCCTAAGGTTGCTGAGATGCTGATCACTAGTTTGGCTAAGGTAGAAGAGGGAGTGCAGATGACTGCAAAGTTACTTACTCTTTCAGAAATTAAATTGTCTAGCTGCTGCCAAAGGAAAAAGAAAGTAAAATATAACGGTGCAGTTTCTAAGCCTGTACATACTGTTTTCTCCCTTAATTCCTGGAAGGTAACTCAATTTCTTCAGAATAATTCATCAGGTAATTCTGAACGGCCCTACAGGTGTTAGATAAAACGTACATCCTGTGCTGAATGAAGAGGCATTGTCCTGCTAGGGTGAGAATGACTCACCCTTGGATGATTAACTGGCTCCACAGGACTTGAATTTGTGTCTCTTCTGCTCCCAGAGAACAACCGAAATTCACCTCGGGGCCTAATGCTAAAAGCCTAAAATACACTTAGAGGCTAATGCCTAAAGCCTAGAAATCCCATGATTTCTGATCTTGTCACTGCTCCACTGAAGCTTCAAAAGGGTAAAGGAGCCCTCAGAGGCTCAGAAGCTTGACAAAGTTACCCAAACCAGACTGTTGCCAGTGGAGATGTGGAGGTCCATTGGCTTTTGGGAGCAAAGAGCCCCGTGCTCGATGTCATTTTCCTCTGACGTACTGCGCCTGCTCAGGCTTGAGCTGTGAGAATCTCACGAGGGTTGAAATGTCGTCTGCATGAAGAGGATGTAGAGTATTACGGAGCCTCCTTGAAGTCTGCAGCTTGTGTCATCGCACTTAGGATGTTCCTGGTTTTGATTCCAAAGTCAGAAAATGCTCTGTACGCTTCTTCAGTTTGCTAGTTACCTCTGAAAATTAATATCATTCATGTGATGACAAACAATGAAGATGACTGAAAACAATCATTCTGCTCCAGATGACTGTAATTCCTTTAAGAGCTTTAAGTTTTTTAATTGACCACAATATTTGAACTTTACTCTCACCTTCAGGGGCTCCTGCAGTGTTTTGACTACTGTTCGGTCATTCTCTAGAGAGAGGGAATCTTAATCTGCAGAGTGCTGCCTTCCAGGGATGCTTGAAGTGATGCTTCAGGTCAAAAACCGTTTGATGAAATCATCAGTGTCGTGATGGTATGTTGTTGTACCACGACACTGAGAAAAATGTGTTGTGCATTTGTCTCTTTGCAGGTGTCACACAGCACCTAAATTCAAGGGCTTGTGCTGTCTGGGCTTGTGACATATTCTATTGCTAAATTTAATCACTGTTTCAGTCTGCTTTCAAGTACTGCCTGGAGAGACGATGCATTTGAGGAACCTTAATACATAAGGACAATGTTTGTTCGGAATGTTTCCTAGCCAGCATCATACCATTCCCAGAGGGCACAGGGTATCCCATAATAGGACTACGTTGCTTAATCAGCGTCTAAACAGCACCAACAATCGTGCTTCTCATCTTAAGCAGGCGGGGGTTTTGTTGCGGTACACTCCTCTCTGTGCAGGCGGGGATGACTCAGGCGCTCACTTGGCAGTGGAGGTTAAGTCCTGCCTCTCACCTTGGATGCCACCACCAGCAGCTCCCCTGTGACAAGGGCTGCAGGTGCTGACGATTGCTGAAAAGAGATCTTGTTTCTGAGTAGCAGATTTTTTTTTTAGCCGCTGCCTTTCTTTACTACTGGTACTTTTATTATGCAGTTCCCCTGAAGAGATGTGATTGTGCTGGGTAGTTTACCCTCTGACTAGAAGTTAAAGAAGAAGTAATTGGCCCAAAAAAGATGGCTTGCCGAGATTTATGGAAGGTTACGTTAGTGTTTCCTTGCTTCTATAAGCAGAGCTTGCTGCGGAGACCAAATCATGTGATATGCTGGCAAGTAAGACCTTCACAGCAAACTGTATTGACGTAAGTATTTTCCCAAGCTACAGCAATATTTGGGACTGAAACCTTGGAACAAGACAGAAAGAGTAAGGCAGGCTAATAGGGATGCTGATGCTGTACCAGCAAGAACCAACAATTTCATCTGCATCTGGTGCTATCAGTCACAGATCACTCTCAGTAAAGGCTCAGGCCAAGAGAAAGCTTGCAAAACCGTTCTGGGAAGGCCTGATTTATAGGCTTGTCCTGCCACTTTGATTTTTTTTTTTTTTTTTTTTTTGTGCTGGAAATCTTGCCTGTTGGATTAGCCTGAGATCAGCTGGAGCCCAGTTAAACAAACCTATCTAAAATAAATGCTGTAATAATTTGCTTCAGTGGAATTGCTGCAGGAGGTCCTCCTCCTTGCTCAGGCAGAAATCAAAAGGTATTGCTGAGATTCTTCATTGCTAAAACCAGAGCAACTGATGGCTTTTTGTTCTGCTAGACCATTGCAAAAGAAATAGTGTGTTGAGTTTCCAGAAAGGGCTACCTTGGGGAAAGCTCCAAAGCAGCACACCCTCAAGCATTCCTTTTATAGCTTGGGGTTTTTTGGTTTTTTTTTTTTTGTCTCCTTTACATATTTATTTTCCCAATGATCACATTGATTAATACATAATCATTCTTAGGGGTTACGCAAATCACTCCTGCAAACTTGCACCGACAGCCATTCCCATATTACCGTGGTTACATCCTGATCACAGTTTAACCTTGCATTTCATTACTCACCCAATCCAATTCCAACATAACTTCCATTTTGAGAAAAAGCCCCAAACAAGCGAGTTATATTTTCCTTTTCAAGGACCAGATGAGGTCACTGTGGTCTTTTCAGGAAACGGGCTAATGTTTGCATAGCAATAATGCAATTCACTTACAGCAGGCAAGCTTTTTTGACCTGTGTTTTCCTCCTTCCCTTGTGCAAAGCTGGAGCACCTGTGTAGGATTAACCATTTTGGACTGCTGCTGCTGCTTTTCTGGACATACAGTGGTTCCTAAATTCAGAAAAGGCCATGCAGATCGCTTGGCTTGGCTTTAGCAGAAGAGCGCACCCAAGCTGGGGATATTGTAAGGTACCCAGGCTTCAGGCTTTTGCACTGGCTGCTGCCATCTGGAGGTACTGGACATATTTTCTGCTCCACCAGTAGCCCACCTGCCTCTCATATGCTCAGTGCTGGTACAGGAACCTTCACTGTGTGCGGAGCACTTAGCATCCACTTTTGCCTGCCTGGGTACCAGCACAGGTCCAGATCTAGCATGCTGCCGCTGATTTGCACCTATCTGATGGAAGGAAAGAGCACGAGACCTCACAGGTACTCATCACGCCAGTGGTCCATTCGCCAGCAAAGCCAGTGGGTCGGGCTGGAGCTGCAGGCCAGGGAAGCCTTCTCCTGCTCGCTCCCAGTGCCTGCACTGAGCCAGCAAGAAGGGCTGCTTGGAAACAATGGTTACTAGAGGAAGTATTTTCCCAAAGAAGCCCGAATAAATAAACCGCCTCTGTGCGTATGGAATGCCACAGGGCAGCGAGGGTTCGCTATGCAGCAGGGCTGAACTCGTCGCTGTGTGCAGGAAGATGCTTGCTGGGGAAGGGGCTAGTGGGACTCCTTGGCGGGGTGCGGAGGTGACACTTCTGGAGAAAAAGTCTTCTTGGAAAAATGTGCCGATGCTGTATCAACTTGCTGCCGCGGTACAATTAAGAGGCATTAATTTTCCTGCAGTCGGTTGTGTAATTGCGCTGCAGGGCCTGTTGAATACTGCATTTAAACTAGTCTGCAATTGGAAATAATGAAGGTTAAAACCCTCTTACGTGTTGTTATGATCAAATTAGTTCCTTTGACCCAGAAAGCAGCTGTGGTAGCAACAAGCTCTGTGTTAGGAACAAGGCCGTAGGTTAGGAGCTAGCTTTAGAAAGGTACCTTCATGAGAAGTGAAGGGATTTCAAAATCAAAGGGCTCTGGCACTCTGGAGCAGGGGCCGGGCAGCAGCCTGGGGGCAAGGGGAAGGGCAGCATGGGCAGGGTGGAGGAAGAGCTGCAAACAGAGTGGGGAACAAGGCAGCTCTGCTGAGAGTTACGATATTAAAATTAGGCGGTCCCGCGAGGTGAAAGCCATGGTATGCTGGGGGACACGCCGGGGGACACGCTGCACATCCTGCCCTGCTCTTACTCATCTTGAATGTCTGTTCATGACTGGTACTGGGGAGGGCTTGAGCTAAACCAAGGCAGCACTCTTCTATTTTGACTCTGATTTGTAGCTAGGAAGAGTGTAATTAAAGCTTTCCCTTAATTGTAGGGACAAGGGGACTCTGCTTTTATCCCCTCAGGTTGTTGTTTCAAAGTTGCCATTAGCTTCAGGACCTCAGTGAACTTCTGCCCTGCCTGTCCAGCCCACAGCTGGCCTTGGACACACTGCTGGCCTCCGGGCATTCAACCTTTCCCTCTTCAGCCTGAGCATCAAGGAGGAGCTGGTAAGATTTTTTTTTCTTTCCTTTCAGTCCTGATCGGAAGGGGTCTGGGTGCTGCAAAGGGCTGCTATGGACAGGGCTGTGGTGTCCCAACCTTGCCGTGCTCCTTACCTGCCTGGCCAGGGAGAGTCCTTCTCTCTGGCACAGAGCCTGCCCTGGCATGGTGGATGCAGAAGGCTTTGAACTGCAAAGCACATAGCATTGCTCTGGTCTTCACACTTTCAGGGTGGCTAAGAAGCGGGTGGGCGTAGGAAAGCGTGATCTGAGGGTTCCTGGCTGCTCTGGGCAGCGGAGCAGCACTGAGCAAGGCTGTGGCAGCCTCACCACAGTTGCCTGTTCCAACAGCAAACAAGGCTCTGGGATTTAGGTGACTGCCAGTTTGTGTATCAGCATCCTTGATGATGACTTTCTGCTGCGCAATCCCAGTGCTCCAGGCTCAGGGCACACGCGGCGTGCCCCTGGGCTGCTCACACATGGCTGCCACCACCCGCACACTCCCATTAGTCCTAAGATACAGGCCTGAGTGATTTTCAAGCTTTCCCTTGGCTCTGCTGCAGTGAACTTGCAGACTTTCTCAGCCTCCCTTTCGTCGTTCTGCCTTGCCTGAGCCTCCCTCTGCTCCTCAAGAGCCTTCTCCTCCATGGCTGCAGCCATCTGCAGCCTCTCCGGGTCTCTGTGCTTCATCAGCTCCCATCTGGAGCTCATCTTGGTGCTCTCACATCTCGCTGATGTGCAGCCTTGGCTGTGCTCCAGAAGGAGAGAGGGACTGCACTTCCCCTGGGTTCCTGCTCCAAAACCTAGTGGAGCGGTGCAGATCGCCTTTGGCAGGCACGGGAGCACATTTGCCCTCCGGTTGTGACGTTTGCCTGATCATCAGGGAAATGCAGGCCATAGCGGTGAGGGTGAAGACTTCACAGCAGCTTGAAACCCACTCTGATCATTCCTCCTCTCCCCCAAATTGCGTTGCCTTTTACACACTGAGCCCCCACGTTCAGCTAGGAGGGCTCCCTAGAGCAAAGTCTCCTGGGCTGAAACCTAACCCTGGGCAAGCTGTGTAAGCTGAAACCCTTGGTTTGCTTTAGCTGATGGAAGAGCTTGCTCCAGCCGCCCTTATGTTAAAACTCCTGGTGAGATTCAGGCATGCCGTGAGGCCAGGATGCTGGGGGGGGAAGGCAGCTGGTAGGACTCACAGAGACGTCAACTCCTGTAGAGAGCGATGAGCAGCTCAACATACACCCGTGGCTCCCGAGAGCCTTCAGGAAGCCGATTAGGGCACTGGAGAGATTTATTTTTGGCGAGAGACGAAAATCAGTAGTTGCAGCTGCCGAGGAGATGCACAGGTACGCGCCCAGCCTGGCTGGGAGCAGGGGAGATGGGAGCAGCGGCAGTGTCTGAGTGCGTGGGCAGGAGATGGGAACAACATTTTCCAAACTACTATTTATTTCTGATGGGAAGTCACCTCTAGCTTTAGGAGTTGTATCAGGCAGACATTGTTGTGCTTGATAGAAAGAGCCAAAAAACTCCCCTCGGAACATGAAAATAAGCATCAGGGAGCTGAGCCGAGCGGTGGAGATGGCAGCGGCAGCCAGGGAGTTGTCTGCCCGGGGGTGCTGCAAGGCCACCACCACAGCTGGGCGAAGCCCCGGGGGAAGAGACCGGTTCCCCGTTGCTCCGGGGCACAGCTCCATCCCACTGGGCGCGGGCAGAGGGGGATCGCTTCTGTGGTGTTGGCAGCGTGTGAGGATGCGTGAGGCAGGTACCTCTGACCGCTGCCGGGGACCAAGGCAGGACATCGGACCCCCCGAGCAATGGGCTGCGCTCTGGGTCGGGGGCCGCTCGCCCGGCCCTCCGGCAGCCCGTGTGGGAGCAAAGCACTCAGAGCGAGGCCGCGCTGTGCCCACCCTCCCTCGACTCAGGGGTCGGGCAGCCAGCGCGCCTACGCTAGAGCGGGAAAAAGGAGCAGCACCCCGGGAGCCGCCCGTGGCCAAGGGAGGCTGCGGGCTGCAGTGAGGCCACAGCCACTCGTCCCTGCTGTCACCGTAACACTCGACGCTTAACAATGAACTTTCCAGCTCCGTTAGGAAGAACGGGGCGGCCCAGCTCTCTTCAGTGACGAAGAGTGCGATTTTCGAGGGCCCCTCACGCAGCGGCCGGCACGGCACGGCACGGCACGGCACGGCACGGCACGGCACGGCACGGCACGGCACGGCACGGCGGGCCGGGAGCCGCAGCCTGAGACCGGCCAGCTGCAGGAGAAGGGGCTCCAGCTGCGCCGCCGGGCCCCGGTGAGCCGGGCCGCCCGGCAGGGGGCGCCTCCAGCCAGCGTCTCCGCCAGTCACGGCTCGTCCCGCCCCCCGGGCCCCGCCCCTCTTTGTTGCGGCCGCCAATAGGAGCGCGCCGAGGGCGGGCGGCCGGCCGGCAGTGTGGTAGCGCGGCGGCATGGATCGCGGCGCGGGGCGCGTCCCCAGCGCGGCCGGGGCCGGGGCGAGCGGGGCCGGGCCGGGGCGCCCCGGCCGAGCGGGCGTCTGCCGCTAGGGAGGGGCAGTCCCCGCGCTCAGCCTCCTCCGCACGCCCGTAATACGCACACACACACACACGTATATTTTTACATTATCTCTACAGACAGTGCCCGGGTGGCGGCGAGGCCGCGGGGCGACTCCCGGCAGCGGTCCCCGCGGCGCGCCCGGGCTCGGGCATGGCTGCGGGGCCATGACAGGCGCGGCGGCGGGCAGCGGCGGCCCCGGGAGCAGCCGCCGTGCGGCGGCCGGCAAGGCGGGGGGCCGGTCGCGGAGCGCCCAGCCGCGGGCGGCGGGCGGCGGCGGGAGCGGGAGCAGCGGCGGCGGCTCGGAGGAGGAGGAGCAGCGGGACGGCGGGTCGCTCTTCCTGGTGAACAAGAGCGGCTTCCCCATGGACGGGCAGACCTGGGAGCGGATGTGGGAGCACGTGGAGCGGGTGCACCCCGACGGCAGCGCCGTGGCGGCGGCCATCCGGAGCGCCGCCCGCCTGTCTCCGGTAAGGCGAGGCCCCCGTCCGCCCCGTCGGAGAAGAGGGGGTGCCGCGGAGCCCGACCCCAGGCGCCCCGCGGCTGCCGAGTGTCGTGGGAGTCGAGGGGCCGGGGGGGCGCGGGGGGCGCCGGGCCTCGGCCCCTGCCAGGGGCGAGCTGGAGCGTCCGGCCCTGGGCAACGCGCAAAGCGGGCACAGGGGTGCGTGCCGCGGGGTGCCGAGGAGCTGGAGTCGGTGCCTGGGGAAACGAGTAGAGCGAAAACGATTGTTCCGTCTTGGGGAGGAGAAAGCGGGAAGACAAGACTTGAAGGAATCTTCAGGGACCGAGCAAGGCGCTTTGTGCGAGCACGTTTTGCTCAGCTGTCTGGGACACAGGCGTTTCCTAAAACATAGCCTCGCTCCTGAAAACGTAATAAGGGATTTCAGACTCCGACGTTTCATTTCTAGCACACAGAAGGCTTCCAGAGGCTTTTGTCTTGCACGTTCCTCGGTAGAAGCTCCAAGCAGCTCTGCCTGACCCAAGTCTTTTTTTTTCTCCAGCCAGCAAATAAAATGTTGCTGCCTGCTGATGCTCCAAGGCTTCTCACCGCTGCGCTTGCATTACTGATCACAATGTCTTTAACGCTGTCGGCTGTGGCAGACTTCGAGCTTGATTCGCTCCTCCCTCCAGGCAGCGTTAATCTGAGCTGACCGCTGAAGCCGGCGTTGATTCATACCCCTCTGCACGCTGGGGTGAGATGGTTGGGCTGGCGTTGTTGCCGTCCTGGCTGTTGGTGATATGTACGCTTGTTCTTTACGTGCGGTGGAAAGGAAAAATTCTGCGCACGGAGAAGTTGAAAGCGTACTGAGTAGGGCTGTCTTGCGAAGGCGCTTGTCAACTAAGATGCAGGCTTTTCAGGCTTTTCATCTCTCTTCTGCAATGTTTAGTTTGGCGTAAGTGCAAAAGGGGCAATTTCTTTCTCTCCCTTCTCCTGTTTACCTCGTGCTGCTGCCAGGCTTTGTTTGGATGGGGGAGCAGATCGAGCTACAGAATAATCTGGTTATGCTGGGTTTGTCTGCGGTTCCTTGGTGTGGTTCATCTCGTACTTGCACAAGCGCTTGAGGTAGAAATGAAGGGGCAGGGAGAGGGCAGAACTTCTTGTTACAGCAGCATGACCAGCTTACATTAGTCTAAACAGCCTGCAGATCTCTTTGGTGTTAAGAGGTGGCAAAGCACACGCTGGACTTGATTTCCTTCCCTGTCTTCCCAGGTCCAAAGCATGTTACTTTTACTGGTGATACCCACAGTGAGTGACAAAGCATCGGGTGAGAGGCATGCCAGGGCTCCAGTGTGCCAGCGTGCTGCCTGTCGGAGCACCCTGGAGAGCATCACCCACAGCTTCTTCATCCGTGCCGAAGCACGAAGCTGACTTGGTGTGGCATGTGCTGAAGCTGGGTAGGAGGACAAATGCTTTGAAATCTGCTTGGCTGAATCATTTGATGTTAGTTCCTAGGTGCTGATGGGCAGAGGGTGCTGTAAGAGTTGTACCGCATTCCTCCAGCGCTGCCTGGCAGCAAACTCCCTGTCGCAGTGATTAACTTCTTCAAGGGCAGAAGGGCCTGGTGTCCCCTGTGACTGAGTATCTCTTGCTGGCTATGCCTGGGACGTCTGGGTCAGAGGGCAGTTTGAGGACCACCCTGTCCTTCTTAAGGCCAAGATAACTCAGGTGGGCAAATGAAGGTCAGGAGCAGGTTTGTTTGCTACAAAGTGGTTGTGGGTTGCTAAGGTTCTGATGGTAATTTCCGGGTCAGAGTAGGAATGTGAGGGGAGAGTTGTTCCTTAAATGATGGTACAGCTTTTTGAATTGGCTTGTGCTGTTGGGTGTGTGGCACCCTGCAAAAGACCAGGTAGTGCTGATCAGGAGTGAGGAGAGAAACTTGTGCCTGTGAGAAGATGGTTTGTAATCTGCTTGCATTGGTAGTTGGTGGAGGCTGAGCAAGTGGTGTGTGCAACTGCTCCATTTTTGCATCTGATCTGTTCTTAATGCCTAGTGATGGGAGAGAGTTTTTATCCCCTCCCCAAGAAGCTCCACTTGATTGCTTTAATCATCTTGGTATTAGTCTCAGCAATCATACATGCAGGGCGGTGAGTAGCTTCTTAATGTATTGATGAGGTTGCCCTTACTGGAACGAATGCAAACTGCAGGGGTGCCGGGCTGCACTTCTCCTGGGAGGAAGAGTCCTGATAGAAAGCTGGCTTGTCTACAAGGGGGGCAGTTTTGGAACCTGAGGGGTCCCTTGTTTGCATGCCCTGCCTCTGACTTTTGGCTTGAGCTCTGAGAAGGGTGCAGGCTCGTGGTTTGGAAGGGCTGTGCAATCCTTTTTGTGGCCTGTGATCTTGGAGATACTTGTAGATCTTAATGAATTAAGCCTCTCACCTGCTTTGAGGACCCTACCCTGCCAGCTTCATCCCTGCTAAGTAACAGTATACTTGCAGGGCGAGCTTGCAGAAAATTACTTTCTGGTCATGAAATGAGATGCAGTGGAGTCGGGCAAGCTGAGTTTCACACAGGATGTCTGCAGTGAACCGAGACTATAGTGTTTCCAGCCACAGGATGATGGTCAATGGCTCTGCCACAAGGTCTTGCACTGCAGCAGCTCTGCTGTTTCTGGAGCTGCCACTGCTTGGAAATACTGATACTGGGTCAAGGCCCTTTCATCCGCTTGGTGTCTGAATTTCACTGGCTTTATAAATTCATGGTCTGTAGTGCTGTGTCTGCATTTCCTCTCGGTGGCTCTGGCCTACTGCTACAACCCCTTGCTGGCTCCTGGCTGCTGCGCTGGGATGTGCACCGGTAGCTGGAGGGCTGCAGCCTCAACCACAACAACGTTGGTGCTTTCCTTCGTTTGTGGTATCATGCAGCCCTGGCTTCTGCTCTGTGCTGGCTGGGTGCCCCGAATCGGTGCTCCTGCAGCCGGGGCAGGAATTTGGGGGGGGAAAAAATGGGTTTTGGAGGGAGTGGCAGGTGGCTCTCTGCCACCTGGCCTGGCTGGCAGCATGGTGCCACGTACTGCCTACCCGGCACTCCAAAGAGGAGAGCAGCGCGCTGTCCTGTGCGGGGAAAGACCGACGGCCGCTTCTCCCTCGTTGCCCGAGATCTGGAGGGACTTGTGCCTCCTGGCTCAGCAGGCCTGCCTTGGGTTACAGCAAGGGCTGCGTGTCTCCGCACTGGTGCGGTCCCTATGGGATGCTGTCCTGTCCCACAGCTGGGTGAGGGCAGGGGCCTCCATTTTATGAAGGGCTGGAAAAGGGGTGTTATCCCCCCCGGCAGCTCCGCAGCAGCCAGGCCTCTTGCTGGCTGGGACTCCCATTACCTTGGCCTGTTGTGTCGTCTAGGTGCAACGCGTGCACCTAGAGTTTTTTATCCTTGAAGAAAAGGAGTGTTTGTATTGGAGCAGGAATGACTAGCCCTGGAAGTTGTTAATTCCCTCTTTCAGCCGCTTGCTGCTTCTGAAACTCGAGGCCCGTCTGGTGCGTTGAGTCCAGGCCTGCCTTAGTGTGAGAGGGACAGGTGAATAATTTGTCCAGACCGAAGGGGCCGGAAGGGACTTGTGGAACTGAAAAATTGCCTCTAATGAAGAGGTTAGGTGTGGAAATCGTGATTAAGCAGCGTTAATGAACCTTGCTCGTAATTCCTGCTTGTTCGGAGAGAAAACCCCTGTGTGCACGGTTGTCTCCTGTGTGGCGCTGGGAATGGTGGCAGCGTGCTGGAGGCCTGGCCATCTGTCTCCTTGCCACTTAAAATATGTTTCTGTGTGCCAGTAATGTAGGAGTCTCTATTTCAGGATTCTTTCCCTTCTCTGAAGTGTATTTACTATTTGACTGTAGTAACTAGCTATATGTAGTAAATGCTGGGGTTTGGTTGTCTTGGGATTATCGGTGCTCACTCTGAAAGCAAACACACAGTCTTTCCATCTTAGTGGAGGTGGGACCGGGAGAGGAAAGTCTGTGTGGCAGAGAAAGCCTCATATCACCCGAACTTGCTTTTCTTATCTGTAATTGCTGACTTGAAGTGTATTTAGAACAGTGATATATCGCTTTATGATCTTCAAACTATTGTAAGAACATCATGAGCCCACGGATGCCACACGCTTTCCTTTGCACCTTGCGTCATGGCTGCCCAAGCTGCTGGTTCCTGAATTTGGGTCTGCATTAATATTTAAATAAACTGTTTCCTCCACTACATTTGTGGGAATTGTACTAACTTCTTTTAGCCACTCTGCCCACTTTAACATCTGCTGACCCCGTATTTTGCAGTCTTGCCCCTAAAATGAGGGGACTTGGGACAAGGCCCTGCCCCTTTCCTGTGTGGTTACGGGCTCAGGAGCCACATAGCTGTGGGGATTAAATATGGATTGAGGGCCCAGCTTCTTAAAGTGCTTAGGCACAAGCAGATGTCTTATGGGATTTTTGAAAAATCCCATTACGGTGCCAGTCTATATCTTTATGTGTCTTAATATCATTAAATATCTGGGTCCCAGGTGGTCTTCTAGGTATCACGCACTCCCTGTCCAGCAAGCGTGCTGCTGACATGTGGCAGATGGGGAATTATGCAGCCTGGGATCCTTGTCTCCTTTTATCTTTCTCTCATGGAAGAGGAAACCAACAGTTAGACTTGAAATGGCTTCTGGTGGGAGGGAGGGCAGCAGAGCCAGTGCTGGGACTCTGCTCATCCAAACTGCCCTGTGCCAGAAGGGAAAAATGGGAAGTGTTTGCCTTCTGTGCGGGACTGCCTGCCCGCTTAGGGTGGTGTTTGAGGGACTTTGGTGGCTGGGACAAGCGGCCTGCCATGGTAGGGGCCTGCCCTGGCCTCTCCACTCTGGCAGGGATGGGGCTGGCCCTGGTGCGCAGGCAGTTCCCCTTGTCAGCGGGATGACTTTGCCCAATGCTTGAGTTCACGTGGGGTTCGAGCCATCTGTGCTGCCGTGTTGCGTTGTGCTAAGCGCATGCCGCTGCCTGAGTAAATCACTTATCCGCTCTGCAGGGAGCAGTAACTGTCTAACCTCTTTATCTTTTTTTGTGTGTCCAGCCCCCAATGCCACCAGTGCCAAACTACAAGCTCTCCATGTCGATCCCAGAGTGGCTCCAGGCAATACAGACCTACATGAAGATGCTGCAGTATCCTTCCCCAGTGTGCCGTCTCCAGAGAGAAGGCTGGCTTGTGCCTGGCATAAATTAACAGGGGCTTTACTGAAGCACTAGCTGGTCACGAGTGCTTGGGATCATTCAGGGGTGAAAGGATGCCTCTACAGATTTGTGATAGCACCTGCAGCACTGAGCTTGTCATAGCAATCCTCTGGGAGATGTAATTAACTTTAAATGATACTGAATAATTTAACTGATGTGACATTGGTGGGAGTAGAAATGCTTGTTTTTGAAGTTGGTTTATGAGGATACTATGATCGGATCGTGATGCCTGGAGAAATAATATGGCATCTCATCATAAAGTGACTAAGGGAGAGCCGGTGTTGTGGCAAACCCTGTCTCCCTCTGCCCTGGCAGCCCCTGCAAGCTCCCTGAGGACTGGCTACGTGCTCAGCTTGCAGGGGGTGCTTGTCGTTGGGGTGGGGGGCACAAGCAGCTGTCCTGACTCCTGGGTGGGCAGGCTTGCCCGTAGCACAGGAACTGACCACAGGAATCCTCCCTTCCCCATGTCCCACCTTGCTTGGGGGGCTCATGAGAGATGTACACATCTATCCAGCCTGCCAGTTGTTGCCCCATGCCTAATACTTGACCATTTTGATTACTGACAGATGATGTCAGAGGAGACTGTTGCTGGCCCAGATGCTGCTCTTCTCTCTGTTTTCCTTTTATCTCAACTCTCCCTTTTTGTGTGTGTGGGGGGGGAGGCAGTGGGGATGAGGAATGAATGTAAAGTCCTGGTGAGGATTAAGAAAGGATATGGGTGGCAGCTGGAAGAGCATCCAAAAATAGCAGGCGTGATTAGCCTGCTGGGGAGTGGTGGCTGGGATCAAGGTGGCAGCAGGGGTTGGAGCCGCGGCAGCTGCCTGGGGAGGGAGGCTGGGGCCAGCCTGCTCTGCGGGGGGATGGCACTTTTCTCTTCTGCATGTCGGCCACTTGAGCAGACGAGAGGCTCGCTGCTCAGTACGGTTGTGCCAGAGAGGAGACCATGTTGCACAGAGCTCCAAAAACTGTATTCTGCCCCCTACCCCCCTCCCCAGCAGTCGTGAAATCCTGTACTCTGCTATGTAGCAAGAGCAGGCCTTAAGCACGGGGTTTGGATCTGTGTTCAGAAAAGCTTCAACGTGAGCTGGGGAACAGGGTCTGGGCTTCCTTTGTGGGCTAAAAGGGGCTGTGTGCTTTGTTCAGAGCACTCTGAAAGGGCCTCATGAATTAGTTTTTGAAGGCATGAGAGAAGTAAAGCCTTGTTTCTGGAGAACTCTGAACTCTAATTGAAGTCAGTTCAGAGCATCCTGGTGCGAGCTGGAGTTTTTATTTAGACCATGGCTATACAGCCAGCAGCTGTGCCATTTATGCCTTGCAAGGTACCCTTTGCCTCCGTGGGGTCACCTGTTTCTGCCCTGGTATCATCAGCCCAGTTTTGCTGGTGTGAACGATCTCGTGGCCACATTGGGAACTAGGCGGGGAAACAGAGTCAACTGGAAAAATAACCTAGCAAAAGTATGGTGTGATTTTTTTTTTTAATTTTTTTTTTTTGTTGAGGTTTTATTTTTGTTTTTACTGGACAGATTGGTTTCCTGATCTGATTTACTGCATTGCTGCTTGAAGAGCTATGCTCAAGGAGCAGGGAAGAAGCTGCTTTTGGCGATGCTACTGCTGCATGGTAGCTTGCACTTCCTAGGCAAGTGGTGCTGAGATTTGACTGATGGGTGACTGTCTGCTGGCATCCTTTGTGATGAACTTTTCTCCTATGCTACATGCATATGCTAGTTACTACTTTTCTCTCTATGCTATGTGAACTAATGTTCCTGAGTCGCACTTAACTGGTTATTTCCATTTCAAGTGCATTGTATTTTTTAGAGACTGTTTTGTATTTCCTAGATGTAAATGGATGCACCTGCACTGCTTTTGGTTTACAGGTCATATGTGAGCTATGTGGCTGACAGTTAAAACCTTACAAAGGAAATAAGTTCTTTCAAACCATGAATGACGTTGATTGGTTTGGCTAGAGTATAAAAGCTTTTTCTTGCCCAAATGGGAGACTTTTTTCAAACTTGTAACCTAATAGTGAGTGGGACCTGGAGAAAAAGTGAATTCATAACCCTCAAATGCCAAATTTAAGTGTTGTTTTAGACAAACAACCTTTTTGCTTGGCTCTCTGCCTAATGATGGTTAAGATGTTATATAAAAAGACAAGTGAAGAAATTGCTTTATTTCACATACGAGGGTTTAATCTCTGAGAGTCAATGGCTTTTACTGCTTGTTTTATGTTTCAACAGGAAATTGGAACCGAAATTCACCTTTTGAGCATTGTTATTTTATTGTTTGACTGTTCAAGTTACTTTCCTTTTAACAGACAAAGTTCAGATACAATCACACAGGAACACAGTTCTTCGAGATTCGAAAAAACAGACCTCTAAGTGGGTAAGTGGATCTGGAAGTGGCCTACATCATGCCAGCTGATCACCTGGGGCATTTAAGCACTGTAGCACTGTGGCATGGGAGGGCTGTCTCCTCTGTGCCACGGCTCCTCTGGCAGGGGCAAAACTGTGTATGTTGCTGCCTTTGCAAGGAGGGTGCCAGCTTGCTGCCAGGTGGCAAATGGACCTATCGAGAGCCAATGAGTGGAAGGGCTGGTCTTGCTCAGCAGCTGTGTGGGAGCTGCATAGCTGCAGGCCAAAGCTGAATGCACAGGGCTGGGAAAACTCTCAGTTCTCACTTGTTGGGTTGGGAGGGCTGGGCTGATTTTATGGAAACTGTGTAAGTCCTGATATTCTGGTTGCACTGTAATGCCCTTTGCTGATGGTAGGAAGACTTCAACTGTGCAAAATGCTGCAGGAACTTTGACATTGTCACAGGTGCAGTCCTTTCCCCTGGAGGTTCACAACAGATGGCCTTGCTTCTCCCATTGTTGCTTATCTTGCCGTTCCTTCCACGTGGTGGACTCATGCACTGGTTGGCGATGAGTTGTGAAATACAAGTGTGAACATGTGCCCAGGGAGCCTGGCAACAGAGAGCTGGGATGCCTTGCGCGGAGAAACTGCGTCATACTTAGGATGGTTCTTTAATAGGACCCAGTGAATTAGCAGCTTAGGGCGGGAAGTGGTGTTGACAACATTATGCTTTTATTTAAGGGTGAAATTTAGATAAGCAGAATATATATTACTCCTGTAGACTGGCCTGTCTCTAGCTCTCCCCGGCAGTCTGTCATTAATCTAATGGTCTGTCCCTGTAAATTCCAGTTCCCATCCCAGCTGGGTGCTTCAGGTTTTCATCTTGCTGGCAGCAATCTTTCCCACTCCCTTTCTCTAGGTAATGTTCGCTGCGCTGGTGGAACTAGTTTAGAAGAAATCTTGTGCCTTGAATGATAGATGGGTTTACAGAAGCTTAAACCAATTTTCAGGCTGGTCACTCATTTTTAAATTTGTCCCATTACTTTTTTCAAAGGAAGTGGAGGATGAAAATGAATTGTGCTCAGCACTCACCACTTGAAAGGTAGGTGTCCTCCTGGGCTGAATGAAAGCCTGGCTTATGAGGATGGTACTCTTTCCTAGAAGGGAAAAAATATAGTGCTCACAGTTGGAGATGCACTGGTGGCTTTGGATCCTCTCGCAAGTGGTGCTGTTTCCTCTATTTACCTGCCTTAGTGTTTGCCTGGGGACTCGTGTCTAACTTCTCTCCTGTTGCTGTTAGGACTTCTGTGAGTGACTTGGTATGTGGTAGCAGGACTTCTGCAGAGTTAAGGAGAGTTAAGGAGAGACCTGGAAATGGTCCAAGCCCTCAGGGCAGCTGCTGCCATCTTGCCAGGCACAGTTGCCTGCACCTGGTGTACGCTGGACTTGCGCAGTGATAAGTCCTAAGACTTGTGCCGCTTTGCTCCTTGACCTGATAGACAGGAGTACTGTGAGTAGCAGAGCTGTTAGGAGCATGCTTAGCTGCCCAGATCCTGTCATACTGCAGCAGCGCTCGAGCGCCTGCCCTGTCTTGGTTTCTCCAACTTTGAGAAGGGGAATAATGCATTGATTGCCCTGTAATGTTGAGGTATCCCTAAAGGCTTTCCTTTGCTTCATCTGGGGTGCGTGGCTGTTCATACCAGTGGAGGATATCTTCTCTTGCAGTTGTCCTTGATGATTTGTTTTCCTGGTGCCAGGCCAGTTTTCATCAGAGCTGAAAAATCAGCCACACCTGTAAGTTTTTTCCTGGGAGGTGTGTTCCACTTCGCAAGAAATCTGCTTCCAGCGTGGCGACAACAGGCGTCTTGTGCTGAGGCAACAAGCGCTGCCTTGAGCGAGTTTCTGTGGTGTGAAAGGCCTCACTTGCTGCAAGACAAAGTTTGTCTTTGCAAGTTTATCGGGCAAGATGCTGAGCAACTCCTATTGCCACCGGCTCTTGGAAGTTGAGGCTGTTCCCAGAGCTGTGATTTATTGATATTAAACGTTGCTTGTTTCATAATATGAGGGCTCAAAGCTAATGAAAGTGTTATGAGATCTTTGGCAGCCTCTCTTCAAGAGAGCAGTGGCCAGACACAAAGAAGCTGAACACTAGTTGGAAATTGAATATTCATAAATTCATGTGAAAGTGTCCTAAAGCAGCTGGGGCATATTAATGAGTTTTTCTATTATGGAGGGAGGACTAGATATTATAGAGATTTACTGTCAGCATTGGTGTGATACATGAGAAAATAAAAATGCCTGGCTGCGCTTAGGAAGAAGAGCATAAATTATCTATAGGAACTCATAACATTAAGGGACACAGGCTTGCTGTGATTCAGTATTTGCAATCTCTCTTAAGAAAAAGTCACTGTTAGCTATGAACTTGCTTCTAGACTGGCAGACGCCCTGTGGATTTGTCTAGACTACAGATAACACTTCTGAAAATGTTAGATTTCTGTTGGCGTAGCTGTGTGAGTTGGGGTGGTAGAGACGTGATCCTGCAAGCTGTGTGTGGTGTTCCTGTTGTACTGGCAAACTGTGTCTGAAAATGCATCTTACCTGCCTGAGTTTGCTGTATTTGCGCAAAATGCAGATTTACAGGTGTACCTATATCCACCGCAGGAGTGCTTTGCTAGTAGAGTAGACAAGGTATCCACCAACCTGGGATGGTGTCCTTTACATAGGCTTCATGATGTACCCTTTCGTACTACGTAGGTAAAGGGCACCCAATGGAGTTCAGCTCTACTGATCCGTGGTGTGTGTGATGTGTGTATGCATGCGGTACAAGTATTTCAGACACCGATGGAGCTGGGTTTTCTTTTCCCATACAGGATTATGCTGGCAAAACCTACTTTAAAGCTTTTGTTGGTACAACCATTCTGATAAAAAATGGCGCTGTTAATTGAAATAGTCATTCTTTAAAACTTCCAAGTGTATTTCGTGTAAGAGCTTTAGGAAAAAAAATGTGTTTCTGGCTATCTAGTAATCTGCAGCTGTGCATTCAATGCCAACAAACTTTTATTACTGGCTTTACAAGGAGCAATAAGCCCTCTGCAAGCTTCTGTTCTAGGATGCAGGCACGAGCCACAATGAGGAATGAATAGCTTTATCCTCCACAGAGCATCTGGTGGGGTTGTAGGTAGGTGCGGTATTGTGCTGTTCCCTCCAGTTAAGTGCCAGCTGCTCAGTGGGACCTATGACTGAAGCGAAAAGTGATGTTTGGGTAGGTTCTGGGGACTTTGAGAAATTACAGCTCAGAAGCTGCTTTGTGAAGATGGAGAGTCATTCAGTGACTGCAGATATAATGGGTAATCAATTGCAATAAAAGAGTGTGATAGAAGCAGTCACGTGGGAACGATGCAACCAAGTAACAGTGGGGCGGGGGAAAATAATACTGTTTCAACACACCATGTTATTAAGGAACCCTGATGGGGCTGTAAAGAAAAATGGGCTCATACCATTTCCAGACAATAGAGACAATGCAGAAGGCATCTGAACATCTGCTTCTCTCTCGCACAGAGATAGAATGTTACAGATACGGTGCTATGTTCAGCATGTGGTAGAAGTGCTTTTGCTGTTGAAACAAACTGGTTTTGAGAAGATTCACGAGAGCAGTAGCTGCTCCGCTGTTTTATCTCCTTTTACTCCTGTTGGTGTCTTTCACTTGTCTCTTTACGTCTATAGGAAGAATAAAACTGTCAGAATCCTTAGAAAAACTTGGGAGAGGGAGATTTTAGGGATGGCATGTGAGTACTGAGGCCTAGGGAAGGAGAACTTAGTGGAAAATGTGCTGGAGGATCTCACTAATTCGAAGTTTACTGAAGTCTGTAGGAGTCTTTCTGGTGAAGGTTATGGGCAACCCCTCCTCCTAAGCATGGTCATCTCTGAAGTGACTCTAGTGTGATGGGTGCCAGCTGGTGAGATCCTCCAGTTTTGAGCATGCTAAAAGGTTTGAACTTTTTTCTAACCTGTAGATGAGATCGGATGCCCTAGTGAAAAATCTGGGAGCGAAAGGAATTCATGGTTCCCCTGAGATGACTGCAGGCACTGGTATTTTAAACAGAAAGCATCCAAAAGATGCAAAGCCATGTCCTCTATGGGCCTTCTCTTAAGTGCAGAAAGCAAGGGAGATAATCCAGGTGGGCTTCTGAAAACACTGAAAGACATTTGAGTCAATTTACTACAAGGAAATATCACCATCTGCCAAGGACTAGATCTCAAGGGAGGAGCGTGCAGCATGTTTGTTAGAGGCAGAAATGTTCACTGTGGTCTGGAATAGAGATTTGCCTGGCAGACTTCAGGCAGTGGTGTAAATGCTTCCACAAGAGGGAAGCTGCATGATGCTTAGTTTTGACTGTAGCAGTCTCCCCGAAGTTACTGGAAGAGATGGGCTGTCCCTGTGCTCACTGGGGTCTGTGGAGAGGGTGGCTTAGGGCTAGTTCCCAGCTAACCGTGATCTGAGATGGAAAAGTACTGTGTTAAAGTATGATATATGTGGAGTCTGTTCAGATAACTGGAAAGATTTAAAGAAAATCCCGTAAACAAACCCTGCTCAGGCAGGGAACTGAAATGCTTAATGCTGTTTTTTAATTCTTTCCTTCCTTCCTTAAATATTCGTTCACAAGCTCAATGGTGCAGCCTTTCTGGTCACGATTAACATCTGAGACAGTGTGGTAAGTACTCGGGAGTGAAAGAAAATAGGGAAAGGACAAGTCAAAGAGCACTTGTAATTAGTTGTTTTCAAGTGAGCTGGATGCTGTCTTAGAGAACTTAGAGACAACCAACCCCCAAACCACTAATACTTCTGTTAGAGGGTGTGGGGAGGATGGGTGCTTTTGTTGGAAACTAGGGAAGGCGAAGATACCAGCCTTTAAAAAAAATAAAGGAAAAGATAAGTTTAGGAAGTATTTGAGTATCTGCAGTTTCAGGAAAAATGCTAGGGCAAATAATCAAGTGTCTGGAACATAACAAGGTGGTATGTTATAGGCACCATGGATTTAGTTTGGCATGGTTTGGTTCTGATAATTTCCTTCTCTGAGAGTTTAAGAGCTTTTGTCAATCGGGGAGAAGTTGTGGTTGTGATAATTCTTTGTTTTAGTATGGCTTCTGGCAGCCTCCAGATAAGGCAGGGACCTTGAGTCTAAATGAAACTATTTTGACTAAGGACCCAACCTGGTGAAAAGCTGTACTTAACCAACAGCTTGCTCTTGCCCAGCAGAGTTTGTCAGTCGAGGTGTGCAATCCCTGTCCCAGGTCAATGTTTTTTCATTAGTGGTACGGATAAGACAAATTGTTTGCTAATAGATATGCTTTGTGGTCCAGGCTGGACAAGGTGACAAGGCTTTGCAAAGTGGAACTGGGATCGAGAGTGATCTTGAGGGGTAAGGGAGAGCGGGGCTGAAACAAACAGGAGGTATATGAGTAAGGGCAAATACAGAGAAAGGATTTGGGAATAGCCAGCTGTGGGAATAGGCAATGGAGAAGGAAAGGCTAGTTTTTGCACAGATGGAGGTGACCTTAAAAAAAACACTGGGTTGGTAGCAAAAATATACTGAAAGTTGGATTCAGAAGGAAATTGGTCTGTTTGTACTGGTGTGGTGGGCTCAGCTGAAGGGCCATGAGATGCGAGTCAGTTGAAGAGAATCCAAAAGGAAAGCAACAAACATTGCCCAAGGTCTAGAAAACATGACCTAAGGGAAGATTTGGGGTGAGAGAAAGGAGGGGATTAAAAAGAAAAGAAAATAAAAAAATGTATCTGTCTCCTTTCTCATGTTTACAGAGGAGAGGGTAGATTACAGCCTGTCGTGTAGACAAATGTCGGTTGCAAGAGGAGAGAGAATAAATGGTCTCCATGCCCACTGTGGATAGCAGAAATAGCTTCTGGTTTAAATTGCAAAAAAGGAAAGATTAGGGGACCTTCTTAGATGAGAGCTTAAGTATAGGATAGATTAACTGTTGGGTTCCCAAGCCTTTGAGAACCCAGTTAAAAGTAGGTTGGAAAATTATCTGTGAGGAGTGGTTTAGATTTGGCTTATGCTACCTTGGGCAGAGTGGTGGCTTGGGGATTCTCAGAAGGCTTTGCTTCCAACGCAAACACGGAGTTTAAGGCCATGCTTCATCTCAAGCTTGTTAAAAGCAGAAGAAAGACTCTCTCGGTGGTTATTGAACTGGGTCATCCACATAAAGCCTGTGGTCTGTGTTGCAAACGCAGAGGAAAAAGCAACTGTTTGCGGAGTATTTCCCGGGACTCGTGGGAATCCTGCCCCGTGAGTGCCGATGGATGCCCGTTTGCTGATCGTTGGTGATGCTTCTTGGCCGATGCTCCCCTTGCACAGATCCTCACCACTGTCGCAGTCCGGAGGCCGTGGCTGTCTCTGAGCTGCCAGGTCCCGGGTGGCTGCTGAGCACCTGCTGCAGCTCCTGGACCCGGGTGCTTTGAGCAGGAGGTGGGACAGGAGGGCTTCCCGGGGTCCCTTCTGAGCCCAGCTATCTGATGATGCTATGTAAAAGGAAGGGAGGGCTACTGCTAGCCTCAGAAGGGACAGCCGAGGTACCCATGCACTAGCAGGCAGCGTGTTTTTAAGCAAGCAAAATGCCTCTCCTGTTCGATTTAAATCTGTCTTAATAGCCATATAGTGTCCTGGAGAGGTGTGCTTCAGAACAAGCACATATGTGGCTTGCAAATAGAGTGCATGTTAAATACAACTTAGTGTTTAAATAGTGTGAGTGGTGCTGCGACAGATAAGTCGGTAGTAATTTGACTGCTCATTTAGGCCAATTACTTTGAAGACTCCCTCCCTGGCTGTGGAGTCATTAATGTTATCTCCATGCTTGACAATACCTTGAAATCACGACAGCAGTGAGCTTATGAAAGCAGGTGTTAGGAGACCTGATGCTGCCCATGGTGATGAGGCAGCTCCAGTGCGGTTGCTGTGTTTGCCTGCTGGCAGCGGCGTCACTGTAGGTGTGGACCTGAGGAGGAGATGCTGGCCCTGTCCCTTGGACCACATTAACCAGGCATACACCGCACTAAATGGCTTGAAGCTAAATAGCTTTACAACTTGAGCTTTTTCTTGCCTCTGATACACATTCATAATCAGCTATGACCTTCCCCCCCTACCCTGTGGAGTTAGAAGATAGGAAATTCAGTGGATTGTCATGTTCATGGGTACCTCCCATGCATCGTCTGCATGTAATGCTTCTCCGGACGGAGACAGGGCTTTGCAGCGGCAACTGCTGCAACCAGCACTGAGGAGCCACTGTGGGGGATGAAGGGGCCCCATTGTGTGCCCTTGCCAGAGCTGCTCCCTGCTTCCAGCAGTGGGGTTTCTGTGGCCGATTGTGAGAGTGTAGGAGGCAGGCTAACTCTAATTTGTCTTCTGTACTGCAGGCAGAGTGTAAAGGGCGGTTGTTTACAAATGAAAAGATAATTTCTAACTTGGATAAATGGGACAGGGAATGGCTGTGACAGGCTGTAATAGCAGTGGAAGCTGTATTGCCATTTGCAGTCAATACAAGGTTTAAAATGCGTGATGTGGGTGAATTAGAAAGTGGGACAACCAAACTCTAATGGTTTCAGACGCATATTTTCATCATCTTCTCCAATACAAATATTTTATCATTTAATGTGGTGTTTCCTTAGAGTAGGGATCTGTTTACAAAGCTCTTCTCAGGGAAAGGATAGGGATGGAGAAGACTTCAAAATAGAAGCCAACCTTTGGTTTGGTTTTTAGCTTTTTTTTTTTTCGTGTGTGTGTCACTGAATATGACTCTTCTGGCATGTTTTTATCTCCTTCCAGGTTTTTTTTTTTCTTTTGTTTTGTTTTTTAACTCTGCAGGATTTCAGGATCTGCTTGTGGAAGGGGGTGGGCTACCTATTTGGTTGATGGTGTGGTGTCAGCCTGGCATGACAGCTTTCTCAGCTGCTGTGGGAGCTTGCATGATTGCCCGCTTGTGCAGCTCAGCAGGGTTTTGTGTTACAAAGTGATGCTCATGGAGTTGCCGGAGAAGTGGAGAGAACTGCATTCCTCCAACCCATCTTCAGAGGCTGGAAGGCACTGGGATGCCAAAAGCCTTCCCTCCCCGCCCCATTCATCCTCCAGGAGTCAACAGGGCTCTGGCAAGTCGCTGAAGAGGAGAATCAAGTTCACCAGCACTTGCTGAGATAAGAACCAGAGGCGCCTGGCTCTCAGTGTATGAGAGGACCCTTTGATTCCTGTCAACTGCTCCAACTGAAGGGACTGAAAACCTTTCTGTTTCTGTCCTAGGTTAATGGAGACAGCAAAAGAAATGACCAGGGAGGCCTTGCCTATCAAATGCCTTGAAGCAGTTATCCTGGGGATGTATCCTTTCACGTGCCTGTGGCTTTTTCCACTGCAGCTCTGTTTAATATATTGCCCTTCCCGGATGGTGTTTGAGATGGTCACAGGCAAAGGTGAGTGCCAGCAGCTCGGGGAGCTGCTGTGGTACTGATCAACAAGTCTCGGAAAAAAACTGCAAGAATGTTTTCATTGAGAGGCTAACTCGCTTCTTGACCCTCTTGTGCTGTCACTGATAAATCAACCTGTGTCATCCTAAAACAGCAGAGGAGGGCAAGGCAGGGTTACAGGAATAATTGCATGCTGGGTACGTCTTACCACAACTGACCAAGTTTGATTTAAGCCTAAACAAAAACGCAACCCAAAGTAAACCCCGAAGCAAGTCAACTTCTGGCATGTCTCTGCAGCGTTTTGCTTGCTGCTGCTGCCCCCTCTCGTGGGAGAAGGCGCTGGCAGAGCCTGGCAGGTAGTGCCCACTGTTGGCTCATGACAACTATTTGGGGACCAAAGGGATGGGGACGATAATCCCCAGGTGGAGCTGATGCTGCTCTGCAGTACTGATAAGTGTCCATGTGGCTTCTAGTGCTGTATTTCTAGCACTGAACCGATTATTCCACGTACCACACAAGCAGAGGGTGATTGGTAGTGTACAGATGACCACGATAACCTGAAAGTATTCTTGCTGATCTGAAAGTTTTGACCATTTTCTTTTCATTTGGAAAGAGGGTTTTTTCTGTTTGCCTCAAATGTGACTTTTGTTCAAGTTTGGTGTGTTTTTTTTTTTTTTTTTTTTTTTGAGCGGTGGGGGAAGCAAAATAGTTGAAAGCTCTGTTTTATACTATTTGGTGTCATGTGAAGTTTCTTTGGACTTGTAAGATCTGGATGAATCTTTCTGTCTCTAGATACTACTTTAAAAAAGTTTTCCATAAACATTTTTTTAATTGAGATTACCTTGTGAGAAGGCTTAGGCAGGGGAGGGTACGGGAGAGGCCTGTCTTCCTATGACTTCTACTTGCTGTCTTGGAAGTCTCCTGTGTGAGAACAGGTGCTGTCTGCTGGGGTGTTGGTGCACTAAGAGCTGCGTTAAAGTTTAAATGATCCATGCAATATAAAACCTAAGTATTTTGCTTGAGTGGATGGGCCGTCTGAATATATGTGCCTTGAAAGTGGCCAGTACGAAGCCTGTGTCTGTGCAGAACCTCATGGTGCTGTGCTGCATGTGCACCGTGTGGGTTTTTGGGAGGCATCTTTGTAACAGCACGTGGGGAAGCTCACTGATTTTTCTCAGCCACGAGATTTTGATCTTCAGCATGACCCTCTGGATGAGGCCAGCAGCTGCGACTTGCTTTCCAAGGTTGGGCGGTTACCAGATAAGAGATGTGCTTACCCTCTCCTGAGTGTCAAACCAATGTCTTCACATATGCCTGAGCTGAGCATCCCTGCGTGTGTGTGTTAACCTCTGGTTCCCTTCTCTGTCTCTGGAAATAAGGTACTGCTTGTAATTTGTGTGCTGGCAGGCTTTGCCATGTTGCTTGGATACTGAAAAGAGCACAGGCCGCTACGGCGGACCCTCGGCGTGAGCCTTCATTCAAAGGCTGACTGACGCAGAGCAGCTTAGCAAGATGTCATTTTAATTGAGCTGCTTGCTGGCTCGTGCAATTGCCTTTTACTATGCCACTTCTTATAAAATGCTTCTGTAATCCCTCTTGGTGCAGAATTAAGTTTTGCATAATTGCCTTTGCACTAGATCTTGAAGTATTTTTATAGGGCAATGAGTTAAAAAACTGAGCTACCCCGTCTGCATGCACCAAGGGAGCAGCTGCTGAGAGATGACTGAAAGCTCATATGGATCCTTCAATATTATTTTGCAGCAATCTGCACGTTGGCTCTTCTCTGTGTAGCTGTCTGAACTGGCTTCGTACCTCTCTGCTTACACGGTCTGCTTGTCAGTGCCTTACCAGAGGCATTCCTCCTCCTGTCTCCCCCAGGGCATTTCTCAGTTCAGTTGTAAATCAGCTGAGTAATGGTGCTTCAGCCCATTCTTTCTGAGCAAGGATGGAAAGGACTTGTGCTCGGGAAAGGGACTAGTAAACCAAGAAGTGCCAAGGGACTTTTATCTGTGCTGCATTCACTTCATTAAAATAGGGAGAGCAAAATACCAGAGGGAGAGGGGAAGCAGCACAGTGCATCTATCCTCAGGGAGTCTCACAGAGTGTGTCTGTCAGGTGAACATAACTCACTGCCTTCAGTGTGCCTCTCCCACTTCATGCGAGGGGACGGTCAGACCCATGCAGTGTATTAGACCTCCCTGTGTCTATAATACCATTAAACAAGGAAGAGAAGTGCCTTAGTAGGGAGAAATGATTGAATGGCTTCTGCACTATGCATTCCGCACATTTAGTCAGCGGATGATGTTTCTCACCACTGGAGACGGGGGCCCATCTTGCTCTTTCTGCGTAGCAGGTACATCCCTGGGCTGGGAGCGAGTGTTTTCAGTGGGGGCAGAGTTTCTTCTCGCAGTCATTGCAAGATATTGATGTCCCTGCAGTGCCCCTCTTTGCTTCCTGCATGTTTGTCCACAGCTTTATCCGCTCACTAACTGAAATATGGGCAAGGAGAGTCCTGCTGAATATCTGCAGCCCCTCTGGTAGCCAGGAAGAGCTGGGAGGGAGCTTTTAATCACTACCATTGTCACGGTCTAATCTTAAGCTAGTCGCCTCAGACTGCAGCTGGGCACTGGAGAAGAAAATGAGCGATGCTGGCCTGGCAGTCCCACTTTGGGAGGCTGAGCCAGCTGCTCAAGCTGTTCCTTCATGGGCATCCCAGCTGCCAGGGGGAACCTGGGCTCTCTGTGCAAGTGATATCCAGATGTGGGCTCTGTAGTACTCTGCCTCACAGTAAGCAATCCCAAACTGGGATCTTGGCACTCCTGGGAGCCTATGGGAAATGCTGTCTGACTCCAGGCTGTGGTTGGAAACTTCTCCGAGTGTTTAGTGCTGGTGGTTGGAGGCCCTCTGACATTGCGAGCAGTTGCTTGGAAAAATAGCTCTTCTGTTTTTACTGAAGCCTCATCTGATGGTTTTGAAGTGTCAGGTTTGTTTTCCTCCTGCTCTGCCTCCTCACTCTGAGCTAGCAGCTTCAGCATTGCTAGGGTAAAGCAAGCTGCCTCCTTGCTCCTCTCAGTCTGCTCTCATCCCCTCCAGCTTGTGCCCTGTGGCACAGCCTGCCATGCTGGCTTGGGGTGCCTGCTTGCGCTTCTCCAGCCCTTGCGAGTGGCAGGAGAGGAGGGGAGCGGACACGCCGTGGCTTTCTGTGCTTGTCTCGACCAGACTTCAGCAAAGAACACCCTTGACAGGCTCTAAGACATGAAGCACTGCAATGTCATGTTGTTGGAGTTAAATAAGGGGGAATTTCAAACAAATAACAAATTGATTAGCACAAGTGGTGCAGTGGGTGCTCATTTGCTCAATCTCAGGTTCACCTGGCTTTCCCTTTTTTGTCTTTGGTTTGCAAGGCAGAGTGGGACTTGTAGTGGAGACACCAGAAGGTGTCAGGCGTGATGCTGTCTTCCTGCAGCTGGAGGAGAAGCACTTGTGAGTCTGGGCACTGGGACAGATGGGTGCTTAGACCTGCTCGGGCATCCATGTTGGTGGGCTGTGCTCATCAAACGATTGATGCTGGCACTTATCTCTGAAACCTGAGAATGTCTTGTTTTGTTTCAAGCTGCTCTGGGCTCTGCAGGCCCTGCTGCACTGACTGACTTTCAGGCTTTTTTCCTTTGGGGCTCTAAGGAGGGGAGTCTCCCTATGTCCCCTGACCCTGGGGGTGTCTGTGGGTCTGGGTCCCTGTTGGTGCTGCAGGGAGGGGGCATGGCGCAGGGATGGCAGTCGTCTCCTCACTTGTTGCTAGCAGGCCCCTTGCACACTCACTGCCTGTCAGCTTGGCAAAGGCGCCAGGTTTTTTTTCCCCCAGCTAAGCTCCTGCTGAAGCTGGTCTAGACACAGGTGGGCTGAGGTCCTTGCAGTGTGGCCCCTTGCCTTGTGTTCAGCTGGCTGCGGTTCCTAGCTGTGGTGGGAAGACTACTTGTGGCAAGTAACCAGAGCTCACGTCACCCTGGGGAGCCGCTGCTGTCTGGCAGGTCTTACCAGCTGCTAAAACCTACTTCCAGAGATATTTGAAGACCGGAGCCACAGTGCTGGCACATGGAAAGATCCTGCTCCAATTATTTATTAATAATAATAAAAAAAGGGATAAGAGAATTTTTTCTTTTCTCAAAGTGGCTGCTGGCAAATAAACAAGGTGAAGGGCTTCAAGTCTCTCTTGTGGCTGGGAACTGCTCTGTGCTCTGCAGTGGGGGCACCTGTGTCGGGAAGGGTCTGTACTGGGGGGGAAGATGCTGGGACTTCTTTGTGGGACTTTTTTGATATTAGAGTTCAGTAGGAGGTGGAAGAAAACAACCAACCAAACAAACCACAGAAGGCACTGGTTGAGTTATTGTGTGAGTGTGCACATTTAAAAAAAACCCATCCAGATGTGCCACGCCAACCCATTCTTGTGAGACCCTGGTGGAGCTCCAGGTATCATCCTTGTGCTTTTCCTGGGTGTGGGGGAAGAGGAGGGATACTGGGGCAAGAGGTGGCCAGCCAGAAGATTAGTGTCCATCTTGTGTCATCTCCAAGGAGATTAACATCCCTCAGTGCTGTTTTTCTGCTGCTTTGATTTACATGAAGACCCGGGATTGAGAGGCCACCGAGCTTTCGTTACAGCTGCTTTTGCCCTCTCCTGCTCTGCGCTGCTTCTCTATTGTGGCACATAATTTACTCCCTGACTCTCTATCCTGCAGTTACAGTCCCAGCTCAAAAGTGTGATTACAGCTGTGGCATTGCTGTGTCATTGCCTTTTGTTTGCCACAATACAGCTCTACTTGGGCAGAGCAGAAAGGAAAAGAAATAATAATGATGCATGGATGGAGGGGAAGATCTGACAGGCCTTTCCAGCCCATTTGCTGTGTATTTCATCTCGGGTGGGGACTCTCATTAACTAGTCACTTAGCAGAAGCAACCTGTACCTAAAGGTTAATTTCCACAGCGGTTGTTGCTGGGTTATTTGATGGTGGGTAATTTCTGTCATCAAAAGATTCTTTTACTCCTACCTAGTATTTAATGAGATTAAATTGCAACTTCTCTGAGACCTCGTGGCAGAAGTGTGTATGTGTGGCAGGTGGCCACCAAAGCTTTGTGTGGACTTAATAGAAAGGCACTTGGGGAGCAGAGAGAAAACCCTTTCATAATGAGGGGGAAAAATAGTGGCGATGTTTGAAAGCTTCATAGGTGTTAATAAAAGATACTGCTTTTTCAGTTACACAGAATGATAAATACAATGGGCTTCTGCAAGAATCTGTCTGTAGGACAAAAATTATTGTAACGTGACTTTGATGTACGCAGGATGCTCCTTTTAAGGCCTGGAGCAAGGTGACCTTTTAAATGAGGTGACTATGGGCTGAGTGTTCCAGTTGATAGAATATCACAGGGCCCCATTCTGACCTTGCAGTGTATTTACAATCTTTAATTCTACCGACAGTGTGGGGTTTTTCTTGGAGAAGCTAGTCCTAATGCAACAGCAATCCAGCGAGACCACCGAAGGCAACAGAGCTATTTCTGTTCTGTGACAGTGTAGTTGGTATCGGGGTGAGCTTTGACAGTTGCTGCAGGGTGCTCATGTTTGATGTAGGTGTAGGGCAGCAGTGGGTGCACGTAGCCATGGCTGGGCGAGGGGTTGTGTAGGGAGGTCTGTGCTCTGCTTTGCATGCTCGTTCAGACTTACTGTCGTGCAGATACTGAAGTGCACCAGGAGCTGAGCCCATAGTGTTGTCTGTTCCTATACCCTCTAATATGCTTTCTCTAGACTGCTAAAGCTGATGACATCTAGCACTGAACACAATTAAATATGTTTGACATTGAACCAAAAAGCTTCCCTGTGGCTGTTCTGAAAGATTTTTGTCAATGTGTTTTTCTTGCATTTTTTTGTACGAAGATTTAACTCCTTACTCTTGACCTCAGAGTCTGGGCAGTTCATGAATCTCCTACTAGTTGGTTTCTGCGTTCACCTGGAGGGCAGAAGTGTGAATATGTGAAATTCAACAAGCATCAGGTGGGTGAAATACCCCCTTGAGAAAATGCTTTAGAGACAGATGAGAGCCCCTGGCTGCTTTTCCTGCATCTCTGTAGAGAGAAGAGGTGAAATGCAGAGTGCGGGCAGGGGGTCAGTATCCCAGGGAGTTGCACTGGTGGTGAGGTGGGGTGTTGGGCTGGACAGAACCAGAATCAAGCCCCAGTTGTGTTTTACAGTATTGGTACAAAGGCTTTTCGTGTTCTCGGTTTGCCAGCAGCTGTCAGGCAGCTGTGCTATGCAGACAGGGGAGGAAGGCCGGCCTCAGTAACATCCCAGGGCATCTCAGCTGTGCAGTGGCTCTTGTTTCACTGCTGTTGAAGACTTCCTTTTTGGGCACGGGGTAGGGGGAGGAGGGGATGCTGGAGATCTCCAGAACAGGACCCTGGTCTGAGATGGTTCCCTCAGCTCTAGCGGAGACCAACCCCAGTTCTCTGTTCTTCAGGCTGCCCTGACACTATCCTGGCAATGCTGCCCCTTGGGCTGGTGTATTTTGTAGTTGCAGCACCCTGACTGACCGCCTTGACTGCACCTGCCTCTGGGGATGGCTCTGGGGTTACAGCAGGTGCCTCTGGCTGGAGTAACCCCAGGCTGGAGTGTCTTGCTGCAGCCTTTTCTGGTCATCCCTCTTCCATTCCCCAGGCGTGGGTGGGGGTCTTGGCTGCAGAGGGGAAGAGCGCCTGCTGTTCCACAGGCCGGGTGTCAGCACGTGGAGCCAGGGTGGGTGTCAGCTGTCCAGGGATTAACAGCAGGGAGCCGCGTGCCACGTAGGTGCTGACGCAAACCCGCTTGCCTGAGGGAATCTCGGTCTCTCCTCCCCCTGGCACAGGCCAGCAGCCTCCGGAGATGACCCGGGACCTGTGCGTAGTTCCCCTCTGAGATCACCTACTACGCTGTTACGAAGCTTGGCCCTGGCTTCTGCATGTGGTGTATTTGAAACTGCCAGCTGGTGATTCAGGGGACGTGTTTTGCTTTTTAAAAGTGTTTGTTCCTGACCATGTCTCTGTGCTTATCTAGTTAATTGTCTGCCTGGGAGCTTTACTTTGTTCATCTCAGCAATGTGTTACAAGGGTAACATGCAAAAACATTCTTGTATGAGGAGTGGCCATGCTGAGGGCCAGTTTACAGATGGAAAGGCAGACTGTCCCCTGGAGAGGAGTAAGTTCGATTTTTTTTTTTTTTTTGTACTGTTTGAAGATGTGGGAAAATGAGGATTGATAACCCAAGTCGTACTGAGCTCCAGCATGAAACGGAGGGAAACACTGTTCCCTTTTAGGAGCATGGGAGTTTGATGTTGGTATCAAATGGGGCAGTTCCCACAGATCTGGGGAGGGTGGTCTCTGTTTTGGCATGCTGACCCAAACACTGTTGTATTTTTTTTTCCTTCCCCCTAAGCGTGGTTAAGAGTCAGGCCCCTCCGTGCCTGAACTGTTGCATCCTATTCTCCAAGCATTGAAATGGGCTTTGGCAGCATTGACTGTTTCTGGGGCACAGCGAGAATAAATTCGCGTTTGCAAGAAAGCACTTGTCCTGGCAGTTAAAAAAACCTGCTAAAGATATCTTACAGGTGTAATTGTGCGTGCTCCCTTCCCAGTGCCATTGTTGCCTTGACACGGTGCACACCAGATACTTAACAAACGGGCAGCGCTCTGTGGAACGATTCCCCATCAGCTTTAAAACCCACTTCTCGGGGAACTATTTTCATCATGTGGTGCTCGGGATTTACTGCAACGGCCGGTATGGCTCGCTGGGCATGAGCAGACGATCAGATCTGATGGACAAACCTCTAACTTACCGAACTCTGAGCGACCTCATCTTTGAATTTGAAGACTCCTATAAAAAGTACTTGCATTCAGTCAAAAAAGTAAAAATCGGATTATACGTCCCACATGAGCCGCACAGCTTTCAGCCCATTGAGTGGAAACATCTGGTCCTCAATGTATCCAAAATGATGCGTGCAGAAGTCAGGAAGGAGCTGGAGAAGTTTTCCAGGGATATGAGGATGAAGGTAGGTCCATGCGCCTGGGTGGTGGACTTGGAGGTGAGTGTGCCTAGTCCCATCCTGCAGAGGCTGGTCTTGCTTCATGTCAGCAGACTGATCCCGGCCTGAGAAATAAGGTGGTATCAGGTGGGTTAGGGGTGTGCTTACATCTGTCTCAGTGGTTCTCCCACAGGGTTTGGTGTATTTTCAAGCACTTACAGCTATTTTTTTAGTTCAAAGTTCTCCCCTTCACCCTGGGAAATGCTTGAACCCATACTCGTCCCTGGCTATCAAGGAGCTATTGCCCAGTTTGCTTTTCTCACTGACTCTGGAAGAAGGTGGCTGGGAAGAACCAGTGTGCCTGGGACTGAGGCTGGAGCTGGTGGGGTGGGTGGCCTGGTTGCAGGTAGGGATCTCTACTCTTTGCACCCGAGCTGCCAGGGGTGCCAGTGGGACAGCTGTGGCAGTGGTTCCTTCTCCATGCAGGGCATGCCAGTGGGCTTGCCCTGCGCCACCTGATGCCCACCTCCCTCAGCTAAATCACAAAGTAGATTACATGGGAAGGGTGAGGAAAGCGAGTCCCTGACAGGCTGGTACTTCCCCGCTGGCTGGTTGGACTGAAGAGCCCGGAGGGAAACAACGGGAAGACAGGGCAGGCTGCCAGGGTGCTGGAGGCTTTGGCTGCCCTTGGGGATGAGGGGTGTCCCTGACCGTGCCTCTGGGGCAAGGCAAGGAGCTGGTCATGGTGGAAGGGGATTTGGTGCCTTTCCAGCCTGCTCCTGGCAGCAGGAGCAGAGCAGGTGTGTTGCTAAGTATGGGGCTGGCTCTTATGGAGAGGCATGCGGCATCGCGTCCAAGTTATTCTGAGCTCCCGTCCCCTGCCCTGCTGAGGAATGGCTCCTACGTAGCAGCCGTGTGCCTTTTTGGCTGAGGCACCTGCCCCCTCACCCTGACCTCGAGGTGAGTGTTGCCAGTGGCATCGTAGCCCCTATGTCCTGCTGCCACCTCTCCTGCCCTGCCAAGGAGTCTCGAGGGCCAACTTGTACCATACTGTCACCTTAAGCACATGTGCTTGATTACAGATGTAATGAAGCTTTTTTTCCCCCATCTTCTCTATTCATGCACTTTTAGTACTATCTAGAGAGCAAACAGCTGAAGCAGGCTCTCGTTGAAGAAGTCCATATGGGCAGATGACTTACTGACCTTAGTACTTGCTTTTGATGGAGGGACCAGCTCTGTGTGTGTGCTGAGCTGTGACGTTGGGTCCAGTCCTTGTGAGTGCCTCAAGGCCAGGACCACAGCCCCTGAACCCTTGAAGAAGGCCCTGCATCTGACTCTTCCCTTGAGTTTATTCAGAATTTGAGCTACTTGATTCAGAGGGCTCCTGTTGTGAGGGTGCTGACTTTGGAGGATCAGGTCTTAAAAACAGCCCGGTCTGCGAGTGTCATGCTGAGGATGGAGGGCCTGGGGGATGCAGGCAAGTGTGCGAATGGACAGGAGACCTCCTGAAAAGTCCCACTGTCACAGAGAGTTCAGCTGCTAGCCTGGGAGGTGATTGCCTCTGCACAGAGGAAAGCTGGAGAGGGCGATTTGGCTGCGTGAGTTTCCTTCAGCTGAGGCTCAAAGCCGTTTTTCTGATCCCTTGCTGTTGCCAGCTCTGAAGAAAGCTGTGGATGAGACCTTTTTTTCAGTATTTAGCTGGGAACTGAATTGGTGACACCAACTGATTTTTGCAGGGGGCCCCTGAACAGCAATCACATGGTAAAAGCTTGGGTTCCGCTTAACCTGGGCAGGGTTTGAATAAGCCGTGAGGGACTGAAGGCTCTTTGTGTGCCATCCCTGCTACTGTATGAGGCCTTTTATTTTTATTTTTTGTTTTCAGTGAATCATTGCCTTTATGGAATGCCTTTTCCTTCCCTCCCCCATCTCTCGCAGATTCTGAAACCCTCAAGTGCCCATTTTCCAATGAAGGAGAGATCACGGGGTAAGTCGTTGTCCCCTCGCCGAAGGCAAGCCAGCCCTCAGAGACGTGCGTGCGGAAGAGACAAATCGTGAGTATTCCTGCTGCCATCACTGACGGGTCAGAAGTTGAGGGTGATGATGTATTATTTTGCTGTACCGGCGTATATAGGAAAACTGTGCCAGGTATCTTGGTTGCCTGAGAGGCTCCAGAAGCCACCAGTACTGCTGATGTCCTGGCATTGCTGTGCTTACTGCTGCCCGATGGCCCCTCCATGTGGTATCCTTGGAGGCCCTGATGGCCTTTGTTTGGTTAAATTCTACAGGGTGTCAGATGACGGTGAAAGTGGAAGTGTGCGTTTTGCCTTTTCTTTTTTCAGTTTTTACACAGTCCACTTTCTGGAGAAATGACTCTAGCCTGATGTGCAGGGGACCTGTACAGGAGGGAAAGTAGTTTGATCACATTTAAGGGTGTTCAGAAGTTTGATCACATTTAAGGGTGTTCAGACATTGGTATTAAAAGCAGGAGGATGTACCTGCTAGCAGTGGTGGGGTGCCCTGCTGTCATGGTCACTGAGACAGAAATTGGATTCTCTGTGATGAGCGTTATTATGGAGCTATTCTGATGGAGTGGTTTTTCGCTGAGGACTGTCCGACTTACAGGGATGGTGAAAAGGTAAACCTTTTCTCTTCTTACCAAAGTGGAAACACCACTTGCATTGTATTCTTTGATTTTAATTGGCTTAAAAAAAACTCAGACCACTTCCCTCATGCATCATAGCTAAATGTTTTTCTTTAACTACGGGGAGGAAAGATGGACTAACTGCATGCAATACCTCTAAATGGATAAAATTGAGCTTCCAGATCATGGGCCTTTTACAGCCACTGGCAATTCAGACTCCCATACCTTAGATATGGAAGAGTTGAGTTCTAGCTGTACTGCTTCATGCCAGGAAGCTGACAACTGTGAAAGCCTATACGGAACCCAGATTAGTCACATATTTATGATCATTGCTTTTTAAATAGGCTCCCAGACTACTGTCTCAGCAGTTATTTATTTATTTTAAAGCAGCTAACAAAGACATTAGACTAACCTTCTAAAGATAACTTCAAGATACTTTAGTAGCAGATGATTTCACAGCAGGCTTTTATTTTTACGTGTGAATTCACACTCAGTCCATGATGCTGTACTTTGGGCTTCATCACCGAGAGCTCCTTGTTTAGTGCATGGATAATTATAGTTGTAATGGGCTCAGCTGCTACTCCAGGCTTCTTCACCTCTTAGATTCACTTTGAGGGGTGGTTTCATCTTTGGGTTTCTGATAGTGCTTCTGCAGTTGCTGGAGTGGATCACATATGTCTGGAGAGAAGAGTGATTCTCGCTGGGCTTACTGACTTGCCAGTTGGGCTGGTTTCCTGACAAAGCTGCTGGGCACATGGCTGCTCTGCAGTGACTGGTTCCTCCTTGGCAGCTTTGCTTTTCCAGGACAGATAGTGAAGATAAGTGAAGTACCGGTGGCCTTGCAGCGGCTTCAGCACCTGTTACCTGCTCAGTGGTTCTGCTGTGTTGCTCTGTATCTAGAGTGAATTATATGTTATTCTAAAATAAAACCTGGGTCACCACGTTACAAGATCCAGGACACAGCTATAGCGTGATGCGGCAGCAGGAGACCGAGAACAGACTCCACACGAGACCTTCATCTCTGCTTTGGCGGAAGGCATTGAAGTGTCTCAGAGTGGGTGGGAGCTCTTGTGGCTGTGTGACAGCCCTGCGGGGTCATGCACAGCCCCCTCGCAAGCCTGCCCAGTATGCTTGGAAGGAAAAGGGGAGTGAAGGAGCTTTTGGCAGGTCCAGGGCCCTTGACCAGACCCAGGAGGCTGCTCTCTGTTAGAAAAGTGATGCCAGGGAGAAGAACTGGGTTCCTGATGTTATAATGATGCTTCTGTACAGTGGCACTGGTGGCTCAAAGGCTGACTGTGCCTTTTGCCCCAAAGGGAGTGATGCTGCAGAGGAGCGTGCTGCTCTAGGGAGTTCCCTGCTGGTGATAAAACCCTTTCATTTCCAAAATTGAGATCTGCTGGTTTCCACAATGGGAGGTCTCCGAGACCTGAAAGGGGAATGGCATCCCCTCATCAGGGATGAGCTGAATGACACATACCAGCATGTACAGCGGTTGACACAGGGTGAGAAATACAAGAGAGGAAATTGGGTATTTTCTTCTGCATATTGATGGATCTCTGAGAACTTAGTTGCGGTGAGAGGCCTTTGTGTTACACACAGAAGACGACTTTCAGGCTTGCTAGGCTTTAGGCTGAAATCCTAGCTGAAGAATGGCCGTGCTTATCACCACTGTGTTTTGTTTCTTTGTGGATCTCTTACTCACATGCTGTAATTACAGCTTTTTAGAGCTTGCAGGGGAGGGGGAGAGAAGTGTTTTGCTCTAGTGTGAGCTGGCAGGGGCTGAATAACACATTCGTTTGAGAGGCTTCACCTGCTGATGACAAGCTGTTATTACAGCCTGATTTTTGTCAACTATAAAATTATATGGGCCTGCTGGGAGAAATCTCCCAGTGAAAAATACGTGAACTGGAATGGTGAACGGGAATGTCTTTGGATTGTTTCTGAAGCATAAAGGCTGAAGCAGTGCTTAAGGACAGAAGTGGATTTTACAGCCTCAACCCTTCAACTTCTCACCCTGGTTCCTTACTAGTTTGTTAGGTAAATGCTGGTGGTGGCTGCTAGCAAGCCCATGATAGCGTTTTAGCCTGGAAATACAGCTACAAGGCAGACAGAGTACATTGCAGGACACGGGTGGCAGTGCAATAAGCGGTACTAGGAGACTGGTGTGTAGTCAAACTGCAGCTCGTTAACTGAGCTGTGTAACAGGCCATGTGCTCTTAGCCCCCAGCTGGTGTGATCCTGCTAAGGGTGGCCAGCAGACAGGATGAATAAAGAGGATACAGAGTGGTCTGAATCTGTCTGGTAAGTCTGAAGCTTTACTGTGTCCGCTTGTCCATCCTCTGAAGTCCCAAACCAGGAGGGTGCAGTAAATTGCAAGCCACTGTGCTGGAACAGGCAGCGCAGTGCTTCAGCCTCAATAGAAGTGCTTGGAGCCAGAGGGGTTTGGGAGTGTTGATATGAGTTTGGAAGGGAGCATCGTGCGGCAGCCTGAAGCAATCTCTGCTCCTAAATGTCAGTTCACCAGATCTATTTCCTTTTAATTTCATACCGAGGCTTAACACATGCATGCTCTGTGAGTGTCATAGCAACACTGGCCTTGTGTGCTTCTGGCCTAATTTAGCTGTTGAAAGGAAAATTCTGTTAGTCCATTATATTAGGGTGTTCAAGGGGGCAGGATTATATTAGGATTATATTAGGATGTGCAAAATCAGGCAGATCCAATGCAGACAGCTCACAAATACTGTGTACCCAGCAGCTATGCACAGCTTATTCACATGCTCATCGTCACAGCACTTTGGACAGGAGGTGGGATCTGATGGGCCAGTGCAGCAGAGGTCCCTGGCTTCAGAGGGGATGTTTGACGTCAGGTCATTTGCCAGCCAAGGAGAATAGGGGCTGTGGTGCCTCTGCTCCAATAAATCCTTGCCTTTTCCTAAAACCCTGAAGAGAAACCTTATGGAGGACAGTCTGTTCGTAGCTACAAGCTAGAGAATTGTCATGGAGTTGAAATGGGCATGTTGCCATGGGTGTGCAGTGACTCCCCATCTCTCTTGAATAATAAGAGAAGGCAGAACCATCCAGGTGTGCTTTAATTAAAACCATATTCTGGCTTTAATTAAAGGGAGGGAGGGAAGGGGAAAAGGGTGGGAAGGGAATAGGATCCCTAAATTTGAGAGAGGGAGGAAGGAAGTACACTCTGGAACATACAGCGCATCTCTTGCTTGTCTCTGATTCCTATGCAAGCTCTGAGGGATGCAGCTTGTAACTTATTTTCTGGCCAGTCAAGCCCCATCTGCTCTGAAGGAATAAAGTGGAAAAATCCAAACTATCTTACAGTGACTTCTTCAGGTGTGATCCCTTCCTGCAAGTGACACAGACCAGTGAGGACTCCTTCACTTCTGTGAAGTACTTACAAACGGAGACAAACACAAGGCAGGGAGCAGGGCAATACTGCAGAGATGATGATGGGGTTATTAGTGGCACAAAACCAGCTTGCATTCAATGTGTGACTAGGCAGAAGAGCATTAGTTGTCCGTAGCTATGTCCCCAGCTCTCAAATCCTGTGCAAATTCTCAGCAGAGATCTGGTGTTAGCAGCTCTGCTCTTAACAAAAACAAAAAAACAAACAAACAAAAAAATGACTTACTGAATCAAAGAATTCAAAAATATTTCTGAGGCTCTGCCACACATGTGCGTGTGTGTATATATATGTAAGCTATACATCCCCACCTCTCAGGGCTGCAGCAGTACAGCTTTTAGATTGGTGCGTGCACCCAGCAGCGTGCCACAGGCTGGGCAAGGGTTTCCCCGGCCTGACAGCCCCCCTGCTGCACGCTGCCTCTCCTGTGGCCGCGCTGGCTGCCCAGAGCGGCTTTGGCAGAAACAGGCAGGCAGCGTGCAGTAAGGAGGTAAGCATCAGCCTTGTGCGTGCAAACTCACGGGTCACATCTGCTGCCCAGTGAGAAAAGAGTAAGTGCAAGAGCTGGAAACCAGGTCTGAGGAGCTGTAGGAAAGCACTGGAGCCATTACCAGCTTCACATTGTACTACTCGGGCTTTAGCTGAGTTTTTGCGGTGAAGTGGATGCGCTGTAGAGTCTACTAGGAGAAAGGTGTATTTTAGACAAAGTTTTTCTTTAGAAAAGCAGAGAGATGGCTTAGTGTGAAAATAGGTAAGAGCCTGGAATAAGCTCTCAGATTAGACACTGCCGTACACTATAAATCACCAGGATTGTTTCGGTTTGACAACTTTGTTGCAGGAGCTTTTCCATTGCTTGCTAAATAGGGAGACACTGGTTGCTGAATCTCAAGGTTTCATTTGGTTCAGGTTGTCGGTATACTTAAATGACCTAACAGCGTATGTGTATATGTGATTACTCAAGTGAATGGCTGAACTGTATCAGAACATAAGATGCCTGGAGACTGAAGGGAGTTCAGCTTGTGTTTTCTGTTTGGGGGGCTCTAGCCCTTCACACAGACCTAGCCAAGAGGAAGGGGCAGGTTCAGAGAGACAGCACGCTGTGGCCATGTGAGAGGCCTTGCCTGGTTGCTCTTAGCAGTTTCCACTTTATTCTGAAAGCTCGAGTCCTGCTCTGGGGTAGATCACGGGTGGGATGTGTCTTAGCTGCTCTTTTAGGCCCTCCCTCAAGTCAGAGGGAGAGGGGTGCTCCCAGGCTCAGATCATGGACCCCAGGATGGGACGACTTGTTCTTCGCTGGCACTTGGTTTCAGAGGCAACCCATATGAATAGCTCGACCACACTAGTTCATGTGACAAATTCAGCAGGATCGTGCTTCTGATGAGAAAATTAATCTGTCCTATTTTGAAGTACACCGTTCCTGATTTGACAACTGCTCTCTCCGCTCCCGCACGGCAGTGTGGGATCGCCGGTGAGCAGCGCCCTCTTCCCTCCTCTGCTCGCAGGCCTGCGGTGGTGGACAAGAAAGGAGACCTAGCTACGCTCAACGAGGTAGGCTACCAGCTCCGCATCTGACAAAGCCATACGCAGGACAGAGGGCTTCCCCGGTGCTTCCCGCTGCACTTTACCTGCACTCTGTTGGAAGGAAAAAGGAATGGGACTCTTATAATAAAAGTTTTACCTAGAAAATAGAAGGGGGATTTTTTTTTTTTTGTGGCAGTATTTATTTTCTTTCAATTCACAGAAAAGGCATCAGAGAAGAGAACCTTATGTCTATCAGGATATAAGACTTCCCCCCCCCCCCCCCCATCATGTAGCAGGTGACTCCAGTGGTGTGAGAGTTTCTTCAAATATAACTTCCCCGTACAAGTATTAATTGAATTTTGGCATTGTGCTGGGTAGTAGCATTGGGATAACTAAGAAATCATATTCTTAGTGTTAAGATGTGCTGGGGTGCAGTGTAGTTAAAAAAAAAAAAACATATTCATTATTAATTCAGCAATAAAAACAAGCAGTGCAGAAGTGGCATAAGTTTTTAAAGTATCAACATTACCTCACTAAACTTAACAGATATGCAAAAACTGTCAGTATTATTGTTTTGTAACTAATTTGTACTGTTTCCCAGCAGTTCTGGTAGTATTAAAACAGCACTGGATGTTTTACTGCCACCTGTATTATTATTTTGTGCATGTTGCTGAAAGATGTTAAGTAATAGTAATATGCAAGTGTATTCTTAAAAACTGGCATCTTATTAAGCAAAATACGAGGTTTTGTTTTTTTAAATGATAATTGATGAATAATGAATTTTTAAACTTTCAGAATTTTTTTATACTTTGTCACAAGCTTTTAGACTTTCTGGACTACACTGCTGAAGCACAAAACATAGAGATTGCTGTTTTGTAGAGACAAGTGTTCACCTACTAGTCAGTTTGTTTTTTTGTCTGTGTTCCTGGAGTAATGGAAACATGTCAGAATTACTAATCTGAGTCTATATAATTTTCTTTCAACATTTGTGTGTAACTTTGAACCTTGTCTTTGAAAGGCTGAGCAGTCTCAGATGGTGATGCCTTGACATTTTATATTAAGATCAGACATCGCAGGCTGAAGCCGACCTTCTGCCATGCTGCTGTAGGGAGTCTTTCCTATATGCGTTGTAGTAACAACGGCTTAGTCAGACCTGAATAAGGAAGCTTGTGTTGGAACAACTTCAGCAATAAATTAAATTGTATATCTGAAATAGCTGAAAATCAAGCTTGTCTGCTTCCTCCCTACTCAGTCCTTTTGTTCTAAGACTTAACTAAGGACCTGTGATGGATGGCAGCGTTCTCAAGTGACACAGTAAGACCTTCATTGGGGCCTGCCGTTCACATTAGTGATGTTCTCTGGAAGCATTTGAGTGCTGCATTCCTGAAAATGTTTCATTAGGTGCCTAAATAGAAACTGGATTATTGTACAAGTCCAGCCTTCTACCCTTTGTGCTGTGCTTATAGATGATACTGCCACGGGCCTTGTGTGCCTCCCTTCCTGGGCACTTGCTTTTTTGCGATCTTGATGAAGACAGGACATCGTAACACAGTGATGATAATGCTTACTCAAATTGAATTATTTAAGCTCCTAGAACACTTATATTAGCCAGCAATTGAATGGATACAGGAGGAGATGAGATGATTGCTTGTTTACAGACCTCACTGCTCAAAAAAGTCAATGAATCTCACCTACCTAGGACGGGAAGACAACATCGAGATCCAGCAACCTTCTACAAACAGTAAAAGGCTTTCTACTAATTAGACTTCAGAAGGTCTAAAAAGGAGACTTTTCAAATGTCTTACACTTTATACAAGATTACCATATCAATTACAGGGAGGCCTTTCCCATTCCTCTTTATGCAAACTTTTCCACTGCTCTGTTCACAATAGGAATTTTTTTTTGTTCAGGAGTGAAATTGAAGAGAGGGAAATACTCTTTTGGTAGAAATTCTTGTGTAATTTGACATCAGCTGCAGCGTTTCAGTTTTAAACTTTGTGCTGCTCTGTGTCTTACGAGCTAAACAATTTTTTTCATGTATCCCTTAGATTTCTCATGGGTAAAATGATGTGAAAAACTTACTTTGATCAGCTGTATCCTATAGCACAAGGTTATCTCGTATGTTGCAAGTTTTCTTCTATGAAACCATGGTTTCCTTCAGCTCAAGTAATGGTGGTTGGTGTATAGGTTTTACCATTGTCCAGCACAATTTGAGTTATTTTCTCTTAACCTCTAACTTACACTGAAACTTTTTAATGCTGTAGAGGTATGTAACAAATTGCTTTTGGTTCTTGTTTTGAAGTTCAGCTGAAATATTCTCTTGAAACTTGCTTATGATGGCATTTGTCTTAAGTGTGGTTCTAGTGACTGTTCTTCTAACTTACTGCAAAGTGTTCAAATAGTGTAGCAAACATGCATGACTCCTCTTTTTTTTTTAATCACTTGTATATTTATGCACAGCATGAAGCTTCAATAAAATATCATGGTAGCTTTTTTTTTTAAAAAAAAAATGCCTTAGGGTTATTTTTTTTGTCCTATCCAGGTTTCTGTTCCAGAAAAGATCTAAGTTGTTTCTAAAATCAAGATGGGACAAATAGGAATGAACTAAAGCAGATTTTTTTTAAGATTGTAGAATAATAAATGAGGTAGGTATTTACCAAATAAATCACTGAATATAAAGCCCTTAAACCCACCCTACAGCTAACTGTTAATGGGGTTATACAAAGACAGATGGAAACTAGTCTCTAAACCTTGAAAATACATGTTACAGAACAATAAATACCCCTAAACTATCAGTACTAATGACTGCATCATGTCAAGCAGCTTCTGCTTTTTTCTTTCCATAGTAGCTTGGCCCTTTCCCCATGTTATTGTCATCAAAATGGGGGAAAACACTGGAGGTGACAGTTTCCTCTTTTGTAAAGAAAAGCAAATTATTATAGTCCTATAATAATAACATACACTACTGAAGTAGAACAAATACATCTTACTGCCTTAATGGTTTATGTGGTTACCAGGGGAGTGGGGTATTTTTTTTCCAGACATAAAGACAGGCTGTCTTCATCACCCTGAGGAATTTGGCCATTTCAAAATGTCACAGCAACACATGATATCTGAATACAAGCCAAATATGGAAACCATTGATCAGCAAGTCTAAAGCATTTGCTTTTAAATGAGCATAAAACTTAAAGATTCAAACCAGCATTGTAAATAGCTAGGTGTTTGGCCTGGCCTTACTAAGTGCAGCTCTGTGTAAAAGAGACTGGAACTGATGCAAATCCTCTGCTTTGGAGGAGCTGAGCCTTTCGACGAGCCTGAAGAGTGATGCTCAAGTTAAGGCAGAACTTCTCTATTTCCTCCCTGCAGAGCCCACACACAGTCCTCTGGGGTAGTACACCTCATTGCTCTTAACACAGGCTACACAGGTTGCTAGAGCTGAACCATGTTTTTAGCTGTAACCACTATCTACCAGAAATTTGTTGCAGCTGGTTAAGTATGTTTGCATCTATCAGTTCCAGCTCTGAGAATGTCTGCTCTTTAAGTATCTGAATAGAGTCAAGTACTGAACAGGTAGTCATCTACAGCATTAACTTGACTGTTAAGAAGCAGAGGAAAGCTCAGTCACAATTACTTACAAGAAAAATAGCCCCCTTCCAAATTCCAAGCAATTTAAAAGCCCAATGTTTTGGTAGTTAGTCATACATTTCAATGTAACACTGAAGTACTTTTGCAGTTCAACTGGTTTTGTGATTACTACCACTGTACTCTTCCTGCATTATTCTCAAAGCATGAAGTGATCACAGTTGTAATTCTGCAGTCAGAAAAAGGAAACCCATATGAAAATTCCAGAAATTAGGTTGGAAAAAGACTACAAACAACAAGTGTTTCTCAGAGACAAATGTATCTGAATGTGATTTCAGGAACATGGGTGCAGGTTTTCCAGCACTACACAGAGACAATTCTTCAAGTGTTACTTTTAAGTCAGTTTTACATAAATATCCGTATGTAGTTTGACTCTTACAAGACTTGTTTCCAGCCCCCCTGGCTCCCTGCAAGTTTCCTGTTCAGGCAGTCTTTGTGTTTTATTTTGTGAATCATATTTTGCACAGAATGTTTATCAGTGCATTATGAGAGTAAATATAAAGTCTTGATCATTTAATACCTCAGGATCTGTCATTTCAATATATAACTTGACATTTTTAATAACTAAATGGAAAAAAAAAACCCTTCCAGTTGTTCAATATATATGAAGCCTCATGATGTCAAGGACTGGTTTCTTTTTCCTATAGTAGATCAATTAAATTTCCTATAAATTTTCATGCTCATTAAACTTGGTTTATTTCAGATACTTTTAAAAAGATTCCAGTGAATGCTGCCTGTATTTAAGCTTTTAGAAGTTAAAGAAGTAACTCTTTAGAACATAAATATTTGTCTTACTGCAAAGCTATCTTCTTCCTTTGGAAGTCCAATCTTGCAGCCTCTGCACTGACTACACTCTAGGTAACCGAGGAAATTCTTTTCTAGAAGTATTTAGATAGAAGTGGCTCCAGAGCACCTTTGTAGTAAACCAGTACTTTCAGCTCATTATAAAGTGTGGCATGCACACAAACTCAATCCCCTTTACTTGAAGAAGCACACAGTTCTCAGAGAATAATGTTTTACTACGATTTATAATAAAAACCATTTACAGCATCTCTGTGAAAAATAATGCCATTTTGAGACTGGCACAGATGTTCTCCTTTATCAAAGAGGAAGCTAATGTAAAATCTTTTCTTTTTTCCTTGAAGACTTCATAAAGCAATTTAAACATTTAAAAAAAAAGGTCTCTTTAAAAAGTCTACTTTACACAACACTGACAAATCAGCATGCATGCAAACTTATTTAAACCGGACCAGCAGTGCTTGAATTAACCTTTAAAAAAATAATAATCATCATCACATGAAGAGAGAAGGTGAAGGTAACTTTGCCTACACAAGAAGTCCTTTGGATATTACCATTCAATAAGCCTGAACTCTGCTAGCAATGGTAGGTGGTCAGAAGAGTTATTTTCATTGGGAAGACCATTAACAGTCCAAAGATCTTGCTCTGTTAGAAGCGCCAGCCTGCCAAGAAGTTTCAGACCTCCATGAAAAGAATCCTCTGCTCCTGGTTTAAAAAAAAAAAAAAAGTGGAAATGTTCATCAGTGTGGGCTAGAAATCACATATTCATACATATGCAGAAGGAAGAAAACAGTATGGCAGAAATAATCTGAAGTCATTATTGTTCCAGGCAAAATCACCAATAAGGTCGTTCAGAAATTCTTCGTGTTCACTATTACTGTCACAGTAGAACTTATAATCCGTAGAGCTCACAGTACTCAGAAAGACACTACCCCTCCATTTTGTGGAGGGATAAATTGAGGTAGAAAGGGATTTACAATATTCATTGTAACTCCCCTGAAAAACCCTCACACAATTCAGTCCTATACTACAGCACAACAGCATTGCTCAACAGAGCTGACACTTGCAAAATTAAGCATCTTTTTAGAGTTCCTGGTTCACATAACATTTTATTTCTGTATCCTCAAGCACAGCTTCTCTAGCAGGCAAGTCACACAGGAACTCTTGCTCATGAGGATGGAAGCCTTCTGGCATTTCCCTTACTAACTGTTCATCGTAAGAAAGGGATCTTCCTCCATTATTTCCCGCTACCTATTCCTATAATCGCCTAAAACAAACAAAAAAAACCCCAAGGACAAAAAAATCCCCCACAACACACACACAAGAAACACCATATTGTTCATGGAAGACAGGAAGATGACTCACAGCCTTGCTATTATTAAACCTTATTATTACACTATACTTAAAATATTTGTGTCCTCCTTAAAAAAAAAAAAAAACAACAAACCTGAGAAAACCATCAGCAGCAGAGTAACAAGTAAAGAAATTCTATTGAGAACAAGATCCTTCCATGATGTGTCAAACTTTTAGAGTTCTTGAGCTATCTACTTGAGCGAGACGACTATTCAGCAACCTTAGCTATTGCCTTCAGAGCACAGAAATTATTTTGAGCAGGTCAAGTGCTTTCAGGACCAGCACAAATGGCAGCTGTAACTTTGACAAAAATATTTTCTGTATGAAAGTGATGAGCAATTTCAGAACTTCCTGGCTGAACCTGGTACCAGCTTACCAGTAGGTATATTTTAAAGGATTATCAAGCAACTGTTGAACTCGGATAGTTCAACAGCTTCACTTCTTTGCCATCTGCCAGCTTTCCAGTTCTCTAACAATGTAGCAGCTCGTTACTGCTGCTCTGAAGAAAAGCTTTTTTACTGCAAAGATGTCTCGGTAGCTCTAGAGCACAGGTCCGCCCAGCTCTTGAGCCAAATTTATCATTTGGCACAGCACCTGCATGTCTACAAAGGAGCAGTTTGTTGTTACAGAGGGCTTGGTCTGCATGCAGTGATTAATGTCAGCTCAGAGCACTCTGGAACCAGCAAAACTGAGTCCTGCAGAACCCTGCTTTCAAAGCAAATCCTGAATACCACACCAAATACTGGGCCAAGCATGACACAGACTAAAGCACGAAAACTTTTAAGAAAACCCAAACCTTTTAAATAGAAAAAAAAAAGCAATCAGTCAGCCTAGACCACATTTAATACTCACTTGTTCAGACTTTGACAACTTTTAATACAGAGGCCCAGGTCAGCAGAAAACTGAAAATCCAGACTATTACTTAGTTTCTAAGAACTAATGAATAAAAACTACACCAGTTTAAACTACTTGCAGAATTCAAGTTTGGTCCCATTCTGTACTCTGATGTGGGGTGAAGAATCTATTTGAAAAACAAGTGCAAAAAGAAAACAGTACTACAGCTCTGCTGGGGCAATGATGGTGCAACAAAAATATATAAGCAGATGCGTTAGGATTAAATTTTGCACAAGGATGTGCTCTGAAATCACACAGCACTCTTAAATCACACAGCATTCAGAAGTCATTTAGATATTTCTCATCCTAGTTTTTTCAGTCAAAGCTTTTATGTCTGTATTGTGAAGCTTTTGTATTTTATATTTTACACTAAGATAGCATTTACTGTGCATGTTATGACAAATGAGACTTTCACTCAATGAATTTTAACAATCTAGTCTCAAGGAATGAGAGATGAAGGTGGTATTTTCATTTCACATACTGAAAACAATGTTAATTGATAAAAATCAGTTGCAATCTACAGTGGGAGCAGGAATGGAATCCAGGTTTCTTTGTTCCAGGTTCTGCAGAGCCATTTATCTGATAACACTGCACTGTGCAATGACCTTTGACGATGGCATAAAACACAGAACTACTGATGACACGGAAAGTGCACTGCTCAGAAGTATCCATGGTAAGAGCACAAATGCAGTAAAGGACAGCACTGTGCTAGCCATCAAGAAATACACCCGCAGAGGTACCATGTCTTTCTTGCACCATCTGGTGAGTTTTAGCTGCAACTGCAATCAAGAGAGTGACAACTGGGCATGTGCAAGTGACTGCTCTCAGAGCAAAAGCCACAGAGGTCATTTACTTGACAGACATTACATCAGGACTATCTGAAAAGTAACTTTCTAAGAAACAGTTCATTTATAAGTTTTAATGCACATCATAAATTGCCATTCACCATTTTGTTGATTAGATGATTACAAATACTGCTTTCTTGTCGGTCCAGCTGCTAAGGTCCTGCATGAGTTCCTGACACCAGTATTTCTCAGGTGCTACTCACATTGCTCTTTTCTGTAGCCTCAGCTCTTTTCTCCCTGCTGAGATGGCAACTACAGGAATGTTCAGTTAGGTGAAAGTTTGCCCTGTGTGGCACTACAAGTCCAACTGTGGTGAGTCGACAAGGCCAGCCACGTTTCTCAGATGACAGCTGACATTCAGAGCAGCACCACGAACCTCTGAGGTGCTTCATACGGATTAAATTATCACTACATTTCCCTTAGAACAGCATCCGAATATTCCCATTTAGCGTTTATGAAAAATAATTAAAAGTTGGTTTCTTTACCTGGCTGGGCAGCAGTATCATCATTTGCTGCAGAATAGAAAATATAATCCACAGTGACAGCACTTCGGGAGTGACAAGTTGTTACTTCTGGTATCCCAGTTTCAGAAAAGTAATGAGAATAGACTGAAGACAATTTAAAATGGTGCTGCAATTTTGAAGACAACCTAAACAGGAATCAAAGAAAATAATTTTATTTTCTTGTCTTTCCTGGAAAGAAAAAGCAATGAATAAATACCAAATAGTTCCTGGTTACAAACAAAATGAGTTATCTGGATATGCAAACTAGCATTGCTCTCATGCAATCAATCCCACAGCCTTTTGTGTTAGTGGTCTAAACCTCTGAAGGGAAAATGCAGGCAGCTTTTTCAAGTAAAAGGCAGATACCTAAAAGCCTATGAAAACTGGCTTAACTGACACTTCAAATATGCATAGCTTTCACCTCCATCTACACTTTGTAAGATTTCACATGCATCCTCATTCAGCAACCTCTCCCTGACACATCGGTAGAAGTGTCTGTGAGAGCAGCTTACATGAAAGCAACAAACTATGAACTCATCTAACCAGGCCCTTCAGCATATAGAGAAATTAAGATTTTTAGGGTTTTTTCTCCCCTAAACTAAAGCAATCAAGTGTTTTCAAGTTAGGCTATGCCTAATCTTCTTTCTTCCAGTCAGGTTCCCATTTTGTCTCTCCCCATCATCTGTCAGTCTGTTCCTCTTCAGTTCAGCCCATCTTGTCTCACCTGGTTTTTCAATCTTGAAAGCAAACTGCAAAACCGCACCTTTCAGCAAAAGAACTCTTCTCTCCCTCCCAGCCATTTGCTCCCATCAGCTCTGCAAATCATCCATCCCTCAGCTGTACCTGCCTCACGTTGCATGGTTGCATGTTAAACCTGAGCTGCAACGTGTTCTGGTTAAAAACCAAGCAATTAAAAAAAAAAATTTCAGCATGTCACCTGCCTGATTTAGAGAAGACTGACAAACATGCCAGTTGGCACAACACAGAAGGGCAGTCATTTCTGCTCTTGTTACATGACATCCTTTTTAAGATGAGACAAAAAACCCTGTAAGCCATGTTCACTATGTGGCATGCTATGGATTTACACAGTAGAATAGGGCTTCCTGTCTTGTTATCTACTACTTTTCTCAGAAACCCCATTACTTAGCTTTTTGATCACCAAGCATTTTAATGTAACTATCTGCAGTGATACCAAGATCTCATTTCTGATAAGAAATGGCTGACTTGCAGCCTGACATCACACGTACACAGTTAGGGCAATTTCCTTCTATGCCTTACTTTATATGCCTTTACCAGTTTGGTAAATGCAAGTATGTTCTTTCAAAAAGCAGCTACATTCTTCTTCTCAGCAGTCTAGTGGTGGCTTCCTCCTTCAGTTTAATAAGCAAATGTTTTGATCCGAGTAAGAGTTGTACTACCAAATCCCTAATACTCCAAGTTTCTGGGACTGAAAGAACTTAAATTCTCCCACAGAACTCTTGACAAGGAAGATTTTATGATCTTTCCAGTTCCCTTCCCTCCTTTATCCCAATTTCACATTGTATTATAGGATTTTACTAGCATCCATAAACTAGCATCTCAAAAAACAGTAGAGAGAAGTGCCAACACTTAAGCAGCTGGACAACACTGGGGTTTTTTTGTGGATCCGCCCTCCCCCCCCCCAGCATGGTTTCTGCAAGTTCACAGCTTTCCTACAATGTCACTACACAGCAGAATATTCTGTTTATGTAACAAAAAAAAAATGTGAGAAGCATTCTTTTAATATGCAGACAGAAAGTACCCTCTAAACAGTACTGACACCTTGCCTCTGCATTCTGAAATAACATCTGCAAGTTCCCACAAGAACACACATTCCTCCATTACTTCCAGTTCTAGTCTTTTGCAGTCTGATCAGCCTTTTCATGTTTAAATGGAAGATGACTTTTTGCCAGATGGGCAGACTGAGTTGGGTGAGCATCTTGTATCGATGTCTGGAATCACATACAAGTTTGGTCTAAAAACAAAACAAACCCCCAAAACTAGGAACCAGTCAAGGGCTTCCATTTTTCCCCCCCAATGCATACTTTTCAGATGCTATTACAATCTCCTGAGTGTTGTCCAGTTTTGCTGCTTCCAATTTTTCTCCTGTAAAATAAAAATGCATTCAATTTACATTTAAAAATAGGATGTAGGTGAGACCAGTATTGAAGAGCTACAGAAAAGAAAATATCTTTAAGTACACTGATTTTTTGCAGCAAGCAAGATACAATTCACAAAGCTAGATTAAATTCTGCTGTTCCATTAGTAAGAATCCTTCCAAAGACTCTTTCAAATTATGTCCCATTCATTTAAAATTGTTTTTTTCTGTCAAAGAAAAAATGGTGGATGAAAGATGTAGTAATATTCAGCAAGGAATCACTTGCTTTTCCCACTTGTTCCATAAAGTGCTTGCACTAGACTACATAAACACTGAAGCAGAATGTAGGTTCATGCTACATGTGTGCTGCATTCCTCCATCTCTCCTTTCCCAGTCACAGCACAACTGGCTTTCATGATGCACACAAAGTAGTTTAAATATTACACACCAGCTCTTGAATGGCAATTTCTAACTATTATCTTCTAAGATTCAAATTTGCAAATGCTTATGTGAACAAATAACTTTACACTCTAATGAGCCCAACAAGGAAGTTTTGCAAGCTCGACTCACTGGTTTTCCCCCACTAGAATAGATCATCTGTTTTTCAGTGCTACCTGAATGGTATTTTCAAAGGACCACAAAATTCATCAACCTAGAAACTGACCTGCATTTTCTTCTTTTCGTTGCTGTTTTATTTCATATACACAGTTTTGCGAAATACCTAATTTTTTTGGCCAAATTGGAATAGATAAGATTCTTTGTCCCCTTGGAAACTGTTCTTGTCCAGAGACCTAGAGAAGACAACATGAGCTTTTTTCAGACAGAAATATGATTAAAAAAAAAAACTGAAATGTAATTTTTGTAGTTTAACAGTTTTAAGCAAAAAACAACCCCACCCCCCTAGAATAAAGCTTTTATAATGGCTTGTCAAATGTCTGTAAAAATAATAACACCCCTTATGTACACACCCTTTGTTTACTCTTACCAAGTTTTTTGCAGCTACCCAATTTTTCAAGATAGTTCTTTTGTCACTAAGCTGAGAGACTACCAAGAACAGTTTTAGCAACATAACAGGACTGAGTATATACAGCTCCCTAGGAAACACTTGCTTTATCTTCACGATGCTTATTCTCCTGGGAGCAAGTCAAGTCAAAGCAGCGCTTGAAACAACCACCCACTAGGAACAAATACCAGTGGGGCTATTTTTTCATGTTTTCTCATTGTATGTACTCCAGTTACGTTCTATTAAATAGCATTTGACACGTCCAACAACTACATACTAGTGCTTACAACAAAAAATATCTAACCTGGAACAGTTTCGGTTCAGCATCTAATTGCATTTTTGCGTTTGCAATTATTCTAGCCACTGTAATTCAAAGTTTATCTAAAATAAAGAGTCATCTTCCCATGGAGTACACAGTAGGTATTTGATTAAGTAGTTATTTTATCCTACTTAAACACTGGGACACTTAAACACAGTGATACAATCATCCTGTGGATAACTACCTTTCAAGAACAGTTAATTTGTTTGTAAGTTTTTAATTTGAGAATGCTAGAAGCGGATACAGTATTCTGTAAGACACAGCTAACATACCCAAGCTTATTTTAGTAACTCCACAGTAACTTTCGCTTTGCAGACTGCATAAAGGACACTAAGATTGGTACTTCAATGGAAATAATCACAAGCCCAGCTATGGCATGTTAGCATCACTCAAATATTTCTCTTTAATCAGTATTAACCTTTTTTGGGTTTTTTTGGTGAGAAGTGAAAAGCATAGCCTACCTTCCCTATAGCAAGTCCTTCATAATTTAACTTTCCTTCCTTTACAAATCTGTACAACGGAGAACCAGGAACAGAATTGAAGTCACCACAGATGATAATTGGACAGAAGGTACCATCCTTCTGAGGGGCAACACTAGCAATCTCTGCCAGGAGCATTGCAAGTTGGGTCAGTTTGATGTCCCCTCGCCTTGGGTTATACAGCAGATGTGTATTGGCTATACAGATTGGAGCATTAGTTTTAGAGTCAAATCTAGGCTGCAAAAGCAACACCAGTCCAACGTTGTCCCTGTCCAAAAGGGGAATATCATGGCGAAAAAATTCCACAGGGTTTGATGAGATCAGGCTAAATTTGGAAGTTTTGAAGCAGATAGCACAGCCATCAGGTTTTCTCCCTGTCCTCATTTTATACTCACAGTGATACCCTGCAAGAAAGGCAATTAAAAACATAAAATACCATTGTATAAATAGATTTTTTTTTTTTTAATTAGAAAAGCCTCACACTACTTCTCTCACATGGCAGTCAACACCCAGTCTGAAGTACCAAAGACTATGTAAAGTTCACATAGAAAAGTGAAGACAAGAGACTTTCCATCCTGTCTAGCTTCAGTTTAGATACTACAGGAAACCTGGTCTAGTACCTTTTGTGACGTGTAAGCATCTACATAGTTTAAGATACCAGGCAAGTTCTTCTCTCCTTGTGTGGAAAGAAACCCAAACCAAAACAAACAAACCTCACAAGACACATAAAAGTGGACTTGTGTATTGAAGTTTTTCTTCTGGATGTTACCACAATGGTTTAGGAATAATACCAGTGAAGCATTCCAATCAAAAGCAATAATCACTATAAGTCATAAATCACTGTCTAAAATGATTCACAGAACAAAGGTCTCAAACATATTTACAACAGTTATGTAATTAACCAGTTAGCAGCAAGAGGCAAGCTTTCAACATGGGAAACTGAGACAGTTATCAAATGATAATATCGGAGTTCAAACAAGCCCACCCGAAAATAGTAATTTGCCAAGTTCTTCAAAATCGGCGTTTCACTCTACATAAAATAATGAGACCTCACCCATGTAAGAAAAAACTAATGATCTTGAAACAGTATCTAGTTTTTGCCATTTTAAAATGCTTCTCTGCCCAGCCCATGCCATATGAATTCAAGAAGTACAGCCCCATGAAGTGGAGCGAGTCGACCTCCGAGCTCACACCAGTGCTGGAACAGAGGATTCCCACTCCTCTCTCCCAGCTCCAGGCCATGTGTTCCTGCCACTTTTTGTGGCACTTACTCTTAACTCAGTAAACCAACAGAAAACTAATCCAGGAAAATAAAATTAGTCTGGAGAGCACTCTGCTGGACTGGTGGGTTTCAGCAGGGTAAAGGTCTAGTGAGTGCCAGAACTAGCCCAGGAGAAGGGGCAGGACATGCACCTGGGAGTAGGGAGGGGAAAAGGAAGAGCTACAGTGAGCTCCAGATCCTCATGTATAGCAGCAGGAAGCTCAGTTGCCCACATGAGCCTGGCCTTACAGTGTTGTTTCACATTTCAAGTGGAAATAAATCAGTACTGCTGTTACCCTATCTTCTTGACAAACACTCAATTCTGGGAGCTAGACTGTCACCAACTAACCAAGAAAGAAAAAAAAGTATGAGCCCACTCGTGCTCCTTGAACTGCCTCCTCCTGGCATCAGACAAGTACCAGTGCCAGGAAGAGAGCGGGGCCTTGGGACTGGCAGGAGGTGTAGGGCACAAAAGATTTAGATCAGTTTAAACCACCATGGAATCACACCCCCAGCAGCATGTTCCTTACCATAAATTCACATGGGAGAGTGATAAGACAGTGCTATTCAGGCTGACTGACAGTACTAGTATAAAAACTAACGAATACAAACTGACCATGGTTAGTGCTGATATTTGGAAGGTTTCAAGCCAGAAAAAACATACCCTAGAAAAGCTATCCAACAGAATACTGGTAGAAAACACTAACGTAGTTTCAAGAGAGCACTTGATGGATTTGCAAAAGAGGGTACACAACTTTGTTGCATGTGATGGCAGGAGACTTGATTCTATAATCTAAGAGGTTTTTTTGAGGAAAATAGCGCTGGGGCAGGGGAGAAGACAATGTATTGGTCATAAGAGTTTCATCATACCCAGGGATTCCAAACTTGACTTGATCTCTGTTCTATAGTGGTCTTCTTGGACTTCTTGTAAACAGAGTACCTAAGGCAAAAGTTTACAATTAAAAAGTATTAGTAAGTAAGTCAAAATATTACTGTATTAGGTATTAAGAAAAAAAAAATTCAGAGGCTTTTTGCCTCCATAATCCCATGAAAGGATTCACTCTCATATAAAAAATGCTCCTTAGGATTGTGAAGAAGGCCCCAATTCCTCCCACCCTTTCTCAGACAGACATACATTTTCAGATGTGAAATTAAATTTAATCAAAATAGTGACCTGCTAATACATTCTCAGCAGTTTAGGAGAGGGCTAAATGCCAGAGCAGTGGGATGAAGAGGCCAAGGGCATGCTTTTCATTGACTACAGCGTGAACAAGTTTCCGTATTATGACAACCTGAACCAAAGATCAACCTCAAAAGACTCCATTAAGAGTGTTCTGAGCATCTTGTAGCCTTCTCCCTGCACACTGCAGTAACACACAAACACCCTGGGACTCTGACAAAGGACTGAGTTCCTGAAGGGTGATGCGTTAGCACTGCATGCTGAACTGCAGCAACAGGCTTCACTTACCCAGCTGACACTAGCTTATTCAAGGTCTCAAAGGAGAGCCAAATCTCAAGCAATATTCTGAAGTCTCTGCTTCACTTTAAGGTTACAGTTCAAAACAATGAATCAGTTAAAAGCTCGTGTCCTTTAGCAAGAACTTCCTCTGCACAAGGGGCACCTGCATCTACTAGGGTCTGTGAGCAGCTGCTCGTCATGACTCGATGCACGCAATACAAGGCGTCGCCTCTTTACCCCAGTGCTGCAGTTGTGTGGCTCTGCAGACCTCAGCAAGTACCCTGAACTGAATTGCTCTTTGCTACAGGGGATGGCTTTGGCTCCAGCCCTTCCACGCTGGAGAACTGTCTGTTACCACTGGTAGCACCAGGCATACCCTCACCAGAGTCCCTCTGCCCAATTCTACTCCCAGAAAGCCCACCAATGTATCTCACTGTAAAGATACATATATACAGTATGTATAAATTTATGAGGAAGAAAGGAAGAGCTTGAAGGGGACTCTAATTTCCAGCTTCCTGGCTATGTACTAACATAACTGCATTTTTCAAATGGTACAAGGCAGTTTTTCTGTGGCTTCCCTACTACAACTACTTTGATTTTTTCAATACTGTTTTCTGACACAAACAGGTTGGATTCTATCACCAAACTTTTATTGGCCTGAACAATGACCGAAGCAAAAAGTTTACTGACTTGACTTCCTGATTAAGATTAACAATAAGTGATGTGCCCTCAGAAACAAAAAACCCAACAACCAGCCAAGAACAGTGAAGTATTTTTTCACACCCCAACATAAACAGAAGTTCAGAGTTATGTCTTAGTAAAGAACAGCACACTTGTTCACAAGCCAAATGGTGCAGAATACCAGATGAAGAGAGAAATGAACACCTCAGAGGAATACTTTTGGATCAGAGTCTCACATGAGTGCTACTAATGCCTGCATCATTCTCTCAACCTTGAACATTAATCTCAAGAAAACTGATATCCACATAGTAGTCTCATCACTCCAGTCCTCATACAATCAAAAAAATAAAACATTTGAGTCTGCCTTCCAAATAAAGGATTCAGACATAAGTTCTCCATTACCTGGTCTAACAAATGGCTCTGAAGGATTAGCAGCCAGATTTTAGAAACGGTCTTTTGATTCACCGAGTATACAGACACTTGGTGTAACTACTACTGAAAACAAATATGAAGTCAAAAGTCACACACGGGGAAGTTAGAAAGTGCCAGTCCTGGAGGTTGCCTTAATTTGACTCTCCTGTGTGCATGCATACTATTTTTCCTCCACAAAAACCTGGAGTGCAAGATTAAGTGTTTGCGAATAACGACCAAGTATTCAACCTTGCACGGCCTTTGTGCTAAGTAACTTATGCCACAATTAAAGAGAGAGCCTCCAGCTCCGGAGCTTCCTAAGCTGTACAGTCCCAGAAGCTGAGACTATCCTGGAGAAAGGTGCCCTGTTCTCCTACTCTAAGCCTTTACCATTAGCTACTGTTACAAACATGACATTAGACTAGGTAGACCTTTGGTCTATGCAAGTGTAGCTGTTCTTATGTTCAATGCCTTATTTACAGCACTCAAGTGTGCTCTAAGCACAGACTGAGAAAGATTATGTGAAGAAAGAAGATTTTGGAATGATAAAAAAAAGTTGCAGTGTATCAGCAGAACATCAAAGGCATGTCAAAAAAGACCATTCCGGGAAGTTATGGATCAAAAAAAGGCAACTAGGAGTGATACATGCTGTAGAGTTTGCCTTTGCTGTAAGTTCAGATCGCACAGAATACACTAATTGCATAAGCATAAATCAAAACTACTGTTAAGCATGACATAACTAAAAGCTCAGTTGGATTCACTAGACAGCCCACCTATCAAAATGAAGAACAGCAAGAATTTGCTATTCCAGTTTATCAGTTCTTAAGAAATATCCACACAGTCATTTTCTACTCACATCTGCATCCAGCTGTTTGATTTCTTGTAGAATGTTGGGAAATCTGTATGTCCAGATTAACAATCGTTTCCTGCAGTGTTTGTACAGGTGAGAGTTATCTTCTAACAAATTCTGTGAGAGGATATTGTAGGACATGACTGTAAAATCAAATTTTGCCTCACTTTCTGTATTGCTTTGGTCAGTTTCTTTATTTTCAAAGATTTTCATTGTTCTACTGTGCTGACAGAAATATTCCCAGTGTCTTTTGATGGTTCCTGTTCAAAGCACATGAAGCAGAGAAAGTTATGTAATACACCATGAAACTTCTTACTGCTCTTAGAAATCATTCTACTGACAATGAGTTGTCTTTCAAATGGCTTAAACAATTCTAAAAGCTCATTTGATTAGCAGTGATTTACACCCTCTGTTTCAGATGAGCTTTATATAAGCATCAGTAAAAAACCAAAACCATTATATGCCCTGGATTTCAAACTGCTTTGAAATTAGGAAACTGTTCTAAGGAGATCATTGCAGTCAGATTACATCACTCTGCTCCCTGTAGAAAGGCTGTCAAACTGGTAAGCCAAATCCAATCTGTTGACATAGACTTACACCACCTTCTGCCACTACCTCCTCAGTGAAGATGGGGTATGTCAGTCTGGGATACACCCTTCAGAGCAACATATGGGCATCCTGCTGATCTCTCTATCCCTGACTGACAAAGGGGTCTAAATCAAACAAAGGATTCACCTCTAGCCTGCGTGCAGTCTGACAAACTCAGCCATAAGCTGCAATAGGGTCCATTACAGGGGTCCCAAAACAGATAATGAACCTGATTTCCCTCAGTGAGGCTGAGAAATTAAAAAATTAATAAGCCTCAGAATTACCAAGAACTTCTGAAAAGGCTTACTTTGCCTTTCTGCCGTTCCCAGTTTCATACTTACTATTAGTATCATTATATGAAGGTTTGTAAGAATATAGCTGCCCATCATTAAGCATCCAATTATTTTTCAGATACATATTTCTCCACTTACAAAACTCATGAACAAAGATGCTTTTCAGCTATGTCCCAACTCATCTGGGAGCGTGCCGAGGTCCAGTTATCTGTGCTATCAACTAGTGGCAGACTGTACATAGCTCTTAGCATCTGCCCTATTTGGATAGTAAATTTCATCACTGTGCTTACATTATTCAGGATTTTATCTAGTATTCGTAATGAATACAGCAAGGCTTTAAGTACTGTTTCTATAGGGGCAGAGAGGCCACATTGCTCCTCAGCAGGTATCTTTAACTACTGTCACCTTACAATACGCAAACAAAAGATAACTAGGAAGGACCACAATGCTAACTACTCTCTGAGATAAAGGTATGTCAAAATGTACTTGCTAAGGGGGTTAAGAGAGGACTCGGCAACAAAGGCACACAGCAAACTCCCTTTCTTCAGCTCCTGAAGATGGATATGATGTTTCTAAGCCTTATGGATATTTGTGTCCAAAAAACCCCTTGGGATGCTGACGGCATCCATCACCCTTTTCAGCCATAATACAACTTCCAGTTTATTTTGTTAAGGAGCAATTTATGCAAGTGGGGGCCAATTTTGACTGTGCCCCTCTATCTGTTTCACAGTAGACAAAAACTGTAAATATCCACAATACTCAGTAAAACATTTGGATGCTATGTAGAAGATTACATCTGTAATAAGCTGAATCAGACACTTCCAAGTTTCATGAAAGTCTGTTACTGAGTTGGGTAGACATCTCTGCACTTCTTACTGTATTTATCTGGATAAGCACATTTGCTGTTTGCTTTGCCAGTCATGGTCTGACACAAAGCTTGCTAACATGCCAGTGGCAGAATACAGTTGTAAAAACAAAACCACACAGTCACACTGGAAGCAAACATCATTAAATCTCAGTCCATTAATTCTCAGTTATCTAGGTCACAGATAACTCAACTGCCTTGGAAAGAAGCCAGTTCAGGTCCAGTAGGGCTTATGAGCTCAGGTACAACACAGGGAACAAAGCTATACAACTGCCAGCCCAGCTCAGCCCTATAGCAAGTTGGCAAAATCTTTTTGCTTTAAAAGAGTCCTCAAGTTAACAGATCTGATCTGGCAACAGATACCCGAGAGAGAGATGTCTGAACCAAGCTCAGGACCCCCCAGCTGGGCAATCCCTTGCATAATTGACCGTGTTCTACCACCAAGCGCAGTGAACCCAATTCTGGCACACTGTTTGACAGCACAAAATACATGTTTATGGACTAAACAGCACTACACTGTAATATGTTTAAGACCGATGTTTTCTTGAGAGAGTTATCAAGAAAAAGAGTAACTCAAGAGGTACAGGCAATATTGCTTATACCTTCTTAGATGTGTTTAGCATTACAAATAAATAAGGAAAACGAGCAAAGAGCACCTTTTACCTTTCTTGCTGCTATGTTTTTCTTCATTCTGTGCTACAGAAAGACACAATGCTTCCTTCTGATTTAAGAAGTTTGTTTCTTCTTCAGGAGTTGAAGCATCATGCTGGCCACTGAGTCTTCTCTTCTTTGTCAATGGTTCTTCTCCCTCAGATTTCATACTGCGGTTAGGTAGGTGAAAGCAAGAACTTGGTGTGAAGTTATCAAGCTGCCAGTTAGAGTTCTGAAATTGCCTCCAAGGTCCAAAAAACGGAGGGAGCCTCCAGTTTGCTGAGAAGTCAACTGGAACAGGAAGTGGAAACGAGGCCCAGGGATACTGTCCAGCCCATCTCATACAGCTGGAAACTCGGCTGTTCAAGGTGAGCATCTGAGAACCATTCCAGTGGGCGATCCAGTCTCTGCCCAGCCTCTGCACATGACGGGGCAGCATGGAGTGTCTACCAAACAAAGTGCAGATTTCATTACTTACACACAACTACATCCACCTGTAGAAGACTGTAGATGCAAGTCATCCTGGTCATGACTTATACAAGATATTCTTTCTCTACAAGTTAACACATACAAGATATTCAAACCTTTTTAGATACATACAACATATTTAAACCTTTATCTAAATGATATGCAAAGTGGGACTTTACAAAGCAATCTTGTATCTTTTTTCCCCCCTCAGATTTACAAATGCCATTTAATTTCCAAACTCTATCCATCTGAATAACTACGTATAATTTATTTTCTGCCTTGTTGAATTCAACTATCAGATCTTTCAAGTGCTCAGTGGAATGACCTTTACAAAAGGCCAATTTTGCATGCTGCATTAACTTTGTAATAAGCCTATCTGAACGGGATCAGAAAACCACTTTCCTTCATGCAGTCAGAAATTTGTTTAAAAAGCCACTGACTTGGCTCAAACCGCAAAGCCATCAAGACAGGGAAACAGAAGTATTAACACTTGTGCCATCTCTGGCACCAGCTCATAGAGTAAATTTGTACTCTTATTTGTTTTCCAGTTGGGAAAACCGCATCTTAGTGATTAAAGCCATGAAAACAAAGTGTTTTTTTTTCCTTTTTTCCAGAAAAAACATCAATAAAACCCGAGTCTCAACAAAAATGCAGTAAGGAAGGCTGAGTGACATCAATCTGTCTCAGCTTCCTCATTGTTTAAATAAGAAGGCATATTTTGAGCTTACAAGCAAAAAGACATCAATGCTTGGTATGCATGAAGTTCAACTAGAGTGAGAACCTCCTAGCTGCTATACAGCCTAGCGAATAAGTCTAAATACAACTTTCAGCAAAACCAGCTTGTCCTGAAACAGCAGTTTCCACCACGACGCACCAGAAGTAGCTTGAGAGCCACACAAGCAAAACACACGCCAGGGCATCACGGTGCAGCCGAGAGGAAGGGGCGCTTCTCCTTTGCAAAGGCCTCCCGAAACACCCGCTTTACGGAGAAGCGCTGAAAAAAGGCTCCCTTCCTAAACAGCCCGCCCCAGGCGAGCGCTTCCCCACAACCACCTACAGCCGGCAATGAAAAACCCCAAGCCCGCGCTGTGTTTTGTTTACCGCGGCCCTGCTCTGGCTAATGGCGGCTACTGAAAACAAGTGACTGTCAATCACCCCCCGCCCGGGCCGGGGGCTCAGCTCCCGCGGCAGCGGCCAGGCCGCTCCCCGGCCCCCCACACCCAGCCGGGACGCGGGGCTCGCCATCAGCGGGCTCTTCCAACGCCGCCGGGGCCGCGCCAGCCGCGGGGAGCCCCCGCACAGCCCGCCTCGGCCTGCGCTGCCGCCGGGCAGCCGCCGGGACGCGGAGGGGCGCAGGGCCGGCTGCCGCCGCACAGCCCCCGGCAGCTGCCCCGCGGCTCCGCGCACGACGGCGCCCAGGCGGCTGCCGGGCCGGGCTGGGCCGACCCCGGCCGGGACCCCGCGGCCCCCCGACCCCGGCGCGGGCGTTTACCTGCCGGCGGGCCCGGGTGCGGGCCCGGCCCAGGGGGGGCCCGCTGTCGGCTCCGCGCAGCCCCGGCACCCCCAGAGGGGGTCATCCCAGGGCAGCGCCAGCTCCGCGCTCCACCCGCCGCGCCGCCGGCCCAGCCGCTTACCCCGCACGGGCGGCGGCTACGCCGCGCCCTGCGCCCGCTCGCTCCTGGGACTTGTAGTCCGAGGGGCCGGCGCCTCGCCCCCGCAGCCATATTTGATCCGGGAGGCCGCCGCCGAAGCCAGGCCGCCATCTTGGGCTAGGGCGGGGTGGCGGCCCGGGAGCCCGTTTGGCTGCGGGCGGCCTGGCGGGTGCCTCTGGCCCCGCGGAGGGGCCTGCTCCGGGGGCGCTGCGAAAGCGGGTTGTAGGCTGCTTCATTTCAGACTTTTGTTTCTTTTAAATTGACGTAACACTGTGCTAATGCAGTAGTTTCCATACGCGGCCTTCTCCCTGGCATGACTGTGTTGAAAGGGCTAAACCTCTGACAACACCTGACCCAGGTAGTTTTAGTTATTGCTGAAGCAGAGCAGATAAATAGGACCGATATTTCGAAGAATGTGACTCCTTGTCTGGCACAATTAAAACAGATCTTAAGCTCGTTAGGCTTACTAAAGCACTGATAACATAGACTCAGGACACCTGTGCCAAGATGAGCACTCAAGGAACTGGTTTCGTAACCTTCCAAGGCTGAAGGACTGATGAGCGAATTCAATGACCATATGGACAAACGAGGCCCAAAGTTCAGCCAGTGGGCAAGTGAGGAGGACTATCGGAGACCACCGGAGGACCCCCGAAGACCACCAACGAGGACAACTATGACTGCGGATCGGACATTTGCATATGTTAATGAGTTCCAGGAAATCTCATGTTTATGTATATGAATTCTCTGAAATCCTGTGAATATGTACGACTTCATAATCTTTGGACGTTTGCCAAATCATTGGAGCGCTCATGGTGGAACGATCCCCAGTGCTGCCCAGTGCTGCAATAAAGGATGCCTGCTTGATAGTAACTTTGTTGCTGTTGAGTTTTATTTTGGGAACTTTCCGATTGCTCCGTTTCCTCCTATGGAGAGGTTCGGACTTTGAAGAATAGTATCTGTGAATTTTTGTATCAGTGTGTCCCCCTCAGGGTCAAAGGGTCTCAGTGGAGAGCTGCCATGTGTCTCAAGGTGCCATTTCAGGGCAGCAGCACCATGTTTGCAGAAAGACAAACCCCACTCACCTAAGACAGTATTTTAACATTCTCAGGTTAAAATGCACCTGGAGACACTCTGAAAGTGGCTATTGCCCCTATGCCACCTGAGGAGACATGGCCTGAGGGACGGGTGGGAGACCTGCCTGCCCTGCAGGCCCTGCTGATGGACCCACCGCTACGTGCCAGCTGCATAAACAATCCTCTCTCTGTCCATGTTGCACGAATAAGCAGTTAAAATGCCTTCTTGAGGTCTTCTGAGGACAGAGTAAATGCTAGCTCCATTTACTGCAAGGAAATGTAGTACAAAGCATATGAAATATGATAGTGCTGAATAGTGCAGATGCTGTGCAGGAACTGTAATCAAGTAAAATACGGTTTCTCTGCATTCCCTTTACTTGTGTCATAAAAGTGGCTTTAAATAACAATAATTTTAAGGTTTTCCCAAGAGTGGTAGGGAAGACTGGAACTGGAGTAAGTTAGGCAATGTGTCAAATCCACTTTGGGTTTTCAACTTCTTGGGTGCAAGTTACTGACTGGCAAAAGGTAAAAATACACATCCATTTTCTGTTAGTTTCTTCGCAATGTAATAAGAGAGCAAAGCTACTAGCTCCATAATACATGGGTAGTAAAAGCTCTCCTGACTATATTTTCCAGACCTATGTTATTTTTGTAATTTGTGCTTTTCTATATTTTTGAAGTATTCTTATACAGTAGATATATTTCTAAGATAGAAGACAGTAAGCCATAGCTATAGCAACAACAACAACTGCTGTGATTTTTAGGAGCAGAGGGAATCTTCCCACGGAATGCAGTTATTTTCTGTATTGTGACCTGCATAAGACACTCAAGTTACTCCGTCACTTCAAAGGTTTTTACGTAATAGTAATCTCAGTAGTGATGCTGGAAAAAGGGAAGGGGTGAAGCTTTGGGCTTTTTTAAGACAAACCTTAATGAAAAGGAAAATATGCTGATAAGCATAAAAATTACTTGTGTAACAGACAAAATAGAAGATAAGAAAAAGATTAACCTATTAGTATGATGCAAATTGTTTCTCATCTCAATGTTGCTATTATTTCTTGCCTTGACCTAGGAAAGTCTTAATAAGCCAGTAACACTTAATTGTGGATTGTTTACTCTCCTCTAATTATTATTTTGTGTATATAGGTTGGCTATAACATGTTAAGAGATATTCTTCAAAACAGGTATCTCCAAATTCTGATTTGTACCAGAAGCCAAATTATTTTATGAGTCATTTGAGCTTTCAAAACTCGCTAGTGAATGGAGACTACTGACTCACTGAGGGATGTTTTGATTGATTATACTGCACATAAGAACAGCCACAGTGGTTCAGATCAATGGTCCAGTGAGCTCATTTTCCTGCTTTCTAAAAGCGGCTAGCAGCAGATGCCTAGAGACGTGCAGGGGCTGGGCAAACTTCAGATGAACACTCTCCCTACCTCTAGCTGTTTTCAGCTCAGTAGATTTCCTAAGCTTGATGTGTTTGTCTATTTAGTTACTCTCAGTGACTCTCTCCCCCAAGAACTTGAATTTGTGAACTTTCTGCATCAGCAACATCCTTTGACAAGAGTCATGCAGGTCTAGTAGTCATTATGTGAAGAACTATTTTATTATTATTAATTTTATGACCTCATTCATACCAGCTTCACTGGCCTCTGGGTCTTGTGTTAAGAGAGCCTGAACAATCCATCCCCATCCATCTTCTCCATGCCACTCATGATTTCATGGAACACTATCCTGTCCCCTCACGTTAGTCCTTCTTCCATGCTGAAAAATCTCAGACTACTCCATTGTTCCGCATGAAGAAGCTACTCCATATAGCTGATCATTTCTATTGTCCTCCTTGGTTCAGCCATGGAGTTATACAGTTATACAGTTGCAATATACTCTTCTCTGTCTTGTTCTCTACTCCTCCTGCTTCTTCTCCCTTCCTCCTCCCACCAAATTGCTAACTTTTGAGTTAGATGGCATTTCAAGACAGAATTTTTTCTCAGAAGATGCATCAACTGGCTATTGAAATTTAAATTAGATCTATTATATAATTTATCAGGGATTAGTCAATGATGGCTTCAGTCCCATTGATTTCTGTTTATACCATTAAAACCTCAGAACTACTACATCTTATGAGACGTTACAAGCAAGTGCTGCTTCATAAGCAAATTTATACCAGAACTGGTTGCCTAACCATGTTATTACACTAGAGGGTTATATAAGTTGCATGATGTATCAAATAATTAGTATACCATGCTAGAAAATCTTCCTTGTTTACTTGAGCAAGTGTATTTTCAGCCAGCTGTTTGTTTTTTGGATGTGATGCCACTACATCTGAGTAGCTGCAAGCTTCCTACAGCTAAAATTAGAGATGAGAATAAAAAAGTATCCTTGAGACCATTCTGTCCAACCCCTTAATTTCCTATCTAAACAAACCTCAGATTAGGGTCCCTCATTTGCACATTAAAACTACTCCAAACAGAAGATCTCTTCTTGGAAAGTCCCTTTCAATGAAACTTCAGTTGCAAACAGTCACTAACTAATGGAGTTTGATGCATATCTTTTAGCTTTGGGACTTAGAAATTTGCTTTGGAAGAATGATGATCAAGACCAAATTATCTCTGAGGTGCTCCTTTTGATAGTTACTTCCATGAAGTTAGATGCACCAACACCTTCTCAAAAGATGTAAAAGACATACTCTTCCTCTCTCAGAAGGTAAATGAGAGTGCAGGTGAGCTTCTAACAATCAATATCCTCTTTCTTCCCCATTCCTTAATGTATGGGAAATGTTCCCCATGCAAAATAGACTAGACCTATCAAGCAATTCGTAGAGATAAAAAGGATAAAGAATCTTTCTAGTAACTTGATAGCTGGGAAAGTCAAAGTAATTAAAACGAGAGACAGGATGCTATAAAACTCACATTTGGACTGTTTCTATCCTATGACATGTTAGGAAGGGTCATTGTGTTCTCCCACAGAAAATGACCTTTCTCTGGGACAGCACTATTCAAAGAAGCAGCTGTATCTGGATGCTAGAACGCTTCTATTGGAGCTCCTCTGACCTGACTTTGCTAGGCTCTCCAGGATTGTCAAATCAACTGGTTTTCGTCCGACCAGCCCTGGGAGGGGAACAGCTGGCCCACTCATGCCTGTTTCCCTGACTCTGCATGTTTGCAGGACCTACTTGCCTCTGGTATGCAGGTTGGAATTCCCATTATAATGAGATACAAATTGAGTGAGGGCAATGTCAAAATTAAAAGTAACAGTAATCTTGTAATCACCAGGAATAAGGATGAGGTGAAACTGTGGCAGTGCTTCCAAACAGTGTCACATTTAAACTGCTTAGAGAGAGTCAACAGTGAGCTTGTGCTTCCAGATCTGTAGAACTGAATCTGATCTACAACTCAGAAAACAAATGTGATTATAGAAGACGACCTTTCATTTACATAGCAATAATTGGGAATGTTGTAAAGATTCACAATGCAGTTCAGTCATCCTCAAAGGAGAGACGCTTACTATGAGCTTCAGTACAAGTCTCTCATCTTTTACAAAGAAATGCACTTATGTATTTTTCTTTATGTCAAAGACCGGCATGAGACCAGTGATATTAATAACCTGGTAATGAAAAGCTGTTTTTTTAACATCTACTATTAAATGAATGAAAACACAGTGATAAAAAAAAAGAAAATAATCTTAACAGTTTATATAATCCGAAGTGTGATCTCTATTTGTATAGACCTACGTTGGTATAGATCCCACTACAGCCAAGTAATTGAAGGTACCTGTAATCTTACAAAAGGAGAACGTCTTGCAGCACAAAGTTGCGCTCCTTCGAACTGAAGCAATGCACCTCAAACCCTGGAGAGTTTCCTCACAGCAAAACGTTTCACAGACCTGTGTGCACATGAGAGCCCATCTGCAGGGAGAAGTCCAGGTACAGCTTAAAGAACCTGGAGAAGACGCGAAAACACAAAGCATGGCGATTCAGTAACTGTCGAAATTGCCCTTCTGTTAAGATTCCTCTTTAAAATCTGTGAGTCGTTTCTGCGTTACAGGCCTTTAGATGTAGGGCAGCATATCTCAAAACAGCCCACGGGAAATGCTGGAAGCGGTGTACCATCTCTACCAGCGGAAGGTCTTGCTACAGATTTATGGATGCCATGGGACACCCGTATTGGAAAGGGGCTCGGTGGTCACTGCTGAGCGTCAATCCCTCCTCACAGCCATGCCCTACCAGAGCACCTTGAACAGGACCGGACTGCCGCCGGGCTGGATGCTGTGACCATGACACCTTGGCCTCACCTACGCCATGAAGCCTTCCAGGCTCCCGCAAAGGCGGCCGCATCCAAGCCGCCTGTTAGGAACCGGGGATCCTCAAACCCGGCAGCGGGAAGCGGTGTGGGAGGCGGGGGGAGAGGGCCCGGCCAGGCCGGGGGCCGAGGGCCGGGGGCCGCCCAGCACCGCTCGGCACCGCCGCCGCGCCCGCCTCGGCCCAGCCGCCAGACACCCACCGCAGCCCCTCACGGCGGGCGGCGGGGCGGAGGCCGCGGCCGGGCGGGGCTCCCCGCGGCGGGGCGGGCCCGGCCAGGCCCCCGGCACCGCCCGGGCGGGGCGGGGCGTTCCTGGGCGCCGCTTCCGCCTGGGTCGGGCCCCGGCGCGGCGGCGGCGGCGTTGCGGCGGGGGGCAGCATGCTGAGCCCGCGGGAGCGCGGCGGGGACCTGGCCCGCTTCTACACGGTGACGGAGCCGCGGCGGCACCCCCGCGGGCACACCGTCTACAAGGTCACGGCGCGGGTGAGTCAGCGCCCGCCGGGCCCCGGCCCCCGGCCCCGGCCTCAGCCCCCGCCCCGGCCTCGGCCTCCTCCGTGCCGGCTGCCCGGGGCGCCGCGGGCCGCCGCCCTGCCCTCACCCTGCCCTCGCCCTGCCCTCGCCGCGCCCCTCGCCTGCTGGGGTCCCCGCGGCCGGCCTGCCTGCTGTTTGGTCTTTAAAGCCGCCGGTGCGTGCGGGACAGAGCCTGCGGCTGGGTGCCGGCGGGGATCCGGGCAGCCCTGCGCGGATCGGCCCGTCGCGACGTGGAAGCCCCCAGCGGGGGCGCGGGTGGGAGGGAGGGAAGGCTGGGGCACGGCGGCCTGTCCGGAGCGGAGCCGCGGTCCCCTCCTGCAAACCCGTCACTGCACGGAACGTTGTCATTGCCTCAAACGCGCTTTCGATTAACTGCCAGTTTCTTCCCTGTTTGTTGCGGGGAGTACCAGAATAGCTTAAAATCAAACAACTGTCTTTCCCCCCCCCCCCCCCCCCCCGCCCCCCGCTCTTCTCCCCAAAACCTCTTTGAGTAGGGTGCAGCGAAATTGCTCTGTCTTCCCACCTGCCCCGTAGCGCAGTCGGCTCCGGAGGAGAAATGGGGGAGCAGAGTACGTAGGTACAGCACGCCTACGCTGGGAGCACAGGGCTGTTTGAACTGACTGTTTAGGCAGCCCCTTTCTTAAGGGCTGCGCGCGCCTTAGTCTTCAACCCCGTTTGGGCAAAGAGGGTCGGCGTGAGTAAGAGAGGCCTAGTAGGAGAAGAAGGAAAGCTGAAGCAAATAACTGGGCATTGGGAGAGCTGGCTTCGCGCTAGTTTTGTGGAAAGCTCCTTCTATTCCACTATGGAAATTTCTTGCTTGCTTTTCCCCTCCACTTTCCTATTTAAGCGGAAGAGGGAGGGGCAATAAGTAAGTACGTGGAGATAGGCCCAAGACGAGTGGGACTTCAGGTCACAGGTATGGTATATTGAGAGCATCAGAAAGTGTCACAGAGGGACAGAGTTTATTTAAATGACCTGTGGTCTTGTTGTTACTGGTGCTGTAGACGTTCTGCCCGTAGACCAACATACGTTTATATGCACCTTCCCTTAATTCAAAGAATACAGCGTTCTGTATGTGTGTGTATATATATATATAATAGCTCTCAGGTTGTTCGAGTATGATCGCTTTGCGTGACTTGTGAAATTAAAAGGGGTTTTTTTTATTATTCCTTTTTGTCAAATATATATATGCAAGTCCACCAAACACAAATGTGGGACTTGTTTAAAACATTCTTTTTAGTCCAATAAAATGTAGTATTTTTTGAGAGAAAAAAAAAAAAAGTTGGTTTTCCCTACGAGGTTTTAATCTAAAAAGCCTGTCCTGAGATAGATGCAAGGAGAACAGTACCTTCAGGTCTTTCTGCAGTAGCTCATGATGGGCTAAGTGTGTGTGGGTGTTTTAAAAAGTTGTGTCAGTGCAATGGGGAGTAATAGGAATGAGCCAAGACTTAGCTTATTTTATTCTGGTGACTTTGTTCTTACTGACCGAAGCGAGTTAAAACGCTCTGTGATATTTTGGTTTATGCAGACTTGTTCAAGAGCAAGTTGTGGCTAACTAGTGCAGAATGTCACTCTTTCTGCATGTCCCGTAAGTTGTAGATGCTCTGGTGCTTTTCCAAGCGAGTCAGTGCAGAATCAGGCAGTGTGCTGACTATGCGTGATTTAGTACAGAGCAAGGAGCTGATCAGTCTATGAACTGTCCAAAATCAGCTGAGCTAACCAGACATCATTAGTTCTTCAGTGTGTTTTGATATCTAAATTGTCAAAGTGAAAAAACATTTCTCTCTTATGCAGCAAAGGATGCTTTGGGTTCACAAATGTAGAATTATAAATAACATTTGTTTCAGTAGGGCTGTATCTGGTAATCTGTTACATAGTACTTGAAGAGATGATTTGGGGAGTTAGGTGCTGAACAAAATGATTTAAAAATAATTCAGTGTACATATCTGTTACCCTCCCTTCTTCTTTCCTCCTATTCCTCCCTCCTGTTCCTGCAGTGATCTGGCTCCACGGTTGATATCACAGCACTACAGCTGTATTTGCTGATCTGATGCTCAGCGACTTTGGGGACCCACCAAGAAAAAAGTGAGGTGGATCTTCCTGTTTTATTGAATATCCTTCTGGCTGAGATCTAGGGTTACTCAGTACCTGCTACTGGAGATTTCTGGTGCCTTTCAGTGGTGTATGAGTGAATACTTTGGGAAGTGAAGTTAAAGGAACTTTCTGTTCCAGTATAATGATAGATTAATAATCATGGATGAGAAAGCACTTGTTTAGTGTGTCCTAAACATCTGACCCAAAGGCAGGACTACCCGTGCAGTCTCTTCTGAGTGCTAAGGTGGTCTATCCTTATTGCAGATTTTTCTTAAAGGTTTTATTTGTATAGCAGAGAATATATATTTTATTTACTTGTAAACTGTGAAATAATTTAAGTGTAGACAAGATTAAGTGAATATTGGCTTTTTTAATACACGTTTCCAAAGGCTAAAGAACAGAAAGAGGTATCAGCAAGCTGAGATACTAGGAGTGTTCTTTAATGATATCTGGAAATATAGGCCACTAATAAAAGGTCAGATAATTTAGAAGATTGCAATTACTAATGATAATAAAAATTGTAATGAGTTATGTTGGATATCTGCAGGTCAGACAAGGAACAGGATAATCTGAAATAGTTTGTTTGATGGTCAGGATCCTTGCAGGATTCTCTGTTTTCAGAGCCTAATGGAGTAATCATGCATTGCTTAGCTCATTGGTGGGTATCCTAATGATATTTTAAAAAATAGGTTAAAGCTGCTTGCATTACAGATTTGCAGAAGGAGCTGACTGCATTGATCCTTGTGGGGGGATTAAAAAAGTGCACTGAAAATTTGGGGGATTGGATCATCTTTGCCAAGTCTCTAGGTTGATTATAGGTTGGATTGAAGGGGCAGACCTCTTCTGAGGTTGACCTTCAGAAAAGGATGTGAAGAACAAAGTAGGACAACACATAAATTATTGCGTACTGACTTAAAGTTGGCATGGCTGGTAGATATAGAAGGCAATGTAACGTTAGAACAAGTGTGAAACAGGGCCTCTGGGTTTTATTCCAGGTTCTTACTAACTGGCTGGGTAATTACTCATCTCTCTGGGTCTCCTTCTGTCCATCTGGTAATTTACCTAGCTGCCAAAACTGTTGCAAGGCTTTAACTAAAGGTGAACTGCAAAGCAAAACAGTTGGTGTGTGCCCTTTGGTGTTCTTCTGTGATGTGTAGCCATGCCTGTGACACCTTCTTCCCCCAGCTCTACAGGCTCCTTACATCAAGTGCGCCAGCTATTAGAAAAGAAGGTTAGAAATATTTCACAAATTGTACATACGAACTGTCTGGTAGTGAATGAAGGAGCAACAGCCGCCAAGGTTAAAATTTGGTAAAGTTGCCAAACGTTAGATTACTCGAGTGAGGAAAAGTTGAGGAAGGTTTTGTCAATGTAGACTATGCTGGAAGAAGAGGACATTGATGTGCAAGGTGAGAGGAAGAACCTAGACTTGTGAAAGAAAATGTTTTAGGTCTTTTGGGGGATTGCTAGAGAAGATAACACTTCCCTTTTCTGCCTCATCTCCTCCAAAATGTGTGAAAGATTACAGTGGCTAGTCTGTGTAGTAAACTGATGTTACGAAATCTGGGAGGCTTTGGCAAGGATTCTTGAAAAATGAAAGGGAGGAAGAGAGCTAGTTTGTGGGGAGTATGAGGTGTATGTTATTGTCACTTAGCAAGAGGAAAGTGTAGATTCAGTGACTTCCATCTTAGAGCAACAGCTGCGTGGTGCTTGCGGTACAGCGGGATGGTGTTTTTGTCTCTGGGGTGCAGGTAGTATGGACTCCTTGTGCTTGCCTGTATGCATCACCTATCACAGTATTAATTATTCTGGGGTGCGTCAGTGTGTGAATAGTCTCAGTTTGGATTGAGAATGCTGTATTTTGCTTTAGCTAACAATAGGCTAATTATTTCATTAAACAGCTTTGGCTGTGTTATAATGAAAGATGTACTGACTTGCACAAGATAATTGCAGTTATGAATTAAAGATGGCTTTATTTGATTTGTTTGTTTGTGTGGATATGCTCTTACTGCTGTTTATAAGCCCAATACAGAACTTGGATTACAAAGGCTTTTGCGATCAATATTTATTTAAAGAAAAAAAATCCTGACAAAACACAGGCTTTATGGTGTGTAGCCAAGCTTCACTTTCTCTGCAGTTTTCCTCTGGACAAAGTAATTTATAATTAATTAGGCAAAGAGTGTTTAAGGAGAAACAAACACACAAGGATAGAGTCAGGCGTGTGTGCGCATTGATGGCTGTAAGTAAAGTGGAAATACTGTCTTAGTGAATGCAAAGCTTCACATTCACAGTGAGGTTGTGTGCAGCTTATATTAAACCAAGTAGCCTTAATTAGCTCTGCTGATTGGGAGTAATATGAATTAATAGGAAGAGACTGGAAAGATGATGGGGGATGTGCTCTATGTAGCTTTGTTTTGTGAGATGCCTTCTGTGCCATTTTGCCTAGAATGTACGTCTTTATTTCTAATCACAGTGACTGACTCTGCTGCTGAAATACCTCACTGTGCTGTTATTTGGATATTAGACTTCTCTAAAACTAAACAAAAACATTTCTGAGCACAGAGGAACATGCATCTGTTGGCCTTTTTCCAGATTTTTCTCTTCAGCAACGAGACATTGTATGCTACTCTCAAACCGAAAATTCAAGCGCTTATATGGTTTTTTGTTTTGCTTTTCAGATTGTTTCAAGAAAAAATCCAGAGGATGTCCAGGAGGTAACAGTTTAAACTTGTGCAAATGTCTTTGTGTATCACACTATGTCTTTTGAAGCATCTTTGATGTAATTTAGCAATTTCTGTGTGTTTTGTCATTGTATTTGAGCAAACAGTTTTTTGTATGTTTCCATTTGTCTTTAGCTTTCATAGTTGAAAACAGTAGCTAGTGTAACATGTTGCAATTCGTCCCTCAGTGATGAATGGTGACTTGAAACAAAGTCTTAGGGAGTAAAGTGTCTTTTGATGACAAAACTGCTTTGATAACTTTGCAAGCTCTTTTCTCAGGGCTGGAATTGGCAAATTGATGGTTACTTAACTCCTACTGGTAAAATTAGAGATCAGTCCACAATCCAAGTCTTAGGTCTCAGCTGTAGGTACTCTTTTCCTCTTTAACCAACACTTCACTGAAAAGCCTACATCATTACTGTCTATTAGTGAAGAGGGAAAATGGAGGAGTGTAGGAGTAGTTGAGAGAGATTAGACTCGAAGTCCTATATTACGCCTATCTCTCTGAGGCTCCTTAATTTTTTTTCCAGTGATATATTTTGATAAAACTTTAAAATTGCTTACTCTTCACCTCTTCTGAAAAGGCTCTGAATAAGGGTCTGCTGTATTCTTGTGCCTCTGTAATACCTCAAAAGACTGTCAGGAACCATTTTATTGAGACAAAAAAATACATCACACGTGTGGGTTGTGGGTTTTTTTGTCTTTTTTTAGATTAAAAACCTTTTTTTTCCCCTCTTGATTTCTTCTGGACAAATGAGTTGACATTGATACTATTATACTATGTACATGCAAAAACTTCCTTCAAAAGCACAACGTTATGGCTTTTCAGACATTGTGTAACATATGCATATGTTCAATTTCTGGTGCAGTCTCTTACTACAGTTGAGGAGAACCTGGATAGTTGATGAAAGAAGAGCCCATAAATGAATTCATTGCATCTCTGTGTGGTCAAACATGAGTTACTGATTAGTGGCTTGGCAGAGGTGAGAATTGGCTAATACACCTAACACTCCTTTGTTGCATCCTTCTTTGAAATCTTGAGAATCGGGCAAACATGAACATTCATACTTTTTGCATTTTTTTTAATCTCTAGAAGATGAAAAATAGCCTATCAGACTCAGAGATGATCATGGATCTAGTTTTAGAACTGCATTACTGTAGTTTGTAGCTTGATGTTCACCTTTTCCAGGGAGACTCCTGAATTGAACCTATCCATGAGCACATTCTGCCATTACCTTAATCTTCATTTGTGGGAAAACCACTTTATAGCAGCTGTTGATGAACCATTCATCAGAAAAATATATTGTAAGTGTCTTTCAGCTAGAGTATTGCATGAATATATGTTAAGTAGTTTTGAAACAATAGCAAAAGCATATCTTTTAGTCATTGCTTTGGTCATTGCTCTGATCTGTGGCGGTAGGGTAGCCATGCAGGATTCCACAAACTCTGGTCCGTAAGACTTAAGTGTTCTATGAACTCGTTAATGATTGCCCTTTTCCACCCTTCACTGTATCAAATTAATTATTTTGCATGTGATAGCATGTTAGGTGTGGTATGATTCTGTTACAAGCGAGCATCTGAAAGTTTCTAGTTATTAAAAGGAATACTCTAGATGGTACTTGCTGTGAGGGTGAATTGTAGTCAGAAAACCATGTACGTTGGGAGCTTTTCTGTTATACTGGCTTCCTATGATAGAAAAAGAACTGTGGGCAGCCTTTGAAAGAAAAACAATATGGTCCTAATCTGTTCCCGCTGAAATGAAATTTACCTCAGTTTTCCAAAATGTTCAATTAGAAATTCAGTAGGCAAAATTTTGTGCACACAACCACCCTGTTGCTTTACAAAATGTCTTATGCAACCCTCTTCCTGCACCCATATAGGACCACTTAGCTGTGCCTGCCTACTCATTCAGAAGCCTCTTTTAATGCCACTGCTGTGATGTTAATACATACATTACATACGTACAACTGTACATAAGCCTGTGTACTGTGACCTCAACTCTACTTGCCAGTTTTCTGTCACTTCTTTTAAGTGCCCTTTGGGATACAAGCCTTTAATACAGCATCTCTCCCATTGTAGCCAATTACAATTCAAGATATCCTCAACTGTTGTTGCTGGGACAGGAAGGAAGATAACCTTGGAAGGGTTTTCTTCTCAAAAGGATGAGAGACGTTAATGTGAATTTGTGCATGGAGGAGTTAATAGATACCGAAAGGCTAGCGGATATAACTTTAATTTCCTTGCTTCTGGGGACTGATGGTGGCAACATGGCATGTTAGGCAATTGTAGCTAGTGTAGTCTTGTGGGTTTTTTCTTATTCATGGAGGAGAAAGGGTTGTTCACTGTGGAATGGATGAGTCGCATGAGTTAATAGAGATCTACTGGCTCTAGCCATGACAAGCACCTTATTGCATTACAGATCTAACATATGTTTTGTGATATACTTGCTGTGCTTCGTTGAGCCTCAAAGTACAGTGTGTCCTTCCTCCAAATCTGATTTCTAATGAGTATGTTAGAGTGGGAACTTCGCTAACTTTGCCGAGCCGCATGCATGCAAGCAAAGGCATGATTTCCATGAGTTTGTGAAAGGTTTTAGGATGACCTTGACTGCTTTTGCTATGCAAGCTACTTATGGATATTTATTTTTTCTTCTTGGCTATTGGGAGATCACTTGCAGCAGTAAAAAATGATACTTTTTTAGTGGAATGGAATCTCGTGCTCTTATTTTCTGGCAGCTTTTCATGTCATCTCCAAGTACTGACAATACAGTAACTTGATGTTTCAAGACTTCACCATCTTAAGCAATGTTATGTTCTATGTGCACACTGCTCAAGAAGTGCTAATCATCCACTTTCTGGATATTGGATTAGATGGAAGTACAGCATTGAAAAAATATTGTTTCTGATAGCAAAATCACTAGTTGGCCTTTTTGAGAGATTCTGATTTTTCTTCCCTTGTCTGTTGAACTCCACCAAGTACTAGTTGTAATCGAGTCCTCGAAATGTGTGCACAATAGGTGGGGCTGAATCAGGGCTGCTAGTTTCAGTATAGCTAAGTTTATAAGGTGGATAGAGTGTTGCCATATTAAAGCTTTGCATATCCACTGTTAACAGTCCTGTTACCTCATACCTGCATTATTCTGTAGGTAGGACTTGCATCTGCTGAAACTCAGAAGGCCTCTGACTTCAGTGTTAAAAAAAAAAAAAGCAGCAAACAAACCCCCTCCAAACCCCCAACAAAACTACAACAACAACAAAACACCCCTCTAAAATTAAACCTTTTACTTAGCTCTAAATCTGGTTTGCTTGAAAAAAGTAGGTTTTTGTAATTGTGATCAGTCATGAGAAGGCAACCTGTTAAATCAGTCAGAAATATTTGGAATCTTTTAAATTGTGGTTAGTTGTATTAAGCTAATTGAGATATTTGACTGATGGAACACTGGAATCAACTGCTGAATGTATTGCAGTCTCTCTTTTTCCACCCTGTTCTACTTTAATCATTCCATATTAGTGTTCAGGTTTATTATGTGGCATAGTGAGTCTGACCAGAACCAAGGCCAACGTATAAAATGTCTTTGTTCTTTTTTTTCATCCTGATAGCAAACCTGTTAGCAGTCAAGTGTAAATTTTATTGCTCAGTTCTTTCCCTGGTCTGATTCTCCTATTGAACTCTCATCCTTCCTTGAATGGAAAGAATACAAAGAATGGGATGGAAGAAGGATAAGGTAGATACCTGGCTGGGAGGAACCTGGCTGGCAGATAACTGCTTCTTTCTGGAAAGGATGGATCAGGAAAAGCTGTTGTAATGAACCAATGCTCTCTTTGCATTCCTGAAATTGGAGATTTTGTCTAGATTACAAAAGGAACATATTCAATTTTTGATCAGGGTTATTAGTAATAAACTGTTTAAAATGTGGGCTTGCATTTACACCTGATGAGCATTTTAAATAAACAAATTATGAGCTGGTTTGTAGTGTCCTGGGTGGGGTGCTTAATGTGCTGTCCTTAAGAATCCCTTACTTGTATTGATTTCTCTTCCCTCATTTTCTCTTTTGCTGTTGTTTCTCTTCCCCATACCTGCAGCTGCGCCAAGCACAGCATGCCATTGAGTGTTGGATAGTGCAACACTACTATTCGGCATTTTTTCCTCTCTTACTGGTTCCCTGTGTAGCTCTGGATTGCAGTGTGACTGAAACAGTGCTGCCTTTGCCCTCTCTGTTTCCTTCTTGCAGCTTATATTTTTTTCTATGCGCTGTAGTCTTGTTAGTCAAAATGGGGGTTGAGGACAGATGACTTTTTTTTTTTAATGGCTGTTACAGTTGGCAGTTCAGATTGTATATTTTTGTTAAACATTTGCTGAAGGTAGTGGTCTGATTTGCTTAAAAAAATGTGTTTGTGGTGTGATGCAATGTGAACAACGAACCTCACTAATACTTCTCTCCCCTTTCTTTGCTTCAGATAGTCGTTTGGAAGAGATACAGTGACTTTAAGAAACTGCACAAAGATCTCTGGCAAATTCATAAAAACCTATGCAGACATACAGAACTCTTTCCACCTTTTGCCAAAGCCATAGTATTTGGTAAGCATAATTTCTTCCTGACTTGCTGAAATTCTTTGATAACTCAATATCTATAAATACATCTCTTTTTGTGGCTGTGTGGAGCTCTCTTTCCATCTGCTTTTACTAGTCAACTTTTTGGTTTGTTGAGTCTTACTTGTAGGTGTGCTGCTATCATAACTTGATACTTTTATTTATTTTTTTAACAGGGGTAGTTATGTCCTTGCTCCATGTTAGAGATATTACTTCAGATATTTATTGATTTATATGTTCTGTATCTTACAACATACATTCCCTGTTTTCAGGAGCGTAAAGTCTGTATTAGCGTTGTGAACAACACGTGAACAATGAACAAAGATTTTCATATATGAGCTGTCTGTGATTTTTAGTGATGAGTGATTTAGTAAAGTATCAAGTGGTTGTTGCAGAAAAGAATTTTCTATTTTTAGAAATTTGATTGTAATTATCAATTTTATCTAGCTAGGCTTTTGAGATTGGTTTTATATATAGCAGTTAACTATTTCTCCAAAACAACCTATAAGAGGATTGTGACTCTGCATGAGAAATACATGGCAAAAAGTAATTAGCTCTTAAAAGTCAAAGGTCTTAACTTAATCCTGATGTATGTGTCATCATGGATGTGGACTTCCAGTGAAGTGGTATGACTCCATACAGAACTCCACCTGCCACACTGTTTATTAGCAGTGTGTTGTGTTTATTTTAGCGGTGGGGTTTTTTTTGGTTTTTTTTTTTTAGCATGTGTTCTTTGTGTTTCACACAAACTGTTGCTGTTTTTTTGGCATGCGTATATCATAGAATATCCAGTGGGTTTTTAAGCGCTTTTCAGCATTTTTTAACGTGTCCAGCATGTTTGGCATCTTTTTGGCATGTATCTACCATGTGCTTTGTGAGTGTTTCTGAGGTGCTTCTAAGGTCCAGAATGGGTTTGGTGCTTTTTGGTATGCATCTACCATGTGCTTTTGAGCTTTTTTTTCCAAGCATTTTAACGTTTTTTTTTTAGGTGTCCATCTACCATGGACTCTTGTTTTTTTTTTGGTTTTGGGTGAGCTTTTTGGTTTTGAAAGTGCTTTTGGGTTACTAATGCATTTCCATGGCATTTAGGAATTGTTCTAGTATATTATTTTTTTTAAAGCATCCAGCCTGTGTTTGTGCTTTTTTCTGCTATGTACCTAGCGTGGTCTTTGATGGTTTTTGGCATGCATCTCCCACATGCCTTTTTTTTATTTTTTGGCAAGGTTTCTGATGTGGATTTCGGGCATATTTTTGTTGTGATTTTTGGTTCCTGAGGCGTGGCTGCAGTGTTTTTTTGGGTCCAGGATTTCTTTGGTGTTTTTTTTGCGTCCATATACCACAAAATTTTCTGCGGGTTTTTAAGCATCCAGCGTGTTTAGCCTTTTTTGGGCATGTATCTACCACTTATATTTTGAGTATTTCTAAGGCATTTCTAAGGCAATGCTGACAGTCCAGGATGTGTTTGGTGCTTTTTGGTGTGCATCTACCATGTGCTCTTCTTTGGTGTGTTTTTTGGTGGGCATTTAAGTTTCTAAGGCATTTTTGGAGTTATTAAGGCATTTCCATGGGTTTACAAGTTGTTTTAGTGTGGGATTTTTTCTTTTCTTTTTAAGCATCCAGCCTGTGTTTGGTTTGGGTTTTTTTTGGGGGGGTTGGGTTTTTTTGGTATATATCTTGAGTGGTTTTGAGTCTCCAGCACGTTTGGCGTTTTTTGGCAAACATCTACCACGTGCTCTCTTTTTTGGCAAGGTTTCTGGTGTGAATTCTGTGCTTTTTTTTGCGTGGTTTTTGGTTCTTAAAGGCGTTGTCACAGCACGCTGGGTCTTTTTTATTTGGTGTGCAGCATTTCTTAGGTGTAGCTTTTCTTCATGCATCTACTGCATGATTTCTGGTGTGTGTTTAAACATTTTTCAGCATTTTTTAACATGTCTGGAACGTTCGGCATTGTTATTGGCATGCATCTACTGTGTGCTTTGTGAGTGTTTCTGAGGTGTTTCTAAGGCATTGCTAACTGTGCGGAACGGGTTTGGTGCTGCTTTTTAGTGCGCTGCTTTATTTTTTTTTAAAGTGTTCAACGTGTTTGGTGTCTCTTTGCATGCATCTACCACATGCAATTATTGGGCATTTTAATGGATTTTTAAGCATCCAACGTGTTTGGTGTGTTTTTGGCATGAATCTACCCCATACTCTTTTTTGATGTTGTTTTTGGCAAGCTTGGTTTCTAAGGTGTTTTTTGGGGTTTTTTTGGTTTGTGAGGGTTTTTTGGGGGGTTACTAAGGCATTTCCATGGAGTTTACAAGCTGGGTTTTTTTGGGGGTGGTTTTCTTTTTTTTTTTTTTTTTTTTTTTAAGTATCCAGCCTGTGTTTATGGGTTTTTGTATGCACCTTGCATGGTAGTTAGCATCCAGCATGTTTGGTGGTTTTTTTGGCATGTATCTACCATGTGCTCTCTTTTTTGGCAAGGTTTCTGGTGTGGATTTGGGCATTTTTAGGTGTGGTTTTGGTTCCTAAGGCATTGCTGCAGTGTTATTTCTGTCCAGGATGTCTTTGGTAGTGGTTTGTTTTTTGTTTTTTTTTTTTGCGTGCATATACTGCATGATTTTCAGCAGGTTTTTAAGAGTTATTCAGTGTTTTATTGTGTGTCCAGTATATCTGGTGTTTTTTTGGCATGCATCTACTGCATGCAATTATTGGGCATTTTAATGGGATTTTAAACTTCCGATGTTTGGCATTTTTTTTTGGCATGAGTCTACCACGTGCTTCTTTTTGATGTGGTTTTTGGCAGGCTTTTCAGTGTCTAAGGTGTTTTGGGGTTATTAAGGCCTTTCCATGGTGTTTATAAGTTGTTTTAGTGTGGTGTTTGGTTTTTTTGTTTGTTTGTTTTTAAGCATCCAGCCTGTGTTTATGGTTTTTGTATGCACCTTGTGTGGTGTTTAGTGTCCAGCCTGTTTGGCATTTTTTTGAATACATCTACCATGCGCTCCTTTTTTTTGGCAAGGTTTCTGGTGTGGATTTGCATGTTTTTTTCAGTGTGGGTTTTGGTTCCTCAAGCATTGCTGTAGCATGTTTGGCATTGCTGCAGTGCTGTTTTGAGCGTCCAGCGTGTTTGGCGTTTTTTGGCATGCATCTCCCATGTGCTCTATTTTTTGTCAAGGTTTTTGCACCTTGTTTTGAACATTTGTTTGGTTTCTGAGGCGTTGCTGCGGTGCTGTTTTCCATTGCCACTGTGTTTCTAAGATGTTTTGATGGGTTTTTAAACATACAACACAGAGCATTTTTTTTGGTGTGCATCTGTGACGTGCTTTTAAGTGTCTTTAGCATCTAGCATGGGTTTGGGGTGGGTTTTTTTTTTTTTTTTTTTTCATCCTGCTACTGTATGCTTTTTTGTTTTTTCCATATTTCTTGCTGAACACTAAAAATGCTAAAACATGTTTGGTGTTTTTGGTATGTGTGTAGTGCATGCTTTTTTGTGTATTTGCATGTTTTCCATGCCTTGTGCCTATTTTCCATGTTTATCATGCATGTTTTTTCCATGTGTTGTGCACATTTTAGCATCCAGCCGGTGTTTGATGTGTTTTGGCATGCATCTAGTGTCTGGGGTTTTTTTTTTGCAGGTTTTTTGTATCTAGCATATTTAGCAGTTTTAGTGGCGTTGGGCATGCATCTAGTGCATATATTTCCATGTTTTTCCTGTGTGTTGTACATTAAAGTTTTTGCATCCAGTGTTTCTTTTGAGTTTTTTGGCATACATCTATTGCATGCTTTTACATGCTTTTTTCCTTGTGTCATGGTTTTAGCATGTCTTAGCATCCAGTATGCTTTTGGTGTATTTTGGCATGCGTTGACTACATGCCACACATAGAAAATGTGCAAAAAAATTTTTAGCATTTTTGCATGCACTTAGCATAAGCTTTTTCTGTGCTTTTTTGCTACCATTTTTTTGTGTATTTTTCTGCATTTTTAGTTTTTTTTCTTTTCTTGTATGGTTTTTTTTTTTTGTATTGTGCTCTTTTGGTGTATTATACTTTTTGGCATGAGTTTATTTGGCATTTACTATTACTCTGGGATAGTCAAGCCTGTCAGTTTGGAAAGTGCCAAAATTGAGGTTGTTTAGTCAGCCTTTTTTCCACCACTTTATGTGACAGTGCTATAATACTGCCCGGGGTTATGGTACTGTAGCAGTATTTGCTGGCTGCCCTCCTTTGCCTTGAGTGCTGGAGAAACTGTATGAAACTCCCTGGGAGGCAAAACCTCAGCCTGGAAAGCACAAATTTTCCGTTTGATGTTTCGGGACCAAATACTGCCACACACTTGCACTTTTTGCTACTTAGTGCTGCTGTGTTTATTCTTGATGACTACTGCATGTGGGCATGGCACTGAGATGCTTTAAAGAATATGTTAACATAAACAGCTTTGAACAAGTTGAAGTTAGCTTATAAACCAAGTCCAAACTGCCCTTACAGCTCTGGGGGAGCCTGTGATTTAACCTCTTGTGGTGTGGACCAGCTAAGTGAGAGGCAAGGAAACTGATGCAGATTTCATGGTTCTCTGTGCAGAGCTGGCTAAAATTCCTAGTTTAAATAGTCTTTCACATCAGCTAAATTGTATCCAACTTTTATGTCTTTTTATTTTTGCTTATTTATGAAGTTGGAAGCGGGGTAGGTTTCGGTGCTATGTCAGAAATTGTGCACTAATGGTTAAATAGAGAATGTAGTATTAGTTTCATCCTGAGATGATTTTATATCTGATTTACAGAGTAGAGTGCTCACTGGACAAGTTATTTAAAAAGCTAATATTTGCAAAGGATAATTTAATTTCAGGTAGAAGATACGGTAGCTATTCATAGGGGAGGAAAGAGAGGGGTAAAAAGACAAGAAAATCAGGGTGGAGGACAGCATGGGCTTCTAATATCTTAAATAACTTTAAATTGCCAGAAATGCGAATTAGCTGTTTTTACACTAGCTCTGTAAGCAAGGAAAGAATTGAGTGAAATCCCTTCTGAAAGACATCCTTCTATTGTATTTGGTGAACAAAAGTGGCTGCAATGTACATTGTAAGAAAAGGAAATCTACAGAAATATTATATATAGTTATTTACAAAAAGCATTTTGAAATTAAACCAAACCAAAACGCACTACATTTGAATGAAGCTGAGCCACAGAATAATACAGGAAAGAGGAGGTAATGTAAAAACAAATTTTAAATGATGGGTACATAGCTGAAAGGAACAGAAATATCTGATTCTTCTCTTAAATTTAAGAATTATTTTTCTATTTAAAGCATAAAGTTTTACTGTGTATCCTTCCATCTCACTTCTACACATAATAGCTGCTCTTTGTTTTATTTTAATTTAAAGCATTTATCTTCAGATCAGTACTAGTATTTTTTGTACTATTGGGAAAATGTAATTCCAGTAGATTTTGAGTTTTTGACAAACTGGTTTTCAGGCTCATTCAGTTAATGGTGAGCTGCAAGGTCCATCTCTATTAAGATCTTCTGTTTTCAAGCTGCTTTAATGGAGCATTTCTGCAGTGTTTCTTCCCTGTGGTGATGTTCCACTTATTGCAGCTTTTAAACTAGTTACTAATTAGCAATGCCAGTAGTTGTTGGCAACTTGTGTGGGTTTTTGTTGTGTGGTGGGTGGTTTTTTTTTTTTTTTTTTGGATGCGAGTGCTTTAAGTAACATACACATATTGTTTTGTGGAGAATACGCTTTACAAAATGAGCATTGGTGGTTCTGCCTGTCGAACTTACTTGTAGTAGAAGTATTAAACCTGAGAATCTCAGAATCTCAAGTTCAGCATTCAGAGTTTCAGAAGATGGTGTGGAGAACTGAGATGTATTTAAAAACAAATGGGTCATTCTGTGCTTCCATATTTCATGCAACCAAAGGCTTGCCACATCTGCAGAACTAAACTGCATTGCATGTTTTACAGCACAGCTTTTGATAATTATAACATGCAAGTGCATGTATTTTTATGCTGTTACAATAGAGCTGCTCACATCAAAGCATGAAACTTGTTGTGGATGGGAAAAAGAAATCATTTCACTTTTTCTGCACTTGACTTGAACCTTTTCCACCCATCTTATGGAGAAAACATAGTGACCTCAAGCATGGGAATCTAAAATGTCCTAACAGATCCAGCTGTTAAAGCTTCTCTGAATTGTTATGCAGCAATTATGATAGCTGTTTCTGGGAAGTGATTACTCTCCTTCCCTAATATGCATCAACATAATTTCTTCAGTATTTTCAAACTACTTTTTTTGTTGGACTCTTTTAAGTATTCCCATATGTTGGCTATACCTGGCATTTTACCAAAATACTGGTAAATCTGTACTCAGCGTTACTTGTATCGAACAACTGCAGAATGTACTCTAGTGTAAAAAAATGCTCTCCCTCCCAACAAAAAGAAACCAAAACCCCCAGATATTGATAACTTGCTAGCAGTGAGTCAGAAAGATGATTCACATTATAAAGCTCAGATAAGGATATTTTTTTGATTTGAAAATACCAAATGAAGTAGCATATTTAAGAATTAGGTGGCATGTACAGTTGGAAGTCTTGTGAGAAACTAATTGAAACATGAACACAAACCTTGGTAGGTGTTTTGTCGTTCAGATCTGCTCCAGAAAATGAATTGTGGATTGTCTTTACAGGAATTTACATTTGGTTTCCAAGTATATAAGAAATTTTGAATGGATCATTGCTGGAGGAATAGCAGAACTGTGCTAATGCATTTGTTATATGCTAAGATTGTAGTTGACACTTCCTACAACCCTGGAAAGGCATGATGCCTATAATGAAGTTTCCATGTGTCAGAGATATAAAGAATAGTGGAAATAACATTGATTTAGATGCAGGAAGACTTCCTCATAGAAGTGTTTGAAGAATCAGCTGGGTATCTAAGCACATTTGAACATCTGATTGAGACGGGTGATAATGAAAGTGTTAAGCAATACAAGATTTCTTGAAAGTGTGAAAAAAGGGAGAGGGGGAAGGAGTTAGGTAGGGTTGGCTGCGAATGAAATTGCCAGCAAGATGCCAGATAGTCTGTGAACAAACCAGTACTGAATTATGTTCTTCCTTCCTCCAAAGTCCTCTAGTTCTGTAAGTGGTTATCCTGATAGTGTATCATGATGCTGATGAGCTGGAAAATGTGACAGTGACTAATGTTTCAGTGGCTCAGCTCTGTTCAAACACGTATTTTAACTTTTTTTTTTAATCTAAGCTTCCTAAGAAAATAAGGCTTGTGTAACTGTGCTGTCAGAAAGTCAAACCTCTTACTGATGTGGCTAATATCAGCTAAATTTGAGAGGGAAGGCAGTTGCACATGTAATTATATTTCTGCGAAGTCTGTGAAACGGCAGCCGAGTAAGAAGAGAGCGTGTGCTGTGGTGCTGCCACGGGCCAGGAAGGCTCAGCTCATACCTGTGAGGTTTGCAGCTGCCTGGACAATTGGTGAGCGCATGCTGGTCAGCCTGGCCGTGCTGGTCCTGATGCGTCTGGTGCCCAGTGAAAGTATTGAGAAGATGTGGATGAGGAAAACTAGTTTTTATTTGATTTGATTACAGAGTAGATCAGGGAGAGAAAGATCCCTGGGAAATCAGAAAAAATGTCTTGTAGAATTACTTGCTTGCAAAAGTTACCTCTTTCTTGGCCTTGTTTGGGGCTTGCTTCTTTGCGATTGACTTTGTTTCATTAGAACAGTGTTCATATTATTTTGTAGATTCATTTAACTGGCCCATGCTGCTGTGCTTAACTGAAGGAAGTTGGTTTTTTCATGATGTCCTATTTTGCGTGGAATGAAACAAAAGCCCTAATGCACCCACAGTGTTGCTCTGAAGACATAGGAAGTTTGATGAACAGTTTAATAGAGCCTACCACTCGATGTGGTAGCATTGCCTTTGCCTTCTTTCCGCTTGCTTGTTGCTTGCTCTTTTGTATGGCTGCTAATGTTTGTGCAGCTGAAAGGGCAGGGTGAACAAGTCACGGAACTGATCCAGCTGAAAATTAGCCCAACGATGTCTTTCCTTTCCTTTCATGGAAGAATAACCCCCAAAAGCTTTGTTTGTGATCTTATGAGTATGCGTGTGTCTTTCTAGTTTTATTTTCTTTTTTCTGGTACCACATGGGCAGGAGCTATTTACTTGAAGAATTTCTGGAAAGAATCCTGCTTTGATACTTTTTTCTGGGATTATGTTTTTGCTTGCTCTGAGTATAAATGAATTTTGCTTCTGTATTCAATGTTTCTTTTGTCCTCTTCAAAGGTTAATGCCACAGAGCTGTCACAGGTGGTTCTTATTTTTCTGGTCATGCTGTTATAGCAATACTGTTTCTTGAACTTGTCTTCCCAGTCCTTTTTTTCCCTCTGTATAGCTGTTCCAATATCTGTTCCATTCTCCTCCAATTATTACTGTTAACCTCTGCTCTTTTCCTTTTGTAAACTTGTAACTATTCCAACAACAAAGTGATGTTGATATGAAAAGCTAAAAGAAGTTGTGTGCAATTGTGAAGAATGTGAATTTAAGGTAGCAATCCAAGGGTTCTTCCTCCTGAGAAGCAAATCTCTCGGGTGAACTGTGGGATTGTTTTTTAAATGTGTTTTTGTTCTAATTGGAATGTCTTGGGTGCTGGGCAGGGAAAAGAGAAGGATCATACATTTTGGTAAATGAGCTGCTTCCCAGCTCTGCTTACCTCTTGAATTCAGGAGGAGATGAGACCCTGTCTGCATGGAGCTACTTCAGAGGAAAGCTTCAGTGCGCAGTAGCGGGGCTTCACCATCTCCCCTACACTCTGTCTCCTCCATAAATGGCACCTTGGAATTGATGATCTGTTTGGGGTCTTTTAGCAATACTTCGTTTACTAGCCGCTCACATTGTGCATTGTTCTTGAGAATATGTGAAGAATGCTCAGCTCCTTACAGGATTTGGGCCATAATCAAGGCTGACACTGACTGGCATGTTGTCAAATTGTGCCATGTTATCATTTATTGTTAGATAACACTGGACATCCGTTAGTGTCTCTTGGCTAATCAAGAGTGTTGCCTCACATATTCTTACGATGAGAGGGCGAAGGATTCTTGTCGTAGCTGCCAGCTTTCATCATCTGAGTGGATTGCAGAAGACGGGACTCTAGGGACAATTGAGAATAGGAAGTTTGAAGATGTGCTATGTTCTCCTGAAGCATTGGAGTGACTTTCATAGACTCAGGGCATTGTCTCCATAAGGTTGCTTTTGTCTTGTTTCTTTTCCGTGGTGGTTATTATTGCAGAATAAATGTGTAGTTACTTCTAAACCTGTCAATCTATGTGTCTGTTCCAGGGCGATTTGATGAAACTGTGATTGAAGAAAGAAGGCAGTGTGCTGAAGATCTGTTGCAGTTTTCTGCCAATATCCCTGCTCTCTATAACAGCAAACAGCTTGAAGAGTTTTTTAAGGTTTGTTAGTATTTGCAGAAGTATTTGCTTCTTACTGATATGAATAAAGTATAGTGCTGATTCTGCTTTACATTATAAACTGTGGAGTGACAGTGAGCTGATCTGACATGCTTTGTGAAGTGACTGGGAGTTTTCCATTCGCTCTAGAAATGTGGCTTTAAAAAACCACCATGCCACACCTCTACAGGGTGGAAAGTTTTAGAAGAACTTCAGGTGAAGGGGTTTGGAATTTTTGTTTATTGAATGATAAGCAAAACCCGTCATATTAAATCCAGGTGTTCAGTGGGGAAGCAATAAAAATATCGTCACTGTTTCTATATTTTATGTAAGTGTTTATAGTTTCAAACCAAAGGAACGAAGACTGTCTAGACTGTTTTCTTATGGCCTGTTATGGATTCAGGTCTGTGATCACAAGTCTGGTGTATAACTAGTCAAATGTGCTGCTTGTACAGTGTTGTGACAACCACTCTCCAAAACATAGTTTAGGGAAATATGTTGATGCGGACTTCCTCTTTATTACATCTGAAGAAGTTTGTTTTCAATAGTTCCTTCAAACCTCTTTATTTTCAGTAGCTGAGTCCAACATTCTGCAAATACATAAGCATAAATTTACATGTGAACATGATAGTAACTCCCTGGAATTAAGGAAATGCTCATCTGGCTGAGATGGGACTTAAGTGTATTGACGTGTTAAGTATATTTAAATGATACGTATGCAAAAGCGAAATTACAGCGAAGCTTAAAAGTCTTCACTTGTTTTCATGACGCAGTTATTACAGAGCCCTTTAAAATACTTAGAATAATTTTCTTTAAGTTTTGGTGGCAACAATGAATGGCGGACTGAGTTAGAATATTTTACTTTTCAGTTTATTTGCATTTGTACTCTTTCAGTTCTTTGGAAATATTTCTGTGGTTTTGGGTATTTGTTCAGAGCTCTTTTCCCCTCCTTTGCTTAACAAAATATTAGTTTTAGCCTTCCAGTGGACCTTTTCTGGCTTTGTAAGACAATGAATAAAACTAGAAAGGCATTTTATAGGAGCAAATACGTCTACAAGGGGAGTTACGCAAGTGTAATAATTTGGGCTCATTTGTTAGCTGATGTTGTGTCATGTTTTCTTGTAAGAAAGTCTTAGGTTTTGATTGGTCATCAGCTCAGCCAGTGTCCTTTAGCTCTTGTCATGGGTGGTTTTGTTCCTTTTCAGATTTTTGTGCAAATAGCCATGGAGTGATAGACTTAGACAGTGAAGTCTTAGAAACAACTGAAGGGAGTACTGTGTGTATCTATGTACTATAGACTCCAGAAAAATGGGCTGGCTATTGTGAAAATGTGCTGGGCTAGTTCAAGACAGATTAGCAATGCCCATTTGTAACATTGCCTTGGAGATGATGCAGCTTCTATTAAAGTTGCATGGAAAGCGTGCACCTGAGATGCAAAGCAGAAATTAAAAAACCACAAAGCATTTTGGTGGTTTCCAGTGCAATTAATTGTTCCTGTTGTTACTTCATTTACCTTTGGTTCCTTCCAGGCTTGGGAGGGAGTAGTGTCTTCCTTATATGCTGGCCTGGCCTTATCTTCCCTGTTTGTCCAGTCTTGACTACGACTGAACTCAGGATAATGGGTCATGGGTGGGACATTAGTCTGAGGGACAAAGCTGTGTGAGGGACCTGCTGAGCTAGGGAACACCGCTGAAGGGCACAGACTGTATATACCATGAGAGCAGGAGAGTCGCCGTTCTCTCCCTGTTAAACTCTGGGTTTTGCTGGCAGACCTGCTGCAACCTGTATGGTTCAGGACTCTGAAGCTGCAGTAGGCTAACTGTTTAGATACCTAGACAGTCTGTGGCAACCAACCATGGCCTAACCAAAAGCCTTTGTTTAATTTTGCAGGCTTATATAGATTAATTAAATGCATTAACTCTAATGTAATGGAGCATTCACTGGTTAGGAAATTTGATTTTGACTATCATGACTATATAAGGAGATTTTTCATAGAGCACAGCATCTAAATAATTCCTTTCCCTCTTTCTTTTCAGGGTGGAGAGGTGCATGATGGGTCTGAACTGATTGGTCCTGTTGAGCCGCTGTCTGACTCTCTGACGGACAACCTGTCTGACTGCAGCTCTGAAGGTTTGCTTGCTTTCTCATGTAACCTTATAGCATGATCTGTTTTGAAGCAGCACGTAAATGACAAGTGCCATATTTGTAGGAGCATTGGCATCCGGTTTCTGTTTGCTTGGTATGACAGAAATGCTGGAGCTGGGATTAAGAAAAGAGAAGTTGGGCTCAGCAGAGCTCTGTCTGCACTGCTGGAAGTTTGTTCTAACAGGAAGTTTTCTGGGAGTTGTCTAGTGCATTTGAGAAGTCCTAGTGCTCTATCGCTCAAAAAGAACAGCTTTTGGTGCCAATTGAACTGTGCTCTCTGATTTAAATGTACATGACCCTGTCTGCTTCCAAAAGGTTGGACAAACAGGGTGGTAGTGTTCACAACTAATCTTAACCGAAGTGTCAGGCTGTAAAAATTTGCCGAGAACTTTCAAACGATTTTGAGATTGATCAATAAGTACAAAGATGACTGCTTGAATTTGTCTGGAGCGTGAAAAATATGTCTAAGATTTGAAGTGCCCCATTAATTTCAGAGGGTTCTCATTCAGCTGTTCATGCTCTGGGTGTCACCATTCTTTTAGTGCTTAGCAAAATCCAGAAGAGAGTCAATATCATATTTTAAAAGTTTAAGTATGGCTTCTGGATTGACCATGTGGGAGTGGGGAATGTTAAAGCCTACTGCAGGGTTGGGGGAGATAAGCAAGTTGTTTCAATCTCTTGCAAAAACTGCCAGCATTTTTTCTTTTCCTGAAAAGAACTCCCTATTCTTGAAAGTCTGAGATGTTGCACGTTAGAGCCAGTGTGGGCTATGCTCAACTGAAAACTGGAAATCCCTCCCTTAGCTTGCTAATGTTTTCTGGTTGTGCTATGCCAATGGAGGGTGTGTCCTTTTTCCTAAAGATTGCATTTCTTTAGCACACTGTAGAGATGCACGTGCTTGCGTGGATACCAGATATAGAGTAATTTGTGGCACTTCACTTGCACTAAATAGCATAGCTGTAAGATAGGGTCAGTCAGCCCAAATAAATACTGTGCTACAGCTTCTTGCCTGCTTCTGGAGGCTGAGCCAGCTTAAGCATCTCTGCTTAAGTCATCTGCCAAGTACCGTGCAATCCTTTAGATATTTATGTATTTCTGAGTTATGTTTGGTCCTTGTGACTGCTAAGACATTCTTTTCCAACCCTTAAGATTTTCCTTTGGAACTGTTTTACACCGATGTATAAATATGCAATATTATACAAACACTTATAAAGCTTATTTTGGAGGTTTTTTTTTTTTCCTTAACTGCTTAATTTCTTCTCGTCTCTCTCTGGTGCAGAACTTGCTTTGCTAAAACTCTGATTGAATAACAAGAACTGCTTGTGTTTTCTAATAGTGGTTTGTTTATTTCTTGCTTGAGGTTGTAAGACTTGCCACTGTGATCTCTCAGTGTGAATAACTAAGCACTTAGTTATATAATACATTCTGTATGTGCAGTGCATGTTGCAATTTATTTTGTAGTACCTTCTGCAATATTAATGAACTAATGCACCCACAATACTTAGTTCTGTGAAGGTAGAGAGCTGTTTAATTACAGAGGGTAGTTATCATAAATACAGGTAACTGGTTTTAAAGGGGCACTATTTCTGTGAAATGTAATATTCCAGATTTTGACAATGCACCCAATTTACACTGTGCCTTCTAAAGAAAAAATGCTTCTAAAAATGCTTAATGTGAACGTTTCTATTCTTTATTCACAAGGGCCTCATTTTTAGAAGAAGAAAAATACTTCCTTTATGTGAGATAAAATATTGAAAAGAAAAAAAAAATTCCGTAAAGTAGAAAAATTCTTTGATACCCTTCCTCTGAATTGGCTGGAGTGCTTTTAGGGGATACTTGCAACAACTATGAGCACAGGATTTCCAGATGCTGAATGTGACTTTTGTGGAGTTATCTCTTTCTAAAAACCTATGTGTCTTCCAGCTCGTATTTTCTTATGTTCGAGACCAATTTTTTTTTCTTTTGGGGGGGAGTCTAGGAACAGAAGGAAACATCTCTCTTTAAGGCCTCTAGATGGCAGTGGCAATACTCGGCTCTGAGTCCACTCCCTGCCTCTCCTCCGGGCGTCCTGCCTGCATCTAATTTTTCCCAGCCTGATTATCGTAGTTAACTGTGACTAGTTCACTGTGTTAGTTTTTGTGAACATTCAAGGGCCTCCACGTGGGCAGTGCTTCTTCAAGCTGTTGTACTGAGAAGTATCAAACCCATTCCTTGGCAGGTGCCTCTGTTTGCTTATAAGGGCGTGTTGTGTTTTCTCACTTTTATCTGTTCTTTTCAGACAAAGTTCACTCTGCAGCAGGTGTGCACATTATTGGTAGAAGATGCAAACTGATGGTATTAGAAATGTTTTTGTACCAAAATAAGTGATAAGTTTCTTGCTTGTAAAAGCAGTTTGGCAGTTCATGCTTTCACAGGAACCTGCTTTTCAAGAGGCCAGGTTACCCAGGCTTTCAGCCAATTTTTGGAAACTGGATTTACTCCTCATATACCTGGTAAAATTACACAAGGCAGAGACAAGTACAGGAATTTATGTTCCATTTCAGCATCATTATACTCATATTCCTGACAAACAGTCACTCCGTCTTCCTCTCTGGGTACATGGGATAATGTTGATATGTCCAACTTACTCTCCAAAAGTCTTTCTACACCAATCGCCAAATTCTTTACAGAAATTCACTGGGAAGCTCATCTTTTTTCATTCTTTTTTCCCTCCCTCCTTCTGTTTTACCATGTTCACATTACCTTCCCAGAAACAGGCATATGCAGTTCAGACTCTTCCTACCCCTTGGGCTGATTGGAAGCCCCATGACTGTGGTTGTGTGGTGCCAGAGTGGGCTCTAAATCTGCCCTTAAGCAAAGTTTATTAGCTCGGGCTCTGTGCCATGCTAGCTGTGTTCATATGGCTTCTGGTCAAGTTGGCCGCAAGAGAAGAACAAACGTGGTTTTGTTTGGACTCTAGGGAGGGGAACTTAGGTCTGTCTGAAATCTGCTGTGTGGATGTGCTCTAATTCATCTAGTGTGGGTGGCCAGCACACCCTTCCCACAACCCCCCAGCTTTTTCATTCATTATCTGCACCCTTTGTCCATCAGTCAGTTCTGCTTCCATCTATACATTCCCTAGCTAGCCATTTCTCTTCACTGAGCAAAATAACTTGACTCCTTTAAATGTTGTTTCATCAATTCTCAGTCCCCTGCATCCAAATTTGACATTGCTGTCCCTACATTGGGCAGGTGAATGGCCCATTATTAATACACTAATTAATGAATCTTCTATCTTCCTCCAGCTGTTCTGTTGTGAGGTTGCCTTCTTTCTTGCAGGACTTGGGGCTACACAGGCAGCTTTCTTCTCTGTATGGACACTTTGTTTTATGTCCCTCCTCCGAAAAGATCAGGAGTATTGTCTTCTGTGCACCCTGTCCCCTCCTCTCAAGTGGTCTTGTGTTACTATCACTGTCCCTTGCTTTTTCAGACAAAGAGAGTGGCTGGTAATCTGTTCTCCTTCCTGCCTTTTTTCTTTAATTCACATTAAAGGAACTGCTAGCTTTTAGAAAAGCAGTATTTCTACAGTGCCTTCTTATTCCTTTTCCATAAATTGTAAACTTCCTCTAACTCTAGAGTTGCAAAATTGAAAAGAAAGTTTGAGTTAGTTGCCTTTGAGTCAGCTCCTTGCTACCGTCACACACTGTTTGCAGGTAAGTCAGCACACTTTACCTGATAATGTGGATAAACTCCTGACTCTGATAATACAAAAGAAAACAGACATCAGGTTTTAGCTTAGAATTTACTTTCTCTGTGTGTTCAAACAGCTAAATGTCTTGACCTTGTTGCCTGTTTTATTGCCTCAGTGGGTACATGTGCCAAGGTGATAAAACAAACTGCTACTTGATATCCAGGTGGCACTGCCAAATTCGTGGCTCGCTCCATATGTCTCATGCAGGGTACTATTCTGGAATTACATTTTTGAGACTCAAAGCTGGCTTTTTTTTTCTTTTCTTCTTGGTGTGTAGGTCCCAGCTTTGAAGGCTCTCCTGTTTTAAGTCTCCTTAGCTGTAAGTCAGCAGAGCAGTAAGAGAGAGGGATTAAAGTGCTGCTGCTATTGAAATTAAGTGAGTTGTAGTGCTGAGGTTTGAATTAGCCCCCCCTAAGCAAGCACCTGTGTTTTGTTTTTTAACCTCAGAGGCAATGAGAAACAGCAAATCTAATACCATGGTCACAATTTTAATGGTGTATTGCCAAATGGGTATCTCTGATAGCTGGTCAAAGAACAGTTTCGTATTATGTACTTTTACCTGTAGTAGGGTCATGCCCTTTCATTTTGATGGCAAGTGAACATCTAATCTGTTGTACAAAAGGATGTCAGAAACATTTTTGTCGTTCTTGTCCTTTTCAGTTCGAAAGGATTTAAGTGGGCTTGATGATGTGACACTTACAAGCCAATCAGAATGTGGAGGTGAGATCTAGAAGTTGTTTCCATTACATTTGTGGAATTTAAATTGTTAGAAAGTCATAATTATGAGTGAACACTTTTTGTGGATGATAATCCTTACAGAATGAAATGTTGTATGTGTAAAATATCTTTGTTGACATTTATTTCCAAATAACCCTGCTAAGTTGCTGTGGTTTAGTTACTGAAGGTCATCTTGCAGTAAGTATATATGCTTTTAGCTTATGGCAAATGTAAAATAAAATCTGTTAGCTCAAATTTCAGTGAGAGTTGTAAGCTAATTCATTTTACCATGTGTTAGCAATGAAAGAAGAGTATACATGGTAGATGTGAGTTAGTGCTGCATGATGTATAAGCTGACAGTAACTGTGTTAATTCAAACTCCTAATTTTTTGGGGATGCTTCATCTTACTGATTTAAAACAATATGTTGGGATTTCTTGCAACAGTAATCTGACTCCTGCTGACTGACTTTTCCAACAGCGCTCACACAGAGTAATTTTCCTGAAGCCCAATGATTTACAGGCTTTGAAAGTTTCAGTTGGGTGTTAGATGTTGGTCTCTTCATTCCCAGTATTAAAATGAAGATGAGTTGCTCTGTGGAGTTTGTAGCTAGTTTTAAAAAAATGTATTTCTAAGACAGCTTTATGTGCAGGGAATTTCTGTGCACAAAGTGTCAGGAAGCTGTATAAGTGAGAAGAAAGCTAAAATCTGTGAATGGGGTAAAGTATTTTGGGGGTTCCTAAGGTATGTGAGAAATCTAGAGTAATGAATGTCTTTCTGACTGTGCTTTCAGGCTTCTCCAGTGACAGTGACCTGATCTCTCTGACAGTTGATGTAGACTCTCTTGCCGAGTTAGATGATGGAATGGCATCCAACCAAAGTTCTCCCAGTAGAGCTGTTGGCCTTTCCCTTACTTCTGAACCCCCAGTACAAAGCACAGTGGCACCTGAGCAGGAGTGGAGCAAACCTGAAGGAGAGAGGGAAAGCCATAGTCTGTTTACTGGAGGCTTAAAACCCAAGCCTGGCAAACAAGATTACTTGGAGAAAGCAGGCGAGTTGATAAAACTGGCCTTGAAGAAGGAGGAGGAAGAAGATTATGAAACTGCCTTCAGCTTTTATAGAAAGGGGGTTGATCTGCTTCTGGAAGGTGTTCAAGGTATGGATCTTCCCACGGTGTTTGCCTTACCTTTGGTTATAGGTATTTGTTTATGGCATTTCCTTAGTTAACATCAGCTTACTGTGTTGCAAACAGGTGGTATGAAGTGCAGAATGATGTGTGTCTGGCTTTCATGTGCATGATAGCTGCTGTGCATATGAGAGAGAGAAATCTTTCTCTCTAAGACTGAATGATAATTTAGGGTCTCATCTTCCAAGTGCCAAGTATCTCCTCTTCTAAAATTGCAGCACAACCTCCGACTTGCAGGTAAGTAGCAAAGTGCTCCACTTTTGTCTCTTTCCTTTTTATTACCTAGGGATTAATTAATATGTGGCACTTGCAGCACTGTTGAAACATTATTTAATTTACATGGTTAAGTGAGGATTAATTATCCCCATTTTACGCATGGGGAGAGGCAGACTCAGGTTAACTTCCCAGTCACAACAGGATTAGAACTATTCTTGGCTCACAGCCTCTTGCTTCTTCCGCTAAACTGTTGTCCTTTTTTAGCTGAAGGATTCGTACAAACTTACATGCCTGCACTGCTGGAGGAGAACAGGTTTTTTGTTTTGTTTTGTTTGGTTTTTTTGTTTGCTTGTTCCCCCCCCCAAAAAAAAAGACTTTGGTGTGCCACTAGATGTCTGCAAAAGCTGTTGTTAAGTGACCAGATGCAACTATATGAGAATTTCTGTAGAGTCTCCTTGCAGCTCGTCAGTCAGGGAACAATTTTTTCCCCTTCCATCTCTAGTTCTTGAGAATCTAGAGTGATAACCTCATATATTTGCATTTTGTCCAACAACAGCTTAAAACTATAAAGCACAGGAAAATTTGTTCTTTCCTGGAGTGAATTCAGAGTCTGTGTATTGTGATTCTGTCCCACACAGGTCAAATGAGTAAGATTAGAATTGTGGCTTTGTTTGACGTTATACAGCACAGATGCATTATGCTGCTCCAGAGCTGAACTTAAATGCTAATGTACCAAAGCACATACAAGCAAAAGCCTTTGCTGCATCTCAGTAGGATGCACAGCAGTGGTCCAGACCCTCTGAACAGTTCTAGGAATGAAAGTTACCTGCTGAGCTGCTTTAACGGGGCCTGGCAAAAAATAATGGGTAGGTTACTGATGAAAACTAGAGGTGTGGGCCAAGATATGTGCATAGCCTTTGCTTAAAGTGTCTTTTTTTGGCAAAAGTGAATCTACCTCTTTCTTTTCAAGTCCCAGTGATGTCAGTAGGGTTACTGCTTTGCTGTTTGTTGCGGCTTTTCAATAGCATCATATCTTTCCTTGCCCATGTTATCAAAATGTTTTTTTATTCTTGATATTGAATGTGCTGGCAATCCTTGTTTTGGAGACCCCAGCTATTCTTTCTTTACTAATACACTTCTTCATAGACCTGTGTGCCATTCAGTTATGGTCTTCTGAAGAATATCCTGTTTCATCATAAGCACTTCTGTCTTCTTGCCATGATACAAAGCTGCCATGATGCAGTTTCAAACTGACAGTTCAAGTTTCAGCTTCAAAAAGCTTTCTTTATTAAACAGTTGCAAACTGTTAGGGCATGAACATAAGTCAGGCTATCGCACATCAGTTGAGCTGCGGTAACTATGCATGCGTACTTGACTTGTGGCAGTGATCAAACATGTTGGCTTTGAATCCATGGTAATCGTTATGGTAATATGTTTACCTTGAAGTTTTGAAAGGCCATTCTCGCATGTGTTGTAGGTGACTTGCTCAACTTATGTGTAATAACTTGTTAAACTAGAGTGGGTTGAGCTTTTTACTTACATTTGCTAACATTTCCTCTAAGGACTCTTTCTTCTTTGCTGTTGACTAGCTACTCTTCCAGCTACCTCAGATGACTGCTAATCCTTTTCTTTCGCCCACTGGTATCCACGCTTTTCAGGCTAGGAAAAAATTCAAGTGGTCCTAGAACCAAGTGTGATGTTCTGCCATGTTTTCCTGATGCCACTGTAGTACAGTGGAGGTTATTAATAAATTTATAGTGGTGGTACCTCTGTGTGTGTGGGGGGTAGAGGTGTTCCTGATGGATGAAGAGATGTGTAGTCAGCACCTGCAACTTTTTCTGTGCAGTCCCTGACATTGCATCTGTAAAGCACAGGGAAGGGAATAACAGGAGTGACTTGCTTTTTTAGCTTATCCCTTGGGAACATAAGGCATCTTATCCCTTGGGAACATAAATGTACACAGCTAGTTCTCAGCAGTCAGCTCTTCTTTCTCCTTTCTCTGTGTTACCCTGCATGGCTGTGGAGGTGGAAAGGAAATGAATGTTTGTCCTCTGCTAGGCACTTACACTAGATTGGCTAGATCCAGTTGATCTTGTGTCCTTTCTCTTTGGACCTTCTGCAAGCTGACAAGGAGACACTGATGTCCTTCTCTATAACAATACACCTGATTCAAACGCCTTCTTAAAAATATATGCCTCCTCAGTATCTATGAGCACAGTAAAAACAAAACAAACAAACCCAATAAAAAAACATTAATAACCATCTATATCATGCTTTATTAAAAAGCTACTAGCTGCTTTGAGGGTGATATGTTTAGTGTTGATATGTGAATATTCACTGTATGTTGCAATCAAAAAACCCAATCTTAATCACTTCAGCTATTTAAACACCTCTGGTTATGTATTTCACATGGATAATAACACGTTCCTTTCAAAGATAAGGATGGTGCAATTGTTGCAAAATGCCTGTGAACTTCTGCCATTGATTATTTTTAGACTATTTTGTGTAAATTAGCCTTTGTAATATCTGAAAGTGAAGCACAGCATTCATATATGCTTACACACATGTACAAAAGTGACATTGCCTTTCAGTGTACAGCCATTGCGGAATGTGTGGCCTCTCTTTAGAGTGGACTGGAAGTGGCTTTTGCAGGTTAAATGGTAATACATATTTTTGCCACGTGGTGGCACCAAGGAAATAGAAATTGACACCTAAGAATTGCAAGCAGAAAATGTAACCAGTGTATTGGGAGAAAAAAGAAACATCATCCATCCTCTGTGCTTGAAACTTCTCTCAGAATTACCTCAGCAACGTAGTGCCTCTGTAAGTTGGTTAGATGTATCTGAAGGATAAGGATGTCTCTGTTGCCAGCCACTCCTTTAGGCTCGGTACAAGAAGATCTACTTACTTCTTAAGGCTGCCTTGTCAAAATTGTGTATAAGTAAGTTTATTACTGCAAGTGTATAGACTTGTGTTATTTAGTTTGAAGTAGCTGGCTTCCGTAAAGGCAGTCGGAGCACACTTGAGTCTGTTACTTTCCTGACGACTTTCCAGCTCTCTGAGCTGATGGCACTAATGCTAGATGAGGCAGGTGTTGCATATGCTTACACCAGAGAAATGTACATCTTCGCTTCATTTTCAGCTGTGTGTGCGTGCTTGCACAAGTATAGTGGTGTTAATTATACCGTGCAAGGTGCCTATGTATTTTCCTCTGCTAGTCTCTTGCAGAGTTTTAGTACTAATCTTTTAATGTCCTATTCACAGTCCTGCCAAAAGGCCTGATCTGCGTGTCACTTGGGGAACGAATGCCGTCTGTGCTCTGAGAAACTGGTGTATACTTTGGTCTCTGGGCATCTGCTCTTTATACATTCTGGGCCTAGTTCTGCTCCATACACGCATTTAATATTAAACACGTTTGTCAGCGGGAAGGAGGAGAACACCTTTTTGGACTGGCAGCAGAGCTGTTGAACTACCCGTACCTCTTGTACCTCCCCACTTCATTTATACCAGAGCTCCCTTGCATGTGATGAGAGGAATGGCTGCCATCATTTCCTTTTTTCCTCTGAATACGTATTGATTCTGCTACCCCTCTTGCATTTTCTGGGTATTGTTGCGTACAGGATTTTGGAACTTTTGGAAAGCAGGTCTGTAAGGGTTGTATAGGATGGTTAAACAATTCTCCAAAAGCTGAAACCTTCTGGAATTCTAGTCTTCTGCGTTTTTAAGCATACTAGAAGATAAGGGTATTAATTGATAGAAACTTTGGCTCACAATTATAGCTGTTCCTTTGTTTTGTTAGCATGTCAGAGCACTTTGAGGTCAACGCATTGCTTCAGGCCCAGTGATGGAAAAAATGTACTAATCGATAGCAAGCCACCAACTTCTAGGCTGGAAGTTAACTGTGTTTTATGCGAAGTAGTGCTTTCCCTGGCTTTGGTGTAGGACATAGTTTATGTTAGGAAAAAATAGATCAGGAGGCTAAAATTGTGGAAAGAGTTTTTTGTAATAAAGGAGGGAGTCTTGTCTGTATAAATGGCTCCTCCTTTTCCAACTCCAGCTGTTCTCACGTTATATCCATTATGGATCTGGGCAGTCTGAGCTGCGTGATAAACAGAGTTAACACTATTGCTTATTGCTGGGTTTCAGTAACTTCAGGCATGTGATGAAGCAAGAGCACATCACAATATGGTCCTTCTAATTTGTGTAGAAAAGTACAGGATCTGTTCTATGTGGCTTAGAAAGCAAATGTGGTGATTGCTGGTCTGTTACATACAAGGCTCCACGTTACACATTAACATCTGAAGGGAGGTGATCCATTTATTCTGTCAGAGATTTGGGGTGTTTGTTTTCACGTGTGTAGCAGCTGTGGCTGGACACAATGAATATTTATTTGTTTTAGGGGGCTGGTTCAGCTAGGTAGCATGGACCTTGTTGCATGAAGTATGTGGTGCCTCTTAAGCCAGCTTAGCAGCCACAAGCTGTTTTCTAGGTATCTGTGTTTTGCATTAGGTATCTACAACTTCTAGATAAGCTGCTGGTGTCTTTGAAAGCGGGCTACGAATGTCAGTTTTGCACTACTCTGTGCTATTTTAATGTTTATCCAGTAAACAGAGCTGGAACAAAAATTACACAAATTACTGGAACCTTGCTAAAATGACTTTGACTTTTAACCCAGAAATGCATATACAATGAAATGCTGGGAATACTTTGGACAACTAGATGATATTTTTGGATATACTGAAAACAAACCAACTTGTGTCTAATTACTGGGATTATGATGGGCTATGATTTGAACTTGTGATGGAGCCAGGGATGCAAACAGGAGCATGCTTGACAGAATGCCAAGAAGACAGTGCTTTATGAAAAGGGGAAGAGGAACCATGGCTGTTCCACGAGTGCATTTCTGGCTTCCAGAATGAAAAGTACCTTTGCTTGTTTGTTGAATGGCACTTATGAAGACAATTTCTGTTACAACACAGTAGCTATTTTAAATTCCTTTTACTTGTTAAGTCCTCTGAGTAGTGTTTCTCATTGAGAGTAACAATCTCTTAGGCAGTTTCGGAGCTACCCAGCAGCTGTGGCTGATTGGAGCAACATCTTTGAGGAAACAACAGACCTGTTTTCTGAGAAGATGCATTGGGGTGTGAGCTGATGTCGGCAGGGAAACCTTACAGTTGTGCTGGGCCCCACAGGGAAAGGTTAATGACAGGGTGACTGACGGAATTGTAATTCTCCCCTGCCTGATCTCAGACCTCTGTGCTTCTATGGTGTATCATCACTCACCTTATTTGCTGTTGTAGCTTTATGCTTCCACTGAGGCTGGAACCAGTCAAGACAAAAGCTTCCTGCCCCAGTTCCTTCCAAAGGAGGTGGAAAATGTCTGTTTCCTGCTATTGGACTGTGAGGATGCTGTAGGACTGTTTGGGTTTGGCTTTCTAAGCAACCATACAAAGTGCTCCCTCTCTCCTAGTGCTTCATACAACCTTGAAATCATAGCTGCTGTTTCAGAAGGTTAGATGTTTGTGAGAGGACTTGTCCATTGACAAGCAGCTAGATTAAGAAGGGATGTTGGAAATGCTGTGGTTTGCTTAAAAAAAAAAGTAATCTAATCCCACTGTGCTGCCAGTGATGATGAAGCCCATGCTAATATGGGCTACGAGCTGTTCATAACGGAAATGTATTAGCTTTCAAGCCCATTGCAGACCATACAGAGCTTCGGAGCAGAGTAGTGCTATGGGATCCATCACGGTGCAGTAGATGCTGGATGGATCACCCTGAGTGATGTCATTCCATATACAAAAGTACTGGGTTTAGACACTTCATCGTAACATACAGCATCTGCCAGTAAGTATGGTGATGTTGGTTAATGTATAAATACAGCCAGATTCAGCTATGTAAAGCAATACTCAAGGCAAAGTTCCACTTAAACTGCAAGACTTCTCTGCACCAAGAGGCTGATAAAGGTCTGAGGTTTAGCACCTGCTGCACAGCTTAGAGCCTTACAATACATGTAAAGGTGAATTGTAGCAATACCTGTAAGCCAACATGTAGGGCATGATGCAGAGATGACTCTGAATGTGGTTGCTTAGCATGTGGCTGTTAAAGAACAAATAAATATGTGATGAGGTGGGCCTTAAAAATCTGTTCTTTCTTCCCTCTTCTGGGGGACACAGCTAGCTGCATTGGCTTGGTGTTAATCTAACCTTTCCAGGATTTCTGAGTCTGTCCTCATAGCAGCCCTTTGCCAGGTTGCTGCTTGTGCCCAGCCTCTTTGACAGACATCTCTTCCTGCCTGCACAGCCGTTTATCTCAGCTGTTGTTAGCCAGCACTTAGCTGCAGCTAAGTGCATTAATCTTTTTTTTGACTGTTGCTATGTGGGGTTTCTGCCTCCCATCAGAGGACCTAGTAGGGTTGCCACACTTCTTCCAGCATACAGTGTAGACAGAACAGACTGATCTAGGTTACAGTGCCGCTTCTGTCCTTAGGTGAGAAAGCTGCAGAATTAAATGCCTCGGGCAGTGTAGGTGAATTGAGGCAAATTACTAGCTGGAATAGAAGAATTGCACACCCCCCACTGATTCCCGCCCCCCCCGCCCCAGTTCTTGCCTATACACCTTCTCTCTTTTTGCATCCTCCTCTTTCTCTCTTTTCCCTTCTAGTATCTTAAAATAGCCTCTCTAGCTTCAGAGCTGCATAGAAGGACTGGAGTAGGTTTGACCTCTACAGGGCCTGCCGATGGCTCTTCTGTTTTAGAGATTCTAGTGATTGCTCATGGAAAGATACCATTTCCCATAGTACTATATAAACGTACATATGAATTATTTCATACACAGATATGAGTACTGTTAGACTGTCAGGATTGATGAATCTCATAATTGTTTTTTCATCTTTCTTTTTTTCTTTCTGCAATACTTTATGCTTCAAACTGCAGTAACTTGTTCTTACTTGAAGGGGTAGGTGTCTGTGTCCCTGGGTTCCCTCTGCTCTGAAACAAGGAATGTTTGTGGTTGCTAATTCTAATTTGGACTTGTCCTTTTAGTTAAGAAGGAAGAGTGCAGAGAACTTGGAAAATCTCTTCCTCTCTTCTGCATGGTGGACTGTGTAACTTCTTTCCTTGTTCTGACTGTCAGTGCTCTCCTCCCGTTCCTGTGGTGCTTGTGTTGGAGGACCTGCTGCTGCTGTCATCATTTTGTTTCCTCATCTGTGCTAGAATGCCACTGCTTGTCCTTCTGTCTTGCAATGCTCACAGGGGATTTTTTCCTTATTCTTACGTAGTTTTACAGGAAAGTGTTCAAGAATATTTCTCACATTGTGAAGTCTTACTTTGGTGAAATACCTTGCAGTTGAAGACTACAAGTTTTAGCAGATGGATGGGAAGTTAAACTTTTCCTCCCTGAAATGGTGTGTGCTGTGTGACCATTCATTTTATTTTTTTCCAGATAATCACACATGCACATGAAAAGCTACCACCACCTCGTGGATTTAACACAAGGGTTTATCTATAAACAGATGTTTGTTGATTAGTGTTTCTGGAAAGTTATGTTTCTTACTATGTTGAGCATTACTGAATCCTGCTTTACTGGTCATTCAAACACGTTTCACCCACACCATTCTTCTATGTAGTCTTAACTTTGGCACATATGCCAACATTTTTTTTTTTTTCAGAGAGGTGTTTATCTAGACATTTACACCACTGGTATGTAACCTTACATTTTCTACAGGATGCAGAATTGGTAACTTCACAGGAATTGTAGATCTGTAAGTGTCTTGAGCAACTTGGAATCAAGCTGATATATAAAATATAGACGTAATAGTGATGAGCACACTGGAAAGCTGGAAGAAGAATTCTTAGGTGTTCACTCACTGTCACGCATTTGTGCTTCAGCATGAGAGGTTTAACTTTTTAAGTGGCTTTTCTTCTTGGTTGCTAGAGTACAGTACTGTCCTGAATCTTCAAAAAGCAACAAAGAATGGTTCTGATAAATGTGGTGCATCTTAATAAATTTTGACACTCTCAAAATGTTAAAAAAAAAAAAGAGGAAAAAAGATCACTTTAAACTGTTTTACCATAATGGGCTTAACCTTGGTCTTATTTTTTAATATTTACAGGCTTTTTTCAGCTGCAGAATTTGGCCACCACCTCAAAGGAACTCATCATTAATATAATATATAGCATACTAGAGATGATGAGCTAGCGGGCTTATTTCACAATTCCAAACTGCCACCTGCTGCTAAAATCTATAGCATCTTTCCTTGATGCTGAAGTGTCCATCTACCCCAGCACCTGCCACATTTCATTTAAGTAATTGTTTGAAAATTAAAGGTTACCCACTCTCCTGTGAAAGTTGGTGGAGACTCGTTCCAAAATCAGCAGCTCTTCCCCTTCCTGAAATAAATTTTGGGGTTATAAAACTGTGTCCAAAGTGGTCACAAACCTGTTCTGGATTATGAGTCTCATTGTCACTTACGGTGTGCCTGAGCTTTTGTTTGGCTAATATGGACAAAGGAGTCTGCTTCACATGATGTAAGAAGTGTTTGCCCTAAGAAGAACAGAGGTCCTCTTGAACCAATTAGGCAAAAATAACAGCTGGGCTACCCACTAATAAGGAAGGTGCTGCTAAACCTCTTTTCATTGTGAGAAGAAATAAATCTTTTAAGGCTTACTCCCTTGCATTTTTATAGAGAGCAATTCTTTGAAAAATTCAGCAATCCAGCTGGGTGATATGTGCAGGAAGACTGTGAAGAAGATAAAGAAACTTTTAAAAATAAAAAATGGTATTATAGCTGTTAGATTTGGCAATTATAAATGTTTCATTGAAGATTTCAGTATTTAGAGAAAGTTTTACTGTTTAAATTGTTAAGAACATGGAGTTTGGGGTTAGCACAACAGGCAGTCTCCCACAAGTTCCTTGTAGCCTGTTCTGCAAGAGGACATTCCTTCCTGGAGCAAATCTCTTCTGATATCTTCTTAAATAAAGGCAGCCCATATATATTTTTAGTAACTCCGAGAGAAAAGCAGGAAGATTTGGAATATGGAGGTTACAGAGGATTGGGACAGGTAATGCTAACTTTTTAGCCTTACCTTTTCTGTGGAAATATCCACATCCTGGTCAAGCAGCTAGTTAGGTAGGGGGTACGCCGATATTGTCCTGACAGATTGGCTCTTCCTGAGCAGAATCTGTAATGCCCAGTGGGGGATGATTTGGAGGTGGTGAGATGTAAAGGAAGGAAGGAATATCTATAATTCCTGTGTGGGTGCTATATACTGTGATTTACTGAATGTAGGATATTGTATATGTTAGTGGCAAATGGTGACTAGAGCTATCTTTTGTTTGCTACCATCCAGTAAGATACACATCTTCCACATGACTTCATCCTAGATCTGTGGAGAATAGTTAAGGACCAGAGCAAGTTTGAGAGCACTTCTAAGTACCTGAGACGTGTTCTGTTGGTACCCCAGATTATTTCAGGGAAAAGGACAGATTTTTTTCATGGTCCTTACTGCCCAGGGTTTTCTTGTTTGTTTGTTTGAGTTTATTTGGTATGGCCCCCTTTCAATAGCTTTTTGCTATTAATATCCAAAACTAAGTAATTTTCTTATACAATAGAATTACAGAAGGTTTGATGCCTGAATAAACAGTTAACTAGCTGAACACTTAACACTTCAACACTGAGTTAGCTAATCTTTCAAAGGTATGTACTACTCTTCTGAGGTGCTATGAGATGTGAGTAGAAGACAAAAATATTGCTGTTTTCCCAGATGCTACTACTATGTACCTGTTCTGTGTAAATGCTGCTTCTCTGTATTTTTCATTCAAATGGTGGACTATGGGAAAACAAGCAGGCAAGTCACAGCTGAACTCAATGGCATAATTATTCTGATATTTGTGGCTTTCCTCTATCAAACCCTCAAGACCATTTGAATGTTGTTAGGAACGTCTGTTTCTGTAAATATATTGTAGCTGAGCCATCCTTAGAAATAAAAATTAAAGAACAAATTTTAAATCGTTGGCTGCTGTCCTAATGTCCTGGCTACTGTTACTTTGGTCAGCGGGTGGCCTGGTCAGCCTTTCCAAAGCCAATTTTCATTTTAAGATATTTTTATTTCTTTGAAATAGGCAAAGCCTTTGGAAAATGAGGGAGCAGCCTGCTTGTGCTTGTGTAGATGAAGGCTTATATGTGCAACAAAGTAGCTGTAGAGTTTTTATATTCTGTTTGCAGTAATAGTAAACAGAGCATCTAAAATAACCACTTGCACATTGCAACAAACACATCATCATTTGCTTAAAAAGAGTTATAATTACAGTTGACGAAGCATGGACACCATAAAAAATGCATTAGTTTGGCTTGACACATTAATTACCTGTTTTTGCAGATGTTTTTATATATTGTTGTGTGAACAGTTTACAAAATAATTACAGGAAAGTAATATGGAAAATAAACTAAGTGGGTGGTTTCTTGCCTTAATATTTTCATTCATGTGAATCTGTGTGAGGCACAGCTGCTCCGTAGCAAATGCAGAGGGAGAGAGAGGGAGAGAGACGGGGAATCTTGAGGGGTTTTTATTCTAAGGTCTCTATGATCAGCCTTGCTACACTTTTATATCTTGCTTTAGCAGTGTAGTTTTTAAACATGTAAAATGACATTGTTGATTTAATCCCAGTGATCAGGAGGGGGGAGCAGCTTTGATCCTGATCAGATGAAACGTAAATCTTCTAGTATCTAGGAAAATAAATGAAAAATCAATATTATTTTAAGCAGGATGATCTTTTATGAGCAGTTGTAAAGATTCATCAAAGGCTTTGACACAGTTTAAACATTTCCTGTTTGCTGCCGTTTAAAGAAAAATGCCTTTCAAGTTACAAATTGTAATTAGAGAGAGATACCTCTTTAGATTATTGTGGGCTAACCACAGAATGGAAGTAGGAGCTCAGTATGTTCACACAGTGTTTAAATCAAAAGGTCTTAACTAGGAATATATTAGTGGATTCTTTTAAGAGTACAAATTTTGCGTAACTAAAAACACTATCCTATAACAAGATGCAATATTGCCTTTAAAAAAAAAATGCATAAAGTCTGCATCACAGCTTTAGCATCTGTCAAATATAAGGACTTGTTCTAGTACTGTGTTTTAGTGATTTATTAGGTTTTAAGTGAAGAGTTCTATGACCTGAAATTTGGCACAAATGCTGAAGATTATTTTTAGTTTAATGGGGTCTTTATTATTACTCATCACCCTGTGTTTAAGGCTTTTTAAGTAATATTTTTTTTTAGAATTCATATCCTGTGTTTCTTTACACATTTGTGTGAGATATTTGCTGTTTAAATGGGAATTTGTATGGAAATGTAGCTTTTTACATTTTCTTGGTTAAACTGATACAAAGAATAAAAATCCAAAATCCTTCTTCCATAAATCCAATTCTCAAACATCCACCTGCTAGAGTATTTAGAGACTGAACTGTTAATGATCTCACTCACAAATAAGATGCAAGAACTTGTTGAGTAAATGTTGTTTTGTGAATCCACACCCTCTTTTATGGCTGAAGATTTTAATGAGTGAACAGTTTGCAAATGTTATTTAACAAATTACTCAGGAAGAAAAAGTAGAAGGAAAACTGAAATTAATGTCTTGTGAAAGTAGGGAGAACAAAGACACATCTAAGGGGACATCCTAGCTTGTTTGTGTTAATTACTGTAAAATTACTGAAGCATTGAAAAAAGGCAATAAACATCCCAACTAAGTACACATAACTAACAATTAAGCAGTAAGCTTGACTTTTATGATAGCCTTAGACACTAACCTAGCAGTTTTCTACCAGCCTGCTTGAAGAAAATGCTGTCTGAAGAGTTCATTGTTGCTGTGCAGATGACTTGTTTTCCCTGAGCAACTACCACTTCGTGTGTCTAAGAGAGTGTGGGTGATCACCAGTGGCTTGGCACAAGAAAGTTTTATGGTGCTGTAAGATTAAATGTAGAGATGAAAGCAAGAGCGTTAGTCATGTTTTAAGAAATTGCAACACACATTTATAAAATACTGTGTATCTATTCTCTTCTGATAAAGCCAAATACAAGTTCAAACATTTGAGTATTACTGTTTTTTTTTTTTATCCTAGATGGGAATAAGACTGGCAGTCTCATCTGGGGGAATCTCCCCAGATGAGTCTTACCAAGCGGAGGCTGATATTAGAGGAGCTGGACCTGGTACAAAGTCCCCTCTGCCTTTAGAATGAGAGAAATTACTGAGAAATTGTTACATACCCCTAACATTGTACGCTGAAAGTGCAATGAATTTCTGACTGTCCTGCTTCTTCCCAAACCAAATGTAGTCCAAGGTGTTTGCAGAGCAGGGCTGTGTGTCTCTGTCCAAGGAGGTGACAATCACTTTTCCCTCCTGCTGTGAGGTGGGTAGTAAGATTTACAATAGATCACTTAGAGCAGAGATTGGAGTAGATCGTAAGTCTCTTCTACTTACTCTTGGTGGAGTCTGTGTGATGGTTCTGTGTTTAGGTAGTTTGTAGTCATGATATGAAAAGGAGGGGGAATCTCTATTTTAACAGGGTCAAAATGACTAGTAGTAGACCATGGCAACATAAAGTGGAAAAGAGCTTCTGCCTTCTTCACTATCTAAGGATTGTTAAGAGCAAGAGCAGTGATTCATTCCCTCTTGCATGAGGTGGGGGGAAAACAGTAGCTCTGAGCCTGCAGCAGAGGAACTCTCCATGAACTTTCTGAAGAGACCTCGTACTTAGTTTTTCATCATTATCTGCCATCTTGAAAGTGTTTTGGGAAAATTGAGCAGTCGGACAACCTGCTCCTCCTCCTTTATTAAAGAGTTGGTGTTAAAGCTAGCTAGATCTGGCTAACTGAAGGATCAGAGCAATTCCTCCTGCCCTGAGCTGCTGGAGAGATATGGCTGCAGCTTACCCCTTCTTTGGGTCCTACCAATAGTGAAGCTGAGTGCAAATTTCTGAGAGGGGCTTGCATGTGCACGCACATACTCTGTATGAACATATTTGACCACAAACGGATTGCCACAGGCAGAAGGATATTGCCTTTAGAGACACCTACATAACCACAGACAGCGTGAACAGATCAACTTCTTTTGAACTTATTGCTGGTCAGGGAAAGACCTGCTGGTCAGGTCTCTCTGGTAGCTGCCCTCCAGCTCCATGATCCAGCTCTCAGACATTTTGTCTGACTTGCCTGCTTATCTGGCTTGAAGTTTGTTGGCGTACCTTATGTACAGAGAATAATGAGTGCGCTCATGCAGAAAATAGTGAGGAGTAGAGTTTAATAAGAAGGTAAGACAGACAGTGGTGGTCAGGTACCAGGGGTCAGTCAGACAAGCGTATTGACCAGCAGCCTGCTTACACACAATTGGCCCATGTAATTCCCACCTCTGTTTTCTCATGATTGTGCCCCCACCCCATTCCTCAGCTTTAATGCTGCCCCATAACAACTCATGTCTTACACATTGCCACAATCCCCCCTGAAAACCTCCCACAGTAAATTTTGCATGTGAACGTTTACAGAGGAAGTTCTCCTTCAGACATCCCATAATAAGTTTTTTCTTTTTTATGAGACTCATTCTTGATAACCCACAATAATTCCCCTTTTTTTCTTATCAGTTACCAAGTTTCTGGTTGAACTTCTTCAAGGTTACGCTCAGAGGTTCCTTTCATGGACCATTGATCAATGTCTTATGAGTTCTAGTCTTCGTTATTGTCTCTGTTATCTGCTGTTTGTTAGGGTTTGTGTATTTGCGTGTTTAATTTATTACCTCTCCTGTTCCTTGCCTTGTCTTTCATGTTAAGTAGCTGTTAGGCAGATATCCTTGCTGTTCCTTGCCCTGTTTGAGCATCGGTTTGCAAGAGGTGCTGGCTTGCACCTGTCGGTGCAGAACCCTGTCACAGCCAAGGCTGTGTTTCTGCAAGTCTTGGATGGCCTCATTTATGGCTGGAAGAGACTGTCAGGGCTGTATGAAGTCTCTGCTATTGCTTTGACTTCTTGTGGGATAGTTGTCTGTAACTATTTTTCAGCATAGTAGTCTCAATTCTCTGTTAAAACAATTGTGGCTCACAATCTTTTTATCTTTGCTTGGTGGTTGAATGGTTGGGTGTTATCACAAATTTAGTCTGTTATAACCATATACTGCTTGTGATGTGAATGCTTAAGCATAAGCTATAAGTTTTAGAGTGAATATAGAATTTGTGCAGTATCACAGTATTCTCACCTCTTGCAAGAGTTCGGATAGATTAGATATAACACAAAGGTTTAGCCATCTGGGAAGTGAAGTAGTTGGTGCAAGTACTTCTTCATTTCTTCCTGTGTCACCCCAAGCCAACTGACAAGGAGCAGGTAGTGCCAGAAAGCTATGAGCAAGAGTTCTTGGTGTGTCTCATGTTGCCTTCTGGCTATTGATAGCATTTTTGACTTTCTTTTATCCTTAGGAGAGCCTATATTAGAAACATGGGGAAAAATGCAAGTTTTGCTATTGTTTTGTTGTAAATGCCTTATCCTGTCTTCCCTAATTGAGTTTTTTTTGGGGTACAATGTTTGCATCAGTGGTTTGTTTCAGTTCTTTCTTAACGTTACCATAGGAACATATACCAGATCACAGAAAAATGAGGTAAGAATTTTTATTTACCTTAGTCTATAGCAAGGCTTAAATTGTTATTTTTGTAGAACTCTGAGATCATAGTGCTTGCTTTTTATAAGGTGCATTTCTGTAGGTTTGATTATGAATAACCCAAAGGAAATCAAAAAGGTAGAATCAAAGCAGTCATGTGCTTTGATTACTTAGTACCTCTCAATCTATAGAAAAAAAATAACTTTCTTTTTCTCTGTTGAGGTGAATCAAGTCCAACTCGTCGAGAAGCAGTGAAAAGGAAGACTGCAGAATACCTTATGCGTGCAGAAAAAATTTCTAGTTTCTGCCATAAACCCTCTGAAGATGCATCTGTTTCTATGGTAAACTTTAATTTCTTTGCTTCTGAACCAGAATTTGGTATAATTATATTGTCTTGTCTTGTAGCAAAGCATATTCGAGCTTGAGGTTCAAAAACTGTCTAGAATTTCTGTCTTTCTGGAGGCCTGAGGAATATCTTGATGTTATGTTTCTGTTAAGTTGCTGTTCTTTTCTGATTCTTGTTGGTTGCATTTCATAGCATTACAGTAGTTAATTGAGCAAACATTCTTCCTGATCCCTTCGGACATCTCTCTTGGATGTGCTTGAGTGATTAGCTGCTGCTTGATTTTTTGAGGAGTTTCTGTAGTAATTCCCACCGTCTTAAGCAGAAACATCCTTATGTGTACTTGACAAACAAAGCTTATTCCAAGGCACCCTCAATAAATTTCGACTTTGCTCTTCCCCAGCCAATTCCTTTGGGACTTATCTGTTCTTACTTTAGACTTTTACTGCAGTCATGCTAAACTGTGTGTGATTGTCGATGACTGTCCTATTGTAGTAAATATAAAAGTTACCAACTTTCTATCTCTCTACATTTGTATCAAGTGAGGACAAAAGGGGCAGAAGATTATTGCCACTTATTTTGCAGAGATCTAAAAATGCTTTAAGGAGACCACTGCTGCAAAAATAGGAAGCCTTATAAAGTCCGACTGCCTAATAAGTAAATGAAAAAAGCAAAAGCACTGATTTTGAAGGGTAGGATTTTTTATGTTGAGAGACCACAAGTACAATTTTGAGGATGTTCCAAACAGGATATATTTTGTGAGATATGGAGTCTTGCTGCTGCTATGAATTGTACTTTGAACAATTTAGTATTTTGGACTGATACGAACTCCTACTAGGTAGTCTTTCTTTGGGTCAAACACCCCTGAAAATGGGGAAGAATCTATGTGGAATGAAAACCTCAGTGTGTTTGGAAACTGCAGAACAAGAAAAAACCATTAACAGCCTATTTTTGCCTTTTTATAAGTTTAAAAACTAATTGTGGTTGGGAAGGAGGAAGAAATAGGTTGCATTTTTGTAAGTGAACTTGAGAGGTAAAGTATTTCCTCTTTTATGCTGTACTGAATAAGGCACATGCCTTCTTTGCAGATCCAAAGCAAAGCAGGATTAATCGGGATAAGACAAGGAAAAAAAAAACCAGTAGTGAGAATAGAATACTATTCTCCTTTCTGTGTTGAAACTCAAAATTGACAAGTTAGGGCAAATCTGACTTTGTACAAGCATAATGTTACACCTGGCTTATTCTCCTTTTTACAAAGAAAGCCATGTTTCCACAGTTTGGCTTTTTTTTTTTTTAACCTAAGTCTGTACGTGTATTTTAGTATCTTTTATTTGCTGCTCTCCATAATGCATAAACTTGACTTTTATCTTAGAGCTTTGGAATTTGCTGGCATCAAGGGCAAATGGAGCTGATGGGTCATGATGGTTGTGATGAGGAACAGCTTGTCTCCAAGTTGATAGCTGAAAGTTAGTTGGGAGAAGGGCTTATCTCCTAAAGTTATTGTAAGAGTATTGGTAGCAACCACTAAGAATTGGCGTGCTCTGTGCTTTGGCTTAGTGTCCTAAGGAAAGTGAGGAATGTGACTTCCTGCGCGTTGGTTGCTGAGCAGACCTGAATTCTTGCACCTTAGTTACTGCTTATCTTTTTTACTGCCCAAGATAGTTTATATTGGAGTTTGTGTGAATAATTCAACTCCATGCAGACAGTGGTAAGTGCACTGAAATGACCTGCATCTATATACAGCGTGATTCTTGGGAGATACTTGTGGAAACATGCAGATATTTTGTGTCCTTCTCCTAAAGAAATTGTCTGTAGTATACAAGGTTAGTGTGTATGCCTCCTTGCACCATCACTTCACACCAGATTGATGTTTCTCCAACTGCTATTTACATGCCTTTGGTCTGTTACCACTAGCACCTCCTACTGCTGTAGGTCATGCTGACTGATACCATCCCTTGTTCAAATGCTGGTGCTTGGACCAGATATAAATGTGAATGTTTAAATAACACTGTACAATGCCTTCTTTGCTCACATGAATCCATAAAGAGGTCTCTTGTCACTTCTTCTGTGCTGGAGGGGCACTGAAGTCTTTGAGAAGAATCACTGCATTAGTACACTTAGGAAGCCTTTCCCAGAAGCATGGCCAAGTGCTGTTACGCCTGTTAGCCCAGCCCAGTTGGAACCATTTAACTGAAATTGATTTGCAAGAAGATGATGGACAAATACTATACCCTAGCAGTACCTGTGCCTGTATTACAATGGGCAGAGTGCAGTTTGGTTATGGGAAGCATGGTTCAGTGCAGGGACCTGCAGGGAACTTTGTGGACAGGAGGGGTGCTGAGACCATTTGCACTTTGGAGGAAGAGGTCTGACTAGTAATCAAGCATTGGCATTTAAGGCAAAAAGTGTTCTTGTTCATGACCTGATGTTGCAAGGCAGCACTGCTTTGTCACCCATGTCTGGTGTAGATAGCTTTGTGTTTCTTATTGTGCCCTTACAAGGAAAAATCACAGTGATCAGCATCAAAGCTAGGCTCACCTGGCCTTCTTAGACATGACATTTTACTTCTTTCTCATCCACCAAGCCAGAAAAATGTCCAGCAAGGGAAGAGGTAAGCTCAGAAGTGCAGGTTCAATTATTGTCCTGCACCCTTCAGCCTCTCATAGCTCCCAAAAGCTCGGGCTGCCAGCTGTCTTCTGAACCATGTGCAGCAGTCTCAAAAGACTGTGCCTGCTAAATGCACCCCAAGCCACCCATTTGCCATCTGAACACCATGTGATGGTAAAGCATGGTGGTTTTTCTCTGGGGACCTGGGGCAGAAGGAAGCGAGCTATTCTTCTGTGGCCCAAAATGCCAGGCCCTTGCCTCTTCAAAGGCCAGATTTCCCTAGAGGGGAAGGGTTGCATTTCAGAGCTGAGAAGCAAAAATTATCTTTGATGCTATGGAAACCAAACAAAGAACAATAGTAGTTTGTTACTTTTCTTGCCTCAACAAAAAGCCAACAGTGTAGCCCTCAAGGATAGCATCCTTAGCCACCACCCTGCTGCTGGCAAGTCTGAGTGGTGAAGAGAGGAGCACAAGAGGAGGTGTTTGCAGAACTCTTGGCACTGTTAAAAAAAGGTTATGAGCAGAAGGCTTAAGGATGGATAGAAGATTTCTTAAGGCTGAAAGGAGGCACAGGGAAGTGACACAACTGTGACTGACCATGAACGGGGAACTCGCTTGACAGGGTCTTGTAAACATTGAGAAAAGCCTTGCTGTGACCCGTAGGAGTGGGAGATGTGGAGACAACTTCTGGAAGTTGTAAACAGGCACACAGACCTTCTGGAAAAACAAGCTGCAGCAAACGCTGTCCTTCTCCTCCTCCTCTGGCCCAGCACGGCAGCCTCAAGGGCCTTGTTGACGACAAATGCTCAAGGATGCTGTGCGATGGCAGCAGCAGGCCATTTTGCAGATTCTCAAGCTGTATTTTCTCCTCTGCCCCTTTGTAAGTAGCAGCTCTGGGGAGCCACCTCCAAACCTGAGTGAGAGCTGCAGCAACAGCCTTTGAATCACACTGGATTGACTGTCAGAAAGCTGCAGTCTTATATAGCTGTGAGGCCCAGTACAGCTACGTGTATAGGTTGTGGGTCTGTTTTAACATTTTTGGTATTTTCATAATGCATATTTTTTTCACTCTCTGAAATTATTTCTGGTTCTACTTATGCCCAATTTTTTATATTCAGAATTGTCTCTTTTTGCACTGTTATAAAAGCTTTTGTCTTTTAAAATGTCAATTATTTTTGATTTTCAAAGCAATTTAGTAACAAGAGTTACATGCAAGCCTGACACCCAAACAGGAAAAGCAGTCTTCAGTCTTTGCAGTTTTCACAGGATATCTTACTTCCTAAAATTCTCATTAAATGTGCATGAAAATTATATGAAGTGTAAAGAAAATACACTGCTGTAGTTCTGTGAGATGTAAATTTAACATAAAATAAGAAATAGTCACAAGGCTTCCAAGATTACTTTCTGCATTCCTGTCTGCTGCTGGTTCCAGATGTGCATGACCCCAGATGTGTCCCGGCTTCAGGGATGCAGTCCCAAACTGGTGATCACTGGGGACCTTCTGAAGCACACCGTAGCTCTGTCCATGTTCAGATGCATGCAGAGATGCAACCTTGTTTTCCTATGGTGCAGAGTGAGGAAGGGGCCAGGGTGTTCTGCCAGGCCAGGAGAGCTGGAAGCTCTTTCACACCAATGGTGTGGAGCCTTGCACCTCAGGCCAGCAGTATCTGCTTCAAAACAAGGCATCTCCTTGCTGCAGTTGAGGGTCTGGCCATGCTACAGGGGGATGGTTACTGAAGTCATCAGACGCAGATCTCCGAATGGTGAGGGGAGATCGCATTTTGATGTGCATCTCTGCACTGGTGCTTGTGAAAGTGCTCTTTTTTATCCTGAGGTTCTGTGGTGACTGCTGTCAAAGGTGGCAGCATCAGCAGCAGAATCATTTCCCATCAAGTAGTGTTTGTGTCACTGGGCTAGGGATAGTGCTCTTGCCTTAAATGAGGTTAACAAGAGAGGCTTTTCCTCTTGCTCGGCGCGTGGTCTACTTCTCTTTCTCCCCCTACTTTTATAACTGCTGGCAGTGATGCCAAAGCTGAGGCAAGAGCTATTGCCATATTTCAATGTGTAGCTTGCAAAACTAGAGCCTTCTGAAGGCAAATGGTGGCCACAAGCTGCTGGGTCTTTGCAGAGGCCAGCATCACAATCAGCATCATCCTTTTCCACTTGGAATTAGCATATGCTAGCCAAAAGGTGATGGTGGGAAAGGAACTGGTGACACCAATCCCAAGTCAGGTAGCTCCAGCTGTGCAGCTCAGTGTAGCCTGGAACTTGTTTCAAAACATGTAAGGCCTAGCCACAGGAGAGAAGGTCCTGGGATTACCCGAGCAGCATGCTGAGATTTTGGACAAGCTGCTGAAGGCCTTCTGCAGGCAGAGGTAGCCTGCCACTTTCTTTAGAATATATATGCCTTATTTCTGAAGGCAAATGAAGCCTTTGAGTTTTTGTTAATCTCCTTCCTGTATTTTTTTTGTTTCTCTATTTCGGTGAGAGCACTGTTTTTTAGTTGTTTTTCTTATCACTGGCTAGATGCTGAGCTTGGATTTTTACTCTATTCAGAGGAGCAGGCGGCTTCATAGAGTGCCTAATTGCTGTAGTTCTGGGAATTGGGTATTTAGAGTTTGCTTCCAGCTTGCTTCACAAGAGAACGTGATGCCTCCTCATCACTGGGCTCCATTATTAGACTTTGCAACAGTGAAACCAAAGTACTATAAAGAGCAAAAAATAACCTGAAACTGATAAAAATGGAGAAGCTACTGGGAGCTGTGGAGATGTGGATGTCATTGTTAATCGTTTTAAGGTAAAAAGTGACTGTAGAATGTGTGTATGGAAAACTGTGTGTGTACACAGTGCTACCATTGGTGATATTTTAGAGAAGGACCCAGAAATATGTACTGGGTTTTTTTGGCTTTTCAGACATGATGGGTGCAGAAGTCTGATTCTGTAGCATTATTAGACAACTATTAACTTCTGTAGAGAGGTATGAACTTAATTCATGGTTGAAATGTTATGCATAAGAGAAAATTTTAAAAGCTTAATTATGGAGGAATGGTTATAAAATGTAATAGCATGCAGATAGAAGTGGAAATCTTTTATAGTAGTCTGGAGGATTTGGAAATACTCTCTTTCATTAAATGTATTCCTTAGAATGCTTTTGAAATCTTGTCATGAATAAACTCTGTGTTAGCACAGCTCTTTGTTTCAAAGCAAATATTTTGCTATTGCAGAGAAATTGCGCACTCTTAAAATACAACCCAACAAAAGAACTCCCTTGACCTTCCAACAGCTTGCTAGAATGCGGAACCTAAATTAGGTTTGGAGAGAAAAACTTCATGGAGAGTTTTTTTTTTTTCTTCTTCATACTTAAAACCTTTAGTGATTTGTAGAATCTGGGCTGTTTTCTCTTAACTGCTGTTGGCATTCTTGCTTGGCAGTGTTTACATGACAAATAATTATAAGACCCAGATAGATAAATGAAGATAAATAATAAATTCTTTTTTTAAAATAGAACTCAGTAGGTGACCACAGAAGAAAAACACACTTTTCTCCATGCTTTTTGAACATGAGTTTTTGAATCTTTCTGTTTAATTTTGCAGGTGATGCTAAAACAGGAGTTGATTTTTTGGGAAAGAATTTTGAAGGAGAGAAGGTGGTTGACTGGCATCATGAAGGGGAACCATTTCTAGGCAGGGCTTGGAGGCTGGGAGATGCTCTGGACTTTGAGGATAGCACAGTAAAGATGTTGGAGGGGAAACACTAGGGAGGAAGCAAATGGAATTACCTAGTTCAGTATCTTCAGTTTTTCTGGGAGTTTCTGATCATAAGGGAAAATTTGTTGATTTTTCATGATACTTAAACATTTCATCCACAGCATAATTGCTTACTAGCAGTTTTCCTTTGTGACATATTTGTTAAAAATTGCCTCAGGATGCTGGCAAATTAGATAAACAGCTTTTGCCTCTTAGAACCTTAAAAATCGAGGAGTTTCACCTTCATCTTCCTTTACCTTTGTGCAATAGATGTGTACTTGGGGGGGCCAGGTTATGCTTAAAAAGAGTTTGGCATTCAACAACTCTGCAAATGAAGTTACTGTATTTTTGAGGAAGAGATCCAGGCCTGTGGTTCTATTAGAAGCTGCATGTTGAATTTTTGGAGGAGGATCTAATGAATTCTCTCAGTTGGCAACTAGAAACTTCTGAAAGTGTTTGTTAATGTGCCAGAGGTGTATGTGATGCTTAAGAGGTTGATCTTTGTCCCAGAAGACTTCCAGTTGAAACGTTGTTCCCTCCTTTGACATGCAAGCTTTGAGTTTGCCCTGAGAAAGTACAAAACATAGCACGGACAAGAAACTATGTGTATTAACTACTTGAATAGTTAGCACCTGCCAATTCTCTTGCTATGGTGTTAATTCCTAGCTTAATGATACGTGGCTAGCTACCTTTTTCTAAGGCAGTTTTAGGAATCGTTTCTGTTGTGCACCTTGTTATTAAAAGGATTTCATAAAGCTCACCAGAGAACCCTCTTTATAATTCTGTATTTTATCTTTTTCAGACTTAAAAAGCCTCTAATTTGCTTTCTCCTCCTCAGTGATGTCTGAATTATTTTGTATCCAGAATACCTGTAAGGCTTTGATTGATTATTGTGATGGGGTAAGAATTGAGTAATCGATTGCCAGGCTCCATTAAGCAGAGAAAGTATAAAAATTCATTATTTTTTCTTTTTAAAATTTTTGTTTTCAATGTTATCTCGATTTTTATTTACTTGCAAGTTGTTCCTCCCCCTCTCACTAAGGACAAACAGAAAACTTCTCCTTTCATCTTCACTCTCTCTGATTTATGATAAATTTAGTTTCCTTCGGCCTGGCATTTGCTTCAGCAGGCAGTCTTCCTTCAAGTACCACCCTGATTGATGTATAATCTTTGATATCTTCCATTAGCCTCCAGGATCACTAAGTTCAAGGCCCTCTTGGAACCCAAGGAGCCCTGCCGAGGAACTGAAGGCCTTCAGAGTCCTTGGGGTGATTGACAAGGTAATTCTTCAGTGTCTCTTCAAGAGTTCAGTCATAAATCGACTGCATGCTGACATTTTGTCTTTGAAGCTGTGGATCTTAAGGATATGAAACAAAAGGAGAAAATGACTCAAATGCATCTGCACTTTAAAATAACAAAAGTAGAAGAAAAAAGGCTTTTATCTAAGCAATTCATGTAAGGTCATGCAAAATATATTTGAGCTAAAGGATAAAGGTACATGTTTGGTGGCATTCAATAGGATGAGGCCTGTTTTTCAAAAATGAAGTTATGGTTACAGTACTAGAGTAAGGACAAGTTGATGTGTTTTCAGTTGAATAATCTGGTGGATACTTGAAATATAGAAGAGTAGAAATTCCTACTTTTGAACTGTCACTTGAAATAGGGGCTGGGGGGACACAACTGTTCTTCTTCCCTGAGAATTTGGAATTTAAATCCCCTGCCAAGGTAGAGATTCAGTAATGAAGCCAAGTTTATTTTTGACTCATGCAAATAATGTCTTCCAAAATCCCAGAGTAATACCCCTCTGTAAACAGTAAAGGACCATACGGATTTTCTGCAAGCCTAATTAAGAGACCGGAAGAATTGTTGTATTGTTTTGATAACGCTGATTAGTTATCACCTTACCAAATACTTTTAAGATGATACATTATTCAGCAATGTGGCAGTGGCTAATGCAGACTGTAAAGGCTCATTTCCTTTTTGCCGTGCCAATTCCCTTGTGCCTTTTGATAGTTCCTTATGTAGTCCCTGGTTTGTGCATAATGTACTGATGCATGGTCAATTTATGCATTTGTAACATGCATCAGAAAACCTGTAGCTGTCTCTTAAGGTCTGTATTTCTCGGTTTCTTTTTCTTGTTGGACTGAACCTAGCTATGGGGACTGATTTTTGTTTTTCTTCACCTGTTTTGTTGTAATTATGTGCATAAGTTGATAACTTCTCCTCAGAGGGCTATATACATTAGGTGTTATGGTTGTTTTTATAGCACACAAGGTTTTCTCAGCTCTGACTCCATATTCATTGTGTCTTTTTTCCTCAGTTGTAAGTACTGAGTTTAGCCTGTGTTCCACTCTGTATACGTATCAGAGAGACAGGTTGGAAAGAGCACCTATCTTGGATTAGTGGGCACTAACTAAATTAGTGGATGCAGTAGGCATGGACTTTGTGAATTAGTCTGACAATGTGAGGCTGCAGAAGTGTTGGAAATGAACCAAGAAAGACCTTTTCGGTATCTTCGTTCTTGTATAAGAATAATGAACAGCAACTGGAGAGGATGCTTGATCAGAATGAAGCTTTTGGAGTCCTTGGTGTTACCAGATCTCCCAGATCTCTCTGAGCACAGCTCTAGTAAGTGTCCCAGGTGTGAGCTGAACGTGTCCAGATCTTTGAGGCAGAGTTGGGAAGGATCAGAGTTTTGGTGATGACAAAGATACAAAAACTTAGTGTTGGAGATAAGTGTGAGGAGTAACAGGCCTGTGTGTACAGCTGGTATGCTCATGTGTAAACAATATCATAGGAGTCAGAGTTAATGTTTAATTATTGTATGAAAAAGGGAGCAATATTCTTTCAGGTGTCTTTGTACTCTGTGTACTTGCTTCCAGATTCTCCTTATTACGAACTTAATCCTATTCTGAGTATGCTGTCTTTTTTCATATAATTTTAAGTGTTCATAAAGTTGTGAGGCAAATGAAAAGCTCTTCTAAGCCCAAATGTTCAGAGCATGTTTTATTTGGTTTTATAATGCATACACAAAATGCATGTGACTATGAAGCAAAAGTGTGCATGTGTATCTGTGTGCTGGAGACGATGCCCCTGCCTTTGATTTAAAGCATCATATCACTTCCTTCCTCACCATCACTGTTCTTTGCCTCCTTCTCTGCTTGCATATGCTCTAAAGCTCACATCATGGAGAAATCCAAATAGATGTGTCAGTATCCTCGCTGGAGCCAAGCAGATGACGTAGCATGTTTGTTCTTGAAAATGGATTCTGATTTTCAGGGCTAGCATTGAAGATGCCCTGCTTTTGGGCACAACTCTGTAACCCATTCAGCATCACGCAGAGTTTTGCCTGAAAATACTCTTCTCCTGTTCTAAACCTGAGGCAGCTGCTTCAGTTTCAGCAGAAAATGGCTGTGTGAATAGTAATGAGCCACTGGCATTTTTACTGCAGTCTTGCCTAATCCTGTGCAAGACTGGCTTAAACACACTGACTTAAAAATGGTGGTGGTCGGTTTGCAGACTCGTTCTTCCACTGCTGCTTGAAGCCCAGAGTGGTGTCTGCCTGCTGCAGTGCTGCCTCCAGAAAACCAGCTGTTAACCTGCACTCCATCAAATGCTGAAAGGTTCAGTGCCTTCCCTTAGAGTAATGTCAGTCTTTGTTCTTCTTTTGAAGCCTCTTGAAGTGTTTTGAATTGGCTTCATTTTCACAGGCAAAATGCTTGTTGCTACCTGAAACTCTGGGTTTTTCAAACTATTTTAGGCTAGGCAGAATGATTAGACGTTAAATTTTAGCCTAGTTTATTCTCAATGTGCCATCTTTCCCTCTCTGTCTGCCTTTCCACCTTCCTTGTCACCTGAATAATTTTTGCTGTGTTGACCCTTTTCTGCTGAATCTGAGTTAGAGATCTTAGCATTATTAAACTCCTTAAAATATTGTGAAAATTCACAGAAGAATGACCATATCTGTGCCTTGCCTCCCATCCGTCTGCTTCTCTCATGCAAAGGCTGTCGTATAAATCCAACTATTTTAACAGACCCAAGATGACCTACACTTTGCTTGAGGAAACCAGGTTTCTTGACTTCTGCTGCTGCTGTGTTTGCTCACTTCATGGCATCGAAGGTTAACTAGGTGGTGTTTGCAGGTATTTTATGTGTTTATTATGGGAAGAGTCTACCTGTGAGTAGTTTCTGAAAATAGAGGTTTAATCTAATTATAAAGGTGGCTTTTGTCCTGCAAATGTTGTGGACTCTGAGGTGCTGCTGATGGGGCAACAAAGCTCTTGTTAGTGTTACCAGAGGTACCGCGTTGAAAACAGGCTAATATCTAAATATTTTAGCTACTGTTATCACCAACCAAGAATGATCTATTATTTTATCAGTTCATGTACCTTAAAGTAGAAAACTTCTTTTTGGAATAGTAAAGATTTTTGCTTTCAAAATTTGCCTAATTAAAAATCAACGTTGCAAATTCTGTTCTGAGTTTCTGTCCTAGGCAGATCTTTCCTTTGAAGCTACAACTGGCCCCTAAAGAAATGACTTTGTTATGATGCTGCTGGATACTTTCACAATGCTGTTTCAGACCCAATTTCTTATTCTTTAGAACCCTCTGTTATTTAGATTCATTCAATTTAAAGATTCTTCTTGAAAGCAGAGTGCATTAAGTAATAACTATGCCTCTGTAACCAATGACTATCTTTTATGTCTTTTCTATCCCCTCCCCTGGTCCCCCATCAAGCCACATAGTCTGTATTGGCACGGGTGTGACTGTGATCAGTTCTTCTGCAGATGCCTGTACATTTGAGCTTGTTGTTCAGTATGCTGTTTGTTAAGCTTTATTATACAACCCAAAACCTTGTAAAATAAAATGCTCCTATCAGGGGCATGCTGAAATTATATTGGGAGTTTCTGAAGAGGATTCTAGAAGTAGATAACTTCTTTTCTGAAGAACTGGAGGCAATTCTGTTAATCTTGAGTATAGGTTATTTTTTGTGGCTGTCGTGCTGTTGTGAGAACTCATGACTCTGGTAGTACCTTTTGCTGAATTCACCTTAGAAACATACAGAAGAACCAAATCAGTATTGTTAATTATTTAGAAAGTGTGACTGCTGCTTGTCTACTTGATGAGTGAAAGTGCGAAAAAGCAGAAGTATATAGAATATATGTAGAGTTCGCATGCATAATCTGCAGGCCCATAGTTGAATTCATAGAGGTTATGGTTAGTTTTAATGGAATTTAATCAGAGGATAGGAAAAATGGGCTCTTTTTATGGCAGTGTGTGTGCTGTGCATGAATAACAAGACATAGATACCTATGTCCTGTTAGTGTTTGTTAGAAACTTAAATATTTGGCATTTTATTTTGAGGTGAGGTTAAAGACTGTTGCAGTTGTGAAATTGAGTTGACCATAGCAGATTTTTTCTCTCACCTGGCTCTCAGGTGCACACTGCCAAGTGTCTTTAGATCTTCTTATGGGTTTGAATGTGTGGCTGTGTGTACATAAGAGGTGTGGGGAAAAGGGAGCTGTAGTAAACAGCACGATTGAGTACAGAAATTCATTCTTGTTTCATTATGATTCTTAGAAAGAGAAACTGGCTGAAAACATGTTATAATGAATTCAACCAACTAGTAAGTTTTCCTCGCCCAAGCATGGCATAATGGACAATAGCAGTGGCAAAAATGGTTAAAAACCTGAAACTGAGTAATAACAGTAACTATTACAAATAAAGAAACTTTTAAGAGCTTGTTTTATGTTTTGATAACCCTTTAGTTTCTTACGTGACTTGCCAGTCCTACAAAATCAAATCAACTAGAGTCGTCAAAACTGATTTTTCTTGGCTCACTACCTTCCTTTCCCTACTGCCGCGGGATTATTCCTAAGCAACAGTCAGGTTTCAAACCACAAATAACAGAGCTTGCTCAACTTTAAAATGCAATCTCTCTCCCAGCTAGAAAGAGTCCTGTCCCTTCTTCTCTGCCCTCAAACACCTGCCACTTGTTTTCCTGAAGTCTTTCCATTTATAGCAGTCTGAACATTTCTGAGTGTTTTGTTGTTATAACCCTTAGTCTCTCTCTAGCTTCTTTCTTGTTTATCTCACTAAAATTTCTTTTGACTTCAGTGAATGTTTTGTTTCATCTGACATAAAACAGTCCTAAGATTGGGTAAAGTAATGCAGGTTTTGCCCTTCCCTTTATAAAATATAAATTAAATTATTGAATATTCCAGTGCAGGCTGAACTATATGTATCTTCTGGCCTCCAGAAAGAAATAATTTTGTTTTAAACAAGAATTATTTAAGTTTGTCTTCCTAACTATTACTAAATTGCTTAGTACATAATTGGTGCCAGGCAATTACTCTGTGATGCTGAGTGGCATTTCATATTGTAAACTGTATTCTCTAGTAAAACCTGCCAGACACATTTTTCTAAGTTAATATTTCACCATTTGTCATTTATTGGCAAGTTTTTAGTTTGTTCTAAGAAGGTGGACTTTCCTCTCTGTTACCAACCAGCTAAAAGAATTTAAAAATTGGAATTTGAATATATGCTGCTTTCTTAGCATTTGCATTATTTAAAGCTGCACCGTTTGTCTTTTAAGTATGCTATTATTGCAAGTCATAGAATATACGAGCTGTAAGTTCCTTAGAATAATGGTTTGAAAGGAGGAATAATTGCAAACTGAAGATAATTCATATCGTACAGGTACAAGGATAAGCAATAATCGCATTTTTCATACATATTAGCCAAATGTAATCTCTTTTTATAACGACAGAGGGAGACGAGCGAGAGTCCGGGTGGTGTAATCTGAAAAGTGACAAGAATAAATCTGTGTTAAGTAGATCTTTTAATCCTGGTAGCCTTGACAGCCGGCACAGCTGAGGAGAGTGGGGGGAATTGCACGCCTGCTTCTGCCTCATCACTGCAACTGTGCCTTGAGTGCAGCACCCAGCCATGTGCCAGCCCCTGCTAAAGTTTTCTTGCAGTCCCAAGTACTCATGCTAGGATTGGGTGACCAACTTGTCTTGTTTCTGGTTGTCTGTCACTAGCTGTAATGGGATTTTCCAATTAGTGAGGTAAATGCAAGGAGAAAGATCCTAGGTGATCATCTGATACATCTTTGTGTTTGTAGGACTTCTGCTAGAGAATGTATCCTATGGTAAGAGTGCATTTGTTTAGGAGATAAGGACCAGAATTAATAGATGGCCCACTGGTGATGTTATTACATGTGTTTTCAATGTAGAATGGCAGTTTAATAACAAAATGAATCTGGTTTTAAAGTAATCCCTTAGCTCTGCTGTGTCTTCAAAACATTTCTGGTATCTGGTACTGCAGTAAGTGATCCTATTCCGTTTTCTTTGATCAGGAGCTAGCTATTTTTCAGCCCGTGTTAGTGAACTTAAAGCCATGTTTTTGTAAGCAAACGTGTTTTGAGGCGTTTATTTTCATCAGTGTTAAAACCTGCTGAAGTAAATAAAAAGCACAGGTATGTCTGTGTCATGTCCTGAAAGTGTGGTGTCCTGGTTTCAGCTGGGATAGAGTTAATTTTCTTCCTAGTAGCTGGCATAGTGCTGTGTTTTGGATTTAGTATGAGAATAATGTTGATAACACACTGATGTTTTCGTTGTTGCTAAGTACTGCTTATACTAAATCAAGGACTTTTCAGCTTCCCATGCTCTGCCAGGTGCACAAGAGGCTGGGAGGGAGCACAGCCAGGACAGCTGACCCAAACTGGCCAAAGGGCTATTCCATACCATATGATGTCATGCTCGGTATATAAGCTGGGGGGAGTTGGCCGGGGGGCAGTGGTCGCTGCTGGGGAACGGGCTGGGCATCGGTTTGCGGGTGGTGAGTGGTTGCATCACTTGTTTTTCCTGGGTTTTGTTCATCTCTCTCTCTTTTGTTGTTTTCCTCTTCACTATAATTTTTTTATTATTATTTTATTTTATTTCAATTATTAAGCTGTTCCTATCTCAACCCATGAGTTTTCTTACTTTTGCTTTTCCAATTCTCTCTCCTGTCCCACAGGGTAGGGGAGAGTGAGTGAGCGGCTGTGTGGTGCTTGGTTGCCGGCTGGGATTGAACCACGACATGTGGAGACTGGAAAAAAAATCGGTATTAGATGCTGGGCCAGGAGGGAAGGGAGGGGAAAAAAAAGAACAGAAAAGAAAGGGGGACTGGGGAAGCAAACGTCTGCAGTGCGATCGAGGACTGCATTTATGTTAAAGCCACCCACAGGAGAGCAGTGCATTTAGAGCAGTCCTTAGTTCTTCCAGTGTTGTCCCCCATGACCTTGTTTGGGTGCTCAGTAGGGTGACTAATGGTTCACCACGTTCTTTTTTCCTGGTGACTTGCCTGTTGCCTGCCTCTGGGTTTGCGATTCCCCTTATGCTGACTTCTGCAGTATTCCTTCAGTCTCTTATCTCAGGGCTTTGATGCATATGTTCTGAAGGTGGCCACCGTGACTTTGGGTGGCAGCAGATGGTAAACCTTCAGGCTGCCACCGGCTATGCTGGTGTTAAGTTGGAAACTTAACGTTTGATGAAGAATCAGTAGTGCATATGAAAGAGCTTTTACTGCAGAAATATCTTTTAATTAAAAAAAATTAGCATACTGAAACATTTGCTAATTTCTGTGCATTTAAAGGATCCTAAAATTAACTGTTTTCTTAAACCTAGACTATGGTTATTTACCAGGCAGGTTTTATTTTATTTTTCTCCAATTAATTGTACCTACTATATTGAATTGAATTTAATTTATTTTCCACTAAGCTGTTGGATACCCTGTAAATCAAATCTAAGAAGCTAATTTTTTTAAGTAGCTGCTGTCGGCATCAGAATTAACCCTTGACTTAGGGGAAAAAAAAAATCACAAGTAGCAAATCCTATTTGGCATCACGGAGGGGTATTGCTATCTGCCACTTTACTGAGATGCTGCCATGTAGTGCTGCTATGTTCACTTGGTTTTTTGGGTTGTGCCTGAGAGCTCAAGTGCTTGTGCAAAATAGGGATGTCTGTGCTGCTGAAGACACTTATTTACATTACATATTTATTTGTGGCAATTGCTATTTGTCTGTCAGTGTTTTTGGCCACGTTGAGGTTGTCATCAACACAGAAAAATAGGGAAAGAACGAGTAAGCAACAGTGCCGTAGAAGCCAGCGTGATGTGTAGACCTTGAATCTGTTCGTACAAAAGTATAACAAATAGGATTTTGCCTTGTCTCCTATTGTGTCACAGCCTAGTTGCTCAGTGCCCAGGAATGCCCTGCTGTGCATTCTTCTCCCTCCCCTCTGAGATAGGATGCTGAATGTTACAGCCGGCAGCTCATTGTTAGGAGGTATTAAATATTACAAGTTACACAGTAGTCATCATCAGTGAAGTAGGTTTCATCAGCTTATGCGAGCTAGGAGCAGCCTAGTCTAACATGAGCATCTCTGTGTGATCTGCTCTGGAGAAGAACAGAGTTATGCTGTAGGGAATGCTATGTGGAATCCTGTTTTGTTCCATCGTGCCATTAGGGTGGAGACTTGTCCCTTTGCATTTTAAAAAGAAATCTTAGAAAAAGAATTACTGAAGCACTCCCTTTTCCAATGGGAGAGAAGCGTGAAGGAATGCAGATGGGAAGGACTCATTGAGATAGCACTACTATCTAGAAATTGTCTGTGAAGCATGAGGTGAGGAGAATAAGCTGGCATTTGGCAGGCTTACCATTAGGCACTTCTGCAGCAGCCTGGTAATGCATCCAAGAGTTGCTCACCTTTCTGTGCTCTGGATGTGTGATAAAAAGTCAAGCAAATATACTTGTGACCGTCTCTTTCCTGGTCTTATCCCTTTCTGAAATGCCAGTTTTCTGATAGTGATTTATTCATTCATGTAGTCCTTTATTTGGGTGAATCTGGTTAAACCACCTTTTTGTAATATGCATGCAGGCAGGTTTTTGATTTGGTGGGCCCATGAAAAGTCTGCAGTCTTCCAGGGCAAAATGGAACATCACTAGGTGAATTTCTAAAGTTACTTTTATGACTCTTTCCTGGGCTTCTTAGAGTCCCTTCTGAGGTAAACAGTCTTGCAGAAAGGTGAGTATTGAATCGGCAAAGAAATGATTTTCCGTGAAATGAAGTGGAGCTGTAGATGATCATCACTGGGGGAAGGTATGGTGCTTGATGGGAAGGAAAAAGAAAAGCTGGTTAGTCCATCTAGGTGGTTAACCTCAAAGGCACACAAATACTATTTGTTGTTATTACAGTTATAAAACTGTAGCTGCTACTTTCATTTTGATGTTGTAATATAACAACAGATGAAGCTAGCCCTGAAGGGACCCGTTGTCTGCTTTATTCGCGTTAGTGGTAGTCATTCTATATGTTGTCTTATAGGGTGAGGGCTCAGTAATCTGTTCTGTTACACCATATGCTAATACAGTGCTGATAAGCAAGTGTGAAAAATGAAAGGGAGGAATACATTAATTGTATTTGTACAATAAGGTATGCTATCAAAGGTAATTATTTCATGACAGTTTTAGTTATAGCAGTTGTTTTATCATGGAATAAAAGATGGCTTTAGGAGCCTTTTATTGGAAAGACAATTGTATCAAATTAGTACCAAATTAGATTTTTGTCTTTATAAAGGTGAGCAAACCCATGAGCAGTTTTTAAATTGGTGTCTTCTACTCTACAAATGAACAAATCCTGTTTGAGGGTTAAAGAAGCTATTATTCTGTCCTTTATGCTGACAGCTTCATTACTGATTGGCCTACTGTTGGTATTAAAAAAATGTTTGGCTCCTTATGATCTTTGTGCATGCAACTATAATATTAATACAGACCACGGAACTGTTCATTAAGAAATGACTTTAAATGAGGTTGATGCTTGTAAATCTGGAGAGATACAGATGTTAAATGCTGCCATTCCTTTTCATATACAGCCGTATGGCTAATAATTTCCAAGTGGCTAAAGCTCTTGTTAGCAAGAGTGCTGGTGTGTTAAGAATGGCCCTATAAATAACTTTAAGAACTGAAGTTGAAGGTGCTTCTTTTAAAGACTATTGTTAACTAAACATTATTGCCAAACAGATGGAAAGCATTCACCAGCCTGATGTTTTTAGGTCTAATTATATTATCGCCAGTCCTGTACGGCTCAGTTGAAGAGGTGTATCCAGAGGCCAATTTATAATCATTTAGCCAACACCTGTTTGGGAGATATTGACAGTCAAAGGGCACATTTAAAAAAAAATCACATATGTTCTTGTATTTATTGCCTCAATGTGAACAGTGTCTAGTTACAAACAAACTTGGGAGAAGAAGGAGGAAAGTGACTGTAAACATGTAGTTGTTTCCGAAGCATTTTTAATCTTCTTTTGGCACCTTTTGTATAGTGGCTTTTGTTTTTTCTCTTGTTCTTTTGATTTTCTTTATTGGTTTTTGCGGTTTGTTTGCTTTGGGTTGGGTTTCGTGGGATTTTTTTGTTGGGTTTTTGTTTTTTTTTTTTTCCATTTTAATTTTACACCTTTTGGTCAAGCAAGGATAACAAAACCAGTTTTACAGTTGTTATTTATTCAGCTGGTTTCCACTGTTTCTGGAAGCCCCAGGTAAGAAACCTGAAATGTTGTTCGGCAAACAGTAACCTGGGGAAATTTGCCTTTCCTTACTGTGCCCTTGACATGGAAACTGTGTGTCATTCCTTTGTCAAAAAATCTCAGTAACACCAACCTCTGCTGATATTTTTTTTTTTTTCCCCCAGAAGATACAGAACAGCTTTTGAAATTGGGTGCAACCCTAGTAAAAGAAGGAGGTCTTTGAGATGGAGAGGAGTCTGTCACTTTATTTCTTTTTGTGAAATTTGGTGAGAGAGAAATGATTAGAAAAGACTGCAATTCTTCTCCTCTTGCTTGAGATGCTCAGGGGTGTGATGGGGAGAGATGGAGGGCAATGTTTTGAATGCGGCCATTCCAAAGAGCAAAGGTTGCTTTGCTGCAGCCGGTGCTTGGGGGAAGCCAGCACAACCCTGCCCTGGGATGTCCCCTCCTGGCCCAGCCGCCTGGGCCTTTTGCATGTCTCCACCTCACCTCGCTGTGGGCGCTGCACAGGACGGCTGTTTCTGCGGTTCCCTTGGAGCGGGGAAAGTCAGCATGTCACCCTTTGCGAGATGGCAGGGCATGACTGCATCACTGCCCCACACAGCAGGGAGATAAGGGAGACTGCGCGCTGCGTTGTCCTTCTCCTGCCACCTGATGAATCCAACACCATGTTACTCTTGACACATCTTTCCTCTTCAAGAAGTCTTTTTTTGATGTGAGCTGACTTGGCTTCCCTGCATCTTGTCTATTGACTTGGTGTTGCTGCATCTTGTCTATTGAACTCAAAGTTTGGTAACCCCAGTGCTGGCATTTGCAGCCCTTTAGGTGTTTGATTTTTGTGGTCTAAATATTTTGGTATAACTGTATGTGAATATTTGTACTGGAAGTTTACAATGTCTATGGTAAATAAACAGTGAGTGCACACTCTTGTTCTTGTTCCAAGAGGAGGGTTGGGCTTGTGCTTGTGCTGCTCGTATGGCTGTCTTGCAGCTGGTGCTTTTCAAGTACATCGGTGTTCTTGGAGTTTGAAAGCAATTAATTCCTGAGCAGGGTGATTTGAAGACAGATGCGGAAGCTTCCAGCTCCCTAAAGATGCAGTTTCCCAAATATATATACACACGTATGTATTTTTGTTTGGTTTGTTTTCAACATGCAAATAAATGGAGCTTGTGAAGAGAGCAGTCATGGTTTAGTACTTCTCTCATTGCTGTGTTTAAAGTGCTTTCAGTAGAGGTGATGCACTCCTAACAGAGATGCTCTCTGTTGCTGTAGGTGTTCTCCTCTCTGCAGTGAACCCATCCACTCTCTTCTCCCTAAATAAATCCTCTTTTTTTGTTGTAGTTACCTTAATAGTAGTTTACAGTAGCACAAAGGGACTTCTTTGCAGCTGTTTCTGTTGTGGCTTATGAGTGCTGCAAAACAAAAATGGCAGTGGAGGAATGAGACAGCAGTAACTATACGGTTGATAAAACATGTTTTTGTGGCCTGGGCATTTTTTTCCTAAAGAAAGACTGGTTATCAAATGTATGCTGCATGACTTCAATTTTTTTTTTTTTTTTTTAAATCATTACTTGTATTACTTCCTTTGTAAGAATATTCAACATTAGATTTAAGAACTGTGTTTTGTTAACTTACTCGTGTGAATCTTAAATATTTCTCTGAATACTTTTTGCTTAGGTTTTGCTTGTAATGGACACTAGAACACAGCAAACTTTTGTACTGAAGGTGAGTAAAGTCTTCTATTACTCCTCTAAACAGTTTGGCGTCCTAAATTATGCCACCACACAAAGATCAGTTTGCATCGAATGTATTGAGTTATCTCTGCGATATATTGTTACGTTAATATGTATATCCCTATTAAGTGCACTGGAATTCTTTTTGTTGGTGTTCAGTTGCTTTCCCTTCCTTTCTCTGTAACGTCTCTAGTGCTTGGATGTGCTGGTTTACTCACATGAGTTGTCACTGGTTATTGAGGCCAACACCTTTAGCAGGATTTGGTAAAGAATCACAGTTTCAATGTGCTGCTTAAAACATCTGTAAAGCCCTGGTGGCTCAGGACATGCATAGGCTGCTGATGAAGGTGAAAATTCTCCTTAGCCCAATACATCCACAACACTTTGTGTTTGTTCTTCCTTCCTTTAGCTGAAGAATATATCGGCCAAAGTGAATTCTGGATGAACTGGATGACTGGTCTTATTCAAAGTTGCTTTCCTATGTTTTACATCAGCAGGCTGTGAAAACTGAGTTTAATGTTACTAAACAATTGAATTAACAAACAGTTAATTGGTCAGAATAAAATTTTTCACATTATTCTTTTGTGTTTCAGAAAGTGCTCAGATCAAGATCCCAATATGCTCGGAGCATCTGTGATGCTGAGAATTAGTTTAGTATGAGTATTGCTATTGTGGCCATTATTTCAGGCTCCCCTTGACATGAATTCCACTGCTGATAGGAGGAAGGACTGGAAAACTGTGTCCTGAGCATGGAGCTCTAATTAGTTGTTAACATTTTGTAACTTCACTTCAGGTCTGGCTTACAATCCTGCCTTAACTTTGTGCATCTGGCCCTTGAAATTGTTTGTCTTGAGTATGTGCAGGGTACAGAAAACCTGTTTATTCCTCAGAAAGGATTATTTGTGAATATTATATATTAGAACCTCACTTGATCTACCAGTGGATAGGGTAACATTGAATTTCCCATTTAACTGCTTATGTTTATCAATATTGTAATAGGTCACACTATTGACATAATTTTTTTTCTCTTTCTCTCTCCCCTCCCTTTCTCCCTCCCACATCAATTTTTTCACTTCTGGCAACTTCATCTCTGTGCTACCTCCCAAAAATCATTACCTCTCAAGGAGACTAATCCTTTCCTTTCCTTTTTGTTGCGGTGGTGGTTGTCTTTACTAAAGTACAGTGGAAACGTGAGGATTACCTGTAAGGCTAAGGCATTCTTTTGTCTTTAGAACTTGAATTGAATTTTTTTAATAGTGTCTTTTGGTCACACACAAAAATAAAATTTTAAAAAAAGGTCACAGGGAAATAACTGAGTGTCATCCTGATGACTTAGTTTGAGAGAGATTCTAATAAAAACATTGACCCATGTAATTGATTTTAATGGCAGCTTTGTGCCATCTTCTGTTCTCTGGAAATGCGCCAGATGCCATCAGCGCAGCCTCGGGGGACCGAGGGGCATAGAGCAGCAGATGAGTGGTTTCTCTGAAGCCCAGAGTAACTCGGATAGATTAGTTTGGTTGATAAACACAGAGCACAGCAGGCTCCAAAGGCAACTGAGGGTACAACTGACCTTTTTGTTCTCTGTCAGGGTCTAAGGAAAAGTAGTGAGTACAGCAGGAGCAGAACGACCATCATCCCCCGCTGTGTGCCCAACATGGTGTGTCTGCACAAGTACATCATCTCCGAGGAGTCTGTCTTTCTTGTGTTACAGCATGCAGAAGGTTTGTCTCTCATTTAAGTATATTGCTGAAAAGTCAAAGGTTTAAGTTTTAATCAATGGTACATTTCATTGTCAAATTAATCTTTCATACATCTAATTAAAATATTTTTAGTGTGCCTAAGAGATGTCATGTAAGACACCCCGCTCCCATCCTCCATCCCTCTCCCTTTTTCCCCCTCATTCTGCGGTGGATCTGATTCCTGTTTCAAATGGCCTCAAATCCTGATGGGTTACTTGAATTGTAACAATATTGAAAGCTTCCAACTGTTTATTTTCTACGGGAGAGTGAGTGCTTTGACTGCAACAACTATCTGCAGTATTTAAAGACATCTCTCAGAGATAAAGTCTTTGGCTACTTTTGTAAACTTTGGCAAGTAAATCTTATCGTTAAAATGACAAGTATTCACACAAGAATTTAGTAACTTTCTGCTAAAAACATGAACATTTGCCTGTTGTTTAATTTTGCATAGTTATTCTGATCTGGATTTTTAAGAAAATAGCTAGTGGCATCACACAGGAGTTCAAAGCAGAACCACACAGTTGTGCCTTCAAACTATTTATAAAATTCCTGTTAAATGTACAGGGAACAGGTGGCACAAAATAATTACATTTTGATTTTTTTGGTCTAACACCTGGATTTAAATATTCCCTAAATGTAATTATCCATATTTGTTTAGATTGAGTGCAGAATATAAATTTTGGGATTGCTAATAGTTCCTTTTTTAGGAAATGTTAATAATTCAGTCAGAATGGATGATGTGAAGGAACTAAGCTAACTGATAGAGAAGATAATTTCATTACATTATTTCTTTTTTTCCTAATAACTTAAGATTTTGGCTTTTTCATGAACAATATGTCACATGAGGCCAGTTAAAGTTAACTTTACAGCATGAATGACTGTTTCTGCTATGTGTGACTTAATTTTGCCATGAGCAGTGATGCATGAAGAAAGGCCTCACATTACAGAGCTGCCTGATGGTGATCTCGAGGGTTTACAGTGCTGCTCTGTACAATGCTACTTTTCTTGAGGTGTGTGTAATTCAGCTGAATGGAGACTCAGAATCTTCATGTAAGCTAGTATGCTTTGTTTGGAGAAATAATATTTTAAAAAAATCCCAAAACAAACAAAAAAAAACCCCAACCTTGTCAGATACCAACTGCCCTTAAGGCTATCATAATCAAAGGATTAGAGACAGGACAAATAATAATTTAAAAAAACCTGTTCCTAATATTTCTGCAACTTCTGAAGACCTACAGTTTTGCTCTTCTCTTCAGGAACAATGTTCCTTCTCAAGACATGTAGGAAACTGGGTGAAGAAGTAGTGGAATCTGGGGGGAGTAGTGGTCAGATGGAGAGAACAAAAATTTTAAGGAAGGCTTAATGTGACCAGTTGACAAAGATGATCTGGAATTCATAATTTTATTGTGACAACAGTGAGAAAAAATGGAGACATTGCATGATCAGAGCTCTTTCAGTTAAGAACAGCAACCTCAGCTTAACATTTGGGATGGATGGGGTGTTGTCCTTAGAAAGGAATGACTCTCTCCTGGTCATCTTTGACATAGTCACAAATGCAGTGAAAGGTACTTAGCCTGAATGTCTTGCTCTTACCAACAGTGGCTGTAACATGTTTTAAGCTCTATGGGGGAAGGATTTTAAATTTACTAAGTGCCTTCTAAATCAGGTTTGTGCAGCACCTCACACCATTTGTTTGATCTGCCAGCAGTGAAGGTGGTGTGTGTCAAGCATCCTCATTTTGGCTGGCCAGGCAGCGAACACATACTTGGAGGCAGCCACAGCTCATGTTGCCTTTCTCCCAGCTGTCGGTCTAACATGTGCACGTAGGAGACATGGGAGGGAGATGGGTTATTTTGAGGTGGATTTTGGAGAGGAGGTACAGATGAGATCAGTGCTTTCTACAGGGAGAGCTCGGAAGAGGAACAGTGGGTAGGGAGCATGGGAAGAACTGGGGAGCATTACAGGGAGGATCGAGGAGTGGCAGGCTGTGCTGGGGAAGAAGGGGAGAGTTGTGGGGACCAGAAGGGATTTCGATGTGGGTGAGGGCTGCTGTTGGCTATACATGATACATGGGTTCACTTGACTTGGACACTTGTGGGTATAAGTTATAAACTGCATAGGGTTTTCCCTCATTTTCTGATAAAGCAGCAAGTAGTTTGGAAATGGATTCACCTCTATCCTACTTCACAAACCATTCAAAAATTGTGATGTGCTATAAGGATATAAGGACTTTTCCCTGATTTTCAGGGAATTAACAAGATTAATTTCTTTAAGGATAGTCTCCTGCTTTCGTGAACTTACTGACTGGTCTCAGAACAGGCAAAGGGAGAGGAAAAGGAGTGATATATTCTGTTCTAAAGAGGAGTAGCTGGGGTACAAAGTCATGAGTAAATTGCCTGAGAATGCATACAAAAAAGCATATTGCAGGTGTAGAGCCTGCTCCCAAATACCTAACTGCGACAACAATTTTTTGTTGCCTCTAGAACTGCATGGCGTCTGCGCATCACCCTGTCCCAGGAGACTGATGCTGCAAAGTGATTTGGGAGAAAGACTTCATTTTCAAGCTTTGGAATCCCTATAGATAAAACTGTCTTAAACTTTCATCTATCTCAGACCAAATATAAATAGAGAAGGTACTTGTAGTTTATTTTGGGAAAGGATAGAAATTTCTAGGACAATGCTTTTTAAGTGATAGTCTCTGAAATTTTATTCTGTAATTTTATGAATGCTCTTACCATACATACTCCAAGTAGTTCTGTTCCAATAGGAAAGAAGATACTGCTGGTCAAATTTGTAAGTATATTACTTTGTGGGGATTTATTATGTTATGTATGTTAGCTGCACCACTGGAAAGTTCAAGAGTAAAATATTAATTAAAGTGGGCAATGGCTTGAATTATAGCAAACTCAGGGGAGGTTTTAATGTTATGTACAGACGTTATGTGTTTGCTAAGCAGCTTGCTATTTCCTGTTCATAGTAAATTTTAGCTGTATTAAGTGCAGCACTATTGGGTTTTGTATGGGGTTCTGAAAGCTTGGCTGCAGACTGTTGCTCTAGATGAAGACTCTTTTGCTGCCTCTTTTTCTGCCTCTTTTTCTGCTTTATCATGATGCCATTGCATGCTCAGAATTGGTGAGTGAGGTCTTGGGTTCTCTTACAGGCTTTTCTCATGGCCACAGTAGGAGGCTTCAAGGGTGTCTCAGAAGCACGAAAGTCCATAAAGTTATCTTGTAGCTTTGTTGGAAAGCACTTGGCAAATTCTAGTGTGGTAGAGAGCCAATCTGATGTTAATAAGGCCTCGCTTCTTCTTGGCAGTACTAACTCCAGAAATTTTAGAAACAGATGCTTCAAAAATAGGCTGGGGGGCTTCCATGGGACATCAAAGTTTAAGTGGCTGTTAGAAGCTGTCAAATCTCTTTAAGCATAAACAAGCAGGAGTTCCTATCAATCTGGAGAGCACTCAAGAAACTTCACGCTGAAGAGGCTTGCTGTACACAGGAATTGATAGACAGCAAGGCGGTAGCATTCTGGCTTGCAAAGCTGAGGATTTGTCATTAGGAAAGGAGATAGTACTAGCTGTAAAGATTTGACAGCAATCAGAAAATGTAGGAAAGGTGATACGGTCCTTGGCAAGTGACTTTTTCAGGAGGCTGCTTTGAAATAACAGCTTTTGCTCAAAGAGCATTGGGAAGTGGGAGCTTTGCCTAAACTAGCAAACTTTGTAGCAGAGATTCACCAGCAGCAGTGGAAGTAGCTGTGTATATAAGACTGGTGTTTGTAACTACTGTCGTATTAGAGATTAGGATGGAGATCCGCTTCCAATTCACATGTACGCTGCAACCCCACTGTGGCTGCCATTGGGATGCTGTGAAACATTATTGTTGTATCATGGTAGTGCCTATGTGTCTGGTTCCTTTTTGGCCTAGAAACGGTACCAGCATAATTTTATGTAGTCATTGTATATTAACATGATGAAGTTTGCCAGTAGACGTGTCCTTACTGAAAAGGAGGACAGTGATTCTAAGAAAACCATACCATTGTTCTTTTTCCAGCAAGGAAGAATATTAATTTGCACGAGGTGTATGACTTAGGATTGGTACTCCTGGCCATAACCAAATTCTTAGGCAATGGTGTAGAGAGTTGCGCCCGGTTTTGGAGAATAATTCAAGCAGATGTCTTTCAGTACTCTGTTTTTCTTCAATCACAATTTTTTGGAAGCCTGGATTGTTCACTTTGACTTTGGGATTTCCTAAAAACAGTGATTACTGCATTCGTAGCTGCATTCCAGTTCTGCAGGAATTGGAGTATATTGTCCTTCAGAGTAAACTCATGGGCCATGCTAGCAAGAGCCATTGATTTATTTTGGAATATGTCTCCTTGGTCAGCCAGTCTTTCAGGATGTGAAGCTGAAATGGTAAGTGTCTGAGCACCAAGTGAGGAAAAATCCAAGAGGTCATGAATTTTTCTTGTCTGCTAGAACAAAAACGTGTTTAGGAGACTAAATTTGCTGATCTGTTAGGTTTCATTTTATCCTATGATATGCACTATGTAGTCTCTGCATCTTCTTCTCTTTGATATTCCTGAGTCAAGTGCTATTAATAACCAAAAAAACTGCAGAAATGTTTGAAAGAATATAAAAATATTATGGAACTAACAAGATTCCTAGCCAGCTTCATCACTTGGTCACTTTATGCTGAAATTTCCTGTTGATTATTTTGGACACTAACTTTTTAGATTCTGCCTCTCGAAGCAGAGGTATAACCTCCAGAGTGCTGGAAATGTGGTTAAAGAAGGCAATTCTAATACCTAATTTTACATTGAATAACTGCAGAAGAATGTAGAGCTTGGTGATTTTCATGTGCTAATAAAACCAGAAACAGTGAGCTAGACTGGTTGTAGAGTCAGTTCATGGTAGAAGTAAATAATCTTAATAATTAGTTATGTTAATACTGTACTTCTGGAATTGTATTAAACACTAATTAACTTTAGCTTAAAACGCTAGCTTTTATAGTTATTTAGTATGTTAGACTATTTGACAATGACTGAAGCTTACTTGTTTGGATTGATTTCTGTAATTTTAGTTTTTATAGATTCCTGATACTGTATTAGCATGGCTTGCTAATGGGTTTTCTTGATCTTACACAACACATGGGGAGAGGGGGAAAGATTATTAGTATGTCATTCATAAAGACGTAATTATATACCCAGATACAAATATCACTCTTGTTTGACCCTGGATTGGACATTTTCAGAAAGGAATAAAATTGTTGTTTTTCACTATAGAACACAATTATTGAATAGCATTTATTTACGTATTTCCACTTGACCAGGAGGCCAGTCTTGAAATATTTGAATGTAAACATATTTGGACATAATAATTTTTTTTTTGTATTTACTTGCATTTAACGCTAAATTGGAGTTGCAGTAAGTAGTCATTTCCACTGTGATTTCTAAGTGCAAGTGATCATTAATGAGTAACTTTTTTTTTTAAAAAGGTAAGATAATACATTTACAAATAGAAGATGAGTCATTGTTGCAGTTCTGTCTGTTTTCACAGGTGGACAGTGGTGAATTCCTGAATACTGTAAGGATAAAGAGACATTTTTTTGTCTTTGCAAATTTTAGGTTTGCTGAAAGTGTTTGAAATTGAGCATTTTTAAAAGCATAGCCTGAACCTCTTGACTTTTCCAGTGATTTTCTGTGGGGTTTTGAAGGATTGATCTCAACATGTCTGTTTTCCTTCCTTAATCTTTCTTGGGTCTCCTCCTTTCTTAAGCTGCACTAAGACTTCAAGTAGAGGCCGAAATCTAGTGGAGGCTGCATGAAATCTTGCATGAAGTGAGGCGGAGGGAGCAGAAGACAGCAATTGTCCTGAGAGCAGCTTGACCTGTCTATAGGTGAAAAACTAAGTTGTGTGAGGATAATTCTTGCACTCTTCATACTGCTGGGCAGCCCAGCCCCTTCCTACCTTAGCAGAGGGATACAAAACATATAGGTCAGTGAGGGCTGTTCAGGTGTCACACGTAAAAGCACACCTGGTGTCCAGTAACGACACAGGAAAAAACGTGACGATGGATCACAGAAATAAGGTTTTGAGCTTTCTGCATCCCTGGGTCAAAGCTCAACCCAGGCCTCCATTAGAAAGACCTTTTCTTACTACTTGCATCTGAGCAAGGACTGACGTTGCTAATATTTGCATTAAAGCTGGGTGTGGAGGCTGAGGTGCCGTTGTGCCAGGCACTGTCCAAAGCTGCAAAAATGTAATGTGGGTCCTTGTGGGTCATGTTCTGTGAACACCCTTTAAAACCTACGATTTGTGTTTTCATAAGAAACTTGTGAAGCACAAATAATAAAACACTAGTAAGATAAAGATGGAAATATTTAGCATTTACTTGTACTAATTAATATAATGCAGGTGGGATGGGGAGACTTTATGTTTTATTAAATGCAGCAGGGGTGTGGTTGTCAAATGAGATTTTATTGTTTGGTATGAAACGACCCTAAATAATTCCGTGCCTAGTTAATAAACTGGGCAAAGTTATTTTGCAAGCACTGTTTACTTAATTTAATTGAAAATTTTAAGAAAATTAGTTGTTATAAAAATATTGTTCCATCAGAATCTTGGGGTAAAATTAAACTTTTGTGTTGCTTCTTTTGTCATGGATGAAAGCATGGAAAAGAGGAGAAAGTCTTTCACACATATATAAAAATATGTATGTTCTTGCTCTTTCTCGCTCTCTTTTCTGTTGTTTTCTCTCCCTGCCATTCCATAGCAAAAGCATGAATAAATGTAAAAATGTAATATTAGAAAAAGAATGATTGGTGATTATGGGATGAACAACTTTTATTTATTTTTACCAAATCAGTTCAAAACCAGTAATTCTGAAGTCCTGTGCAAGCTGCAGGGCTCAGAAGGCACGGCAGTGCCCTGGCTCTGCCTTTGCCCTGCTGAACAGCTGTGTAACACGTTGTATTTAAGGCAAGTGGCTTCATCTTAAGAGTCTGCATGGACTCACTGCCTCTCATGGAGGCAAGGTCCTGCTTGTCAGGCACTTCTGGCAGGACCAGGGCTCTTGGTCTCACCGATGCAGGGTGGCAGGTTGCTTGTATCCAGGCAAGCTCAAGAGTCCAGGGAGGCAGCCTGCCTCGCTGGGCTGAGGGCTGCTGCTCTGCTGGGAGGGACTGATGAGCCATGTCTTGCTACTGTGGCATGGCACGCTTGTTGGTATTTTGAATGCATCTTTGGGTAAGTATTTAAAGTGCTTGTGCAATACAGCGGTCAGTATAGCAGTACTTGTTCCCTTCTCTATGAGCACGGCTTCCATTTGCTCCTTTTCGCTTACCTAGCATCCTTTCTCATCATCTTCTAGAAGGTGGCAAGGGTCATTCTGACCTACTAAGTCCGTTTGTAGCTTATGGCAGAAACCATGTGGATTAATAGATCTAAATTGTCATTTTTACCATTGGACTCAAGCTGTTAGAATTCCCTCCTAATATTTTTAGTATACTTAGTTTCACCACAACCAGCGAGATTTCCCCTCCTCCCCTCTTCAAAAGCAAGTCTTGTCTTAGCCAGGGGGATGGAGGGCAAGAAAACTCCACATTATATTATTCAAATTCATTTTTAAAGTATCAAGGCTTTTCTGCCTTTGATAAGTGATTTTTTGAAATACCTAGGAATATAGAAAACCTGTTCCTAGGCAATGAAAAATAATTCCTTCTTTTATTGTACTTTCTAAAGGAATTTTGCCTGGTATGGAGAGTGCTTAAAATTAACTATTAAAGACTGTATTTTGGAAAAATATAAAACTCTGTTTTATCCAAATAAGTTTAAAAAAAAGAAGAGAGAAAACAAAACAAAAAATCAAAACTTTGCAGATGCCCAGTGGGCTAGATACTTATTTTTTTCTTCTACAAAGATTTTGTTAGAACTCCTGCATTTTCCAGAATTTCTGTACAGTCTTTTAAATTGAAATGTCTTGACTTTGCATTTTTCCATAAGCTATCAAAGGTGGCTTTCTAGCTTTAAGCCAAATTCTTTGGCACGTGTGAGAGATGCAGTAACTTCTTAATTTGTTTTGTGCAAATTATGTTTTGTAATCTTACAGATTTTTTTCTTACATGTACAATATATGGAAACATAGAGAGCCCTATTTTATATTTTTTTAAATGTAACTGTTACTTTTGGAGCTGTAACTTTCTTAGAGTCTTTGATGTGAAGGAACTGGTGTGCCAGTGTAACTTAGAGTATTGATAAATCCTTGTGTAATGCAGCAAGGCGTAAAAAACTTTCTTGAATTCTGAAGTTAAAGGGAGAAATACATCCATATTTAACTAACAAAACCCACTTCTTCAAAGAGAGAAACAGATCCTTAAAATATCCTGCTAATATGAGGTAATTCCCTTCCCTTTACTGAACTTGCTAATTAGTTTTTAGTCCATCTCCCCTAATGTTGCTCACGAGCTTGGAGCTGTGATACAGAAGTGTTCAGTACAGGCAGAACTGGTGATGGGCACTAAACCATTTGATCTTCCCTAGTTTTTGCTTTCTTTTGAGACAGCAGATGGAGAGTAGTCACCACCATGCAACTTGAGACAGACTCTGAAATGAGACTTTACTGAAGTTTAAAAAAAAAAAGCAAGCAGCTTAATCTCAGATGCAGCTCTTTAAATATTTATGTATTAATACAAATCTGCTTGAAAAGCAAGTTGTGGTCCCTGTAATTATTTCGTCCTGAGGCAGCAGATCCAAGTTGCTCTGTGGGCATAAGGATATAGTGTATTGTGACAATGAGGGTATTTTCCTGTTTTATAATGAAACTGATTCTGTTTTGGGTGATATTAAGAGTTTTCCCCCCCACCCGCCTCTTTTCTTGCAGGAGGAAAACTGTGGTCTTATGTCAGTAAGTTCTTAAACAGAAGTCCTGAGGAGAGCTTTGAAATTCCTGAACCCAGAACATCCAGTTCAACTAAAATTTACCTGGAGCAGCCAACGCCTAGTCCTAAAGAAATCGGTAGCAGCACTGATTCCAGAGAAAGCTATGGGGAGAGCACGCTGAAGGTGGTTCCACTGAAGAGCAGCCTAACACCGAGCTCTCAGGATGACAGCAGCAACCAGGAAGATGGCCAAGAGAGTTCGAAGTGGATGGACTCGGGATCCAGCTCGGAAGAAGAGTGCACTACTAGTTATTTAACTTTATGCAATGAATATGGGCAAGAAAAAATTGATTCTGGCTCTCTAAATGAGGAACCAGTGGTTAAACTGGAGAGCGAAGGTCTAAATACCAAAGAGGGAAGTTGCTTGCAGAAATGCAGTGTCATTGGCAGTGATGGCTTCACCTCTCAGATTGCATCTCAGGAACGAAAGCTTTTCATTGACGATGCTGAGTCGGAAATAGCTAGCCCTACTAGGATATTGGACTCATTAACTAAATCAAAGAACAGCCCCATGGAACTCTTCAGGATAGACAGCAAAGATAGCACTAGTGAGCTCCTGGGGCTTGATTTTGGAGAAAAATTATATAATCTGAAATCAGAGCCTTTGAAGCCATTGTTTTCTGTCCCAGATCAGGACAGAAGCTTGGATGCCCTAGAGAGCAAAATGGGTGTGAGAGCTCATGACACCATAAGCAGGGGTTCAAATGACTCTGTGCCAGTTATCTCCTTTAAGGATGCTGCTTTTGATGATGTAAATAGCATCGATGAAGGAAGGCCTGATCTCCTAATAAACTTACCTGGTATGTCAGATGAAACAGAAGAGGCAGCAGTGTCAAGGACAACAAAGTTTACAAAAACTGATAGGGACATGTTGGAAGTAAAGTTATTAGAAACACCTGATGTCTTACAATTAAATAATTCTGCAGAGCCATGTAAAGCATTTGATCAAGAGCCAAATCTTGTGGCACCAGAAGTGGGTGATCCTTCCCGCAAGGAAGCAAATGGACAAAGCGGTGTCACTCAGGGAGCTCTTGGGACCCTCTTTACATCTGACCAAGAGGTAGGTAGTTCAGAAGACGGGGCTCTGTTTCGAGGGCTTGGAGCCTGCTCCTTAAACATGACAAGCAAAGAAGAAAATTTGTTTGTTTCCAACCTGCTCTCAGGTGCTCAAGATGTTAGCTTGGATGGAGACATGTTAAGAAATGAAGCAGTGTTGCTGTTTTCCGATCAAACTGAAGACTTTGGGAAAGAGGAAACAGACGTGGCTTTGTTACCAGCAGCTGAAAGTAAAAAGACAGCACCAAAGAGGGAAGACACAATAGCAGTAGCAGGGGAGAAGGAAATACATAAAATTTTTCAGGACCTCGACGAAAGATTAGCGATAACCTCCAGGTTTTATATCCCAGAGGATTGCATTCAAAGATGGGCAGCTGAAATGGTTGTAGCCCTTGATGCTTTACATAGAGAAGGAATTGTGTGCCGCGATTTGAACCCAAACAACATCTTATTGAATGATAGAGGTCAGGAACTTTTGCAAATGCATTTCTTTTTATTCGCTGTTGCTTCCAATTAACTGAGTAGGCGTTTTATCTTGTAATTAGTATCTTCATTTCCTGTCTAGAGCTTCATTATCAGTGCAGCAAATTCACCCCCAGTAATAGCTTCTAGTACTTAATGATGCCATTATTCTTAATGATACTGTTTTTAGCTACAAAAGGAGTAATTACAGTTCACTTCTGCAGAAAATGGAAGGGAAAAATGTTTTGATTTCTCCTGTCGTTTTGTTTTTAGGACACATTCAGCTAACGTATTTTAGCAGGTGGAGGGAGGTTGAAGATTCCTGTGACAACGATGCCATAGAGAGAATGTACTGTGCCCCAGGTTAGAGCAATCACCTACAATGTTTCACTTGGAAAGTAGATGAGCAGCTTTCATTTCCTCATGGAGCCTCTATAGCGTAGAGCTCGAGATCATGCAATATCTGAATTTTCTTTGCTTTTTCCTGAATGTCTTAAAAAGCTAGAGGGCTCATAACTGCTTTATTCTTGAACTGTGGTGGTGTTTGTTAGATCATTTCCATAAAGTGTAATTGTATTGAATGTCTTGTTTAAGCAAATTTAAGGAATGTTTTGTTTTCTTGCAGTTATTTGCTATGGGTGAGTACATCTTGATAACTGAAAAGAGCAAATAAGGGAAAGGGCAGACTGAAAAGATGACACTAACAGCCTTAAAAATACAAGAATTTATACATGCAAAGAACTGGGGGGAAAAAAACCCATAGCAGTTTGAAAAATATGACCCTAATAGGCTCAGAGATGCCTCTGACATTTTTGATGAGCTACAGTGGGCTTTGAAATAGTTTAGAGAGCTCTTTTCTTAGAACTGCTTTCATCAATCATGAGGGTGATAAAATCAATATCTCTTGGGTTTTTATAGCAAGGATGGCACTTGAAACTGAGCCCTCCCTGTTTTCCTTTTCCCAATTTATTTTCTGCTAATATAGTGGTCAAATGGGAGTGACAGCCAAAAAACAGGTGTTTTACTTACAACTTCGTATTTTAAAAATTTCATAGCTAGCTTAAACTACTTTTAGAGTTGAAATGACTACTGAGAGGCTATTCAGATTTTCAGTTTCTCTTTTTTTTTTTTATTCTGAATTTGAAATGCCAACATACTCTTTCTGCTGAGCACATGGTCTCACTAGGCACTGCAACTTGTCACACAGGTAGTCCTCAAGCTCAGAGTCTGCAAATGTGCTAAGAAAAATATAGAGTAGGAGTTATCAGCAGTGGAAGTTCTGAACTTAGTTTGGCATCAGAGGTGTTTATTCTGTGACTTTGTCCTGCAACTGAAATACAGTAAGGAACTGCTGTCTGTGAATAAACGTCGTAGGATCTCAACAAAAATTTGAATGCCAGCCCCTTGAGATAAATAGTAAATAAAATCTTTTCTATCCAGGTGCAAGTCCAAAGGGCAGGTATTACAGAAAAGAATTCTCTTTACCTATCAAAGCAAACCTGACACCTTTGTTCTACCCTCACCCTACTTTAATTCAAGAACAAGAAAACTGGGGAATCCCAGCAATTCTTGTGGTTGTTAAATAGAAACGTGTCCTGATCGCCAATGTGCATGACGTCCTGTTAGACAGAGGCGTTTTCTTGCCTCCCTAACGCAGCCTCGTACAAGGCGCTCCCCAGTTGAGTAGTAGCAAAGATGGAAGTGCAGCCTTTTCCCACCCTGTCATCATTAATGAGCTGTGAAAGTCAAAGCTTAATTTTTCTGTATTTTAATGAGGATCCAAAGAGAGGCTTTTTTTGCCCCCTAAGCCCCAACCAGCCAACTCGTGCAGTAATTAAGTGTTTAGGGAGCAGTTGAAATAATATTTAGAAGTCCCCAAATGCAAGAATAAAGTTTTCTGCACCATCGTTATTTCCACCTCACAGCACAGGTGTGGTATCCATCCGGGTTTTTCTTGGTTATGTTACCTTCTCCTCTCCGCCCTCTCTGCCCTACCCCAAGCTGCAGTTTGCTTTGTGTGTCTGTAACTGGCGAGCTATAAGATGAAGATTTGCAAATGCAAATACTAGACATGTGCAAGATGGCTGAATTGATACTGCTCTATGATTCTTACCTTTTATATTTCTTGATCTTAATGTTACCTCTGTAAAGTGTACTTTCATTTTAGTGTAGCTATTTTGTGCTAATTTTTACATAGGAGAGTAATACTTGGTGTAACTTAGCAGTTCAAAATCTATTTTGGAGCCAAGTGCCATTCTATTCTAAGCAATGATTTAATACCTGTACCTTCAATAATGGTATATAGCTGAGTCCAAAGCAGCTTTCTTAGGGCTACTGCTGCTGGTAAATCTTGCTCTAGAACTTCTGGTCAGTATTAAAAAGATAATCATCTTAGTGGGCTTTCTCTAGGCTCCGATGTTACAGGGAAAAAACCCCCTTGTTTGGATGATCATTTTTCATTTTAAGGAGCGTACCATGTTGCTGGAACCCATGTCTCCCCTTTATCATGATAACATTGCTCCTCAAGCTGCTTCTTGGAATAAAGATTTTGAAATTATACTTGTGCTTCAGTTCAGTACACTAATAGAAATTGGCAAGGTTTTTTTTAATTCTTTTTAAGTTGCTTCTTAAAATTGGTTGTAAATGTTTCTCACAGCTTGCTTTTTTCCTGCTGAAGGAATTGCTGCAGTTTTGTAGAGGCGAGCAAGTGAACTTCACAAAATTTCATCAGATCTTATTTCTTATCGTAATACAAGACAGTGACTAAATAAAGTGACTCAAAGTGAGCTTTTATCTTGTTTTGAATTTTCCTGGTGTTTCCACCAGGAATGTTGTATGCTGTGTTGCCCTACCTCTGGGTACTCAGCCTCCCCTCTTTTTCTTTCCTGACTGAAGGATGCAGTGAAACTTGGCTTATAAAATTTTGTCTCCATGCATTTGGCTTAGTGTGTGTTTTCATCAGAGTTTGGGATGGAACAGGATTTGGATATGGTAACTTGTGTGTTATATGATTTCAACGTTCTGTTATTTAAATGCACTCATTAAAAGTATGCAAGAAAGGGAAGATGTCTTTATCAAAACACTTGTCTTTTAGGGTCTGGTGTTGGAGACTGAGAACAGATGATGAGTCTTGGGATGCAGTTCTTTTTATGCATTGATTTTTGAGGAGCAAATTTTGGAGGCAGAAAAAGAGGAGGAATGTGAAATTTAAACAGATTGCAGGCTCTCTTCAATTTAAAATAGGTAGGAAATTGAATTGCGGAGTTATGTGAAAGATGTAGAAATGTACTTGAAACAATTTTATCTTTTTAATTGATAAGGTTTCAGGTGTTACTTTTTTACAGCACAAGTTATAAAGTGCTTAGCAGTGAAGTGCCTGAGGACATACTTAAATTTTAAGTTGCTTTATTGGTTGAAGGAAAACATGGAGTCTAAATTCTACAATTTATGTATCAGAATCTAATTCATGGAGGGGATAGGGATAATAATGTGTTAATGCTGAAGCTTTTCAGACCCAGGGGAGAACAGAGGTCCAACTATGTGGCGCTTGCTTGCAGGATTTTGTATTTGAGGCTTTCAGTACCCCACGTTGTAACCTTGTATTAAAGCAAAGCAAGGTAGTAGTGGTGCAGAAACAGTGATCAGATCCTTGGCATGGTAAATAGCAAGGACTTGCTCAGCTCTTGTTATCCTACGAAAAGCAGAGAGGCAGCGTGACTGCATACGTAAAGAGATCATGCAGTGTATATATAAAATAATAGAACAAATGCAAACATTATAAATGGAGAAGTGTCAAAAAGATGAGGGAAGAGATAGTTTAAAAAGCTGCATACCATTCCCTGCTAGCAATATAATTAATTTTGTATGAAATAGCAATTGTCATTTTATATCGTGCATAAATTAAAAGCAGGGCTAAATCTGTTTCAAGAAGTGGCACTTCTCCACTATTGACGGCAGGTGGCATTGTACCATTAATGGATTTTGCTGTTGCACTTGCTGGCTCTAATTTGCTTAACTTCATCTAAGAACTGGAGACGGAAGATGCGGTTTATTTGTAATGATTTGCATATCAGGAATTGTACTCGCAAACTCAGAGTCGTGGTGTGTTACAGTGCTGTTAAATCTGTTGGTAAAGCTGGATAACTCTCTTTACTCCTGCATAGCTCTACTCAATAAAAAAAAAGTTCATGCTGAAACAACTACTCCAACAACAAAGCTATCTGCACATGCTTAAAAGTAGCGCCTGTGCTATACTTTGATTAATGGCCAAACTAAATCTTTGCTGTTCACCTATGATAAGTCAAATGTTGTTTCTCTAACCCACAAGGGAAATGATGGATTATAAATCATCCACTATAAACTCAACACCACTTCAAGTAAAACTGTGGGGGTTTTGGCCAAGAATAACGTATTTGCTTTTAAAGAAGAAATTAAGCACTTGTAACTGAGATTTTCTGCTGTGTTAATACGGTTAAGGTGACTAATGTGAGGTTTGTGTGGTGGTGGTTTTTTTTCTTTTTAACTTTCCTTCTCTTTATAGAAACTTTGTTTTCTGAATGTTTTAAAGTACCCTAAGCAGCTGATGTCTGAATACAAAGTTATTAGCAGATCAGATGAGAATGATTCACTTCTGTTTAAACAGCCCTTTGCTCTCCATGCCTCCTGAGAACTCTTATCACATATTTGTCCAAAAAACCCCACAAAAACCAACAAAAAAATCTCTCGCATTATCCACCTGCCTGGTGGCTGATAGTATCAGCAATGTATCTCTTTATCTCTTGGTTAATGTGCCTTGGTATTCTGAAGGGGGGAAAATTCCAGTAACAGATTCAATTTACACAGACAGAAACTTGAGCAAATGCCAGCCTAGCAGGGGGGCCATTATTCTGCTCTATAAATAAGTTTAAAAAAGAAACAAACACACACACAAACCTGTGAATCAACATGTTTTGGTCTAATTGAGGGAAAAGCAAGATAGATGAATTTTGAAATGCAAATGATCACCTTCTGTTATTTAAGTATCGGTTTTGCCAACTTTGTGATCTTAAATATAAAGAATTGTTACCTTGTAAATGGAGTAATAATTATATTCCATTCTTGGTAGTCATGATTTTTAAAATCAAATTGGTAACTTTTTAAAAAAAGCCCTTTCATAGTATGCTTAATACCTGTGAGAAAGACAAAACTGTCTACAGCCACAGCCTAGTCAAGACTGTCTTCAACTGAAATGGATTAAGTTGAGGATTTACCCAGAAAGAGAAATCTTTTAGGTACTTTTTCGCTATAACCTGTGAAGTGTCATGTTGTAGAAGAGGCTTGCTGGTCTAATGTCTGGTGTAAATATGATGTGTGAATGAGATGTTTTATTTATGCTGAGTTCTTGTTCCAGCAGCAGGGATGCATTCTGTTGCATCCTTGTAGTGCTTTCGGAGGATGAGATTTCAGAACTGGGCTGCCTTTGGAGTCTTTTTTCTTTCTTGCCCAAACAATGAGTTTTCACCAGACTGTGTTTACTAAAAACTAGGGATTTGCTTGTTGAAATCATAAAGCCAAAGGGAGCTTAGCTTCGTAGAAAATATAAGTAGGAAACTGGCCATCAGTAATGTATCATATTATTCTGATGCTTTCATAAGCTGTGTGCTATAATCAAGCCTTATTTACTCAAACTAGCCTTCACAGAAGCCCGCACATAAATATATGGTATATTTGGTTTTATCTAACCTGCTACTAATTGTACACAATGCAAAATCTAAGCAAAAAGAAGGTTGCGTGGGTAAAGGATTTTGTTCCAAAAAAGACCAAAATGTTTCAATGTGCAACCTGATTTTCATACTCCCAAATGAAGATGTCACTTCTGCTCTTAGACAATTGAAAATACAGATGCAAAGTGCAGCTGATAACCTAAAACATATGGCATGAAAATAAAAATTGCTAGGTTGCTATTATTAGCCTGTATGCTGTAATTTTTATTTACTGAATAAGGAAAAAATGCTTTGCCTGTGTTTACCAAATAGATATTTAATGCTGGAAAACCTGCATATTATTTGTGTATGTGTTTTTCAGTAGGAGTTTGCAGGCACTCATTAAATCTGCTATTCTGTATTATAGTAATTTAATTTGAGTAGATTGTTTAAGAAGCAAAATAATTGTCGTAGATTAAAGTGCCGTTGACCCTGAGAGGTGTCGAGGGGTGGGCTGGTCTTGTGGTTATAGTGTAAGACTGGACTTCCTAGATTTTATCTCCAACTCTGTCCTAGCTTTTTGTGTGACATTAATGTCTCGGGATAATTCTGAAAAGGAAAGAAAAAAACCCAGGGCAGGTGAATGAGCTTGGAGCAGCAAAGACAGAAGGATAGGCTAGCTTGATTTGAAAAGCCCTGGCAATAAGAAACAGGACTAAACACTACTTAAAAATATATATGGCTGGTGTGAATAACGAGGAAAGGCCTGGAGCTGCAGAAAAAGTACTGATTATTGTGAAGCTGGGAGTAACAACTTTAAAACAACCATTTGGAGTGGTACAGCTCTCCAAAGACACCTGAGTGTCCCACAGAAAGCAATGACAACTGACTGCTCCCAAAATAGCAAGATGTCATGAACCTAGAGTAGGTAATTGAAAGCATAGGTTTGGGGAGAGAATCGGGTATTTTCTGAGAATAATCCAATGTGGTTTGGCACTCAGGCTTGTTGTACACTACATGTTTCAGGTGAAGTGCATATTCTTGTGGTTTTTCGCAGACTCTGCAACTAGAATAAGTAGTAAGGTGTACCAAAGCTCTTGTAAAAATCTGTTATTTTAGTCTGGCTGACGTAAAAAACAGTTAATAACTCTGGAAGAAACTGTAATTTACCTCTGTGGTGTGGTTGGGTTTGTTTTTTATGTATTTTCTTTTTTTATTTTTTTAATTATTATTATTATTATTACAGATGGGGCTAAAACTTGAAGATAGTATAGATGATGCCTTTTGAAAATAAATGGAGCTAGCTGAAAGGCTAATTAGTGTTTGCTTTATTCTGGTAACAGAGCAATAAAAAGTTTTTGTCTCTTTTGCCACCTGATTATTTTAGGGGAAGTTTTAATTCCATCTTGGGCTGCTAAAAGGAAGAAAGAACACAGTTCCCTCTATTTTTTTTTTTTTTTTTTTTTCTTTTAGTGACATGAGGAAATTTCTTCCAAAGAGGAACATAGATGCTCATATGTTTTTGAATACCTTTAAGATGAAACTTCCTATTTTCATACTCCATTTGATCTTAGCAGATGTTCATTGGGCTTGCCTCACTACTTTATTGTTTAAAGACCATGATAAACTTCTTATACTTAACTATAGATGGTTCAATACTATGTTTTATAAATCGCTAAAGCGTTTTAGGCAAAGCATTATGGCCAGATTGCTTGTGTGATGTGTTATTTAGTGACTGTATCTTACAATATCTTGGCTGACTGAGTCTGCCTAGAGTAAATTAGCTTGGACTCATTTTACTTGGTTCCCTGCAAATGCTTCTTTACATATATAGATATTAAAATATGATAAAATAGTAAGCTTTTAAAATTAAATGAGTGCAAGGTAAATAGAATTTCTGAAGCGACTCTAATGGTTTTTCGTGCAATACTGTTTATCTTAATGGCCAGCGAAGGGGAAAACATTGTTTTCAGGATGTTGGACAAGTCCATTTCCTCCTGAACAGTTTCAGATACCTGATGGTAGTTCAGATGGGTCTCCCTGTTTTCTTTTCAGTGCAGAAACGATGCTTGAAGGTATGCTGTTTATGGTTGAAACACAGGGTAAGGGAACGGGCCTCCTCAAGTTTTGAAATTCTTATCAATCCACCAAGAGTCAAATGGTTCCCTTTTTAATTCCAGGAAAACCACCTCAGTGCAAAGCCCTTCCTGACTCTTAGGTGTTTGGAGAAGCAGTATTTCTACCTAGAGACTATTTTCTTGTGAGCTGACTTCAGATGTGTTTTGTTGGATGTTACAGTTTATCCTGCAAAATTTTTGACTGAGTTTTTGTTCTTGGTGATTCACAAACCATCTGGCCTGAGATGCCCAGTGAATGTCTAAATCCACCTTTAAGCCTGGCTTCTTTCATGGTAACTAGTGTTTGTGTGTGCTGGTTGGGAGGTCTTATTGTCAGCCTTGGAGGAAACTGTATTTGAGAGAAAATGTTTGAGGTGTGGTAGTAAAAGCCTTTGAAATCCTTCAGCATGAAAGGTGTATTTCAGGTTAAGGTGCTGTAGAAAGAATGAGAAAATCAGCCTTGGTGTTACGGTTAATAACTTTATCGAGGATGTGTATTCAAGAGAGGTGAAGTTCTGCTTTTTTACTTTAGACCTGGCACTTCTGTTTAAAAATACAGAGCGTTGTCAGCTACGTACCCCTTATCAGGAAGTAAGGTATTACTGTGTATAATGCAAATATTGAGATAAGTATGGAAACCATAAAGAAATGGCCTTTCAGTTGAGACCAGCTGCTCTGGAAGGAGGACAGTGCTGGGTAGTGAAGGTGTTTACCTGCACCATCTGTCTCTATCTGAACCTGATAGCATTTTACAAATCTGTTTCCCTTCAGTTGCCCCAGCGGTTGCTGTTGAAATTGCTTCTGTGCAGGAATTTAGCATTGCTGTTGACATGTGCTGCTTGGTGCTAGATGTCGTATGGGCATGCATCAGGAAAGGAGAAAGAAGGAAGCTCTCCCTTTTAATGAAGTTGCAGTAAAGTTGGAAGACCTACTGATTTTTTTTTCACCCTACTTTTTTTAATTCTCCTATTTAAAAGGATTTTGTATTTGAGAATAATATGAGTATTTTTTTTCTGCAAATTTTGTACTGCTAGTCCTAGAAATGCCCAACACCATGCACATGTGCGCACACGTTTATGTTTGTACAAATGTGGATAAGGTCCTTGATTTCAAGGTTCATGAAGTAAAGAATTGGCACAAATATCCCCATGTTATTCACTTAAGCTTATGGGTCGCTACCATTTATTGTCTAAATTACTTTGCTGATGGATTGAGATGAAAATGTTTTCTTAGTGAAGGCAGATGTTGTAGTTCAGATTTATTGCAATATTAAAGCTTTAAAAAAGGCATATGCCCTGTGTGGTATATTACATTAGCTAGCTACTCTGTATCACTTGAAAGCACTTCATAATCTATAGTTTCTAAATTTTCCCATGATGTGTAGTCAAGATAAAATGCAGTAATATTGATGTGATATCCTGAACTTATTATGATCAGCGTATTGCATCAGAAGTAATGTGACCTGTTTGAAGTAAGGGAATGTAAACAAGACATGTTTATTTGTAGTATTCACAATGATTTTTTTTTTTTTTTTTAAAGGAAAACATTTATTTTAATCTGAAGTAAGGAAACTTTGGGACCTAGGTAAATCAGCAGGAAAGCAGACATTGGGTAATAGGAGAAAAGTTGAGCTAAATTTTAGTTTTTATAAAAACGGATACTCAGATGTTCCCCTCAGCTGAGTTTTCCATTTTCTGTTCTGTGTTGGCTCAGATGACTTGTCACACGGTTTCTGCTGTGTGCATCAGAGCCCAGCCAGAACCCTTCAGCCCAGGGAGAAATCTGTGTTAGTTGACTGTTCCCAGTTTATCCCACTTGTGTCATTTTGGTCACAGTCAAAAGTGGATGGAAGAGTTCAGTGCTTCTCTCGAGATCTGCAGTGACATTTGTTTTCACTTGGCATATATTGAAAGTGTTCTTACAGTTGAAAATATGAGCTTGGATTTTGGAGAAGTGGACTCTAGCTTACTTTTTGATTCTTACTCTGCATCCATTTTCTTCATCAGTGAAGTAAGTGAGGTTGCATCAACTTCCCATAATGAACAGTGTGTGATTCTGTGAAAGAAGGCAGTGTAACTTTGATGCTTCAGAGAACTTGATCAGCACCTGTGATTGCCAACATAAAAGGCAATAATACCAAAACTCAGAAATAAATTTTTTGTATTATTTCTTTTCCCTGTGCTCAGGATGATCCCCCCCGCCCCTGCTTTAGAATATTTTTTTTTTATATTGGGCTGTAACTCAAGAAGCCCATTCCCACTGAATGCCTTTGGGGGAGAATGGGTTACCTCTTTTTGTGGCATTATTCTAAAATTTAAGATGTGTCAATATGAGGAAGTTAATGGTAGTATAGAAATCGAGAATGTAGTAATCAGTTGTAATTAACTCTTGGCTTTACTGTCCTTATTCTGGAATGAGGGTGGAACTTAATTTAAAAATAAAAATCGTCACTTGTTTGGAAGAAAGCTCTTTTAGTCTAGAATATCCACAGGATTAGAGCCATATGAGAAAGAAAACTCTGCTCTGAAGAAGCCTAAAATATTTGGGTTTAGATTTTACTTTCCATTCATGTTATCTTGTTTTTGAATGCACATTATTAGAACATACAGCACTAGGAAATCGCAATCAGACTGGAAAGGCATTGCCATTCAGTAGGTTTCACTGAGAGATGCTATGAAAACCTTTCACCAGCTGGTTCATGTGGAAAGGCCTGAGTCTGGTTTTTTTATTTTTCTTTTTGAAAGGACAGTTACCTACAAGGTCTGCTTTTCTGAAGGGACATAAAATTAAATTGCAAGAACAGATTTTGATTGTTACACAATTTTTTTCAATTTACCATAAATTCAACTTCATCTGGATGCCTGCCTGGGATCTTAAAACAGTTTAAAAATGCCTGTAATTATGCTGATACAGCTCCTCATGTAGCTGCCATTATATCTTTGAAAAAGTTCCTCAATCCTGATAGAAGTATTAATCTGTAAGGAATGTAAGGAGTAAATTCTAATGTGTGGCACCCTTATAGTGATGTATTGGGCATTCAAACGCCATTAACTGTAACAAACTTTTCAGTGTGAGGGATGTCCTACCTAAAGAAGCAATGTCTGAGCCATCCTTCCTTGTTGCTCTTGCAACAGCAACCGCAGCCTAGTCCTATAAAGTGCTGAGCATCTTCCAGCTTGTGTGGCAGCTGTCCGAGGGACAGCCCTCTGCGCATCCCCTGCTCAGCGTGCGTGTGCATCTCTGCGTCTGGGGGTGTCTGGGGCTACCGCCTTCCTTTCCCTGACCCTGGAGTGTGACTCATCTGTAGTTCTCCTTGGCCATGCTCATGCTAAGCTCCATAAAATGATGAGCAAGATTTTTTCAAACGTGCCACAATGCTTTTCACAGCAACGACTATGTAACTATATGCTAATTGTTGTCCTCTGCTGGGAAGCTGGTGTGGCTTTTGCCACCAAAGCTATTTTAGTGCAGCTTCTGCATTTTTTTGACAGTCAAAATGAAGATTTCATCTTCATTGCAATCTGTTTTTCTGCCCGTTTTAGAGCAGACAGCGTGGTGTATTTGTATTTAATAATTTTTGTAGTTTAAAGCCTGAGTCAGTGAAGGCTAAATTTTCTGCATGCATCATGCTATTGAATACGTAAATGTGTATGGCAGGGGACTCTGTAACTCCCATTTCACCTCTCCAATGGCTCTTGTGCATGAACAGCAATAAGAGACTGTTGGCTGCTGGCTGGATGCTGGGGAAAACAACTTTCTGTACCTAGGTACAATTTGGGCTGAGCTGTAGCAATACACAGTTGCTGGCTGTGGTGAGGCTGTGTGAAGTAGATTTAACATCTCTATCTGGTTCCCAACAGCAAAGAGAGACTATTGTGAAAAGCCTCCCATGGTGATCCCAGCAAAGGGTGTGAGTTAGCCATGAGACAAATCCTGCCCTCTAAGACAAAATTAAGGCATGCAGTAGACTATTATAATCTCCCTTGTGCTGCCTTTTATGGATGCTTCAGGCCATTCTAGTCAGTCCAGCTCTTCTGACCAGGGTAAATTCTCTAAATATGTTTTGCTCTACTGTCTGTCGCTGTCCAGTATTAGTCCAGTATAGAAGAATGCTAACTGTAACGCCTACAAGTCTTGAAAATGCCTGTGTATGCACGGAAAAGGCAAATTATGGATGAAATGTATAAGTTGCTGTGTTTGAACAATACAATCTGTAGGTGGCCAAAGGGCTAACTAAATTGCAGGCATAATGAAAGCTCTGTGGTATTTAGTATATGTTCTGTCAGCATTAAACAGTCACCTTGTAAATATATGTTAATTCTGAAGGTGTAACTGACCTTTTTAATATTAATTGAAATGTCTCGTGTTTAGAGGTTGGCGCTATCCTGGAAGAGACAGAAGCTTGTGACTGGTGGAGCCTGGGTGCCATTCTTTTTGAACTCCTCACTGGGAAGGTAGGGCTGGGGGCAAGTTACTCGATAAAGCTGACCTCTTGGCCAGTAGTTTCTCACAAGTGGTGTGCGCAGTTGTGATTTCCGTGCTTGTCTTTCTCAGATGTGCTTTGCCAACCTGAGTACCCTCAATTTACTTGGTCTGCATGGGACCAGAGAAACGAAACGTGCTCAAGCTTCAGCAGAACAACTTGATAAAGCCGTACCAAACTCAGGACTGAAAAAATAACCAAAACCCATGCTGCCCTCTTAACCACAGTGAGATCAAAGTTCTCTAACATTCCTTCTGTACATCTACAAAATTTTTGCCCTAATAGTTTCAGTATTATTTCCTGGGACAGTGTAGAAGCCATACCTTGCTGTTACACATTAATTTGGTATTTTGAGACAAAGTGTGCTCAGCCAAATCAAACTGGTGATCAGTTGACAGTTCTGCATGAAGAAATCAAAGTCCACCAAACTCCCAGACTCTTCAAGTTTGAGCAATAGAACACAAGCACTAAAACGTAAATGTTCTAAAACCGTATCTCCAGAGGGACATCAGTGCCTGTAGACATTCCTCCCAGAATCAGTACTTTATACTAGGAATCACTGAAATTTTAGCTCTGTGTGTTAATTTGTATGTATACTAGGAGATAATCCTACACTACAATTTATTTTAATTAATAAATGTATCTGCCTACTTTGATTTTTTTTTTTTTTAATATTTTCTTTTATTCTTCTCCAGACTCTGGTTGAGTGCCATCCATCAGGAATAAACACTCACACTTCTTTGAGTATACCAGATCATGTATCAAAGGAGGCCAGATCACTGATTCAGCAGGTAATTGAGGGGAAAATTTGTTTTTTATTGGTATGCTGTAGACTGGGCAAACGCTTATCTACCTAAGTTGTTCTGGTGAAGTAAGTGTAAAAACAGCAAACCGCTGATAGGAATGTGGATGGGTCATTGTCAGCACTGATGAATTTTGTCCAGCCGTCTTGTTGCTTGTGGGTACTTTGACTTTGGCTGACAGGTTTCTCTGTAGAAAACCGGAGTGCTTTGCCATTTCTTCAAAGAGCAAATTTGGTCAATGCTGAGTGCTTTAGAAACACCTGCTGGTGATGCATGAACATTTTAGGAATTCTGCCCTAAACGTTCATGGAACCATTTGTAATGAATTGAATTAAACTAAAAAATGTTGATGCCAGTCTACCAAGATAGCTCTAAGTACTATGACACCTGTAACACACTGAGTAGAAGTTTTGACCTTGCTGTGGTTGAAAATCTGTAGCTGTCCTCCAGGAAACCTTCTGGATGCCATTTGTTAAGGAAAGTACTTTAAATTGTGAGTAAAATGGCTTTTGTAATAAGAAGATAACTGGTAGGTTGGACAAAAGGCAGAGTAGGAAACTTTAAAATATAGACAACCTTCCAGACTGATACAACATTTTCAAACTAATGGGAATATTGACTGCTGGTTTTAGTTTACTCTTAGCTTTAGGTTATGACTGAGAGAATAAACTTGTAGTACAGGGTCTTGAATTTCAGGTAATGCTATCTTCCTTCTAGTTAATTTTGACCTAACTGAGGAAGCGGAGCCTGGATCTGACCTATTCCACTTGAACAGAATAAGTCATATATGTGAACTGTGGTGTTCGGCTTTGAAGGGTATCTTGCTAGTGGATGCACAAATAATGACATCACTTTAGATGTAGATTTGAACAGAGCAGAGTGGAAAAAGTAGTTCTTGAAGAAAATGAAGGAAAGAGATTTTGAAAATTCAGTGAGTCAAAAGACCAATGACTGATTTCTGTGCCATTACTGTGAAGCGATTAATGGAAATGGAACTAGACGTTTGGAACTCCTCTTTTGACTAGGTGACATGAAGTCACTGAAGGTGAGAACATGTGTCTCTGTTTCTGGCAAAGGTAGAAAGGGAAGTGACTAAAGAAACATCCCATTTTTTTTTATAATCTACATTTGTATTGTTAGTTGGTAGCAAATTGTTACCCTCACCCGCAGGTGCTACAGGACTCAAATGGCTAAGGGAAAGCAGAACCACACTTGATGAAGGGAGTTCCTGCCATTAAGACTAGAAGTGAAGACAAATGAAGTAATCCAGTCCACTTCTCCCTGCCAACGTAGGATTGTTCTTCGCTGCAGACTAACGTATTGCCTGTTTTCAAATATGCCAAAGAGTGGCTTTTTTGCCACTTGCGGTTTAAGTGGCAAATATATTTCTGCCACTCACAGGTCTATTACAAGGCCATATCTGTTCAGAGAACAGTCACTCCAGTGCCTGTTAGGTTAAGCCTTCTAGTGTAGGGTGGTGACTTTATCTGGTGGAAGTTTGGCTATATGAGCTAGTAAATCACATTTTTGTTGTGTGACTATCCAAGGAAGCTGCCATTCATTGTTGAGGAAGCCTTGTCAGGAAAAGGAAGAAATCTCTCTTGGCATGGATAGCAATTTGTCATTGCGACTTTCCTTCCCCCCACTGCTGAGGGTAAACAGGTCAAAGCATCGCAGAATAACTCTCTGGGATCAGTGTTCAGCTATACAGAAAACTGTGTCAGATGTTTTCTCCTACTGTGGCTTCCAGTGCAGGTGACTTCATTGTAAACACCTCCTTCATTTAGCCAGCTTCTAAGAAAACAGAGATCTCTATTTCTGGTGAAAGATGAAGTTGTTTTTTTTAAGTTGGTTTGGTGTTTTGTACCCAGTATTCTTTTCAGGCACCTCCGGGCTTTACTACCAACAAAATATGCAACATGACTTTTCAATATGTCTCTATTGCAGTTTGTGTTGCATCTGCTTTCTAAGATTAAAGTTCTTCTGGAAGGGCAAGCTCCAGAAAATAAGTGTCCGTCCTTACTTTCCCCCTGCTGGTGCTGGTTGTATTTCAGCAGAAGGCAGAGAGACCCTGGCTGCATCTGTTTTTGCTGGCTTGTGGAAGATATCAGAACAGCCAGCACTGTTCACTGTCACTGAGCTACCTTTACTATGTGACATTATGACTGCAAATAGCAGAGCCATCTTAAAATGTGTAAATTCCTATGTTTATGGATGTAGACTCACTTAGATGTTGAGTGCATTAAGATATGAATACACATTGTTCTAAGTGACAACTGGGAGAAGTTATCCTATTAGCTGTTGCAGAAAAAGCAAGAAAGAAATCATGCCTTTGTACTGGCTGTAATTGAATAGAGTATAAACAGTTCTCTAAAACTGCAAAATATTTTTGTGTGTCTTTATTAGTCTCTTTGGAGTATTACCTTTGCATTCCCTTTTATATGGATTGGTATCTTTAAACAGATGTTAACTATTGTGATTTCCTTTTCACATGAATTCAGCATGTGATGTACAACTAAAAAGCAAACGAGGTGCTGAATTTTAGGAAATTTCCATGAAGCCATTGCACTGTTTTGTTTCTTTCACTGAGGTTTTGATTTTTCAGTTTTAGTCCATTTGTAGGACTCTTTAAAACTGTTAGGTGTTTCTTTTTGGGTTTGTTTTTTGTGGGTTTTTTTTTTTTTTTTTTTGGAAATAGAGAACTGGCTATAATATCCTGGTATTTTAGGACCGATTTACAATTTATGAAATGGAAAGTTACAGACCACTGTCCCCAGTGTAGCCGTAATGCAGTGGTGTGAGCAAAGGTTAACATGAAGCAAATGCAGTGTCCGGAGTTCTACCAATGCAGGCTCTGGCTGCTGCTCTCTCTTTTTTTTTTTTTTCTTCCCCCTAAATGAGGTTACACTTAAAATGAAGTCCCAGTGTGCAGTGCTTGAGGGAATTACATGCTGTGATCAGTAGTCTCTGAAGACTGTAACACTGAGACTCAAGGAAAGGAGAGTCTTCTTCCATTTACTGGATTTTAGGAATTTCAAGTATGCTTTCGCACTCTTGAAAGTAATTCATAGAGCAGGAAAACGGTAGGATGTCCCTTACCTTAGACCTTTCTGGAACTTTTAAGCAGTTGTTTTTGTTCTTACTCACTGAATCATATATATTTTTTTTCTTTTTATATTAAGCTTTTGCAGTTTAATCCTGCGGAGCGTCTTGGTGCTGGCGTTGCTGGTGTTGAAGACATCAAATCTCATCCATTTTTTGCCCCTGTAGAATGGGCAGATCTGCTGCAATGAGAGATGGGTGTCCTCTGAACAAACTCAGGTCAAGTGGACAAGTTTCTCTGGCACAGAAGCACCCTGACTTGCTTCCTTTGGATTTCCCAAACCATTTGGACGCAATGACTAAAGGACACTGGAGCAATCAGGCCAAAAATGAACACTTTTAACAGGAATGGTTACACTGGTTGTACAGGGTGCTAGCTTATTTTTACGGCAACTGGTTGCTATGTGTGTGTAAGGCTTTTCACCAAAGGGTGGTTTGTGATGAAATTCCTGGGCAGCATGTTTAGCACTGCCAGCTTGTCAACTAAGTAGAAACAGGAATGTGCTCCTGGTGCTTTGTCTGATGATGGAAGTGTCTATAGACTCTGCCAGCTGAAAGTATCTTTTATGGTGTCAATAGACCATTTCCCTATGCTAAATGCAGCTCTGGAGGGATGGGGGGAGGAAGGAGTAAATAATTTATTAATGGTATATGCTGAATAAAATACTAAAATGCTTTATGCAAAAGTTGACACGTTAAAAATAATATATCCATTAAAAATTAAGAAAGCTGTTGCATAATACTGTGGAATGTATCTTGAAAATGGCATATCATTTCCCACTGTGGAAAGAGCATATAAAAGGCAGATAATGCTGTCAAATGTTGTACTTTGTTGGCTGGCAATGTCTGTTTAAAACTCTTGACTCTGTTGTATTTGATGAGCTACATGTTAAAGTCACTACAGAAAGGGAAATCTTTTCCTCAGCCAGATGAACACTGCTTTAGTATTCTAATAAGGAGCAAGAAAACATAATGCTAAATAAATGTATAGATTAAAAAAGGAAAAACTCTTCTCTCATCACTGCAGCCACCACTTTATCACTTAATGAACTTTACTTCCTCTAAGTGTCCTATTTTTAGCTGCTACTTCAGGAAAAAGCCTTTCTGCTCACGCTCTTCTGCTTGAGGAAGCTTCTGAACTCTCCTGTTTGTTTGTTAACAGTCTTAATAAATCAAAGAAAACCTTCACCCACTTCACTCTGCTGCTCGAACAGGAAGAAGTCTGGGATTTGCTCATGCCAAATGACTAAGTGACATCTCTGAGCAAACCCTAGTGGGTAAGACTTGGGCGTGAGCCAATTAGCTGACCTGTTTGTTTGTTAGAAAGGTCTGGAGAATGGGAGAAGAATATAAGACATGCAGAATATTTTGCTGTGCGCTGCTGTTGCTGCTAAGCAGCCGTGCTTGTATGGGTTCCTGACGTACAAATGCTGTACGCTGCCATGCTTGTACAGATTATGGATCTGTGGGTTTTTTCCTAAATGTTCCCTTCGCTCTCACTTTTTTTTTTCCCCTTTTTCTTCTTCTCCCCAGCTTTATCCGGAGAACAAAGGGCAAATTCCTCTGGGAAAGTGAGGTGACAGCAATGATTATTGAATTTACAACTCAAAAAAAAAAAAAAAAGTACCCCTCCATTTGTATTTTAGCAGTGTATTTTATGGGCACTCCCAAAAGTGCATCTGCACAGTCTCCATCTGTTAGACACCAGGTCGGTGTATTCAAATAAAGTGGAAAAGGAAAATGCTTCACTTAAACAAAGGAAATCTGGAAACTTTTTTTTTCCTTTTTAAATTATTCCACTCCCCTCTTTTTTTCTTTCTTCCCTTTCTTGTGATCACCAGGCCAGCAGAGGGGCTGTAACAACACCGCAGGTTGTAACCAGGTCACTAGTATCACTGCCTACGGAGTGCTGTCCAAGATTACATCACTCGCAGAAACTGTGTTTCAACCTACCACCCTCTGGCTTCATAACAGGAACTCCCTCAGGTGAGCCACAGGAACAACTTCCTGCACCGAGCGGGTCGGAAATCTCTAATGCGGAGACCAAGCTGATCCAGAGCTTCCTTCCAGCACTGCCCTGGCTGTGACTTTGGAGAGGGCTCGTTGCTCAAGGGAAGACTCCCTTCCCTTGGCCACCTGACTCCATCCCTGGGGCTCTCTAGCCCAGCCACCAGATAATGTCGTTGCCCGTGTTGATCTGTCCCATTGCATTTGCCTGGCGATAACTGTAAAATATTTTCCATGTTACTTTAAAATTCTCTCTTGTTCAGGTTGAACCCGTGTGCCAGTTGCAAGTAAAGGCAGGATAAGATAGCACAGGAGCACAGGCTGATTTCTGTGAGCAGGAGGAGGAAAACGCCATTCTAGCAGAAACCAGGTGTCCAGCCACTCTCACTGCAAAGCATTTGGTTTAGTTAATGACACAGAAATATTTTTTTCAAGTATGTTAGTAGTGAGGAAATCTAGATCACGGAGACTAGAAGGAATGGGGCACTTGGTAAGACGTCTTGCCAGAAACAAGCTTTTGAAATGCTACAGGTTTTTGTAACCTCACCACTCACTCAGATAATGGTTTTCCTAAAGGAAGCACAGTCTGGAGTTAATGGCACAAAAAAATCCTGCTTCTATCTTTTTTTTTTTTTTCCTTTTAATATGTATTATGTTGTATTGGTGTTTACATGTATTCCTTTAATAAACAAAACCTTTCAAGCCTAATTCAGACCTTGGGTTTCTGAACTTTATATTTAGTTCGTGAAGACAATCCTTCCTACCTAAATCAATGCTTTTTGTCCTTGGCTTTTATGACTTGAAATGTTCTAGATATCTTTTTTGGTGCCTCTTATGAAGCCCTGTGGTGCACCTCTATATTTTGCTGACTGTTAAGTAGTGCAAAGTCCATTCTGCCTGCCTTCTGTTACACCTAATGGTTGATAGCAAAACAAATCAGTGCCATTTTGTTCGCAGAAATTAGTGAGAGTCTATGTAAAACACAGTAAAATAAGCCTATAGATTTTCCTATTCTCCTGCGGGTGTTCAGGTAAGGCAGATAACACACTTAGGACATCTCGAAGTGGTAATATGTTGCACCCTGTTGAACCACTCTGTAATGTTTTTTGTGTTCTACTAAGAAAAACTGGGAGACAAAAATGTTTGAAGGCTCGCACTGGGTGGAATTGCTGTGAGGTGAGCCAGGACCCCTGTCCAGACCTGTGGAAGAGATTGCATCTCATGAAATACAAGGGGCATAACTTTGTTCGCTTTTAATGGCTGTATTCACAGCTTCTGTGCTTGTAGCGCAGCTCCTATATCTCCTCTGAAATTCACCTCTCAGACAGCAGTCACTGTCACGCTGACTCTCTGCGCACCTTTGGGATGCTGAGTCGGCAGGGTTACCTGCGCCAGAACATCCACCCGGCTCCTCTCTCCAGTGCTAAACCTGTTCCTTGGTGTGTCCCCGCAGCGAAGGGCACTGGGATGAAGAAGGCTGGGGAGGTCAGTCTTCTCTAAATGAAGCACTCAGCATAACAAGGTACAGGGAAGTGCGAAGTAAACCACTACGGAATTTTTTTTTTTTTGAGTGTGGTGTCATTTGTCTTCTCAAGGGCACTGAGTAGGAAGCTGGAGAAACAGAAACTTCCTCTCTGGTGAGATTTATGGTAAGGATTTTAGCAATAAAATGAAGTACATTTGTTGATTTCTTTGGGTTTGCGCTTTCTGCGTGGGCTTTGCTGTGAGCTGAACTGTGTGGCTCCTGGCTGCTGCCCGGCCCCGCGCTCTGCGTGCGGGGGCCTTTACCTGGGCCCCAGCGCCTGCGGGTGAGCCTGCGGCCCCCTCTGTCCGTGGCTGGTCACCCCAAAGTCCTCTTCCAGTCAGCAGCATCTGCGGCTGAAGAGCAGCTCTCGCAGCTGGCCCTCAGCCCCACGTGTCTCCTGAGCCGCACGCAGCTTTCAAATCAGAGCCCCGCACAGCTTTTTGCAGGGTCTGAGAAGTTGCGTGGATGGGATTTCTTCGCCTCTCAGCAGCAGTGGCTTGTTAAATGCTGCCCCTTCCCTCGACTCAGCGGCTCGTCACCTCCGGTCTGCCTCTCCTCGCTGCACGGTGTCCTCGGGGTACAGCTGGAGATGGAGGCCCTTCGCGTGACCAGTGCCTCTTGTTTCCTTCTGCTGTGCTTCTGCCTAGCAGCCTCCCGTGCGGCGTGCTGGGCCGGGCCTGCCGCGGGCTCTCGCTCCGCGGCGCTACGCGGCACCGTCTACGTTAATGGTCGTTGTTTAGCGTGTACCCGCCAGCAAATGGCAGGCTGGGGCATAGCGAGGACCAGACCAGGCCTGGGGCTTTGGCCACCCTGAGTGCCTAAGGACTTTCACTGTCATCTCTTGGCAAGGTCACGAAGCTGGGGCGCGGCTCCTGCTGATGCGAATGCCTGTGGGGGCGAGACGGGGGAGTGAGGGACTTGGCCAAACAGCGGCGGGGATGCTGGCAGCTGTGGCGGGGGCATGGGGCGTGCGTGAGGGGCTCGGGCAGCCCCCAGGACAGGGTGCCTTGTGCGGCTCCAGCTGCAGTTTGGGAAGGGGTGGCAGAGCCAACTCCCAGAGGGGGAATGGGACTTGCTTAAAAGGTGCCGAGCAGCTGCTGCTGGCAGCAGTGGTTTAGACTGGTGGCACGCGGCCATCTCCAGCGCCGCGGGGCCTGGCGGAGGGCTGATTGCTGCCTGGGCCATCTGCAGGAGCAGAGCCGGGGAGCCCTGGCCCAAAGGTGAGGTGTCCTCAAGAAAATCCCAACTTCTGGGTGGCAAAGCGGTGGAAGTGGTCCCACCTCCTGCTAGTGCCGTGCGGTGAAATCTCCTGTGCCCCTGCTGCCGGGCAGAGGATGCTCAAGACTCCCGGCAGTGAAATCTCCTGTGCCCCTGCTGCCGGGCAGAGGAGGCTAATCAGGGCGCAGCAGAGGATGCTCAAGACTCCCGGCAGCGGGTGACAGCTTAACGTGCTGGCCCAACAGGACCTCGCTGCCTCTTGGCAGACCAGAGGCTCTCCTTCTCCAAAGGCAGCTCTGTCTCCATCTTCTTGGCCCAGGGACCCATCAGGAGGGATTAGAGCTGCTGCCAGAGGGCTGCAGTGGCGCCGTGACGGGCAGGAGGGCTGGGGAAGCGTGCAACACCAGGCAGCGGGGAATTAGCGTCCTCTTGGGAAGGCTGTGGGCGGTCGCCTCGATGCTTCGCTGCTGAGATCCTAAGGTTGGCAAGTTTAGGAAAAGTCCTTCTGGGGGCAATAAGCTAGGTGAGCCAACTGGCAAGTGGTGGAGCTGGATAAAGACAGGCCAGTCAGGGAAAGAGCAGATGTTGTGGGGGTCAGTGGTCCTCCTCAGCGAAGCCTTGCTAACCTCATTTTGCTGTGCCTTGGAGACAGAGACCGCTGTTTTGCCTGAGTACAACCTCACCTCTACCAGTTTCTCCCATCCCCTTCCATGAGGTGAGCCATTTATCCCCAGGGTATTTTCTAGGTTTGCCCAGCTGCCTCCATCTATGTCCTGTGTTACATCCTTCAGCCCCAGTCACAGATTTTCTTGCCCTTTCTGTGCCTTTAGTTCTGCAATGTCGCCCCAAAGTGCTGGGACCCAGGAGTGGATTATTAGATGCAGCTGTTATCCCCGTGTACTGATGAAAACAAAGAGAGAGGATTATTCCTGCAAAATGAAAGCACGGGGGTTGTAAAAGCGTTAGGAAATTGCTTACCCCAGCAGCGTGCGAGTAACGAGAGTTTTACGGTACCTCGCGCAGTGGTGGGATAACAAGGAAGGAGCCTCCATGAGAGGGGCTGGTGCTGCGCCATGATTTAGAGCACGGCGCTGGCTAGCTCTGCTCTGCTTGCAGTCTTGCTTGTGCACTGTGGTCTGACATTTGCCAGCTCATAATCTTCCTTTACGAACCAGGCATGGAGAAAAGAGCTTCTTCAACAGCATGGACCTTAAGCCAAGTGGCATTTATCCTTTCTCCACATTTTTAATTTTTTTTTTTTTTTTTTTTTTTTTTTTACATCCTTCCTCACTACTCTGCCTCCTTGGGCTCCTTCCTTTCCAGCCTCATGCCTGCTTTGACCTCAGAGAAGTCCCCTGCTGGTCTCTCATGGTGTCCTGCCAGGCCCAGCACAGCTGAGAATCCAGTGAGGCGAAGTGAGAGGTGAGTTCCCATGAGAAGGACCTTGGCGGCTCGGGCTCCTTGCAGGCACCTCGGCAGGTGCTCTGTGATACTGCAGAGAGTCCTGAGCTAATCGGCTTTCTAGGGTAAAGCGCGCTCACAGTGTGAAGTCCCAGCCCCATTAACATCACTGGGAGTTTTCCCATTGACTTTGCTGGGGTCAGGAGCTTACTCTTCAATTACAGAGAGAAGCCAATTTCATGAAAATAGGTATAAAGACCTCATTTGCTTTCCTACTTCAAGCATACCCATGTAGTTTCAGCCTCAGTGTTAGAGAAATAAGCTTTTTTTTTTTTTTTCTTTAATTTATTTGCTTTTCTGGTGGGTGCAGTTAATATGGCTATCCAGTTACTGTCCCTGGCTGGGGCGAGGTCTGCAACTCTTCTCCCTCAGCCTTTGCTGTGCTGCTGATTGACTGCATGAGTCTCCCTGTAAAACAGGGAGGGCATTTTGCTGAGTGGCAGAGATGGGAAGAGTTAGTTAGCACCTGCCCTGCGTTTTAAGGCTGAGAAGTCTTTGATGAGCAGCGCTGCACATGCCCCGTTAGGGTGACTGGAGCGCAGAGGGCTGAGAAAGGCAGGCATCTGGTTTCCTCATTATTTCTTTTTATAAATAATCCCTTGTCCTTGCACCCTGGACTACTCTGACAGCATTTGGAAGATGCCGGGTGTGTTCTTTTTTTCCCCCCCCTCTGAAACTTATTCATTTGGAGAGCGGTTAAACAATAGTTTTTTGTCTAAATCTTTACCAGTGAAATTGTCAGGAGAGATTTCTGCCCCCCTCTCCCATCTATCCTCCTTTTGTCTCCTTCAGTCATCGGGGTCAGGATCCGCCGCCAAACGGAGAGCGCGGTTGCTTTTCCAGGCCCCAGATGCCAATATGTGGCAGCATCTGGCTGGTTGGCAGGCGCCGGGGCAGTGGTGCTGGCTGCGCCGCAGCCTGTCATGCGGTGGCGGCGTTTGATGGGCGCCCTGCTTCTTTGAGAATATGGTCCCAACCAAGGAAATAGATAATAATTAAATCTACTAAGGGAGGTGAATTATCGGGTAGGGCGGCTGCTGTCAGAAGCTGCACCGACTCCCAGCCCTGATTTTTTTTGTCCTCTTCGGCAGCATCTCGTGTAACCTTACCTTCTTGTGCTGTGAGCATTTTGGGTGCCTTAAGGCATGGAGCTCCTTGAAAGAGAAATACAAATCACTAAAAATGTAGAGATAAAACCCTCTCCTTAGAGGCCATGTGTTTGGCATGGGAAACACATGATAACAGCTTGCTTTAGAAAGGTGACATTTCCACTGAAGGCTGAATAATAAAAAATGCATTCTAAAAGCCGAGCTTTTCTCTCTCTTCTGATATATTAGACTTTTGTAATGAAGACAGCTTCTGGGACCGGGGAATCTACTGCTTCCTTGAAATATATGCGTGGGAGCTCTCCCTGGCCCTAATGGGTGTCACATGTGGCTCCAGCTACATTAATGTTGCAAGCTCTATTAAAAGGGATTGTCAGTAGCCCTTCACGTGCCATGAATCAAAGCTGTCTTTCCCTAACTTTGCTTCAGCTCAGGCTCGCCCATGTAGGCAGACTTGCCCAGGGTTAAGTCACTTTTAATATTAAGATGGATAGAAAAGATTCTAATACATGCTGTGTTCTGCCCCCCCCCCCCCCCCCCCCCCCCCCCCGCCTTTTAATTCAGAGCTTGCTGGTGAAGGACTCTGGAGGGATGGGGAAGGAGGAGACAGCCAGGCAGCTTAAAGAGGCCTCTGAGGGTCATGTTGAGTCTGTGCTATTATGTTCCAGCGAGGAGAATAGCTTTATTGACAGACAGCTGTTTGACTCCTGCAGCCGTACAGTATTTGCTGCAGATCCGCATAAATACTGAGCTCATGTTGACAAATTCCTCGTCAGTGCAAGATAGTTAAACCTGCTTGTTTAATCATTCGTGTGCTCTTACCTCTGCAGCTCTGAAAAGAACGAGCTGCTGTTTTACAATATGATGCATGAGAAATCTGTAAATGCTCAGAGCTGTTTTCACGTGAGGTTTCCAGGGTGTCTTTTTATTCAGACCATCTTAGAAATATAGTACTCTATTTTTTTTTTTATTATTATTATGGTTAATTCCATTTTCTTCTCTTCCCCCCTCCACCCCCTAAAAAAGGTGTATTTTTTGTTTTTCAAATAAAAAATCTGGCAAGCTGGCTTTACAATACAGGTAGCAGATCTTTTGGCAGAATGTAGGTCCTGCCTGTGATATGCCACCAGCACCGTCACAGCCCCTGTAGGAGTCCTGCACCTTGGTTTGCAGCACGTGCGTGGAGGCACGTGAGGTTGTGTGTTTTGGTTTGGCTTTTCTGGCACAGGGGTATGGAACCTGAGCTACTGGTCGCGTCCTGTTCATAGCTCAGGGGCTGGCTTTTTGACCTCCCTCCCATTTCACAATAATATCCACCTTCATACCAGCATACTATCTTGTCACATTGTTGGCCTCATCTCTGGAAATATAGTATCTAAAATTAAAGATTTGTTTCCGTTTTGGAAATTTCGAGTTGACCTTTGTCACTTAAATAGGGAGAGAGTGGTGTTAAGTCAGGGCTCCTGCCACACAGTCGGTAGGGGAAAAGAAAGAAATGTATTTTGAGACTTTCTTCAGACCCTCTTTATAGTGTGGTGTCTCTGTGGTCCTTTCAAAATGTTTCTGGTGTGTGAGTAATTTTCTGATCAGAAGGTATATTATTGAGGGTTGACCAAAAGAGAAGGCCTCACTGAAATGGGAACCTATTGTTTAGTCAGACAAAAACTTAAAACTAAAATGTCAAATTGGCATTTAGAGAGATCGGTCACCGTATGTTTATGTGGCAGTGAAGGAGACAGATATTTCTTTCAGGATCACGTTTAAGGCTGTGGATGCTTGAAGTCGCTGGCAACTGACAAGCTGTCTATCCTATGGCTCTAACTACTGATGGAGCTGAACCTGATGGTGCTGCTGGTTTTTGAGACTTTTTATCAGTTTCCTAAGTGCAGGAAAAGCCAGTGTTGTCTGATATTTTTATTTTTCAAGTAATAATGTCAGTGCAAGACATTAGTTATATGAAGATTTACACTTGTGTGATGCACACTTGTGAAAAATCCTGTGTGTCCTGTAGAAGGACGCTTAGCCTGGTCAGCTCTCTCTGATGAGGCTGCAGAGATCAGAATGCAGAAGAAATCAGGTTCCCATTGATTTCAGAGCACACAGGTACTTTTTTGCATTGATTTAATTAAAAATCCGCAGCCTAAGTATACAGTCTTACGAGTATGACACAGCTTTGCCTATTGACCAGGTCAGGCAGCCTCACTCAAAGCCTTAGGAGCCTGGACAGCTCCTACATTACTTCCAAGGGAATTACCTCCTCCTCCTCTCTCCGTACGTATGCTTCTTGGGGGTTTTCCAGTTATTAACCAAGTAATTTATTGAATGTTGTTTTTATCATTCATGCGATGGCAATTTTGACTCTTGGTTATTTTTCAGTCTTTTTCCAAGGGGATTTGGTTCTGACTTGCCTCCTAGCCACTGAAAGGGTGGTTTGCTGCAGAAATGTTGGCTTTCATTCTATTCAAGCATTTTAAAAGCATGTTCACTTCTTCTTAGTACATCCCTGTAGCTTATCTGTTGAGGCCCAAGAGCCGTACAGGTTTATGTGGCTAGTGAAAATATTTCCAGATGAATGAGAAATAATAAAAAAACCCAACACCCTGAACATAATTAGGAGTCATACAAATTCTTTTGGCTCAGGGCATAAGCCAACCTTCAGCTAGAGGTCTTTTTAAACAAAAACTTTCCTTTTGTCCTTATCTTTCATCATTATAAGAGGAATAACAACCTATCTTTACATATAATTAATAAAATAGCTCAACTGGCCACTTGCATAATTTTTAAGCGCGTGACAGCCACAAAGACCAACAGACAAGTTAGCCTTTTTGGGGGACTGAGGAAAAGTAGCCACAGAAATCTGGCATAGTTTGTTAATTTGGAGTCCACCTTCAGAGCAGAGTCAGCAGAGCTTGCAGAAGAAAGCAGGTCAGGTTTCTTCAGGTTTCCACCTTTCAACTCTGCTCTTGGTAATATGGCTGTTGTCCCCACTGTTTTTTTAAACAGGATTTTTGGCTGTAGGCTGACCTTTTTTTGGTATAAAAACCGAAGCACCAATGATTCCTGCTGGCAGTGGGGCTGGTATGATCCCCATCCCAATCAAGAATGAAATGGACCTGCTGGAGAAGGACACCAAGCCAAAAGGCTGGTAGATGAGAGAAAGAATCCTGTTCTGTGTTCAGAGAGATACCACTATTTTGTCTTTATGTTGCAGTCTCGTACAACCCCATGTGCAAGCCTGAAGGAAGGAGCATCCCCAGCCTCAGAGTACTGACAGTTCAAATAGCCTCATGCCAGAGGGCCTGAAAAAAATGGGGCTGAAGCCACAGCATTTGGTTCTATTCATCATGCCAGGATTGGGCACTTCAATCTCTCCCTTAGGTGCTTGATATTTACCAGATGCTTCCCAGCCCAGTGCCACGGTCACCATAATAAGAAAGGTGTAGATGATTTATATCCACCACAATTTTCTCACTTGTTTTCCTTGTTCCTGAATGATGAAAAACCTGAATGTGCTGATGTCCAGGTGTCTCTGTGGTTGGAGTCTTGGAGGACGATGTACAGCAGATCGACCCTGAGCAGTGGGTGACCGCAACCACAAGCACCCCGGGAAGGCCACCGAGATTGCCGCCACGTGCACCTCTGCTGTCAGGAAGTCGGAGAGGTTTTCTAGCGTGGGATGCGACGGGGCTCTTCTGCAGTCATTGGGGAGCGAGCATTTTCCTTGGATGTATGCAGCTCATTTGTTACGAAGCAAGCTGTGTTCCTGCTGCGTGTCTGTATGCACAACGCTTATTTATTACAGCCCTTAATCAGAGCTGGGTCAAATCCACCTAAGGAAAACATAAATGTGTTACAATGGACTTTTTGGTAATTAAAATTGTAACTCCTTCTCTGAAGTCTTGATTAAACAGCATTAAATGTCACAATGCTGTGAGAAATAGCCATTATCAACAAAAAACTAACCAGGTATAAACCACTAAAGGAATTTTGCCTGGAGTGGTCAAATTTCAGTGCAAACACAAAGGGTCAACTTGTGACACTTGGCTCCTGTATTCTGCTCGTAAGCATCCCAGCGTATTTGCTTTGCTCTCTCTGTCTTTTTCCTCCTCTGTTCCCCTCTCCATACATCAGTGTCGGGGAGTTCAGACATCACAAGGGCCGGTGGGTTTTTTATTATTATTGTAGTGCCTAATGTGGAATTTCGCATGAGCAACACTCCTTCCTGTCGGTACTTGGAAACTCTTTTGTGTTACGTCCGTCCTTTCTCTGAAGTAATCGCTCAACTATTTCTAGCAATAAAATATTCCTCTCTAGCCCCCATCGGATATGTTAGAAAGATTAGCGCAAGATCTGAAGGCCCTGTCCAGCTAAATTCAACAAAACCTCCCTGGGCTTTAATGTTCTCCTTTTATTTCACTGCAGATATTGCCTGGGGATATGGTATAGGAAAAAGGCACCCAGATACTCCCCAATAGACACAAGCAATATGCTCTATAGCGAGGCTGCGCGTTGTCTGAGTGATGCAACTCGCAGGAGCGACCTGCCAAGGGACAGGGACATGAAGACCAGGAGTCTGTGCGTATCTACATCCTTCTTCTTTATGTTTTTAAATTAACTTTAAAAACACCACACAGAAGATTTGTCTAAAACTTGTTAGGGTACTGGGAATGGGACCTGCCTCTCCTGTGGTCTGAAAAGGCAGTGCGGTTCTTGTCGCTCCACAGCTGGAGAACTGAGGAGAGAAACTGTTTCCAGTAAGGCAGTGTAAAAACCTTATTTGGTACCTAAGGTGCACTTTGGGGGAGGGAAGGTTTTCCTAAGATATTTAAACATGTACCTGACTAACAATGGGAGAATTTGTTTCCTTTGCTTCCCGCGCAGGGACTGATAATAGTTGCAGTAGAGCTGGAATTCCTGACAATTGTTAAGAAAATTTTAAAGAATGGAGAAGTGATGCCCATACCACTTTCCGTGTCACCAGTTGCACCAGCTGGAGGTACACATGCAAACTGAACTTATTTTCAGTGGTTGCTTTGACCTGACTTTGGGAAGCAGGGAACGAGTCTCTTGGCACTTGCTTGTGGAAAAAACAACTCCTCGGGCTTTTACAGGGGAACCAGCTCCTCCATGAAGCGAAACACTAGGGATGAAACTGCTTGTTCCTTGGCCTTTCTTTGGTCTTTCTTCAGCCAGATGGAGGCCGTAACTCCAGTTTGGGGAGGCTTCCTGCTGTGCAGCAAAGTCTCTGCTCCCCGGGAAGGGCCTATGCGTGGGCAGCTGCCCACAGCGCAGCCGCCCGACTGCCCCACTCGCTGCCGTGCTCCACGCTGCCGTCTCCTGTGGCTTCGGCTCTAAAAAAAAGTTTACTTCAGTTTGAGGGTATTTTTGTGCACTACCTTTTTTTTTTTGTTTTGTTTTTGTTTGACAGCCATGACAGCCTCTCCTCATTATTATGGAAAATATAGGGTTGGTGGTAATTACTATCTGAGTATGAATGGGAGCAGAAGTGGGCATAGCCTGCACTGGCCTTTCTTTGACAAGGTATAACTTTCTTCTGAATTTCTGTGTTAATTAATGCTTATTTAAAAACCACTTTAATTGGCAGTAAACACCTCAACTTTTTGTACTCATTAAAATGCACCCATTGATGTGTGATGGATTTTTTTAAAGCTTAATTAACTTTCTTCCTGTATATATAACCTATAATAATGACAAATACTGGAAACTGCCTTTTTCCGCTGCCCCCCTCCATGTTCCCCCCCCACTCCCCGATATTGCTATCACTTGAAGAAAGGCTATAAAAATGTATCCTGACTTAGCCAGGATGGGGAAGCGCTCTGGGGACAGTAATTCAGAGCCCCTGTAGAGTCTGGGACAGCGGCCGGGAGCTATGGGCAGCTGCCCTGTCTGCCCATGCCCAGTCCCACGCCTGTGGTTGCAGCCTGAGACACCCACCCTGCCCTCACCCTTCTCTCTTGTGGGCAGAAATTGGATCCTTCTCCCATTTTCGCTGTGTGCTGTTGATGACCTTTTCTGGGTTTTGAAATAAAAAATGCCATGCAAAACCTTTTTTCAGGTAAGCTTGCAGGCCTGTTCTTCCCTGAAAAACCCCAAATCTTTCAATGAAAGTTGACATGAAAATTGGTTTTCTGGTTCTTTTGTTGCTTTTTTTAAAAAAAAAAAAAAAAAAAAAAGATTCAGGTGGGTTTATGCACATGCATATCTGTAAGTGCCAAGTCAAACGAACAAAGAAACCTCTAAGAGTGCTTTTCTCTCTCTCCAATTTTCAGCCCACATCTAAGCCATGGAGCCGGATTTAGTGTAAAACTTTCTAGCACGATGAAGTGAATGATGATCTCAAGCTGTATTATTTTTAAGTGTCTCAGCATTTTGGACTATGAAATTAGACTCCCGAATCACTTTTGAATGCGGGATGTTGGTACTTTTTGCAACTGTGATCCTTTGTATACAATGGAAATTACCAACAAGCAGAGCACATTATAGTAATTCATGCAAAATATGCAATTTGCTCGGTTCAGCATATCATTTCCCAGTTTCCTTTGCAATTTCTGGAATACTCTTGTTTAAGGTGGGTAAATCAGAAGTTATAAAATGAGGAATCTGGGTTGTGAAAGCACCTATACTGAGTACATTTTAAATGCATGAAGCAATGATTTAATTTCCAAAACTGCTTCATTTCCAAAAACTTTTACTATCTTCGGCGAAATGTAAACTCACTTAAAATACCTTGTAAAATGCTCTTCACTGTCCTTTACTCTGCGTGCTTTCTCTAACCCAGCCGATAACCGTACTGCTGCCCAGTTCCTTTCCCTTTACCTGTCTCAAGAAGCGATTAGGCTAACCGTCTAAATTCCCCACTGCAATAATAAATACACCGTGATATTCCCTTCCGCTTTGTAAACTGCTGCGTGGCTGAGCTAGCACCAATATTTAGCGGCCACTGCATCTTGTCTGCTTTACAGGAATCTGCCACTCTGTGGTGACGGACACAAATCTTCATAGCTGCAGCTTATCATTCAGTAAAGCACCTGCTTTTTGGAAGTATATAAGTAAGTACACTATTCCTCTGGGGGCAACCGATCTTGTTCACCAACTTGTGGGCACTTTTCAGATCCCCCCTGGCTGGCGGTGTTCAGATAAAGACTGTTTATTCCTGGCACTCTCACTCCCAGTTGCCTGAATTTGCTCCTTCCAGCAGGCAGGGATTAAGCCTATGGCTGTGCACACTTAGAACTATGAAGCTTGCTGAGTTTCTGCTGCTGGGTAGCCTGGGAATAGAACAAATAGGATGTGCATTGACTAAGAACTTGGTTTCTCCCACCTGCTCAAGGTAACTTAATTAGGGTGACAATATTTAGTTAGTATTTTAAAATATACATTCATGTGGCTAAATGGGGATGGCATGCAGTATCTGAACATTAATGCTAACTTTCTTCCTGGGCTGATTTCAAGGCTATCATTAAAATAAAATGCTGCTGCCTGTTAATTTGACCATGTCAATAAATAAAAATGTCCATAACAAGTGTATGAGGCTAATTAGGTTTTTATGGCTGTGTTGTTCTGGTTGATAGCTGTGCTGCCGGCTTGCTGGGTCTTTATGTTTCAGTGATGTACACCTCATTGATGCATAACATGTAACACCTGTTGATGCGTTAAATGTTTAGTCCTGGCAATTGGCCCTCACATCATTTCTGGGTACAAGAGCTCTGTGTAGCAGACTGCAGGTTTCGTAATTAGGCTTCCTCGGTTTAGAACAGTTTTTCCTAAAGAAAAACTTTAAAGCTTCTGTAGTCCTGGTAAAGTTTCCTGAAGTTTGTGAAGGAGGCCAGCCTTATTTTCTGTCGCAAAGGGGCAAGTTTATAGCCGTGGACTGGTTTGGTCCTTGCCTGTGAGGCAGGGCCACCCCCTGCAATAGGACGCTGAAGGCTCCAAGCACAGCTGCTCTTTCTCTCCCAGCAAGCATGCAGCACTAGCGATGCTGCCGCTTCCTTAGCTTGAGGTGCCATAGAGAAACATAGGTATTCTGAAATAAAATCAGTATTCACTGAATTGGGCATCTGTTCTTCACTGTTTTTCAGCACCAGACCTGCCTGAGAATTGCATGTGTGTAACAAAGAACCATGAAATAATTTTCTTGTAGGTGGAGTTTCCTGCAAAGGTGCAATTAGTTTCAGACTTTGCTTTGAAATGTAAAAGATTATACCAGTCTTACCTTTGTTTAGTTGAAGCGCTTTAACTAGATCTGCTTGAACTGTTGTTAAAATTTATTGGGTTTAAAATATTTATTTATTGTTTTTAAAATCCTGTTAATGTCTTGGTTTTAACAGGATTTTGTGACTGTGGATTGCACAAGCCCATTTGACACTGTGCTTAGCTAGGAATATCATCTTTTGCCTGGAGTGCTGGCTCCCAGGCTAAGCTCCGCAGCAGTTTGTGTACATTAGGGGAGCCAACCTGTGCTAATGAAGGGCGCAGAGGCACCTCCAGTACAGCTAAGTGAGGCTACCCAGAGCTGCACGGCAATTGCAGCCATGCACCTTGGGGTTTCTGTTTGGTGGAGGTTCAGCGTGAGTGAGCAGGTGCCTCTGCTTCCTATTAAAAGAACATTAGAAATATAGTCTACTACTTCTATTATTCTATACTTTAAAGCTATTAATCATAGTTTAAAAATAACTGGTAATTAACAGGACAAGTGTTACTCATCAGAAAGAAAAATCCAATAAGCAACCCAGCTTGGTATCAAATTCAATAAATTAACACAGTAAATAATTTCAGCAGTTTATTCTCCCCACCTCAATCTTGTCATTCTGTAAGATTTTGAAACTTCATTTTTCAGAAAAGAGCATGCTTGCCAAATGAAAATAAAGCTGCTACAGACGACTGTCCCACTATATTTCTGTGGGATACAACAGCAGAAATGTATATGAGAGCAAAGAGTAAAGCAGAGGGAGAAAGACTTCAATAATCAATTTCAACGAAAGATAGGTGTATTCTGATGGGGAATTAAGATTTTTCTTCCTTGCTTTTTGGCAAAAGTTCTCTCCTAAAGGAAAGACCACATTTTTGACTGCAAAACAATTTGAAGGGGAAAAAAAAAAGGGGTTCTAGTTTTGACAGTGGCTCCTGAAATAGTGGAAAGCGTAGTCCTGGGCGAGCTTGTCCCTGACCTGTCCCTTGTGCTTGCTGTGGGTCACTCAGCGCCTGTCAGAGGAACCTGCCATTGGCCCTGGGGGCAGTTTGTTGATAAGGCTCTTCTGCCAGTGTCATCTCGCTTCTTAAAATGGGGTGTCTTCCCATCTTCATGTTTGTCTGTACAGGTTACATAAAGTAAGTTTGTGCTTGCCTGTGACTTACTTGTTACTAAGATATTAATGACTCGAATTCCGAGATTAGCTGTGTTGATTGCCACGATGGTATCGCAGCTCCAACTGGCACCGGATGTGCAAGCAACCAACCCAAACCAAGTGCCTGGTTTTACGGTTCAAAATGTGAAACTCGTATCACTCCCTCTGCAAACTGACTTGTGAATGTATGATGAGAAGAACTGCTGGATTGAACAGGTCAGAATTGTTCAGGAACCCCATTTGGAAATCTTGGGGTCATCAATGTCACTAATTTTTCAGATTTTTGCCAAAGAAAACTGGTAAAAATTTTCATTTTTGAAAACGGGAAGATAGTGGTTTCCAGATTCTTTAAATAATCTCTCCCCCATGCTAGGAAGACAGAAGCATAAAACTAGAGGAGTGAAATTTAAAAGCAAAAAGTAACTTTTACCAAAATGAAAATTTTCTATTAAAAATTATTTTGTTTAACAAGCCATTTTGATTTGATTATTGTTTTTATTTTTCAATGGCAAGTTATTTACTGTTTTCTTTTCTCCTCATTGTGTGGCCCCAGGCCTTACTACGTGTGTTCTATTCAAACCCTGCTCTGAAGACAGAAATATTAATTTCCACATGGGCTTTTCTATAGAACTCATCACTATGGTAACTGAATGTTTCATAAACATTAATGAACTTATTTTCACTGCACTGCAGTGAGGCATTGGGTGGTAGTATTATCCCCATTTCATGATGAAGAACTGAGGCAGAAAGAGATTAAGTACAAAAGTATTCACTAATTTTAAGTTCCCAATCTGAGATGCATGGTCTGATTTTTCAGAGGACTTCGCTTGTTATCTGTTCAAAGCACAGCTCCCATTGCCTTCGGTTGCAGCTGTGAGTTCAAATTTCTTTGTGCTTTCTTTACTCGGATAGAGACTGCTTTAATCCCGTTCATACATGGCCTTTTTAATTTCTTTCCCCGAAGATAATCAGAAGGAACTGAAACTTATTAGGCACTGGCCCCATATTCTTTCTACGTAGTAACTGAAATTACAATAGTTTACGTAATTTTATCCAAACACCAATTTGTAGCTTCCGTGTTATAACTAAAATAAGAAATGACATTATCCTAACTTCTCAAAGATTAGAAAAATCTTTGAATTAAAAGAAATAAACTCTGGTAGAGTTTATTTTTAGTTTTCATGAAAGAGAGCAAAACTCCTGGGAGCCACTTGTTTTGAGGATAACCTGGAGGCTGCTGATGTAACTACAAAAAGTTAAAATTGGTGTTTGGAATCACTTTATCCAGAGTCACTCATTTAAAAAATGAATCCTGCCCTCCCTGAAAGCCAAGATATCAAACAAACTAAATGTATTTAGATAAATTTTGTCATATGGGATTTTTCAAGCAGGTGAATCAAGTATCTTGTTTCAAACACACCTGGGCTTTGGTGAAGTTCAGATTCACAGTTGTTGACCTGCAGATGTCCCCCTGCATAGGCGGGGGTCTATTAAGATTGTCTTCTGTCTTTAGGTAGCGGGGCTTTATGGTGGCTTAGGATATCTTGAAGAGCCAGGCCTTAATTTGCATCAACGTATGTCACTTGGACTCACGGCTCCCCTCATTTAGAATAATTTTGCAGGCTCCTGTCCTATTCTTTCCTTTAGACCTACAAGTTGCAAAAGTTTACAAATGCAAAGTTTACTCTCAGATCTTTCCTGAGAGATTTACTTCTGGAGCAAATTTTTGTAGATGTTTTTCTGAAGCAGTGGTTTAGAAAGCAAGCACTGACCCCATCTTAACCACAGAGGTGCAAACAGGCTGCTGTAATATTGTGTTGTTGAATTTTCCTTCCAGTGCCAAATGAAAGAGAGCTTGCCCTTTTCCTCAAATCTCTCCCTGATCGGGAGATGAGTGAGCCGGTAACTACAATGTCCAACGGCTTCACCAAGTCGAGAATGTGATGTCTGTGTAATAACTCTCAATTTTGCACACTTCAAATCCATTAGTAGCAATTACCTTACCTGAGGTGTTTTCAGTTAGTTTTAGCACAGCATTCTTGCAGTTGGTAGATAATGAGCATAATAATGTATACAGCATTTTCAAGTCTCTGTTTTTAGCTACAATAATGCCATTAGGATTCTATTTAGCAAATGTGTGCTTCATGCAAAAGGTTAAGACTTTTTTGTTCATATTGTGTGTCCCCCCTTTTTTTCTATTGCACCTCACATCCTATTCTATGCAGTGCTGGCTTTCCTGAAAGAGCAAGAAAGTGTTTTAACCACTGCACTTGTACGAAGGCAGTGGGACCTAGTACCACGAGTACAAAACCAGGATGCAGGAAAGCAGGGGTTTGCTTTAGTCCTGCCGCAGCCTGCTGGGCACCCCTGGGCAAGCTGCGTGTCCGTGCTCTGCTGTGTCCTGTTTGCCCAAGAGATGGGCAAACACCCCACCGCAGCAGCCGCCCCGCTCGCACCAGGATCAGCTACAAAAGCTGCTGGTGGACTGCATGGTGGGGAGAGATGCAGGCATTGCAGCACCTTTTGCTAGAGATGCTGGGTCAGTCATCTGCACTGGGGGTCCTTGGGCACCGCAGATGTGCTGTGGCCCTCCTTCCCCACTGGGCTTTTTCTTCCTTTAGAAAAAGAATTTATAGCCCATATAGGGAGTTGCAGCTGAGAGAAGCCTAGCTTGGGCCTGGGGGATAAAAAAGGGGTGGATAGTAATGTAAAGGTGGCTGCAGTGCATGTTGTCCCATGCCTGCTTGTTTCCAGATGTCAATGGGTCCAGCAGCTCTGGTTTGGGTGGGATAACCCTGCCCTTGCTCTGGGCTGAGGAGCATCCCCAGTACACCACAAGATCCCTCTTTGTCAGGTAGGGCCTGCAGTCCTTGTAGCGATATAACAATTTCAGGAAAGCTTTGGGCTGGGAGAACCAGTACTCCACCAGGTTTTCCTTCCCTCTGCCCAGTGAATGGGAAAAAAGAAGGATTCTGATTGTTGGCTATCATCTGAACCAAATGATACTGCTAAGCTACACCCTGCCCCCCCCCCTCCCTCCAGTTTTCTAAGAAACAAGATTTCTTTGGTTTTATCTTTCCAAAGAATTCCTTACCAGAGAATGAGAAAAGGCATGGGGAGATATAATTGATGCCTTTGTAGATGTCACTGCTAAGGTCTCTGGCACAGATCTTATTAGCATGTTAAAAATAGCTCTAAAATGTTACAATGTTCCTTTCATATTAAAATAACCAAACTCAAGAAGCAAAGAGTTTTTGGGCAGCCACACAAAATGTTTTGGGAAACTGACTTGTATTTGCAGTTGATGTGTTTAGAAACACAGGGTAAGAGCTTGGAGAGGCTTCTTTGTTTTAAAAGGGGACACGTGAATCTGTCTTTGGCAGATGTGCACCTTCTCTCCAGCTCTTTTGCACTTAGATGCTCTTTTGAAAAAGCAAACTGATTCTTCTGGCATTGAATTGATCTTTCTCACCTTTTAGTTGCTCTGGCAGGCTGACTGCGTGCCCATCCAATGCCTCCTCCTGCCCTGTGAGCACATGCTCACAACATGCGGGATACGCTGGGTATCCCATGGCTGATGGAGAGTGGTGGAGGGCTGTCCTGGTAATGCTCAGCAGGGAGAGCTAAGCTGAATTTTAGCACCCCATGGACAAGGACGAAATGATGGAGAAGCACTCGGCTGCATGAAGATAACAAAGAGCCGGGTTAGCTCAGTTGGTTAGAGCATGGTGCTAATAACGCCAAGTTCACAGGTTCAATCCCTGCTCACTGCAGGGGGGTTGGGCTCGATGATCTCTCAAGGTCCCTTCCAACCCAAAGCATTCTATGATTCTACGCCTCTGGCTGTGTGGGGTAGACAGGATGAAGGGGAGCAGAGCCTGTCCCCCCGCTCCTGCTGCTGCCCCTTCTCCCTGCCCGCAGGGCTGCCACGTGGCCGGTCGGGCCGTGACTGCCTGTTCCTGGGGCTGAGGTGTTTGCTCACCACCTCCTGGCCCCTTCAGCTGCAAGAGTGACTGTCACCTCCATCCCTCCGCTGCCCCGGTGTCTGCTAACTTGACAGCGGAGCCCAAAAGCTGACCCCATCCGCAGCCCGCAAACTGAAGGCGAACGGAGGGAGGCAGCTATCACCTCTCAGTCACATCGTGCCCAGGCTGCTCCGGGGGCAGCACAGCAAAGCGCTGGCCCTGATCTCCTTGCATTGCCATCACCTACCCTGAAATTAGTAACAGCATGTCCAAGGTTAGTGGCAAATTCGGATACCCAAGCTACGGAGGAGGAGGGTGAATAAAGGACAGTGGTCGCGTACAGTATAAAGCAGTTGCCTTAGACAATGCGTGACCTCTGAATTAAAAAGACGAGGATTAGCGAAGGGCTTTTTGCATTATTGGGCCCATTTACAAAAAGCTTTAGTCCTAATTGTATGGTACCACAGAGCTTTAACTCAAGCACGTATTGGTTTTGTAACCTGATCCCCACATAAATCATAGTCGGTGAGAGTGGAACAATTAGTGCCTTAATCTACTGGAACTACACAGTATCTTTAAATCTGAATTTTCCTGATCATTACGGGTATTACAAGAGTCAATTAATTTATATTTCGCACAAAATGTAATTAAATCCCACGATAACCTGACTGTGAAATGAATGGGGGTGGGCGGTGAGGAGCAGGGGGGAAAGGCCTTTCCTCGTGGAGCCGTCATCAAATGTCGCAGCGTGCCATCGACGGAGGGGAACTGCCTCCTCTTCAACTTTACGGAAGTCTTGGGGTGAGGGGGTGCCGTTTGCTAATTTCGTCCAGAGCAGCCGTGTGGCCACAAAAAGGGTTTGCTGCCGTGTACTTCCGACGCAGCCTCTGAGAAAAGCGTACCGTGTTTGCTAACCCATTTAAGTGCTCGGAAAAGAGGAAGGCCTCGATGTTCCAAAGAGCCCAATGCCTGTAGTTGGTCACCTAAGGGAATCCACTTATGACTCTATTACCCAGTAAATTAGCAGAGTGGTTCAGTCAGGTATATTTATCATGAAGAGAACTGAAGATAATTAATACACTGCATTGAATGCAAATTGCACCCACAGCACTTATCTCATTTTCAATTAGCACAAATGTTACAGCACTGCAGGCTTGTTATGGTTTTACCATGGGCTGGGTAATTAATTTCTGTGAGCTACATATCAGACACCTGATAATGCCATTTATTAATAAATGTCACCCCAGGTATCTGTTAGGAGAGGTAAATAAATTAAATGTTCAGTTGTCTGCCCTGTGCAAATCTATTCTTACACCTCATTGCATCTTTTCACTTGTTTGTTTATCAAGGAGAATGACTACGGAGATTACAATGGCAAACAAAGGAATATGAGGAACAATAATCCATGCCCAAAAGCGGCGTTTGTCTCGGAGACAGCCCCACTGACGACAGCAGGAGCCGTGCCGCTGCCCCGCGTCTCCCTCCTGCCCTGGGGGCATGGCTGCGGCCTGCTGCAATAACCCTCCTGCCAGGACCCACCAGAGGAGAAAAGCTGAAGTGCCCCCCAAATCCTCCACTTTCAAGGAATTTGCCACCCATTTATCGGTATATATTCTGCCTGTAACTCCGTCCCTCAGAGTGTTTTAGCTGCCCCCTGCCAGAGTCCATACTTAAAGCTGTAATGGCCGGCATCCACACAGCTCCCTGCAGCATTTATGCTCATTGGCTCCTAAGGTAATTTCAGGTTTGTGTTTTTCCCTTTCCTCCCCAAAGTTCAGAAGAGGAAGGTGGATGTGGGTGAACCCGCTGGCATGTCTCCACCCCGCGGGGTCCACGGGCCCTGGCAGAGGTGAGGGCCCCTCCGGCCACTTCAGGGCCGGGGGCGGCAGGGCATGGCCTACACCAGCCATTTTCAGAGGTCTCTCCTTGCCTCAGGAACAAAACAGTAATGATTATAGAGAGAATGAAGCAGCTGCATATTCTCTGATCTGTTCCAGGTTTTGGGAAAAGAGAGAAGGGGGAGGTGGCACAATTTCGACAGGCTGATGGAGGATAAAGCTGGGTAAGGTCCTTATGCAGGAGTACGAGAAGGTCAAGAAATGCCATTTCCCCCAGACCCTGCGCTTTCTTCTTTTGAGTGGGTAGATCATATCTGGCAAACTTTATGGCTAACTCCTGCTTTCAAAAGTTTCACCATGAGTCTCGTCACCTTTGTGAGGAAAGGTCCTATTTTTTTTTTTTCCCCTCTCACTTGATTTTGAAATTTCATCGAGTCACACTAACAAAAATAGTTGAAAATGCTCCAGCTAACCTGAACTTAAAAAAAAAAAATCAGTTCACCAAAATCTTAGAAAGGCTGTTAGGGTTGGAAAATGTGCATGGTTGAACACAACCTGTTGTGACTTTTATCTTCTCTGCTAACTTCTTTTGCTGGGTCTATTCAAAGAGTATCTGCTTCTCCTTCGGTTTCACAGCAGGGACCTGTGCCGCAGGTGCTGGTGGTGGCTTTGGTGATCCCTCTTCCTAAGGAAGATCACAAGCAGGTAGCTGCAGTCACTTTAAGCAAGCTTTGTTTAATCTGTCTTAGACTGACTTAATCAGCATGCCTGATTAAATTAACACAACCTCCACTGTGTGGGTGCAATTCAGCTGATAGAAAGATGCTTTATGTTAGTGATTTCTTGCTGCAGGTACCAAATCAAGGCAAGTAGAACCATACTGTATTCTGGCGTACATTAGGGGTTGTACTAGTTTGAATACACTGGAAAAATAAATACCTCTAACTGACCATTATAGTGGTAGAGATCTGGGTATGGAAAAAGCATCAATCTTTCCTGAAGATAAAGAATACTTACAGAAAAAAATCAGGTGCAATACAACACCAAATTCCCCAGATATAGGCATATTTAGGAACAGCTGTGTTATGAGTGACTTATAGGTTAGCTATGGGTAAGGAAGCCTCTAACAAGTGACTCTTGTCACAGTAATTTAATCAGTGTGAATTTCAGCAAACACTGTTCTTAAGCAAAATGTTTTCATCCCTTATGCAGATCTTCATTATATTTCCTAGTTTTTATATGGTAAATAACTTCCATGTGCTTCCTGGTAGCATGACCTACCTACCATCTTACCATCATCTGCTGTGATCTTTTCAGATTGCAATACTCAAAGGTAGCTTACTGTTTGAAGATGGGATTTACAATAATGCGTTAAAAATACTGCAGCACTTGAAAAATCAATTAAAAAAAGTCTTATTCGGATTAAGGTTCATACTCCAGAGAAGAACATGTGATTTTAAAGGCCAAACAACATGCCAACATCCTTTAAAACCACATTTACTATGCTGAGAAGAATGTATAAACTCTCAGTTTAAACAATTATAATAATGTCCATACTGAGGAGCTGGCATGGTATAGAATTAATGCAAATTGCTTATTTGAACAGGGACAATATATATAATAAAAACAGAGATGGTGAATACTCTTTAGTATCTGAGTGAGACAGATTTAGTTTCTTTCTGGTCAGATCCAGGTTAATTCCCAGGCTTGACAGGTCTGACGTGGACTGCTGACCTGAGTGTGTGCCCTGCATGCCGGCCCTGCCCTGGGTAGCCACCTTGCCCCAGGAGGCAGAGTGCACCCGGTGCCAGGGCCAGGCCAAGCCAACCGTACCATGCCGCCTAGGCTTTGGCTTTGCTGGTGGGACTGGTGCTAGCTGCAGAGTGAGGGTCTGTCACAGGGAACAGGTGTTGTGGAAAAAGCCCTCCAGGAAGGGACCCTGCACCGTTTGTCGGAGCCTTCTGATGGGATCATGCAGCAAAACAAGGAGATTTTTACAGGGAGAGAGGTGTAGGAGAGGGTTGTTGGTGGCTGAGGACAGTAGTGAGCTGGTGGGGAGTGAGGTCACATGGCTCATCCCCATAATAGCCAGCTCCCCACACCCTATGATGAGCCTTGTACCCGTGCATCAGTCACGCATTGATTCCCTCTCCCACCTTCCTGCCAAGGGAGAAGTGGATGTAATGGAGCATCTTGGTTTTGTGTTTCTGATGTTATTATTTATGCAAGTCAGGGAAATATGGTTTATGATAGAGGGGAAGTTTGGTGAAGGTTTGCGTTCCCTGAAGACGTTCAATCCACAGGCTGAGGGCTCTGGACAGATGTGTATGATTCTTTCTGCAGAGAGCTCATAGGGCTAGTGGAGCGAATCTGTCAAACATTTCCTTTGCTGCAGCTTTATACAAAGTGTTAGATGTGATGAGGATGATAAGAATGAAGACCATGAACTCAATTAGGAATTCCATGGGAAGCTGGTGCCAGGCCCAATGCCAGGTTTGATATGCCTTTGTCACTGAAGAGATGCATTGCAGCAGTAAATGAAGTTTTCTAAGCATGAATGCTGCGTGCTTGCATATTTCAAATGACTATCGTCCAGCTGAGAAGTGACACAGCCATGAATAACGGAGACAAGGTCATCACCTGCCAGGGTGGCAGAGAGCCTCCTAGCCAATGGAAGAGAATAGAAGTGTTACTTGCAGAGGCTGCTATGGGAAAACTTAACATCAGTAGCAAATCTAAGAGCACTCCTAAATTATGAAATAAACACACCAATTGTGGAAATGCACCCTCATGCCAGGCATAGTGCACTCAAGTGACAAGCTCTTAAAGATGCTTTCCTGTCTCCCATCTGTCTTACCTCTGTTTTGCTTGGATTTAACTAGCTGCTTTTCTTCCACTGTCATGTTGGCGGTAGCAGTGTCTGCATATACACAGAAATTTAGGTATAGCTGTATTTCATCTGACTGTTTCTGGCAATTCAGTCCATGCCATATCACCTAGCAGCTCTGTGTAGACACAGGGAAGCACCACAAAGAATACAGATCAGGAGTCCACAGGAGAGAGGAGTGTCGTGCTGGAGATAACATTTTTTCACAAGTCACGGGGTGTGTCCCAGCAGGAATGACTCAAAATAATTTTAGTGCTTTACTCTGGACTTCTGCCACCCATCAGGCGAGACAGCAATATCTCATGGTTAATGCTGAAGTCAAGGAGGATGAGGATGGATGCCTACCCTCTCCCCACTGACAGGAGGGCGCCATCCATCAATGCCACTTGAACAGCTCCAGTTCCACTTCCTGGCTTGAATCCAGACTGTGCCATATCTAAAAGATTCACTTCTAACAGGTTTAGTCCAAGCTGCCCTTTGGCTAGCAGCTGTAGGAGCTTTCTTGGGAACTGGGAAACCTCTTGGATGTTAGTTAGGAAGAACTCATGTCTACAGGGTAGATTTCCTCAAGGCTGAGCGACAGTCAGTTCCCAACATGTTGGTAATTCTTGGTTGGTGTCCCCCTAACTCCCCTCTTTCAAGACTTCAGCCTTCTGAGTTGGGCTCTGGAGCAATCCTGGACAGATGGCAGCATGAGGAAGCCAGACAGTGTCGCCAGGTTAAATCCAGGACAAACAGATACTGAAACAGAGGGAGTTCTGAGGTGCAGCCGCTGCAGCTAGAAGCCCTGTCCTGTCAACACATTGGTAAATGCCTGGTCCTCTGATCAGCTGGGTGAGAACGCTTTCTAGGATTTTAAGAAGACGATAAGTTTGGCCAGATGTAAAAGAATGACCTTGCTTTTTCACAGGCTGGGGAGGAGGGAATGGAAAGCATTTACAGAAGATATAACCATTTGGTCTTTGGATCCCATAATGAAGATGAGTTGAGTTCCACTTATGAGGAACTGCCAGGTCCCTCCTGTTAAATAAGTTGTAGGGAAGGACCATGGGAGGGGATGGCATTGCATCCCTTCATCGGTGTGATCTCTCTTGCAATGAGTTAAAACCAGGTGTCTGCTATGATACTCGCAGTAGATGTACGTACCGATACTGGCGATGGCAGTGCGCAGCGGTGGTCCCGGCCCCGGGGTGGTGCTGGTAACTGTGTGGGCGTGCCATCCTCAGGCCAGTGCTGCAGGGCAGAGGTGAGGAGCGCTGGCTTGCACCACATCACCCGTACCAGCGGGACCCACTTGTCCATTGCGCTTTGCTCCGACTTGCAGCACACTCAGCCGACTCCGGCTGTGCTCGGCTGCTGCGGAGGCTGGGTGGACCCAGAGCCATCGTGCCTCTGTGCAGATCAGCGTGTGCTGAAGTGCCTTGGGAAGAGAATTACAGAAAAGAGAAAGTCTATTACCTGCCTCGATTTAGCTCCCTATGATTACGTCCATGTGTGAGATCCCTTTTGGCTCCTTGGTTACTTCTGGATGTCAATACTGTAATGGAGGTCCAGGGTGGTGGTCACTATTTACTGCTAGGTTGGGTCCAAATGCTCTTGGCACTGAAGGAAAAAAACCCATCAATAGCCTGAATATGCAACAAATTTTTCCTTCCTGCCTTGTGGGTTTATGTCAACGCCTTTAAGTCTATGTTCCAGTACTTTTTCTGTAGCTACGTGTTAATTACGTGTTTATATTCTTACAAATACGGATTTGCGTTTACCTGTGTTTCAAGATGATTAGTGGGTACCAAGCAACTGATTACACTTGCAGCCAATCATGTGCCATTAACAGTGAAAAACGGCAGGCATTGTTGTTTCAAATCTCGTTTGGTTTGGCAAGGGTACAATGGTTAAAAAAATAACAGCTGAATCAATTGCTTGAATATACAGGGTTTTTCACCCTTGGGCATCTTTATCAGCAGAGTTTTGATTAATATCTGTACACTGACCGGCATGTTCCTATTGCCATTAGAGAAAACTTAATAGGCTGTTTAGTACTTTTCTCAAAGGAGTAGATTTTAGAAAAAAAAAATTACCTAATTTTTATGTTTAGAGGAAGTCAGTCAAAGTCGGTGATCCTCATATTTGACCCACAACCTGAAGAATTATTGGCAAAGTTCTGTGAGCTATTTAGTTTTCCAAATTACAGCACTGACTGTGTTTATTTTTATTTAACAAACAAAAATGCCAGCGAGGTATTGTTTGCTGCACTACAAACAGGTCAGAGTTGATAATAAGCATACGTGTAATGAAGGTAAACTAATATTAGCAGGCAGAGGAGAGGGTCAAATGTTTAATTTGAGATTGAGTTCTTGGTTAAAACATACAGTTTTCTGTCAAACAAAATGAGTCATGAATTTGTGCTGCTTTTAGTGAAGTGTTTCAATTTGTGGAAAAAGGTAAAAGAATGCGAAACTCCCCTGTTCCATTTCAGTATTTCTAAACACTCCAACATGTTCTACAATGAAATACTTCAATTTCTCAACTTAAAATATTGTTAATTTTCAAAATTACTTCCATTTTATTTAAAAAATAAAATAAAAGAGATAAAATATAAATTAAACTATGTTGGTTTGGAGTGAACAAAATGTTTTGCTGAAATGGTATCATAATTTGCCAATTTTTTTTTTTCTAAAGCTTTTTTTTTACAAAGAAAACCTTCTGGAAACTTGTTTTAGGTCAAAGCAATAAATGATTACATGTTATTTTTTGATTTGGCTTTGATTTTATGTGGCTGCTTATAGCCACTCGAGCAAATCTTGTAGGAAGAAATGTCAATTTCAAGTTTCCCAGTTCCCAGAAACAGATAAAATGTCCTGATTGTTGGAACCAGGTAGGACAGTCAATGGGATGGTGGGGACTTCACTTCCTCTGGGGTCGGGAACTTTGGAGTTTAATCTTGCTACTGTGAAAGTCAATGGCAAAATGTGTGGGCACGATCTGGCCCATTGTAACTAATCCTGTGAATCAGAAGGTCTGTGTATCCAGGTGCTTTACTGGTCTTACTGCTAATGAATCTATGGTATAAGAAAATTACCTTGACCCTGTAGTACCTGCACTTCTTTGCTATCGTTAACATTGTTAAGGTCCTTGCAATCCTGCTCAGTGCTGTAGATATCACGCTTCACCACTCATTTGTTACCTAAGGACTTTTTTTTTGGTAATCTTTGCTCTAACAAGGAAGCAAAGGTTGTTGTGAGTGAAGACGAGGATGGGGGTGGGGAGGATTTTAATCAGCAAGTGATCTGAGAATAAAGAAAGGTTACCTGTTTGTTTGTCAACAGCATGAAGTAAATAAGAGTTAAAAAAATCTGAGACACCAGTCAAAGGCAATCAAATATGTATTTAATTAAAGCAAACATAAAAATTAAAGTTACATGTTGAATCAATAAACAGCACTTTTTTCTACATGCATTTTGAACAAGACAGATCAGAATCTTGCATGATGAAGACATAATGTGTCATAATAATTAGGAACACAGACAAAAGAACAGCTAATCAACATGCAAATTTATGCAGTTCTGGCGATTCAGATGAGGCAGATTTCTACCTCTTTTTTTGCTTGATTCATCTTCATTGCTAATCATCTGAAGGCTGCCAAATGTTCACTGACACTAATGTATTATAGGTCAAGAGAGGCAGGTCTTCACCTATTACCCCCACAAACAATATGCTTTCCTTCCCTGTTTCCTCTTCAGGATTTTCAGCAATTACTGCCAGATGCAATCAGACTCCTTGAATAGGAGCAACTGGGGCTTGTTTGTGGCTTGGATTCATTAGAATCAGGAGGATGAAGAAAGGAATAAATTACTTAATTGCACAAAAAAGTTGCAGCCAAAGTGATGGTGAGAGAAGCTGATTGTGTAGTTGCGTATTAGGCCACTCTTGGAATGGAGGATCTTAGAATAGCTGGTAGTTTGGCCTTCCTGATTCAGACAGATTTGGGTGTCCTCCAAAACAGATGGCTCCACACACCATCTATTCTTCTCTTTGTCAGGTTTTACCATTTATTTGATCTTGTTCATCTATGATGCTAGTTGTATTAGATGTAACACAAATATGCATTCAGATCATATCCATTTAGTCTTGCATCCCAACTTTTATTCTTTTAGCCTTGTTTGATGAGATGATCAAGTTGAACAAAGCCCTTGTTGTCCTATTCCCGCACAACATCCATACATAAAACACCAAAAACCGTGACTAAAGCCTTGCACAGACAAATAATCCTCCTGTGTCACAGGTTTTAAAGGTTTATTTCTCCCTGTTTTATCAAGCAGCCCCCAGATCTGACAAATGATAACCAGACACAACAAATAGTTAATTTTTATTTGATCCCATAGAAACAAACATTTGCATATGCCCAAGCAAAACTGCCTGCCTCCCATCCTTATGCTGAGACCCCTGTTCAGATATTCTCTTCAGGTTCCAGGCCATGTGTTATGCTTGTGGGTGGTCTTAAGATCTTAAAGAAAAGCTTTGCTCTGTGAAGTCATGCAGCACTGTATGTAATTAAGTGGCGCTCCCCCCCCCCCCCCCCCCCCCCCAAACCCCTCTATGTTTCCTAATTTTGTTGTTGTTGCGAATGATCAACACTTTGTGGAAGAGCTGCCTTTCAGGTAATGGTTAACATTAACTTTTTTAAAAATGTGATGTGTGGTTAGGGATTGACTTTCCAGGTGTCCTGCTGAGCACAGTGCTGCTCCACAGTACCGCTCACTCGCGGGTGCTGGAGCAAGGGTCACACGTACTTTCTGATCGCTGGGTCTGAAGTGCGTGTTGCTCTATATGTATTTATAGGAGAGCCTTGGCAGCTGCTATAGGTCTTTCAGCTGGGGGAGTTGGGATGTTCCTTGTTTGACTGATTATTGTGGGGATCTGTGGTCAGAGAGGGGCAGGTCTTTATGTACTACGATGTGGTTCTGGATTACAATGAACTTTTAGGATCTGTATTCATTTCTCTTTTGGCCCAACATCTGTTGCAACCTGACAGATGCCCAGGAATGCTGCTTTACTCTGTGATCATGTTTAGGTCTTGAGTGCACAATGCAGGTTTTTTGGGTACCTTTGAAGCCAAAACTGGAGTTTGTAAAAGGTGTTAACATTTTTTTCCAAAGTAAACTGAAATACCCATGGGTATGGCAGTGCAGTTGCAACACTGGAGGGAGAGCTCAAGCTCACAATTTCCAGCATCAGAGCTCCAAACCCCTGAATGTCCTATCTTCTTGGAGACTTGTGAGACAAAGAGATGTGCTGGAGACCCCCTTCTTGCTGAGGCTGGTGTTTAATAACTGTTCACATTGCCCCTTGGGAGCAGCCATCCCAAGGAGCCTGAGATATCTCCCGTAGTCCTTTTAGAGGCCACTTGTTGATACAGGTTCATGAAGGGTGTGCCATTTGGATGGCAACTTTACTTTTGGGACTAAAGCTGATGGAAATTTTTGGCCAGAACCCCTGTTTTGCAGCCTCTGGTGGCTGTCTTGTCCTCCTTGTCCTCTCCTCAACCCCTCCATGGTGCCCATGGCACACTGTGGCTTTGGACCCAAGGTTTCCCTGCTCGTCTCCCTGGGAGGGAGTGGAAGGAACATCATGCCCCTGGGGGCAGTGGGGCCCATGTGATGGCTCCCCTTGCCCTGGGGGGGCAAATCCTGTACTAGGAGTGTCTCCCTCTTCTTGTCAGTGAAGACAGAGGAGGGCTGGGCCTGCAGAAAAAGCAGAAGTAATGCCCTGCTCCGTGCACTGCTTTTATTCCCATCAGCAAGTGTGATTTTTATTTGGGGTGTTTCATAGGGCACTAGTGAATGCATTTTATTGCAAGTCTTGGAGGCTTAATTTTACTACTGTGTCACTAGGGGGAGATTTTTGAAGGCACAAATGCATTTAAGTGCTTACCTCTCTTTTGAAAGTCAACAGGAGTTATGCATCTAAATGGCTTTTGTGTCTGAGGAAAATATTCACTGTGAAATGGGGAGAGTCCGCATATCTGCTGCAAGTGATAAAGAAAGCCAATGGGTGAGGCTACACTGAACTGTTGTGGGTTTTTTTGTAGGCTTTTTTTTTTTTTCTTTAAATTGCCCTCACATCCTTCATTTCTCACAGGCTGGTGTTTGGTTTGTTACACAGCACTGTGATACCTCATCTCCTCAGTCGAAATCTTCCTAGATTGTTTTATGATAAGACAACTGAGAAAATCCACACAAGGAACTTGTCTTTGTGTAGATGATACCTGACTGCTTTTCTGTCTAAAGTTAGAGATTCAAGAGCTGATGATGTCTTACAAAAGTTCCCTCTATCTGAGGGTCCCCTCAGAAAGGCGGGGGGAGCTTTGCTTTGGCAGCCCTTAAAGTCTGTGTAATCTCTTGCAGAATGGCCTTTGCTTTCACAGCTCCTCATATTGCACCATGTCCTGATTTCTACACTTGTATTTGTCAGTGAAATGTTGCCCGAGCAGCTTGGGTGAATAGGAATCAGTCTGAGGGCTGCTCACTTTGGGTATTTACCATTTTTTATTCTGTTGTGTAACTATCCCAGTGCACAGAATATTATTGATAGTATCTGAATGAGCGACTAAACTGTTCTGAATGGAAACACAAGAGAAGGTGAAGGATGTCAATGAACACTCTTGTCTGTCTGGAAATACAGGAGCACTGGCAAAGCTTTGGGCAAATAAAAAGCTATTTGTGCAAACATTGGTGAAAAGGCTATGGACACAGTTGGAGCAAAAAGTTCTCTGCAATGTGCATGTTTGCGAATGGTGCTTTAACTAGGTCTAAGCACCTATGCTGGGCAACTGTGTCCATAAGCATCTGCATTTGCTACTAGCAGTGTTCTTTAAATGCTGGCATATCCTATCAGAGTAAGGCATAGGCTTGGAAAATGGAGATAGTCATTCTCTGTGGAACTAGCATATCTATGGGCAGACCACCGTACTTCATGTGTGTGCAAAATGGAGGTTAAAAAGGTTGCTGTCCTTTTGTGTCAGGAGTGGCATACGTCACCTTGCTGGTCTCTGAAGGCTCTTGAGGAACTTCTGCCGATTGGTGAACTCATTCGTCCTGACAGTCTATTACCTCCTTTGTTTTGACATATTTTCACTCTCCTCTTAATGTTTCCTGTTTTCATGAATCTTCCCCTTCTGCTGTATTTTCCTGTGTGTGTTTTTTGTCTCCCAGATGTATGGCCAGCTATTTCAGTAACTCTTTGCGTACTACAAAATTGAAAAAAAATGCAAGTGGAAAAAACCCACGTTGGAATGATAGTGTGTTTTCCATGCACATGTCACACATTGGCTGAAACATGTTTAACTGATACGTTAAACACCTACCTAAAATATTGCAGTAAAACCTGCTTAATTAGTGTATGCATTCAGTATATGAGTTGGTATCTGTTATTTCAAAAACAAGAGGCTCTTTTAAAATAGCAATGATTTGCTAGCAGTGACGGATTTGATATTTGTTCAGTGCTTGAACCTGTTTAAGCACAGATTTGTTTAGGTCATTTAGGACTATGGACTTCTATGGAAAAACATGATGTACTTACTAAATGGCCAAAATATATGGACGTAGGGCAGGATATTTGAAGATGCATGCAGTAGCTCTTATTCTGACATCCTGATATTCAGTCAGCACTTCTGAAAGTCAGGCTATTTATTTAGGTGCCTAACTGCACATTTCTACACTTGAGAATGTCAGCCTGCATTGTAAAGCTAGGCTATGTCAACTCCTTGCTTACCCAAGTAATTCTGTCTACATCCATGCAGAGTTATCAGGGTTAGGTTCTTTTCCTGTATGGCATAGTTTATATGTAATGTACCCTTGTACTAGTATGTGGTGATTCCTGTGGGAGCTGAAATGGGATGATCTCCTTAGTTTTACATGTCTTTGTGTTGCCTGTCTTTGACAGCTGGTTGCTGAAAACTTTGCAATGGTAAATACAGATAAACCTGGGTCCATTTACCTCTGAGATTTAGTTGCCATGCATAAGTGTCAAGCAAAATTTCACACTGGAAATGGATAACTAATGTAAAAAACAGGCTATGTGGAACAGACAGTAACTATCTTTATCATAGCTCTGTTGGTAGCCTTCACCTCAGTTCTCCAAGTGAATGTCTGCTAAGTAAATGTGCTTGGAGCATGTTTCTTCCCTCACTTCACTTGCCTTGTAGATGGATGTCAGTAGCTGAAAGGGTTGTAGAGTCTACAAATACACTTGGCAAGTTTTTCTCCAAATCCTAACTGTTGGGGTAACCAGTACATAAATCCTCAGAAAATGTGGTGCATACCCAACTGTTTCAAAAAACCCAGGGTGTGAAAAACATACTGCCTTTGAACAAGCTGACCACATGTAAATGGTGAATTCAGTGCTTCTGGAATGCACTATTAAGCTTGTCATGCCCATACAGCCAACAGGATTCACTGAGTGGATCCAGTGTAGGGGAAATTTGACCTATGAAACCAGCAGAATCAAATTCCTTGTTGGCACCTGGCCTGGCTGCAGTCTGATAAATCTTGTTCTTACCTTTCAGTGAATTCAGATTTAATTCCGTTATGTAAGAGCTCTGCTGAGTTTTCCTTAGCTCTGCTACTTTTCAGTGCACCTCCTGCTATTTTGAGAAACTGCCTCTGGCCTAACCTCTCTGCCACTTTAGTAGCTTCGTAATGTCCTCACTGGCAGGTGAAGATGGGCATAAATGACCCCTGAGAAAAACTTTGCCACAAGACAGGATCCCAGAGTTTCTTCTTACTCCCTTTCTTCTCAGGTCACTACCTGAGCAGTCCAGGATGTTGAGGATCAGAAGAATTCAGTCTACAAATGCAATTAAATTCTTTAGAGCTGAAACTTTCCCTTCACACATGTTGCTGACCGATGGTGGCATTCAGTCCTTTGCCAATGGAGCTAGGAACTGCATGTTAGAGCAAGAGCTCCCGAGTTGTGATACACTGGTAACTCATGACATGCAAGGCACTTCAGAGTGGCAGGTAGTGTGGCAAGTGTAGAGGTGGAACCCTTAGCAAAAAGGGTTTCAAAGCTCTTGATTTAAAACCATGGCCCACATGAATTTGGAGGATAGTCTCACCAATGACAGTCTTCCTAAATCCCTTGTTACTTTTAGTATTTTGAAAATGCCACCTGGTGCTGTCAAGTGATTGGGGTGCTATCACGCAGTCACCTGATTCCTTTGCCAGAGGGGCTTGTTGGCAGATGAGTTAGGAAGTCCAGGAGTTTGGACCCTTGATGGCAGCAAAGTCTTCTCCTCTTTAAATGTATAACATATTTTCTATGCCCTCTTAAAAGACAATGGTACCTGGGATTTCTTTCAGATCCAGATGGAAAGCTTTTGTTAAAAGGAGTGGTAATGAGGCTTAGTAAGATTTAGTTTTTGTTAAGAAAAGATCATCTGGCGCTTGCTTTTGGAGCTGGTTGCTCATGAAGGTTTCTAATTCAGGGTCTTAATTTTTGTAAAGCGTGAATTACAAGAAGTCAGAAGAATGATGCGAAGAGCATTTAATAATGCACATTCACAAAGAAGTGGTGTAACTACATTAATTAGGCAAGTCTTGCGTAAAGATGCAATGTAATTATATATTTGAGACAGTTAATTAGGGAGCTACTTGGAAATTTCAGTGAATATTAAGGTAATTATACATAAATACTATAACCATTAAGACTGCACCCATAATGAAAGCAATAACTAATTACATAAATAACAGCATACTTATGTTTTTACATTACCAATACCTAACAATACTTCCTCTCTTTCCCTGCTCTCTTTGCCATGCAAATGACAAAACTTCCATTTTTAATTTAGATTTTCTTGCAAATTGTCAGGGAAACAATGAACTTTCCTCTTGTTCTCTTTCTCTAGAGAAGACTGGACAACTGGAGTTATGCACACCTAGCACGAAGACAGTCAAGCATACTGCAGATGTCTGCAAGCTACATGTGGAGTTTTTGGTGGCTGCCCTTGGATTTCATACAAGCCCAGGTCTGAGAAGCTTAATAAAGAAATTGTATAACTGTAAAGATAATGATTTAGACTGTTTAGGCAGCTTTGAGTGAATCAATACTGAGGGTTGGATGAGAGGCTCTCGTAGAAACTGGGCCCTGCACTTCATAGTGTTGGGCCTATGGGCAAACGCCTGATCCTTGCTAAAACATTTCTTACCATTTATTTCTGTCAGGGTTTGGGGTATCCGTCTGCTATCAGCTTCATGTTCACCCAAATCTACCAGCTGCCAGTGACAAGTGAGTGTGGCAACATTTCATGTGCTGTGTACATTGCTATCCTTTCCTCATGCAACCTCAACAAGACTGAAACTCAGGATCTCTAACCCCATAAGAACTTCTAAACTAAGAGCTTTGTATGAGGAGCAGCCTTACTGACTCAGCTGAAATAGAGAAGTGTTGTTTCCAAACATACTTACTGAACCAATGATAGTTTCTAGCAACCCTCCTCTAAGGATCTAAAAGTGTCTCAAAAGCTCTAATAGGTAAGGTCTCAAAATGACTCTGATTTTGTGAGCTATCACGATGGAGACTTTACAGGTGGGGAAACCGAGGCACAAAGAGCTCAAGTGACTTGTCCAATGTCATAAAGAACAACTAGAGTCCCACTGTAAGTCTCTCTGCTCTGTTTTAGTCACAAAGTCATGCTGTCTCCTGCAAGAGGGACGGGGCACGTGGTTTGGGGTCTAGCGATGGTACTCTTTTCTCTGAATCTTCTAATCTTGCTAATCTTCTCTGAATAATTAAATTGACCTAGTGAGACAGTGGAGTTCACAAAGGAATGTAATTTTCAGCTGGTTGTCCATGTTATTATGTTTCCATCAGACATCATGACTAGCTGTCTGAAAGGGCCTACAGCAGCATGGGCTCCATGCATGTTTATAATATTTAAGTCACTGTCCTGCAGAACAAGGTCGTAATTAGAGCTGGGCTGGGAATTCTGCAGGCTTGCATGTCCTGCCATGCTAAACAATCAATGAAGGCAATTCTTTCCTTGCTAAGTCCCATTTCCATTAGGATATCTACACCAAGGCATAAATGCTTGAGGTGAAGCTAAGGATGGTTTAGGACAACACAGCAAATTTTGCTATACTCTCATTGCAGAGTGCAGGCCAAGTAGCTGTTTGCAACTGAACCATATTTTCTTGGCTCAACAACAACAACCAATGATGCTTCCTGCCATAAACTTCAAAACCTGTCAAAGGCTGGTGGGGCCTTTCAAATTATTTTGATTCTGGATATAGTGTCATAATTTTGAGATGGCTAATCCTTTGCATCTCTATAAATGATCTTCGTCTTCTGAGTCCACACTGTGGCTCACGTTTCAAGGCAGACCAGGTCTTGTATCTTTTTTTTGTACTGAAGTAATTCCACTAACTTTTTAAGCTCTTCATTTCTAGCAGAGTGAGATGGGGGAGCTGACCTTTGTTGTCATTTTAATACATGGACGCTGAACTTTGCATACATTTGTTGGAAGAAAGATTAATTAGCAAATACTGTAGTAGTAGATAGGCTACCAAAGATAAATTGTGTCAGATTGCTGTGATATCTTCATCTGAGTTTGTGACCAAGAGAAATATAGTACCTCTAATTCGTCAAGATTTCTGTAAAATGTTTAATGCAGTGCTACATGAAAGAAAATAAATTGGGCTGTAAGAAGGGCACAAGAAATGTAAAGAAATGGCTATAGGAGGACTGCTGAGAACTGAGCTGAAGGAACTGTCAAGGGACAAGAACAGTAACTAGCAGAGTTTATTAATGATCAGTCTTGTGACCTATCTGAATGTTTTTATTAGTGGCCACAGCAGAAAATATGTGCAAATACAAAGTCTGTAAGAGACAGAAAGCTGAGAGGCCTTGACAATTCAGAGGAGGACTGACCCTGACAACAGGAGAAATGGAAAACGGATAAAATTAAGTACTAATAAACCACAAGGTCATGCAGATGTTTTTTTGCTCTGAGCAGGAGGCTCATCAGCTGGAAGTAACAGAGAAGTGTTTTGCTGAATCTCACAATGACTGACAACTGCTGGAGCTCTGCAACAGCAGGGAAGGGAAATATTCCCTGAGATGTTCCCCTGGATGTTGCATCAGGGGAAGCGTATCCAGGAAACATGTGGGATTCCTGACTACTTTTGAACAAGACACTGGGGAGATCCAGAAAAAGACAGAGTCCAGAAAAAGGGCTATTAAATTGAGATAGGAAATGGAGAATAAAAGACTGAGCCTTTAGTGTAGCAAAACCAAAACTGTGTAGGGGTAATATTGCTCCCTTTAAATAAGTAAGCGGTGAGAGAGAACTGATTAAATTAGGGGTGTACTGAATGCCATAGGAACACTTGATAGGAGCCAACTGAATAAATGTTTTTTGGAAAGGGACGAAGATTTTTAGTAACATGAAGTTTTGGAGCAGCTTTCTGACAGGAGTCACAGGGGCAAGAAAACTACCTGGTTTCAAGAAAAACCGAGAAATTTATCAATGAGATTGTGATGTTGTGATATCAATGAGATATGATGTGTCAGACATAGCAGGGGATGACCTGGGAGGACTCTTCCAGTCCTATTTCCTATGTAAAACAATTCAATAGCGCCCCTGGTCTCCAGAGTTTTTTTCTGTAAAAAGACTTCAATAGCAAGCTAGGGAAAATGGCCTTTCCTTTGGATTCTTTGTTTGCCCCTACCTATACAGGAGACATAGATCCGATCAAAGGGCCAATGAATCTCATGGTAGGTAGGATGCAGATCTCTATTATCTGTATGACAATACCTCTCAGAGGTCCTGCTCATTACTGGGGCCCAGCTACTTTCCATGACCTGACTTTTATGATCCCAGTTCATCTCTTAGCTAAATCCATCTGAAGCTGTGTTTCCTTGATAACCCCTTTAATATTTTATAGATTTCTTACAGTTGTTGTATTCTTGTAATCTTCTGAGGTCCTCCACAGCAAGCCAAACAATCTTCCACCTTTCATGGTGCCATCAGCTAGCCAACGCCATGAGTAGATCACTAATTCTCTGAGATAAGATCAATAGCAAATTGCACTCCACTTCTGAAAAGATCCGACAACTCGGTCTAGTTGTAGCAACTGAAAGAATGGTTAATAATGGATGATGACTGACAAAATTCATAGGTGTGAAAGGAGGTTTACCAGGAACATGGTATTTGTGCATACTGCTTGTTGATTGACAGCCTCAACAGGTTAGAGGTTACCCATGGAATACAGCCTTGATGGCCTAGGATGAAATATTCCTTCTGACCCTTCTGTAAGTTAGTGATATAAAGCACTGGCTAACATATCATTAACTTGCAACACCATGATGATGGGATTAAGACCCAGAGGGCCTTATCTCTACCTTATTAATGGCAATTAAAAGCTGTGTGACAGTTTTAAAACTTGTTGATGTAAAGGAAGTTAGTACCTGTCTTATAGTAGCACAGTAAATAATTGTTTGATTGCTTTGCTTTTCGTAATCTGTCCATGCAGCTGTATATTATCACTATTTTGCTGCAAATACAGCTTTTCGATTTATCAACAAAAGAGCAGGTAAGGCTCTATGTAAATAATAATGAAGGACACTTCCAGGTTGGATTTTTTCCCATTTAGACTGCTGAGCATAAAAGAAGCAGAGGATTTTCAAAACTAATGACAATATCTGTGAAAGCTGTTTTTCAAAGCCTAATTACCCCAAAAAGTTTTAAACCCGATTTTAGTTACTGCAAAATTTGCCTGGCTAATTCATAGGGTGGGTATGAAAAACCTCTCCCCACCCCTCTTTATATGGAAGTGGATATTTATTCCTTCTTAGGTGTTAACCATTGCTGGAGCTATACCGGTTTCACGGCAAGAAGTTTCATACCTCTTGTCCTTCTGCATATTCAAGGAAAGGCAGCTACTGACAGAGCAACACTGTGAGTGCTGTGAACTAGAACTAGCTCTTGTACATGCTCCTTCTGTTCAAATCTCAATCTACATTGGAAAGAAATGATCAAACTCAAATGTGCGCACTGTCTGGAAAGTCCCCCCTCCCTCAAATATTTAGTGGCTGTTCTGGTTATAGAGGCTGGAGAACCTTTATGTATTTGGTATTGCTCTATTGCTTTCTGACTAGAGAAAAGGAGTCTTAGCTCTTGCTGTTGCTGTTATTTCAGAGGTGTCGGCAGCTGTGGCATCCTGCAGTGGCCTGTGCCTGGCTGTGCAGCTCTGGCTGTGCAGAGCCGGCTTCAGGACTCCTGCTGGGTGCTTTCTGCTCCTGGCTCCCCAGAAGCTGCGGGACTGGGAGATGGCACTTGTCATTTTAGCCTCTTGCCACTCCAAGGCAGAGATTGCCTTACGCTTGTAGTTTATACAGCCCCAAGCACAATGTCAGCATTACACATTAATTAATAATAGTGGCTTATATTGCTAATCACTTAATTATAAATTATGTGTGCTGGTTATGCCTGCCATCACATATTACTTTGTAGTTACATAGATATACACATAGTGTATCTGGGCTTTTGTAAATCAGCTTGTAGTTGTTCAGTGATACAAAGGCTATGCCAGCACATAAATCCGATGTAAACTGCTAATCATTTTTAAATGAAGACAAAGCAATCTGAGTTTTAAATCCATAATGCAGGAGAATTACAGTGCATGTGCTTGAAATTTAGGAAGAGAACTTGCTTTGCAGACATTTCAATTGTAAGCAAAATTCTGACGTTATGCGCATTACATGGTATTTTACTGAAATCGCACTCAGTGGCAGATTTGCATAAATGAATGTATTGTATTTTTTATAACTGTGAAAGCTTTAATTACCTAAACTCTAATTAGGCTTGCATTTTTCAGAAAACACAAGATATTAGCTTGTTTTGTAGTTGGCTCAACTTTAATGTTTTCACACATTTGTAACTCATACGCAACAATATACTATAAAAACACAGGGAAAACACAGAGATGAAGGCATTCCTGGAATTTCTGAAGCTGATTGGTTGCTTCTGCTCTTGGTGTATTTAAGCCTCAGTGCATTGAAATTTTCTTGAATGCTGCCCTGGGGCCAAAATCACACCTGATGTAAATTTGTCACAGCCAAATCTGGTAGCGTTGCATCAAGGATGAATCTAAACAAGTATATTTTAATAATTGCTAGGAATAAAGTTGTTGTGTGAAAGGGAGTTATTGATGGTATTGTTTTGTAGTGGAATTTGTTCGGTGTTCTTGGGACTTTTGCAGTTCTACAGGTATTTTTGGACAGTGAGATAATGGTACTGGCTGGGTACTTGGCCTGCTGGTGTTGCAACAAAGATTTAGGCACACAACACAGATTTTGAAAAGACTCTTGCAATAGGACTCTCACTTGGCACCTAGTGAGTCACTGTGGTGCCTTTCATAAAGGGAGAAAAATAAACCAGATAAATAAAACTACCATTGATCATTACTCCCCCTTTTACCAAACCTATGAAGGAAGAAGTGCTAATGCATCTTGTGTTAATTCTGCTGAATTTTCTCATTTGCTTCCATATCAACACACCTGTTGTGTCTGTGTTGTTGTCTAGATTTTGCCCTTTCCTCTAATGCAAAGCTGTGACAATTATCTGTGTGTTTGTCACTGTGTAGCTAGGCTGCTCTAACATGCTCAAACAAGGCATGTTTTACTTTTTAAGGCAATTCAGAAGCCTGTGCTGGAGCAGAGCATCCTGCCCAGTGTTCACTGAGGGCATGCTGCTGAGAGCATGCTGCACCTGTGTTTTGCACTGGCTGTGAATGCAGGTCTACATGCTGTTGGCGTGCTAGTTGTGGTGTGTAGCCTTCCAGATGTTCAGGAGTTCTGCTTTTCTAAGTCAAAGGGAGGTGAGGATGCCTCGTCTCTTGAAGGCCTGTCTTGAAAGAAATTGTATAAATCTTCCGCTTTTATTCTAGGTGCTGCTTGCAATGTTTCTGTTAGGTGGAGCCAAACGGCACTGCAGCCCTAGCATTGCCTGAACTGAAAAGAAAAGCTGTCAATATTTCACTCATTCTTATTACTGAGGGTTTCTACTATATTTTGCCAGGAGGAATGAAAAAAGGTAAAGGAGCATCATATGTATTTCCATATTTTCTCCTCCCTTACTGTTTTTAATCCTTGCATGACTTGCAGCAGAAAGATTTGAGGAATTCCAAGTGTTTAAAAGCAAAGTAGGAGATGTAAACAGTTAGCATCTACAGGTTACATTTCTTGTTTTCTTCTCTAACTGCAAGGCTCCCCTCTTATAATGCTGACTGTGCCTTTCATTTAATTAATCCTAGTGCTCTGTGAGGCATTCTCCTTTTCTGTGCAGGACTGGTAGAAATATATTACTGTTTGTGGTATGTTCCTGTATTTGTGCTAAGTAACACCAACTGGAGTGATGGATGGCATGTTTTTAAAAGTGCCTTTCTGCTTTTCTTACACATCACAATATTGTCCTAAACATGTTATTTTGAACTCATGCAGATACCTGGGTTTGCAAGGTATCGCTCAAGCTTCTGTACCAGGGCAGACCTGTGGGTGGATTCAGTGATTGTCGGCCCTGCTAAGAGCAAACAGTCTTTAGAGTGACTATAAATCCACAAACCTCTGTGTCTTGCTCCCAGCCACCTGCATCGTACCTCTGGATATTCTGCAGGCTCTGTGTGTGTGCCTACCAGCTGGCTGAAGCTCCTGACATGTTCCTGTGTAGAACCACATGTGTCCATGCTTGAGCTCTGAAAAGTCTGGCCTTCAGATGGTGTAGATACAGCTATTAGGAAAGATGATCTTGGATGGCATGGAGTGCGCAGGCATATCCATGTCCTGTTATTTCATGAGGGCTGTGTTCTTCTAAACTCCTCCTAAGGGACTGTGAATGTAGGCTTGGATCCACAAGAGGTGGTGTACCCGATTGCTATGAACCTGAACAGGACTAGTTCTTCTCTTCCACAAGGGGCAAAACATCAGCAAAGTCAGATGAGGGGTGGTAAGTAGCTGTCTATGAGGTTCTTAGTCCCTCTCAGCAAATGAGTCTCTTTGTGGGATGTCTTCCTGGAATAAAGTACTAAACAGCATTGATAAAGGTGGGGGAAGGGAATCAGGCCTTATGGTATGTTATTTGGCATTGATACTGCATATGTTACTGTTTTCAGACATTTTCAGATAGACATAAGGGAATGAGGAGCCCTTTTACTTCAGAATACATCAAACACGTATGTTCTAAAGAAGTAATATTGGCATTTTGTGCTTAAGTGGAATCTTTATTTTCTTAAACCCAGAAATGACTGCCAAATGGCACCATCAGCTTGAAATCTGGTCAGTATAAACAAGTGGATAAAACAGGTTCAGTTCCTAGACCTGCTTCTTAGGCCTCTCAGTAACCCTTGGGTATTATGGTTGCCAACTCTTCTTGTCTTTAAGTAGTTTTCTTTTCCTTGTTGTGTGAAAAGCACCTGGAAAAAGTAGTTATATAATGAGAAAGTGTTAAGTGAACCAGGAACTAGTCCATCAAATGCAGGAAGTAGGCACATATTTAGAGAATAATGAGTTAGTCACTTCCCACTCTTACAAGCAAAAGTTTATTTGCAACAGTGTACAAGAAAAAGCAACAAGCTCCAGGAAGGAAAGACTGATCCATTATTTAAGTCTCAGCCACGGCACTGGGAAGTTTGGGTTCAGATCCCTCACCCCATAGGCACATTTTCTGTACTAGTTTTGGCAAGGTCTTTTGGCCCCACTGCACAGATATGACAACACTGAGTGCCACAACACCAAACATCACAACACCTATCTTCAGTGAAATTAGCAGCCTGGAGGTAGATACATATATTTGTTACGAAATCTGTATGGAGTTTGGAAGCTGGCCAGCCAGAGACCCTTGAAAGGTACTTCCCTCCAGGCATAGACTCTTTAATCAGCACTATTTGTCACCTCTGTACTTGGGCTTTGCAGCCTTGAAGTCTCTCCTGAATCTCAGTGCCCAATTTTTCTCTCAAGAACCAACAAGGAGGCAGCTGTACTTTTGTCTGATACTTTACTAGTTAACACATTCATCCAAGACACCTGAGCTCACTTTCCTTTTCTCCTACCTTAATTCCTGCATCTTTTTCTGACAGGATTAGATCCTACACATCAAGCTATCAGCTAGTCTTAGGCAGGATGAGGGGAGAAGACACTCTTCATGCTTCTTAAAACAATTCTTGTTGTAAAATTCAGGATTAATGGGGATGGAGAAAGGATGTAAGAATAGCCTGACTGTAGCACAGTAGTTAGCACACCCATTTGGGAAAGGAAGGTTGTGTGGTAAAGACTGTGAAGCAGGCAATAGAAATCAAATGCTGCCATTACTGCTAGGCATGCCTTCCTCCTGTAGCCGTGGTGTATAGGAAATGGAGAGCAATGACGGTTTTGTATGGAGCCCCTTCCAGTAGACATATTCAAAAGGTACCTATAAGACCAGGCTGTTCTGAGACAGGTGGAGGTGAGTGGATGCCTGCTGGGGTGTAAGTACTTGATCACCACTGAGTGACTGAGCCTTTTCAAGACAGCATTTTCTAGGCATGCACAGAAACAAAATTGTGGAAACTAGGGAAAATGTAATGCAATCAGTTGATGTGCCAAAAGACTCCTGGGTGTTCTGAGGATTATATCTTTTCGATGCAGGCTGGATGTAGCTGCCCAAGCTCTGCTGTGGGTCTGGTCCAGAACCTCTCTGGATTGGAGTTTTCCACCAGAAAAATGCAGATAGTGTCCTTGTCTGCCCAAGGAGTTCAGATATTATGCCCCCTTATCAGATAAATATCTAGCATAAAAAAGACAAAGAAAGGTTAACAGTGTCCCTTTCAGTCTGCAAGCTGGTAGGTAAATACCGTTCCAACTTGATGAGGGATGTTTTGAAGGGCAGAGAGGTAAAAGGCCAACATTTCAAAATTGCAGGTAATTTGTGGGGAGACTAACTTGTGATTTTCCAAACTTGGTTCCAAGTGGTCCTGAGAAACCAATAGGAGCTACTGATTCCCAGGCTTTCTGAGACCAGACCCTAGGAGCTGCACCTGAGTCCCCTAAAAATGGAAGCATCCAAGATCAGTGTGAGAAAAATTTTGGCTGAGTACCCTATGTCACACAGTAGGCTTGTGCCGAAGCCAGGGCCCAGCATCCTTTCTCCAAGTTCTCGTAACAATAAGAACAACCTCCTCAGCAATTGCCTTACAAAGGGTTTGAACATCAGGTTACCCAGAGACATGAGCAGATAGTAGAGCAGTGATGTACAAATGAAAGTCCTACACTTTGACCTCCAACCACATGAAGCCCCATTACAATAAATATCCAACAACACATCCCTTTCCACACCACATGGATGCTGCCTTAGGTACAAAGGTACTAAAATGACTGTTCCATGTAATAAAACATGGTGGGAGAAATTATGAAGTATAAAGTGAGGTTATTGCCTTCACTGCTAATTAAAGTTTACTGTATCTTCTTGCAGCTTTGTTTAATGGGCTCCAACATATCATGGGGTGTTTCTTTAAAGAATTAAAAGAAAGCTCTTTTTAAGGTCACTCACTTGACCTCAATTCATTGTGTTGTGAATACGGTATTGTAGTAGCACATATTGTGTGGGGTACAACACCATGTGCTGCTCCAAGACTCCCGTGGTAGCTAAGCACAAAGGGCTGCGTTAACGATGGTGTGTCAGGCTTAGCTTTGAATTTCCTTGCTTGAGTGCTAGTTTTCATTACTGACATATAATATATGGTGTTAACCATTTCAGCACCAAACTGTGCACGAGGGACACACCAGCGCTTGTGCTTGGAAATATGGCCATTTCTGAAGCGCCAATGATCTGAGGTACTATTATTATTTTATTACTTAATGACACCAATTAGGGCAAGCATTGTCAACTAGCACACGATGATCTCAGTGCCACAGTGTGATATAACTATTACAGTGAGCATCATAGCCTGATACTGATGCCATATAAGGAATAAGAAGCTTTCAGGCTTTTTTTTTCCCCTGATTTGGCCAAAAATTCTGTGTTCTGAGGTTTTCACTTTGTTTCTTTGTGCTTTCATTTCCTCATCAGATAAATTCTGCAAAGCTCTCTGAATATTACTAGTACTTTATGTAACATGTTTCCTCCCACAAAAAATTTCTTAGTAGTAACTCGTGGCACTGTCCTTGGGGCATTTTGAATGGCTAAATCCTTGCTTATTTTCAGTTTTCCCTTGCATCCTTTTCCCAGTCTGCTAGCTGAGTGTAGGTCCGTGTTTACATCATACATCTCAGGCTGCAGCTGCTGTGGACCCTCTTGTTTGGTGGAACTCTGTTACTTTGGTATCTTGGCTCTTTATCTGGCTCGGGTTGCTTCCTCCTCAATACATGTTCCACTCATGAGGCGGGTGATCCAAAGCCCATTGAAGTAAATGGAAAAATTGCTGTTGATTAAATTATTTCACATCTGCACTCCCTGGCTCTACCAGCTTCTTCCATTGTCCACACATCCTGATTCACAAATGTTTTAAATGACAGCTTTAGGAACATGAAAGCCTTTGGGGCAATGGCCTAAAGAGACAGCAGAGGGTAAAATTTGTGAGCATTATAGTGCTATAGCTGTAGTACTTCCATTAATCAGTACTGAGCATCTAACTGAAAAGCCTGCCTCAGTCAGGCAAGGAAGGCTTGTATTTCACACACTCAGACACACAGGCAGCCCCCATCTCAGAGTGTACTTCATCAGGAGGATTATTTCCTTCCAAATGCAAACTGAACATCGACTATGTTTTGCTGGAGGACTTAGCTTGCTTTGCTGTTTCCATTTCCATTCCTCTTTCATGTGAACAGAGGGCAGCAATAACACCAACTGCCCAAGAACCTGATTAAGGGTGTTGCAGAGTAGGAATATACAATAAACGCCTGATTTTGGGGGATATCAGACTGAAGGAGTGTGGAGAAGCAATGCTAAAGCAGCTCTGTCACCCTCCTGAGCTCCTGCAGGGATCATTGCTGCTGAGGCCCAGCCCAGGTGCTAGCAGATATGTCTAAACTGTGGGACCCAGGGGTGTTGCCCAGCTGCACCCTGATGGCAAGCCTGGATGAAACCCAGAGGGCTTCATCCCCCGCTCCATCCCCAAATTCTAGTATTCACTGGGGGAAAATATGGGAACATGGGGAGGGAGGAAAGCCGGATCCTGCACATGTCCTGCTCTCAGGACCAGAGATTTGTGACAACAGGGTGTACACGCTCTTCATTTAGGTGCTGCCCCTATTTGCTTCTTTAAAGTGACTCCTTGGGGGGACCCTTTATGGGATGGAGTGTAATTTATACCTGGATTTCAATGGACTCCCCAAAACAGTTGAAAAGGCAGTGAGAGGTATCAGTAGACCTCGTTTTTGGGTGTCAGTAGTGGAAATTCACGTGAATTTTCAAAAAGAAGGTGCTGTTTGCCAACATAATTTTTGGAAGCAGTCAGGATGCAGTGTACAATTATGGCAACTGTGCACATGCATTTGGTAAAAGTCACATGCATTTACGTGCTCAACAACTCAAATATCATCCCCAAGATTTTCTCATTTGATTTTTTTTCTTTCTCTCCTTTGCTTGTATGCCCACTGTCTCTCCGAGCTGGAGTGTTATTCCAGGCACAAAGACTATGAGGTAATTACATACAGCCAAGCACAGACGTAGAGGGTAGAAATTCAGCACTATGAGCTCACCTGTCCTTAGGAAGAAGTTTACAAACATTTAGAAGCTATTTAAAAGCATTTACAAATCTTTTGAGGTTTGTCATCTTCCATTAAGACATGGACTCAGCTTTACCAGTAGAACAGATGTTGGTTTGTATACCAGAATTATATAACTTTGTATCAAACCTTTCTGTTTGTTACTAAAAGAATAGCAACGTCATTACAGTTATAAATATAGTTACCAAGGAAACCAGTTTATCATAATTGACTCTTTATCCTTGTTTCATTCTTTATCCCAGTTTTTTTCTGTTCTCTATCCCACTGCACCCGAACTTTGTTTTTTCCCAGTTAAAAGATATGGTAAGCTGCTGTCAGGCAGGCTAACTTGTTGACCCACATTTTAATAGAGATGGATATATCTAGCCTGCAAAGTTTAAATCTAGATTTTCTTTATTTTCCCTCTTTAGTTTTTGGGGCTAGCAGAGGAGTCTGTCAGTTTATTGTGCCCATACTATTGAAAAGTGACTTGGATTTATAGTATTTCCAAATTTGTATGCTGCCACTAAAAGCATAATGAAGGAAAGAGGAAATAATTCTTGGCTAACAGTTGGAATTAGCTCCCCTGAAATGTTTAAAAGAATCAAGGAAAAGAAGATGTCATATCCTGTGGTAGAGGAAAGGAAGGACTTGGCTTTCTTTGCCAGGACCTTGAAGCATTTCTTTTCTACAGCAATTGTCTGGAGGTGATTTTGTTGGGTGTCTTTGGTCCTGATTTCCTACCTGTGTGGCAGTTGTAAGCCATGCCATTGATGGTTGAGATCAATGACGTTACTTGCACAAACTGAAACACTTTGTTGTGCGAGTGAGGATGGGAACAGTCCCTTTCCTTGAGTTCCCCTGCATTGTCATTTTAAGATAGGTGAAAGCTTTAGCTTTAACTGAATGTCACATCAATTTTATTATGTCTGTAGGCATCTTTGGTTTTAAAATTCATGACAGGTTCCTTGCAATACATTTTTACTACATTGCAGCCACCTGTTCTACCTTGGTGGGTGGCTGTAAATCTGGGACTGTGCTTTGGTGTGCATGTACATGAATGATTGCTTCTTTATACAGCGTATTAGGAGCTTCCAAAATGTATTCATAGCCTGGACCATCCTGGGAGGACACATGCATGTTTTGTGGATCAGCTTTCCTTTTCTGCTACAGCAAAAGGGTCACCTGTTGTCTCAAAGCAAAAAGTTCTTCTCCTTCCTATGAGGCACCTTTTATCTAGGCCCAACATATGCCTTTTATCCATTCCTAGCCACAGTGAGTTCCCTTGTACTGCACGCTGCCATTAAAAACACTTTGCTCCTAGATCAGCTTCAAATAAATAATTCAGATTCATGTGAATCTTGACATACCTTTACATTTATTTGTCAATATCTGACCTACATAAAGAATGTCAATTATAGATCCTGTGTGTTAGGAAAACATGCAGGCACCTCCCTAGTGTCCCTTTGGTGTTTCTGGAGTTGGATTCAGCCAACCACATTCAGCTTGAGCCCTCAGCTCCTGTGGAGCCACAGGCAGGTTGGGTCAGGAAGCCATTTCTGCTCCCTGGAGGGGAGCCCACTTCACCCTGTGGTTCAGTGGTGCAGTTGGCCTGTGGGGTGAGGTGTTGAATGTGAACCCAGGGTCATCGACATTCAGTTCCTGGCCCTGTCCCCATTGTCTGGGTCAGGCTTGGAGCAACCATCTCACCTCCATGTGCCTGAATTTCCTATTTTTAAAATGAAGACAATGATATTTGCTGTCTCCTTTCTTTGTCCTGTCAGTTTAATTGCTACTCTTCCTGGTGGTGTTACACCTGAAAAACCTTGTAAAGCTGTTTGTCTCAATCCTGTAGCTTTTTGACGCCTGTTAAAGTGCCAGAGGTCTAAGAGATAAGTGCATTTGTTTTATGGGATGAATTATAAATAACCTAACTCAAGACATTATTAAAACCCTGGGCTGACTTCAAGTAGAGGTTTACGGGCTTGCTTTGTTCATAGCCAATGGAAGCTCCTGGGGGCAGAGTCTTCTCTTTCTGTATATTTGCTTTTAAGAGCTGTAAAAGAATATCATTATGCAAAGGCTGCCCAGTTCCTTGTACAATATTGTAACCCAAATTCGTGGGCCACATAGAAGGCTCATGATGTGCATAGAAAGCTCGTGATGATAGAAAGTGGTCTCAAGAGTCAACGCTGCAGGCTAGTCTTTTATTAATCTCCTGCAAAATGAGGTCCCACAGCAGCAAATCACACAGCGCTGACACATTTAGTGCTCGTCTTCCCTAGTTCACATAAGGGGAAGAGCTCTGCATCCCCATTTCTGAGAGAATGAGGTGCAGCATGCGCTGTGTCTAAGGAAGAGGTTGGGTTTGCCAAGAGCACCAGATGAGACATTGATGAAATCCTGGGAGCGCCTGTGTACTTCTGGTGGTGTGGATTGTAAATCACAGTAAGGGATGTCGATGCTTTAATTATGTGTATGTGATGGTCTATGTGTTTGTGCTTGTGGGTTTTTTATAAGTACGGTAAATGGAGAAGAGAATCTGGCCTGGCTCTGAGGCTGCTGCTGCTACTGGCGAGGCGGGAGAACATTTTGGCAAAGCAGTATATTTATTTTTTTAAACCTCCCTCCATAGCCCCTCCTGCCATAGTATATTTTTCTTTTTTTTAGGATTTTTTTTTTGTGTTCCTTATCTGAGGTGCTGCTGGGACTGGCCATGTGCTTCAGCTTACTGAGCTCTTTCCCATTTATCTGGTGTGTTTCCCAACCTATGATTTAACAGTGGTGTGTGCAACAGAAAGGGAAAAACAATGTTTGATCTGCTAAAACGTACCTTAAGAGCAAACACATACACATTGATGAAGGTATCAGCTGGGTTCTGCCTACAGTTATGTCAAACAAAGTATGCTAGGAAGTGCCAACTTTCCTTTTGTGCTGTGACACCAAGCGCTGCCAAAAGATATTAAAAAGCTTGCGTGAACTAGGTGATGGCAGCTGTAACTATCTAAGTTATTGCCTGGCAGCTGTAATGCTTCTTCAGTGCTGCTGGCTGCTTTTTATATTTGGTTCCCCATTTGTTTGCCCTTATTCTAGCAACCGATACCACCAAAGCAGGCAATCAGTGTGTTACAGCACATGGCCACTTGCTACTGCAAAATAGGCAGCTTAGTAGTGGCAATTGAGAGACTCTCATATAGCAGCTGATATAAGTCATATTTCTTTTGGAAGAGAACCAACCTACTGTTTTTTTTGTTATGTGTCAGTGTGAATCCAAGAAACCTTAGATGAGTCGATGGCAAAAGGCAAACACACACACACGCACGTACACATACACACTCTCATGCACACACACACAAAAATGCAGCTTTCCGTGTTCTTTCCGTGTTGGCTCTAAATGTGCTAGAACAATATAGCCAGCTCCCAGCCCCTGCCAATCCTACATCTGCTCTCTAAAACCTCCAGCAAATAAGAATTACTGTGGGGTTGTTTAACCAACGCTTACAATATACACACTTTTCATTTTTCTGTCGCTTCTATCTGTACGCTGGTGGCAAAGGTTTGAGAGATAATGGAGAATGATACCCACCGGGCACTTGCTTTTTCAGTGCTGTGAGGTGGGCAATAGCCACCTAGATCTCTCTGCTGGCAAGTTTTGGGGCAATATAAAATGTTTTTCATTGCCATGGGCTTTTGGGAAATTGTCTGCACTGTGGGGGGTAGGTTTCTGCTGGTTTTAGGGTGGGTTTTTTTATGAGGGGAAGGCTTTATATTTTGTGGTCTTCTTTTGAGTTTCCTCTTTTCAGTCATCTCTTAAATAATTCCTACAGTTCATGAATGTAATATTTCTGGGAGATATGTTTCTTCTTTTCTCTTTTCTCTTCCTCATTTGTAACCCAGCCTAGTTTTGAAAGTACTGTAACATGATAATATTTTTGCAGTGTGATCAGCCTCAGAATGATTTCCCCAGCATGGAAAATGGACTGAAGTAGTAGCTGCATCTTGCAGAGGATATGGCAGAAGATCTCAGTTGAGCTTTTAGATTTTTTTTTTTTCCTTTACCATTTAGGCTCAGCTGTTACAGAGACCTGAGACAATTGCATGTTGTCTCACAGTAATAAGACACCATAATAATTCTTTCCACCAAAGAGTCCCAAAGCATTCATGAGTGTTTAATTACCTATTCCATTTCACAGATGAGGATGCTGAAATGCAGAGCAGTTAAGTGATGTGACAAAGGACACCTAGGTATTTGATAATGTAACTTGAAAAAGAAACAGCATGTTATTAATCTGTTTCCCACCACCGTGACTGGACTGTGCTTACCATCAATGTGACTAAAGAAATTTGCATGGCTTCGGAGCCTTGCCTCCAAGTTTATTGCTTAACTGTTTTTTTTTTTTCCTAGTATGCTGTGAGTTTGAAAATCCCCAGCTACCTCTGAATCTCCTTTTTTGTGTATTTTTCAAGATGACAAATACTTCATTATTATTTCAGAGTGTTGAAAAATGTTGAAGAGATTTACAGGAAGTGCTGTAAATGGTAGGGTGTTGGTAGGACTGGAGGCATATTTTAATTCATCCACAGAAGGCTCACATCTGGCATTACAGATTATGTCAGTCCTACAGTGAGTACTCTGGTGCTAGGAAAGGCCCGTGCTGGTCCTCTAAATTGTCCATGAATTTCTGTCCATAAGAAGAGATTTCTGGAAAAGTGTAATTCCTTCCTTCTGTTGCAGAAGTCATACCTCTCTGCAGTAGTGAAGCACACAGAGCAAGAGGGGGTTTATTTTGAGAATTCAGATGAGTTATGCCAGTTCAAAGTTCTCTTGAACAGGTAGAAACCTGCACATGCACAAGAATTTCATGTGGAAAGTCTGGCATAGCTTGAGGAGAGAAAACACCTGTGAGGTCTGTGAAGCAGCCCTGTATTGGTTAACCTGATACCTGTCATCTTCCAGAGGGTTTTCATTGCTGGAATAAGCTGACCTGTTCTCTGATTGCCCCAGCACTTTCTTTTTTTATCCGCTTTTGTGGATAGAAAGCAATGCTCATGAGTCAGACGTGCTTGTGGGAAACAGCTCCCACAAAGCCACAGTGGGATGAACCCACATCTTGCAGAGTGCAGTGAGCGTTACTGTTTATATCCCACACATATCAGTGGGGCTGGGAGCACCCACCTGTAGGCTCCCACACCACTGCTGGTAGTGGAGATGTTCTTTACCTCTTGGTATGCTTGACTGCCTGCAGAAAACTATGTTCCTCTCCTCATGATCACTCTCAACTTAGGCATCTGGGGCTCCTGTTAGGTATTTAGAGTTGGTCGCCTACAATCAATGGCTTGTTCATCAAATCTTTAAATGCTTTTAAAGTAATATCCTATCATCTAAATTAGTTACCTAGAAACTAATAAAAGAAGGTGTTTGGTAGGGAAAAATTACCTGTTTTGTTTTTTTCCCCTCTGTATTCTTTCTGGCATGGTTGCTTTCTCTAAGGTCATAGAACAATCCAAATCAACTTTCACCATTATTTTCCATCAACAAATGCAAAATAGGTTACTTGGAACCTCTTGTATCTCCATTTTTTTCTCTCAAATAATACCATAAAATCAAATATATAAATGCTTTCTTCTAAGACTCTCATAGCATTTTCAGCCCAAAAGCATTAATTCTTTCTTTTTTTTTTTTTCACGAGGTTGATTTGAGCTGTCCCTTCCCTCAAGAAATGTGTGTGTGTGCGTGTGTGTGTAATGGAAATGCTGACAGACCCTTAACTATAACAGCGCGAAAGGCGCCGCTAAAATAACAGTGGAACAGATGCTGTCACCACTGCCCCTGGTGGGGAAAGAAGATGAAACAGAAGGGCATTAGAGTTGGTAGATGGCAAATTAATCCTATTGTACTAGCAGCTGCAACCACCGAGATGCTAGCATTCATGCTTAGACACTTCCAGTACTCCAAGCTCTAGTAGGGGTGGTTGGAAAGGATGAGGCAATGAAAGGTCACTGGAGCCGTTTTCATCTGAATAGTAATAATAAAAAATGTTGGTGTATGTTCTCTACTATGACTAGGCTCTTTTTACCGTGGCAACCAAATCGAGGATCTTTCTGGTATTTTGAGACTCTTAGTATTTCTCAAATGCTGAAATATAATCCTAATGTAATTTTGTTTTGTTTTTTCCCCAGGATTTCGATGCCAAAACTGATTTTAGAATGTGGTAATGAAAGCTCAGATCTCTTTCTTATTCTTGTATTAGCAGCAAAAAAATCACTGTTATTTTTAAACAGTGAGTAAGGAAGTTATAATTGTCATTCCTAAGACAATCTGGGTGATTTTGTGGGGGTGTTGTGGAAATTGAAACCCAGAAAGACCTGTGACCTGAAATGGTTGGATTAAAAAAGGAATCTTGTTTCCAATGAAGGCTGAGTAGATGGTATAAATCAGAATTTTAGGGGCTCAATTTATCCCTACAGGATTTTTTTTTTTTTGAAAACTTGTTGAAGAGAGCTGTGCAAACAATAGCTTGTGTAAGCCAAAGCTGGCATCCAGCAATTCTTAATGTCTGAATGAAAGTGCTGGGTTTTTTTTTTTCCCTTCACAGTACGTGTTGCCAAGAAAACAAGGAGTAGTTGCTTTAAGCATTTACAAATGGTAATGCACCAACAGCTGGTCTCAATCCAACTGAGCTATTGTAGGGGTATTAAAAAGACAGGCCAGAGTTTGAGATCTACTGCCAACCTCCCTTGCAGAGTTAGGGAACATTTTACTTGGAAAAAAAAGGTCTTCTCTTCCTGCAGAGATCCACGGCTGTATTCTCCTGCAGAGCCTGAGCCCTGCCTGGCAGAGTAGGCAAAAATACATCGGTAGGCCAAATGCTTCATTGACATGAAAGTGTAGAATCCAATAGGTCTCCAGCTAGATTATTTATCTCAGTCTAATATTATAGTCTTCATCTGTGTTTTTCACATTCTGTTCGTTAGATGAATAGTTGTTTCATGTGACTATATTTTTATAAATTTTCTTGTTTTCCTAGAAAAATCTTACAACTAAGTGAATATAATACTAATATTAAAGAAATTAAATTAATTCTTCTGAATTGAAGGATTATTCTGAAGGGGATTTAATCTGAAAGACTTTTCTGCTTTCTGCAAAAAGCGCTCATGCTCTTTTCCCCATCCAGCAGGAACTGTAAAATATTTTTTTGGGCTTCTAGGTTTGTAGGTAACTATAATACCAAATAATACTTATTTTTGAATATAATTACAGATGAACCATGTTTACAGCAATGTCCTAGAGAGAGCGATAAAAATTATTATTTTTCATTCTAAAGGCCTCTGTTATTAGCAGTATATTTTATATATGCTGCCTTTTCTGAATAGAAATGCAGTGTTTGGCTTTTCTCTGAAAGATAAATGAACCTATTTGTTGATGTGCCACACTTGAGCTGGACATTTATGTGAAATAAAAAGGGCCAAATTAATTGTAAAACAACCCCCTCCCCCCAACAAAAAAACCCAAACAAACCATCACACAGGCAAATGTAAAAAATATACCTTTTTCTTCCTTGCTAGACCTATTTGTATTTTTAGGGTGTTCACAGATAGAGGCACAATGGCCACTTGTTTAGGTTTGTGTATGTGTGTGTGTGTAAATTTTTTTTTTTTTTTTTTTTTTTTTTTTTTTTTTTTACAATCATATGGCTTGGTTCTGTTTTCCAGACCTTGTCCGAGAGCTGCTATTTGAAATAAAAATGTTTGTATCCATTTCCTCATTAATCATTGTAATACAACCTGCTGCAACTAAATGACAAAACAGATGCAACGATGAAAATTAAAAGTGATGGATACTTATCTTTGGCTATAAAAGCTGCTAACAATTTAGAGAACTAGAGTGCCTTTTGGAGCTAGAATGTGGCAAATGAGAGAAACAATAATAGGGCTAAAGAGTTTGCTGTTTGTAAACCAGATAACTATGGGGAGGCTGCATCGCTGTCTAGCACCTGTTTTATGTGGTTTGCCTTTTCTATTGAGTAAGATCAAGTGAGGGATCATTTTAATGTCTGATATGCCTTGTATAGCATTGTTGGAACTGGATGTAACCCAACCCCAACAAAACTGCTGGAAACAAGACCTTGCTTTTGTATGATGTTTTGCACTTGAAAATAGGCCTCTTCCTTTTTCTCTACCGCATGCACTGGCATGGCTTGTGAGCTTTTCTCTGTAAAATGGGTTCCTTTTCCCTAATGAAAGGAGACCTATCCTGATATGAAATGTCGTTTTGAAACATAAACACTCTAAATCTGACTTCCTTATGTTTTCTTTGCCAAAATGTCATTTTTTTTTTTAATGCATTTTGTGGGGATGCTGACCCTGAAGGGTGAAAAAATACAAGGGCCAAAATCTTATGGAGGAAATATTTATGGCAGCTCCCTTGGGAACTCTATCCCTGTGTGCACTAAGAAGTATTCTCTCATCCATCTTTAGATGCTCTCCTGCTGCAGCTGGGACTCTCTAGCATGTTCTGTGCTGTGATATGTCTGTGATTTGGCTGTATGCTTCTAAAATGCTAATATACAACTCTGAAATTGCCAACCAAAACCTTCAGGTGTTTGCAGTGATTGTCCAGATGAAGTTATTGAAAAATGCATGATAATACCTATACCCATACTTCAGATCTATATTGTGAATATTCCTAGATCGGTCCTGCATAAATATTTTTTTGAAATGTTCTGTTTATGCACAAGAAAGATGTATGGGTACTTCTCATTCACCCATATTTGAGAGAGTTGGAAAGGGGGTCTCTAGTATGGGGAATCTGAGGTAAATGAGGAAGCAGAGTGAAAGAGGGAGCTGCAGTGCAGCTACAGAGGTTTTTAGGGGTGCCAGCTGAATCATGGAGTGGGAGGTAATGCAGGACTGCTGGACACAGCTTCCTCCCATTGGAGGAAACTCAACTTCTTTGGTTTCTCTTCTCACAGCACACCTTGGATTTTTCTTTTGGTAAGAGTCAAGGTGCTGTCTGTGGTTATTACAGACCCTGTGGCATTTTTGATGGATGTCAGGTATGTTTCAGGCCAAGTCAAGGTAGAGTAATTGCAATTTGAGCTGAATGGATGCTCCTCACAGTTTGTACCAAAACCATTCTCTAGTGCTCTTGCAGGCAACTGTGAGGCCCCTATGTGGTCTACCCCAGAAGCAATGGCACATCAGTGGAAGGGAAATTGATATTTTACTTATGAGACAGTCTGTGCTAACAAGGGATGAAGGGCAGCATGGCAATACAAGTTCTCCTGCTCATTGCTCATGCTGTGTATCAGATGCAATTTCTCTCAATACATTGCTTTTATCCATGTGACCTCAAGGTTCTCTTGAAAATGAAAATGGTCCTGAGACTGAAGAAAGATTTTGATTTCTCCTTTGTCTTCTATCATGATTTATTTGTTTGTTGCCTTTAATGATTTCCATGTTTGGGAATAGAACAAGTATTGCCCTGCAGTGGAGACAAATTAAATAGAGGAAGGGCAAAGTAGCTTAGGGCATTTTTAACAGGCTTAGAAACCTTTTTCTCCAGGTCACTAGTTGGAATCCACCCTGGGGAATCTAAGGTGGTGGGTGTTCACCTGTCAGTAAGGGAGAAGTGATATCAGATACTGAGCAAGGAAGTAAGAGGATGATGTGCATGGAAACTGATTAATAGGGGAGGGCAAGAGGTGACAGAAGATGTGCCATAAAGCAGGAGTTTCCTTCTTTTACTTCCCCATCTGTTGCTAGGTAGCTTACACTGGTCCTACAGCCTGGGGGTGCACTCAAGCTTGGCTCCAGTATCTCTCTGGGAAAAGAGTGCCTGCTCCTATCCTTAGCAGCACTGCCTTCACTCAGGTGTAGTCGCTGAGAGAAAATCCCTGTGCTCAATGAAGCCTGTCCAGTGTTAGCTGATGGTGGGTGGAAGTGTCACTGCTGGAAGCTGCTCAGCTCAGATCCTGCTCTCTGAACTGATAGCTTTTGGCTTTGCATGGTTTTCGTATGCATAACAGAAGTAGCATATAAGGCATTTCATAGTGTCCTTACTGTGGTATTACCACAGTTTGGTCCACTTGTCCACTATGTACTAAAACACAGGTCACTCAGCATCAACCAGTCCTGACCTGAGCTGATTCCTTCCTTCACACTGTTGAACTACAAATTTGCTGCTTCAGATTTTATTGCAATGTGAAGCATTCCATGGGTTGATCTTTTCTCTTTTTTCTTAAAATAAATCCAAGCTAAATGTGTTGTCTTGACACTCTTGGGAGTCATCCCCTTTACAGGATCTTGCTATCCTTTATCCAATCCCACTATTTCTGATTACCTAGTACAAGCAACCACACTGACAATTATTAACCTATGTAATATATCAGTATTGTTTAACCTGTCTCTGGCCCATACAGGTGAATGTTTAGAATATTTTAACTAAAGTTGCCATTTAGAGTTAAGGCTGATGATGTTGGACTATCTTAGGAGGCATGGGAAGTTTCCAATGAGTAGTGCTTTATTTACATTTTAAAGGCAGACCTTAAGAAATGTTGCCAAACTGTAAGCCCCTCCCCTTTTTAGTCTGCTCATTTTAACCTTGCAACTGATTTGGAGTTTGTATTCAGTCATTGTACCTCCATCAGCGTAAATGGAGAAATTCAGTGTACAAAGTGTATGCAAATCCGGAGTTGTGTTTTCTCAGATTCAGCAGCAAGTTGGAGCTGAGTATCCTGACTTTTAGAACTTTGGTCCCAGTAATTAGCACGCAGAGCATATGTTTTTGAGGGCAGAGAATGTCTCTTTGTTATGTGAGTACATGCTTAGCATAATAGATTCCCCTCATCTACTTGTGACCTTCGAGGAGCAACCATAATATAAAGCAATAACAGCATCACCTTCTGAAATCTCAAAGAGGCACCCCAAAGATTCTCCAATCTTTCAGCAATTGGGACTTTAGAAACTTTCTGAACTGCTGGCTGCATTGTATTCAATAGTCCGAGAGACTTATTTCTCCGTTAATTTGTCTAATCCCTTTTTGAACCCATTTATACTTCTGGATTTCACAACATCCTGTGACAGCAAATATCACAATTTAATTGTGTTGCAGGAAGAATTATTTCCTTTTGTTTATTTTAATTTTTCTACCTGATAATTTCATTGAGTGCCTCCAACTCTGTGTATTAACATAATCATTCCTTGTTCACGTTCTTAATACCATTCATGCTTTTGTAAACTCTATCACGTCCCTCTTTCGCTGTCTTTTTTCCAGTCTGACGAGTTACAGTCTTGTTCCTCACTGCAAAAAAGCTCTTCTGTGCCTATGGTCAGCTTTTCCACCCCTCTTTATAACATTTCTATGCATTCTGTGCTCTGAGATAGAGACTAGGAGTATTTAAGATGAAGATACATTTTGGATTATCCTGCAAGATGATAATTTTTTTTTTTTCATTCTGTTTTTCTCTCATCTTCTTTCCTAGCAGTTCTTAAAAGCCCCTCTGGGCATTTCTGACAGCAGCTGAACACCGAGGTGACCTTTTCTAATTATTCAAAGTGACTCCAAGATTTCTCTTCTGAGCAGTGCTGATCATCGTGTACCTATAGCTAGTGTTATTTTTCCCCACAAGTATTAGCTGGCGTTCACCACCGCTGAGTTTCATCTTAGTTCACGACATCCTGCAGCTCTTCACAATTATCTTCAGTTTTGATTGTTCTGAGCAAAGCTGTATTATCAGCAAACTTTGTCACCTCACTTGTACTGCTTTCCCAGGTTGTTTATGAATATAGTGAACAACATATTTGAAACCTTTTTCCATTGGGAAAACTAATTTTACAGTTTGTTTCCTGCTACTAATTTCTTCTTATTCTGGGAATGCTTAGCTTCATTGCAAGCAGAGATGTTCACATTGTATTGACCAGGTAGCATCCCAGGCCATATGCTCATAGAATACTTTAATAAATTTACAAGACATAATGTCTTTTTGCAGAAACTGTTGGATCCTTCCCCAGCATATTGTATTTATATGTGTATAATAATTTTATTCTTTATTTTGGTTTCTAGCAATTTATCCGCTGCAGAGGTCAGGTTTACTGATCCATCATTCCCTCAGTATTCTATGCAGCCATTGTGAAAACATTGGGGTTTCTCCTATTTTTTACCTTTTCTTTCTCAAGATGCTAAAGCAGAATTGAGGACTTGGTTACAGGCCTCTATCAGTAACTCAGTAATGTCTTTGTTTTAGAGCTCTTGGATATGTACTTTCTAATCCCAGTGACTGGTTACTATTCATTTATTGATTTGTTCTAAAGCCTCTTCAACTCACCCTTCATTTTCAGTTTAATAATTTTTTCACAGTCTTTAATAATTTTATATAAGTTTGGCTGAGGTAGCAGCTACTGGGGGTCCTCTGAAGGCCTAGAAAACAAGAGGTGTTATCCCCAATAAATTTGGAATGTTTTGGACTCTTTCTGGACATCTACACTTAAAGAGTAGTGGTTACTGCAAATATTTTATTATGCTCAGCAACGTCTCCTGTTAGCCTTTCTATATTTCTAGGGGGATTTCATAACCGCATATTCTGCTTGTGCTTTTCGGGAGTGATTACGTGTATCACAAAGTGCTATTTTGTCTGTTATCTAAACACTTCATCTCTGGCTAGAACATAATCTCTTCCTTTTTGCTTACATTTTTCATCGCATTGAATATTGCTTTTTATTTTAATGCCCATGTCTTTTTCCAGCACTGCTGGAGAAACCAGACTTTTGTTTTCAACAACCATTTCTCCAATAAGTGATGAGTATATCTTGTTTTGTAGTTTCTGTTGCTTCTCTAGGCTGTCTTTACAGAATTATTAACTACTACTCTGTGGTTTGGAATACAGCTTATTTAAATAAGCAAGAAAACTGCACTGTTACATGCTTTATATTTGTTTACATTGCATTGATGTAAGATGGATCCCTCTCCAAATATGCGAGGGGTATTTTTACACCCCACTAGTTTTTCACATCCGGACTGTATCTTTACAAAGTTAACATTACATGATGAAAAGTAAATTTTTGAAACAAACTCTCCATTAGTTTCAAATTGGCTTCTACAGTTATTTTCACTCCTAAGCAAATGCTACTATGATTTAAATCAGCTGTACACAATTTCCAGCATCATCATCTTGATCTTCCCACTTCATTTAGGGATCTTAATGAAAATGCAGCTGGCTGCTCCTCTTGTGTATGGACAGCACCTAATCATTCTGAATTTTGAAGACACATCTTTTGGCAGTGCAACTGATTTAAGTAAATTATGATGTCTCTGATGCTGGTGGATTGATGATCCATGTTTTTACATTGTTCAAATATCTGCTTGTAACTGTACCTTACAAGTCACTTTGTAACAGATCCTTAAAAAAGGGATGAATCTTGCCAAATAATTTTATGTTGTTATGAAATTCTATAGATTTGCCCTACTTCTTATTTTGGTTACCAGTTCAGACATTCTGCACTGAGTACATCAGGTAAAGTTCACATCTCTTGGGCCAGTCTTTGACTAGGTAAAAATGGATGGTAGTTGACAAGCTTTCTTTTCTCCTCTCTTTTCTCCTCTCTTTTCTCCTCTCTTTTCTCCTCTCTTTTCTCCTCTCTTTTGTTTTGTTTTATTCTGCAAATTTTCGATCTCAAATTAAGCTTGCACAGCCTGTAATATCACATCCCATGCATTAACTGTTTGTAATACCCCATGAGAGTTAAAAAATAAGAGTGTATTGTCCAATATTGAGCGTCATTTAGTTTTTCTGGTCAGAAATAAAGCCCTATGTAAAGAGGTGAAATATTTCTGTTTCTTAGGACTTTTTCACTAAACATTTCTTATGTTTCTCAGGGCTAAAAAATGTTTTGACTGTTGGGTGAACAATTTTCCATGAAACTTTTTTTGCATGTCTAAATGGCAGAAAGGAAAAGCTTCCAGTTTTGGTCCAGTGATACATATAAGAACATAAATCTTGAGCTGGTAAGAGAAGGACTTCCCTGCTCTGAAACATCTTCAGAGCCTGAGGACAGGTCTCCTTTTGCCTGAAATTCCTCTTTCTAATCTCAGTACTTTACATATTGAACTCATGACAAGTGCTCAAGGATCAAATTTGCACTTTGGCATAAGGATTTCTCTGCCAGTAACTTGGAGACTTATTTAAGAGTAGGCAAGTCTGTCTGTCTTCCTACAGACAGAGGAATGAGGAGGCATTGAAATTAAGTGATTTACAAGGGAAAGTTATGGTGATAATATTGATGTTCATGCTTTCCTGGCTCTCAGTCTTGTAATCGAACCCTTAGGCAATTCTTCTGTCCTGTAGTTGTGCTATCCTGGCTAAAACTGAGGCCAAACCATGAGTCTGAATCTCGGCATCCCCAGAAGTTGGGAATTAGCCTGTAGGTTCTCTCTTAAATACCTTCAGTGTGAAGAAGAATGTGTTCAGATCCCTGAAGAGTAGCTTGAGTTTCTATTTCCTCTACTAGTTTTTAGTTACACTATTTTTTCTGACCAATGTCTGAACTCTTTGATGATTGCAAGTCTGGGGAGGGGCTAGAAGAAGTGAATAGTAGGTTGATACCAACTAGTGACATTAGCAATTGTGATGAGAAAAATTCTGATGACAACTCTTCAGCTGGGCAGCCTTGGAGGAAAAACAGATGAAATCACTTTGGCTAAAATGGATGTCTGCAGCTTCGTTAAATCTCTCACAAAGAAACAAACCCTTGCCTGATAGTTTTTACAAAGGCAGGAGCAGCCAGAATGCCAAGAGAAAACACAGTTCAGACAAACACTTCAATGGTATTTCAGTGCAGAAACCCTGCTTTCCTTCTTGTGCTGCAAGAATCAAGAGCAATGCAAAGTCTCAGGCTTAGAATTCTGTCTTAGTATGCTTTTTCCCTGTAACAGTCAGCTTAAACTCAGACATGAGGCAAATGCTGGATTTGAAAATGCAGCTTTCAGTGAGCAATGAATCTGGCATCAGCACACTGCATTGTGCTGCCAGTCCTTTTTTATATACCAACTCGTGTGCTTCCTACCGCCTTATGAGCTGGGGCTGTCTGTGCCATGATGTTGCTATTATGACAATGATATCGCCAGTTGCCTGCACCATCCCATCCCTTTAGATTTGGAGTTCTAAGAAACAGCAGATTGGGAAAAATCAAGTAAATGTCAGCTCTCTGGACTTAAAATTAATCCTTTCTTCTGAGGATCTCATTGCACTTTATATACCGAGGCCAATATTCCTGGGAATTACGGAATTAGATATTCTCATCTCACATGTATGAGGCACCACACAGTTGAGCAGCTTGCCTGGGAGAATACCTGAAACATCCTACCTCCAAAAACAGATTCACATCTCCTTACACCCATACTGTGTACTAGCCAAATAGCTGTTCTTGTCCGGCAGTCTTCCGAGCTGAGGCATGATGCATCCAATGATGGGTGAAAGTCCAGCAAAATAACTTTCAGATGCAGTGTTGCAGGACAGCTTTTCAGGGGAAAGCAGCCGTCTTTGATAGCTGTGCGACTTATGATGGGGAGCTCAGGACCTCTGAAAATCAGAATGTCTGCTAATATATAACATCCTGTGCTGTCTTGGGATCCCCAACTCAGCTGTGGAATGATTCTTGCGTGTTATCATCTGTCTGCTCTAACAGTCATAAATGCTCTAACAGGGAGAAAGAAAAATACATTTACTACATATCCTTTGCTGTTGCCTTTCTGAACTTGGACAGCTCATTCTACTCTCCTTTTCCTCACAGGCTCAACTATTCCTCGGGGCCATCTCTTCCTCCTGTTATTTGCAGACTTTGTTCTTCCCTAACCTGCTGGTTATCCACAGTTACATCTGACTTACCTGTCAGGCTTTGGTTTTCTGTTTCCCTTCTTCTCTGCTAGTTCCTCTCCCTCCATCTTTCTCTCTGCACAGTTTCCTTGTCTCCTCCTTCCTTTGCTTTTATATCTTTTCACCTCTTCTGTGTGCTGTGCATCTCTTCAATCCTCCCTGCCTTCACCCTGGGTATCTCCTCATATCCTGTGCCTTCAGTCTGTCTCCTGAGGAGGGCTGAACTGTGGTGATGGGATGTCCCATACACAACCTCCCAGTCACTCAAATGCCTGTCAGGGTCTCAGCAAGTGCCCCTGGGAAAGCTGAGGAAGTAACTGGAGCAGGGGGAGATCTCTATGAGCAGGTAGTCGGAGGTCAACTAACTAACATCTGTAGTCATGTGGTAACGGAGTGCTGCAAGCATGGTAAATTGTGAGAACACCCACTGACCCCTAGCCAAACTGGTTTGTATTTGCATACTTTCAATATGCATCAGCCGGAAGTGGGTTATGCAGAGTATTTTGCAAAATGCTCTGAATAAATGAACTTGTGTAATTAGCAAATAAACTTTTCCACCAACTTTCCAATAACCCACTTCATTTCCCTCCAGTGGTTTCTGAAGGTAGCTGCAAAAGTAGTCATTTCACTTGAACCAGCTCCTGATAAGCTCTTTTCTTTGATTCGTAATACGATCTGCCTATTCACATTGTGGTGTTCTCACCTTTTCCGCCGTCTTTTCTCTGGTCCCTGGTCATTGTCTTTTCTGGGTACAGGTTGTTGGCTCAGGTGTTATTTGCAGGGCTGCATGAAGACACCTGAGTTAGCCTGTTAACTCAGGTAGTGAAAGCAGTTTTTACAGATCAGTATGTTGCCTTTCCTGGGCTAACAAATTCTCCCCCCGGCAAAGTGTGTTAACCTGGGAAGACTGTTTCTTGTACCTGTGCTTAATCATTGAGAGTTATCTCAGGTATTTCTCTGTGCAGAACTGCTGTGCCCCAGCCTTGTCTCCACATCCATCTCTGCACCTTCTTTCAGGCTATCCCAATGGTTGGCTTCATCTTCCTCTTCCTTCAAAACTCTTCTGAGACTTCACTTCAAAGATCCTTATAAGTGACAGCTTCAGTGACAGGTAAAGTCATTAACCTGCTAATAAAAGTAACTTAAAAAACCCCAAAACATTTTTTGTATCCTGGAAAAAGGTCCATAACCAGACTAACCATTTGCTGATTTTCTTCCTGTATTTCTACGTTGTCCATTCTTATCTCATCTAATTCACATCATGGCTGAATCCATGCTTATTTCTGTGTATTTTTGTGTATTATTAATGTGCATGGGAGTCCTGATAATACAGCATGTAGATGTGATTTGGAGAATATATGCATGTGAATATTGCCTTCCAACTGAACTATATCCAGAGAGAGAGACTGGAAGGCAGATCTTCTGCTCCCCCAGCTAGTGTGTATATGCAAAGCACCAGACTGAAGGAGCATCTATATTATTGCTTGCTCAAAGCAGCAGAGACTCTGTCATACATAATACAGAGACATCATTACTAATATAAAACACTGCTGGGGAGAAGGGACACATGGGCGGGCCAAGATGGCAGATGGCTTTTAGTGGCATGCTGCTTTCAGTTCTTCTACCTTTGTAATTTGTGCAATTTAAAGCCTTTGGTTACTGTTTTTAGTCTGCTGTCCATTGGCCCTAGTGGGAGCTTTTGTTGTTGTGCAAGAATGCAGTGTATTTTTAGTGAGGGCCACAGCCAATAGTATGTGCTGTGTTCTCCTGGCGACTGGTGTTACAAAGGCAGGCTAGTCAAGAATAGCTTTTACGATCAGCTGGTTTGCTGAAGAATTGATGAAAATAGCAGTTGTCTTGGCCATATAACCTCTGCTCTGCTGTACTGCGAGACTTTGTGGTTGCTCTGTAAGGTGCTAATACTGAGGTAGAAAGCTCTTTGGCAGCTAAAGAGGGAGGATGGAAATAAAATATATTTTGAAGAGAGGCAGTTTGTAAGTGGGGATAGGGATGTATGAAAGTATCTTCCCTGATTTGTGTAGTGATGGAAAAATTATTTGTGGGGGTGAGGAAACTGAAGGAGCCAAGTGGCCCTTCCTGTGCTTTAGGAATGGTGTTCAGGAAATCTGAGGTTACTTTTGGCCCTGTTGTGTGGGCCAAAGTCGCTTAGGCTCCTTTAGTCTCAGCCTCACATCTGTAAAATGAAAATAACATTTTGTCATTTGAAAAGGCATTGAGTCATTCTCCATTCCTTCATTCTCTGGGAATTCTAATGCTCTCTGAGACCCACTGAAGGTTGATGCTAGAGAAGCGTGAGATGCTGGTACAGTTGGTGCCAATGATAGCTCCACTGGGCAAGACTGACTGGCCTGTGTGTAGCTGCGTGAAAGTTTCCCTTTCTTTTTGCACAAACTGCAGAGGGGCAGCCACAGCCATAAATTCTGCCCTTCAGATCGGTGCCTGCAGGTAGATGAAGCAATGAAGGTTGACTCATTTTCTATCCCCAAAGTCCTTTTTGACTCACTTCAGAACCATAAAATTTAGCATCTACTACATCTTATGCGGAGAGGGCTGCTCACCTCTAGCTGCTACAATAGATTTAAATTTTTAGATGGCTGAACCATCTTGTTGTGGGCTGGCCCAAAAGTGGAAGCACAGAAGTGCTCTGAAGGAGCACACTGCAGATGGGAGAAGCAGGAAATGGTGAAAATTTTGAGGCACCCTTTCTCCTGCTTTAACTTCTATACTGAAGAAACTGAAAGAAGCAACCCACCTTGTGGAAGCCATTGTGGATGCTTCTGAACTGGAAAGAAGCCCAAGATGCAAACCCTGAAATTTGGATATCTCTGTCTTTCCTCCGTTTTTACAACCCTTCTGCATTTTCTGATGCTTTACTTCCATCTCTGATTTTTATTTTTTATTTTTGTGACGCCCTCTCTAATTAGAGCAGGTAAAAACAGCTCAGCTAAGCACAAGGTTTATTGTACTGCAATGTGGTTTTTAACTTTATACAGTATGCATTTTCATGGCAGTTTTAATACCAAACCAAATCTGCATATGTACAAATTTATATGCATCTGTTACCAAGTGTGGGACTCCTTATACTGAAAAGCCAGTGCACAAGCACTCTTGCCAAGGAGTTTTGTCACATTTCTGTAATAACAAGAACTTTGGTTCAGACTTGCAGCTCAGAGATGCATTTTTGAAATACCTTTGCATATGTATGTTGGTTCTTTTGAGCTCAGAAAAGTATTCAGCCTGGAGCCTAAGTATGAGATGAATTCCTGAAATTAGTTTAGGAATTTCCTACGCATGCTTTTGGAGCCTTTTTTAGCTTCCTGCTTCCTATATTTTTATCTATTTCCCTATGCTCTGAACATACATTATATACATATTTTTAATCAAAATTTGAGTGAACATGAAGCATGAATGTAATAGCCTATTTTCAACTCTATTTTCAGGAGTTGTTTTCATTCACAATGCATACAGTAGCTATAAAAAGACATATTATATTTTCAAGGTCTGTCACATTATTTACAATGTGAGAACATAAAACCTCTCTGATGTTTCCTGATAAACAGTGGCACAGCTGAACAACAGGCTAGGTACATCAGGTGCATAACCAGCTTCAGGTGGAGTAAAGAAGCCAAGGGTATAGGAACATACTCTTTCTAGAGGACAAGAGTGTACTCTGATATCTGCAGTTTCAAATGCTGGAGTATGTGGGTTAATATAAACATTCCTGGTATTTTGTGGCCTAGCACTGCTACCTTCCAGGCAGTCAGTCATCTAAGTAAAATTTCCACATGGGTGGCTGCTGAAAAACACAATGCCCCTTACCCTAGGGTGAATCCTAGTTTTATTAAAGTCAATGACAAAACTGCCTTTGACTTCAATGGGGTCAGGACTGGTGATGTCTGATTTCCATTCGAGCTTAGAGTTGGAGATATCTTGCAGGAAAACAACTCAGACTTCTGCTCAGGGAATGGAAGAGCTCCATGGATTTGCAGATCTTTCACCTTTATGGCCAAGAGGGTTTATCACCCTCTGAATCCAGATGTGCCAATAGAAGAAATTACTGCCCTCCTCCCCAGAGGTTACTGCTTCCTGACTCTTTAAATTGTTTAAAGGAAAATTAACCAGGTTAGTTTATACAACTGGAAATTGTGGTTTCAGCTGGGATATTTGACCTGGAGTGAACTGGGGAGTGCTCACACCTGCTGCATAGCCTGCAGATCAAGATAAAGCAAAAACCAGGAGGTGTAGAGTTGGCTGTGAGTGTTAAACTCTGGGTCAGGAAAAGGACACATGTCCATAGTTTAGGTCATCACAACAGTGCCACCGCCTCATGGCTCCTCTGTGTGCTTGATATGGCTGAAGGGCACTACCTACCAGAGCTGTGTGCACATGGAGGTACAATGGTCTAATTGTTCTCAGGAAGAACCTTACAAGGACAGAGGGCCATATGGGGTTTGACAGCTTATCTGAACCAAATCTTCTTCCAGAGGCTAAGTGAAGAACTTTGCTCTCCAGGTCTTACACTCATGTTGGAAAAGCTTTTCCTTGTGTCCCTTTTCTGCTGGTCCTGATGTTCCTACAGAGTTGCTGCCACCAGCTGAGGCTCTCAGGCTGTTGCTGTGAGGTCTGCTGGTGGGGTGGGTGGTCAGCCAGTGATATGTTCTTGTGCTGCGGGCTCAGCACACCTTCAGAGGGTAGGAGGTACCTCACAACAGCTATGTTGCAACAGCCACATCGGGCTCTTTCTACCTTAATGTAGTTTCTGTTTTCTGCTTGTTTTTGTTAGTGCTCCAAAAGGACATTTCAAATAGCAACCTGCAATACAGCTTTCTGCATTTACATTGAAGAGCCATCCTCAGGCCTACGAGGTGCTCACAGAAAAATGTGTGTGTGTGGTTACGGACACACAATGAAAATGGAAACTGCACTTACAATGAGGTGTTTTCCACGTGTAAGTGCGGGGCCCTAGCGGGCATAGCTGGGTTCAGGTGCTGAATGTTCTGGTGCATGTAACTGAACTGATGGGTTGGTATCTGGTGTCTGCCATTTTGCTCCCCCTGCCATATTTTGGTTTTCTGTAAAATGGATGCTGCTGGGCTAAATGATTGGAGAACTGTACAAATCAGACAAAATCAAAACAAATAGAAAATATAAAGAAGTCACTGGAACAACACAAAAGGAGTCTTTCAGCAGTGATCAGAGCTTTAATTTATTTCACAAGAAAATGACTGACTCATTGGAGCAATACACACTCTGGATCTCTTACATGTGCAAATGGCTGACAAAGGCAGGCTTCTTGATTTGCAAGTGACAAAGTAGTTTTGTTATATAGTATGAGTTGCAGGACTTTGGGGCTCAGCTGTGTTTTACAAAAAAAGAAGGTTTCCCCTCATTTTTATTATATAGTTCTTCAACACTAGAATGTCCTCTTTTGTTGTGGGCTGCGTACCTATGTACAAACTGAACAGTCCTTGATGGCTGACCATAAACAGCATTTGGTACCTCTGATCTGTGTCTCCCTGTCTGTGGAAGAAATCTAATCTTGTTTCTAGAAGAATTTTATGAACATTTATTTATCATACAATTTACTTGCAAAATGATTCCATAACTCCATAATTCACAGACTGCGCCACTCTGGTGCCAGCATTTCTTTTGCATCTTGTTTGTTTGCAAGAAGGTTCTTCTGGCATTTTTTGAATTATAAGTTGGCAAACAAGAATTTTTTTCCTCTCTACTTCAAAGCAAACACAACAGTAAATACTTAACAGCTGGATCCTTGTGGGAAGCCTGCTGACACCTTATTTAGTGTCTGATTTTAAATTATGTTAAGAAATGAGAAGAAGAGTGAACTTGTTCAAAGTACTTTGTGCCATTCAAATTCTGACTGTGATGTCCCATATTCTATTAGAGCAATGAAACTGTGTCCCTTGTGCAATGCAAGGCAGCTGGGATATTAGGGTCAGGACAGTGGTAAGTGGGCCACAGCCCTACAGTGTAAAGCTGCTGACCCCTGTGCACCCAGGGAGGTTTTAGGGCTTAGATGGAGCAGTATACTGAGGCCAGAAGATGGCAGAGAGGGCAGAAGTGATGCTACACTTAATTTTGTTGTAGCTTTTGTGCTGAGTGGGTAGATCTGCAGGCTAATTTCCAGGACAAACAATTGAAACAGCAAACTCACAGGGGATGTTTTGGACTCTTCTGGGAAGGTTTTTAAGTCCAAGTTGAACAGCTGTCCATCAGAGAAGGTCTAGGTGTAGTTGATCCTGCCTGGCTGCAATGAGCTGGGCCAGCAGATCTCTTGAGGTTCTTTTTAGATCTAAACTTGTCTAATTTTATTATTATAATGATGAAATTCTGGGCAAGAACAACTGAAAGGGAGACAAGAACTTCTGTTAGCTGGGCAGTAACAGAAAAGGAAAATGCTTCTCATTTTTTCTTTTTCTATCAGGTGGTCACTCTTAAAATGAGCAGTTGCTGTAATACTTGTAATCCTTTCCATTATAACTTCCTTTGTCACTTACTGATGTTGGGTCAAAAGGTGACCCAAAAGACTAGTGAAAATCAGTGACTTGCAGTTGGCTTCACTGGGGACTCAACTTCTCAGCCTCAGGAAATTCAAGGGGGCTTTGTATTACTTTTTACATTTGTGCAGCTATGATCAGAAGTGCAGCAGAGGGCTGGGCACCATATCCTTGAAGTGATCAGCTTTTGGGCTGGTCTGTGTTACCATACTAGGTTGCTGCACATTTTTGGTAGAGAAAGTTTTATTGTTGTCCCTTTCCTGCCCCATTTTAAGTTTGATTGTCAGGTGCAGGTCAAGGCAGTTGGATCATCTTGAAGGTTGCGGATGGAGATGCCATAGGTAAAGTGTCTGGATCCAGCTCGTTTGTTGGCACAACAGGACCTGACAAGAGGAGGTGGACTTGAAGGTTGCAATGCATTGTTGCTAATATGGGGGCTCAACTTTGCCTGGGGAGTGCCCTTAAATTCTTAAGGTGCAGCAGGCACAAGACACACCAGCATCCCATCTCACTCACTGTCTGCTGGCTCTGGGATGAATGCTTCATATGGAAGGGAAAAAAAACAACTAATAGAAGGAGGTGTTTCCACCCCAATATGGATGCAAGGTCAGCCTGACCTATTATCTGTTTCTGTTTGAGCTAAACAAAATCACTTATTACCAAATGGCAGCATCCATACGGGTGATCACTATGGGGACCTCTGTGGCTTGTTCCTTTCATGAATGTAATAGTGTCTTCTGTTTTCTCTCCTTTGATATTTTTATCAGAATAATTCAGTCTGACAATGTTTTTAAGTTAGTGAGAACAACTAAGGGATAAACAGTTCAGTCACCTTGGCCTCTTTCTTCTCCTAGTATTAAAAGTGAGGCTAGCTGTTATTATGATATAGTATTTTACTCATTGACTTTCTTTTGAAGGTTCATAATGTGGAAGCTGTTTAAAAAAATCAATTTGCATAAATGCTTTTTAATAACAAAAATGTGTTTACTCTTCCTTGACTTGTTAATAATTTTTTGCATAGCAGTTATATACAAAAACTTGTGTGTATGTGTAGATATATACATATATATTCACACACATATGTATGCACAAAACTTGTCTCCTGTAGCTGGAAACAGTTCAACTGAGAAAAATAATGTGCCCACCAAAACAATTGTAATTTTTCAACAAGATCCCAGTGTTTTCTTTGTAAAAAACTAGGATTGGAAAAACATGAGGTTTTCCTGCCAGATTCCATTCATTTTCAGCAGGAACAATCTGCTCCTCTCAGCTGAACGTTTTACAGCAAGAATGGCTGGAACTGAGGAACCAGCTCCTGTTTGGAAATAGTAATTGTTTTTAATGAAAATGCCTGCCTACCATTTGGAGCTAATACTAGAACCATGATTCCACTAGGACAAAGCATCAGCTGGACAAAAATATATAATGCAAGAGGGCAAGATGTCACGTTACCGGGAAAGCAAAGGAGAAGCTCTTTCTTTTTTCCTGCTTTTTCTTTTTTTCTCCTTTTCTATTGGTTTCATCTGTGGTTCCCTAAGAGATACCAGATAATAAAAAGGGCAAGGGCCAAAAATCACCTGGTGGTGACTGGAGTCATGCCAAACCATTGTATGTTTGAAAACAAAGCTGATGGTAAAGGAACAGTGTGTTAGACCTCCCTGATAGTTAGGGTTTGCTTGGAAAAAAAATATAACCAGCTTGGCAGAAATAATCTGATGTATGGGGAGATAGATGTGATAGAGAGAACCTGGGAGTTCAGCCTTGTACAACCCTGTCCCTTCACTGCAGAAACAAATGTCTTAAGATACAGTAAAGATTTTTAGGCAGAGGTAGAGATTCAATGATTTCTTAAATATGTCTATTTAGAGCCAGGTTTTGCTGCAATTCTTATGACTGGATGCAGGTTGGGAAATGAGAGAAGCAGAATATGTCTGGCTCATTGAAAGCCAGATGAATATTTACAAGAAAAATGACTCCCAAACTCAAAAATCTATGGTGGTGCAAACCCATTAATGGAAGTACCTGGCTTTTACATAACACACTTTGCTTGTCAATCTCAGCTTTCCACCCTCTAAAGCAATAGACTCTGGTGGGATATCTAATGCACCGCACCTCTTCCCATCACTTTAATGGTGTGAGGTGCCATCACTAAACGTGAAAGACATCTCCCAATTAACACCAGAAAGTTAAAGTTGACCCTTTCACTTACCCTTGCTGTTTATAAGATTTTCAGCATTTACTGGCTTTGCTGGCTCAAGCCTGGTTGAGAACGCTAGATTCCCTTCTTTTACTCTGACATAACTTTTCTACAATTCAATTTATACCAAATTGTTAACAAGCTCAGAATGTGGTCTATTAGCACAACAAGAGTGTAGTATATGCTCTATTATGTATTTAAGTTTTATTTGAAACGGGAGGAGTGTATTAGTTGAAAAGACATGAAGTATAGAGTTATATCTGTGATAGCCTAAGAATATTAGAGAGGACTGAGAGATGTGTAGGGAGAGGTCTTACCTTTATTAGCTGAGCTGATATAATAGAAAATAATAGATAAAGTTTCAGACACGGAGAACTTGCTATTTGACCTAATCGGTGAAATGGACTGTCTAGAATTTAGGCTTTGATTCCATCTATTAGGGAAAATATCTATTTAGATACCTTAAAAATGCCTAATACAATGATGACACTATTTATTTTCACAGCAGATGCAGGATGGCTTTTGATATCAATGACCATTGGAAACAAAGGCAACCAGAAGTGTGAAAAGTGTGAACTCACTCTCACCCCAATAATTCCACTGTGATAACACAGGTTAATGCTGAAAATAATTCAGGTCACTGTGTGGATCTACTAGACCATAGCAAGTTCTTTACAGGCATTTCAGTTTATCATGCTGTATTTTAAGTAGTCAAAAAAATGCCCCTTAATCTGTAGCTGTGACAGAAAGCTGTCCCACTGACAAATTTGAGTTTCACTTACAAATCTTCCGCTTGTCTTCCTGTATGTTCAGTGTGGCTTGGTATAGCAGAGAAGGAAATAAAGCTTGCAGCCAGCTTTGCAAATGCCCAAATTTCATACTGCAACGTATCAGTCTTGTCTTGTAGAGGAACTGTGTGTATTCTTGGGATGTTGCAGGGGCAACAGGATAGCCAGTCTGGATGGTTTGCAACCCAGGCTTCAGCTGCATGATGGAGGTCTGAATGGGTACATGTACTGCAGTATTAGAAATATATTCTAAGTTGCCCAATTTGCTTACTAGTTTACCATCTTTTAGCCATTGCAGTTAAAAATCTGTTGGCAAAGTAGTTACTAATAGCTATTTTTTAAAGCTTGCTGCTTGTTAATAAAGCCTTACTGATACTCAGAGGGAAATCCTGAAGCTAGTAAGACAAAGTGATGCCTTGGCACTGTAGAAATAAGCCAGAAACCCTTTGAAGAATCATCTTATCTTTTTCTGAGTTTACTAGCAACACAGAATAGAATTGTGGGGGTAACAACTGATACACTGAAGTATTTGTGACTGCATTTTCAGAGGGACTTACAGAACAGATGTCATTACCATTTGATGCTTACATTCGCTTACAAAGCTAACCTGTTGATTGAGAATCCAGATTTTACAGTTTAAGCCCATATCTACAAAAAGCTGCTCCCAGAAATCTTTAGTTGAAGCTACTGATGGGCCAGACATACTGTCTAGGCAGGAAGGGCTCAGATGAACAGCACACTATCTTGGAGAGAACTGCTGTGTCTTGGATTCAGAAGGAAGACTTTTCAGCCAAGATTGCATCTTCAGCCCTGTACAAATGTCAGCCAACGGATTTTTGCTGTAAAACCTGGATCCTGTATTCAAATAGGATCTGGTATTATGGAGCATAATTTTGGTTCAGATGCTTGAGGTAGATCCTTGAGTTTGAACACTGAACACTACAAGACTGCAAACTTGCAGGTCATCTCATGGGCAAGCAGTAGATAATTTTCTTTCTGTTTTGGTGAACACTGTTCATCTGGGAAGAAGTTGTTCTGCTGCTCATACACAGGTTTGCTATTCAAGGAGGATGAAGAACATGAATTACATCCTTTCTAACGTATTCCTGTATGTTTTGTTAAAAAATCCCAGTTTATTAGTCATTTCATGTTTTGCTCTAGAAAAAGCCAAAAAGAATCTATTAAAGCCTCTCCATTCATTTCTAAGTGGGAATTGGAAAAGATGGTGAACTGTGCAATTTCTTCTTTTAGTTGGAGGAATTAGATCTGACACCATTTTCTTGTTTGTGGGGCTTATTGGAAATGGGTATTTCTCCACTGAGTGCTTAGAGATCGGACATAGCTTAGCATGTTTAGATCCATTAATAATAATAGCTTTGAGTATGGAGCAGTTTTATTATGTTAAATGGAGTAATCTTATGTTTCAAAAGCTTGTAGTAGATTTTGAGGGAAATAATGGTGCAAAATGACAAGGTTTTATGCATAATTTTCATGTATGTTCTTTGAGTTGTATTTGCTTCTGACATTCTCACACCAGTTTTGAACATTTACTGCTGCATCGGTTACGTCTGCTTTGATTCTTCTCTTCCATGAACCCTCTGCAAGGTCCAAGCAGCAGAGCTTTAATTAGGGCAGCCCAAGAAGACTTTCCAGGTCCCAGCTATTTCTTTGAAACATAATAGAGTAAGGCAGCATCTTTGTGTCCCTTTCTGTGCTAACCTAAGAAGTGGAAGAATGTTGAAAATGTGGGTCACAATCTTGAAAATGTGGGTCACAATCTTTCAGTCAGACTCTGCTAGGCCTGTCATACCTGGACGAGTTACAAGTGCAACAAGTGTGTTGGCACCGATTTATCCTTCCAAAGCTGACCACACTGAAGTAAAAGAGGGAGCTGCTTATTGAGGAATAATGTATGATATTGTATTGTAGGATATAGTACAGTAGCCAAGCTTTCTCTTACTGGGCCTGGTGCTACTTTCCTCATGATGTGAAGCTTTGACTACATCCTGACTCTACGCTGGGGCCAGCCCTTGGGGCATTGCATCTTCCTCCCTGTCCTGGTTTCCATGGAGAGACAAGCAGCGTGTGTAGCTTGTGTGGGTGTACACCGCTAACCCTCCCACCCAGCTCATTGGGACCAGCGTCTGCCTGTGCTTCAGCAGATAGGTGACATTGTATCCCTGGAGAGAGTCAATATCTGCACTGTATCTGAATACAGGTCTCTGCTTTTGTTAATAAAGTTTTTGTGGGCTGTGCATATAAAGGGTTTTCAAAATAAGATTGGCTTAGATAAAATGCTACTTTCCCAGTTCTTTCCTTTCTTCTCTGCTTTCTCCCTTCCCTCCATAGTTCAGTCTGTGCTGTCTGTACTGTCTTGCACGGTATGTGCTCTAGACATTATGCTGGCAGGTTTATTTCTATCTTGGGCAATGACAGAGTGTGTTTCGGTGATTCGTGTTTGACTGTAACAGTGGGGTCCAACAGTATGCTTAGAGTTTATGCAGACAGTTCCTCCACCTCCTGTCTGAGGCAATGTCCTGAAGCTTGCTGTTGTCTTGGGTATTCTGAGGTCAATGAAGGTCCACTTATTTTCTCTTTCTTCTCTGACAGCAGAATTTATTCTGTCTCTAGTGACTTATATCCCCTTGTTCAGATCAGGCTGTGGTTTTATTTAAACAGAGTATTAGGAAGAGATAAAACAAATTAGCACATTGAACTCATCCTTATCTAATGATGCTATCACACTACACCAAAATAGTTCCATGCTAGGTCATTTAGCTTGAAAGAGATGACATGGACTTTGTATGAGATAATATGAAAGTGCAAGTGTGAATCAGGGAGCCTAAGAATGCTATTCTGAAAACATGAGCTCTGAAGTATCAATCCAAATCTTACCCATATGGGCTGATAGCTATTAGATGTTACATATTGGAGAGCATGTATTGGGCTCTATGCTTTCATGTCTAGACAACTTAGTAGGATTTGTGGGAGGAGTGGCTTTTTTACAACTTCAGAAATCAGGTACCAATGTAATTTCTGTTGTCAGATATGACTTTTGCTTTGTTGCATAGTTATAATGAACTTTTCCTTTCTACCTTTTTTAACATTCCAGGACCACAGGATTTGTGATTTTCCATTATTCTTCTGTTTAGCTGGCTGAAAAATCTGTCTTATTTCACTGCTTTTTATTGACACTTCTACATTTTGGGGTATGAGACCAGTTGTTCTGATTGTTTCATGTGATAGTTAGGACTTAACTGTATTTCAATCAGTTCCTTGAAGTTCTTCAGTATTACTTGAAGCTGTAATACAAAGTTCCAGCCATATATGTGTGTGTGTGTGTGTGTGTGTGTTTATATATTTAGTGATGACCAACATTTTTCATAGAAAAATTCTTCTAATTAATTACTAGTCAGTATTAATAGTTATTTTCCTTTTGACTTCATTGGAATTGAAAATTTGATTTCAATTTAAAAGGTACATTTTTCATAGCTTGCCATTTTTTTTATATCTTTTCTCTTGTTTTTAATTTTTTATTTTTTAAATGCAGTTAAATGAATTATTCCAGGGATCATTTGATCCATTTTTCCACATTTCTAAACTTCTCAGCTTTTAAAAATGTTTCAAATGGCAAAAGGAAAAATAGAACCAAAACTTCTAAAAAATTAGAGGTAATTGTGGAACATTAGAGTTCACTCCTTTGAATGGCCTTCTGGAAGAGCCTCTTTCACCTCTCTCTCTCTCAGTTATGTAGGGTCTTAGTGTGGGCACCTGAAGTTAGATTTTTAAGTTAGACAGTGTAAGTCCCTCCCTTACTGTTTCACATTTACGGTGAATTCATTTGTGGACCAAAGTTTATGGCCATGGCCCTTAGCCAACTTTACAACAGTTTATATAGAACAACAGGCAAAATAGAGGGTATTGTGCTTTTAGAAATATGGTTGTGAAGTCTTGGACATCATGGGAAGGCTAAAATACAAAATCCTGTACACAGTCCATTATGCTGGCATTAAATTATGAGACCATTTTCTCAAGTTGGAGTTGATATGGATATTTCTACATTTTTACATTAGGCATTATGAGCTCAAGGCTGCTTTCACTACTGAATTTGCTGTCTGTGGACTAAGTCTCAGTTCATGCTGAGGGTTAGGATGATGAAGCCCTTTGTTTTCCAAATGGCTCTTTGTGGACGCTACAACTGTTTTGCAGATTTGCTCTTTGTGTTGTAATTGAGCCTTCCTACTGACACTGTCTCTGTACACTTATCTCAAGCACTATGGGTCAAGGTATGCTTCTCAAGTTTACTTAATTAAAAAATGTACGCAGCCAAGAAACAATTAAGACAATGTAGACAAATTTTCCCATACCTTTAATATTATGATAAAGCAATAAACATAATTACAAAATAGTTGGGAGAACATGGAATATAGTCTGTTATTCAGTTGAGCAGCTGAATAGGAGTATTATCCTTCAAATCAGCTGAAACTGCTGGAATACTCAGTGCCATCATCACAAATGTCCTACAAAAGGACACACATACATGGGTGCTCTTTGCTGTACACTGTATGTCCTGCAGCTTTCTTACCCCCACGCTCTGAAGTCAGTCAACCCTTCTTTAAAGTATTTGGCCCTGGGCAAGTACAAAGTTGTGTGGCAGGTGAGGGGTTAATGACATGCATGCAGCTGCTAATACTTAACTTCTCAGGCAATATGGTCTTCAGGGGTAATTTATCCAGGCAGGCTCTGACATGAGATGTGACATTTACCATCAAACACAGCTAGGGCCATTGCACATATTCTTAGGGCTATCAAGAGCTCCTGTTGGCCGCCTTCCTTTTTGCCTGCTGTATAGATTTTCATTAACCAGTTGGAGTCTCTTTATTTCTGCATCTACGTCTGCTAGGCATTTGTATATATACTGGTGAATCTGAGCTTCCCTGACTAACTAGAGAAGGCTGTTGTTACTTGATGACTTACTAAAGACTATTGAGTCATATTTCCACATAATGAGGTTGGCTGAAGAGAAGTAACTGTGAAAGAAGATGTCAGCAATCAAATATGTAGAGGCCAGACAGCACTTCTTGTAAGAGGAGCTCAGGAAACATTTGCAGGTTTAAATATATACCTGAAAAATACCTGAGAAAGTTTTTGAAGTAAATTAGAAGGTACAAAGAGATATTGACTGTAAATGGTGAAACTGAGGCTCAAGGACAGGGTGATAAGAACACTTAAGTCTGATACAGGTTTATTTGTCCAGATCTCCAGATCCATTAGTCAGTCACAGGGCAAGCCTACCATACCGGTAGTAGAAAAAAGGTGGCCTGTGGTATGACTCTTGTGATGCTGAGCGTAGGTGGCTTCATCTTTATAACTGGTGTAGGCCACATTGGCTCTATGGAGCACTAGATGACAGTACGCTTGTTTGCTTGCAAGTGTTACCTCCACAGGGCCAGCGAAGGGACGTCAGACCAAAAGCACCCCAAGGCCATGCCTGCGCTGTGCGTTGAGGTGGGCCGATACACTTCAGTTAGCCTTAGGTGTCACTGGTTTGGATGAAAGTGCCAGGAAGGCAGGGGGCTCATTTGCAGGTACCAGAACCCTGGCAGACTTATTAGGCATAAGCTGAAGCCCGGACAGTATATAGAACTACAGCTCTTTCACTAAGAGGAAGGCAGGAAGGTTCTGCAGTCACACCCCTGACCGCAATGCAGATATATCTTTCCTTGTGCCATTATCTGGCCTATCAGTTCTGCTCTCTGTTACTGTGAGTACAAATCCACAAGCACTGTGACATTCACTTTATCACACAGATGAAGAATTAAAAAAAATAAAAATGAATTAGAATAAAGGGAAGCAAGGTAATTACACTCATCTTCACAATATTCAATTCAGCTCCATCCAGATCTCTAATTTAAGGTCAGCCCAATAATTCAGTGAACAAAATAGAAGTGGATGCCATTAAAAACTGAATATTTACCAGGCTTCAGAGCTCACTGAACATAGCTGTTCTTTACCTTGGTAATTTTTTATTTTTTTATTTGCCAGGCTTAAAACTGAAAAATTCTCCAAATACTCTACAAAATATAACTACAATCTGGATCTGAATGGCACCAGTGCTAGTTCTTGATGATTATCACACACAAGCTTACCATTTCTGCTTAATTCTTAAATGGAATATTCCCACCTATGCAAAGAATTTCTGTTTACTTTTCTCAGGACCTGGATAGTTAGGGATGGATTGTGGAACCATAGCTGGTTTAGCCTTCTTGAGAGCCTGAAATTGGTTACACTGTATGAAGGTTATCCATCAAGGCAGGTGAATGAATGGGTGGTCTCTGTTCAATTTTTAATCTGCACATTACTTTAGCTACCGTCTTTGATGATACTCTCACCAGAGAAGCCAAGGGCTAAGCAGATATTGCAGCAGAGGAGCCTTTTTCTACATTAAAATTTCCTGCTGTTACTAAATAGGTCCAAGCACAGCTCCTATAAGTAAAAGTGATGAATAAGCAAAGCGATGTCATCCAACCTGGAAAACAGAAAGACTAGAAGACATAATCATAAAAATGTTGGCAGTGACGAATGTCTTGTCTACACTAGAGCTCTCGTCAGCAGTAACAGCAATGGGAAATTTTTAGGAAAATCTCAGTGATATGGAGGCATTAAAGTTGGTTCCTGTAGCTCAGGACTGAGGTGTATTTCTGCAGGGCAATTTCAGACATGATTGCCTTGTTCCTGAAGTGCCTACTCTCTGGATAAATCAGATTTTGATTTCCTTTGGTCTGAGTCCATTTATGAGTACAGCATTCATTTATAAACAGTATAAAGCTGTTTATTAACTGATGCAGGCCCCCTCTCCTCTTTCTACTGATGTGTCAATGAACTTCCAGCGCTCTCTGGCTGTGGTGTTTGAGGTGCTTCTTTGCCAATAGGCTATACTGCGGTATGGGCAGGACTCTGGCTTTCACTGTGAGATCTAAAAGAGGGAAAGGGAGCTGAAGGGAAGAAAGCACATACTCTGATATTAGCAGCTTCAATAATTAACAAACAATAAAGAGAAAGCAATATAAAACAATAGGTCATATGAGGGGTCTTTTATTTCAGAACTCCCTGTGTTTCAGGATTTGTTGCAATGTAGAAGTTGAGCCTTTGAACGGCCTGGCTAAGGAGCTTTCCAGCTAAAAGATGGTGTGTAAGATAAACAGGATATAGGAGCCTGGGTAGTCTCAGATGCTGCTGAGCAGATGATGCCAGCAGGTTTGGGGACTTTTACCTGTAGCAGGGAAGCTCCTTGCCCATGCAGCTGCAGGTGCTGATCCCACTCCTCCCTGTGTTACAGAGGGCTGTGCTCAAGGGTGGTCTCCAAGTGCTGTTTTACTGAAGTCTGTGGGAAAAGTGTGAGGCAGCCTGATTCAGGTAAATGGTATCGCCTGTCGTAAATATAGACATTTGGATTTTAGAGGGATGCAGTAACCTGTTTTCTGGCTCAGCTGACAGCAAACAGTCCCCTGAATCCCTGGAAACAAGGGAAGTAAAAAATTCTTTCCCACTGGGGCAAATTCATGGCATTCTGAGTCTGAGTGAATGGTACATATCTGTTCCTCTGAAAACCAGAAACACATTCCTCTTTCCTTGCATTTCAGGGCTAAGCAGAGGTGAGGAGTATTTTTTGTGGGATGGAAGGCTGGGGGAATTCTCTTCCCTATGGGGGGTGTGTGTGTGTGTATGTACGTACGTACGTATGTATGTAACAGAAACAGGGTGTTTCTGCTAGCTCCTGAACCTTATAAGTCTATAGAAAGACCCTTATAAGTCCTAAGGGACTTCTAATAGTCACTAGATCTGCAACACTAGACAGTGGAATGGCTTAAATGGTTTGAAACTAAGAACGTGGCAAGACCACCGAAGTATGTAAGTTATTCCAAATTTTCTGGGACTGATACTTCCTGATGCTTTTATTAGCATCAAAGATAAAGTAGTGTAAACAGGCAAATGAGTGTTCCTTAGGCTATGCTTGCTGATGAGACTTTTGCATTTCTCTCTCTCTCTTTCAAAATGCTGAGGCTTTGCTCAGTAGTGGTTATTAATGTAGGTAAAGTTGGCCATATGGCAAGCAGAAAACAGTGCTGGAAGAACTTTCACACATAGCTATTGAAGCACTTTCTTTGCTAAATGAGGATTTTCTTCCTTAAGTCCAGATTTCACATTCAGATCTCTGGAGTAATGTGTTAAACCACAAACAAGACTGAAGTGTTTGCATCAGCCTGTTTTAATGCCTAGGAGAAATCCACCTTCTCCTTCTCTTTCATGCTATGGGGCTGTTATTTTTTGAAACCTCTCTGTTCCGATTGATATGGAAGCTGGGGGAGGGAAGTATTCTGTTAGATTTGCTGTTAAATCTATGGCACGTTCATCAACAACTTCTTCACCAGTATCTTCTCTTAGCATTGTCCCTGAGGCGTTTCTCTGAATCCTCCTTCAGTTTTGCTTGCAAAGGTGCATTATGCTACTGTAAGTTTCAGATTAATTTTTCCATTTCTCAGATCTACAATGTGTTCCTCTAAATCACCTATTTCAGCCAAAGCATCTGTTCGAGTGTGATTGTGTATACATGTTTTTCTTTGTATGACTTAGTTTGTCATATTTATTTCAATCTCTCTGTGGTATCTATCCATCCATATGTCAAGCTGCAAACCAATATTGATTTCAGAGGCCATATGCTATCCTGATGTCTACAAGCATTTCTCCTGGTAGTATCAATGGGAGCCCTCCCTGCGGAGACTGAGGGCTTTCCAAGCTTGGGCAGTGCTGTTGATACTTCCTGTGTTGGCTGATCAGCTTTTCTTCATGACAGACAGAAATTTAGGAACAACTCGAAGTAGAACTTGCTTAGCCAAATAACTACTTATTCATTGAGAATCACAGTTTTTCTTTTAGCAAGATTTAACTAAAAACTTCATGAACAAAACATTGTACTATTAATATATAATAGTAGTTAATGTAAATAACATCAATACATGTCTTTTGGCCTGTCTGTATGTGGTGCCTGATTTAAACCTGCTGAAGTCAACAGAAGGATTCATGTGTGTTTTAAGAAGTCAGGCTTATAGTTATCTAAAACCTCTAGTTAGAGGAGCGGGGTATATGGAAGCTGTGTTTCTTCACCATGCTGCCCTGGGACAATTTGGTCACCCTGTGGTGCCTCACTCTAAAATGAATCTGGTTTTACCTCCATGGGGCCACTAGATGTATGTCTGTCTGCCGGCTTTTGGGCAGTCCTCAGGCACCACTAACAGGGATGGAGCCTACGAGGTGGTGTGAGACACAGCCCAGTCACCTCTATGAAGTTCAGGGACTATTCAGTGGGACTGACTCTCCAACAGTTTTTGTTTTATAAGTGGCTCAGCCATATGGGCTTCCCTCATTATTCAGTCATGAAGTGCAAATGGGCAGTTAGGAACTAATTTTCTTGAAGGTCACAAATTAATCGGGCTCTTTTATGTAGCGCCCTCCCCAGTTAAAGACTATATCAGCGTGCTGCCATCTCCTGTGGGTGTCTTTGTGCTAAAGGCCAAGTGGTACCCTTCCAGTCCTGTCAGGAAGGTCCTTCAGTGACCCCTTTTCCTCCCCACCCCCGAAATGCTGGGGTCTTCGGCAGTGCATTTCTGCAGCATGAACACTTGCCTAATTTTAATGTGTTTTTATCCAATAAATGTTAAGAAATTAAGAAAAGATGTATTTCTCCTGACACAGACCTTTAATGTACTGTCCTTTAGAGGCAGTGCTTTCTCAGAAGAGGTTCTGGAACCCAGGCAAAAATATACCACCTGCACAGCAAGTGCTGGGTGGTGTGGAACCCAGGCAAAAATATACCACCTGCACAGCAAGTGCTGGGTGGTGGATGGCAGGCCATATCATAGAATCATAGAATATCTCAAGTCAGAAGGGACCCATAAGGATCATATGTTTAATAACCAAATACATACCCAAGCACAGACACAGGACCCCAGTCAAAAACTTTATGGGAGAGGATAATGCTCCCCTTAGCCCAGAACAGGACAATGTTGGGAGAAATACATAGATTCCAGCCTATCTTTCCATCAAGGCAAAAAATCTAGTGCTGAATGGTTGTACCTATCCCCGCTCATGTTCATAGCTACTGTGGTGGATATTGGAGTTGTAAAAAATACAGTGGCTAGAAACACTAGAATGCATACATCTTTATTCATAAAAGTTTGTTCAGTCTTGATTTATTGGGCTGTTTGGGGAAAATTCCTCCCAGATGGTTGCAGAAAATTAAACTGATACTTCATAGGGCACAAATGTTCACCTATATGGTATCAGTCATTAGCTTCAGGTGTATGCACAGGCCTGTATGTGAAAGACTTCACAACCTTAAAACATAGATCTCAGAGACCTAATGTTTCAATAATGCCATATGTATAAGCTGCAACTTTCTTCAGCCATAAAAGTAGTGGCCTTTCTATAATATCATCCATTCTAAGTTTACAATATATTATGTCCTTCAGACAGTGGTGGCCTCTTACCAAGGGTGCAGGCATGTTTTTACAAGTGTTACTACAGAGACGTTTTTCTCTGTATAAATTAAGTCTGTCAAGAAAATGAAGCCGCCTTCTGCACAGTGTATGAAAAAAACCCATTGTTTTTTAATTTGTATTATGTTGCTGTTAGCAAAGACAGCTTTGTGTTTGTTGCACAGCAAATGGAAATAAATTTTACCTGAAAAATAAAACTTCCAAAGAGAAGAAATCCTAAGATGCTTCCTTCTGGGTTTCTTCATCTGATCATTCATAAGATGCTAACACTTGAAGTCTTTTATTTATTGCATTTATACCGTTCACATTGCTGTGGTAGTCAAGTACTCTGTACAATAATGTAATAATGTTATATGAGAGCTAGTTAGAAACAAATGCAGTCTGCTTAGTTTATTTTAAACCGTCTCAGGTTTACCAGCTGTATCTGTGGAGATGAACTGAAACCAGGATGAAAGGAAATCTCTGTAAAAGGTAGCACAAGTTGTGTTTGCCTCTGCATGAAATATGATGAAAATATTGTCCTGGGTTTGCTTGTCTTTGCTTACATTTTCATTTCTTTATCTAGTTAAAGAAAGAGAGTGCTGGTGGTGGAGGAGGGTGGGATGGGTCTGGGAGGTGGGGGACAGGGAGCAGACCTACTGAATAACATGCTCAAGAGCTCTCCTGCACAATGAGATTAGCACGATGTGATCATTTTGGTGCCAAGGTGCTAACACAATAATACAAGAGAGTTTGCCAACTTTTCAAATTGAATGTATTTGATTATTTGCTTTTAATTAGTGTGAGTTTTGGAGTATGTACAGGATTGTTAGAGATACACGAAAAGCCTCCTATGGCAGGAGAGTGTATTCTCAGTAAAGACAGTACAGCATTGTTCTTTTTTAGCTGTGGAGAATGAGATTTAACAGCTATGTTAAATGTTTTAGCCCATTTCTATTGTGCCTCTGTTTCAACCTATTGGCAAGCCCAAGTGATGCGAGAAAATAAACCTCTCATTTGATCTGAATGTTGAGCACTTTGTTATAAGAAGAATTTGCAGCCCAACTTCAGGATACGGAAAATACCACTGGTTTATTTACAGGAGGCTCTTACTCCCTCTTCTCCCTTAACAAGATCTTGAGTAAACTCATGCTGTCATTTTTTTTTTTTTTTTTCCATTCAGTACTCTCCTTTGTGTTCATTTATCTTGAATGCCTTCATCAAAACTGTAGATTTTTAAAAATCCTTTTAAATGGCAGAAACAGATTGCAACTCTGGAGGAAATGTAACAAGACAGAAGCTGTTTATTTTGACCTCTTCCCTTTTTATTCTGAAATAAGAAGGCAGACTGCAGGTGTCTTGGGGATTGTTTGGATGATTTACTACTGGCTCACTTTATGACTTGCCAGTCACTGGGAGTAACTCACCTCCCTGGACCAGGGGACGCATCAGCCAAAGGAAAAGTAACTCTCATTGTTTGGCACAGATTGTAAGTCAACGTCCATTTCTCAGTTTTGGGCGTTACCTGCCTTTACAGAGTTCAGGCTCTTGGTTCGCCGCCATCCAAAGAACAGGAATAAGAAAGACTTCATACATTCTCTGTGTGTTAACACAACCTTCTACCTATGCTGTTCTTCAGTCATTTATACACAGTTATATATGCACACACATATATATATTTTAAATACTCTCCCCTTAAACAATAGAGAAAAACAAATGGTTGACAATAACAATGGCAGCAGCTCTCCAACAAAAGCATGCAATTATTACAATTATACTATCCTTGATTAGGCTCCCATGCATTGCATTTCAATGTAATTGATGTTGTAGGTTGACACATTGGACACCAAATATTCTCGCCTGTCCCTTCACTCTTTTGTTTCAGAGGCTGATTTGCATTTTCTATGCTTTTAGTAATGAAGACTTAGCACTTTCCCTCCATTAGAAAAAAAAAGAGAGACACAATAATCTGCAACTCGGCACTTGTTTAAGGATTCTGACCCTCAAAAATACCACTTTGCTTCACACATTAGCTGCTTACAAAGAAGGAAGCTAATGTATCATCTAATTGGGCAAACCACTGCATCTGATTTCTCTCAATCAGACTATTAGCTTCGTAATTACCCATCTGCCTCATGTGGAAAAACGGCAAGGCGAACACCCAGCTAATAACATTCTCAAGAGCTCTCTACCACAATGAGATGAGCATGATGTTGTGGGATATAGTCCCTAACCATTTAAGTGCCAAGGTGGTCTCACAATACAGTGGGAGTCTGCCAACCTTCCCAGTCTGAATGTGCTTAATTATTTGTCTTTAATTAGTCTGAGTTTTGGGGTCTGTTCAGGATTGGTGATGAAAAACGAGCGGCAGGAAAGCAAGCCCCTCGAGCTCCCTGGCAGTCTGCTTTACATCCTCTTGTCTGCTAAAACAGTAGTATGGAAAGTGAGATTTATCTCCTGAGCAGCTCAAAGTTTCCCCTCACTTCTTTTTATGGATTAGAAAAAGTTTTCTGGGTACCTAAGATGGGGAGCAGCATTGTCAGAATTCAGATGGAGGATGTTCGAACAAACCTCGTGCTTGAATCTTCTATTTCCTGCAGTTTTACACTCTTGACCTTTATGGAGCTATTGCAAAGCTACACTCATTTAAGTGAGGACACGCTCAAATCTGAGATTTCCTCTTCAGCAGAGAGAGGTGCCATTCTCTACTTCCAGCCCTGGTTCTGCCCCTCCTGGCTAGTTCACAGTATCTCTGAGCATGTCTCCCACTCGGTCAGCTCACAGATTGCAAAAGGCTGGAATGCCCTTGCTACCTGACTCCAAGGTTGAAACCATATGGTCAAGTGGCAGGTGATTCTCTGAGAAGGGCCCTTGGCTCTGTTTTCACTCCCACATGTGGTTTAGTAAAGCCCACATCTGGTTGCAGGTAGAGCACAGAGCAAGATGCATCTGCCTAATCTGTTTTCTTTTAATTGATTTGGAAACTTAGCGGAGATTTATTGAAGATAAATCCAGTATTGATCTATATTGACTAATTGCAAATAATCAAGTCTCCTTCATGTGTCCTACCGAAGAGCATAAAGCATTCCTCATTTTATTGTAATCTATTCTTTCGTCCTGGTACCTGGAATGCCAGTTATGGGCTTGTCCATCCAAGTGCTAATGATCTCAGCAAGGGAATTGAGAACTCTTAAAGAAAACCTGAGAGGATAAGGAAAAACACCCACCCATGAAATAATGCTTAAAAATTCTTGTAACAAATTTGTCACATGTACCAAACTATTTTGCGTATTGATATATTTCCAGTCAGAAATGTTCATGCTTTGGCCTTCCTCAGAAACCAGTATCTGAAATGCTGTCACAGCTATTGATATCAATAATGGTATATAAGACAGAAATGCAACTATTCATTAGTAACTCGGTAGTCCAACAAGCCTCTCCGTCTTTGTAGCGGCAGGACTAGCAAGATGTGTACACAGCAAATGGAAACAACCAGATGGTCTTGCAGTTATGACCCTCACTCTCTTCTCTCCCATTGTTTACTGTTATCGCTCATTGTACTATGTCCAAACCCCTTTACAGGTCTGCCAGCATGGATTGCTGGATAGAGGCCCTAAATTGCAAATTCTTCTCATGCCTGTTTCTGATACCACATAAACACTAACTGTTTAGGCTATCATAAATGATCTGTGAACCTGATCCTACAAGGCTTACTCAAGGTAGTAGTTCTTTGTCATGTGAATCATAGTATTTACTTTCATGGGTGGCTTGTGTGAGTAACGTTTACATAAGAAACGATTATGTGCAGGTTTGGTTCAAGGTTTCTCAGCAGCGTAGGCACCACTGAATTTGAATGCCCATAGTGTGAGCAGTCAGAAGAGGCCACCCCTGTCCCCAGAGGGAGAGAGGTAGGAGAAATGGCCATGAAGAGTTGATTCCAGTGATGCTGCCCCTCACAGTGTGTTTGGGAGGAGTGGTGGCTCTTCCTGGGGGGAACCCTCTTCCTCAGCAGTAGCAAACGCCCTGGGCACTGAGATATTTCTCTTGGAGACAGAAACAGCTGGTCTGGCTTTCTGGGGAACTGATGTAGCCAAGTCTATGCTACCCTTGTTTGCCTGTTTTGCTGACCCTGGCAGTCTGTTGCCACATACAGTTGCCTGTATTGCCTTTGCACAGAAACAGCCCTGGTAATTTCATGAGGTCCTGTATTTTTTGCTGCTTGCTAGTTGTGTCATATTAAATATTTTGCAGCTGAAAGGCACCTAGCATTTTAGCACCCCAAAACCTTCACCAAATGTCATCAGGGGATTCCCAGCTGCACCTCTGTGAAATAGTGTCCCCATTTTATCATCTGCAAAACTGAGGCAAGGCCTTGGACAATGCTATGTAGTAATGTAGCTCTGTCAACTGCCTGAGACTTTATCTGTTTGCCACAATGAGTACAGGGCCTTAAATAACTCAGGCTCACTTACTTATGCATGTTGTCCTTGCTCAGATGGCATTCTGCTCTTCAGGATATGGGTTGCATGAATAAGCACCGTGAGACTGTTATTTCAAATGCCTGTGTTCTCTGTGTATTATCTTCACCTTCTCTCTAGTGACCTCTTTGGGGGAAAGGCTGTGCAATCTTTGGTGAGACACATCACTTCAGCGGAGGTGTCAACTCACTTACGGCCTCAGATTAAACTGGTATGGCTGAAGTGTCGTTGCTCCCAACCACCCGCCCTGCACTATGCCTCCTTCTGCTGAGACTGCTGGCTCCAGAGCAGGGATGGCCAAGCAGCTCTTGAACTGTTACCATTTATAGCCCAGCATATTACAGTAAACTGGCGTTGGCTACGGTTTTCTTTCATATATTGGCCTGTAAGTTGCAGCAGTTCAAGAGCTGATCCTTCTCTGCTCTGAGGTTATTATTCCCAGTCATAGACTGGGTAATCTCAGGATGTGGGACAGGCAGGTGTCCTAGGGCAGGAATCACTGCACCATCCCTGCTGAAGGCATCAGCAAGTGCGGTTCAAGCTTTGCTCTGTTTGTTGCTGCAGGGCAGTGTTAAGCCCCTACCAGTGACAGTGGGGATTTACACTGGCCATGCATGGGCCTGTTGTTTGGAAAGATCGAAGACTGAGTTGAGAATAACATCATAGGCAACAAAACCATGCTGCTGGACCAACAAAAATTTTCTCCTGAGTCACTCTCCAGACGTTTCTGCTGAGTATGACTCCCCTTTTCAGGCATGCATGCACATTAACTGGCACTAATTCAGTAGGAAAGCTGATGATGGGAACTGTCTCAGGTGTCTTGAACTGCATGAATGATGTGTGTTATGGCTGAGCAGATACTCTACCTTATAGCCCCTGTGCTGACAGGGAAGTGCACTTTGTACATGAATGAGGAGCTGACATTTCAGGAGTGGACATGCCATGTCTTTTAATGTTGTCTGTCAGATTGGAGGATTCTGAACAGGATAGTGTGAGGTGGTCAAAACATATAGTGACCTAGTGGTTACTGAAGACTGCAAAAGCTGCACTGAATCAGGTTAGGGAAAACACCTCTTAGTTTATACTGAGAACCTGATGGGAATGCTCCCTCTTTGGTTCCCCTCTGGCTTAGAGGATATATTGCAGAAGAATTGTCTTGCTAAACCAGCCTCTGTACTCACCTGGGAGTTGTATGTTTGTCAGACACAAAAAGGAAAAGAATTAGTTTTAAATGACTGCTGACTTTGGATTCTGACTGACCTCGAGTTGACAAGTTACACTGGGTTAAAATGTTACAACTGTCATTCTTCAACCCCATGCCTGTCTCATACCTCACCTGAAATGTACGTCCATGTTTCATCTGCCACACTGAGCGTATTGTTGCCTATTTCCATTAGAGGTACCACATCAAATTTCAGCAGCTAAGGGGTGGTGCTCCTCTTGTTCTGAATGTCTTGTGTGAGATCAGTAGCTTTGGTAGGGGCAGTCTGTCGGGGACAATGACATTTTTTGCATGTAAGGGGGGAATGGCTGATGAGGTAGAAAGGAAAATATTCCAGGGATTTAATCTTTAAAAGGATTACTGAAAGACCTTCAGCACACATTTTTTCTCTCCTTCTTAAGCAGGAAGATGCTTAAGGTTTTTAGAAAAATTCTCTAAGAAGTTAAGATTTCAGTTTCATGTCTAAATTTTTTTCTCAGACATATGTCTGCTATCAGTGGGACTTTCTTGCTGGACTAGGATTGAATCATTGCACTCCTATGTAAGAGTTTACTGTTCCCTAAAAAATAAGTGATTTCTTTCTCCTGCTTTCCTGCCTCCAGGAAATTAATTTTGCTCTCCTTTTATGAATGAATGCGTGATGGGCTGGCCTTTATAATTGTCTCTTAGCAAGGCAAGGCAGTGCTTCATCCTCCTCTCTTCTGCATCTGAGTTCCTTATTAGTTCTGCTTGCTATTGGCTATCAGTATTTCAGCTATGTATGACCTGTTCCTTACTGCTCTGCAAAGTTACACCACTGGTGGTATGGCTCAGTTCCCTGTTTGACCACAGTGTTTCAGTGTTGTCTTGGGGTCCTCACTTAACTTCTGATGCATCACTTGTACTTTCTTGGGATGGTATGTGTTTCATGTAGTTGTGAGATTTTCAGATGCTGAGGTAAGAGGGACCCTACATATGCCTGGGACAGGTGAAATGGCCTCCCTTCAGAGGCAAGAAATGTAAAGGACATAATCTGAAAGGGATGGGGGTATGGTGTGTGTATTGCTGGAGTCCCTTGTCTCTGCTGTATTCTGAGCGGTTCTGCAGGATTTGAGCATGTTTTGTAAATATGGACCATTGCCATAGTCTAGTTTAGATGATCAAGCACCCTTATCAGCCCCAAATTTTCAGGGAACAACCCATCAGCAGATCCAGTGATGTTTGTGATTAATTTGACTCGCACAGTACACAAGTGCAATAAGGAACTTGGACAAATGAAAGTCTTTTTCATTATTCCTTTTTCCTCTTGCAACAAAGCTGGCAGGGCAACTGCCCAGTACATGTGAATCAATGTATTCATAGTTCTGGGAAGTAATTTCTTTCTTTTATTATTTTTATCATTAGAAACTGTTGGTTAATTAGGCTGAAATACCGAGTGGACAAAAGAACTAGAAGGGTGTGTTGTGACTTTAGGCAGAGCAATCTGGGTGCTGTTCCCAGGGAGAGATTAGCAGCTCTCTTGCTGAGAGATTCTGGTGTGTAGCCAGATCTGAATAGCCAGTACCACATGCAGCCACCTCTGGAGTAGAGAGAAAGTGAATTTAGGAGAAGAGGCCAGGATGAGTCTCTATTCTTATAAGTCACATGAACTGTAATGCCAGACACAATTTATCTGTGGGGTCTTATCTACTTCAAGAAACTATTACAGGATTTAAAAAAAAAAAGAAATCTTCGCTAAGATCTGAACCTTACTAAAAGTATTAGAAGTATCAGACTTAAAACAACAGAAGAACCCTGCTCTGCATAATTTGACAGCACTTCTTCCTTCCATGATTTAGTTTTTCTAAAAACAGCTAACAACCAACCGGTTTTGTTTGAATACACAGGATCCAGTGTATTCCACCAAACTTGTGTTCGGTGACAGGCTACAAGGTCACTTCATAAAAATAGGGCACTGTCTCTATCATAACCTAGACCTATTTGCAATTTGCCCCTTTCACCTTGGCTGCAAAGCTGTTTGTTCTCATCATGACATAAACTGAATATTTATAATAATGAGCCTTTATTGAACGGTGGTGTCCAAACTCATGGTATTACTTGCAGCAACACTTGGGGTAATGAAGAGTTCAATATTATCAGTCACAGACTTGGTTTTGATAGCAGTGTACTGACTTCTGCTATGTTGAGAGACTAATATAGCCGGACTGAAAAGGACTTTATAAACAGCAGTTTTGCTTAGGGCATCAGCTGTCAATCATTTACTGTGAGAGCTTGCAAATGAGGTTAGTATGCTGGGTACACATGTTATCTGTTGTTTAATCAAGTCCTTGATGCAATCTTCATGGTCCTTCTAGATTCCTGGAGGAGACTCTGGACAGGAATCTAAAAAAATTGTCAAGAAGTGCACCTGGAATGACAAAGAGTGATAGAAAACTAGTCAGATGACATCCTTAGAGAGGTTAGCAAGCCTGACTTGGTGACAGATGAACTGAAGGGTGATGTCTGGTTTCAAAGAGAATGACTTTTACTTTTTTTTTTGTCTGACAAAATGAAGCTTGAATGAACTGGAATTTATGAAAGATAATTTTTATAAAATGATTTTAATCCATAATGAAGTTTCCCATTCCATTAAGTAATATTTCAACAGTTTACACTGCAAATGGGCTCCTATTCAAACTGCACTGCTAGGTCATGAATTAAAGTGTGATGACTTTTACAGTGTCTAAGTTGAAGAGACCTATGTCTACCCATATTACAGTGGCAACTACTCCCTTCTTGGCCACTAGGCCAATTGATCGCTTTATGATACAATCTCATATTTTGTACCAGCTTGCTCAAGCCTGTCCATCTCCTGGCGAGGGGACAGCCTTTCTGTAACACTTTCTTTTCTATGAACAGATAAGGCAGCTGCTGTTGTGCTGAAGGGCAAGGAAGCACCCAAGAAATTTGCCAATTAGATCTTATGAGGAGGGAAAGAGCCCAGCAGGAAAGTGGCATTTTATTTCTGTTTAATAAAAGGGGCTGAAGCTCTCTCTCTTCATCTCCTTCTACCCTGGTACAATTTTTTGATGGGATTTTTACTTGGCTGCACAGCAAAACTGGCCTTTTGATCTTCAGTGAGGCCCCAGGACCTTGAATAGTGAGAATCACTTTTAAAATTCAATCTTTAACACAATGCTGCCATTTTAAATCAGAAACGACTATTTGTTGGGAAAGGAAAATGCATTTGGTCCCACTTGGACAACAGCTCAGACTCGCTGCATGCCTGGTGCAAGGGGAGTAACCAGGAGCGATAACCTGTGCAGTGGCTGTGCAGTCGCTGGCAGCCAGGGAATTGGTGGGTCTCTGCCCAGTTTCGGTGGACAGGTGTCAGTTCCACACGGTGAAAAAAATGATCCTCCGAAGCAGGCACTAATTGGCCCCCTTGTTGGCAATCTCAGCAGAGATGCCAGAGTGAATGGGCATGAAATCCCACTCAAACCCTTCGTGGCTTTCTCCTCAGGTCAAGGTTGAGGTGCTTTGGCAGAGAAGCGTGAGGAAGGCTGACACTGCTGCTGTCAGTCTCCAGGTCTGTCAAGCTGCCACTTTTTTTAAGCGCTGAAACACAGGGGTTTGGGCTTTTAAGATGTGTTTTTATTGCCCTGTTAAACTTTGTGCTTTCAGAAGTGTTGTCCTTTGGGGGGGTTGTAAAAGCCAGTGAACAAGGGAAATTTCTAACCTGCTCCTAAGGCAATACATACAGCAATTCATTACTTACCCAGAGTCTGCCTTCCCTAATGTCTCAAACACACACCATCATAGCCCACCACCATCTTCTATGCAGTGTAAATGAGGTCCCACTCCCTTATATGTGGCCTGTGTGACCCAGAATAGTTCAGGCCTACAAGTTATGCTTTTTTAACAGATGCCATATAGGACCTGAGAATTTATCATCTAAATAGAAATTTCATCAAATACATTACTTCAGCATCAAATATATCAAGTGTAGGAGCTTTTTAAGGCAGTATGATGATTTTAAGGGAACCTAATTCAAGATACTTGAAAGTTTGTGAATGACAGCATTGAGCTATACAAGGACATTTATGTAAAAAGACTCACTGGTTCTTTAATACACACAAATGGTTTGGAAGGGATGTAGATTTTTAAAACTCCCCCAGAAGATTGTCTTGCAGCATCCCCTGGCACTGCACGAAGGCTTTGGTTCAGTTCTGCGTTTACACACAAGCTAACAAGGGAGTCTGTGGGGACAGCACACAGAGCAGTCAGCCAGCAAGACCTATGACACCGGCTTTTGCAGGGCTTGCTTTCATCCCTGCAAGTTATTTCTTAGAAAAGACAAACAATCCATTAAAAATTGTAAGCATCTTGACTACTGTTCTCTTTTCTGAAAGCTTCTATAGAGAGACTTATAGTCACTGCTAATGCTGTTATAGTATGAATTTCAGGCCCAGACCCTGAGGGTTCTTTACTTGCTGTTGGATTTTTTTCTTTTTTTTTTCACTAATGCTTTGCAAAACCACCGAGGGTATTAGCTCAGCTGAGAGCAGGTAATGTTGCAGAGGGAACTGTTTTCATTGCCATTTTCCTCCTTAATGTTCTTTAAAGCTTTTGTGCTGCAACTAGCTCAAATAAGCACTCTGCTCTAGAATTTGTGCTAGATAACAGGTTTTCCTAAACTTAGTGCTCTCTTTACAAGAGCCGTACACTATCTGTATCAAATGTTTCCTGCAGATTTTGATCATGTGTTTTTATACTCTTTATCTAAAATAGGTTATGGGGAACAATTGAGATGGGGACCTACCTAAGGAGATGCTGCATATGCTCAGATTTTGGTGCTTACAGGTCTGCTGTGACTCCTTCCACTGTAACATTAGCGATACAAATGAAATAAGCCTGAAAGCTGCAGAAAGCTGCTTATAAGCTGCACCTGTGCACAGCTGAGTTCAGGACAGCAGTGGAAACAAACCAAGCGCACAGACTTGCCTTTCTTTCCAACTTTCCTTCTGTTTCTTTTTACCTGGCTCTTCTAGCAGTCAAAATCATGTTACGTGATACTGGGAATCTGCTGAAGCCCTGGCAAAGAAATTCTGGATTACAGGTGGGCAAATAGCTGAATGTGGCCGGAAGAACAAATCCCTGGACTTGGAGAGAGGGAAAGGCTTTAAGGGGGAGCAGCTGCTACTGTGTCCGCTCTAAGGGGCCGCACTCCACAAGGAAGTTAAAAAGGTTAGAGTTCAGGGAAGAGTGACAGAAGGAATTAACTGAATGGAAACCTGGTTTGGAATGCGGGAGTCAAGGCTCTTAATACATTTTGTTCTTCAAAGAGAAGGTTAAACAGTGATAAAAATATCTACAGGGGGAAAAAAATACAAGTAGTAACATGAGCAAAAAGTTATAAAAGAGTCCAGGGCTGGAAGGTGAGGCTTGACTAATTCAGACTAGATATAAGGCACATTTTTATCGGGGAGGATAACTAACTGTTGGAACAAGTTAAGGGCTGAAGTGATTTCTCTGTCACAGGAAAATATTGCATGCTGTGCTGTAAGATGTGCTCCAGTTTAATCATGGCTTTTCGATACAAAACGGGAGATAATAGAGATTCAGATAGTATGTAAGAGATAAAAATAAGTGATAACACAAGGTGCTTGTCTACTGTTAAAAATCTATGAAGTTTATCACGTCTAATTTGCACAACATATATTTTTTCTTTTAGAATTATTGTCAGAAGCAAAAATTTCCTTTTTTGTTATAACTTTACGTTTTTTATTTTTATGACATACACAGTGTTTCTAGTAATCTGAAATAACATAACTTTTTAAAAAAATATTAGTAAAGAGCTGACCTGTTTTAGTGCCAAACAGTTTTAAGGCACCCAAACTGGAGAGAAGATTCTATTCTGGGAGGTTTAAGTAGCAACTGTCTCAATCTTTTTACAGTGAAGTAAAAAATGCATCAGATATAATTCTATATTTGTATGTGTAATGCACTATAAATATTGACATGCTAGAGAAAATACCAATATATTAAGGTAACATAAAAAGAACTCAAAATACAATTCTGAAAATAAGCAATTCCTAAATATAAAGTATTCCGTATTGTGCTGCTTTTTTCCCTGATGAAATTTTCACCAAAATCCACATATTTTTTCTATTTGCATCAAGATGGGTATGTTTGTAGGAGTACCTGTGTAACTGTAATTTGGAACAGCTGTAAATGTGACTTCTTTTGTTGCATTTGGAAGGGTGAGATCTGCATTCCAAGGATTCAAATGTCTTTGTTTCCCACTTGAAATCACTTGTACTGTAGGTATAATCCCACTTGGATGTCTTATATTCTTGTTTAGGTTTGTCAATTGTTAAATTTAACTAACAGCAGTTTTGATAAAGAAGAAAAAAGAAGTGAAAAGATATAACGCTAGATGAAACAAGACAAAGGCTGGAAACTGTGACTGCAGGGCTATAACCAGGTAAATTTAAAGAAAGGCCAATTAGGCAGGCCCAGGGGAGGGGTTTAAAGGAATAGTTATCATCCTGCTTGGTCAGAAGACAAGCAATAGATGGTTCAAGGGCTCCAGGCTCTGATCCATTAAATGAATGCCCACGTAGTGGTATAACTACCAATACACATCCTCAAAGTAGTATTTCCTCTGAGCTTCATTTTGTAAGTATTTATGTAACTTCCAGGGGTGTTCATACTTGCTGTATATACAGCCTCTCTCTGCTCTTCTCTTTGGGCTCAGATGTGTGATCAATTTACCATGTATTAGACGGGCTGTGGCCATTGCCTTCACTTTGGTTTTAGTTGATGTGTTTTTACCTTATTTATCATAGCAGAGGTACCTATCTGGTCAGGCACCACAGAGTAGTAACACTAAGGATCATTTACTTCTGTTCTAAGTTGAGTGGCAGAATGGTGCATTGTAAAACTTCCGTAATCTGTGCTTTAGTCAGAAGCATCTGAGGATGCTGTCTAGAAGGTCAGTGAATGTGATTTAAAAGTAGGTGTGACTGCCAGTTACTTGAACTGTGAAACAATGTGAGTACACCTTTGTATTAGCTCTGATAAAACAAGTAATTCAGGTTAAAAAAAAAAAAAAAGGCAAATATTTTATTGGTGATCAGTAAGCATTTAAGTAAAATTAAATTTCTATTGATTTAAACAGAAAGAAGATAGGAATATTATGAATTACATAAGGAAGTATAATAGGAATTACACAGCTGCATTAATTTTATGTACTGGTAAATGTACAAAATATAATTTTATTATACAATGCTGCTGGGTATAGCACCATGAATAAACTCTCTTCTGCTACAATGCCTACAAGACTATGCCAGTTGATATATATTTTGGGTTTGTTTTGTTTGTTTGCCTTTTATTGACACCTCATTCTCTCATCTTTCCCCTCCCCTCATGTTTGCTTTGCCCCTGTTGCATCTGGTTGTAACCTGGATTGTGAATTATCCGAGGTAAGAGGCCATCCGTTTAGTAAGTGTGTCTGTGTAGTGGCTAATACAGTGGAGTACCACAATAATTGTCTCAGTCATGCTGGAGTCCAAGGGACTGCTAATGGAGCTCTGCCCAGAGAGGAAGGTTTGTAGGATTAGGTTGTTAAGGGAAGGAGCAGCAGAAATATAGTAAATATTGCCCAGAGCATACAGCTTTGGCTGAAAGGGTCAAGGTGGGGAAAGGTAACCAAGCAGGTCTTCTCATAAAGGTCCTGACTTTTGCAATTCCATTTGGGGAAGGAGGTGGCTTTGCTTGAGGCAGAGGATGGATTTGGAAACAGATGCAGCTGAGAGTAAGATGAGCTGTGCTTCTAACCCTATACCACTGAAGTCAGTGGAATATTTACTACTAATATCCACTGATGACCTTATAGATCGGGTCCCATGGAAGGGATGCCACCTCCCTGCTTCTCACTGTATGGCTCGTGACAGATGGTCTGAGCTCCTGTGCACCTAGGTCATGTGGGGCCATTCCTTTGGATAGTAAAAGTGTCAGAGAGGTAGCCTTGAATGGTGACGTATAACTGAACTGCTGCACAACTGTGAATTAAGTTGGAACTTGGAACTTTTCCTCATTTAAGGAACTGTGAGAGAGAACAGGGCAGGGACTGAGCAAAGTCACTGGCCTAAGTGTTCAGAGATAATTTCTGAGGCATGGGAAAATCGGAAGATAAAAATATCCTTGGGAAGCAACATTTACAGCACTGGGTGGTGCAAGAAAATAAAGGTGGAGGAAGTTTCTAGAGAATGCATCCTTTAAAAGTACTACAGTTTTTGGTGCGATAAACTTCATTCAAAGCAAACAGAACAGCTGCAAAATATGATAAAAATCACTTGAAAGTTCATTGATTTTGCAGTAAAACTGTAAGTACTTCACTTTATAATAATTGTTCCTCTCATGCTCTCAAATCTTGTACTTGAGCTACAAGAGTATTCAGGTCAGGGTTGCATTCAGAAAATAGGCACAAAAAGACAATGAAGCTCAACTAGAGAGATACTTTAATCATGAGCTAATTTACAAACCAAAGCAAAACAAAATCATTTTTTGTCTAAGATTATTAGAAGATGCTAATTCTCTGCCTAAAATTATCTTTTTCTGTAACCTAAAAAAAAAAATAAAACCCCAACTCTTATCTTCCTAATTAAATTTCGTGACTTGGCTTACATGGTTGGTTGGACTTTTTTTTTTCCCTTGTTTGAGGACAATGTGCATGTGTTATTCAAATATGAGCTCCGCTGTAGTATAAACTCATATAAACATTGTCCTGATGGTACTAAACTAATGATAGTGCTCTTTGTAATCATCTTCTCTTGGCTTGTAGCTATATTTAAAATAAGTGAGCAGCTTCTATGGAAAAGAGACACATGTGAAAACGGAGCCCTGCTAAGCATATGCAGCCTTGTAAAATTTGTAAGAGACTTAAAAAACCAAATCAAAACCAACGAAAAAATCCCCCAAACCTAGCAATTTAAACAATCACGATGGTGACTCTTTGTATGTGCATGCGCAAATACTTAACAGTCGCTTGCAAACATTTTATACGAATAAATTGAAGTATTTTGATGTACATTTGTAAGTTTGCATTAGCATTTTCTTCAGATATCATTGTGTAGCCATCTTAAAGGCTCTCTAGACCCTTTACGCACATCTTGTAGCCTATTAGTAATTTGTCTAATAAATGATTCTTTGGCTCAAGGGGCTATTCATGTACTTACTTTAGATATGGGCTTAAGAACTTGACTGAATTTGGTCTTTTGGGGTGGACATCATCCAATGTGGGACAGCAATGACATCACCTAGTTTAGGAGACCCTTATGCACTATGAGCAATGGGGTATGGAAAGTTAGTAGGCCAGCTGAATGCACTGTGCACTGGAAGAAATATTTTGCATGAACTATTAGCCAAATCTGCAACACTTCACCCCTCCCAATTCATGAACACCTGAGTGTGCTGGCAAGCAGAGGAAAATATGGGTGAAATGACTGCCAGAAGTGGTTTAGTTTCTGAGCACTTTCAAGTTTTTTTTAAATCATACAGCCCAATAGCCACATGGTTCTTTTATGACTTAAAATGCTTGATGGTGTTCCATTCTGTCCTAAGTATGTAGCTATACTAAGCAATAATACATATTTTAAGTCTTTCATATTAGCAAAGTTCAAATGTTAATAATATAGCTCTTCATTTCAAAAGACCATGCTTGCACCAAGGCAAATGTCAGCAAAGGTACAAGCCCATTATTTTTTTTTTTTTTGGCACCTTTTGTGCAGCAGCTTATCTTGTTTTGTCCTGCTCTTTGTTTACAGACTATGCAGTCTGTGCCTGCTGTAGCACTGGTGCTCTCGGTGCGATGTCTCCTTCTTTCCATCACCCAAGGCAAAGATGGACCTAGACCTTGTACCAGCTGCCTGAGCTGTGGTTCCTGGGGAGTCCTCCAGCTTTGTCTTCTCCAATTCGTTCTGACTGCTGTGCTGCCAGCCAAGCCTGCTGGTGCACCGAACTGATGCCCCACCTTGAAGACTCTCTTTTGCCTGCTCCCCTTTAGTTTGCTTATTAATTGGAGCTCCCTAGATGCTCTTGTTTAAGCAAGCACTCCCTAGGTTGCTGATTCTGTCCTCTTTCCACATTTCTGGTCAGTTTTTCTAACCGTGTGAGTCTGATCATGCTGGTGTACTCAGTAAAATACATCTCTCATTGCTGCTGTCAGCAGTCTGCAATCCTATCACTGCTAATTTGTCAGGTTTCCCAGGAGCCAGGGCAGTCAAGAATTTCCAGTATTTTTTTAATGTTCCTGTGTCCACATCAGACAGAGCAACAGTGCAAGTGAGAGTACCAGGTGTTGAAGTGTTACTATTGATTGTTGGAAAACTCAAACCCTCTGTTCTGCTTCTTGCCATTTTGACCTCATGGTGATGTGATGTGCACCAAGTTTCAGAAGTGAAAGGTTGCAATAGACTGAATGTTTGCAAAACTGTATGTAATATAATACTGTTAAATCTGTGTGAGCCTGTGTTTTTATGCAGAGAAGCAAGAGCAATGGGACTATTATACAAGGTCATGTGTTTATACGTCCTTTTTTTCAAGGTCTATCTGAAAACATTTGAGGACAAGTTTAAATTATGCTGCTGAGCCAATCTTCCCATCTCTTTTATGAAGCAAGGGGTTTGACTGCTCTCAACTAGCATAAAACGAGTCTGCATTGGGAACAGCAAAATACTGCCTGGTCTGCAATGAAATCAGAGCAGCAGATTTTTGAGTAAGAGTGTGCAGTCACTTTTGACTCTGGAAGCTCTCTAATTTCTCCTCCATCTTATCCACATATTTGAGTTCCTCTCAACAAGAGTATTTGTACTTTAAGGGTTTTCTCCTTTTTACTTTGGTCTTAGAATGTGAAATACTGAGTAATGCCAGTGGAAGAACATCTCTCAATGCACTCCTGATTCTGCTGACAGCCAGTGCATCATACAGATGACATAACTAACTATATTACACTGAAGTTCTTCCACTAGACATATGGCCTATATCTACTTTGTTCCTGAGCTTTGTCTTGGCACTAAAGAAATTAGTTGTACCAAACCCTGGTATTGTGCTCGCATTGCCCTTGTAGACTTCCTGCTGCAAGAGGAAGATGGGATTTGTAGGCAATGCCAAGGCCTGGGCTGATTTTGTAATGATGTCCCTCAAAGGGCAGATGAAATGTAGAGGAGTTTCTGGAGCCTTCTCCCTGCAGGGTTGGTGTTCTTAGGTGCCTCTGAAAGCACAGGACCATCCCAGAACTTTCTCCAGCTATTCCAGTGCAGCTGTGAAAGAACCAGCTCCAGATTAACAGCCTGGGCAGTGAGTAAATCTGGCCTCAAAGCCATTGATAAAACACAAGTGGCCACTAAATTCTTACATTGTAATGGCATAGCAGGACACCAAGCTGATTGACGAAGAGATTAAAACACCTACCATGTGACATTTCCATGTTAATCTCATACTTTTCTTCCAATAGGCCTTCAGCTATTGTTTCATGAAGTGTATGTACTAGTCACTGTAGATGGGTCTGTCCAGAAGATAGTTCTGGAAGTTAGTTACGTCTCACTTCAGGGCTGAGATCTGGTTACAGTTTGCTCAGTATTTGTGTTGTACGCCATATCATGAGACTATCAGCAGAATTATTCCTCTCCAGTTTGAGCAAATGTTGGCTCTCCTTTGTCTTAATTTAAAGGGATAATGAAGCTGCTTATTTTGTCTTCTGGAACATAACTAGTCTTCCAAGGTTTGAGAAAACTTGATGAAGCCAACACATGAAATCAAAAGCTCTGTGTTGTAGTATCTCTCATGAGAAGTTATTAAGATTCAGTGATTAACCATTTTGTAACTTTTTGACTTAACCGTCACTGGACTGTTTTCTGCCGGATTTATTTTTGGATCATTTGTAATTCACAACTGGGTAGGGTTTGGTTCATTAAATTGCAAAAGTTTTCAAGCCAATGCTTACATTGTCCATCAATATCTTGGCAGAATTATCCATGATTCTTCTTAATTGAGGGAAGCGGTGAGAATGGGCATCCAATTAGGGCATTCATTGTCTCAAACATCCATTCCTGTTTACGCTTCTTGGAAGCTTTCTCAATGTGCCGTGTTGTACTGGCCTGAGAATCATGCTGGTCCTGACCTACTTGGCCTGTTAATCTCGCTCATCCTCTGTCTGTCCCTTTGTCAGACTTTTGTAGTCCAGGATTCTGGGACAAAATATGGAGATGTCTTTGTCCTTTGGATATTCCTTGAAATGCCAAGTTTCTGGGCGCTCTAAAACCAGTGAGCTTAATAGGTGAGTGAAAAACAGAGCCTCTTACAATTATTTCTCATGAGAGAAAATTGTGCTTCATGAGGTATTTCTGGAGCACCCTGACAGCGTGCCCTAAAGCACAATGCAGTGCCCTGTACAGATTACCTTACTGCTTGTGGTGTGGGGGCCAATTTGCCTTTTTTTTTCCCCTAAAGATTGAATCATGTTTCAGGTAGGATGGCTTTGCGCTGAGCCGCACATGGCAGTGCTGCTGTGTGCTGCAGGGAACCCCAAGGACCCTTCGGAACAGTCAGTCATTGATCACCCACAGCAGCCATTAAACAGGCTGGTGGCCAGAACAGCACCTCACACCACGTGTTTACCAGGACGTAGGGATGGGCATAGACCTGCCCTCCATGTGGTTGCCCATGTGAAGGAGGGAGTGCAGTGGGCTGGGCCTGTCCCTGTCCCTCCCCAGGAGTGACCTTTTCTATACTAGAATTAACGTAATGGCACTGATATGCCCGTTTTTAACAATTACATTGCTGTCATGGCATCTTGGCTCCTGTGAGGATGGGGCTGGGGAGCTCCTTCTGCCTTGGCCATGTTTGCCATTGCTAGAATCAGCATTATGTCCTTTACAACAGGTATCTAGTCTGCCTTTTTCTCAAGATTCACAGGTTAACAAGATTCAAGATTATTTATTCCTTCAATAATAATAATGACCCCCATGTGCTAATTTCTGGGCAGCTAATGAAATCACAGCAGCGTGGCATTGCATGGGTGAGGAGCGCTGCTAAATTGCATGAGCCGAGGCCCCTCGCTGGAGACAGCCTGAATGACCGTGGCAGGAGCACTGCCTGGGCAGAGCCCCATGGCAGATCAACACATTGAAAAAGTAGTTTTGACACCACCTTTGCTTTGCATCCTGTGATCTGGGGTATTTTGCCGGTGCAAAACAGCCAACCTACATCAGACCACATCCTAGCCCTGTACAAGTGAAGCCAGATTTGGCCTAATGATGAAAACCCAAGTACTTACCTATAACCTCGTGTTTGAAAATGTGACCGCAGCATTTCTGTGTGTAGCTATGTAAGTGTATTTTAAAAACACATCCATTTGAAATCTCTCTCTTAAGTATAGTGAGAGTCCTATAGTTAAGGGGTCTTGGTTTAGGGGAGGAGGGTTGATTAGAAATAATAATAAATTCTGTAGAATATGTGGCCATGCCACGTTCAATCTGGTAAACCTCTTATGTCTCACAACCAGATCACGAATTTTCTGTGTCAGTGGGTGTGTAATCACTCTTAATACAATGATTTACAGTTTGTGTGCAGACAACAGATAGATACACTCAAATTAGGAATGACTATCCAGAAAATGTTATATTTATAATTAAAAAAAACATTCCAACATTGTACATACAGTGCGACTAAAATCTGTTAGAAGTCAGGAAAATGTAGCAGTAATTTTCATTTGAAAATCTGTATCATCAAGGAATTGTCCAAGATTAGACCCCTACAAGCATTAGCTGGAGAACACTGGGGGGAAAAAAAAGAGCAACAGCTTTAAGCATTAATGTGGTTAATCTCACAGCGTAGCACTTGGTTAGAGTCAGGATTTGGAATTATAGCTCAAATGGTGATATTTCAAGGGGAAGGTCAGTTTGAATCAGTGATAATACTTTGCGTTTTTACAGTGCCTTCCAAATAAGAACCTCAGAGGGGTTTATAGACATTAGTGAATTAAGGTTCTCAGATCTCTGCCAAGACTGCAGTTTTATCCCTCTTTTACAGAGGGGGAAAACCAAGTCACGAAGAATTTAAGTGGCCCCGCTATAACAGCAAAGGGTGGTGCTGTGCTGGGTGCTCCCAGATCAGTACAGCTCTGTAGGGAAGCATGGGCATGACTGCAGGGAGTGGGACATGCCACTGGCAGCAGCAGGGATACAGTGAAGGGGAACCTCAGGAGGATGAGTTAGGCGCTGGCGTTTTGTGGCCAAGAGCAGTTTCTTTCATCTTGTTATCTTGTGATGTGTTTTACTGCAGTTCCTCAACATGGGCTTCTTATGGCACTTCCCATTCATGGTGGCTGAGCTGTTCCATGGCTGCTGTCTGTCCTGGGGGAGTGCGCTTAACTTCTACTTGCCAATACTTTCTAAAAGAGATCTTTAACTATTGGAATTTGGTGGGAGATGGGTTTTCCTGTCTTTTTTTGGAGGGGGGAAAATGGAATTCTGTGCTGGACAGGAGTGCTGTTCTTACACAGTGGGAAGCCGGGGTAGGAGTTGAGGGTACCGACAAGCATCCTGCCTCAGAGTTCCATATTTCATTTTGGATATTGCTTCCAGTACATGGCTTACAACACAACTTATTGTTTAGAGTGAGACTCGATGGAAATCAATTACTAATTAAATTTATGTCTAAATTAATAAATCACAACTATTCAGATCATGTTCATATGAATAATTTCTATTATGGTGAACATAATTATTAGATTCAGCATTTAATGAACCATATTGTTCGATGAAATTCTTGTGACAATTGGGACTAATAGAATATGTTAACCTTTATTCGCCTCAGCTTGACACCACATTAGACCATGAATTAATACATAAGTGCCTAGAAGAGTTTCATAATTAAGTAGCCATTGTGACTCCTTTGGCCTGTCGGATGAGTTACTTATCCCATGTCCTTTCTTTAGAAAGCAGCATTCAAAGCAATCCAATAAAGGTCTGTGAAATGCGAACAGGGTGTTCTGTTCTTTGTTGTCCGTATGCCTGTGCAAGTAGCGTCCTGGACAGTTTGTGTGCATGCTAGTGAGATTCAATTACATGCGTTACCTCCCATAAACACTTCAGCTCAGCCTCCTTCCTCCCCTCCCCCAGCCACAACCATGAAAGAAGAACTGGGAGCTTCCAGTCTCCGTGGCTCTTAAATATGTGCAAGTCCTAAAAATTACTGTGTGCTAACAAAATATTGTCCAGAAGCGCATGTATGCAGATGAGCTGTCACAAGTAAATTCCCGTGTTTAACTACCTTTGCCTATTTTGCCACTTACATTGCAGAGGAGAAAGCCTGGAAACAGTTTCTCTTCGGCAGGCTAGAAGGCAAAAAAAGGAACGGGTAAGAGGGAACCCAGGGGATTCAAGTCCTCTAAATGCTTTGCAAATAGGTTTACAGGGAAGGGAAAAGCTGGTACGCTGGAAGCCAGGTCCCTGTGATACGCAGCTCTATGGTATCCCATGCGCCTAATGAGTAGAGTTTAAGCCCATGCAGCTCCATGGAAGGATTTTAAACCCCACACACCATGTACCAAGGGACTTTGATAAGGACTTTAATGTGTCTTGTTCCACTCTGAGGAATGTAATCCCTGGCACTGAAGAACTAAAAGACATTTGGTACCTACAAAGATATTTCCAAGTGAAAATCTTTATGTTCTGGAAACAACCAAAATGGCAACAACAACAAACTGCTGAAGAAAATGAAGCACAAGCACTGAGCTTTGCATCCTAGAAAATGAAAGCTAGGAGTCCACTTAACCTGATCAACTTAAATTATATCTCTGTAGTATGCTCCGGTTTCCATCTTGCATGTTAGGCTCCTACACGTGAGTTTATCTGCTGGGACCTGCCTTTCTCAAAATTTAAAGAAGTTTCCATAAGACTTTCCATCAAATGCTATTGCTCCTTTTATTTTAAACAACAACAACGTGGGACAGGATTATTATCACAGGCCCGTTTTTATAGCTGGAGGGTTAAAACATTAAGGGATTGCTCAAGTGTAATAGAAGTTTAACTGAGATGGAAACAACTCAGGATTTGGGGAAATGTTCTGCATTGTTCTCCTTTGCACAGAGTGTCAAAAAATTAGGAAGAAAACAAGATATTATTTATTTCTAGATTCTTTTTGCTAGTCCAGACATGCATGAGCAGCAATATTTTGTGGCAGTTGGTTGTATTCTATAACAGCAAGTAATAAGGCCCCAAGAAAATGATTTGCTAAGTAGAAGGAAGAAAGGCCAAACTTGTTAAGGAAATAATGTTACTTTCAAGGTTCTCAGGGGATATTAGAAACAATGGAGAGTAAAACAATATTAAAATTGCATATAAAAGGTACTTGACATTTTCTTTCTCTAACGGCCCGAACAGCATTACTGCAAAATGCTGTGATGTTATTCTACAGGCAAGAATACAAAGGGAGCAAGCCTAGGAGATGCCAGCTATTCATTTTATTAAGGACTCGAAGAACAGAAAAATGAATAGGTAAATTAAATCGTAATAAGAGCTGAAGAAATAGCAATGCATTTAGTTATTAAAGCCCATTTAATAGTGGCACTTTCATAATTAAAGTGACTCACCCTGCAGCTAGCAAGAATGCAGCACCCCTACATGTAGTTTGTGTAAAAGTCTTCATGGACATGCCATGCTCTTTACTCAGACTTGTCCACATAGAAGATGGAAGCTTCCTACTCGTATCTGTTTAGTTTCTTCTTTTCCTCCTTTTCTGCAGGTTCTCTGCTTTTGTGCCACAGCTTCTGATTCTGATCAGTAATGCTTCATTCATGAGTTTCTACAAGGTCGGCAGCAGGTGAGCAAACACCATTTAAAACTCATTCTGGTAATGGGTGGGAACAGAGAGCAATATGGTGGTGTCCTTTCTTAGACAAGTTTAAACAAAGATTGTGAAAATAATGGCTCGATTGCGTGTACTAATGCAAGCAGCTGTGCTTATTTAAGGAATGCTGTCCCACCCTCTGGTGAAACAGAGGATTTCACCCCATCCTGCTCTGTTCAGAAATTAACACTGGTGTCTTCATAGCAAGTCTGTCTTTACATGTAATTTCAGGCCTTGCAGTAAGGTGGGCAGGCAGCGGTGGTGAGACTGTGCGCTGCAGGGTGGTTTTTTTGTTTTTTTTTGGGGGGGGGAGGTTTTTTGGTCTTTTTTTTTTTTTTTAACCTTTAGTTATCAGTATCTTTCCTTTGGAGTCCAGAGCTGGTAAGTGAAGTAAGACAGGTGTCAGTTAATTCCTTTGGTCAGACTCCATTTGATGCAGATGATGTATTTTCGGTGCGAAGAGCAAGGGTTTACCCCAGAGCAATCAAGGTAGTAGTGAGGCAGGAGTGAGGAGGACATACAAAGCAAGCTGCCCGCATCCCCATACACCTTCCATTGGCCAGAGGTGTCAGGCTGGGCCTGTGGCAGGGGCAACTGCATGCCGTGAGAAGTAGTGAAATAACTTCCCAAAGTCAGGGAGAGCAAGGTAGAAAACTGACTTGCTGAGTCGCAATCTGCTTTTGGCAGAAAAGAGATACGCAGCACCCCTTGCTCAGAGCAGATTGTACAGTTACCTTTCAGCCCTTTGCAAGATGTTGACAGAGTTTGTTCTGTTCACGCTGCAATACAGGGACATTAGCTCGCAACTTCCTTTAAATGTTAAATCCAGAAGTTTAAAAATAGAAGGCAGATGCAAGGATTCCATAAATATATTATTATTATTATTTATTAATTATATCAAATATATCTATTATATAATACAATATGAAAGGTTTTTATAATACACATTTGTCTGCACAGTCCTGGAGACTTGCATTTCCATCTTTTCCACAGGAGGTGGCCCGACTTTCAGGACAAATATTAGTCATAAATGCTGAGTTTCCACTGTAGTTTTAGCATGGGTCTTGTGGAATGGAGGACCGATGCATATTTAGACCTATAGCAAAACTGTTTACTTAACATATATAGTCCCACAGTTTCTTTCTTTGAAATTTGATTCTCTTCCTACTTGAACTATTTTGTTGTTGTTAATTGCTGGCCTTTATTAGTTAATATATAAGCTTCTCTGTTGATATACCTGCAAGTGGCTTGGTAATTCATTTTGGATGTAGTGTTATTTTTGCATTACACTTTGGGCCAAATACTGCTTGATGATGAACTGCTTACACTGTTGGAATGAAGCTGACTTACCCCAGCTGTGGGGTTGCTTGGCGTTATTTCTTTTTCTGACCAGTGTGCATCAAGGAGAAGTGATGGCAGTGGTGCACTGGATTTTGTCAGCTTCTGGCCGATGGCCCTATTCAGGCTGTGACAGAGGGACAGTTACATAGGAAATAACAGTGTAAACCCAGTTCTATTTTTCAACACTGAATGCTTTTCTTATCTTTCTTACTCTTTTTTTGTATCAGCTGAAAGGAGAAATAGGTTATTTTCTGTGCTCTAAATCAATATCTCCCTGCTATTAAACAGCTATAGTGTCGCTTCAGAATTGAAGAAATCTGTTGCCATATTTAAATTAGAGATCTTACATTCTGAGGAAAAAATGGAACATCCATTTTATGAAACTCTCTTTCCGTTCTCTTTCTCCTTGCACTTCAATATATGTTCAACATGTATTCATTTCAAGCCGTGAGATGGAAGAGGAAAGGATGGCCATAAATGTTTTTGGTAGCTGGGACAAGGGGCTGCAGGGGTGGGTGGCGGGGAAGACCTTCTTGGAGCAAAGACAACTTATGCAAACCTAGAGCCTGCAGTGTCATCCATAGTTGATGTGGTCATCACAGGTCTGGTTTTGTTATGGAGGTTGTCTAACCTTCGGGATTATCTTCATTTCTGTATGGAAAAGCAAGAAAAATTGCATGTGTGTGTGACAAGCTAATACAGCTGATGGTGTTACTTTGTTTGGGTTTGTGGCTGGACATTAGAAAGGCTCAAATTCTTGTTGCGATTTGGTCTCTACGTTATTCTGTGGCCTTGAATCAGGCCTCATCCACTCTACCTCAGTATCCCACCAGTAGCCCTGATGTTAATTTAATACATCAGCAAATGTTTCAAAAATGTTTTGAAAAAGTCCAGCTATACTTAGGCATTAGATACTAATCTCATGCTGAGTCCCTCAGCCCTTAGTTTAGAACATGTTAGGAGCTGGGATAGAATATAAATATTTGTTTCACCCTGAAGGTCCGTGACATATTTGGAGGCATGAAAAGCCGACACCTCTGCCAGGACAGCTACCTCCTGCACTCTCAGGAAGGAACTGCAAGACAGTCTTACCAAATCGAGGGCATGCTCTACTTGAACCGCAGCAGGTTGCCCCACACACTGTGGATCTCTAACCTGTGGCTTAGCCAAGATCCCACCTAGTAGCCAGTTTACTGCCACTCTGGACCAAGGCTGAAAAAGGAGAATTCTTTGGCCTCTCTGTTGTCAAATGGGTGCTGGTGTGCTGTACCCCAAATCTCAACACCTCTGAAGCTCACGTGTATAGAGCTGCCCCTAAGCCCGGCCATGTGCTGAGCTATACACCCAGCTGCTTCCTCTAGCTTGTGATAATGAATTTTCATCACAGTGGAATTTAGAAGGGAATTGCTCTGATTCTAAAGCTTATTGGTCGCTAATAATAATAACAATAAAAAGAGCCATTTCTTAAGGACTAAAAACTAATCAGTGAATGTGTAGTTTCTGTGTCTCCTGCAGGTTCTTGTCTTGTGGGGCTGCCAGACCGCCCGAGTCACGTGACTGCCTGTCTGATTTCCGACTCAAGCTTTTCATTTCCTAAATGATAACGGATAAAAGATAAAATCTGGCACACACAGGTAATCTTCGCCATCTTAATATTTGTTAAGCTTTTTGATTTACTGAGAAGTTAAAGTCACTGCAGGTCACAAAACCTGCACATTAGTTCTGCTTCATAAAACACTGTGAGTGAATGCTTTAGTCATTCATTTCACCATCTTTAAACCAATGTAGCTGAAGAATTGCACCTCCAATTTATAAATCTTTCAATTTATTTCTGATTCCAGTTTGTAGGATGGGACTATATCCAGCTTTTCCCAGCCATTTGTGCATAGCTAGAGAAGAAACCTAACATATTTCTTCCATAATGGAGACTTGATCCAGCTTACATTTGTTAAATCATCCAAAAGGAAATATTCTCACTAGGAAACTTTTGCACACCGTTAACATATCCAATCTGACCTGTGTTTTAAATTCCTGCCATTCTTCTGCATATAATCTCTCTTTCTCCCTCCCCACCCCAGTACACACACTCACCCCTCCCATCTGTGAAAGAGAAGTATGATTATCACAGTCTCTCTGTCTCTCTCTTTTGCACATCTGCTCCCCACCCTTTTTCTGAAGGAGACATATGATCCACAGAGAAATTAGAGATGATCTGAACCATTTTGGTTACCTACTGCTATGGGATGTGTGGAGGCCCATGGGTAGCTCAGGTTTCACATCTGCCAGCTTTTCAGAGGATGTGATCAAGGGCAGAAATAAGCGGATGATGATGATGATGACTCGGAAACTGGTGTGAAGGAAATGGGATCCCTCCTCCCGGAAACACGTGTGCCCCGTAGCCCAAGACAAGATCATTTGGACATAGTAATAAGGTTAACACAAAGGAAAGTGTATTTTAAATAATGCATTATTAAAAAAAGGGAGGCTATGTCTTTAAAATACAGCATCTGAGTTATGATCTGCTTTAGATTTGGGCACGGTCTTTGACCTTGGAACGCTGACAGAGTAAAAAAGAGTGAAATGGGTCAAAGAGTCTGTCAGACAAGGTGAGAGATACTGAGCTTGCCTCTGATCTCACACCAACATGCGGTGGTGTAACTCCATTGCCCTCTGTAGATTTATGCAAACATATGGAGAGAAAAACCTGCCCCAGAATCATTCAGTACCAAAATAGACCCTTCTTTTCTATGGCAATGTAAAAGCCTTACAGGAGAAACACACAAGGTTCCAAAGGGTAAAAATTTGGCTTGGATTAATACTGCTTCCAGCCACCCCAATGCAGAAACTTCTCTCCAATTAGCTGACCTTGATGGATAAATTCCTCCTTTTTATCTTCCTCCAACCTTTCCCATATTCCATCTCTTCTTCTCCTTGATCCTCCTGATAAAGTCAGGCTGTCCTTCCAACTGTGATCAGCAGAGCCTTTAGCCAGTGCATAGCTCACTCTCCAAGGACTCCTGATGCCAGGGGCTTCTTTCATTTTCTCTGCAAATAATTTTTAACAAATTCAAAAGGCCTTATTGGGAAAGGAATGAAATACATTTGTGTGTAGTGATGTATCTGCTAAACGGTGTATGCTTTTCCCCATGCAGTTCTCAAGGGACTTTTAGGCACGTTCTGTGGACAGAGCACATGGAATTGCTCAGATGTATTGTTTGCGTAGTGCAATGTTTTTCTGAGATTCAGATCCTAAGAGAGAACTAGGAACACACATAGCTTTTGGAGACTTTCTGGGCTGAATGGGCTAGGTTCAGACTGCCCCGTTCAGAGTCTGACTTTGCCTTTTCAGTACAAGGCAGGTAAGTGTCTGGCGCTCACAAAGAGGTTCAGAGCACTTCAGCCAAGTGTCTAGGCTCCCTCCATCGTCAGTGCAGCCAGGAGAGAGCAATTCATCAGGTGGCATCAGTCAGACACTTCTGGTAATTGGTTTTGGGATGAGGCATTCAGCCCAAAGTTCTTCATGTATCTGACTCATCTGGACAGCCAACTTTCTTTCGATACTGCGCAAACAGCAACAAGTGGTAGGCTTCAAGTGCAAACTGGACAAACACTGCTTGAGCTGTAAGAGTTTCAGCAGCTCACAACTCAGTCCTGTTGTGGGAAGGAGGATGTTAGTGGAAAACAGCCAGTTGTAGGGTTATGAGTGGGCATCTGAGGGTCTCTGGCTTTTAGACTAGGACCTGTGTGTCAACAAAGGAATTTAATCTCTTTGGATAGGAAGAAGGAGGGAGACAAAAAGACAAGAACTTCAAGAAATCTCTTGATGGAATAAAGAAGTATGTGTATGTTTGCACTAGGACACATGCAAGACAGCTATTAGACGTGCCAATACCAGGTGCTTTACCCTGCTAAATTGTCTGCTGTGCCATAAAACCATTTTCTGTTTTCTTTTGTCCCTCCAACATTCAACAAAAAGACATTTTGTCTGAACCTCCCAATTTACCTCCGAGCAGTCTAGCTAAGAAAACCCCCCTGAGAGATGTGACTGCACACGCACGCAAGGACAAGAAAGCAGGAAATGTAGCAGCTGCCAGGGAAAAAAGAGGGGAGTGCTTGCAGTCCAGGAAGGGCTCTCAGTATTTTTTTTCCACATGTTTATTAGTTCACTGCTCTTTGACATCTTTCCCCCAGCCACTGCTTCCACTAGATTTTCTACTGGTTTAACAGCAAACGATTACCCTTCCCCTGGCTTTGAAGCTATTGTTCCTTATACACTCCTGTCTTCAGGTTCACAAAAAACTTTGACTATATATTTTATTAGTCTTAGGTCTCCTGGGTTTTCCTGTAAGTTTTTATATTCTTCACATTTCAGATAACACAGGCCAAATTTGAATTACCCTGGCCTCAGTTTCTAATAAAATATCTTTTTCCCCAAAGTGCTGGGAAGAGAGTCATATCTGGGGTGGAAACATGTGAAATGCATTCATTTTTGCATGTCCTCCACCTTAGATCAGGCAATATTGTCTCATGATGAGTTTTGTCCTGTTTCTTTCTGAAGCTACAAGTTGCCCTTTACCCTATATTGAGAAGGTTAAATTCAGCCTTGACATTTGATTACTGAAATTTGGACCCACTTTTGCTGAAAGGTTTCTAAACATGACCTGCCTTTTCATTGTGTAACAAACTTCCAACCCAGAACTTTTTAGATCTGTTGCAAATGCTCCTCCACAGGTTTCAGTAGTGCTGGTGTTGTGCTTAGCGTGGGGCCGCTGTTCATCCTCTTGCTTTCTTCTCTTGGTCTCTGCCTTAGTGGCTCTGCGATGGACTACGGTGGGGTGGCTCCCTCTGTGCCCGGGGTTCCTCCCACAATGGGGACAGGGAGGGCTGGTGTGTTACTCTGATGAAAAATAGCTCTTCGCCTGAGCTACACGCCCAGGTTGGAGAGGGGAATCGTCACTGGTCCCATCAGGCTGGATCATACCTTGGGGTGAAGGCTCAACACGGCGGCTGTCCCTCCTCCTGGCTTGGCCTTGCCAATGACATGGTGCGGGGCTGACGTGGGCAGGCAGCATGCTCGCATATCCCTCTCTTGAAGCATCTGTGTGGCATCCCTGAGGGTCTTGCTGAGTGAACCAAACAGGTATCACTAAAATACTTCTGTCTCCATCTACATGACTTTTTGCTAATATTTCTCTGCTTACTGGGAATAATTCTTGGCCTTTGTAAACTAAGACTCATACTGATTTTTTTCAGATATTTAGTTCTGCTATGAAAGAGTACAAACACATGACCCGAAGGAGAATTAGACAGGTAGAAACAGTGTTACTCTGGCTTCCTTAGAGAATTTAGGACAGGGCACTAGAGGCAGACAGGAAGATTTAACTTAGATTTTTCTCACCTTAAAGAAAAAATCTTCAAGAAGGAATATTTTGGAAAGTCCTGTGACTGAGTTTTGGCAAAGTGAATTTGTCCATGCTGTTTCACACACCACAACTTTTTATGTTGAACCAGTTTTTCTAAGCTCCTGGTGACTTTCACTGTTAAATGATTTCTGTACGCTACCATCTCAAAGTTTTCTTTCTGCTAAAACATTCTCAGGGACTCCAGCGATCAGTAAAATTACCCATCTAACTTCTTCACATACATGAATATGTTTCTGCCGCACAAAAAAAAAAAAAAGAAAAAGGAAAAAAGCTGTGTGTTCACACAAGACCTTTCCAGGTAGCTTTCAAGTCCTTTGTTTTCTGCTTGGTCTTGAGTTGTCAATGTTACTGTTCATTTGCATTTCACATCTCTGAGTAAGACAATGTCCTCAGGGTTCTGACTCGTTATTGGATGCCAGAACTAACAACTGAGCCGTACCTTCATGTTCTATTGTATTTGATGGGGGATTCTCAGCAGTGCTGTGTCTCTTCCTGTTTGGAGGATATCTCCTTTCCTGACAAAGTTTGATACCTGCTGGTGATCAAGGTGTATCACAGAGTTAACCCTGTTCCTGCCAAGCAAAATCCTATTGTACCGTTCCAGGTCATTTGTACAGGAAGGGCCAAAGTGTTTAAAGGAAAGCGTGGGGAATGGATGCCTGTCCTGTGGAGAGTCGTAGCTGAAGGATTATAGCAATCTGTTCAGGACTTCCTCTCATTGTCAGTATTTACTCAGAAAAGATTTTATTAGGCACTGATCTATAGCACCGTGGAGGGCAAACTTTGCTATACTGATGCAAAGACCCTCCCTACAGTGGTGCTGGTGCTCAGATTAGCAGTTTTGTTAAAATGCAGTTCTTGCTCCTTCATACCTGAAGGTGGACAAGGGCTATTGCACTGTGGGATATAATAACAGAATCCATTCTAAAGGTCTGCTGATGGATTGTTAAAATCAATATAATTTTACTGCAGTCCTAAGTGACTGAAACAACTCTGTTGGAATACCAGTTTACCAAGACTAAGGAAGCCTATGAAGAACCAGAGAAATCACTGCTGGAGGAAGGCAATGGAAGATTTTTGCAAACTTTGTTGGCTCTGCCTACATTGAGATGCTATGGTTGGTGGGCTTTCAAATCTCAGGCAATAAAGGGCTCATTTACAGCAATTTCAAGTTAGTAATCGTCTTCCTCTTCATTTCTCTAATAGACATTTCTTCACTTACTCTGCTGTATATTCCTCAGAATAATTCTTAGCTTTCATAAACCAAGATTCATAATGAATTGTTTCAGATATTTAGTTCTGCCATAAAAAAGAAGAACATTACCCAATGGAAAATTAGATAGGCAGAAACAATATTGCTCCATCTTTCTGCCTAATTAAGGTGAATATTTAGTTCCACCCAACTTTTATATGCATGATATCATTTAATTGTTTAGTTACTAGAAGAGCCCAGAGAAGAATGTATCCTGTTTTTCTGCTTACAGAATCACTGTGATTTCCTCAGTTTGGTTCCTATAATTATTTAATAGATGGTTAATTCTCAGTTCCAGTGAGCTGCCCACTCTCTACCTCTAGGATAGCTTCCACTGTGAAAAGCAGCTGAAGCAGTGACTGTGTTTGCTGGTTCCCTCCTGAATATCTTAAGGAATCAAGTCAGTGCTCGTAGGTTAAGCCATTTCTCCTGATAGTGTTTTAGAATAGGATATATTTACAGAAAAAGCCTTTGATTTCCAAACAACAGAAATTATCTGTGGAAGAGTAAAATGGAAATCAAATTGCAAGACTAGCATGGACTTTGCCCTGCAGCTGTCCTGGTCTGACATGAAGCTCATCGTTTCTGTCCTCTCTGCAGCAGGCATGTGTCTCATTCGAGTAGGGATAGTATTTCGCATGCTGTAGTAAATACATTATTTAGGAAAAAAGGGGTGAGTAAGAGTTCACTTAAGGTGTCAGTAGGATACTTTCAGTGTCCTGTTTGGTGTTCTACCTTGTCTTTTCATACTGACAGGTATCCCTCAGAACCTTCCTTTTGTTCTCTCCAGCCCCCAGATATCCTAACATCCAAATCCTTTGGATCTATATTTTGCTGTTTTATAGATTAGCTATTTTCCTGCATCCTCTCTGGATCCTTACCTTGTATTTTACTTCTCTTTTCAGTTATCACCTTATACTCCCTATTGCCTAAAGCATCCTTTTGGGTTTCACCCAGATCCTCCCTTATTTTTATTTCTTAAGGACCTCCCAGAAATACAGGCCCATAACCAAGCACCCTTGGCTCAGAGGTCCCAGGAGACAGAGATTTTTAAAACATCCTGTGATTAAAAAAAAAAAAAATTCCAAGAACTTTTGTATTGAGATGAATCTGGTTTAAAAAATCCCTATTCAAAACTCCCAAATCACCACTCTTACCACATTTCATTTGGTTAATTTTTAAAATGGAACATACTGTGGTGTTTTTGTGGCTCTTTTTTATGTCAACTAATCATTCCGCCGAGGGTGTGGAAAACCTTCCACAATTAAAGTTTTGTTGAAACTGGTACATTTCTGTGAGAAATGTAATAGTCCAGTTTTTCCAAGAACAGCAGTTCCTTATTTAATTGGAAAACTCAGGTACCCCAGGGTGAATGTTATGGAGAAGCTTGGGATGGCCCTGCACAAGGTTATGCATGTGTTGTGCTTCACTACAAATTAATAATGTCAGGTGTGTTGCCCTTGAGAAGTGGCTGTACATGTAAACAGAGGTAGATTTAAGAACATGCTTCTAGTTGCACTTTCTTCTGTTAATTCATACATTCACACATTCAGATAGCATTTTTTTTCCCCGGATTGTCTTATCTTCACCCAAATTATAATCATGTTGATTTTAGGTTCTTGTAATACAGTTGCGATTCTAACAAGGGTTTGTTTCTGTAAGGGTAAACAAAAACATGTTTTTGTAGTGTGTTAGAAGTAGTCGTGTTGCTAACAGTATGGGTTGTGTGTATGTTTTCCTGGATAACAAAGTTTTTAATACTGTGACATGCGTTGCAGGTATTTTCCTGATCTTTGAAAAACAATTAAAATTTAAAAAGTACTGTATATACACTCCACATTAAATATTTTCATTATTAATTTATTGTTTGTAATAAGTTTAACCCTAATCCAATGTTTATTAAAACTGGACAGGATTTATTAAATTGGTTCAAGATTATCAAATATGTGCATATCTTTACATATATTACATTAATTCTCTTTCTAAATATTTGCAAAATCTATTAAGTCTTTGCAAGACTTCTAAAAATGTTACATGACACTCAGATTGGCCATATTCATAACACTGACAGAATGCACGGATTATAAGAGTATCTGAAAACAGCATCTGAAGAATGAAACAGCACAGTATGGTGATTCCAAAATAATTTTGATATGTTGTCTTTAAGAAATGCATTTTTCTAAGGGAAAACTCCTTTAGACATTTCACCTTGTTTTGCAAGAAAGCATGAGATCTCCTTCAGAGATGGGGTGAAGGTGCAGCTATGTGTGTACTCCGCTTTTTGCCCTCCCTGGTATAGCTGGGAACTTTGCTGACACCATGGTGCAATTTAGAGGAGTTTTGAGGCTGCTCTAAACCACAGTCAGTACTGCAGCCCCAGTGAGCCATTCTGGGAAGCATCCATACCAATGTGTTTAATGAGGGTGCTGGATTCAGATTCAGGAGATCTGGATTCAGACTTCTTATGGAAATTTGGATTCATAATAGTTACGTGTCTTGCACTGACCATTCAAACTCCAAGATGGCACAGATCACCAGGAATTTTTGAAAATCATAGAATCATAGAATGCTTTGGGTTGGAAGGGACCTTGAGAAGTCATCGAGCCCAACCCCCCTGCAGTAAGCAGGGATTGAACCTGTGAACTTGGCGTTATTAGCACCATCATAGCATTGCTCTTCCTGTGTCTCCATTTCTTCTCTGCAAGATAAGAAAGATGACACAATCCTGCAAGTCAGGGTAGGTGGCATGGAGATGAGCTGATCATTGCTTAATACATTTTTGGATAGTGTATTGATCATGACCATAGAAGTACCTCTTAGGTAAACCAGAATTTTTTTCCACTAACAAGACATTTTCAATGTAGGAAATACCTTACTTCAAAGAAAGTATTCACCTGAAACTTTCATTTTATGGAAAAGTTCTTGATGTTTACCAAAGCATGAATATTCAGTTTAGGGTTTTGTTTTTTCCCTTGTCCATTCTCCACAGCAACATTTATCTTTTTTGCTAATAAGTACAATACAATCAGTGATGTCCAAGATGTGTTTTCTCAGGGGAAAAAAAGTGTGGGTGTTTAGCAGCAAAAGAAAAAAAAAAAAGGAGAAATATGGAAACTGTACATGCAGAGTGTCAACATTTCAAAAGATGCATTTCCTATTAACAACTTTTAGCGACTTTTAGTAATATAAAATATATTTATTTTTATTTTACATTAATGTAAAATGAATATAGATATTTTCATGTTACTTTATAGACATATTTGTTCTGTCAGTTCACTCATACTCTCAGTTTACCTTCACCCCTGAAATTGATATTCCCTTTGTACAGCTCGATTAGAAATGTCTATGTGAAGGTACACAAACACGAATAATGATCACTTGGAAGTCTGCAAATCTGTCAAGTGAACAAGTTCACTCTTCAGCTTACCCAGATGAAGCCTTAGTCCTGGACTTTGACGACACAAAGGCATGGTCTAGCATTGATGGTGCTTTATGCGGTGACCTGTGCTACAGGTCCAGCCTAGGAAGGCCTTGTGCAAGGTGCAACAGTTTACACTCAGTGCTTCACAGCCTTCAGCAGGCACAGCTGCATTTGCTGCTTGTGATGCTTGTGAAAACACCAGAGATGATACTAATTTTCCAGTTGATTTTTGCAACCCAAATTTCCCCTGGTGGTATAAACAAGAGGAAACCACATGAGGAATCCTGAGAACCAGCTCCTGGAAAGTAAGTTCTGGCTCAATAGATAAATGATTGCTGGGAATAGTAACTTTTTTTCCACTTTTATTTTCTCAACCGATCATCAGAAACATTATCCCAGCAACTGCCAGAATGCAAAGTTAATTTATCTTTTTGTAATACTCCTTTTAGACATCTCCATTTAAATACACAATGCATTTGTCTGAAGTACACAGGGAAATATCTTCTGTTATGGACACAATAGTTGTCTGATGCAAACTAGAACAGGACTGTGGAATTTCATTGGAGCTATGGCAATTAACACTACTATGGGTCTCAATGTGAATGTTAATCAATCTATTTTAAGTCTGTTTTCTGTTGTATTTAACCTTTGGATAGGCTCATTACAGTAGACAGTGTATACATCCTTTTCTGAGCTATTCAACAGCCTTCCACAGAGTCTGTGCGCATTTTGCTTTGGGCAAAGAAAATGCACACTTAACATTTCTGTTCTGAACTATATCTTAAATGAACCCTTTTGTAGTTACGAAATATGTAATTAAAGCTGTAACCCAGTGGAGCACTTAAATGTATGCTTAAGAGTCTGTACAGTCTTATGGACTTTCTGGGTATATTTACTAAGAATATATTACTCCCGACCTGGCCTACATTTTGTTTTCAGGCAGCTGGTACCATGGCATGACAGGTCTCTTGCAAGGGCGTATTTTATTCAGCTGTGGGAAATTTTGTGTTTTATTTGAGGCTATGGAGAATTCTTATCAGTAAGGGTCAAACTGATGATGAAGAGGCCAAATCAGATAACAGAATGTTCCTGAGGTTTTTTGCATGGGTCATAAAGCTGATTAATTTAGGGTGCATTTCTGCCCATAAAGCAACCAACTGGAGTCTTCATTGAAGAACTACAGCTCTAATTCAAGAAGGTTCTGGAGATCCTCAGGCATCGATGTGCAGCCTCAAAGACTAAAGTGGCCAGTCCCAGGAGCAATGGCAGAGCTGAGTTCAGTACCTAGGGTCCAAAAGCAGTATAGGATGGAGAGTTAGGATTCTAGACAGAGAATCACCTGCAGGACGACTTCTGGGACACCTCTGCCAGCTGGTAGGAATTGCAGATGAGGTGATTTGTCTGGAACTATGAACTGTGGTATCAAATTCAGAACCACAGGCAGGTACCTTTGTAAATGAGGAATTCAGAGTCTCTTTGCAGATGGAGAACACTGTTCTCTTAGAGAGGATGAGAGGAAGTGTCACTTTCTCATAAAAATCCAATGATTGTGGCACTTGCACATGAAAAGGAAGGACAGGTTCTACTCATGCTAGTAGGGTTTGGGGTCACATTTTTCACATTCCAGGAATATGTACAGAGCAGAAAGTTGTGAGATTTTCAGAGAAAAAAAACCACGTTTTTCATCTCATGCTGGAATGAGACTGCCACTCAGCTGAGAACTGAAGATACATGGAGTCAGATGTTGTGGTGCAGAGGTAAGGTCACTCCTGTGGGGGAGAGACTCTGATTTATTGTAGCTAAGTATTGACTTGAATCCAGAAACTTTTCAGAAGGAAAGGATGAGAGCCCTAAGCCTTTCGTCTCCTAGCTGAGTAGCTTAACCGCTAGATGAAGGATCAGATATTTTTGGCCCCATGATTCTTCCATTCCTGGCTGCACAGAACTTACAAAGTCTTCTGTAGCTTCATGGTCTGTGCAGTCTTATGGGATTTAGAGTTCAAAAGCCTCAGGCTAAAGTGAGGCCCAGTATTTTGACTTCACGCTTAGATAAATGCTGTAAGCGCCAGACTATTTGGCAAGAAGTAGGCACCATCACCAGTGTGAGTGAGTAATGAGTGTTTGGAATATACCTAGCTTCTCCAGGGACATACATGCTGGGTTTTGTCTTTCCTAAATCCCAAACAGCTTTAAGCAGAGATGCCCAGGTGGCCAGCTCAAGCAAAGATAGATATCCTTTGGGACATCCTCTGTAGTGCAAATATAGCCATAGTTCTGTGAGTAAATTCCTGAACGCTTTATTGAATGATGACCTAAAATAGTGCGTTGTAATATCAGAAGAAACCATTTAGTTTCATCCAGTCACTTCTTTATGGAGCCGTACAAATTTGTGTTTGGCTAGAACATATCAGCCGGAAAGTCATCTTGTTTTCATTTGAAGGATCTAAGAGATGAATCTGCCATTTCATCCAGTTATTTACACTCATGTTAAATTATGCGCCTTATTCCTCAGTTGAATTTGCCTGGCTTTCATTTGCAGATGATAGGAGCACGGTCTCACGGAGTAGCTTGATAACTGTTGTGTGGGAATAGATTTTCAACCCAGTTTTTTGAAAACCACAAATCCCTTTTTTTTGGCTTCTCTGGAGTTCTGTAGCTTTACATGTACAATTTGTTTACTAGAGCATTCGAGCTGAATATCACATAAACACTATGCGTGAGTTAAACAGCTACTGGTGGAGTGGGAAGTTATTGTTTATTAATTGTTCTTCTGTATTTGTTAACATTTGATCTTCTGTAGCACATGATGAAAATGCATTTTTGGTGGCACAGCTTGCCCCAATTTAGAAAGATCAATCTGGTATATGAAAGGCAGCTTCATTTACTGTCCTTGACATAACTAACCATACATTAAGGAGAATGTTTCTTCCTAGCTAGACTTACTATTTGTTCAGAAACTTAATAGATGGGCTTTGTGTTTATAAATTTGTAATGCTGCTTACCCTATATTTTAATTCAAAGCGGATCTTTCTGTTGAGGATTCTCCACCTCCTTTTTTTTCTTTTTTTACAAAAAAGATAAGTGTTTTCATTCACCTTCTGTGACTTACAGGCTTTTGAGTAGCACTTGTGTTTGCATGTCACATTATATGTATTATAGCTGATAAAGAAATGTCATTTTCCCTCTGTTGCTAATATCTCTTGAGCCACTCTTAAAAACGAGATGTTTTGACTCAAAGTGTTTGTCTGGCAGAATATATTTAAAATAACATCATGAATTTGTTGCAGAAGATCAAATGGTAGCGAGGTTTTCCTTTCCTACTCATTCAGGGTGATGATTCCCTCTAAATTAGTAAACATCTGAGGATCCAGTGTTAAGAAACATAGCTAGGCTGGTCTTAGAACATAGCATGTGCTATACTGAGTCAGGTTGAAGATCGCTTTAGCCCAGTGCTTTGACTCACACCAAGAGTCAGTAATGCCAGTAAAGTGTATGCTGGGCAAGGCACTTTGGTTGGGGAGGCCTTTGCCTTGCCAATTTTTCTATGTACACGTGTATGTATATCTACATACAGTGACCATCCGCTGTTACTGAGCTTCTGGCAAACAATTTCCGGAGCTGGAGATTGCATCCAAGCTATGTAGTTTATAGCCTCCCACACTAATCCTGACATTAGCAGCCTGGAATTCATCTAATCCCTTCTCGCACCTTTTATACTTTTCCCTCCCTGCAGGAGTCCCCCAGTTTAACGGTGGGTTAGATGAAGAAGAATTTATTTTCCTTTGCTTTGAAACAACTAGGAGAGGTGAAGCAACTAGTTTTGCACACTTAAGAGAGGTCAAGCAAGCAAACAGGACATTTGTGAATGCCTTCTATCATGTGCAGACAGTGTAGGTCCATGGCCTGAAGTCAGAGTACGTTCTCTAGGGTTAGACTTCTCTCTGCTGCAAACATAGCTTTTCTCTGAACTTCTGCTGTTCATCATATGAAAGTGAATTTTCTTATTCTGTTTCTTTAGTGTTTCAGAAAGCCACTGAAATAGGCTCCTTTCCCTATGCATGTTAGAATTAGTCAGTATAGCTTCCTTCACGGCCCTGGGCCTTATTTTTCACTGTGCCCCTAGGTCTTGGAATATAGAGAAGTGAGAGGAATGGAAGGGACTGGCCTGGTTTCCCTCGGCACTCGAAGAGCAAAATCCCAAACAGGGCTAGCGAGACGAGACCTGTTCTCTGGGGTTCAGGGCAGCTGGATTTATGTGCGCTCCTGCCTCATCCTTTCCTATTCAGGAACTTCTGTCTTCCTGTAAGGAATGGGTAGTACAGAGTGAGTCATCCTGGCACTCAGCCACCTGGCAATGCTCCTTTTTTGGAGGAAAATCCCCCGGCTTTTCTAGGGCACTCCTGAGACCTAGCACAAAGAGGCCAGAATCTGGCCCAGGAACCATAACACACGCAGCTTACTGAAACCTCTTAACACTATCCCACAGCTACAACACACCATTGTCTGCCCATCATATCTTGTGGAAGCTCATGGTGATTTTTTCCATGCATCTTATCCAGCTGTATGTTGTTATCAAGTACAGCTTCTGTTTGTTAGTTCCTTAGATAAAGGCCTCCCTAAGTCTGATCCACACTCTGCTATTGTGCCTCTTCCTATATCACTGTATGTGGTGCATTTCTTTTATGTCTCTTCCAAGACTATCTCAGAGCATCCATCCGTCATCTGGTGATAGGACTTTCTCATTGTGATTATTCTTTTTTTCCAGAAATAAAAATGTATGGCATACATAGTATTTAGCAACTTTGTATAGAACTCTGCTCCAGATCATGAAGAGATTAGTGTCTCTTAATTAATGTAATACAATTTCCAGCTGCAGCCGCTGACTGCATTTTTTTAACTGAAAAGTATGTATAGAAGTGTCCTGTTCTTTTCTGTGTTTTACATCTGGATCCTACTGTTTTTCAGACTGATCCATGTCAAATTTGCTGGAGCATACGTGTGTATTTCCAGGGAAGGTCTGGTCACATCTACAGACATACTACACACATAAGAGACCCCAAAGTGAACAAGTGAGTAGATTTGTATACCTGTGGCAGAGAGTTCCTTGAATTGTTGTCAGGTTTAATAGTATTTGTGGTTTATTTGTCAGTCCTATATATTTTTACCTTCTATAGCAACAAAAGTTCAGCTATAGACATACCAATATCATTAAAGACTTCCCACTGCTTTAAGTTTCAGGATTTATTATGAAATATCTTTCATGCTTTGTTTCCCACCTCTTCAAAATTTTAATACCGTGAAACTGATATACGTAGGGATATGGTCTTACTGGGCTTGCCCTGGAAGATTGTCAGTGTTTTGAACTTTCTGTGAGTTAATAAGAGGTACAAGTTGAGATATCTAGGAATGAAGTCACATGCCCTGAACAAGCTCCACCTGGAATGAAAGGCAGCAGCATGTGTTTAGCAACACAGGTCGACATGAACACACAAGCCTGGTGTCTGCTCTCTGCCCTGCTCCCTGTTTTTCAGTCAATAACTAGGTAAAATCAATGGAGAAGTGCTAAGGAAAATAATGGGTCTTTTTGTTTAATAGTGGCTCTGGAGACCCACTGTCTTAAGAACATTAGAAAAAATCAAAACACCAAGGCAGAAATAATAATTAAAAAAAGTAATTTTAGACATGGAAAATCTCATGCTGATTTGTTTAATTTTGGTAATGTTGTTATAAATACAATGAAAACAAATTTCCAATGGAAGTATCAGACATATTTCCTAAAAGTTGACACAAGTTGTCTTGCCTGTCATATTTATATATCCAAAACATAATCAAGTCCTGCAGGCAGTGACTTGAATCTCTCTGTGTTCCTGTCTGTACCTGATACCTGATTTACACATTGTAAAGAGTGAAGGACTTGAAAACAGGGGCTACTGTAAGGTCTTTCTTTTGAGGCTTTTCTCAGTTAGGGTCTGAGCTGATGTGATTCTTGAAGGCCTTTAGCTTAGGGGTCAGTCAGCAGGAACTGACAGGGCTTGGTATGTAAAGCCAGTCATGGTATCTGTAATTCTCTTGAGTAAGTTGTAGGTTTTGTACAGGCTGGGATCAAGCAGTCCCCAAGGCATTTGAATAAAACGTCAGACAGAGTCAGAGAAGTGCACATGTGGAAACTGTCCACACCTCCATACTTGTCAGTGAATTAACGGTAGTTCAAAACTGGGGTAAGAGATCAGAAACAGGATGACAAATGAAAGCGAGACTGCCTCGGATTATTTGATGCTTGGGAATTAAAAAAGCATGTGGTCTGATGGCAATCTACAGCCACATATTTAGGCTTCTTGGCTGGTAGATTTTGCATTAAGAAAGTATTTGCAGAGATGTTTTTAAGAAAAAGAACAGTACAGAGGTACATATTTAGTAGGACTGCCTCAGCTTCTCTTTGAATTTTCATTTTAGAAAACAGGCCCAAACTGTCATTGTTTCTCTGTATTTTCACCCAACACTACCCTCTGAGGAGTTCATATTCTGATGTAGACTAGAAAGGAGGAGGTGTGGGTAGCACCTCAGATCTCACAGCATTTTATGGTCCCTTTGTTGTGCATGTTCTGTCACATGTCATGACTGAAGTAAGACTGCTGCTCTCTCTACCTGTTTTGTCTATGATTTACTCTGCAATTTTATTATGCAGCCCTCTGGGTTCTTGCTGTCTTTGGCTTTTATAAACTTCGTAAGCACTACAGTTCAGACTTGGGAAGTTTATGCACAAGGTAAGGGCCCAGCCAACATATAATGAAACTAAGCAGTAAGCAGCATGCAGTCACCAGCATAAACCTTTTTGGAGTTTTGGTCGTGTGTTCTTTGTTCTGTCTGTCTGTCTGTGTAGGCACACAAATGCATGATAGATTAATCGAGTTAAATATATCCCAAAGTTGTTTGAAACAATGCCTATTTAATTTTTTCAAGAGGCTGCACAGAAGTATAGCATTGTACCACAAATAAAAGTGTTGCCACAATGCCTGTAAATCAGAGCTTTAAACTATGTTTCAATTATCCTTCTATTATCCAGCTGGTGTTTAAACATGTTTATTATTCAAATCAGTAGAGAATGTGCTGCTGTTGTGTAAACAACTGTCAATTGCTGAAACAATGATTACAAGGCACCATCTCTTTCAGGTGTACTTAGAGGTACTTATACCTCAACCACTTGTATTTAAATAACATGCAAACACAATGCTTGAGTGACTACTTTCACTCCTGTTTCCAATACCTCGTGCCAATTCTATTACATTAAGAGGGAAATCTATTACATTTTTCATTTATACACATCTGTACTCTGTTTTTAACCATTGTATCATTAAGGCTTGAGTTAATATAATAGATATGCCAAGAGATGCAGTACATATTGAGAAATCCTGTTCAAAATAAAAGCCAATTTCTCTGCATTATTTTAGGGCATTTGAAAGCTTTTATGAAAACAATACTAAGAAAATTATTTTCTAAAGAGGAAGCCTGAGAAATGAAAGATTTAGTTGGGGAACTCTGTTATCTTCCAACCTCTATTCGTTTTGATGTAAACTGAGTACATTACAAGTTGGTTGCTTTTTTTTTTTCAGGTAGGCATTAACAAAATATAATATTAATGGCATTGAACTGCCTTTCCTGTACATGTGACAGTATTCAGTGTTGTCACACACACCTACTGCTGGGCAAAGGTAGTTTAACAAGCAGTGTTTGCCAAGTGAGGTTTTGAGGCAACTGTTTACTGGTTTGTCACAAATTGGAAGGGAGAATGTTTTAAAAAACTGCATTTGGGAAAATGCTTATAGGATCCTCAAAGGCACAACTGCAGGAAAGATTTTATGCTCATCTCAATGTCCTCATGAAGCAAAGATGCTACCACAGCCTTTGTCAGTCTTCTGTATTCCTAGAGGAGAAAACCTGGAAAATAAAAGCAGATATTAAAAAAGTAAAAAAAAGTGAGCTTCTGGCTAATGATATTGCCATTGCTTCCCCCTCCCCCCTTTCTGTGTCTTTTAAGCTAAATGCTTAAATATAGAGCTCATGGAAGAAACAAACACTACCACAAGGATAAGCTGTTGTAGTGTGCTGATAAAATATGACATTCTTTTTCGGAACTTAATAGAGATGCTTTGACTGTTGTTCTGCAGTCAACAAGGCTGGTCTAATTGGTGGCCATGGCAACAAAATCAGGTCATACAGAGGTTCATACCGAGATCAAGCATATGTAGATCTTCTTGTTCAAATATACATAAAGATAAGAACCTTTAGTGAGAGTCCACAGTGAAAGGCTGAAGATGGATGCTCCCACGCACATCTAATATTACTTAGAAATATTTACCTGTTTGTAACATAATGATGTTTTGCAGAACAGAAATAGAAAAATCCTTCATACCCATTGGAAAACAATAATTTTTTAAAGTCAGAGTAGGGTGTATGCATGCACATTGCTTCATAGCTGTTTGTAATTTTCTCCCTGGGGTTTTTAGTGAGTCTGACTTATATTTTAGATGTAATTAAGTAATCAGTGGTGTACACTGTAAAATGAATGTTTAGGCTGCTTAAGGTTGAATTTTCACAGCCATAGCAGCTGCGCAGTTATGGCTCCTGCCCCCACCTCCCTTAGTACAGTCATCCATTTACAATTACTACTTGAGTTATTTACACAGTTACGATATTTCATAGAAATGAAATAGCAGCTACCTGGTAACGACTGGCAGCAAATATGCAGTAACTCACATGATTGCATCTCTCTTATTTCCTACTAAGTATGTGTGTAAGGTATACAAGACTTGGGTGGTTAGCCCGCAAGTAACCTAAGCCTTGCTCAGGGAAACCAGAAGCTCCTGGCTTTATTCCTGCAGAGCAGAGGCTGTTGTCTTTAACAGATCTCCCTCTGACCAAGTGTATATAACCACGATGGAGGCTGGAGAGGGCCTCTTACAGCCTTTCAGCCTCTCCATCTGTATTTACAAGCCAGGGTTGTAACAGTCAAAAGTTACAATCTTGTGATACTCAGTAGTCTAATACAAATGCATAGATAGTCTTGGGCACTTACATCTGGGACAGAACCCACACCCACACCCAAAGCGAAGTCTAACAAAAGTCCCCACTGAAAATACTCCAGCTCTGGGTTCTGAATCCAGTTATATACACACCCACACCCAAAGCGAAGTCTAACAAAAGTCCCCACTGAAAATACTCCAGCTCTGGGTTCTGAATCCAGTTATATACATGTGGCAACACATTGTTGGAAAGGCTGTCTCCATGCTCTCCACTCTCTCCGCCTTTTATTGACATGCCAAGCTGAGGTGATGCACAACCGTTACCTACATTCCCAGCTGGATTAATTTTCTCATAAGCAAAAACTTGCACTTTAAGTACCATTTGCAATAAGATTTTGAGCAAGTTGAATTAGGCATATGATGGTAGAAAGAGAGAAAAGCATTTTGAAGTAATTTCCACCTCTTCTGGCCAGTTCTCCAGAGGTTTTGCAACAGGGGAACATTTTACTGATTTCCGTCTTCCTACTGGTCTTTGCTAAAGATACTTCAAACCTGAATACACATGGGTTTGTGTGCTACTGATGGAGCATCCCCTGTTCTGCTCTTGGTCTCTTTTGCCAGATATTATCAGCAAAGCCCCATTACCAGCCTCTACCCCCCACCTTCTCAGCAAAGCTGTTTTCTTAGCTACAAGGATATGCAAAAAAATCTGATTTTAGTTATCTGTTCTGCTGAAGGCGAGGATTAAGATTAAGGTTTAAATTGTTTTTTTTATTTCCTAGAGCAGAATGCTCTGGTCCAGTCCCTGCACTCCCCAAGAAATTGTGTGCTTTAGCTCTAGCTAGTGTGTGGAAGTTCTTTTTCTCCCTAAATCACTGAATTTCTGCATACACCCAATGCAGGGATTGGAAACTCTCCCTTCCCACAAACATACCACTTTTTAAAGCACATTAAATTTATCTGTGATGTTTTACATTAACTTCCTTTCTTGACATTCTTTTCCATCAGTATAAATCGTTCCTACTTTAGAAGCCACAAGAACAAGCTTTACTCATGGAGCTGAATGATAAGTGCATGTGGTTAAATCTTACTGGTGAAGAGGGACTGATCTGAACTCTAAAAAACCAGAATCTGTAGGTGAGGTTTGGGGCGGTGATCCACCTGACTATGGAAATGTGGAAAGGAGAAGTGATGCTGGCATGAATCTGCAGCAAGCTTGAGTGTGCTTGTGGAAGACCTTGTGAAATAAATGTTAAAATTGGGCCCTTAGCTGGGGCATGAGAAAAATACAAGGTTTGTGAAAAATACAAGGTTTGCACAGGATTGCACTTAAATGTCTGGATGGGACCATGGGAGAGAAGAGACTTGCCTGGTCCAGTCAGTTTTCATCTGAATGAGCAGATAGTTTCTTCTTCCCTTCGGACATATAGATCTAGGAAAATATTAAGGAGAAGACCCACAGAAATATTCCAGGCTGTGACCCAGTGTCTGCTTCAGGCACAGGATGATGATTGAGCCAGGGGCTGAATATACTTCCAGGTAATGCTAATTCCTAGTGGGGAGTTAAGAGAGCCTGCAAAGTCCCTTGTTCAAGTATTCCTTTTTTGGCACGGCAGTGTCAACAGGTGTGAACAAGTGTATGAAGATACAAAGTGCCAATGTTTCATTGCTGGCACAGAGTGTGGCCTTCATGCACAAGAGATGACAATTGCAGTGTTGTGCATTCTACCCATCAAAACGCATTGTTGCTTGGCACCTATATATCATTCAACTTGTGAGCAGGCACCGTGCCATCAGAACAGATGGTAGTGAGAGAAAGCAGCCAAACTACCACGTACAGTAGATGCATTAAAGTATAGGTGTGGAGAGTGATTTGCAGCCAAGAACGTCAAAACAGCTCTCTTCGTCTTGAATTTAACATGCCCAGAGTTAAGGGGATGGGCAAGCATTTAGCTGCTCTCCCAGCTGGATATGGTTCCATACACACACAAAAAGCTTCTACTTCAGCTCACTTCAAGTGAGATTTTGGCTTAGCTGAATTAGGCGGGGTATTGGAAATGACAGAGAGAAGCATTTTAAAGCGATCTCCACCTTTTCTGGCTCTTCTCTGGAAATCCCCCTCTATGGAATAGGTGAAAAGAAACTCTCATGGCCAATTGTTATTTATGGAAATTTGCAAGGTGCTGTAAAGCACTCTTAGCTTTCTAGTGTAAATGTCTTTACAAAGAAGGCCTTAACACTTAGAAGTAATGGCATATTTAGGAAAAAAAAAAAGCATGCAGTGTTTAAAGAGGACTGTATTGTGATTCTACCCTCTCCTATCTGTAGGATGCACATTCAGCAAAAAAAGCATTTTCAGATAAAGATGAAATGGAAGCGTATGGTATCCTAGTCTGGCATACATACTGGGAATATCCCTCCATGCTAATAAAACAAAGGACCATTAATGATATCCTAACACGGGGGGGGTGGGGGGGGGGATGAAGGTTGTTTAATATACTTCTTCATGAACCATTGTACTGAAATTTGGACTCTTAAAATGGCACTGCAGCCCTTTATGTTTGTATCTTTATGCTTTCCAGAACAAATTTACTTGGTTTATGAATAAAAAGACACTGGCTTTGGGGTTTTGTTAGACCTCAGTTTTGCAAAATTCTGCCTAGGAATTTAAAGCCAGCCCTCATCTACCATCGCCATAAAGAACTCAGGCTGAGTTCTGTCCCCATTTTCACTTGTGAACTGCACTGTCTTTGGATTATGACCTCCCTCACACCTGTAGCCTCATTGTTTTCAAGACGAAATTTAACTTCTTTTTTGTTGTTGGCCTGGTTTTGATAGCAGTGTGAAGAAGGGTGTGTTTCTCTGACAAGCTGCAGGTGCAGTAATACTTTCATTTGAGTCTCTAGGGCTCTAATAAGCACAGATGAAGGGAAAGGGGATTTTTTTTAAAAAGGACCTTGTGTTCTGTGGCTGCTGTAAGACTGCTTAATGTCTTTCAGAATCAGCCTTTAAAGCTGGCACTGGCTGGAATTTTCTTAGTTGACGAATGTGTTTGGAATTGGGGTTTGGTTTCAGCCTTATCTGTTGAACGAATGAAGTGAAGCTTGGTTTAAGAGGAAGAGTGGAAGAAGGAAATAAATTTGCTTAAAGGAGAAGATGACATTACTGAAGATGAATTCCTGCATTTTAACTAATTACAGGAGTGTTAAAGGATTGACAGCAGCTATTTTTCTTTTGATAAGGTAGAAGTGAAGAGCCCTTACCTTCTCATGGGGAAAACCATTGGACTCTCTTATAGGAAGTTTCTTTCTGCACAGGGTTCTTAACAGAGAGTATAGTTCCCACTGCTACAGAAAGCTTTCCTTAAAGGACACAAGGAACTCTTCAAAATACTGATACAACAATAGGTGTTTTTACAGTTCATTTATTTCCTCAATATTTGATTTCCTGTTTTTCCTGTCCCAACTGATCTTCCCATAATACCATTTCAGAAAAACAAACCTGTGTTCTAGGTCCTTCTCTGTCCCCCTACCATCTTGCCTGCTTGTGTAAGTGCTAGTAAGCCAGCAGTGAAAGGTAGATAGGTTCTGTGTGTTGGGAAAGGATGTGTGTGTTTAATGTGTGATTCCTTGATTGGGGAAGAAGCTTCACTTGCCTATTCTGAAAAAAATCCCAGTCCATTCAGTTGCGTGAAGGTGGAGGCATCTTTGCAGTCCTGCTGTTAATCAGCATTGCTCCAATTTAATGTGTTGCAAACATGTCTGTAGGAGAAAATTCTCCATTGTGTTTGTGAGGGACTCCATGTACACCTAGAATAGAAGTTCTAGATAGGGAAGAGGCAGTGTAGGTTTTGGTGCCACAATCCAAGGGGCTAGTGGAGGTGGTAGCTTCAATATCTATATGGTTCCAGCCCTAAGAGACTTGGACTTGATGCTGTTATCATTCCTTGATGTTTGGCTACAGACTTTTGCTTTCACTCATGTAAATGTTGTCAGATTCATGTCCCTGGATATTGCATCTTTGCTCAGGAGCAAAGTCAGTTTGACATAGAATCGTTTAGGTTGGAAAAGACCTTTAAGATCATCCAGTCCAACCATTAACCTAACATTACCAAGTCCACCACTAAACCAATTAAGGGTGTAGTAACAGTTTCATGTTTCCTGTTTCCAGCTCCCTTCATGACATCGCCCCTCAGCCTTCCATCTACAGAATTAGAAATACTAGGATATTTTTCAGAAGCATGCATGATCCTAGGCCTGGATTTCAGTGTAGAAACTCTCTTTCCTGCAGCACTGATATTGGAGAATGTAATGCAGCTATGCTGGTCATGTAAAATTATGTTTTGAACCACTGCAGTTTTGTTGTGGGTCTGTTGTTGGTGTCATTACAACTGGGATCTTCAGGTAACACTTCCAAAGATCGTTGGTATATACACATGGAGCCCAGAGGCTGTACTCTTATGTACAGTATAGACATGCTTACAGATGTATGGAGATTTTGGCAAATACACTTATGGAAGGAGCACTAAACTGAGACTCAGGAGATGTGGTTTCTTCTCCTGAGGAACAGAGACTGCCAGTGTGACCTTGATTAGCCTGCAGAAGGTAATTTTTTTGTGTATATGACAGCTACTTTCAGGGGCTACTTAAAACAACTAACTCAGCTGCATGGTGCTGTATATAACTTAGTAAGTCCTAACAGTGTAGGCCAGTGCCTTCTTACCCTTGGCATATTGTTGTTGTTGGCCTGCTGCCTTGCCATCATTCCCAGGCAGCAGATAAATTTCAGTGGTGGGCTCTGTGTAGCTCCTGGCCAGTCTTAGTTGCCATCATTCTTGCCAAAAGCCATGCCCCTATAAAAAGCCAATGCCTCTAAATTGTCTTGCTCAGTCTCCATTTAAGTTATGGGATCTTGATAGTTTTATGCCTTAGTGGAAAAACAACTCTTAGTACTGTGTGTGAACAGTATGATAAATACTTCCTGGGCCTCAGTTCCCCTTCTGCAGAAAACAAGCAATGATTATCTTGCCTTTCCTAGGGAGACTGTAAACTCCCCAGGACAAAAGTTTGTTTAAAGTGGGATTTTAAAGGGAGTTAGTGCAGGGGTGTGAACCCTCAAGGCAAACTGAGGCTGAGGTGTTAAGGGAAATGAAGAGTGAAGTGGTTTTGCACTTGTGTTCATGGTTAGAAGATGTCTTACAAGTGCACTAAGTGGGCCAAAGTGGTTCCTAGATGATGTATTTCTGCTAGATAGACAAAGGCCCTGGTTCTGTAAAGTGCTTTATGATCGCAGGAAGGGGGCTGCAGTAGGGGTGCAGAGAATTGGTACTGTCAGTGTGTGACAATGCATTTATGACTTTTTTCCTAGCCTATCTTACGCTATCACAAGCAAAACACCGTAATCCATTTTGTGTATGTCTAGTCCAATATATTCGCAGATAGGCCCAGGTGCATCCTATCTAAGAGAAGGTACTTAACTGCACCTATTAAGGGGACAGATACCTTGTTTTCCTCCTCAGTCAGTGAAGTCATCTCGGGGAGCAGTTCAGATTTTATGTAGTTTAAATTGCTCCCTAGAGGTTCCTGTCTCTGCCTGTGCGGAGACAGTGGCAAGAGGGAGCCGAGGATGGCTATAGCCCTCAGTGAGTGCCTCAGGTATGCACAGTGGTTCTAGACCTGGCATGATGTGTAGGTGGTCTAGCCAGCAGATTTCTTATCAAAACCAGATGGGAGGCAGTTGGCTTCTCTTTAGATAACTACTGATGTTGCTGTGTTGACTGAAATGAAGCTGTGGGTTTTGTTTCCTGAATGGTGTGAAATGAAAAAGGCCTTATTTTAGGTGGGACCAAGGCTGCAACTCAGCTTGGTGCTGAGTTTGGGTGGACATGGACATGTGGCTTCACCTCTGTGCTCCCCTTCCATCCTTTGTCTGCCTGGCTGCATCAGCTGTGTGTAGAGGACTGTGTCTGGCTCAGTAAGGATTATTTTGGTTGGGACTAAAGAGTAGTAATGTAAAGGCAAACAGACCATTTAAGAAGAGGATTTATTTTCTGTATAAATACAAAACTTGGTAGTCAACTTTTCTGGGTTCTGTTTGGAGTCAGTCCCCTGTTTGGAGTCAGTCCCCTGTTTTATATAGTGTCTATAATTTAAAAAGTTGCTGACTTTCTCTGCATATCCTATTTTTTTGACAAATAGGTGTTACACGTATGCTCACTATATTGAAAGTGGTGTGATTCAGCAGCATCACACCGTTAGTATACCTGCAAGACCCACTAGTGTCTTTTCTCTGGTTTGCATTCACCCATTCCTTCCTGCCCCTGGAGGATGGAGGAAATGTTGGGCATATGTAAGAGTTGTGATGTGACAGTTTCTCAGGCTGGGATTGACTTCAGCTTGTGTCTCAGTTAAACTCCTTTTCCAAATCACTGTGACTCCATTTGGAGATATTATGAGCCTCCCAGTTTAGATGCAGCTGGGGCAAAGGTGACTTAAGCATATGAGGAAGGTCATGGCTTTGACAATTGAGTTTCATTGTTTTGGCAACTGTTGGTTGAGTAGGAATCTGAAAAGCATGCCCCTTTAGAGGCGAAACATGGAGAGGCTTATAGCCCTGTCTTGCACAGTAATTTCAAACACACTTTTGGGTAGATAGGGGAGAGAAAAAGAGAAAGATCTCAAGACAGTATCTGAGCACATGTGTGTCTATGTATGTGTGTATGCGTTGTGCATGGGGCAGCAGAGCAGTGCTGGGACAGCGTGAGCTGAAAAAGACCTGTATGCTAAATAGCTTTTGTTGAGATTTTAACCTTCAAATGCAAATAGGAGGGAGGTATAGTGGGAAGGGAAAAAGAAGTGATTGAACAGTAAACATGAGTGATGGTTACAGGATAAATAATATTATTAACTTACATTTTATTACTGTGGCTGCTGTGATAGCAGAGGGCACTTTTTAGAGACATAGAAATAATAATAGCCCAGAGAAAAGCACATGGTCCATCAAAACCTTGCCTCTGGCAACAGAAAATACAAATCACCAGGTATGGTAGCTCACCATCTTATGCACAATTATCTCTCTTATGACTGCATGGCTACATTCACTCCCTGCTCCAAACATGTTCAGCTCCCTCTTGAACTGATGTTCACAGTTTACATCTATTACTGACTTCAGCAAAGACCATTTTATTCTGTGCAATGACAGTCCTTTGCAGAAGGATATTCTGTCTGAATTCCTCGTAGTGCTCTTTGCAGTCATTCCCTTGTCAATGTCAGTCTTTGTGACCTCTTGTTTTGAATTATAAACTTTCAGGAAGCTTATTTAGCAGTAATTGATTCTTCTCCTTACAGGATCCTCTATATTTCTGAAAAGCTTCTCTTCTGTTTCTTCTCTTTCCTAAGCCAGTGTATATTGACAGTTTTCATGTACAGTTTCTCTACAAACCCACAGATTAGAAAAAAATGAGGGGTAAAATCATTGCTCCAAACCCAGCTGACTGGCTGAATAGTATTCTTCTCATTTAGCATGGATATTATTGAAAGGAAAATGTGCATTTAATATAAAAAGGTGTTCTAATCACTCTGTCCAATTACAGCAAAGCATGAATGATAGTAACATGTTTCGAGGTTCCAAATAAAATGAGAAACATTAAGCTAAATGGGATGTTGTTATTCTGCTGCAAATGCCTTTGAATTTCTTCCTCCAGTAGCCCTTCTTACTGCTCTTACTTCCTGAGGGGAATGTTGCACCTGCTGAAATATGGGTGGCAACTTGGTGTTCTACCTGAGCTGATGGTGATTTTTTGCTAGCCCAAAACTAATCATGGAAGGCTGATTATCTGTATAAGAATAAGTAGTTCTAAAGAGCACACTGGAAATGCTATGAGTGTGTGTGTATTAGAAAATATAGGCCAATTTCTACTCACCCTCCCAAATTCAGTGACACTGGTGTCTCTATTTCTGTTTCAGCAGCAGGATTCTGACGGCGAATGTTTTGCAGGCTACAATTCATTGTCTTCTGGTGTGTTCAGCTGTGTAACAGATAAATATTACTACTATTAATACAAATATTTAGCACTATTACTACTCTTCAGTACTATTAGTACCCAGTACTAATACCAATGCTAGGCACTAGCAGTACTAAATGCCAGGCACTAATGCTACCCACTAATACTAGGTGATAACAGTACTAAATATGCCATAGAGTATATAGTATATTAATACTATTTAGTATTAAAATAAATTATTGGATAAGTACACTTCAGACTATAGATTCTCTGTAGTTGATCACATTTACACTTTTCTATGGGTGATAGACTGATCCCATAAATCCTCACATTTGGTTCAAGAGTGAAGTTACAGTAAATCTCATCTAGTATTTTTGGTTTGATTCAATTGTATTGTCTTCCTTGATTTTCTGTTGGACTCCATGACTTCAAATTTCATAGTCAAAACAGTAGCGGAAGACTATAGTGCCATAACCATGCTATTGGGCAGCATCTACGACTTTGTATTTTAAAACTAACATTTTTCTTTTCTTTTCTTTTTTTTTTTTTTTATTCTTACAAATTCTTCTCTCTCATAACTTAAAACCAAACCCTTGCCTGCACTTTCTTGCAACAACAAATGATTTGTTTTAATAGCTTTCATTTTCTTGCTTAGTGAAAGACCCTTGGCATAAGAGATAACAAATGATTTCAAATAATGAAAGTGTTTTAAGTTCAAGGTGAGCTAATTCAACTTACTTCGTATTTGCTGAGGAGCAAGAGTACATACACAAGGGAGCAAGCTATTGTAAATCAGTGGCTGTGTGGTAGCTAGGCTCTCTATACTCTTACCTGGTCATAAATGCAAGGTAGTTTACTCTGAATTGAAAGATGAGGAAGTGTCCTCACTGTTACCGTGAGAATATACACTGGTAATTACCCCAGAGCAGCTGATATGTGGCAGCTGCTTCCCTGTGTACACTGTGTCTTGTGATATATGTGAGATAATTTGAGGGAGTTTATGCCTAATAGGTGACTCCAGGATTGTCACTCCTTACAGCGTGAGAAAATGTTGTATTAGAGTTGAGGAAATAGAGCCTCTTCTTTGGCTATTTTTTACTTGCAGTGGGTGGTAGGTCACTCAAACCACTGTACTGTATCATTCCTTCCCTCTTGCTGGATGTCTGAGTTGCAGGTGGCACTAGTTCCCTTGAGAAATTCTGGATGAAAAATCTTGGTGCTGAAATTTTTGTAGCTTTGGAACCTATGGTTATTTTTATGAGTGTGCAGTTCTTGTCCAGGACCTAGCTGATAATGACTCATTGTGGCTTTAGAAAACAATAAAGAACCAAATATCAAGAAAACACTTGCCACACAGGTTTTCAATGATAGATCTCAGCTACAAGACAGAAAATAATCTATGTTACCAGAACCCAGTCCTCCAATGGTTAGTATGTGTTAACTTTGACACATTAAATGGCATATTGTTCTCCCATTTATTCATTCATTACCTCTGGGCCTTTCTGTTAATAAATGAAATACTGTGCTTTCCAGCTACTGTCTTTAACAAACTGATCTTTTTAAATGTTGTGAAAATAGCTGAAATTCCTTAGAAAAATTATCAGAATCCTCCCTTTTAAAAGTACACAGAGCCTTTTAAAACATAAGATTTTAAATGCATTTTCTAAAAATTTGCAGGTGGCTGGAGATCTTTTGAATGAATGGAAATCTACCAAGAAATGGAAAAAAATAAATCGGTGAATTATCTTTTCCTTTTTTTTTTTTTAGTAGTTTACCCTCTTTATGTAGGTTACTTCATTGCTTCGTGCAAAGACTCTCCACTTGCATTCTGTTCCTCGGTGCCATAAAAAGTTTTTGTGTGTCTGGTCAGAGATGATTGTCTTCCAGCAGTGGGTGAAGAGAGCCTTATAAGTCTCTTCCCTCTTTTAGACATTGTAAATCTTTGTAATGTACTTAGATTCTCAGGATGAGAAACAATATCGAAGAGCAAGGCATTATTTAGTTCAAGTTCTGTGGACTATTTTATGGTTTTGTCCTTCAAAGAAGTTCAGGGCTCAGTAAGTGCATTATAAAGAAAGATAAAAGAATTTTGTGGTAGGGAGCCTAAGGAAAGAAATGTATCTTCTATTACTTACGAAATCAACACTAAAATCATTGTCTTTAGAAATGCAGATAAACACTTTACATCTCTAATAGGCTGTGTTTCACGGAAAAATATATTGCAGTTTGAGAGGTTCTCTCTGAAGTTATCTGATAAAGGATTTTAATTGAGATCATTTCAATATGCAAATATGGTCTGGCCATTACACATCATTAATGCTTAGGCTTAGCGTAAATATTCCAGTCTAAAGGCTGGCTTTCTGCATGCTTCCAACCTACACAGAGAGAGCTTATCGCAGGCAATTATCTTACCCAAATAAAAAATGAAAATGGGAAAGTTAAATAAATAAAAGAACATTCCGATAGAATCACAGTAATGTGCTTCTTGGTTAACATTAGCCCTGACTTTCGGACAGCTAGATTTGTTAATGTGCTTGTCCTTTGGTTATGCATCAATCTCAGTGAATTTTCCTGTATTCTACAATGATATATGCCTAGTCATATCTTTTCTGTGTAACAAATAAGCCATTGAGATAACAAAAGCAGGATCAATATAGAAAACTATAATCTTAAGAGAATATCATCTTGATTTTTGGTCTTGATCCGAAGTACAATCACAGAAGAGAAAAGTAATAAACTGAACTCCCTCTGGAATAATTGATATCCTACAGATTTTGGATACTGTATGAGTTAGCAGGTATTTAGAAATCAAGCTCTCCTTTCCATAAAAATACATAATTACATACAGGCTTTTTTTGGATGCTCAAAAACAACAACAAAAAAGGCATCCAACTCCCAGTGACAGTTGAAAGGAGTGAGATGCCAAATTTTCAGTTGTACTACTGAAAATCTCCCTTACTGTGGCAGAGTTCACATATGCAATATTGGGAATTTAACTTACGGTCTTCTGTCTCCCAGCATGTCCTTAAACTGGCTGCAATAAGAAAATCCAATTCTCAGAAATTAAAGCTATTGCAGAAAACTGTTCCAAGTTGCGTATCTCATTCTGTGTTAGAAATACACAACTTCTCAAGGTCTCCTAGAGGAAGAAATTCATTCTGTTTGGAAGCTTAATATAGCACTTGTAACATTCATAACCAAACCCATCCTGTGATTTATAGGTTATGCTGACTAATTTTAATGTCGATACATTTATTCAAAGCACAGTCTAAATAAAGGTTTAGTGTCGATCACATTTACAAACACTACAGTTTGAAATAATTAAAACAAACAGACTAAAAAAATACCTGCTAGTTAATTCCACTTATACATGTATTTATTATTATGGAAATTAGGAAAAAACCTTTTCAGATGGTGTCATCTCATCCCTCAGCAGCATTTATAATATCTGTATTCAAGCTAGTTCCCTCTGGCTGCCTAGGCAGTGGGCTGGAAATCAGGAGGGCCACTTCACTCCCCATTTTTGCTCACTCATCTTTAGTCAAGACACTTGGTCCACCAGCACCTCTGTTTCATAATCTGTAAAATGAGAAATACTCTCATTTGTAAGAAATTGTGAGACTGGTGTAGTTAAAACAGTCGCCAAGGTTCTTGCGTCTGTGGTGTTTTTTGAGCTGTTTTTTTTCTTCTGACAGTGATGTGGACTAGATCAAGGGAAGGCACCCCTACCTTGCAGTCTCTGCAAAACATCCAGCTTGAGTGAATGTGTCCCATACTTAGTACCTACCAGTGAAAGTCTATGAGCTGCTCTTGACTCAGCAGTGGAGTTTTGTCTTGTGGGTACCTGAGGAGGTTTGTAGGAATGAATTTGCCACGGCTTAAGGCCTGGCCAGGATTTGTAGCTAGCTCCTTTGACAGGTTTGCTCAGTTAGTAAGGACAACATTTCCACAGCTTCCCATGAGAACCAGATCTTTCTGTCCTCCCTCCACATCCACTCTCCTGATCATCTCTGTCCTGACTTTGTCAGCTTCCATATTTTTCTACTCCTATCTGTATTTGCTTTCCAGCCATTCTTCAATGGATTCTTTCAGAGATGTCTGTTGACATATCTCTGTTTCTTTTCCTTGGTCTAGAAAAATTTAATCTAGTGGACCTTCAGAACACATTTCAAAACTCAGAAAATTATCAGACCCATTTAGAGGTGGGCCATGGGAGAATGAAGGAAGAAAGAATCCTGTAGCAGTGAGGAGTCACTGGGAAGTGGTTTTGGGAGTCTAAGCAGCCCTGCTTTCTTCGAGTAGATATACTGAACAGTCCTGCTGAATGCATACATGTATTTGTACATTATTTTGACTATCTGGACCAGTATTCACATCAGTCTGCCCCTAACTTTCTGCCCATGTGACACCCTATAGATAGGTCAACTGGTGACAGACTTCTGCAGAAGTCTGAGCCTCAAGCTCCACTTCGGAAGCATATGCAGATACCCTAACCATTCTGTCCATCATGGGCAGTGGTTGATATGTAAATTCATACGGTCATTTGCTGCTTAGACAGGGGTGTGTGGGAACACATGTCCCTGGCTGTGGAAAAGGGCATGCCATAATTGTGCTTGCTTGATGGGTCTTCTAGATTCAAACAGGCTGAAACCGAATGTTTACCTCAAATATCCATGTAGCAGCTTGGTCCTTTCAGCTGTCCCTTAACAAGAACCAGTGCTGAGTTTAGCACACTGTCCCAGGTCACAGCTTCAAGCTGCACACAGGAGAGTTCCTGCTACTGGTGCTACCCTTCATGTCCCAGGGCTCCTGTCGTGTAAAGCAGTGCAGCTCTGGTTGCACACGGACATTCACTCAGACCAGGACAAAATGTGGTGCTTGCTTATGCACAGCTCCTGCTGACTGCCAATGCCAGCTGAAATCCCCTCTGTGTTGTTCAGGCTGGGTAGGGACAGCGAGAGCACAGGACGCAACTGTTCCTCCCCAGCGGCTCAGGCCCCGTAAAAATCAACCCAGTGACTCTGGCTGTTGCAGCCAAACCTGTATTACCTTTAAACTGTGAAGCCAAGGCACAAGAGGGCCTGTTTTGGGCAAACTATCTTCCTATTTCCTTAGGTTCATGGGGATCATAATTTTACCATAACTGTGGTGCCAGTGGAGGTCACATTAGCTAATTTAAAGCTGGCTCAGTTATGTCTACAGAACACCAAGGCTAAGGTGATACTTGATCCTGTTTGTCATGATATACTGCACAACAGCGTGTGCCCAGGGACCATATATATATACAAGGCATTTAAAATCTCAACACCATTTCTCAAAGATCTCCAACCTATCACAGTTTCTTTCTCTGTTTTATGAGAGCACTTTGAAAAATCCCCTGGAATTAATGAGAATTTTGTGCAGATAAAAATCTAGGGAGGACGTCCCATTTCAGTATTTAGGAAGGAAGGGTGCATTTCCAATTCTATTTCGAAATAAATCTTGTTTTTATTTTCCTTATTATATACTCTAATCTAAATGTCATGAGCCAAAGTGAAATTTTTATGTAGCGTTTCAAAATTTGGGCATTTTGTTCAGATTCAGAACAAAGCCAGTGTGTGAAATCCAGAACCGGAAGTCTGCCATTCACAAGGCTTTGCCAGCTGCCAACCATTGCCAAAATCTGGGAAAATTCATCTGACTCTCACAACTGGACCCAGTTTTCACAGGGCATGGGACCAAAGCTCTAGATCCAAGCGCTGAATTTTTGAGAATATTTATTCAGGAGGAGAACTTTTTGTCTTGCACTTTTCCTTTAAAATATAATTATAGATTTTGGAAGAATGTGTGGGTTCTGTGATAGGAAAGAGGTTTGTGTACTGGAATGAGGCTGGAAGTGAGGGCTTCTTGACTCAGCACAGAGACCTGCAATAATCCAATTCAGGTCTAAGAGGAAAGGAGAGAGAGAAGAATAGGGAAGAGGCAAGAAAAAAAAAGAGAATCAAAGAACTGGGGCTGAGGAGGGACTGGGATAAGGAGAGAACACACACTGACAAAGAGCAGAGAAAGAAAGGGAAAAGAAATAAGGGGAGAGGAAGGACAAGACAAAGAAATGGGGAAAAATAGAAAAAGTACAGAGGGCAGAGAGCAAAAAAAGAACTTAGAGACAGAAGGAAAAGCTGCAGGGAAGAGGGTTTATTAGAGAAAAAAATCGCAGCTTGCTGAAATATGGTTGGCGTAGAAGATTTTTATTTCATACCCTGCTGCCTAGGCTCTGATGATTCCTAGGCTGAAGGTATATGACACCGGTAGATAACATACGGGCAGCTTCTGTGCTCTTCTGAAAAGCTTTTTGTGTCCCTGACAACTTGTTCTAATTGCACAAGTTCAAACACTTCAGATGTTCTGTGTGGCTGCAAGCACTTTAGAAAAGGTTGATGTAGAAAAGCCATCCCTCTGTAGTATCCGTGGACTGACTTTTCTTCACAAGTGCTTATGCTGATAGTTTAACTTTGTTAATCCAAGCACAGAGCGGACACTGTAAATATCTTGAATTTAAAAAAAAAATGGATTGCAGGAAATTTGTGGGGAAAATGAAATTTGCCTCTGTATTTTCAGTGGGACTGGCCGTGTCTTTTCCTGAACTAAGAAATGTTTGTCCAGGCACTTCCTTCTGTCTGCCTCCAGCACACCTAGGTTCTTTATCCGAACCTAGCTCAGCCACATCACCTGCTGACTTCACTTTTAATGAGTAATAGAAAATGCTTTGAACCTTCAAAGCCCAGGAGAATACATGAAACTTATTATGATGTGACCAGGAAAAGAATAGTATATGTCTCACCTGGGACCTCATTTGAGGTCCTCTTGGGAACTGATCATGGAAATGGCAGGACTGACTGGAGCTGAAAGAGCAGCATAATGGGGGAAAAAAAAAGTGGTTAGCAAGCAGAGATGGAGCTGCTAGATTTTAAGGCTCCTTTCACTGCTGAGGGGAAGAGTTGGTTGCACAAAGGGATTGTGGAGGTAGGAGTTGTTCAGAACTAGAAAGCAAATGTTGTGGATTAAGGTGAAATAATGTTCCAAGAGAAAGGACAAGTATTTTAAGGGGGAAAGAGTATGTTGGAAATGAAGCAGGGGATTAGGACTTTGAGTCACTTTAATACTTCAGACTGTGTATATTGTACTCTATTTCTTGTTGCTGGTTTGCATCACCTAAAGTGAAAGCCTGGAAGTACATGCTCTGCTTGTTGTGTACAGAAGTGTGAGAGAAGACAACCGCAGACAATCTCTTAAGAAGAATAGCTGCTATGTGTCTTTGCACTTAGTTCTTTGGGCAACCTTGAGAGGAAGACAATTCAAATAGATTATGATGCAACAGAGATACAGGCAGTCAGGCAATGGAGGTCCGGGAAAGTATGTTATTTCTTTCCACTTTTTTCAACCACAACCAATTTTCAGGCAGGATGCAAACAAAAGCACCTTAGTCTGCTGGGGTAGGGGAATAATATATCTTCATAAAACATTCTGTGAGCTGTGAGGCTGTAGAAGCAGCACATATTGGTCACACCTAATCTGTGATACACTTGGCTATGCAATCCAACTTGCAGACCTGTACATGTACTGTTCACGCAACACCATGCAGGTGGAAGAATCACTGTCACAGACACCTTTCACCGTTCCCAGGTATATCACCACTGGGTGCGGTAGAAAGATCTCCTGGACATGGAGTTCACACTTGGACTAGTCAATATAGTCACAATCTAGTCTCTGCTTTGTCAGAGAATTGGAGTTGTGTGGCTTAAGAAGTGTAGCTTTGGAAAATATGTTGACATGGAAAAAACAAGAAAAGACCCATTTTTTTGAGTATGCTGAAAGACCCCGCCCTCAATATCGCAATCATGGTAGCACACAGGAGACCTATCACATTACTGGGATCTTGGCACAAAGAGTACAGACTCATCCAGGACTGCTTGCGGGGAGAGGGGACAAAGCATATACAGGGACATGAATTGAATGTTATGGGTTTGGTTTCAGTGAAACAAGACTCCCTCCCTCTTAAATATCTACTAAAATGATCTTTATCTGACACACCGGCACAGGAAAGCTGGCTATTCAAACGTTGCTGGGAGGCGGTGGTGGGGGTCATTGGAGAGGGAGATGGGCCTGCAGAAGTTAATCTGTAGTTTGAACAGCCCCGGCTACTCGTAAAATCGAAAGATGATAACAGCAAATTTTTCTTCCACCTGTTTACATATGTTATGAAAGGCACTACAAAGGAAACATCAGTGGTATATTCTGACAGAGTGCAGGAGTTGGCAGATGTTTGTTAATTAAAAGAATTCAGGTAATGAAACAGTACCAAGGGTTCACAAGAGGTGCCACATTTGCACACGCCAGTGCATGTGTGCATCCTCTTTCACATACCCCCGTTCACCAAGCAGCACCTGCTCACCCAGCTGGTCTTGGGCCGCAGTCAGTGTAGAGGAAAAACCCATGTAAACCCAGATTTGAAGCAGGTGTGCTTTCCAAAGACACCCTGAACCAGAGTCAGGTGTGAATTCACCCACTGATGGACCTGCACATCTGAGGAGTCTAGGATGACCAGGGAGCCTGTTGCTTCTAAAAATATGGGAGCCTCGCCTGGCTCAGTGGTGCACTGCAAGGACTGAGGCCATGTTTGTAGTGTACTGTCAGACCTTCAAGTGGGAGAACAGTGTATAATGGCTGTAGGTCAGAGCTGATTTAGGTGATAGCTCTCTCCCAAAGCCCTCACAGAAGAGGGCAGTCAGACATATCATGTCAACAATAGTGTGAAAAGTGATATCCCTGCATACCTTTTCCTATAGACTTTTTTTCAACTGAAAAACAAAAAAAGGCAGAGCTGTACCTGAGGAAAACCCTCATTACATAAAGAACAAAGGAACAAAGTCCACGTTCAAGCTCGGTGGGGGCAAAGCCTGGCTTAAGCAGCAGAGCCTTCTGGCTTTGCCTTGAGGTGCCACTGGCTTTTGGGATCTGGGATGACAAAACTGGCTTTTGTCAGATAGCCAAGGTAGAAGAACTTTGTTCTTTGTGTTTTAGGTAGGAATCACCTCTGCAGTGACGGGCAGTGCTTCTTCACAGACACTGCAAAAATGCATGGGGCAAGGTTTCAGGGAGGCAATTCTGAGTGCAGGGGATACCTGGAAGTGCCCAACCCCAATAGCAGGTGCCTATCCCCTTGCAGTTAAGAAATATCAGTTATATTATTCCTGGTTGCTTATTATTTTATTTTGTCCCAAACTGAGATATACAGTGAGAAGAATCAGAAAACCCCCTCTGATTCAGTTCAGATAAACTTCTAAGCTGGGTTTCAGGCTTGTAATTGGGGATCGGGGAACTTGGGTTAAATCATGTCTTTGCCATAAATCCCTTTGTTATGTTGCTCGCTGTGTCTGTTCTTGGATGCTCTAGTTCCTCACCTGCAATATGAGGCTCATGGCTGTGTCACAGAAAGCCTCATAGCAAATTGTGAGATTACACTTATCATGTAAGTTAAGGTGCTTGGAGACCTTTGCTTGGTATATGCTGAAAAGTGCAGATTTATATTGTCTTGAATTTCTCTGTTCAATAAAACTTATGGAATGAGTGATTCATGGCATGTCTTACTTGTAGTTAATCTAAGCGTAGTGTGAAATCAGTTTTCTTTGTGGTTTCTTGCCACTTCTGCTTTGAGTTCCAGCAAAAATCCAGAAATGCAGAGGTGTGTTAGCATACTCTTCCCTTGCAGCCTAAGCTAAATATTTATTCTCTCTTGATGATTTTTTACCCTAGTCCTAAGAGCTCCATAAAGCAGGTATCTGTGCAAACTCTGCAGGAAAAATGATTGTTTGTTCATTTCAGGTCATTATGGGTGCTTGCAAACTCATCATTCAAGTAGGCGTGAGTTATTTTTGCCACCAGAGCAGTGAAGACTCAAAATGTGTTCAGATTTACTAGTTAAAGAGTAGATGTGGGAAGAAAATTTAAGATGTGGTTAATACTTGTCTTATAGCCCTCCAAATTTTCTCTTAAAGCAAGTATTTCTCATACTCCTACAGTATGCCTGTAGGAGTCCTCTATTCTACCTTGGAATATCTGCATATCCTAAAATTTATGCCAGTGATAAAATTCAGAGTGGTTATCTGGGTGGGGGGGGGGCGTGGTGTGTGCAATCAGAGGTCAACTTGAGGAGTCTCAGAACAATTCCTGGGACAATCTCTCTTGTCTCTACAGAGATCCAGCAGTAGCTTTCTTGACATGAAGGCTTAAGATAATCCAGCTGTGTTCCCCATCACAGATTCTCCATGCAGTCCCCCAGCAGAGGGGAGAGCTGAATCTCCAACCTTATTTGGAAATGGTTTTGTTTAGTTTGGAGAACTGGGTTTGTGTCAACAGGGCACATTATAACTATGGCCAAGGAGGGCAGATTTAGTGTCCTTCTTGATTACTCAAGTGTTGTTAACAGTTCTTGAAATACATCTGCAGCCTTTCTTGCCTGGATTACTCTGAGCATTGTTCTTTTATTTGAAAAAATCTGCACCCTTCATATGCAGCATTTAGCATCTTGCCTGTTATCTCCACAGAAGTTAATCTTACAGCAGAATAAGGTGTAAGGTTGTATCTTTGAATGGTTTCAAGTGATTCTCCACTAAATTACAAAAACTATACAGCTGAAGAAAATATTTAAAATTAGATTGAGTGTTGGCTGTTTTCATGGGGTTTTATATTTTCAATTATTTTTTATTTCCAGAATAAATATATTTTCTCTCTTTTGGCAAGTTTTTTCTTTACTGGGTTTGTACAATCATGGTTTTCTATGTCCAAGGCAAGTAAAAGACCACAAACACTATGCAAAAAGGAACAAATTTACACTTGTCATCTAAAGTATATGGTTATACAGAAGTCAGATTAAAATCAGTCCCTAACTGGGTAGCTGTACATGAAAATTTGTATAAAATGCTTTGTGTTATTCCAGTACTATTATTGTTGCATCTCTTGATCTTACCTGTATTAATTTTCATGATGCCCAGTGAGAAAAGCAGAGTAAGTACCCCTGTTACATGGACGGTAGTCAGAGGCCTAGAAACAACAGCTTCCAAATCACACAGAAAATCTTAATTAGGTCAGTGAATCAAACTCAGGTCTTCCTAAATACCTGAGTAGTGCTGAAGCCAAAAGAAGCCCTCTGTGGAACAAGCTAGTAAGTGCTGAAAACAGAGTTTTGTATTAATTTTGTGGGTAGCTTTTGAAAGTCCACATGAAACCATATCCTAGGTGTCTAAAAGCATTATGATGGGTCTATTCACACTGTTCGTTAAAATTCCAGTCTATCACTGGGGTTTAGAATTACCCTAAAGCTGAATGAAATCTAAAATTCTTAATATTGTTTCATTCACTTAATTCAATCATCCCAAGAGTGCCTGTTGCAGGATATCAAGCACAAGACAGGAGTGCGTTGGAAGTGAATTTACAGCAAGCTGAAAAATACAGTAACACATCTCCTCATGTCAAACCCTGATTATGGATGAGCTGTTTGCTCTCATGTCCTTCCTCAGCCATATGCACTTTCAATACCAGGTTTTCAAACATTTCTGTTGAATGAGCCTTATAACTTTGGAAGACAAGAACCTTCCAAGGGATGCTGCTCATACTGTGATGCAGACAGAATTTCTCCCCTGCTGATGAATGAGAAGGAAGGTCAAAATATGGCCCTTCTCTCTTAGTACAGCAGTTGTGTCAGTCCAAAGGCCACAGTTCCCTGCGGTGACTTTAGTGGCAGCACCATTCCTTTCTGGTTTGCATCCCTGGTCACTGCTCTGTTATGCTGCCCGAGCTCCACACAGTAATGATTTTTTACCTTGCACCATGAGTGCTGCTGGAGGATTTCTGGCAAGTCCTGGAAGTGTGTCTGGGAAGCTGTCTGAGTCTGTATGCTGCAGTGGCTTCCTTGAAAAGCTATGCTCTTTTGTTTTACATTGTTGGGATGCACTAATGGTGCTTTTTGCTCCTTAAAGGCCTCCTTCCACATTTACCCAACTCATTATAACAAATGCAGCAGAAACATATTCAGATGTTTTTGTATTCATGTGTGCTCAGATTCTTGTGTTTGTGTTGGAATTTATCCTTGGAGCAGTTACTCCTCAGCCTATTTCAAAGGTGGGAGTTTGGTACGGTAGACTGCAGTGTCTCAGATGGTCTGTGAACTGTGGATCAGGAAATGAAAACTTTTTAGTAAAAGCAGCTTCCATTTTCTCATTCTCTCTTCTGTCTCTGATAGGTTACCTTCCAGTTATAATGGAAAGACTGTGCGTGCTACAACTAATATGGAGTGTTTGTGGAAACAAAGTGCTCTGTGATCGGAAATGGTTCTCTACTATCCGTTCATTTGCAACTGTGTTTTAAAGCTTTCCATCAAAATGCTGAAATGATGCATCATGTGACTTCCACCTTCTAAGGTAAGCAGTCAGACTTTCTAGGTTCAGCAGCTGAATTCTTGAGTAAAACTCTACAAAATTCAAGGGCTGGCCATTTGATTCCAAGGCAGATGTTGCAATTACATTTCCCAGGAGCAACTTCCTTGTCACCTTACTGTAATTTCAGTCCTTCACCAGCATGGAGCATCATCAATGTAATCAAGGCTTTGTCATGAGTAGGAGGATCCATGTGGTAAATACATTGTGGCTAAATAATGAAGAAGGTGGAGTGAAACACACTTGTTTCCTGTGTCCCACACTGCCCTAGAGTGCTATGAACAAGCAGGCTGAGGTTTTAAAAAGTTATTCTTAAATTTGTGTAATTAGTAGTAACGGGATAAGATTTCCAATTTTCTTAAATGACTTCAACAATCTCAACAACAGCATTCATTTTGGTGGATGTATATTTTAAAATTAATTCTTTTCTTTCTTTCTTTCTTTCTTTCTTTCTTTCTTTCTTTCTTTCTTTCTTTCTTTCTTTCTTTCTTTTCTTCCTTCCTTCCTTCCTTCCTTCCTTCCTTCCTTCCTTCCTTCCTTCCTTCCTTCCTTCCTTCCTTCCTTCCTTCCTTTCTTTCTTTCTTTCTTTCTTTCTTTCTTTCTTTCTTTCTTCCTTTCTTCCTTTCTTCCTTTCTTCCTTTCTTCCTTTCTTCCTTTCTTCCTTTCTTCCTTTCTTCCTTTCTTTCTCTCCCCCTCCCTCCTCTTTATCTTTCCCTCTGTCTCTCATTCTCTGGTTTTTTTCAACCCAGTAACTAGCAAAATAAATGTTAAAATAGAAATGGGAGTTAACAAATGGAATAAGCTGCTGACAAAACATACATAACAGTTGTGGTGTAAACACCCTGCTCAAAAGAACAGATTTTCCATAATATCTGTCAGTTTGCAAGAAGGAAAAAAAAAGTGCTTCACAGAGCAGTATAAATAAATAACAGTGTGATGTGTAACTAATATTTTCTAATTTTCATAGGAGCCACCATCTTGGCAATATTGTGTTGCTTAGGAACTAACAAAAACATGTCTTTTTTTGTTTTGTTTTTAATGGTTCCTTTGTGCCCTGATATTTTTCCAAGTTGGCAGCTGTAAGGAAAAACAATGTGATTTGGTTAGATTCAGCCCCTCTCTCTCTCAAGTCTGGAACAGAACAGATAAGAACTTGTGTGTCAGAATACAAAGTTTACTCAGCACGAGTCAAAAGCTTTTGATGTTTGCTATCCAATCTGGCCCGGCATCTTTGAAGTTCAGTTACTCATACTATAGCCCCATCAGTAAGAAATAGCCATTTTCCCTATGTTAATTAAAACACCTGATGAATAGGAGCAGCCATAGCAAAAGCAGCAAGATATTTTTTTCAGAACTGATCTAGACATTTTTATTTCTGTTGGTCCGAAAGACTGAAAATATTCAATCAAATATAAGGAAGAAAATGGGAAGAAAATTCTACAGTGTAATTTGGTATCCTGTTCCTGGAATGTGTTTCTGTATGTTGTTGCTCACTTACGTGTAGTACACAATTTAGTCATTCTAAAGGCTCTAAAATACTCAACTGCATCCTCTTTGTATGCCTATTTTTGAAGTTAGATATTGGTCTCATTAAAGAGAATGAAGTAAAAAGAATGAAACTTCTTATACACCTTAACCAACATCAACAAGTAACTCTTCTGACACAGAAAATGCATTTCCATTCCCATTTTTTATCTTCATCAAGAGGTCAAATTCACAGCTGATGTAAATCAGCAGAGTGCCTTTCCAGTTGGTGGACCTCTGCTGATTTACACCAGCAAAGGATGTGGCCCAGGAAGGCTGAGATGAAGGAAATCGCCCCCAGTAACCCATCACAGAGCGGGAAGTGGAACCCAGCCCTGAAACTCTGTCATGTGCTTTAACTACATATTCATAATTAAAGCAGGAAAAGCACTATGGTTTGTGGTGTAACTCTTATCAGGGTCTTTTGAACTATGCAATGAATTATTTAATTGGCATGGATAAATTCCTTTCACTTGAACAAAATCCAGCCACAGTGTTAAATATTATGGATGTCAAATATTAAAATGATTTTCCTGTGCTACTATTAGTGTTCTTTGAAGGAACAGTGTCTTTGTTCTAGGAAATAAAGCCGTACAATCAGCATACAACTAGTGAGGTCTCACATTCTCTACCTTTTACTGAGTAAATCTTAGACAACAAAGCAAAAACTCTCCTCTTTCATCTGTCGTGGGTTCTCAAGGAGACCAGTGTTTGTGATTTTTTTAAGGTTATTCTAAAGGGTCAGTTAGATTACATTCAGTAGCCAAGTAAAAACTATACAGACAGAAGGTATACCACCACCTTTAATTGGAAATCTGCAGTCTCAACAAATTGTAACATATCCAACTTCTATTTTTATTGTAAATATGCCCTGAGTTAGCTGTTGGGAAGATGAAAGGCTGGTATAGAGGATGCAATTAGGTTACAAAGAAAAATGCTGCACAATGGAGAGATCTTTTTTTTTCCCCCAACCTTTCCTTCTGTGAGACCCTGTCAAGTAACCATTGAGGATTTTTTTATTAACATCTGGGTATTTAGTGTATGGTATTGAAATTCTTTCTTTTCTCTCTTCTCCCTCTTTTGTTACATTCTCAGCCCTCTTTCGTGCTTTGCCTCTTACCACCAATCTGTTGACCTTTCCCATTAGAAGGATATGAAATCTGGGAGACGGGTACCAATTCTTAACCATGATAGAAGAGATTGCACACAGATTGACACATGCACACTCCATCCAGTAAAGGAAGAAGCTGAATGATGTTATGCGCTGCCCCAGATATAGATGTGTTTTGCCTTACTGAAATATGTGGAAGCTGTTAATAATATGACTCAGAGTATTTGGAAGAATTTGTCTAGTCTTGAGTTGCTGTAACACTGTCTGGCCTGGAATGTGCTCCAAACATACCCTTTTTTACCTTGGAGCTAGTGGAAATAACAGGAAGAAAAGCTTCTACTGAAAGTCAGAGATTGATTGTTGATATTTCTACAGTTAAAAGAGAGACATTAATATGTCTTCTCAATAAAGTGCTAGGTTATTGTCAAGTCTCCTTTGTCTCTAAGAAGGAATGAAAATCATAGAAAAGAGGGTTACCACAGAAGTAGTGGACTATGCTACTGATTTTATGACCTCAAATCTTTCTATAGGGGGGCATGGATACCCCTCCAGCCAGAGACAGCATTTGCTCTACATGAGCAAAAATGCAGATATTACTTATTTAAAAACAGGCAGAAGTAGACTAATGTGAGCTAAAATTAGGAATGAAACAAAGATTAGGTCTTAAAAGTGGTTTTCCTTGACCTGTTGTCGAGGTCTGTTGTCCCCTGGCTAGCCCATGGGAAGAAGTGAGGAAAGGGATGTCTCTGCAGATACATCTTCAGTGGGTTTAGAAGTCTTGTTGGTGGATGCCAGAGACCAGCTGAACTCTCTGTTCTCCAGAGGCTTGCTGCAGGTGGGTTTACCACTCAGGGAGACAGTGGGAATTCCTTGTAAGAGATCCTTGTAGAGAAAGGACAGATATATGCATAGATACAAAAATACTCATTTAGCAACATGTTAATTAAGAATGAGAAATGTGTTTAAATTCAGCAGGGAAGTAGTTTTCCTGAAAACTGATCTGTCCTTGCAGACATGTTCTGTGCCCTTATCAGAGTGAAAAGAGGTAGCTCATGGGATGCTGGTCTCTTTTTCTTTTTTACTCCCTGTAGAATAATACCCATCTCCCAGGGTAATTCTATTAACAAACTTTTCCTCCTACACAAATGACTGAAAGGTGGTTCTTGAGATATAGACCAGCAAGGGAAATCAGCATAGCTCCACAAAGCTGATTTACTGCAGTCTTTGTTTTGATCCAATGGATCTGGTCTGTACAATGAACCTTTGCCCAACAGAGGATGTGATTTTTACGTTGAAAACACCATGTAATCCTAGAAAGATAAACTGCTGGGTGTTTTTATTTCACGTGCAAAATGACTCTTTTATGTTGCTTGGACAGTGGAAAGAAATCTTAGAAATTCTTCAGTGTAATTGTGAATGAGATCTTTGGACTTCAATTCCTATACGTGTGCAAACTCTTAAATACGCATAAGGTCCGTGTTCTTAACATTCCACTTTGCTGCAATATAGTTGCAGGCACTGTTCAGCCCTGGCGATACAGTTTTTCCACCTCTATCTGCAGTGAAAGTATCTGTGTTTGGACTGTAGAATAGGAAGCTCTGTGATAAATCCACATTTGTCTCTATATTCTGTGCTATACAGCAACTGCTGCTGGTGGCTTGCTGCAATGAGACTCGCAGGCACGTTGTTTTTGTTTGAGGACATGTGGAGCTCGTTGCATGAGAGCAGCTATCATTTCTGGTTCAGACTTAACCGTGGCATTTGTGATTTGAAGGTATTACACTGTATAGCATTCTTTTATTTTCCAGATTCTCCTTCCAAAGAGAGGAAACTCGTAGGCTGATATTTTGACAGTAAAGCAAATGTCGGTTGCTCTTTTATAAATTCTGACAAGCTACTGTATGTAACGTTTATTTAGTGCTCTGTGTGTTTTGCCAGCAACACTAGCTAAATTTCTTCAGCAAAAATAAAAGGGTTCAATCAATCATATGATCTGAGCAACCTGTATTTATATCTCCAGTGTGTCATAACCTAGTGTTGCTTGTCATTTCTTATCTGATCTACAAATATTACAAAAGCAATTTTCTGTCAGACTAAGGCTTGATCACAGTTGACCTCAACACCTAAGCATATTCACTGGAGAACCTCCAAAGCTCCACGAATATTTACGGGTGGTGTTCTCTCTCTGCTGTACCATCAGTGTCAAGGAAAACCTACCTGATGTTTTGCAGTTAGGTTCCTTCCAGTTTCATACACCTTCATGTCACTTACCTTTTGCCAGTTCATAAATGTTCTGCAGACAAAAATAATGACACCTTTCTGCCTTCAGCTGGGTGGTATATGAGCTTAGAGAGACACCCACTTTTCTTATCTCACTCTCGTTCTCTTTCCCTTTTCTCTCTCTTACTAGTTTGGTCTTTGTTATTGCAAAATGTATCTTTTTTTTTGTTGTTTGGAAAGTGTACAATGAAAACAGAATGCCAGCTGCATCTTTGCTGAAAGAGCAGCCTTAGTTAGCACAGTAGCTTCAGAGCGCACTGGGAAACTGTTGATGCTGCAACCTCTATGACTGTGAGAATATTGCTCTGTGAGTTGTTTTTTATCAGGAACTCATAGCTGTTGGCTGGATGTCTGTGGATTTTTCTGGATTCAAATTTATCCTCCCCCCCCTTCTCTTCCCAATACCAGATTTATCTTTGAAATGTACTCACAGATGGTATAAATCATTTCTAAATGTCCTCAGTACAATGCAGTTTCTTAGGAATTCCTCTTCTCTTGTTTTGCAAATGTTTTTTTTCTTTGGCATATTGAAGTGACCTTGGTGTGTCTTACAACACTCAATATCGGGAGGCTTTATAAAACTCATATCTCAGAAGTGTCTGACATTACATTACAAGAGGATCTGTAAACCTCCGTGAGATGACGAATGTCTTTTTTAAACAACAGACCAAGACTTCATTTAAATTAGTAACATGGAGATTAGAGGAGCTCTCACAGGCTGTGCTGCAGCCATGCCAGGACTCTAGGAATATCAGTCACATGAAAGCTGTTAAGTTTGAGATGGAAATAAATCAAGGAGCCTGTAAAAACTGTCAGCAGGTCAGGGAAGTTTATGAACTCTTGCTGTATCTAATCATAAATCATAAGAATAAGCTAAAACTGAGAAGAAAAATGTCCTCTTTTGTAATCTAATGCTGTCTGTTAAGGCAATAAAACTCAAATGAAATGCATGCATTGCAATTTTTAGTTGATACTTTACATTATTACCAAAGTGAAGGAAGAGTTTCAAAGTTATAAAAGTGAGACAAATGAGAGGTGGGCCTGTGCTGGTTGGCCTTTTCAGGCCTGCGTCTCCTCTACCTTCCAGAAACAAAGAGCACTCATCCAGCAAATTGTGCAAGCATGTGTGTAACTGCAGACACTCAGGCAGACTTAATAATGGCAATGGCACAGATTCACATGCTTAAAGTAGCATGGGCACAACCTCTTCGCTGGGCTGGATCTTAAAGGATGGGTGCAGTAATCAGCATTGCGTTGCTGTACAGCAAGTAAAGGATCAGATCTGGGGTGTATGTGAGGAGTCTAAGGACTGAAGTAAAAAGCAGAGATGTGTGAGTGTTTGAGCATTGTGGGCAATAATGCAAATAATTTCTGGGGGACACCAACCATTTAATCTTCCAGTTTCTCTCTGTTGTCACTTTCAAAACCCTTATGACCAGCTCGCTTGTTTTTAAAACTCTAGCTCTAGAAAGAATTCTGGCTCTAGAAACCAGAACTACTCTTGTAGGGCAGAGCTGGCTTTGTCACGTTTTAGCCCCTTTGTACCTTAAACCCACAGTCTTTCCATCTGTGTCATTCAGAAAATACTCTGCATCTGTGTAGAACCCCATTGACTTCAGCGATACTTTGTATAGGGACGAGGGTTTATCTGTGGGGATTGGATTGCAGGGTGAAGGCAATAGATTGAAAATCTTCCTTGCCTGGCATACTATTGAAAAGCAGTATGAATGTTTCCAACACTAGGGATACTGTTATACTGGGGATCCATCTCAGAGTATGGTAAGTGTTCACAGGACTTTAACAGTGGTATGCCAGGCAAGGAAGATTTTACAATCCGAGGCCCTGACCTTGCAATCTGATCCCCACTGACAAATCCTTTACCCTGTCTGGAGTACCACTGAAGTCAATAGGACTAGCTGAGGAGTAAAATACTATTCAGGATGAATAAAGGAATCAGGAGAAAAAGCCTGATATTACATGAACAGTGCCTGAAAAAGGGAGAGGAAAAATCTCAGCTTGTGTTTAACAGAACACAGAAACTTTTGAGGCTAGGTTTTCTTCTGCTGCTTCTTAGCAGGACTGGCCTTGGAACCATCTGGACTGCATTTGCTGCTGAGAAATTTGAAAGGATTATATGTATGCAATTATAGAATATGTACATAGGTTTTACACCTGGATGTTCAAACTGAGAGTGACAGACGTCAGTGTGAAAACATACTGCTGAGGGAAGTACATCAGTGATAACAAAATCTTGCTGAGGTTGTAAAATATGTGCAGACTGAACACTATACTACTGTAAAAATCATACAGTTGTTAGGCCCCAATACAAAGTGAAGTTGAGTCACACTTGTTTAAAGAAGAGCATTGTAAATGTCCTGTAGAAACCGAGCAAAAATCTTTTACTGGTTCCGAAAATACTGTGCATGGTTCTTCTGCAGAAGGCAATACTCTCTTGCTGCGGGTTTTATGGGACAGGCAGTGAACCCTGTGTTCATAAAGCTGGGGAGCTGCTCCATCTGAGAAAACCCATGAACAGCAACTGACTACTCCTTGTATTGCAAGAGCCAGGTCTTTTGAAAGCAGAGTCCTAGCTCAGTGGCTTTTGAAGATAGCCACTGGATGCATTCTCCTGACCTCAGATAATATAGCAGGATCTTTATGATACTGCTAATATACTTGCTTGATAAAGAAAGCTAAAGATGGTGGTGGAGGGAGAATGCCCTGCAATTGGGAAAACCTGCCAACGGAGGCTAGAATTTAAAGCCAATAATAGACATTGTAGGTGTTTCCAGCTCAGGAGTGCGTTTCTGTTAGTCAAGATGCCTAATTTCAGAGAATGGTGTGTTCTCAAGACCAGAGAAATTTTGGTATCTTATGATAGTTAGTGAAGTTCAATGAGCCCAGTGGGCTCCTAGTCCAGTTTCTCTAACAGTGGCCAAATTCAGCAATGAAGGGAAGGCGGACGTGCCCATGGTGCAGCCATGTGTGCTGTGCCGTATGCAGAGCCCTGGAGCAAAGGTTAGCACCATGGGAGCTGCTGCCACTTACCACAAAATCCTTGATTTGGATAAGACATTGCGGAGCCAGCTTGGTTTTGTGTGTGCACATTGAGGGAATAAAATCCATGCTTCAGAAAGAAAACTCAGCCTTCGTGGGGTAATAAGGTGAGGAGGATCTCCCACCTTGAGAGGAAACTGTGCCTATTCCAAGTCATACACCTGTACTTTTGATATTTCTGAACACAGAAATAACAGTTCTCCACATGGTCTGTCCCTGACATGTTACCCGGCGTGCTCTGAGCCGAGCAATCTGACCTGAGGAGAGGCCGAAGTGCCGCCTCCTGTCACGGGTGAGAGGAGGGCAGCAGGCTGCCAGATCTGGGGATGGAGCGAAGTTTGTGTGGTGTCTTCTCCGGGTCCTTAAGGGAGCACCTCTGCAGAGCAGCAAGCCTTTTTGCACAGCCGTGCGACTGGCGTGTTAAACAGGCTCCTCCGGCAATTGTTCACAGAGTGCAGAGGGGATCAAGCCAGGATAATGGATAGGAGAAAGGGCCAGGGTGGGCTCCCTAAAAATGTTCACCCAGCTCCCTTTTTTGCTGATGCGTACGGGCTCCCATTTGCCTCCCCCTATGCTGTGCTGACCTCCTCCTCTCACTGAGTGCTCAGCCTGCTAACTGTTTGTCCTCCCTGCTTTAAAACCAGCAAGGGGCCTGATTAACCTCATGTGTGAATTGCCTGGTGAGGACTAATTACTTGTACTTCCTTCTGTAGCACTGAAAAACATGTTTTATACTTGCCCTCCAGACACAGACAGGACATCAGGATTGGGAAAAGGCTATAAACCAGCTCTTCATTAGTTTCTCTTCATTGTTACTGGGACAGGACCTTATGGCTTCACTTCCTCTGAGAGGGGGTTACTGAGACAGAATAAAATGCAGGTGCCCAGGTGCCCATGACATAGTTTTCCCCTGCAACCAACCTGAATAGCTTTCAAGAGGAGAGATCAGAGACTCCAGCTTTTGTAATGTCAGCATCCTTGTTAAACATTTAGCAATCTGAATTCAGCTACAATAATGCCTCTAGCTTTTTTGTTCAGTGGACACAAATCCTTTAACAGACTTGTAATGATATTAAAGATGAATGAAGAACATACAATATTTAATTCCTTGTCTGTGATCTTTAGTGCCAAGCAGTTTGATCTGAGTGTTTGCTTATTATGCTGAAAGTGAAGGTTTAGTAAATAAGAAGGAAAATTCAATAGGTGGGATGGCAGGGAGAGCAGGGATGGGTAGTTTGTAACAACCGGTGAAGGATGGTCTGGAAGGCTGTGGCTGAAGTATAACTCCTACGTCTTAGAACCAGAGGCAATGAGAGAGTAAATTGGCAATGGGGGATTTCCTAACGTTCCCATGATCAGAAGGATAAGGAAAAAGGTTATTACATAAATCAAAAGCTTTACTAAAAGATCAGTCAAATGCAGGCTCAGGGGACTGGCCTTGGTAGCAAACATCGTTACATTGTTAGGTCACCCCACTGAACTGGGTCAGAAACAAGAGTTTTATTAACTGAAGGCTGTTGAGAAGCAGGTGTGGAACAGATTAATGGTCTGGAGCTCAGCTGGCTGAGAATGGCTAGACACAGAAAGAGACAAAAATTAACCCCAAACTATTGGCCAGGGGTGATGTCAGTGTGCAGTGTGGCTGGGAGAGCCATCAGGCATTCCAGGGAGTGAATGGATGGGGAAGTGCAAGCAGTCAACTTCAGCGGCGAGAGCTAATCTCAGTGTGTCCTGACACAAGTAAGTAAAAGGGCAAAGAGAGCTGTTTTTCAGTGTGAAAAGTGGGTATCTATTGCATGTCCTCAGAAAACAGGGCCACAAATGAACACTTTGATACTTTCAGGAGTTTAAAGGAACGAGCATTCTCCTGTTGGTACAGTCTGCTGAGTTATACAAAACTGCATGCAGAGGGTTGCTTTGGCTGGGTCAGATGAGACTGGGCAGCGTAATGGCAGTGAAAAATGCTGCAAGTAAAGACAAATAAATGTATATGGGAAGAACTAGCTCATAATTAAATGGCCTGGTATCACTTCCCATGGCTGTGTGAATGCTCTCTTTGCTCACCTGCACTTGGGGCTATCCCTAGGCTTTGGCAGGCCACTTCCCACTAGTCAGTAACTGCACTTTGGCCACCTGCGATTTCTGCAGTCACAGTCATGAGAAAAGCCAAAGATAGCAATTCTTTAGCCATGTACTCTCCTCTGTTCCTAAATAGCTTTTTCTTGCAAAGTATATGCACCCATCTGTGTATTTTTTGAGCCAAGACAGGGAAACACCATTTTAAAAAAGTCCTACATAAGGTCACAAGGTGCTGCTCCTCAGCACAGGGATGTTCCTCAGTGGTGTTTACTCTTCAGATAAAGCAATGGAGATGATATGAAAGAGTGGAAAGAACTGTTTAATGAGAATGAAAGGATCCAACTTGTCTTCCTTAGGAAGGAGACAAATAACAGGAAAACATACAGGAAAAAAGCATATAAATTGTAGTGATCATTGCAACAGGATGTTGTTGAGAGCATTAATTCAGTGAGATTAAAGATTAGAATGGATTCTTATTTGGCTAATGAATTTTCTAAAAATTATATAATAGCTAAAGGCAAAGATTTAAGATGAAATATGCTGTGTCTGACCTGAGGTCTGCTGAACACTGATCCGCTATTAGAGATTCATTGGTTCAAGCTACTGGAAGCAGATGAGCTTCAGATCTAATCCTGTGTGGCAGACAGGGTACTTCTCTCCCTCCTAGATTCTGGGTCTGAAACACTGTGGTAATTGCTGTGTTCCTGTCTTTGAAATGCTTTCACACCTCGACAGTATTACTCATTGCCTGATTGTTCCTTCTTTCCTAATCCAGTTTGAAACTGAAACGGCTTTGCATTTTTCCCTAAAAATATTTTTCTGTTCTTACAGTTTTTTTTCCTGCTTCTTAAAGGGCAAATCAGCTCAAAGTTAAGTTATTTTAACAGTGGAAAATGTTTGGTTTTCAGTGTCCAAAGGTATCTTCTGTTGATTTTGATGACATTTCAAGTATGTTAAAACCTCAGTACTTTACACTTAAGAACGGTCCATTTTGTTTATTGACGAATGAAATCTTTGCAGTTTTGGGGAAATTGATTTTTTTCCCCAGCAGTTCTACTGAAAAATCTCTCTCATCTTTACAACACAATTCATTAGTCAGTAATTATCAGTATAAAAATATATTCAGATAAGCTATCAGAGTGCAATTGGAAATTACTATTTTTTTGCCTGTTGCAGTAACTTCTCAGAAGAATGGGGTAGTTGCATTGCAGAAAGGCCAGTAACTGGGATGAAGAGGGGAAGTGTTATCAGTCATTATGCTTCAGGGCATAATCTGATCACCAGCTGTAGTCAGAAGAGATCACTGTCTCTAGTATTTAACAGGACTAAATTTGTCACATTTTGATGAGGAGGTGAAGAGGAAGGGTATGTCTTTGGCTGATCAAGTATTGAAGATAACATCACTAGCAAAATAATTTTTTGATCTGAACTGAGTGTGTGCATACGTTATACATTAGCAACCTGCCAGCTAACCAATTCCACAGCCTTGTTCAAATTCACATTTTCTGAGACCGACTGTGAAAAGACAATGTTTAAAATGAGCTCACAGAGTGAAGCAGTCTAAGCATGATAGGAGACCAAGCAGCTTGTTGTTGGTGGTGAAACCAGTGGAAGGTCACTTTTTTGTAAGGTTTTGGAAATGTGAGCAATATGGAATTTCTGCTTCATGGTGTTTACTGAAAGGATGTTGGTTCAGACAGAAGCAAACTTTCTTCACAGCAAATTGCAGGCTGCTTCCCTCTTCAGTCAGTAGAAGAGATTTTTCTGATGGAAAACATCTCCAGGGAAATATAAGTGGAGAAAGGGAAGTTTATTATTTAATTTTATGTGTGAATTGGATTAGTTTTACTTGTAATCAATAGAAATGGTATTATCCCACTAATTTGAAAGGTACCATAGGAAAACCCTAACATTATTAATATTGAGATTGAAGTCCTTTGTCCTATTTTTTCTCTGAATCAACTTCAACATTTTTCTTTAGTCCACCTCTCCTTGGGAAGGGGGAAAATGAGAACCAGCCAGAGGCTTTGTCCACTTCTTGAGCTGAGCCTGAACCCCATCTGAGTTTCAAAGGAGAGTGGATTAACATTTGTGTAACTCACTTCCACGGCAGTGTTATAATTTATAGTGGCAAGTGGGAAATACCAGAAGGAAAAACATTTCTGTGTCAAAACCCAGAAAAGGAAAGCATTTTGTTTCCAGTGCTAGGCTGACAGGTGGGGGTTTGAAGACTGGGGTGAATGAGCACTGGGGTGAGTGCACTCCCAGGTTCCCAGTTTGGTTTCTCATGCTGGACAGTTGCTTCACATTGCTCCTCACCAGCTTCAGGGCCCATGCAAGGGAGGCTGATGAGGTAGGGGTTGCTGAAGTTTTGGGGAAGATGCAGCAGCTGAGGATGTTACTTAAATTTCAACCATTGCAGCCTGAAATGAAAGGGAAGGGCATAAGGGAAATGATGAGGGAGCTTGCCTGGGCTGCCTATGCCATGGGGAACAGAAGCCTGTGTGCAATTCAAATGATCGGTACAGATGGACAAGGATGTCTAACGAGTAACCAAGCATAAGGTATAAAACACCAGGGAAAGAAGAAGACTGGACAGATTACAGAATGAAATTAAGAGTGCAAAAAAGTGATAAGGAAAGCAAAGGCTGAGAATGAAAGGAAGATTTTACAGTAGGTTAAGATAGATAATGAGAAATGTTTCCAGAGTGTAAGGGCCATGAGGTCAGTGAAGGAGAGAGCATAAGGCCTCTAAGACATTGCAAAGGTAATTTATTGGCAGAAAACATTTCTAAATGTAATGTATGCTGTGGCTTGATACTCACAAAAGGAAGACAGGGGACAGATGCCACAGGCGGACATAAATTTCCCCAGGGAGGAAGAAGAGATATGGGGAAGGGGGAAAAGTGTCAGGCTAACACAGGACTGCCTTGTGACCTTCGAAGACTGGCAAACAGTGTCAGGATGGGATATTAATTGAGAAAAATAATGTCTTATCATTGTGCCAGCTGAACTGAAGAGAACTGAAAGCAAAACCAGTCTGTCATTTCAGGCCACTACTAACGCATCTGAGTTGCTTCTGTGCAGCATCCTGTGGCCTCACTGGGAACTAATTTGTCTGGAAACTGAACTTTATTTTCCAAATGTGGGTGAAAAGACTATAAAATGCTTCTGAAGTCACAGCTAGCTTTAAGTTACTCAATTTATATATGTCTTGTTTTCCTGTAGTCCTGAAATAAGGGAAATACTTAACTGTTGTGGGGAATATGTTTAAGGCAATGATGACTTCCCATGGTACTGATAACCACCAGGGCTTCAAGCCAAGATTTTTTTACTCATAGAGGAATAATTGTGACTATAGGAATGTGTAAAGGGAACTTTCTCATGATAGGAAAGTAAGAAATATACCTCTAAGCATTAGTCAAATGACCTTTAAAATGTTGCATTTTGCTATTTACTTTCTACAGATGTTCCTGGATATTCATAGAAAAGATCTTTTCTTGAAAAAGCCTGGGGCTTGATTCTTAGCTGGTGTAAGTCAGTATTGCTGCAATGAATGGAAAATGGAGTTTGATGCAATACTCTGAGTATGTTTATGTGTCATTTTGCTGTTCTGAAGGCCCTTATAAAATCTCCCTATGGTTTCCGGAGCTGTTTTCTCAGTCTAGACTTATGAGGCCAGATTCTTTTTTCTCTTAAGGTCTTTCTCAGCTATTGTCTGGCAATTTCTAGTGAAGAATTTATCTGAAAATGGAGAATCTCTAAGGATGAGAGTTACTGGATCTGCCTCCTGCACCAGGTGTTCTCTTGATTCCCTGCATAAGGCAGAAGACAGGGAGTATCCTGGGAATAGCATACAGCTGTGCTTTGTTCTGCTCAGTCATCAGCTGGTATGAAGGTACTCCTTCCAGCAGCACAACACAGAATGTAACAGAGTTGAGAGCCACAGATGGCTCCTCCTTTTACCCAGGGCAGTTCAAATGAAAAAGAAAGCCAGCCTGGAGTTGGTAAAGCAATAGGAATTTTTTCATGTTCTTCACTGCAGGTAGGTTGAGTCTGTACCACCAGATCATGGAGCCCTTGCTTTGGTGTTTCTTCCAGTGATTATTCCTGTTTGCTTCTGTGGGGATGACATGTGTGAGCTAGTGCGTGCTCACTCACATGAACAAGGGTGATGTGCTCTGTCCTGCAAATAGTTGTGTGATTAGTCATTCCTACAGCGAGGGAAGGTCTAAGTCAATTGCCTCAGTTGAATGTAGCTCACAATATCCATTCTTAGTTTTGGTTACCACTTATTTATTTGATACAGCTTTTAAATTAGAAGCACATTTTTTTTTTTTGAGACCTCTATGGGCATAACTAGTTCCAGTGTGCTGAGAACACTGACAATCTCCTTTTAAAGCCCTGCTCACTTGTGATGTCGGCTAACAGAGCAACTGGTAGCTTTGCATGGCTTAATGCTATCGTGTGTGAGGCCTGGGTAGATTAGAGATAGGCCAGTCTATCCTAATAAATCAGGTGGTGCCAGGTCATAGGAACAGGCGCTGCAACCTGCTTGTTTATATGGTTAAATTATTAGAAAAAAGCTTTGTCTTTTGCTACCTACCACTATCCAAACAATTTCCTGGCATGGCTGGGGGTTAGCACAGCCCAGATACTCTTCCCAGTAGGTGTTTTGGATGCAGCCACCCTGTTTTGGAGACAAGGAGAGTTTAATGGCATAGATGCAATCTGTTTCATGCCAGTTGGCCCCAGTGCTGCAGAATGGTCCGAGGTACTTTTAATTTACCAGTGGAGGCAAAGCTTTATCTGTCAGTAAACTGCATGGCATAGCTTTCAGATGGTGGTACAGAAGACCTGACTTTTATTTCATTCCAGATTTGCACTAGTGTCACTATCAGTAAATTCACTCCTGTTTGTTCTGCTACAAAAGAAAGAGAGTGTGGCTGTGAAGATAGGTTTCCACAGAAATGTCCTGCAGACTAGTGGTCAAAGTGTAAACATCCCCTTGGATGGACTTCCACGAGAGGGGAGAGGTCTGTATCGGGTCTGAGGTGTCTGACTGCTATGACCAGTTGTACATCTGGAGATGTCCCATTGCAAACAGAAAGTTATGTAGTCTGTGTTACTCTTGCAAACACCAGCACGAGGTACTATTGAATCTTAGAGACATTGGAAGGCCTTGAGCCTGCTTTTCGGCTACCTGCTGCTCCAAAGCTCTGGGATGTCTACTTTTAGCCAAGTGTGTTACTCTTGCAAACACCAGCACGAGGTACTATTGAATCTTAGAGACATTGGAAGGCCTTGAGCCTGCTTTTCGGCTACCTGCTGCTCCAAAGCTCTGGGATGTCTACTTTTAGCCAAGGCTTACCTCTTTGCTGCTGTCACAGGAGCCTTGGAAGCCTGAAAAATCCCAACCCGAGTCTCAGGGATGTGGGGCTTCCCAACATGGCCTACTAGGGCTGGTAGAGAACTGGGAGCACAGCAGTTATGGAAATGGTGATTGAGTTGAGCTACAGAACTTGAGCTTCCAGGGATTGCTCAATTTTGAAGTGTTTCAATCATTCTTAAATAATGTTATTTTTACAGAAAGGAGGCATTTCCTGTGGAGTGGAAGTTCCATTTTTCCAGCTAAAAAGTTACAGATTAAAAGCTGAGCAGGAAACAAAAGGATAACAACCAAATTATGGCTGCTCCTAGTTGGTGTACTAAGCAAGTCACTCAGCAGAGGACACCAGAGAAGGAACTAGTGAACAGTAGACAGTATTCAATTAAAAAAAATCTTACTGGGAACAGTTATGGGTAGGTGGCGGGTGCCTGTTAATGCAACAGAGGAAGCAGACCTAGATGGGCTTCCTGACCCTTGTCTATCTTAAAATTTCCTATGTAATCTCCATAGACATCTCCTTCAGTGCAAATATACTTTGGCCAGTAGCCTTGAGGTTTATTAACACCATGGAAAGTAATTATTGCCTTGTCCACTCCCCATGGCAGTTATTGTTTAAGTATTTCCCTTATCCTGGATTGCAGGAAAACAATCCATTACATAAATCTACTGACAAACAGTTATGCTGCAGCAGCTCAAGAATTGCAATATTCTCTCTGTGCTAATTTCAGTAAAACAGCACGTTTTTGTAAATGAGCTAATCCACAGAAAGTGACAGAATGTTACATTGCAGAGGCCTGGCTGAGCTAATGGTACAAAATGAAAGAATGTTTTCACTGCCTGTCCTCTGAGTTCAGTTGGCATAATAAAATACTGTTTTCCTCAGTAGAATATATGTCCTTCTACTTTGCTTCTCTGTCATAATAAATGACTGGCCTGGAATTAAATGGGTTGTTCCTGGACATGGGGTGTTAGTGATGGAAAAGGCCTGTTAGATCACCCAGGCCATCTCTTTGCCAGTACAATGCTCCTTACCTTGCACTTTTTGATGCTCTTTCTAATTTAGTTTTAAAAGTCTCAATCAGTCAATCTTCCAGTGCTCTCCTTACAGGTCTTTTGCTCAGTTGCAGAGTGTGAACTTGTAAGCAAAGACTGTCAGGTTACTGAGGCTTGATGAAGTAGCCCACGACAATTATGAGGAAAAACACATTAACCTGTCCCAATAGCAAAACATAGCATGTAAGCATAAATTACAACTGGTGTAAATAAGAAGAGGCATTCTCAATACCATGTGTTAACATGGTTTGTTCCACGACTGGGTTGGAATAAAACCTCTTAAATAGTTTGTAATGCTATCTCAGCTGTTGACTGAGAACTGGAGTAAATTGGTCACTTCTGCTCATGGTAGTTGGAACGTTTCTTCTCACTGTTGGTCTTCCTAGTTTCATCTTGCAACTCCCGGTTGTATCCCTGTGCAGCACAGTTAATCATTTCCATTCCTGTAGGGTCAACATGTCCAAAATGTCTGTAGACTGCAAAAAGATCCGAGTCATTGTTTCCCCTCATAGAAGGTCCAAGTTCTCTGCTTTGCTGAGTTGTGGCAGCCCAGAAGATGTCTCTACATGTCCTCCCTGTCAGTCTAAGCCCAGCAGTAGGGCCTTGATTCAGGTCTGAGAAAGGATGACACTGCTGGCTTGACCGTGTCTTACAGCCTCTTGAATCAGTGTTTAACACAGGTTTAAATCATATAATGAATAATAAAGGCAGGAATTGATGTTCATCTGGGAATGTATAAGTCCCTTCATAGAATGCCTCATTGTGTGTCATCAAATCTGCACTTCTGTATCTCAGTGTACGCTATTAGACTCTTGGGTCTAGAGGAGGCTATTGTTAGGGACTGGTTAGGATGAAAATTTAAAGGTATTTAATACAGAAACCAAATGGGGGCGATTAAATCTATGTGAAATAGGTGTGATTAAGTACGTGTCTGAGTATAACTAAGCTTGAGGTAGAAATGGAAATGGCTCAAATGCAACCCCGATAAGATGGAAATCTTTGTCTTTTAGAGAATCTCCAATTGGTCCAATTCATGGAAAGCCACTATTAGGTAGTGCTGGCAAAGAGCACTCTGGTCAATATTTCATATTCTCCACCAGATCTGTGTCTGACTGCAGCTGAAGCACTGAGAGACTGCAGCTTTTCCAGAAGGCAGCAAACAGCCTTGCCTGTTTGGGTTGCGAGGCTCCTGGAAACAGAGCCCTCTCATCAAAACTTGGGTAGAAGTTTCTACATGTCAGTGTTCCTCCTGTTGTCTTCCCCCTGCCCGCCCCGCCCCCCCTTCTCATTAATCTCATGTAACTTTGGAGTGACTCCAGAGAAAATGATGGAAATGTCTCTAGATAAAACTGCTGTAAATGAGAATGAAACCTGGTCCTTACATGATTCTAAAAGGCTCTTTTATTTTCTGACATAACTTTAATTGTAAAGCAGCACACTCTGGCCAGGCTTAATGGAACTTGACACTACTTTTTAAAGGTTTAATTATCACTATGTGCATCACAAGCTAACTGTCTCTAGAAGGATGGCTTTGAAAAAGACAACACATTTAGATGTCTTTTCCATGAGGTGACTGAGGATTTTGTCTGTTGTTCAGTAGTAGACTTGCCACCTATGTATCTTGGGCTTCATGTTTTAGTACGTTAGGCCCCTAAAAAACTCTTCTGCCTCTTAGAAGGGTCCCTTAACTTGGTGTGCCAAGAATTTTAATCGCAGTGGAATTAGTGGCTGCTCCTGTCATCTGTTAAGGGACTGCACTGTGTCATTAGTTGGACCTTTAGTTTTATGCAGACATGTCAGATAACAAGTATTGCAAAAGCTTTTACTGGTTTGTTGGGTGGTTTTTTTGTTTGTTTGTTTGTTTTGGGGTTTGGGGTTTTTTTCGTTCTTGAGTCTCAGTGTGTTCATTCAAAGCTCCCATGAGCCCAACATGGGACATGTAGAAATAACTAGCTTGATAAACTCTGATTTTAAAACTACAGCAAATTCAGGAAAAAAAACCTCAAACACCCTGTAAACCTTAAAGGGAGATGATTACTGCAGTAATTGAAGTGATTTAGTATCCATTGGGGAAGTTTCTTTCCTTAAATTAAACTTGATGTAACCTCAGTTTTCCTGTATTTAGAAGAACTCTGTGGCAGCGATGAAGTTTGTGAAGCACTTGTGGCAAAGCAGTGATGAGCACATAGGCACGTCACCCTCTGCTGGGATTCAGGATCTGGCTTTTCTGGATGAAAACTCTTAGCTGTTTCCTATAGTGAACTTGTTGACCCCAAGTATGTTTTATTACCTGTGATATGAGAGGGCTCATGCCTGAGTGGGCTCTTTTAAAGATCAGAAATTGTAAACCAAGCTGCTTATTCCTACAGAAAAGAGCTTAACACTAGGTTATCAGCAAAGTCAAAAGAATCTGCTAAGGTACTGTCAGGGCTTTTAACTCATGCTGTCTTGTGTACCAGCTTCATCCTAGTCTTACTGCAGTCACTACTTTGGTTGGAACACTATGGTGACAGATCTAGTTTTCATTTCTGTGATCCATATATTTTGCCATATATCTATCAAATTGACAAGGCCTGGCCTGATAGGTGTGCCTGACATAAAGAGGATTTCTCATATATTTAATGTTGCTGATGAGAAAAATCTAAATATTCTTGCCCTCACTTGCAACCTGACCACTGAAAATAAGTCAGTTGCATCATTCGTGACTGCAGCAAGTTCATGAATCCACTGATAATTGTGAAAGCAGTTGCCCCAGGCAACTACTTGTGGAATGACTGACAGCAGTTTGGGTTTTTGGCATTGCAGAGAGCTGTTATTGCAGGCTCATTTTACATATATAAAAGGTTTTGGGGATAAAGAAGACTCTTCACACTTATTTTCTTAACCTTTTGTTTCCTTCAAAAATCTGTATGTCATTCAATTCCTTTTTCTGTTGTTTCTGGAGGAAGTGATCAGGGACATCTCAAATGTGCACTTCATTTTGTGTAGTGAGGTTTCTATCTATTTAGCTATCCAATAGCAGCAATGCTGTTGGAACTGGAGTGTCTAGCATATTCTGTAGTGTTCACTTACACTCTAGTGTAAGTGAAGGACCCTTAACCCCACAACTTGTTCAGTTTTGTCGGTTATATCAGCTAGTCTAATAAAAGATATTAGCGCTTCCTACAAACCCTTATTTATCTAGATATTGTTATCAGTAACATGAACTTGGCAGCTTGTATGGCAGAAACATGAGATCAATAGAGTGTTTCTGCCCTAAATATGACGGTGGAAGAGGAAAGAGAGGCATCACGGGTAAAGTGCGTTCTGTAAGGACACTAGCAGAGCTGAGAGTTAAACTTATGTCAGTCCATGGCAGAGCCATAGGTACATGCTGCTTTCCAGGAACACGTAGACAAGCTCTGTTGTTGAGCAAACAGGAAATTCACTATGAAATGCAGATTGTGTAAGGGACCCAAAATATCTATAGATTAGTTCCCTCCTCACAGTGGATTTCTGTTTGTTTTTCTGTAAAGTTGAAGTGGTTTGCCCCTGTTTTTCAGCCAGTACAAGGCAAGCACTGAGTTCAAAGTGACATTTTCATTTTGAAATCTTGTTTTTAAAAGGATTAAGCAGCCCCTGAAGTGAAAGAAATTCTGATTTCGGATTGAGCCGAATCAAATAGTCCTGGTCAAGCCAAATACATTCTTCTTGTTCTGTTTTAGCAATTGAAGTGGGCCTTACTCACGATGCTTTCCTCCTCTGAGTGTCTCTTTGCACCCCCTGCTCCTGTAGCATTCTGACCAGTTTTATAACACTTATGTCATTACTTTACACCATTCAAGCAGATACTTGTAGCAGGAATTGGTAGCGAGATGGAAGTTTGAGGGTGTCATCAGCCTAGATTGAAATGGCTGTCCTTCAAGGGCCTGTGTGAAATAGGTGGGTGGATTCAGTTCAGTTTCTGCATGTGCCCACACTATAAACTGGTGGGGTTTTTGTTTCCAAAACTGCATGGACCAGGGGCAGTAGCGCTCTTCAGCCGCAGAGCTGAGGAGGGGGATGAGGCTTCTCAGTGGCTTCTTTAAACCAGGCTTTCAGGTCTTCATGGTCATGAGCCTGCCTGGTGGTTTGGGGAAGTGTTAAACACTGCTTGATTAGCAGGGTGCAATGTTTCACACTCTTTCTTTTCCTGTGTGTTGAATCAGTTTTAGGGGCAAATAAAGCTGGACTGTAATCCTGGACTCCAGGCTGCGCAGATGAGAGCTGGGAGGAAGGGGGCACTAGACTCAATTTGGAGACCCTGAGGACGTCAAAGATCCTCTTGAGCCTGATGCCTTGTCTGCAGCTATTCCTTGTCTCTCCCTGCTGCCAGAGATACTCTCCTGCTAGGGCACTCCAAGGGGGCTTTGGTGAAGCTTAGTACTTGTCCATTCATTCCTGCAGAGGTGACAGCAACAGGCACTGAAATACTGAGGTGCTGTTCGTGTGGGCGCCCATCTTGCAAGAAACTATGGGCTGTTGGAAACTCCGCTAAATGCTGATTCTGATGGATATCAGCACCTGTCAGGAATGATTCCATGTAGTATTAAGTCTCTGAAGCATTTGTAGCAGGAATGAACATGTTCTTGAGACCATAAATCACATCTGCAACTTCGCTGGATAGCAAGAGAAATCAACCTTTCAAGCGATGCCTGGGCACAATCTTTTGTTAGCCTGCTCTGGTTCACATCTGTGAATTCAGACCCCCTCTGCTGCCATGTCATGTGTAAATTCCATTGCAGACACTTATATCTCGCAAGCTTAGCACCTTTAATTTGGTGGCAGTACTTCACATAAGCCTTTAGAGTTTGCTATCTTAATACTGTACACTCGGTAAGCCTAATATTTGTAAGGAGGATGTGAAAGACAAATCAAACAAATTTGAAGTAACAAGAAGTCAAAAACATGTCTTCCCTTATTTTCTTTCCTGTTTGCCTAAGGATTATTTATTGTGTTTGCCTTGATTCCAGCCACTTAATTTTTCCAAACAGATGCAGCTGATTGATTAATGGCATTTCATGTTTAAAGTCAAAAGTGTCAGCAAGACTCTTGCACGCCTGTGTCATTCTCTCCTAGAACAATAGGTTCGCCTGAGAAGCAGGGACTTGTGCCAAGTATTCTTGAGGATAGGAGGTCATGTGCCACTTTTCTGCTAGGAGACAGATATATATAAGGACAAGGGGAGGCAGGAGTTTGGGGGGTTGGAGGGCTAACTCTGTTCTAATAATAGGTGGATCACATGGTTGCTAAGTCACCTACAACAAGGCTTAGTTTGTGGAGGTGAATCAAAGTGCCGGGAATTAAGGACATTTCTTTGACTATCCTATGACATATAAAAATAGGCCAAGGGAAATACATATGTGATGAAGAAAGAATTGACTGTCTAGGCCAAAACTGCTCAGAGGAACAGTGGGACTTTAGTTCTCTCACCTCCTTTTATGACTTCTCTTCTCTTACTTTTTAATAACCCTGCATGTGAAAATAGCATACAGGTGATCTGGGTTCTCACCTAATATGTAATATTATGTATTTGTGTACAGCAGGCTATGGGCCAGAGCCTCAGCTGTTGGAAACAGCGACAGCTTGACTGATGCCAGTTACCCCAGTCAGGATCAGCCCTATCTGCTCAGCCTGGTGTGAGAACTGGGTAAGGAGTTGCAAATGGGGAATTACGTACCCATGCGCCACATTGGAAACCTATTGCGTATTCTAGAGTCAGTAATAGAAAGCATTTACATTTGTGGATCAAAATGAAACTGGCATAGGCTCTCCTTTGACAGCTGTTTCAAATATACAGCTCATCACGTTGTAATTCTTTCCCAGTACATGCTTAGAAACATGTAAAACACTAACAAGCCCAAGACTCTATTGTTCTCATCTGCACGTTCTGAGCGTTTTGTGTAAATGTATCTCAGGCCTTGAAGGCCAGATTCCTAGATACTGAAGTCAGAGACCAAGCTTTGCTATTTATTGTCAATGGCATTAATCAACAAGTGGGGAGTCCCTTTTGTTTCCCTGACCTTTTGTATATTTTCCCAGCTTCACAGGCTAGGCTTCAGAGGAAACTTCCTCTGAAACTACAAGCCACTAGAGGCCTCCTGAATACTTGAATTGATTTTGCTTCCAGGAAGACAGAGTCTCCTAAAAAGTACATCAGGCTTACAGAAGAAAATGATTCCCAGTTTGCCAAGCCAGGCTGACAAACAGTGTAGCGAGGGTGAACGAAAGATAGCACAGCTGAAATAAAGAACAGAAATGCACTTGAAATTCAGCTCTTAAAATACAGCCCATGTAATATTGAGTCACGGTGAATTACTCATTTCTATTTAGCCTTTATCTGTTGCAACCTGATTAGAGACACAAACTACATTCCTTTATTCAGGCATGAGGCCAATATTCATATTAGTCATTTTCGGCCAAAATAAATTCTACAAACTTTGGTCAAAATGCTTAATCCAATAACGCAAATGTAGGGGCTCTTTAAATAAACCATCCCACAGCAATCTCTCTGTTTATTTTTTGTTTGCATCCTCACACCTTCTTTCTCTCTTCCTGTAGCTCTTTTTTTCTGTTGCACCAGCCTCATTTGTGTTTACCTCTTTTGCATAAGCATCCATTGCGAAAACCCCGTGGATATCAGAGATACTTCGATGACACAGTTGATGCTTCCTCTCTGAGCTATGCCAGGTTTGCCCATTGATCCAGGAGCATGTTCCTGTTCATTAATGCAAGGTCACCCCTAATTCCCTCCTCCTGCTCTCTACCTCCCAGCCCTCAGGGAGGCACACACTTGGAGGAGAAGCCCGTTTGCTTTCTGTGTCAAGAAGCTGGTTGGTAGCTTGCTGCTAATTACTTTGGCTACAATAATTCTTAACCCGATTACAGTGATACAAATTAAAGCACTCCTGGTGAAGGACAGCTAAATCCACATGTCAGACACCAGAGCCTTGGTTTATTTAGGGACATCACATTTCTTCTGATCTTGTTACCCAGTTTTCCATCTTTGGGTAATCCTGAGTAAATCTTCCTGTGGTGGAAATCAGCACCATACACATAGGCCCAGATTATTAGAGAGGCCTTTGAAATTGTCTCATGAGGTTCCTCCTGCAACCCTTTGGGGTGGTCAGGTCCTCCCATCCCAGAGGATGAAGAACAATTAGTGATTTTGAGAGCTCCCAATGATGCATCTTGACAGGGCCTGATTTTCAGAGATGTTGCCTGCACCCCATCCTTAAAATCATCCTCTGCAATGTGTTTCAGTGTCGGTCCACCAAAGGAACTCGCTCTTGCTAAAAATAGAGGTCTATGTACTTGTACAGCCTTTGGCCTTTGCTTATGCAAATCAGACTGTTGTCAGCTAAACCTTGTTTCCAGTATCTTGGGTGTGAAAAGATTGTTCTGCTTCCTGCATTCCTTGAAAAATGTGGTCCTTTTTATGAAATATGGGTTGGGATGTGGAAAGAAGAATTATTTCCTTGATAAATTGGCACAACCTTCTATAGAGAAGCAGCATCTTTCTGCCTCTGTTTTCTTTGCTGAAAAGAAAGGGTGAGGACCCTTTTTATTCAGTTTGTTAATGAGACCATGCTGGCAGGTAGGAAGTTGGACTTCTATCTCATCAGTTCAGCCAGGCCAGTGAAGCTGAATTTCTCAACTGCTATAGTCATGTGCTATAAACTATGAAATACTTCTGCTAAAATAATGTTTCCAATATACTGTGAATAACACACTGATCACTGAATTAGTTCCTTAGTGGGAAGGAAAGTAACAAGATTAAAGAGAAACCTGGGAATAGATTTAGTTCTCTTTTACTTCTTTTACTCTGGCATTTATCAAGCTAAACTCCCTGCAAGTCAGAACTATATAAATATTGAGTAAAGACTGCAGGATTTAACAGTTAGTTCATGTCACATAATTATTAGCCTCTGGCACCCTCTTATTCATTTGTAAAGCCACTAACATGAATGTATTGTACCAGATAACAGTATTGTCAGGTATTTTATTTAGCAGGTCTATTCTGTTGCAGCTTCCTTTCAGAAAACCTCAGCTCTACTCCATGCAACAAGAATGTACGTTTTCTTTACAGTAAGGTACCACAGTACACTACAGTTGATCTCAGTTTGCTTAGCCATGATAAAACCTTCCCTCTTGTAGTTTCACATATCTTCTGTGAAATTGCACACTGCCTTTCACACTGAATTACATAAACACAGGAATATTTTGTAAGGTGGTTTGAAATGGCCAGATAGTGCAGCATAACCTTACTCTTAGCTTTTTCCAATTACTTTTATACAGTTCTGGACATCTTTCACTGATTCATCTGCATTTTTAGGTAGAATGCACTGTATAGCTATAAGGGCATTATGCATTTTGTGAACTGGGACTTTCAGGTAAGATAAAGCTCCCCCCAAATAAGGCTGAACTTGGCATGATAGGAGGGTACACACTGCCTTGCAGAGAGCACGTGCTTACATCTTACATGGGTCCATGTTAGCTCTTTGTAAACTTCCTGACTCGTTTTCCACAGATTTCTGTTTCCAGACAAGTTCCAGGAGCGGAACTGAAAAGTTGAGGCCAAAATCTGTAAACTGTGTTTGAAGATTTAGATCAGCAAACCCATACCTAGTCATGTTCAAGGGAAAAAAAAAAAACCAACCCAAACCAACTCCTGTTTTTCCGCGCAGCTGCTGTGCTCTCTGAAACAGAGCTTCAGGCACCTCTGCGAACAGGTGACTCTTGCTTGCACATGTAGACATGGGCTTTAAGCTTCTAATTTTAGATGTTTGAGATATTTGACTCAGTGCCCCATTTGCTCTGCACCAGAGCTCTCAGGACATATTCCTGTGGGCATTTGGACCCAGCCTTGGTGTGGTCATGTCCACCTTTTTCTTCTGTCAGTTCTGCCTGACTCCTGGCTCTAGGCTCTTCTGCGATGTATGAATGCTGGCTGTGATGATGCCAGTGATTTCTTGTGACCTTGTGAAAGCTGGCAGGCCCCTGGGCAGACCAGGACCTGTGTCCCAGAGGAAAATTGTGGGAGGTCAGATATTCTACTCCTGTCTCGCTGAGCTCATCCGTCCAACTTCTTCTTCCCCCCCCCCCCCCCCCCCCCCCCCCGTCCCTTTTTGTTTGGTTTGACCTTGGTCACTGATGACAAGGCTGCTTTTCCTGCCAAACCAATCAATAAGCTAAACAGAGAGAAGATGAGTATTTAGAATATGGGAAGCCAAACTCAAACACAGATAGGTTATCAGCCTAGCCCAGAGCAGACTTCTAAGCAAATATTTCATTAACAAATTTTTCATGGCAACTTGCATGTTAAAAAAAAAAAAAAAAAAAAGGCAACAACAGGAGAGGGAACAGTAAAGGGGATAAAGTGAAAGAACTGGGCTGGAGCCATCAGGCTTAGGCTGTTGCATTGCTGTCTTTGGTTACCAGTACTTTCCACAACACACTGCTGCTCTCTAGAGAGATAGTAAGCGGGAAGGGTGAAGACCTTGCACAAGTGGGGCTTTGAAAGCCCGCTCTGTGCTGCCGCACCTTGTGCTTTCCTCTCAGGCAGGGAAAGGCTCAGGGTGGGCGTGTAACTGTACCATATGTTAATGGTGGAGTGACATTTTGGGCACAGTCTGAAGTTTATAACTGTTTAATCCTTGGACCTCTGGGAAGGGTTGTATACATTTTCTGTTAACAGGAGCCTGAGCCAGTTATATCATTAAGTTCCCAGTTAGCTTAGTGACCTGTAGAAAATATATTTGTAATATTGCAAAAACTTGTGAAAACATATCCAAAGATCTCACTTCAGCGCCTCTCTCACCCTTTCCATGTGAGACCCAGCTTCTTTCTGATGCATTATTGCCCTCCATTTAAACTAATAAACACAAATTAATGCATCTTGTGCAGATCGGGATATTTTACAGCATTCTTAGCATAGATTAACAAACCCTCACTTTCATATGTCATGGGAATGAGGAACAGAGGCTTAACCATTTTTTGTCTTGACAGCTATTTTGAAAGGTTGACTGAAGGGCAGGGAAGTTGCTAAATAACTTTTCAAATATTGTAGAGGAGAAAAATATAGGTCACTAAGCAATAAACTCTCTACATCCTTCTAGCTAAGGAAGAGACTATGAATCTCCATCCACCTTTTACTAAAATGAGACCAAAATCCAAATCCAACATAAAGCATTACAGCTTTAAGTACTGAAAATATTTATTATTTTTATACCAGTAATCCAATAGCATAATCTCAAGAACATCAGTGCTCCAGGAATGTCTAGAAACACAATGGATTTGCCTTTATTCCTTTATCCAGATGTTTCTATAAAATACTCTGGATACTAGGAATCTGTAGGGGAATTAAAGATTTATTTTTAATACTTGAAAAACTTGAATTTCTAATAACTATGATCCTTTAAAATGTTTTAACTGCAGATGCAACATGCTTCAACTCTTTGATGAGCTTTCCCTATATCTTTTAGCTTGCTTTCCAAATAATGGACAACGATTTCTCACAGGCAGCTGCAAGATAGTCACAGGACACAGACACTTTAGTGATAGTTTTAAATGTGAGAATTAAACTATGTGTTGGCTTCAGCTCAGAAGTTTATCCTTATTCAGCAAAACTGATTAGATTTTGTCTGTACAGCACTGTGTAGATATACCTGAGCTAGGGAAGGAATCACCAGCATGCTAAATAACGTGGGGCAATAGCCAGCCCTGCTTATTGAGGACTAACTTTCATTTAGCTGTTGCAGGGTGGAAGGTCTTTGCATATTATGTCACAATCTGTAATGCTGTAATTTTACCTCAATTCTGAAATAAGATTATACCCTTTTATTTTTTTTTGACAGAGACTATGAAAATAATTTCTGAGCCTTGTCTGCTTATAGTCACTTTATGTTTGCCTGGTGCAACAGTAGTGTTGCTCCCCAATATGCAATGAACACCAGGACCCTTTGCAGGATCAGGGTAGTAGATGTTGAAATAATTTAATTTTTGTGGTTTATAAAGCACTATGGATTTAATGACTTGTTTAATAACAGACGCGTGCAATAATCATGCAGGATTTTAGAAGCAGACAACTCTAAAGCTATTGCGTTCCAAATAGCAGGTCAGAAACTGATTCTCTGAGGAAATCCAATGTCGAAATTTCACTGTATGTCAATATCCAGTTTAATTTCTGAGTTGTCTATCATCTGTCTGCTCCTAAAATTCTTTAATAAAAGTGGAGCACTAGCTAGTATTGTATGTAACTGTTCTAAAATACTTCTAGATTTCTAACTTTGATGATAAAATTAAAGAGATGCTTTTAATGTAAACATTGTGAGTTGGGAAATCGAATCTTCATCACAATTTCCTCAGCTTTCTTAGTGTATGGATTTAACATCAGTTTGGGCAGATTAGGTTCACTGTTTCTTTTTAATGGCCATTTAGAAATCGAATAGAAATGGGGAAAAAAGTCTTTAATCAAAAGAGCAATTAATGATCAGAACATACCCAAAGAAATGGTGGTTGTCATTTTAAAAGTTGTGTTCTTGCCAAAGCCATGAACTTGCTGCAGGAACTGTTGGCTGAAGTGCTCTGATTTCCTAAAACACAGATTAGTGGCTCACAGTAGTTTCTTCTGGCCTTAAAATCTGTGAATCCATGAGTAAGCCAGGTCTTTTGCAAATGGAGAGCAATTTGGTGAGGAGTTGGGGGGGAGGAGGAAAAAAAAGCATAAAGAAAACTGATTATAAAACCACAGATACTGACAAGAGGACACAGAACATGATACTGTTTTCATGATCCGGTTCCTGCTACCTCACAGTTTTCCTTGATGACTTTGGAAACTCCTGTGCATGTCTGCTCCTCTCTTCTGAAAATGGCAATAAAAAGGCCTAGCCTAGAGGACCGGCATGTGGCTGAACCAGATCAGAGCAAGACAGGGATTCCCTTTGCTTGCAGATTTTCCTGAGCAATGTCTGTGACTAGACTGTGTCTGTGGCTTTCTGATCTGAGGGGTTTATTGTCAAGAGATATGCATTGCATTTGTTGCATTAAATACTTTTTCATTATGGGAGGGAGATGCCTTACCTTCATTGCAACTGCAAATATGAACACTGTCCTACAGATTTAAGGTTTGAGACCATAAATTGCTTAGCACAATCCAGTAATTGCTTATTGCTTCAGCACATGGTGGTATTGCTCATGTTGACCTTTTAAAGGAGACCGTCTACCACGATGCAGTCTTAGGAACATGTCTATAAGGACCAGAGGCAGTGATGTCAGTAGGGGCGTGCCTGCCTCTTTGTATTGCCGCCTTCCCTGCCCCTGGGGCAGATCAGAAAGAGGAGGGCAGCCAGCAGTAGCAAAAGCTGCTCTCTGCAAGAAGACACCAGGCTTCTTGCAGCTTTCAGGGTGGAGGCAGCCAAAGGCACACAACTAAATCTTCCCTCTTTTCTCCCAGCCTACAAGGCTATATGGCAAATGCCCAGTGGATGTGATGAGAGTGCCTCCTGCATTCACTTCACAGTGCTTCTGTTCAAAATGCAATAAATCGTCAAATCCAAGTCTGCCCGCAGACCGCACAGTGAATTAGGAATGCTCCTCATGTAGCACTGACTTGATCTCATCTTACACATACCCCAAAGCAATAGCAAGGAGAAAATGCTGTGAAGCATTTTTTTCCTTTGTTAGTGCCCTTAGGGCTCAATCTGAACTTTGTAAGAGACTAAAAAGACTAGCTAGGAAAAATGGGGAATTTCTGCATGCCATAAGGACTGGAGGAACTTACACTGTCATCTTCTGCTTCTGTTGTGAGGGGGTGTGCAGATGTGACAGTGAGCAGGGCTTTCCTAGCCACACTCAAGTCAAACATGACCCATATTGCATCTCTCTCAACAACCGCCTTCCACTTGGCTCTTACCTCGGTCCCACGAGGCAGCAAGATGCCATCTCAGTTGAAGATTATTTTTTCAATAAACTTCTTAGGCTGATAATAAGATTCTGCTTTTATGTCAGACTCCTGTTTTATGTTATATCTATTTCATTACTCAGACCTACACATCGCTGACTTGTCTGTCCCCACACCCAGCTGAATCAAGAGTGAGGCCTTTGGGGTACGGGCTATGTTCCTTCTTTCATTTAGGTACAAATGGCCTTAATTTGTGGCTGGAGTTCCCAGGAAAGGGCTACTATAAACCACATCTATAAAAATAGTCTTTGGGAATAGCTGCAGCGAGGTATCTCACATGGAAACTCTAGGAAAAAAAATGGTAGGTGGCTTTCAGAAAATTATTCCTTATGAAAAATCTGTATTACTTGGTAATATAAGACACAATGAATCTGAATGAAAGCTTGTGCAAAATGCCAACTTTCTGTATGTATGAGAATGTTTCAAGACATTGACCACAAGGGGTAGGATTAAGTCTCAGAACTTGAAGTATCAGAATTTATTTGAAGCCTGGAAATTTGGTTTCCCAAATTTTCTTATTCTACATAGAATTTTCTGGGGCACAGAAAAAAATAAGGATAGAAAGAAAGGAGGAGATAAGCATTATTCTAAAGATGAAAATTCAGTTGCTACTGTGCCATCTTCCATAAGAAATAACACAAAATGTTTGTGTAGTAAGAAACTTCACTGATCTTGCAGAGGTGTATATATGTGATGAACTTTATTTGTTCTGAGCCATTTCACTGAATGCACACTAAATCAGAAGGTCTGTATTATCTGTATAGGAGGAGGGCCTTAACTGCAATGCATGTTTACAAGAGTTAGGATATTGATACTCCTTATACTCTATGTCTCCTGCTATAAAACACTTAATATTCTCATAAGAAGTTTATTTTGTGAAGGTTTATCTGATTTAGGTGCTAGCGAGAGCAGGCTCTCGGTGTTTGTGCTGACTCGGCAGTGCAAACAGCACAGACTATGACTTTCTCTTCTGTCCCCGCTTTGGGTAAGAAAGCAAGATATTTCAACCCTTTCCACTGGAAAACTTACCCCTATGTGCCACATTGCTATTTGGGGTGCTGACTGGAGCATGTGGCAGAAGTTGTGCCCCTTTATTCCTCGTTCCTGAGCATTCCCCTGATGTGGAGTGCAGTAGGTGACCGGCTCACACTCTCCTCTGAGGCCAGAGTTGGTCTCCAGGCAGGACCTGTTTGTGGGGTGGTGGTGCTGAAAGATGTCTTCAGCCTCCGAAGGGTTGTGACAGCCAGGGCTGTGGTTTGTACATGTGAACAGTGTTTATTTAAAGAAAATTGGTATCTAAAAAGAAAAATGGTATCTATTATATTGGAAAATACTTTATGAAGATGAAATCACTTTCAAGATAGCTAGTCCATCTATCACACATGAAGGATCTGCAGGCAGTGGGTGCCACTTTTTCATTACAGGCCCTCGTAGGGAGGCTGTGAATCTTCACAGCATCTCTGGCTGCTGGATTTTGTGTGTGGAAACTGGGGGAGATGAGAGGAGCACTACCTATGGAGACACTGTGGGCGAACTGCTGTGTGTGGAAATCCACACCCGTTGCCTTGTTCGGCAGTTCCCAGTGCACATAGCCAAAATGTCTGCTTCCCGTTTCAGCTCTTGAGACTAGGTGATCTACAGTACTTCAGGACAGGTAGCAGGACACAGCCTTGGCCCAGCAAACTTGCTTTAACTCCACTTTCATGGTGCAAACAAGGCACCGAGCTGTCTATCTCCTTGATAGACTACTACCTTGATGTGGTTAGCTGTATATTGCCCACTTGCCCACCTTCTCACATGTGAAGGGAGTACAGCAGTGTCAGAAAGGGCAGTGCAGAGATATGCTCCAGTCTGGTGATCCTCCTCTGGCAGAAGGGGCCCTCAGCCCACAAGATGCTTCTGCTTCCAGTTTGATCTCTGTTGATCCTAAGCCTGGGAAAGGCATGAAATTGGCTGAGAGCTTGGCACATCCAGTGTAACTTGGTCACAATGGTGTTGATCATCGTAACTTTTCTTTTTGGGCTTGCAACCAGTTTTCTGAAATTTCAGCATGAGTTTCAGAAGTCTGTAGGAGGAGCTGACCGAAAAGTAATGGAGAGGACAAGAACATTGATGAGAAACTGAAAATGTGCAGAACTGAAATTAATATATGCCCAAGGGCCATCCGGTATGCAGGCTTGAAAGAAATACATTCACACTATGATGAACAAGCCCCCCTCCCGAAAGTAATCAAGGGTAGGAATGAGGCATATGTGAGGTATTAAACATCAAGTACAGGGGAAGACCAGAAAGATTACAAAGTGAAGTTCAGAAAGTATTAAAACTGATAAGAAAAGCAAAGGTGAGAATGAAAAAAAGATTGCACAGGAGGTTGTGAAAAATAATGACTTTTTTCAAGTACACAAGGAAAAAGAGGTCCATGAAAGAGACAGAAGGGCCTTAAGACATGGCAGAGAAAAATTATTGAAAGGAAAGGTAGGTATTGCTTAAAATATTCAATGCATTTCTTGCTTTCATGATCTGAAAAGAAGGTAGTGGTGGCAGACACAGGTGTTGGAAACAAGCACAAATTTCCCTAGGGAAGAGAAAGAAACACTGAAGGAAATCAGGATCATGCCAGAACAGGTTATTAAGAAATTAGAATATCTGAAGACTTGCAAAATAACTTGTTCAGATGGGACGCAGTCTGATTTCAGTAGAAAACATCAAGAAAGGTAGTCTAACCCTAGGCAGGAACATTTAAGACCCTGTTTATAGAAGAGTGCATGGCTAAGGAGATGGCTGATAGGCTACAGATTTCTAGATGCTGTGAATCAGGAGGACTCTGTGGGCTTCACGGGAAGGTTCTGGTGGCATAGTGTTTGTCAGCTTGCTGTGGACTGCATCAAAAGTGTTTAAATAAAAAAAATGAAGCAGCATATAATGTTAGAGTTTAACTTCTTAAAGCAGTGTTTCTGTTCTGGGAATTATGGACTCTAACAAACTGGACTTCAATTATCTGGCAGCATCCTTAGTCCTGCAGCCTTCTGGTGAAGCAGCCTGCAGTTCAATAGCAGATTTGTTTAAATTAAATTTATATAAAAGGTTACTCAATTAAGTACCTAAATGAATAAAACAATTGGTATTATTTATTTTGATACTGAAATCAATTTAATTGATGCTATTTTCCTGACGTTCACTCCCTACATGGTTCAATGTTGTAACGAAAATGCAGAACGGCATTGTAAGAGTTGCCATGGGGAAGCTGAAGTCTTTGGCAGTTGGGTAGGGGACAGTTGGAGCTTTTGGCACCTGGGAAGGCATGGGAGGCAGTTTGGGATTGTGGAGTAAATGCATTGGCTGGATGCTTCTGCTAAAATGATCATCAGTGGAATCATTAATAATGCTGGAATTTAAATTGTCAATTTTTTTTTCAGCATTACACACTATTGAGGGGAGTGGGGCCATTCGCACCTCTCAAAGCTATAGTTTCAAGCTATCTGCAATGTCAGATAAATGTTGGTTTATGTTCCATTAATGCGTTCAAGGTTATCTTCACAAGCATAGCAGTCAGCAAGATAGCTTGTAAGTTTTGCTTCAGAAACACAGTTGTGCAATAAGGGAAAGATGCTTTGGTATATTCCACAGTACCAGTATCACAGGCTACAGGAAATTCAGCTAGTAGTTCAAAAATATATCTAGGGAAGATGTAGAAAATTGCATGTCTATGGGTTTGATTGATTTTAGTAGTCGGAAGAGAATAAAATCATAAATCAGAGTCTGAAGGAAGGAAAAAAGACTAAGAGATTTGTGGTATTGCTGCAGATGCTGTCCATAAGTGCAGAGAAGAGATCATCTACTGGAATTTTTAAGGAGAGTCACGAATGACTGGCTGAGGAAAGGCCTGGTTACAACTGAGCTGATCCTCAAGAAAACTTTTTGATCTGGTATCACACAAAAGATTGCTTCTTAGGTCAGTAGGCAGGTTTGGATATGAGGTCCATCAATGGATAAAGAACTGGTGCAGATATCAAAGAAGGCATTTGCAAATGGACAGGATTTAGGTCAAAGAGGAGAGGGTAAAGAGTGAAATGAAACAAGAATCAGTGTTAGGTTTGATTTTCTTCACTTTATTTATAAATGGGCTTTGATCAAGAAATGTGCAAAAGTGGTCTAATTTCAAAGCTGAGTGTGGATGGTAGGAAAGAGGGATTAGTTAGCATAAGAAAGAGGGAGTGGGGGTGGGGGGGAAATGGCAGGGGAAATGACCAACATCAATGTGCTAATCAGTAAGCAAGAAAGAACCAGGATATTACAGGGGTTGTTCACAAGCCTTTAAAAATGTTGCATGAAGAAATTTCTTGGGAAATTCAAATGCCACGATAGTCTCTTCTTCTCCCAGACCATTTCCCTTCCCTGGTGTTATCAAGCATGGTCCGAGAAACATTGCTGCTGGAAGGAGCAAAGTTGGAGAGGACTCAAAACAGGCAGGAAGTGATAAGACGTAGTTCTCCACTCTGGAGAAAATCAGAGCATCAGCTGGGCCACTGGCAAGTGCAAGACAGTAGTTTGAATGGTTGTGGTAAAAGTGTCAACTCAGAGATATGCAAAAGTTCATCCGTGTTTGTGTGTCTGAATAAACTCTCTATAAAAATTTCATCTTTATTTTCTTTGGGTTTCCTCACTTTTTAAAGTGGTTTACTATGTGCTTCAGTCCAGCCTTTGGAGAATACAGTAGTAGTTATATGATGGAAAGCATTCCGTATTTCAATATTTATCCATTATATTACAGTAATGCTACAGATGGAATACATTATTTTTGCATGATTACTGGCCAGAATTAAAAATCAAGTTATTTGAACTAATACAAAAAGAAATAAACTGGCGCTTCTGATTTTGTGGCAATTGCAAGCAACATGTATCTATGTTGTCCATATCTCTGGGTCTCAGGAATTCTTCCTCAGGGAGTGCCATCCCCTTAGCAAAACGTCATCTGTCACCCCTGCATGCTGACAGCCCTGGCTATCGTCTTCAAGACGGGCACATAAGAATGCTAAGATAATGTCCCTGTGTATTCAGAAGTAGGACAGTGTCATAATCTGATCTGTGACAGATCCAGTGTCAAATGTTCTGAGCCTGGACAAGTTCATTATGGGTTGTGGAGCTTGTTGGAGCTCTGTGCGTGTTGGAAGAATGACTCAATTAAGATTGCACACACAGTGTTTGGAAGTTTGAGCCTAAAAAAGGTCTTCTATGTTCCTTTGTGGTGGTGGTTCCACAGTTTCTGAGCTAGTTTCTCAGCTTGTGTAAGCTGGCTGGACCTTGCTGAAGTTAGTAAAACTATGCTCCTTTACAGCAGCCAAAGGCATGGCACGTATTCTTACTGTTCCCTGTAAAAAGATGCTTTGGTTTAAAATATAACAAAGCAGGCATGTAAAAACAGTGCCCTTGTACTCCTCATAGTGAAAGCAGACTATGTGCCAAATTGTAGAATGACTGCTTAGGTCTTGTGTGTCTGAGGCTGCGAGGACACCTTATTGCAGCCTTTCAGTACTTAAAGGGGGCCTATAGGAAGGATGGGGGTGATCTTTTTAGCAAGGCCTGTTGTGACAGGACAAGGAGTAATGGTTTTAAACTAAAGAAGAATAGATTTAGACTAGACATAAGGAAGAAATTTTTTACAATGAGGGTGGTGAAGCACTGGAACGGGTTGCCCAGAGAGGTAGTGGAGGCCCCATCCCTGGCAACATTCAAGGCCAGGTTGGACGGGGCTCTGAGCAACCTGATCTGGTTAAAACTGTCCCTGCTCACTGCAGGGGGGTTGGGCTAGATGACCTCTAAAGGTCCCTCCCAACCCAAAGCATTCTATGATTCTGTGAATCCCTGTTGGTGATTCAATGTCCAGCACAGCTGTGGAAGAGCAAACAGGACTCTCTTGGGCCTCCAGGTCAATGCAGATCCCAGGAAGGTCTGAGTAGCAGAAACCATACCGCTGATGGGGCTCTTAATAGCAGAGAGATTGCAGCTAGATTTTCAAGTCTTAGGATGAAAGGGCAGAGTTGGCAATTAGGAAAATCATCTGCGGGTCTGCAGACAGAACAAAAGCTCATATGGAAGGCACACGATGAGAAAAAATTATATAGAATGCCTCCTTATTATTTACATTACTTTTCAGAAAGCTAGATGCACTTTATTAAGCAAAAGCTAGTAAGTCTATTTTAGTGTCCTAATATTGTTCAGATACTGGTTGCTTATTCCTAACATTGCTGAGTAATATTTCGACTTCCCTCCAGGGCTAACAAATAGTTGCTTTACGATTCTGATATGCCGTATCTTGAAATCTGTTATGACTGTTGTCGCTGGCTGGGCTGGGAAGAGAGACAATGTATGTTCATTAACTTGTGTGCTAACGGTTGTTATATCTCATACAGTTCAGAGGCTTCTGCGAGCAGGTGAAGTAGGTTTGGACGGTGGGGGAAGGGACAGGCACACATCTGTCCCATTGCTGCTGGGGTGGAGCACCCTGAGCTCACCATAAGGAAGTTACAGTCCTGCCCCAAGGCAGCTCAAAGGTTTGACTGGCTCAGAGCTGTAGGAAAACCTGGTTTTTTTCAGTTATTGACCCAAGCACCTCCAAAAGATAGAAAGTATTATTTTAGGCCAGCTGATATAAGAGATGTTCTTATAAAATATGCTAAAACTTGTTTTGAATTTCAAAATGAGGCATTTTAAAAAAATATATCCCTTTTTAAATGATAAAGACTATTTCCCTCTAGTTCCAAAATATTGCATCAAAAAGAAAAGTAAAAAATAAAAGACTTTTCCAAAATGGTCCTTTCTTTTTTCCCATTTGAGACTCTTTATATTAATGATTACTTTTGGTTGACTCAAAACTGCATTTCTCAGTGGACAAATTAATTAATGGAAAAATTCTGTCCACTCCAAAATAACCTGAAGTCGATGTAAAATATTATTAGTAGCATAAATAATTCCATGCTTCTTGACCTGTAAAGGTTTTCAGGATACTATCAATAAAGTCCTAAGTACTCCCATAGCATTATAAAGGCTAAGGGAATATATTTTGGTACTGGAGATAAGTATTAGAGGGATACTGGGAAGCTGCTAGTCTGTTTAACATCTGTCTTACAAATAAGCTTCATATGCTCTCTTTCTAAATTCTTCTCATTTAATTTGCAAAAATAATCAAGAAGGAACATTTGCTATCTTTGGACCAAATCTTGAGGCCTTATTCAGGCAAATGCCGACTGAATAATTAGTGATCTTTCCAGCAGAAGGAATATCTGACTGTATCTGACTGACTGCAGAGTATACAGAGCAGCTTGACGTGGTTTAGGCTATAGTTTCATCGCCCATTGCTCTGAACACAAGGGGACTCAGCTAGATGAAAAAACACTCAAAATTAACTTACACTTTGGCTTATTGCCTTTTAATAGGATTCTTGCGAAGTAGTAATTGAAGAAACAGTTTTTTTCCAGGGATGATTATGCAATACCATAATATAATAAGCTTTTTTCATTAAAAATATTCTAAGTGCAAACACAGTCCGTGCATCTTCCCCACAGTATTATTCATGTCCCGAACACTTGTTGCCAGTGGGGCAAAGGCTTATGTCCTGCTTCCCTGCTGCATGAGGAGAAGTGCCGAACAGTGAACCTTCTCCCAGGATCATCTTGGCCCCGTGCTTCTGGAGCTGCCCAGGTAGTGAGTTTGGAGGGAGCAGGACCCCAGTTAGTGCAGGTATCTGTAATCTTTCTTCAGCCCTGTATCCCCCTCCCTCGTTCCTGGTTCCCCTCGGAGTTTTTGCTCTTCTACTTGTTCCGATTGCTCATGCCCCAAACAACCCCAAGCTGTTGTGAGCAGGCCCCATAGATATCAAACAGGATAAAATTCCTGTTACCTCTAAGATACCAGTGATTCTATGTCTTTCTTGTCTCTTGTGTTTTCTTTGGTTTATACTCTGGATTATGTTTGGAGGATGTGCATGTCCCTGGATGTAGCAGCCAGGCTGATTCAGGAAACTTCCACACAAAAGGATGCCAATGCTCTAAATCCATTAGATAAATAAGACAAAAAGCTAAGCAAAGAAAATGCGTTAGGAAGTAGAGAACTGACACTGCCTGCACATTTTGCCTGCTAACTTGAAACAACATGAAGAAAGAAGGTATGAAAAGAAATTCACCTCTCTCCTGCTCTTTTAATTATCCTGTCTCTTGTGTAGCGGTTGTCCTTACAAATGCTTTTAGTGATGTTCAAGAAATGTCCCTGAGTTCCTTCTAGCTTTTATAATTTCATCTTGGCTCTTATTTGTGTCTTTGCACTCTCTCCCTTTGTTTTTCCTCTCCAGCTCCTCCACCTACCTTTGTATTTTCTCCCTCCCTCTCTTTTACTAAGCTTCAACCAATACCAGGAAACAAAACTTTTTTTCTGAGAATCAGAGCACACTCTGATCACTGCCACATACAGATATCTTCCTTTCAGGAGGTTTGCTTGGCCAGGTGAACATCTGTTCCTTAGTGGTCTTATGAATAAACAGCAGTAATTCTAACAGAGTGAGCTTAAGATGACAGCTTAACTACTTTCAGGCAAGAACCTAATCGTTCTTTCTTATCTGACTCCCCCTCCTGGATTTGCACACACAAGCTTTCTTATCTTAGCTATTAGACCTAGTTTCTCTTTGGAATATAAATCTGCCTCTCTGTATTCTGATTCAAATGAAACGTTTGGTAAACTGTACTGCTTTTTTATTGCTTGTTTATTTATTAGGCAAAAAGGTTTGATATGAAAGAGATTTGGAGTGACCAGTATCTCCTCTCACAGGTGAACTCCTTGTTTCCTGGCTGCATAGTCCCTCTCCAGCCCTACCAACATGCTCTTCGTACTGAGACAGCTCCTCGGTGGTGTTCAAGGGACCCCCCACCCTGTGCCCCTCTGCCTGCTGCCTGCAGGTTCCCACAGCAGTCCCTGCTGGTGTTTGTTGCCTTTGCTGGGCAAAGTCTTCAGGCAGGGATTCTGAACAAGTCATGGAGGGAGCTGACAAAGGACACTCAGGAGGCTGTGCCTGGGTTTTACCTGTGCGCATCCTTCCAGGCAGATCAGAGCCTCACTTCCCTCACTACAATCTGGGAAGCCCACCCAGCTAAAGAAAACAAACTTTATTTGCTGTTTCATTTGTCACTTCTGCTTGCTGCTGAGAGAAGGCACTGGATTTGCAATTGGCTGCGGCCAGCGTGAGTGGAGCAGGGTGTGTAACAATGAATAAGAAGTGGCTATGTGGAAAGTGAAGTGCGCTTCTGGTATTACAGCTGGTGCTGCCCAACAGTCCCTACGTAGCGTAAACCCGAGCAGGCAGCACTTCACTGACCCTTTAGCAAGACCAGGGTTGTGCATGAAGCCAAGGCGCTGGCCCTCCCCTTGGGGGGCCTTGCACAGCTTTCTTGGCTTTGCAAATAACCGCTGCAAATGGCATGCACTCATTCTGCCGCTAGGAAAGAGGACGTGGCGCAGGAGCCTCCTGCTCCATGGCAGGTCTGCTGCTTGTTTCCAGCTTGGCCTGTGTGGAAGAGATGAGGCACTACGCCTCCTACTCTGCCTTTCCCTACCTGCAAAAATACCTCCCCTCCTTGAGTAAACCTAAGTCATGCCTGTGCCTTGCTTCAATTAAGGTACAAGTCCTGTGAATACGTGAAAACTAGTGGGGGAAAGGAGTTATTTTTAATTCGGGAAAAGCGTATGCACAAATAAAATGCAGTTAAAAGCTGCCGACATGGGAGCGCCCTTTTCTTTTGAAGACTGGGAGTGGAAGCGGGAAGAGCAGACAGGGAAAGGCAAGAGAGCACGAGAAACGGAGCAGGACACAAAGTGAACGGGACAAGAGAGTTGACAAGTTGTCAGTTTCACTTGCGTCGGCCGAGGAGGAAGCACGCAGCCACCCCTCTGCGCGGCACACTTGATGTATCTCAAGGCATGACAATATGGCTCTGTTTGTTCTGATCTGGGGGGAGGGGGCTGGTTTGTTTTCTTAAGACTATTAAGTCCTTCTAAGTACCACTATCGGCATCCTATGATTGAAAGTGACAAACAGAAGCAACCCTATTTAAAAACTGCCACTTTGAATTAGTGGAAATATCAGCTTAAGTTTTACAATATTTTACTGCTCCATTTTTGTGCTCTTTTACATAAGGATGGCCAAATAAAAATCCTGGCGACTTGTCTTTGCCAGAATTCCTCCCCATGTTCTTGCCCCATTAGCTGCTGCCTTATGAACGCCGCGCTAAACAGAAAGTGACAGCCACTGACAGCGCAGCCAGGGTCAAATTATCAAACGTCTGAAGTTGTGCCTGTGTAGCCATGCACAGGCTCACTCTTTCACATGCGAAGCAGATAACTCCATACAAACAGGTGCTCGTGTGTGTGAAGATGTTCTTGCAGGACCCCCCCTCCCCAGCTGTGCACAATTGAAGGCTGTATCTAAGAGAGTTTGGTACCTGCAGGTCCCTGGTGTTAGAGGCACGGACTTTTGACGTGGTGAGTCATTTCCCATAAAGAAGAAAATGGGTTTGCGCAGTTTAGCTTTAGACTGTGAATTTAGTGCCTAAATTATGAGCCTACACTGCCCGAACAGTCGACAGGGATAAAAAGAGGCTTCCAAGCGGTGCTGTAGCATGTGAGTACTGACGCCAGCCCAACTGAGGCACTCTGAGTTGCTCCTGGGAGTGCATACTCTGTAGGTACCCAAACTGGCTGCTTAAATTTGGGCTGTGCAAGCCCCTGATGGCTTCTTCCCCACCCCAATCCCAGCACTGGCATAGCTGCAGCTGCAGTTCACGTAAGCCCTGGGGCTCTCCTGCCTGCGAGACATCAGCCTCCAGCATACGAGATGTGAGCTATGTTGTGCTGTGCAAGAGCAGTGTGGTGATAAAAAGTTCAGTTGCCACCTTAGATCTCCCCTTGGCTTCAGTCACGTCTGGGAATCACATTACAAACTTCTGCCTTATCCTGTTTAACAGGAAATATCCATTTCTCATAATCTGTGCGCTCCCCTTCCCTCGGGAACCGCTGCTATTTCTGTCATGCAGAAGGCTTTCCAGGAGGGCTGGCAGGGTACCCTCGGGCAGGAGGAGGACTGAACCTCAGCCTTTGCTGGGCTCCATGTCTGTGGGGAAGGAGAGGATGCAGAGAGGCACGGGGAGCTGAAATACTTCTTGGGGAGCCTTCATCTGCTGCAGCGGGCCAAGGTGCAGTGTGAGCCTGAAGCCCGTACATAGAAGCCTTCCCTCTTGTTTGAAGTGAGTAAGGCATTTTGGCTTTCAAAACAAAGCTGCATTTGTAATCTTTGATCTTTCTTTTCTATTCTTTGTTTTTCATAAGGAAAGATGCAGACAAAATAATGCAGACAAAGCAGGTTATTTGTAAGCCAGCTTGAGTACCCATTAAATCTTAAAGGCTGTATTATTCCGACTTTCAATACCAATGCACAAATAGCTTTTTTTTTTTTTTTTTTTTTCCCATGGATCTTCCATATGGCCAGATGAACAGGCTGGCTGCATGGTGAGCAGCAAAAAGAACAGCTGACATATAGTTTGCAACCACGCTGCAACATCTGGGCAGAGTTTGGTCAACTGCATGCCTGATAATAGTTTTTACATTCAGGCAGAGAGATTCCTTTTTATGGAATCATGTAAAGTAGCAGAGGAAATATTAATGTCAACTTTGAAGTGTACAATGAGTGGTGTGTTGTAGCAGCAAAGCAGCCAAGCCCATGTGCTACAATACAGAGAGCATTGAATTGGGAGGTAAGAAATTAGTCTTATTTCTGGCTCTTTCAGTACCTTTCTGTGGGATCTTAAACAAATAATTTTCTCCTGCTTTTTAACCTCTCTTTTCCCTCCTCCTCTCCCCGTTCATTTTTTTTTTTTTTTTTGCCTTGCTAGTTAGTCTGTAAACTCCTCCATGACTGTGATTGTCATCATGCACATTCTCACAATTATGGCCCAAAAAGGCATTTGTGCCTCACTGGTCAAAGCATATAGTTTTCTCTTTGCTATTCACCACTGCAGATGGTGAATAGATGGTATAGAAAAGATACCTTGGGTTGTTACTTGTGGAGATCAAGAAAAGCAATTGCTAAAGGTCAGTAGTGTAACACTTCTGGTGGGTCTGCTGCAAGAATATGGGATCGCAGAGAAAGGAAAAGAAATACACAGAAGTAGCATAGATGGAGCCATGCATACACGTATACATGTGTGCTAATACAGAGAAAAGACAGTCCACTGAGCAACCTCTCCTCTTTCATCCAGATGAAGAAAAACACTGTGGCAAATGTCACAGAAAGTGCTCACTTTCTGTCCAAATGCTGTCGGTTCACAGGCAGCAATTAAGGCTTCCAGTGTATCCAGTGTGTAACCTGGGAAGGTGAACTTGCTATTTCCCCTCGCTTTTTTTAAATATGAGAGGGCGGCTGGTATATAGAGCTATTTCTGAGGGTCTCTTCCAAGGCTTGCGCATCCCTGGTTAGATGAAGGAATGCCCCAAAGTACCACAGATCCCTTTTGAGGTGCAGTTTCACAGCCCCAGCTGAATCAGGGTTCAGCTATGCTGGTTTGCACATGGAGAAAGGCTCCATATGGTGTGTGAATGGCATCCCAGCACAGCCCCTCCTACCCAGGTGTAGAGCCCAAAGCCCGGGGAGGGGTTTCTGCAGAGGAGGGGAGTATGCCAGGAAGACAGCACTCCCCCGTCTGTGCTCCCTGGGCCAGGATCCACAGATCCTGGCTCCCCTCTGCCTCTTCTAGCATTTGGCCCAATGTTTTGTCCTCATTTTGCTTGTTCTGTAGCAACAGTTTCTTAGCAAACACCATTCTCAGAGTGGTGCTGATATTAATTGATGAGGCTGGTGCTCAGAGTTGTCTTGGCATGGTAAGGCACTATCTAAGTAGAAAAATAAACAGCCATGTTCACTCCAGTTCCTTTCAGAAAATGGAAAAATAATTCGATGCCTCCCAGATGGAAATGAACAAAATCATCAGCAGAAAAATATCTTACAGCTCCTAAGAAAGCTCTGAGAAGGGAGGATGAACAGCCCTAGTTTGACAGGGATTTTGTTTCCATTAAACAAAGAACTTCTGCTTCTCTGATGCTGTGCTGTGAACAGAGGAGTTCAGGGCTTCAGATAGGGCATAACATTTTAGGTGTTTAATATCCTTTCAGAAAGAAAATCCCTATCTGCTGTGGAAAAATGGTGATTTGTCTTGCAAATGATGGGTTTTCCTTTGAAAAAGCAGAAATGGGAGATTTTTGTCTCAAATTTAAATGTTTCTTTCGTTCCTTTTAACAGACCTGACAAAACCATTTTGTTTTTAGCAAGTCTATTGCCACTGGCTCTGGCTGCGTGAGGGACACTTCTTACTGTAATAGAGTGGACAATTATATGGGGTTCAGCTTTAACAACAATAAGAATAACATTTGAGATCAGAGGTTACTTGAGAAGGTATCTAGTAGATAGCATTATTTCTAATATTGAGCAATGTGGTTTAGATGCTTTCTCTTTTTTTGAATGATAGGAACTCTCCCAAATTTGTGATATGAGTTTAAAAAAATATACTTTATTGCCTTAAATGCAGCCTAGATGAACTGCTTTTCTAGTGTATAACATTAAATATGAGCGATACATTTTAGAATTAGTACATAAATGTACCATAAATATAGAAATAATAAAATAAAAACAATAAAAAAGAGCAAACCAAAACCATAACCTGAAATGCAAAGATTTGAGCTTTCTTTGAGACTTCTTACATTCATTTTTCCCTTTCATATCTGAAGTGAAAATGAATTGTTTTAAAAGACCTTGAGGACCTGATACAGTAAGCTTTGAAATTGCGGACTGCATATTCATTTTAAAGAAACTCCATAGCAGTTTTATAGGGGTCTTCAAAGCAGAGTTTATAAATATTTCATGCTTTGGTTTTCTATTACATTTCACTAAATAATAATATAAAAGACCCCTCACTCTCCCTTTTTCTTTCAAGGATATAATTTCTTCAGTTTCAAATTTTTGTCCCCTAAAAATGATGCCACCAGTGTTATCACTAAGTTAAGTTAAAGTTCTCTGATGACTGGAATAAGGCTCCATCTGTGAAACATGAGCCATATTTGTTCAGACTCAGAAGGAGCACCTGATCCAAGTCTTGGGAGAAGACAGGACACAACTCAGGGCTAGCACAACAAGTGGTTGGTCTTCATCATTTTTCATAACGGTCTCCTAGTGAAGAAAATGGGTATGATTCCTAGGATCAGCTGTCTACCCACTATGAATAATACAGAGTGAAAAGTGTGTATGTGACTGAAGAAACACCAGGCTGAGAAGTGGAAATTGAGACAACAGAGTCAACACATTCTCAGAAATCAAGTGATTTCAGTCCAGATTGTGAGATGTCTTGTCAGCAAAGACCTATGCAGCTGTATTTAAAAGTATGGTGTCCAAGAATTACAGCATCTTTCTGAACAGCCCTCTGAAGACAAGATGCTAGGCAACTAACAGGTATCTCTCTTTTGCTGCTCTTTCAGAGGAATCAGCATCAAGGTAAAGTGCAAGGTGGTAGATGTAATACATGCCCTGATAAGAGTTCAGAATAATTTTTTGATGTCAAATGTAAAAAATGGTTAGAATAAATGTTACGGAAATTGCCCTTTGTTACATTATTTGACTATAATTAAAAGAGAAGCCAAGTGCTGATAGCTTAGCAGAGAAAATATTTTCATACTTATCTAATCTGTGGTTTTAAGTAGGGACAGACAAACTCATTTTGCCTAGTTTCAAACCCACTTGAACACTATTCAGCAAAGCACTTACGGTCGTATTTTCAAAGCTTGAGATCTTTTCTTTCCCCTACAATGGTATCACTGCTGATATTCCTTCAGTGAGAAAGTTCACATGGTTTTACAAATGAATTTCAGGAGCATCTGAGTCTAAAAGCTCTATGAAAGTCTGAATTATAACACTCTGATTGTCTCTTTTCATCCCTGAGCCTGTCCTTTGCTCTCCTTAAAGCGACTGGCATACAGGTCGTTAGCAAGTTGTCTATCCAGCACAGAAAGTGCATGGAGTGAGAAGAACATAGGCTGCTCCTGGATACCCCATAGGGTCTGCGTCTAGCTAAATTTTTTGGACAAATCTATGTGTTCAGCTCAGGTTTCTTGGTACCCTTTTTTTTTGATTCAAGATGAAGTTAAGATTGGTTGGAAGTCTGAGAACCTGCGGGATTTTGAGATACAGAGCAGGAAACACGAAATGCTTACCCTCGAAGGCTTTCCCTGTCGGGCTGAAAGGGGACTTCAGCATGCTAACCTGCTTTGTTTTAACTGACTTTAATAGACCGAGTGCAGCAGCCAGTAAAAAAGCCCAAAAGCTGTGAAAGCACTAATTAGTTTTATCATCTGGTAAGAATGACCTCAAGCGTACGGATGTTCATTATATGTGTGCAGGATCAGGCCTGCTATTTGTACCAGCTCCTTTGTATGCGTGAACTGGGGACCAGAGTGGGTTTTAGCTGCAAAACAAAGGCAAGAGTTGTGGTAAGAGACATTATCTACTTGTTATTATGAGGTGGAAGATGGACAAGATTAATAGAGTCAAAATATGGATTGCTTCGTATCACTTTGCAGCTTTGAAGAGCTTGTATACACCCTGGGTTTAGTACGATTTTTGACTCCTCTTTAAGCGTATGTGCCAAGATAGAGTGCAGGTGAAAAGGGAGGAAAAGCAAAGATAACTCTCTTCAGCCCTTTTGGGGATGCTTTAAGGCTTTTCTGTCCCATTTCATACTTGCAAATGGATCTATAGCTGATACAGATACAAATATATTCCTGTGATACTGTGAGCTGACAGACAAAAGCGAGCATTGCTTTCTAGTCGTTTGTCCTTCTTAGTTCAAACAAGACAGAAAATTAGAGTGAAAGAAGGCCAATCAGAAGACAAAGATCTGAAAAACTGTTGCATGACTGCACAGTGAGACCAGATGGCTGTATGAACTGTCTCTCCGTACACATGAGCACATGGATAATGAAATAAGATTCACACTCATCATCTCTCTGTGATGTCTACCGTGTCACATGGAGCCTGTGACCAAGTATTAAAGATCAAATAGATGCCTTTTGTCAGAATGATGATTAACACACAAGCCTTGCTCAGTCCTGTTTCTCCTACACATGGCTTTGGAAATCTATCATGATTTGTCCAAAAACGAATTGTCTGCTGATGACCCATGTTAGCTGTAAGTCGGGAGTGCTAAAGAGATCGGCACGTACAGTTTTCTGTGGGAAGAGCTCTGTGCAATCTCTGTTATCCAAACCAACACTGGAGACTTTTTGGCTGTTTTCTCATACCTTCTGTTGCGACTTTATTTCTGTTCCTACTGCAGGGTTTTCCCCAGAGCCTAAGGCAGTGGTAGTTACTTCTACCACACTTTCATTTCATCCTCTGTTCACATTCTTTCACTCCTATAAAAGCAACCACTTCAGATCTAATCCAAAGTAAAACAGAACTGAGAAGTCTTTTGGCATTCTTGGTTCTGGGAAAGTGCTTTGCAGCTGCTTGTTCTTGGCTGAGACAAGACTGAGACAAGAAAGGGGAAACACTGATGGGACTATGAAGGATTTCATGAACTGTTTAGCCAATACCCAATTCTCACAAACATTTCCTCATCTGACAGTATTTTTCTGCCCTATTACTTCAGTTTGTAGTGCTACCATGTATCGTTCGTTCCCTAGAGTAACACGGAGCCTCCGGGCCTGATTTCATGTTATTAACCAATGAATCTTTCCATCCCTGTAATGGTTGCCTTGAAAGTACAACTGGCAATGCTGGCTGTCTCAAAAAGCAGATGATAAATGGCTGAAGTTGCAAGGTATTTTCTTCATCCAGGGACTTCATGCTGCCACTTTCAGAAGTCATGTTTTAACATCTCAAGTTCTCAGAAGTCTTTTAAGTGAAGTATTGGGCTATAAGTGTGAGGTACGAGTTACTGACTTCACTTGCTCTACGTGAGTACTCATACAATTCTGAGTGGACACCTCAGCTGCTATCTTTTGTATTGCATTGAATTTAAATGCAAGAAGATATTCTCTAAGTCCCATCTCTTCTTTATCTATTCCAAAATGCTGGCTAGGACTCTGATGTGACCAGGGAATTTCAGAGTCATGCTCCTTTCTTCCTCTGGCCAAGTGAACACCAAAGTCTTCCACGTGTAGTGAAACAGCTTTTAACAGAGTATTCCCAGTGTCCTAACCTGCTTTACGAACCACTGGTTAGCACAAATTTCTGGAAACTAGAATATATAGGTTCAAGTCACTGAAAGCAGATGGAGGATATGAGGTCCCATCTTTCATACACCAAACAGACTCCTCTCCTTAGGTGTTTACCTCCCCTCATTACTCTAGATACTGGAGTGGAACAAATCCTTGAGCCACTGCAATCTTCAGTACTGAAGTGGTTTTCACCCTTCCTTTTTTTTTAATTCATTGTTATCCAGTCTGTGTCCTCCCACACTCTCTTTTTGGATAGCTTTTAAAATCAGGACAGGAATCTCATCACATACCTTCTCCTTCCTGCGAAGGTATTGCCTGGAGCAAAACCAAAAACCTCTGACTGAGGGAAAAACAGGTTAACAGGGAAAGTGGATGCATAATGCTGGAACGGAAGTTTTCAGCTCAATTTAGCATTCCCTCCAGGGTTTACAGAGACTAGTCGTTTGAGATCTCTGGCACCCACATGAGTTATATGGTTTATTCTTTATGTGTGGAAATGAAGTATGACACAATATTCTACAACGGAGTATTTAAATAATGCAGAACTAAGTGTGCAACTACCTATGTTTAATTATATATGTCGTTGCACAGAAAAAAAGTCAGTAGCTGAGCTAAGGTTGCTACACTGCATATTCCACCACAGCAAAACAGAAAAAGCAATTAAATTGTTCAGCAGCCTATTCCACCCATCAGCTCTTCCCAGCTTCGGCTACCTCCCTTCCACCACCCACAGCCCACATATTTCTGTCTTTTCCCTGAGCAGGCGGTCCTAACAGTGTTCATCAGTTATAGGTGTACTATAGGGTAAATGTCGCTGCAGTGAGGTTATTTCCCTGAATTACACGAAGCTCAGTTGTGTCTCCAGCTTTGAAGGGAAAGTGAGGTAGAGTAACAACTCAGAATGATGAGAGATAAGCTTTTCTGTAACATGCAGGGAAGCATAAGTGTATGGGAAGATAGAGGAAGAAGTGAGGAGCTGTAATCCTGTGATTAATTCTTAGTAAAGACCAAGCCACTTCAGTCTGCATACATGTGTGAGTTGACAAACTGGATTTCTGGGAGCTATAAGTTAGCACCTTGTTTCTTAAGGGTGGAAGCAGTAGACTGGGAGACCACAGCATCTTGCAGTATCCTTAAGACACGAGTGTCATGCTTGAAGACATTGGGATCCTTGCTCTAATGAGACAGAAAATGAGGACAATCCCAGGGGAGATGCACTAAGAAGCAAGGTTGTTCTCTGCTAACATGAGGGCAGGACAGCAGTGGGCTAGTCCCCAGTTAGCAGAAGGCCCTGCTTCACTCTGTGATGGCTGGGCCAAAGCCAAACAAGTATTCAGGGTACTAGAGCTGGCTCAATTTCTGGCATGCTCAGCCTTTGAGGAAGTGACTGAATTGCAGCTATAGAAAAGAATCAGTTCCCAAATCTCTTGTTGTTCATTTTTGCTTGGCTGGTGAGTTGTGAAAGAGCCCTTGGCACAACTTGTTACAGCACATCTCCCTATGGTTTTCCTTGTGTGCGTATTGCCACAGTACATATCCGAGCCTGGAGACAAAGGTGAAAGTGCTCCCTCCACCACAACTACCGTGTGCTTCAACAGGCATTTAAACACAGGAGAAATTCAGTTGCTTAAACCCATTCTGCCATTTGAGACACCCATTTTTATCTGAGAAATTTCCTTAGGGCCAGCTGGCATGATAATGGACCTATCAGAGACCCACATGCTTCTGGAGCAGCAGTGGCCACCAGGCAGAATACCTTACAGCATCTCCCATGGCATGAGCTGCCTACATTAGGCAAATTAACTGAGCACCTGATGTTCATCGCAGCAGAAAACCCCATCGCAGCCTAAGAAGAGCTGAGGAAAGTGTCCTCTAACTGGTCATAACTGTTTTGGGACTCTTGTTTATTTTGACTGAAGAAGTTCAACACATCCAAGCTGGAAAGATTAGGTATGGACATGGGTGATGTTTCTGTGAGTGACACACGTGGTGACTGGGTGTTATCCTTGCTTAATAATGTCTCTAATAATCTTGGTCATGACTGAGGTTTTGTTCTTATCTGGTTTTTTTTGGTTGTCCCATTTGTAATTTGTCGCAAGAATTCTCTCACTGCTTGACTATAACCATCTGCCCACATGGAGCAATCTTTGTCAGTCAAATTGTATCAGGAACTGACTCCTTAGACTTCCTGAAGGAGATGAAATTAAATCAGACTTTTCTCAGGTAGAAAATTTGTAGAAATAGTCAGAAGCTCTTGGTCTTTGATGTGAGATGTAGAAATCAGTGGGAAGGAGGAAATTGTCATTTGTTTGAATTCAGTCTAAACCAAACCCAACTATCAGACTGTTCTAAGAAATAAGTGGAAAATGTCAGTTAGGCTCTTGCTGGACATGTGTCAATGTCTTTAGTGATATCCACCACCTGCTGGCCCACATGGGAAGAAGGGGCAGCAGCTGGGGTGGGATAAGGCAGGATTTGACTTTGGCTAGTTAAAACTTCCATAGGACCTCATACAAGAGTGCAGTCTTATGGCAGCATGAAGTTCCCAGACATAGCCCATAGTTCTTATGGGCGTCTGGTGAACCAGCTCAGAAAAACAATTTTCTTGAAAACATCTTTTATTTTTCCTGTTACTTTTCAGCCAGATCAGTTCCCTGACCCAGTTCAAGATGCAATTGGGTGCCCCCACGCAGAGAGAGTTGTACAGACGTAAAGACAGGCGGCCCAAGTCAGGATGCCTTAAATTGGCCACAGGGGCTGCCAGCATGAGTAGGTGGCAAGAGTGAAATGCACAAAATGCATGTGTAGGAGCGACTTTGTAGGTCAAGAGAGAACCACACTTTGCAGAAATGTTAATCCAGCACCTTTTACTAAAACATTCACTTAAAATATGTGTTTGTCATGCTGGAATGTGCTAATGGCTGCAATCAAGTTGTCTTTCATCTGCAGGCAGTTGCTGACCTCGTTAAAGCAAACGGGCTTGCTAGCCACATATCACTGGTGTTACATAGAAGAAAAGGTTTCCTTAGGAAGAAAGATAGATGAAGACAATGGAAGACTTCACCTAAGGAATTAGGGTTCAGGGGAAGCCAATCAACTTGAATCCATGCAGGCCAAAGCATTATCTCATTGCAAATGTAAGGACCTGGTGGGAGTGCAGTGGGAGGTAGGAGAAGCAGGATGAGGTAGCCCTGGAAGGAAGTCAAGAGAGAGAAGGACCCTTGGCCAAAGCCCTTTGTATTGGGTTTGCGTGACAAGGTTTCAGTAGCGGGGGGCTACAGGGGTAGCCTCTGTGAGAAGCTGCTAGAAGCTTCACCTATGTCCGATAGAGCCAATGCCAGCCGGCTCCAAGATGGACCCGCTGCTGGCCAAGGCTGAGACAATCAGCAACAGTGGTAGCACCTCTGTGATAACATGTTTAAGAAGGGGAAACAAAAAAACCCAACAGGACACAAACTGCAGCTGGAGTGAGAATATGTGAGCGGAACACCTCTGCAGACACCAAGGTCAGTGAAGGAGGGGAGGAGGTGCTCCAGGCACGGGAGCAGAGATTCCCCTCCAGCCTGTGGTGAAGACTGTGGTGAGGCAGGCTGTCCCCCTGCAGCCCATATCTGCTCCACGGTGGAGCAGATATCCCCCTGCAGCCCATGGAGGACCCCACGCTGGAGCAGGTGGATGTGCCCAGAGTAGGCTGTGACCCTGTGGGAAGCCCGCACTGGAGCAGGCTCCTGGCAGGACCTGTGGAGAAAGAAGAGCCCATGCTGGAGCAGGTTTGCTGGCAGGAGCAGGAGCTGGAGCAGTCCGCTCCTGAAGGACTGCACCCTGTGGAAGGACTCACGCTGGAGCAGTTTGTGAAGAGCTGTAGCCCATGGGAATGACCCACATTGGAGAAGTTTGTGGAGGACTGTCTCCCATGGGAGGGACCCCACACTGGAGCAGGGGAAGAGTGTGAGGAGTCCTCCCTTTGAGGAGAGGAGGAAGGAGTAGCAGAGACAATTTGTGATGAACTGACTGCAGCCTCCATTCCCTGTCCCCCTGCGCCACTCAGGAGGAGGTAGAGAAAATGGGGAGTGAAGTTGAGCCCAGGAAGAAGGGAGGGGTGGGGGGAAGGTGTTTTAAGATTTGCTTTTATTTCTCATTAAAAAATCAGACAAGATACCCAAGATTTAAAAAACAATCAGCCACTGCTCATGTGCAGTAAATACCTTCTATCTACTCAGTTTTGATTGGTAATAAATTAAACCGATTTTTCCCAAGTCAAGTCTGTTTTGCCCATGACAGTAATTGCTGAGTGATCTCCCTGTCCTTATCTCGACCCACAAGCTTTTCATTATATTTTCTCTCCCCTGTCCAGTTGAGAAGGGGAGTGATAGAGCGGCTTTGGTGGGCACTTGGCATCCAGCCAGGGTCAACCCACCACACCCTTGCTGAGAGGCTGGCTTGAATTCTTGAATGGGAAGTTGCTTTTTCTCAGACCTTCTTTCAGAGAAACAAGAGTTTCTGTGTGTACTTTGTAAATAAGCTGGATTACGTCAAAGAAACATCTTCCTCATGCTCAGTTTTTTCTTCCAATTCCTGTAGGTGAATTAGCAAGGTCATGGGTACCGGTTAAGGCCAAGGTTCAAGAGGAAGTAAGAGGAGGCATAGATGTGCAAAACAAGGGCTTTGGGTGTCACAATATGCCCCTTTTTTTCCATTACACAACTGCCGAGGCCTCTTACTATAACGATGGAATTTGACAAAGATTAGCTGATCATATGTTTTAATCAGTTTTGGCATTTTAAGGAGAAAAAAATAAAATCAGACAAGATACCTAAGGTTTAAAAAACAATCAGCCACTGCTCATGTGCAGTAAATACCTTCTACCAAAATGTCACAGGGATTTTTCGCAGAGGCATATAATGTTCATATGCAGCAGGCAGGCTGACACAGAAGAACTTCGCAATGATTACAAACAGGCCCATGAGGTTTGATGTGAGCTGCATTGCCTCTGTAGGTTTTATTAATCTGATGTCATCAGTTGTTGTAGGGAAAACACTAGACTCTGCAGTGTGATTTAGTGGCAGGTGAAAGAAGACGGATCACATTTTCATAGATTTTTGTTTTAAAAACATAAATGCCTCCGTGCTGTCCAGGAACAGAAGTCACTCTCATCCTGGTGTATGATTGATTTCAGCAGAGCTGTACCCATAAAACAGAGGACTTTATCACACACTTTAAGAGAAATAGATCCAAGAAACCAGAACGCCTGTATGCAACTTTCAGCCAGCCTGATTTCCCTGTTGAGCAGTCTGGGGTTGAGTTAGTGGAACAAGGACAGTTTGAATCCAAGCAATAGCTATTAGGAGAGCTCCAAACCAAAAAAACCCTGTAAACCAGAAAACAGTAGTAGCTCCTCCTGGTTTTAATTACATTGTGGGATGATTGACCTCACAGTGACTGGATATTAGCATTGTTATTACTGTTGTTGTTTCTTGCACCAATGTGGCTACTAGCACTAGCCATGAGGCAGGTCCCGCTGTGTTAGGCTCTATACAAACACAGGACAAGAGCTTACAGTCAAAGGGTAAGAAAATGGACCACAGGTGGACCTAGACATAGAGTTGGGGAAGGTGTCAAAAGGGAATGGATCTGTATCAGTCAGAGAGGCACAGGAGAGTGCACAGCTCTGTTTCTGTACCCCACCCTGTGCTGCACTGCATGCTAGAAGGGAAAGAGGCCCTGTAATTCATTGCAGCACCTTCTCTAGGAGCTGTAGCGCTTGGCTCCGCACCACTCCTCGTAAATGCAACTCCTCAATAACCAGGGATGTTTCATGGTATTTTAGGGTTCCTGTTTCTTCATTGTTTTCTGAAATAATGTGCAATATGTCTGTAACTGGATTGCAGTCATCCTCTACTTGCCCCAGCTTCAGAAACCGAAAGCTAAAAAGATCCTTTTTCAGCTGATGTCAGTTTTGAACGCAGGGACTGGAAAAGACAGAACAGTACTCTGTGTGTGTGTGTGTCCATGCACACACGTATGTATGTGCACTGCCAGTTAGCTGTGGCACTAAGAAACTGGAGAGTGGAATTAGAAAGACAGGTTGATGTGCTGGGGAAGATCAATGAATATGAGAGGTTCACTGATGACAGATGGCTGGTTTCATACTCCGAAGGAGTGACAGAGGAGGAGGAGAACCAGCTGTGAGCGAGTTGCAGGATGAGTGCATTGGAAGCACAGCCTTGTGCAAGAGAAGCAGCCCTGTTCCAGCAGCAGGAGGATATAAAGGGCAGCAGCTGGGTAACTGAGAAGAGGTAGTAAAGGAGGGAAGAAGTATAATAAAGAGAGGGGGTCTTGTGCCAGTGCCCAGTACATTTCCCAGAGTTTTAACGATTCAGAAGACAGGATCTCACAAAATGATGAAATGAGCATGGGGAAATCTGCAGCAAAATTAGATCAGAGAAGTGTTGATGGCAGAGTTGATGTTGCAGATAGTTGCTGCTGTTTAAAACACCAAATCCTCGCACAAACGCACACGAGTCAAATGCTTCTAGGAGAAGGGGCAGGGGATTTTTAGTCAGTGGGCTATGGCAGATAAAATAGCTTTAAAAAAAGTCTAGCATAATGGATGGTGATTTTTATATATGATGTAGAGAGAAGGCATGCAGGTATTGTAAAAAGAAATCCTTACACCCCTTAGCTAGCCAGTGGAAGAAGAAAGCAGCATAATGGTGTTTTCTAGTATGTAAATGGTTCATTTTACCACAGATAAATGAATAGATCTGGGGGTGGGGTGGGGGGTGTGAGAGGTTTGGGGAATTATAAACAACAAAACAGAGAAAGCAAAATGGCAAAGGAGAGATGGCCTGTATTATTCCCAACCCTATGGGAGCAAACAGATTGTCCACTAATAAGGAAACGATCTAGCCATTTTTTTAGATTAGCAGTGTGGGAGGAGAAGAATTTAAAGGAGGGAATGCATGGATCTCTCAGTAATGTATCTGCTGGTTGTTGTTGTAGGAGATAATGAGAATGTAAAGCAAAGGTGGGAGGAGAAAATATCTTCTATACAAATCCTATGAGCGTATTAATAAGGTCACCAATTGGAAACATGCATTTCCAAGGCTAAGTGTGATATTTCTGGAATGTGTGAGCTAGAAGGAACTGAAAACAGAGTAGGGAGATGCAAAGTTTATTAAAGGGGACAGGCTGTGCTCTTCAGTCACAGCAGAGACAGCAGCATATATCCATGTCCAGAGCAGGAAACACTACAAATGTTTTGCCTGTCGGAGCAGAGGCTGTTTGGGCAGAAGCTGAGGAAGGACAACGAATGCAGTCATGTTATTCCTGGATGTTGCTACAGACCCACAGGGCAGGTAAAGAAAGTAGGTTGGGAAATGTTTTTACAGATAAGAGAAGTCTGTAAAACAGCTAGAACATTGATCACGAGGGATTTTAATTACTCAGCTATTGATTGGGACAGCCATGATGCAGAGGTGAAGTGGAGGAATGGGTTTCCAGAAGTAATGCAAGATTGCCATCTCACATGGCTGGCCAAACAGCTAAACTTGCATAGTCTGAGGCTATTCAGGTCCTAATTCTAGGAAACATGCCAAGTCTGATCAATTAAGTTGAAGCTGGGGAGTGGTTAGGATCCAGTGACACCACCTATCATTAGAAAGGGAATGCTCAAAAGGAGGCAACACAAACACTCCAGGCACAAGTATAAAGGAGTTAAGCAAATGAAAGTTGTCCTAGTGAAATTTGACTGGAATATTGTAATGTGTTGGAAATGTGATAGGGGATATTTCTTGAAAGAAGCCATAAAGAGGGAAGGGAAAGTAATGGAGCAGTAATTGAAATTCATCCTAGTTCAGCATAGAGAGGGAATACAGTGGCAGAGGCTAATAGCTGCAATGATCCTTGGCTAATGGAGAGTTCAGTGGGGGTCATGAACACCTGCATATTTTAGAGCAGCTCTGACACTGCTCTAAATTATGTGGCTGTCTCTCGCTGTCCCTGGCAGCTATAATAATACCTTTACACCTTGTCCCTCTCAGGTATATCAATTGATGCTCCAGAGCTTCTAAAACATAGCCTTCTATTTGTTATGGCATGAGTAGTCTGAAGAAATCAGTGTCTCTGTGGCAGAAGTAGAAACACAAAAAAACCCTATGTCTTGTCCCAAAAGGTGAGAATGAAAGAGGACTTGAGTGGGTTAGGAAACAACAGCATTAAGAAAGAGATGAGTTGTTCCTTCTCTTTTAGCAGCAGTAGATGAGGGAAAAATGCCTGCCTTGGTAAATAATAAAACCCACTAAATCTCACAGGTGATATGGCAAACCCCTAGTATGGAAAATATTAAACTTTTTGTCAGTTAAAGGAAATTATTTGGCAGTACCTGATTATTCCCAACACAGACTAGCCCGTGAAACCTTCTAGGGGAGCATGGAAATTAGTATATATAACCACAACATGAAAAATTCAGTAGTAACTACAGTATGAGCACATGATCTGGTGTGGACTGTCTAGAGGATGACCTGACAGGTATGAAGTATATCACTGACTTCAGATTAGAGCAAGAAAAGCAAGCAGGAAAGCAGACCAGGACATGGCATTGTCCAGAAAATTCTCAATGTGAAAGTGGCCTGCTTGCAACAAAGAAGGGCAGATGATGTTGGAGGACTGCAGCAGCAAGCACCTGGAAAAGGCAGCCACTGGCCAGGCAGGTGACCATACCTATAGGTGGTGGAATGAGCTTACCTACCTTTCCTCCTCAAACTGTTTCATTTTGTAGAGTTGATTGAGTAGTCAGTTGGGTGGTTCTTCCTCAGCTGCAGGGTGTGCAGGGTAGACCTCTCCATCTGATTCACTCCCTCTGGCTCCACTTGCTGATGGAGAGCAACAGTCATACTTAGGATTAAATAACGTGTGCTAAAAATTCCTGCTTCTCTTCAGCAGCCGTAAGGCAGTATGGATGATGAGGTCAGATGTATAAGCCTGTATTGAAGGCACCTATGAGGAGCCAGATGAAGCTTACACTCGTCGTGCAATGTCAGGGCAACTGTTTAGCTTGTAGGATGCCAAGACCTTGTTTATATTAGGCAAAGCAGGGACTCAGACTGGTGTCTCCTACCTCCTTCATTACTGCCACATCCACTGGGCTTCTGGCTGTCTGGGATAGGGCTGTTCCCTTGCACTGTTTCAGTACCTATCAATAGTGTCAGTGTTGAAGGAAGGCATTGCTCCAACTAGATCATTCAGTTGAATGGTTCCCAGTGAATTCTAGTTTAAGAAACCATTTGCTTGCAAATTTGTCCCCTTTTGTTGCTCATTGATCAATATGAACGAAGATCTAGCAAAAGAGTGTCCTAAGACATACATATATATATGAACATACAATATAAAATTATCCATTGCTTTCTGATCAAGTATTGCCAAGAGTGTGCAATAGTTCTTGAAAATATGTCAGTAACTTGGTCTTCACAGAGAAAACCCTACTTGCATTAGTGGTTCCTAATGCAGCTGTACTCGCAACCAAGTCAAAGACTATTTCCTGAATTCATTAGAAAACATAGTATGGAAAGTTTGTTCACACATAAGCAGTATTAGCTTGAGCAGCTGCCCTTTTCTGTGCGTATTGAAAGACACATCAGTGTATAATGTTGTCAGAGGAGTTATATTTAGGATACTCCCTCACACTTTGGAATACACGTTTAGTTCTCATTAGCCTTCAGCAGCATGGGTGGTTACAAAGACTAGCATCTGCAAATTTGGCATGAATACCATGAAAATAGCCTTTCTTCTGATGCATTAGGCACTCTAGTTCTAGTACACCAACAGAATCCTACATCTGAATATCAGGGGGTAGCTCAACTCGTGTATTTCCATGTGTCTCTATCTCTACTTGTGTGCCAAATTCTACCTACTCTTTCCACTTATATGAAGAGATGGGGAGGTAGGGAAGGAACAACAATGAGGAGATATAAGGCAGAGACGAAAACCCAAAGTAAAAAAAAAAAAAAAGTTAGACTAAAGCCTAGAAATAGAGTTAATTGTATTAGACCTAGAAAATTATCCTGAGGTAGTACCTACAGAATATAGGAGCCTGGCAGACAGTTTTCAGCATGGAAACCCATATTTGTGTATCTTCATTCTTTATTTTAATTTCTTTTGTTCCTGACAAGCTAATTTTCTGTGGGTTGAGCACTATAAGCCCATGGTCAGCTTGAGTTCAGATGAAAATTATATTTCGGTATTAACATTGATAAAGTATTATAGAAGGAAACAAAGATGGAGAGATTGGTGATTTAGCTCCAAAAGGAACAAGTTAGCTCCAAAAGGAACAAGTGAAGAAGATCATTTTTCCTCCAAGACCAATGATTAATGAACAAATATATAACAAATATGTGAGAAGTGCTGCATATGAGATATTAAAAAGAGGTTCTGAGCATGACTGCAAAATGAGACAGTAAAACAATGACAAGGCAAGAACAGGTAAAAAATGCAATAAGATGGCAGAGGAGGTTAACATAAATAATAGGAAAGTATTCAAGTATGTAAGGAACAAGGGGTCAGTGAAGGAGATGTGGTGAACATGATTTATTGAGAGCATAGGTAGACGTAGCCAGAAACATTAATGGATTCACTGCCTCAGTGTGCTTGCATAAGAGCATGGGGAACAGATAGAGAGGCAGAAAATAATTTCCTGGGATTGTGATGCTGGGGAGAGGGGGGAGAAAAAGAAATAATAAAGAAAATGGGAAAACTCCCACCAGATAGCTCCATGTCAGAACACATTTTTCAAAAAGCATCTGATTTATAATTAGGAGTGAAGCAAGACATACCTTTCCTGTAAAGGTAAGTAATGCAGATTTGGCAATTTACTGCACAAACTGTTTTGGTGGAAGTGAGAAATGGGAAATGTCGTCAAATAGGGATAAAATGGTGACAGAGAGGAAACATACATTTTTAGGCTAAACTAAATGAGCGTGATGCTTAAGAGTTGTACACAACCCCAGTAACAAACTCACCAGGAAGTGAAAACAAAACAAAAAGTTAAAAGAAGAAAACTTCCATGGACCAACAGAGCAAGGCAGAGAGTAAAGGTCTCCGGCAGAGTAGGGTGCACAGAGAGCAGAGTGGCTGTGTCAGCTACAGAAGCTCTGTTTCATTTTTGGTTTGTTTGAAACTCTGTAGTGCTCTCCAACAGCCTGCAGCCATGGGCTGATCTTCCCAGCAAGGAAGGGCCAGCCAACAGGACCAGGACATCACCCACCCTGTCCTGCCTCCTGGGGCCTCCACCTTGGTTCTTACCACTCCACGGTGGGGAAATGCTACCGGGAAACACCGGGGAGAGGCTTGCGTGCAGGCACTGAAGCAGGACATCATGCCATCCTCCCACCTGCCTGGGGGAGATGTTCCACCTGGGTGTGAAGAGATAATGGAGGCAACAAGCTTCAGAGGTCATGATCTCCTGAAGGAGTAAGAGCTATTGCATGCTAATTACTTGGATCAGGGTGTTGGCTTTTCCACTGGAGAAGCCAGTGCCAGGTCTCCCCAGGCACGTTTCTCTGAGGAGGGCGAAGGAATGCTTAAGGAAACAGGTTCAGGCCAGAACAAATGAGAGACAAGACGAAGTGCTTCAGAGCAGGCAAAGTGAAACGGTCATGGTGCTTTCACCCTCTGATTCGGAAGCAAGGGTCACATCAAAATTACAATCTTACTTACGAGGATGAGGCTTTGGCTTTTTTGCTAAACCTATTCTCTTCGTTATTGGCTCATGTTTTTCTCTTTCGCACATGAGTTGTTTCCTGACTGACTTGTTGACTGTCTGTTTTCTGGGGGCAAAGGCTGTCTCCTTTGTCACTTAGCCCTACCATGTCACACACAGCCTGACCCGTAAATTTTCAGATGCCACCATCACTTAAGTATTAATCACAAAAGAAGCAGCTAAGCCTGAGCTTCTGCCCTGGGTCTGCATAACTGCAGCATAGGCAGAAGGCTTCAAAAATACAGCCCCTATCAGAGGGTAGGTGTGTCCTATGCTGGCGGGGGTGAGCGGTGTGAGCGTGCGGGGCTGATGATGGTGGGGAAGGTGGCAGGGCGTGCCAGGAAACAGCACTCGACTGGCCTCGCAGGCACCGGTCCGGCAGCTGTTTGCTGAAAGATTTGGGGTGAGAGGTGTTTTAAGAAATAATCTGAAGTCCAAGGGTTCTTCTTATGCAAACCCTCAGCAGCTGGCAGCGCAGAGGAAATGACTAATGTTGTGTTTGTTGTTTCTCGTGCGGCGCTTGTGTGTGCGGAGCCTGCGGGAGGGGGAGAGGGGGATTTTCTCAAACTGTGTCTGCAAACAGACCCTGCTGATTGCTTTCCTTTCACTCCTAGCAGCTTGGGGTGGGGGGGAAAGGGCTCGTCCCAGTCAGCTTCGCTACACGTGGGGAGAGAGATGCATTTCCTCGGGGAAATGAACAAGGCAGTAACTGGGGGGAGGAATCTAAGGTAAGATGTGTGATGGTGTCCTGGTTTTGGCTGGGACAGTTAATTTTCTTCCTAGTAGCTGGCATAGTGCTGTGTTTTGGATTGAGTTTGAGAAGAATGTTGATAACACACTGCTGTTTTAGTTGTTGCTAAGTACTGCTTACACTAGTCAAGGCCTTATGAGGAGCGGCTGAGGGAACTGGGGTTGTTTAGCCTAGAGAAGAGGAGGCTGAGGGGAGACCTTATCGCTCTCTACAGCTACCTGAAAGGAGGTTGTAGTGAGGGGGGTGTTGGTCTCTTCTCCCATGTAGTTAGCGATAGGACGAGAGGAAATGGGCTCAAGCTGTGTCAGGGGAGGTTTAGGCTGGAAATTAGGAAAAATTTCTTCACAGAAAGGGTAGTCAAGCATTGGAACAGGCTGCCCAGAGAGGTGGTGGAGTCCCCATCCCTGGAAGTGTTCAAAAAACGGGTAGATGTGGCACTTTGGGACATGGTTTAGTCTAGTCTACCCTTGATTGGTTTAGTGTGGATTTGGTAGTGTAGGTTAGTGGTTGGACTGGATGATCTTAAAGGTCTTTTCCAACCTAAACGATTCTATGATTCTATGACTTTTCAGCTTCCCATGCTCTGCCAGGTGCACAAGAAACTGGGAGGGGACACAGCCAGGATAATTGATCCAAGCTGACCAAAGGGCTATTCCATACCATGTGATGTCATGCTCAGTATATAAACTGGGGACAGTTGGCTGGGAGGCTGTGATCCCTGCTCAGGAACTGGCTGGGTATTGGTCAGTGCGTGGTGAGCAATTGCATTGTGCATCACTTATTTTGTATATTATTATTATTTTATTGTTTCCCTTTCCTTTTCTGTCCTATTAAACTGTCTTTATTTCAACCCATGAGTTACTTTTTTTGTCCAATTCTCTCCCCCATCCCACTGGAGAAGGGGAGAGCGAGCGAACGGCTGTGTGGTGTTTAGCTGCCTGCAGGGTTAAACCACAACAGATGACGAATGCTCCAGGTGCTCACCACCTTTCCTGCGGGGTTAATAAAGAGGTACAAACTCATTCAGGAGCAGTGCCTCACATGCTCAGGCCGCCACCAGTCACACGTGGGGAATACACACCTTGTTCAAGCAGGGAGTCCTGAAGTTACAGCAAGTCAAAACTCTCCCTTGCTTCTTAACTTCCATTCCCTCCTGGAAGGAGGGTGGTACCTAAAAGTCTTAAACAGAGCTGGAGTAGCCACACTCCCCATTTTACCTCCCACCTGTCTCTGTAGAAGGTTAGTACCACTAATCCTACAGGGAGAGGAGATGAAGAAACATGGGAGGCGGAGGGAGACTCCTCTATTGCTTCCTGGGCAGCAGTGTTGACCCTCAGGACAGGGGCAGGGTCCAGGTGCAGAGTGAAAGAGATATTTATGATGAAAGATATTTATGATACGACTGAAACAGTAAAACCATAGCTGAGCCAATGATGTGCAACTGGGACTGGGAAGGGGGTAGTGGGAGCTGGAACAAGGGCTCGACAGATGCACATGGAGACTTGCCTTTGACTGCCAAGGGCCTGCGACAGGGCTCAAAAGACAAGTTTTAATTGCACGTTTCTAAGGAGAGCAGAGAGAGATACTGCAAGGTTGCCTGAGAACTGTACCAAATGCAATGATAAGAAGAAATGAACACTGGGCTTTTTTTCAAAAAAAAAACCCAAGCCAAACAGCCTTATGCCATTCAAGGAACAACTGAACACAAAAGAAGGGGAAATTCTGATAAATACATCAGGGTCTCTATGGCAACATATCAGTTTTACTAAGTCAGCCCTTGCTGTGAGCGGGTGTCCACTCAAGCAGAGTCCTTGTGAACAAACAGAGAGAGAAGCTGGAATGCACTCAAACAAGCAGAGGTCAGATGTTTCTGTTGATGGGAATATTTTCTCCTCAACGTTTGGGGCATTCGGGGCAGTTGTTTGCTGTTGTTTTTGCTGAAAATCTAATGAAAGTTCAAAAAATTGGAAGTTGATGGTTTCTGTCACGGAGGCCACCTGGTCATGAATGAGGCCACTTTTCTTGAATGAGGCACCAAACCAAAGCAAAACAAACTTTTTGTTTGTTTATGCTATTGTTGTTCCCTCTTCTATTCTGACTGTATAATTATTTTCAAATGAATGCCGAAGGGCTTTTGTTTGTTTGTTTGTTTTCAACCCTGAACACTTTCAGGATTTTTTTGTTCAGAAAAGCCATAAGCCCCATTAATTGAGCTGTTCCGTAAAACCTTTAGTTCAAAGAGCTTTCGGGAAAATAAAAGGATATCCAAGTAATTCAAGAATATGCCAAAGAAGAGTGCTATCTTACCTCCTTTCAGAGAGGGCATGGAAGGAAAATGTATTTAGCAAGAACTGGTGGATTATTAAGTGGTTTTTATCTCCACTCAACATCTCTCTGTAAATAAGTCAAGGTTTGTTGCAACCTTGTGCAAGTGCTGGCAAAATTTAAAGCCTTAAACAGTGAACTGCTTTGAAGAAAGCTTATCTTCCTAATGGAAACAAATTGTGTCCATTATTTATATATGTGGTAAGGTTTTATTAAAACACAGGAGTGGTGGCTTTAGTTTCCGTTCTTAAATAGGTTGATTATTTAGCATGAAACTTAAACCTTGGATTATGGCATATTGATAGAATATGAACCATACACTGTAATAAAAGCAAATAAACTCATCCTTTATGTACCACCAGCAACGTTTTAAAACGCAGGGGTGAGCTCAAATTATCCATTAAAGAAAGTAATGCAGCACCAGGAAGGTATTAGCTTAGAGGAATGCCTGTAGAAGTCAACGGGAGTCAACGGGATAATCTTAGTTGTCCTCCTTGGGTGTTGGATCATACCATTGGGAGTCTGGTGTGTTTGATACCTGTACCACTGCTCTGGAATGAAGTATACTGTTATGACAGAGAAATAAATATTGCGTAGGCTTCTTAGTACCACCATAAGATTTCACAGGTTTTCATATGTAGACAGCAACCGGAAAAAGAAACAATTTTGCTTGCTTTCAGTTATTTAAGCTCTTGAACAGTTTTTCTTAACTTGATTTTTTTTTTTTTTTTTTAAATTCTGCATTTCTCAGTCAGGAGAGGTTTGTCTTGATAATTACAGCTTTCAGTTACAGATCTGGTTTCGATTTTTGACTCTTACAGAAATGTGCAGATTTGTGGTGTTAGGATTCCCAATGTTTCACGTAAGTAGAAGCAGCCGTCTAATTTTTTTTCCTTTAAAAAAAAACAGAAATAACACAACTGGATTAGGGTGATAAGTAGGTTGGATAAGTGAAACACTTTTTCTCAGTATTTATATATATAGATATATATCTACTTTTAGTTTTAACGTATTCAGACCTGACATCAGTGCTTCAGTTTAAGATCTGCCTCTGCTGTTTTAGGCTAGCTATTGTGGTGCAGAGGAACAGTATGAAAGTAAATATATCTGAGCTCTCTATAAGTAATACTTGAGCATGAAACTAGCTTTCTCTCAGGGTTTGAAACTGGGAATAAGTTTCAAAGCCCTTAATGATGGAAGGGGAGCCACTGGATTATCTGGTGTGATTCCTAGTACATCCTAGTACATTCCTAAGTAACATCCTTAGCTCGTGGTTTGGGTAAGGACTCGGGGCTCAAGCATGCCTTGTAGAGCCTCTCTTTCCAACACAAGGGTATTCCTCTCTGGTGACCATGTTGCAATGTTTTTAGCATGCACAGCTCATCTTGCCCAAGACATACCAGTGACTAGGCACAAGATCCAGGCTCTCCTCCTGGAGGGCTGGGGAGCCAGGAGGCTCAGTGTGCATACTGGGTGCTGCAGAGCTGCTGGCATTGGGAGCCCCAGCACAGCTGGCAGGGATGGGCAGCCTTTCTGATTTCGTTTGCGGCTGTCGGCATCCCAGGGAGCATATTGCATTTGGAAACACAAGATATCAAGTGTCAAGAAATAAATTTGGTTTGCATTAAATTTTGTAAAAAAAATAAAAAAATTCAAAATTCAGACAAGAAAAGAAGTTGATACAGACAAAAAAACCTCACAGGTATCCCTATCTCCCACCCACAGTACTGTAAGCCAACAGCTTTGAAATGATTCATTCCCTGGATAGGGCAACTTTACCTCCTGTCTGCTATGTAGATAAGGTACCTTAGCCTTTGGCCTGTTGTCCATTTCTGGGAAAGATGGTTGAAAGTGAGGCATGTTTTGTGCTGTACAGTGACATCTTTGCCATATAGAGACCCACAGATCCAAAATCAAGTGTTTTGTTACTTGCACTACCCCTGGGTGGAGTATCTGAGGACCTTATAACCTTACTATATTTGTTTCCTTGACACCCAACACACCTGGAAAGCAAGAAAGTCCTGACTGTATCCTCTCACTGGGTGGAGAATGAATGCAGGGAGAGACTGAGGGACAGACACTTCGAGCATGTAGCTCAAAAACTTCTCTGAAGTGATGTTAAGCACTTAAATGAGAGCCTAGGCAGCAGTGGCTGGGCCCCCGGTCACAGAGGAAAGTAGAGCAGGGAGCTGGAACCCATTTCTGAAATTGCATAACCTCAGGCATGGGGTTATTTTGCCTTCCTTTTAACTTTGCTTGCAAACTGGTACGGGAGTACAGAGAGAATATTGTTATTAGATGCAACATGAAGTAACAAACAAAAGCGTATCTCTCAAAATGTAGAAAAATAAGTTTGGTTGCAAGCACTTTGTTGACCTTACTGAAATAACTCCTCTGACCCAGATACAGCATGTGTAATCCACTTTGTAATGTCACTACAATGCTCATCAAGATTTCTACCTTGATATGACATCTGTAGATCAGGCGTTCATTGTTCTGATCAGCAGCGCTCTCGTGGTTGTGTTGCTACCTGGGTGGCTGCTGACACCAAAGAGACTTGGGCTGTATAAGATCATTTGAAATTTGCAGCAGCGGAGCATTTAGGATTTGCAGACAAAACCATTAAAGTATGGGCAGGATAGTTTTCTTTCCCTCTAAATATGAAGGAAGAGGACACAGGGATGACACTTTATTTAATTTGGATTAAAAGAATGCTGTGAGGTTTCATTTTTTTGGAAAGGTGAGTTTTGATGTTACCTTAAACTGGTAAAAAAAATATATGAAAGTTCTGGTTGAAACTGTTTCCTCTGGAGTTTATTTCTAAAATCAAAACGCCTCTCTGATTTGAAGTTGTGAAACCCACTGCTGTGAATAAAAATGTGCAGCCATTTCATTTATTCATTTTGGAAAAATGAAAGAGTCAATGAGTAAAACTGCAGTGGGGTGAGGAAAACCTGCTGATCACAATGAAGGTTACTTATATTACAATAAACATGTGTTGGTCTTGGCTAATATTGGTTTAAGTCACAGTCTCATTTGAACTCAAAGTGCCTTTTGCTTTGGCTGCTCAAAGGACACAATTGTCATCAAGGAAGTAAAATCTCTTCTGTCCCCCCAGCTGGAAGAAAAGAGATTGGAGGTGGCAGTGGAAGGGACAGGGCACAAGAAAGAAAAGGAAAGGAAGGCAGACGCTCGCACACAACTTCTTACAATGGCTCCAGCATGCCCTTCCATTGGCAGGAATCCTTTTGATCAAATCCTTGCCCTGGGCTGAAAGCGTTTTAATGAGCATACAGACACCGTCTTTTTTTTCTGGGTCTATTTTGTGTTCTTAAGGATAGCTAAGTAAAGTGTGCACTTAAATGATCGTGTCTGTGCTCCTTAAATGTGCTCTAGAGGAAATGTGTAGTGCTTGAATGTGGAGGCTGAGCAGTGCTAGCCTGAAGGACAGAAGGAAAATAGCAGAGGAGGAAACTTGAAGTCAACTTGTTTCCTTTAACGTTTTGTTTTCTTTGGGAGGAGGAATATACAACCTGCAGACAGGTGGGGATTTTTTGAGTGGGGAGTGTTTTATGGAAACTCCCATGTCTTACTAAATTTCCCCAGCACTAGCTTCTCTGAGATTCCCACCCAGTCAACTGTGGCTCACCCAGCTCCTCTGCCTGTGTCCTGGGGGGGGATTCGTGGTGCCGTGCTGGGTGGCAGCACCCAGCCTCGGCGGGAGGATGCCCCGCGCAGCTCCTTGTGGGAGTTTGCTCTTCAGACTCAGTCCTAGACCTATGCTGTTAATTCCCTTGCCAGGAAGGACATGCATGATTTGGTCTGCAGTGGTGATCCACCGGTCCCTGCTCTCCCCACCGTGCTGGGGGCAGGTATGGGACCACATGGAGGAGCTCCTTTTGGCAGCGGTCTGAATGTAGGAGGTTTGTAGAGCTGAGGAAAACTTCACTCGCCTGGGCTGCTAACATGGCTCTTCCCATGAGCCCTAAAACACGTTGAACATTAAAAAAAAAAAAAAAGGATTACGCTTGACAAAAGGCAAATGCAGTTTAGTTTGACACATCTCATTATTCTGAGGCATTTGCGGGAAAAGGCAAACTTTGTCAGTATGTCACAAGGTACGAACAGTTACTGGAAATCAATAAAGGGACCTGCTTGCCTTGGAAAAAACACTACTTATCACTAACTTTCAATTTACCTGTTAGATTTCAAAGATGGGGGTGCAGGAGGACGGAAGCCAAGACCTCTGTGCAGAAGAAGTGGAGCCTTCCCCAAACTGGGATGGCAAGAGTTGAAAGAAAGTTTTGACTTGACAGCACCTGCCAAAATCAAAACCTTTTTTCAAAGTTTTTTTGATGTGAATCGCAGGAGGCGCGACTACTGGGATTTGCATCCAAACAGGAACCCTGCAGATTTCTTCAAATCCTGGCGACAAAGGTATGACATTTATGATTTGCGACTGTTGTTCCACATGTGTGAAATGCCAAAACAAAGCTTTCGAAAAGGCAACTTTTATTTGTGACTGATGCAGTTTGTAAACAAGAAAGTGCCAACACTGAAGCACTGGCTGATTTAGCTCAGGGTACCAACTGCTTCCCAGGTAGAGCTGCTGCCTGGAGCTGATTGCTCCAACAGTATTAACAATGCTCTTTCAATAAGGGGAGCATTGTTACTGCATAGCTTTGGCTTGGCTAACAGGTATGTGTGAAGTAACTTTTAGCAATGTGATCCTGGGTAAACAATGGAAATGTATCTCATAGGAAATAATTTTGATGGCTCCATAGTTTATCTAGTTAGATATTTTGTCTGCAATGATGGTGCATACAGGTCTGGAAAAAAGGTAAACTGCCAAATATGGATACCAAGGAAAAAATTCCCTAATTTACGATATTTAGGTATTCGTATAGGTTTTTGTAACTGCTGGTGGTAATTCAGCTCATGTCATTATTACTTCCATTACTGCTTTTTTAGCCATCTCCTTGGTTATTTTTCTCAATAATATCCTCCAACAGTGACTGTTCCATAAGTTAAATGTACGATATGTAAAAAATTTGCACTTCCACTTCTAAATTTACTGCATTAGTTTATTTAGGAGGTCAGATATATCCCATGTAGATTATTCATTAATCCACACACTTCTGCTCAGCTTCGTGTGAACTAACCTGCAGCACAGAAGGAAGAAGGGCCGTGGATCAAATCACTTTTGTTTCCATTCTTGGTAATGATTCTTTCTGCTGCGTCTTTTTCAATGAGGCAACCAGATCTGTGACACTAGCTAAGAGGGTGCCCCTTTTTTTTTTCTTTAACAGTACAACACTTTTAGTGTCATTCTCCTTCACTTAGCACACCTTTACAGTTCAAAATATGTTCCATCTGGTAAGATTTAATTTTAAAATATTAATCAGTTTAAAGATTTGTTAATTTTTATGGTAGTTCTACCCTTCTAAATTTGGTGTGATTTTGTTTATCTCTATCCAAATAATAATACTAGCAACTAACATATTCTACACACACACACACACACTTACATATATGTATATTTATAGATAGATCTATCTAGCTATATCTAGCTATGTATATAGAAGTTTGTATATATACACACACACATGCATCTGAACTGGCTCTGCTTATTTCAGTCAGCTTTTCAAACAACTCTACCTTCATGCTTCCTGACAATGAGCTGTATTGGCACAGGGCAATTTAGAAAATAATTAATTCATTAACTAATCTCAAGGATACCTGAACAAAATACCAAAACCAACAGAAACAAAAACTTTGGGGGCTTCATCTATTAGAAGGAACACGTAGAGAATTCAGATGGTATGCAAGTAACTCAGAAAATGTTTATGTGGAAAATTGTCCATGCATTTTATTACTTGTTCACAAAAAATCTCAGTGCACAACTTAGCTAAATTGCCGGCAAAGTTAAATTAGGCATGCACACTTAGAATTAAAAACACCCCTTCTGCCTGCCACACAGAGGCTGCTAGTTCATAGGGAGTGGGAACACAGAAATACCTGCACTTCAGTCTGTCAGAAGACGATCTGGCTGGGTATCGACAAAACAAATTTGCAGTAGAAAAAGTGGACTTAAACAAGGACATTTAAAAATTACAACAGGATGCACTTCTGCTATGGTATTTTTATATGAATCACACCAAAGCACCAATTCCCTCATCAGAATAATACAATAGCCACCACTGATAATGTGGCAGTGTCCCATTTGTAAGTTGCAGTGTTTTGGAAACATATCCTACTACTGAATATTTGGAATATTTCAGTATTAAAAATAATGGCCCATGTGAAAAAATTCTGATTTCCTGATATTTGCTGTTCTCTCAGACAGTATTTTATATATACATGAGCCAGTCTCTTTTCTTTCATGTAGAAATTATCAATATTGTGTATTTTCAAACTTAATTGAACTAGTCAGATTACTGGGATACATCCGTAGCCCAAATTAGGCTCAGCTGTGCCATGATGCATATAGGGGAAACCTCCATGCCTTCAAAGGGCAAAAGGTCCAGAACATCAGAGGCTTGGATGCTGCAGAGAGCGTAAGACCAGGCTTGTGCTACAGTACCGGGCATGCTCCTCAGAAGAAATTTGTGGCACTCCTTGGAAGTGACTGCCACTATTTGTGAGACTGAGGTGAGGTCATATGATGGCTTTATTCAAGGCAAGGTTATGTGGCAAGGGTTCATGTGAATTTATATGCTCTCATGTGAATAAATGATATTCAAAGTGACCAGGGGCAGAGCGGGAAAAATGGGTTTGTATTTCTCCATTTTCCTTTCTTTAAGCAGCTCACTGCCAGCCAGACTTGCATAGGTATTTGGGTACTGAAAGATGCAGTAAGTGTCTAGTGGAGCTTCCAGACCTTTTTGCAACAATAACGACATATGGTCGTAACAGAGGCTACAGAAGCTAACCAAGGATTTTAAAAGATCTAGAAAAGGAGCTCTCTGAACCATTAATGATGATTTTCAACAAATCTTGGTGCCCTGGGGAGGTTCCAGAAGGCTAGAAGAAAGCTTATATAGAGCCAACATTTAAAAAGGTTAAACGGGATGACTGGAGTAATTATAGGCCTGTCAACCTGACATTGATCCTAGGCAAAATACTGGAACAGCTGATATGAGCCTTGATTAATAAGGAATTAAAGGAAGGTAGTATAATTAATGCCTTTCAACAGGGGTTTATGGAAAATAGAACTTGTCAAAGTAGCTTGATATCTTTTTTATGAGATTACAAGCTTGGTTGAGAAACGTAATAGCACTGATGTAATGTACTTAGATTTCTGTAAGGCATTTGACTTGGTACCGCCTGACATTTCGATTAAGAAAAGAGAATGCTACAAAACCGTTGCAGCAAACATCAAATGGATTAAAAAAATAGCTAATTGGTACATCTCAATATGTAATTGTAAATGGGGAAACTTCATTGAGCAGGTGTGTCTCCATGGGAGTCCTGCAGAGAATGGTTCTGGACTCAAAGCTGTTCAACATTTCCAACCATGTCCTGAAAGAAAAGAAAAGCAGTCACTATAGATTATGTTTACAGACCACATGAACAGTAGGAGAGTAGAAAATAATGAAGTCAATGTGTTACTGATAAAGAACAAGCTAGATGTTTTGGGCAAACTCTAATGTTTTCTATCTAGAAACAGCAAAGATTGGCTTTACAGTACCTTTCCTGTAGTAGGTGTGACTTTTAAAAAGACTTCGGACTCATTACAGGTGGATAATCGGCAAAACAGAACTTCCAGTGCAGTGCGGTGCCTAAAAGGGCTCATCAATGAATGTGTAGCAGGGAATGTCAGGTCTGAGCAGGGCGGGTTATATTACTACTGATATTGGTATTGATGCCAGCACTTTGGGAATATTTGGTCCCATTCTGAATCCCAGCTCAAGAGGGGTGTTGGTAAGCTGAGGACCACTGGCAGAAGACCCCCCCAAGAGCATGTGAGGAACTGGAAGAGATGATTAATCACAAAGAGTTTAATGAATTCAACATTTCCCCCAGAAAACAGAGGACTAATGAGTGAGCTGATGACAGTCCAAAATGATGGGATTTGTTTTGCCCAACTTTTCCCATCAAAGAGATAGGGATATGATCTAGGCTTACTGTGTCACCCTTATGCAGTCAGTGCAGGAGTTAGATATCTCCAGTGGGCAACTAATCCCGTACAGAGATAGCTGCAATGAATTGCCTTCTGGTAGTGCCTGTTTCTCTCAGTTGATTACAGAAGGATCCCCAAACACTGGGTGAGACAAGATGCTTCATTTTTCCATGGTTAAAGTTAAATGAGATAATCCCACACTAATTGCCTCCATGGGGAATGTAATTTTTAAAATGAAGGCTCTTCAGTCTGTTAAATAACAGGTTCTGAAGGTTGGAAGTTTTATAGGGACAAATTCAGATTAAAAATCAGGTGCATATTTTTCTCAGGGAGCGTAATTAACCTTTGGAGCAAATTACCAAGGGTTGTGGCACTTTCTACACCAGTGGAAATTTTAAAATCAAGATGGAATGTTTTTCTAAAAGATTTGCTCTACTTAAAATGTACTGATTTGGGGAAGTTAAGTGGCCTGCGTTGTACAAGAGGTCAGAGAAGATAAGTGCTTTTGTCATTTCTGGACTAACAATATATGCCTCTATGTCTTGCAATGCTAGAACACCTTTAAAAAAGTTTTCCTTAAGTCTTTCGCCATTCCTAGATTTCCTTCCTGCTAACAATAATTAGAATTCCCTGCTTTACAGGACAAACACATTAAGGACTTCAAGGTGCATAAATATCCTGGAAACGAAGGCCATATAAAAATTTAGGGTACACTGCAGAAACATAGATGATCAGAGTAAATAGAGCTCGAGTAACATTCACTGCCCAAGTGTTAATTGTGTGTTAGTCTTGTTAGAGGTGGGTGCTGACTGGTTACCAAATCTATTGCCAGCCTCCATATAATTAGGGCACAAGTGTCTTGAAAAAGACACCCAGTGTTTTCAAAAATATCCCACAAAATGTCCCACGTTTTCCTTTGTGCAATAGATGCTGGAGCAAGGCCAGATCCACCCTGCTCTTGGCCTCCACACCCTGGTGGTTCATGGTTCAGGCTAGCAAGGTCACACTGTTGATGTGGGGTTAAGTGAACAGGAAAGCCATTAAAATTTATGTGATTTTGGCAATGTGCTGTATTTTCCCTGTCTCAATCCTATGACTGTCTGGATTAAAAAAAAAAAAAAAAAAGAAAAAAAAGACCAAGAAGAGAAACAGGGAAGGATTAGAGCCATTCAGAGAAAGAGTTTTCTTCAGTCTGACTTTGACTTCATAATCTAGATTAAAGTCTAAATCCCCATCACCAAAGGACGATGTAATGATGGAGATAGTACACTTCAGAAGCATTCAGAGAGAGAGGTTGAACAACGTCTAGAGCTGGACAGAAAGTTTCCATTTACATTGTTTTGGGTGACCAATTGGTTTTTACGTTTCATGAAAATAATCTACTGTGGAAATTTTCAAGTTTTTGCTTTAAAAACATGTAAACGCACAAGAGAAAAGTTTTAGTTTTGAACTGTAAATGATCAGGAGCAAATATTTTAAAAGCCACCGTGTTGGCTGGTAGGAATTGTAATTGATAGATACCTTAATTTCTTATTCTTTTATGTGGACCAGGTTTCTGCCTATCTTTCCAAAGATGCACTGTAAACTGAGATCAGAACATCCTCTCTATATAATATAAATATAATCCTACAAATCATAGTTGTTCTGCAGGTCCCTGGTGGGACTGGAGAATCATGGAGCCGAACAGCTAGCAAAATGTCAGACTAGGAAATACATGAGCTACAAGCCCATGAAGTACCATGACATTTTGGTTGAACATTTGGAAAATTTTAAAAAAAGTGAATACTGAGAGAAAAAGGAGTATTCTTGGAAGCAACAGGGACATTCAGGCACATAAGTAAGAAAGAATACCAAAAAAATAAATAGACAAGATAAACTGAGAGCAAACTGAACAACTGGTATCATGTTGGGCGATTCCTGAAGGAAGAGTGGTCAAGAGTGGTCAAGCATTGGAACAGGCTGCCCAGAGAGGTGGTGGAGTCACCATCCCTGGAGGTGTTCAAAAAAACGTGTAGATGTGGCACTTAGGGACATGGTTTAGTAAACACAGTGGTGTTGGGTTGACGGTTGGACTAGATGATCTTAGAGGTCTTTTCCAACCTTAATGATTCTATTCTTCTATTCTATTCTAAGTGATTTGAGAGGCCAAAATTATTTTAGCTAGTGCTTGCCTTAAATCCATGGTTCCTCAGCAATGTCCCTCAGGCTTTATGGTCAAATCTCCACCAGATGGCTTTCAGAGTGGTATCTCAAAGTGTTGACATTAGAGCTAGGGTCACTTAGACCCTTGGCTGAAAACACTGAATACTGAGAGGGGGAAGAAATTTGCATTTAAGAAAATTGCAGTCATCCCAGAGAGATGCACTGGTGTGGCTGAACGTCTGAAAGCAAGATCAGCCGTACCAGGAAGGCTTCTCCACCTCAAATGTGAGGAAGTTGCACTTCTGCGACTGTAACTTATCCTGTATCTACCAGAGGCTTGCACCTGCTCCTGATGATCAGCAAGCAGTCGGTCAAATGCTACCTGGTAAATTCAAAACAAACCCAACCCAAGAGTCATAGCCAGGCCTTCTTTCCCAACTTTCACTTTCCATGATGAGTTTCTGCCTGAATACATATAAAAGGAACCAAATGGGAATTCAAATTCTGTGACAACTCATTATAGTTTTTTCTGCTTCAGTAACCTTATTGATTACAAAAAAGGCTGATTGAACGTATGCCTCATATTTTTTTTCCCAACACTTTCAAAAAATCCCCTTTATGTGCAGCAATAAATAAATAAATAAATAAGTGTGTCTTCCTGACAGCTGGCTGTAGAGTAAACTTAGAGCACCTGCTTTTTTCTCTTTTGTTCATTTTTTACTGCTAAATGAATAACACTTAACACTAAATAAAGAAGCAGGGTGACCATGGCTACTGAAAAAGATTCAAAGGCAGTCTGAGTTACTTGTGAAGAACCGATTGCAAACATGTAGTGTACGGCAGATAACAATATTCCTGCACAATAATCTAGCAGTAATTCACATTGTGGTTTAAGTGCCAGATTCTCATGAAAGCCACTGAAGGCAACTCTACTCTGTGAGGTGCCACGGATTTCTTTGGCAAATTTAATTGATAACGTATTTAAAGGTGCTGGTAGGACAGGCAGCGTCCTTGAAAGCTGGCAGAAGGGGACATAAGCAACTTTACCTTATTTTGGCCTCATCTGTAGGAGGGTTTGGGGAAAAAATCCCCAACCTTCTTGAGGTCTTGATTATTTTGTTTGTAAATAACCATCTGCTTCTTTCTGATCAAGAGCCAGCATAGTAAGGTATGACCCCAGGGAAAGCTGTGATTGATACTCTGCCACCTCTGTTAGCAGGGGTGCCGCACAAAAGATAGCGTTAGGCTCACCAGTGGCCCGTGATGAAAAAGAATACACTTTCTTTAAAAATGTAAATTATCTGATGTTATAAAGGGATGCAGGCGGCATAGGGGAAAAGCCCAGCCATCAAACACCTCATTTCTGTCATACCTATCTACCCTCCCTTCTCCCGCTTGTTTGTCTGTCCAGCTGCTGATCTTCGCTCCGGGGAGGGAGGCTACGCCGCCGGGGCCGGGCAAGGCAGGCGCGGCGTGGCCCCGCCGTTACTGCCGGCCGCCCGGAGTCACGTCTTCATCACCGCCTCACCACTGACTCAGTGTGACCTTGGGCAAGTCCCCTAAGCTCTTCGTGCGTCAGTTTATCTACTGGTGAACTAGATATAATACCTTTACTGAGGATTATGGCAATTAAATGCTCTTCGTAAAGCACGCCGAGATCCTCCATGCTACAGAAATGAATATTCTGCCTAGGAGTTTGCCGTGCTGATCAATTGCAGCATACCAGTGACAGCGGCTACCAAGTTCCCATGCCGTCTTCCTCATTTCCAAGGACTTTGGGGACCTGTCCTGGGAAGCAGGAGCACTTAAGAGATCAAGAGATTTTTTTACAGAACAAAATGGTTTGGGTTGCTGTTGTTCTGTCATTTGTCGCAGTCCTTGTGAATGCTGTGTTTTAAAAAAAAAAAAAAAATCAGCTGCTAAGAAGTGTTTCTGTCTATTCAACATTTGAAAAATCAGCTGCTGAGAATTGTTTCAGTGTTTGCATCCTTCTCTGCAACCCAGTATTTACACCAGTAAAGCACTAGTTGTTACCAGGCACAAACTAGTGGGGAAACTGCTCAATGAATTTAAGAAAAAAGGGGGAGGGAAAAACAAAAAGGTTACAAAACCCTCTGGTGTCTGGTGGATTTTTTCACTTAGGTATTTCAGCCTAATGTGCTTTTAGTGGAAAGGTTCCAAAATGTACAACCAGGAAAAAAAAAAAGAAAGAGGGGGGGAAAAATTCCCAGGCAAAATAACTAGAGGTAAATTCAGTGTTTTTCCACTCCACTGACCACAACCTTTGCTTTTATTCTGGTGCAAACAGCTGCAGGTGCCTCAAGTCAGCCAGTTCTATCTATCTGCAATGTCATCCATGTTTACTTGCAGCACTGGACTTTCGATTCTGTCAGGGTGCCAATCCAACGGGCCGCCAGGCACTGCAGCTGACAGTCAAATCTGTAATGCTGAATCCTTCTTCTGGAAAAAAGGGCTAAAGAGGTTAATACACTCAAGTAAGGATAAACACACCAGCTGTTATAGTTTCTAATATTTAATGTCATTATCAAATAAAATAACTCCTAAGAAATAAAAAATATGCAGCCTCCAAATCACTCATCTTTGTTAGTATTAATAAATTATCCGAAAAGCCTGCACTATAAAATAATAATAGAGAGCCTACAATTAAGGTCATATTTGCTCTTCTGCTCTGCTGATGTTGCTCTGCGCTGATACCATTACCTTTTGGTGTTTCTTCAAAACTGGTATCACGCACTGCTCAGTATCTATAGGATAATCAGGGATGGATTATTTGAATGTGGAGGAACATAATTTAACTTTTTTTTTTTTCTTTCAAGGTGCTTGTTGAAATATTTTATCTCTCTGATTTACTGAATGTAATTATTCAAAGCTTTCATGACTCTTGGTCTTTCTCTGTTACAAAAATCTGCTTAGGATCATAAGAATAATGAGTCCTGCAACGACGAGAGCACTTTTGTGTGTGTTTGTGTACGAAATCTCAAAGGACGCCCTCCAGAACTCATTACTGGGGCTAAATACTTTTTAGAGTCAGAAAGTGAATATATGTTTTCCTCCCGTCATTATAGCTACAGCTTCTACTGCTGTTCGTCGATGTGGGTTAAACAGAGGATAACTTGAACACATTCAGAAAGGTTGAGAAATACACACAAACACACAATGAAAGAGGCTTCACAGCCTGCAAAACAGCCTGCAATGAGCTCAGCTTCTAGTTTATGATCTATGTTATAGCAAGACACACTCACTGCCTTGTACTTAAAGGTCTATGACCAATTCCATAAAATTCCTTGAATTTTAGGATTTGTTAGTCAGCCATTTCAAATTGCATCAGACTGAAGCTTGTCAATTCAGTTACGCTTACTTTTTGGTTTTACAAGATTTGATTGAAATTTGTTTCTCCAGTTATTGCTTAACTGTGGGCAGAGGCATGGAGTTGGTGGGGACACTGGGGTATGACTTTGTCAGTAAAGGCGGTGCTGCTGCTCGACATGGGATCGCTGTTCTCACCAGCCACTTTGAGGCACAAAAGGAGGTATTTACCCTCGTTGTGTACCTCTTCAAATCCATCCAAAGTGTGACTAATGTTCTTTTGCTGGCCTTCTCCACACAGGTGCATTTATTTCCTGCACTGTACTTTTTCACAATGTATGGATTATGGAAAAAAAGAATAACAGATTTTTTTTTCCCTATCAGTATAATACCAGGTGTAAGGTAGAGCTGGCTGAATCACAGAAATTCCTTCCCATGAAAAAATGGTCATTTTGAAATTAGCCCTCTCCCTTCTCCCCTCAAATTGTGACATTTTAAATTTTTGTTTTAAATTTAAATTTTTTTCCTGGGAAATGCTCTCCAGAAAAAAAAAAGAAAATCTCTTTCAGGGGAAGCAAACTGGAATTTCTTGGGGCTTGCCAGCTGCCTGCCGAAAAGGGAGAGTGGCAGGAGCCTCGTCGGCAGGCTGCTGCAGGCTGGCCACCCCGCGCCTGCCTTTCCTCCTCCTCCTCCTCCTCCTCCTCCTTGCCTTCCCCCTAGCCTGGCTGCTGGGGAGGCAGCTGGGCTGCAGGGCCGGCAGAGAGCCAGGGCACTCAACCTCCCCTCCTCCCTCTTCCAGACCTGCTGCATCTCCCCAGCTGCCTGCCTGGAAGACTATTGTCAATTTTGCTCTCTCCCTGCAGACGACAACAAAATCGACAGGGGCCTTCCAGCCAAGCAGCCATGGAGCCATCAGTTTGATTTTTCCTAATAGAAAATCAGAAATTTCTGGCAAAATTGAAATTTTCCCATAAAAGAAATCCAAATTTTATAAAAAGCATATTTTTCCCCCAGAAATTCATTCCAACAGAACATTCCCAGCTGCTGTAGCTTGAGAGACCTTTGAATTAAGGTCTATAGAAAAAAACGCTCGTGTGCTTGGCTGTGAAATAAGGGCGGGTGAGTGGAGTCAAATGCAAATAGAAACTGCCTGAGAACCCATGTGCAGGGTCCCACCATCTAAGGATCAGGCCCAGGGTATTTACGTGACCTTAAAGGAGCTATAGGGGATCCTGTCTTTACTATAAAGTACTCGAGATGATAATTGAGACTTACGTAGCAAGGTTATGTCTCTTTTGAATGATTTACACAGGCCTGAGCTCTTGTGAGAATAATTCCCAGCCCACAATTACTACCAAACTGGTTCAGAAAAGTATTCAAGCTTTTGTGGTCTCATCAAAATAGAAACCTTTTCAGCAGCGGGACATCAGACACTGCGAGAGAGAGGAAAAAGAAAGAAATTTCACCCAGAGTAGTCCTACAAAGTCACCTTTGTTTTATCTGCGTGCTGTTGGGGGCGATTCTCTCGGTGGTAAACGATCCGGCGCTCCTGCCTGTGTCATCCACGCCTGTGGATTTCGGGAGAGAGAGGCCCTGGTGCCAGCGATGTCAGGGAGCCTCAGTGCGTGGCCTGAGCACACCTTCCAAAGGGGTGTGAGATGAGAAGGTGCAGGCAGTCACGACCAGCCTCCCGTGCAGGTTTCCCTCTGTGCCGTCTCCAAGTCTGTGCTGAACACATCGCCCTTCCTCCCAGCCGCAGGGCAGATTTGACTTGGAAGCACTTCCACTTTTGTGGTTTTCCCCTAGCTAGGACGCCTCGGTTGGGTCAAATACCAGCTCCTGATTTCCAGAGGAGCGGGGAGACCCGTGCACGAGGAGCCAGGTTGTTAGCGCCTGAGTAGGACCGTAGAAGCAATTTTGAAAATATTTCCTTGTGATCTGACACTACCTTTTTCCCAGCGACCTTGTAACAACAGTGAGGAGCAGTTAGCACAGTCTCTGCTCAGGCAAACCTCTCTCTGAAGTCATCTGGAGCTTTATCTGAACAAGAGCTGTAAGAGGGTCAAACGCAGCTCCATTTGTGCGCCTGAGTGGTGTGAGGCCTTGTGCAGGCTCTTTGCAGCAGGTGAGTTTCTCTCCAACGGGAGCAGCTTTTTGCAGAAAAACGCAGGAGCCTTTTACGCGCTCCGGAAATGTTTTGCATGTAAAGCACCATTAAGCGATCAAAACGCAATACAAAATAAGTTTATCAGATGATTAAACGTGAAAAAGAAATGGTCAAACCCAGAGCAAACCCATGGAGACGTGGTGAGGTGAAGCCTCCCTGCGTGGTACCCGGCAGGCAGAATGCCTTGCCGTAGGGCTGCAGGATCAGCCCCCTGTGGTGGCTACACATTGTACCTCCTACGGTATTGATTATACCCCGCCTGAGACGCTTGTAATACAGAGGCACAGCAGGGTGAGTTAAAGGATGGAGTGGCAGCTTTCTTTCTGAATGCGCTAGCCTTCGCAGATACAAAACAAACCCTTTATTTGCATGTAAATATTTGCAATTAATTCTTGATAGTTTTGTTTTCGAATGTTCATTAAAACTTCTCTCCCCTATATTTTATTCATATAGATCAGTCTTTGGCCAACATCTTTCATAAAGTGCTGAAATTTGCCCTTGAGGCATCAGATGGAGTAGTCAGATTGTCAAATAAGTCTCCTAATTGAAGTTAACCCTGGCACAATATTTGTCTTTTGAAAATAAACATTGCCAGCAAAGTTGCAGGTCCACCTTTCTGTGTGCGCTCTGGCAGCGCTGGAGAGCCACGGAGCGTATAGCAGAAAAGGGGGAGTTTGATATGAGGAATAGCTTAGAAATGAGTATGTTAGCATATTGTTTCAGTGAAATACCAAACATGCTAGAGTTTATCAAAACAAAACCAGCAAAAGCTGCTTTTTGTGTTGAAGCCACGGGTTAGCAGGCACAAGGAATAAATAAATATTCTCTTTAAGCAACATATTTGCATTTTATATCTTAAAGGGTCAGAAGCAGACATGGGAAATCAATAGTTCTCCTTGCACTGCGTGAAATTAATCAGTAACTTTGGAGACACTCTGTATTTAAGAAAACAAACTGAATGAACATCACGTGGCTTTTAAAGACATCCCTGTGTGATGTTCCTGGTGGGTTTGAGGCGATAAAGGACTATTTTCCAGCACAGTGCCTACAAGAAAACCAGAACACAAGACAAAGCACTGTTTGACGATGCCCACTCCAAGACGAATCGGGAAGTGAGTGCTAGTGCAGTTGTAAGAAACCTGATAGGGTATTGTGCCTGTTAACCATCTGCGAGGGAAAAGGTCATAGACCTGGGTTTTGCTTCCCTCTTCATCGCAAAGGTGGCTTCAGCAAAGTGCTTAAAATCACTGTCCTCCTGAAGCACATGCTCAGCTTGAGTGGAAGTGGGATATGTGCTTCGGGATGTGCTGGGACTTCTGTGGGCAGCTCTGGTGACCAGATAGGACCGCTTCAGGTACCAGGTGGTGTGCAAATGTAGCAGAATGTCGCATGTAATGAAGCCTCTAGTATCCGGGTTTCCCTTTTTCCCATTCACACAGTTTACAATTGAAGTGCTGGTTTGTATTTGCTGTTTGCTGTTATTTTGAATAAGAAACTTCCAGGAACAGTTCATCATAAATGCAGAAACCGTGCTCCATAATAACCGGTTAGGTACACCACCTGATCCTGTCTCTGCTCCCTAGCTATTTGGTTTTATGTATCAAAGCCAGAAGCGATATAGAGGTGTGCAGCAGTTGCTATTCAGGTTCATACGTCTGGCAGGTCTCTGAATTCATGGTAGGTGATAATTCAAATACCTGGGCTGAAAATTCTACTTCATCAACAGCGAGAGGGCTATTAGATATAGATAAACTGAAGCCATTAACAGCAGGTGATCAGACAGCCCACTCCTCCATTAAGTCTCTGTCCTGGCCGGGAAGCTCCCCGGGTGCGCTGCCTGCATCCCCCTGGGCCCTCTGCTAGGCAATCCCATTCCCAACCTGAGCAAATCCAAATGGTCTAAGAGTGCAAGCAAAACAACTGCAATTAAAATGGCTGTATACAATGGCTGTGATCGTGTAGCATACACTGGTGGTGGTGGGGTGTCCTTGGAGCATCTCCTGCTGCCCCAGTGAGTGCAGCTGCTCCATGCTGCATGCCCTGATGGTTTCAACCTGGCCCGACACAGAGCTGCCCCAAAGATGCTGTTGATAATCCTTGTGCAAGCAGGGCTTGAAAGGGCTCCAGACAAGGCTGGGACTGCATCGGAGGAGAGTAGGAAGATGATGTAAAGTCATCTGTGTCCCTCGGTCTCCCCAGCTGAAGAGCACTTGAGAACTAAGTGCTCTTGCACGCGCTACAGTAAGGACAGAGTGCTCGCAATGAGGACGAGTGGCTCTGAGCCATGTGAACCGAGTCTGGGAGCTTCAATTTAAAGCACTAATACCCTAACGGGGCTCCCGCTGATAAAACGAAACCCACTGAGTTCGAGAGGAGCAGAATGAGGCTTTTGTATCAATGTAATACAAAACATGAATTGCTTGATGGGAAGTGAAGACTCACTGATAGCATGGCAGCAATAAAGAGCTGATCCTACTTCCATTAACTTTATTGGGAGCAGACCCAAAATATTTAAGTGGAGGTTGGCCTATCACATCTATCTAATCTAAAGTATCTCAGGATTTATGTTATGGTATCAGCCCTGGGACAGACAGATGAAATATTACTCCTACCACATTTAATTTATAATCTTCATCTCACTAAACCTGTACCTACCTACTTATATGGTCCCCATTACCAAAGTAGCTGAGTGGCTGCCAAGTATTTAGACATATAAATAAAATAGCAGAGATGATTCTGTTCTCTGTCTCCCTACTTCTCCTGTAATCTGTAAGATGTCCCTTAAGGTTTGTGCTTGTTCTGTTTAAGGTTTCGTGCATAAGTGGATGGGACTGGGAATCTCCGGGTTTGTTTTAAACTTTTTTGGAAAAACAGGTATGCCACAAAAGAGGTGCACATTTATTTCTGAATATATTGAGATCAATGACTATCAGAATGGATAAAAGCAAATAACGGAGTCTAGCTCCAGGAGCTGTGAGAATTACATTGCATAAGCTCACAAACCTCCCCCGTTGGTTCACAGTCCAGATTGCTCCCGTCAAATGTCATGGAAGGTCATGTTGGTGGAAGGAGATGTGATATCTCAGGAAGCAAAGTCCAATACCCTGAATGGCTTTGACTATCAAGACAGAAACACCGGGCAAAACAAAGGAATTTGTGCTACTGAGTAAATGGGATGCTGTGTTTGGAAGTTTCCAGAGCTTCCACAGGGCTTGTGGCTTCATTCCTAGATGTGATAAAACAGCCACGGCAAAACTTCAAAGTCAAACAGCACACGGGTGTCCAGTCTGTGTCTCGTAGGGATGGATGTATACATTTGGCTGGTCAGTCACAGACAGAAAGATTAAAAATCTTTAGTAAAGATGTGTGCTTCCCCTCTTTATAACATCACGCCAGCCCTGAGTGGGCAGCGCTGCAGCTACCAGCTCTTCAGAGAGGTGCTCTCAGAGAATGTGGTGGTGGTTGTGGTTGGAATGAGACACACAGGACCAAAGTTGCCACCTCTTTGGGCTTCTACTGAGCCCAGTTCTCGCCATGGTCAATGCTCATCACGTGGCGATCAGGGGCTGCATCTTGGGAGGGTTCAAGATGGAGCAACAGTGGCTCCGAGACTGGTCCAAAAGGAGGAACATAAGACATTTCAAGATGTGTCCTCCAAAGCTGGACATATGTTTTCTCTTTTCGATTTCTGGCTGCTGCTGATCTCATGAATCTCCGCCAGTGGATAAACAGATAGCCCTGGACCCTTGTCATAATTGTTTCTGGATATATCCTTCCTCAGTCTTATTCTGCACAAAACTTCTTGAATAGCTCATTTAAGGAGAAAACACTTGAAAAGTATATTAGCAAACTCTTTCAGTGGGGTAAAACCATCAACATGGAAAATTCAAGTTTTCAAGAGAGCCATTAAGTGTGATTAAACCTTTAAAAAGGGAGAACAATGAATGCAGCCTTGTATTTAGCAATTTCATATCTTTAATTGTACAAAGATTTTCTTTAAAAGCACAAGCCTGAAAGGAAGCTGAATGTTACAGTATTTACTGAAGGAAAGCAATGAGAGAAGGCCTGTTCACTAGCTAATGGAGTGAAGCCCAGAAATAATGACAAAAAAGCGGTAACGACCGCTCTCCAACACAACATATATAAAAGAGGGAGCCATAAAAAGGCAACAATTCTTGACTTAGCTTTGAGTTTCACAATGACTGTGATTACAGATAGCAAGTGGAAGAGCATATAAACCATGATGAAATCTACTTGGCTTTGCAATTGAGATTCAAGTGAAAAAAAGCAAAAAAGCAACAGGGGCATTGAATTTCTGCAGCACAAATTTTGGATGGGGTACGAGAAATGGAAAGAAAGGAAGAAAGAGCAAGGCCATCAAAAAGTTCAGCAGAAAATGAATGTATTCTCATCCATTCCATCTAATAATAAACACAGTAGGGGCCAGATCCTCAGCTGAACTGAACTGGTAATGCCAGTGATAGAGCTAGTTTGCTGTTCCTGCAGATGTGAATGTCACACATTACACACACCCTGGCATACTTTAGCCTGTGCCAACTTGCAGCATCTTTCATGTGCAGAGAAAACTTTGACTATCGGGAACTAGAATGAAAAAAAGAAAGAAGCTAAAATCAAACTGATTAAAACATACAATAATTATACTTATGATACATTTAATGCTGGTTTAGTTATTAGTGTTACATTAAAGAGAAAATATTTTGACACATTTTAATGACACATGTTAATTGCCGGCTTTATTTTTCTTGATCAATATTTTTAAAAAGCAGTGTTATCATCTGATCTGCGATCACATGTGTACATGGCTTTCTTCATATACGTAATACTAAGATTACATATGCATGTACTTTTCCATGACAGTGCTATGTTATCTCAGTTGCAGCCTCAGGTGCTCTTTAAATTTGTTATTCACTCATTTATTTAGAAAAAAACAAACCCAAAGTTTTTTTATACTTGTGGTTCTAGAGATACTAAAAAAGAAAAACCAACCCACCCTGAACTTTCAACGTACAAAGTCCAGAAGGCAAATTAAAAGAATCCCAAAAGTATTGAAATTGCAACCTGATGACTAGCGTCAGGAGAGCACAAGTCCAGCGTTGGTGGTCCTAGGCAGGTGGAATGTAATATGGCACACTACAAACCCAGTGAACTCACAGGGAGAAGGATGACTGAAGTTTAATGCTGTCATATAGAAAGAGTGAGCAGAACCATATCAGCTCTCTGAGGAGTTTGCCTAAACAAGTTTATTGCACTTACACAGAGTAATAGGAGCTATAAGCTGCTTGTAATCATGACTACTTGCTTGAGCAGTGAAATGAAAACAAGGAGTTGGGGAGGAATGGAGGGGTAATATACAGGTGGCAGCATGTCAGTAGGCAGGAGGGCGATGAAAATGGATGCTATTTCAAAGACTACATAGCTAATGGGAGAAGCATATGAGAAACTTAAATGTCTGATGCCTACCATGGAACCAGCGGCTTGCTGGTGATGGCCGTATGGGATGTGTCTGACAGAGGTGATCAGTATAAAGAATCAGATGAAAATACCGTTTCAGAGCAGCCAAAACTATCCGCAAATGTAGTCTCATTGACTGAATAGTTTCAGTTGGAAAAAAGAAAACACACTGGAGAAAGACAGATACGGTCCCTTCTTCAGGTCTTGTATAGAATCTGGACAGGGGTTTGTGAGCCTGACAACTTGCCAGTGGATCAGTTGGCTTAATATGTTACTTATCTCTCTGCAGAATCTTGCCTTATACATATCACTAGAGCATCAGGACTGTAGCAGTAGTGTTAATTCTCTTTGCACTAGGAGGTAATGGAACATGTGCACCCTTTAGACCAGCCTCGGTTATCCTGGGATTTCCCACCTCTCTCTGGCCCAGTGTACAATTAATTACCCAATGCAAAATAACCTGCTCGAACACAGCAGAGGTCTACTGCCTGAGTGCTCTAGACCTGATCCAGTGCTGGCCGTGGGCCTACTCTCAGTGTGGGGCTGGACTAGAGATTTCCCGAGGTCCCCTCCAACCAGCTTTCCTGTGCCTCTGAGGCGATATCCCATCCCCAGTTAGATGGGTATTAGACAGGCACCCACTCTTCAGTGGCTGGCACCTATCTTGCTTTGCTTTTATTGTATAACAATTAAACAGTGATGGTCCCGGAGAGATTATCTTGGGTTGTTTGGCATGGTAAATGGACAACAAGTGCTGAGACCAGACAGTCCTGGTACTGAATCGGAGCAGATGCCTGAAGTTGGAGGCTCCTTGCTTTGAGAAACGGCCCTGCCACTGAGACATACTGAGCAGTGGGCATAGCTGTCAGAAGAGTCCAGCAGCAGAGGGTCCCTCCAGGTTTGGCTATTAATTTTGGACCACATATTTTTAACTACACAGATGATTCAAGCTGGGATTAAGGATTCCTGGTAGCTCTGAAACTAACAACCAAAGTTGAGCTGTAATTGTCATTAGAGGCATTGAAAATAGTTACGAACCTATGTACCGATATTTCCCGTAGTCGCACCGGCTCTGGAAAATGCTGACTGGAGGCACCATCGCAAAACTCTTGCCTGACGAAGAAGAGGACAATGCCTGGAATTTAGATTTTGCAGTCTGCCATCAATTAAGTTGTACAAAAATCACTAGACTGAAGAGGGTATTTGCGTGAGAAAGGTGAAAGAAAATACTTGCTATGGACTATGTACACTGAGGTTTTGCTAATGAAGAAATATGAAGTGCAAATACAGAGTTCCACTGTCTAAAATAAAAACAAACAAAGCTTGATTTCTCTGTGCTATAGCCCGTAACAATGGTAATAATAGGCACTTAAGCAAGGTGATATTTTGTGATTATAGTAAAAAAATAACATCTGTATATAAAATGAAATTATGAATTGATTCATAAATGCTACATCCCTGACACTCCCAGGACTGTGCCATTTTTTTCCAGTGAAACACTTAGGCAATTACTCTTTATGGATAGAGCAGGAATGCCTGCATGTACAATAATTTCTGCATTAGTGAAGTTGCTGCAATATAGTCTGCTGTTTGCATCTACTAACCTGTGGTGACCAGAGGCCATTATTTCTAGCGGACACAATGGCAACCAGAAACATTACTCTCACAATACTGAAGAATGCAAATGCATTATCTCATGACCTCCAAGGATATGGTATGTGGCACTGCTGTTCAAAAAGTTTTGAAACTGGTTACCAATGTACTTATGTCTACTTGCTTATAGAAAATTACTCCTGTCTCTTGTTTTATTTTGACCTCCAAGAAGAATGAATGGCTCACATACGTGATCTTTAAAAACATGTCCACGTCAAGAGCAGGAGTCCTGGGAGTGAACAGTTTGAGGAGGCATAAGAGAAATGAGCTACTGTGGGTGAGGAAGGTAATAAAAGCTTGGTCACATGGAGGAATAGCAAACAAGGCAGCAAAGTTGTCAAGGAGATTATTTTAGTACCCCAAGGAAGAAGAATGGTTAAACAAAGGTGGTTTAGGAAGTGTATCACCGGGCTTTCACTAGCCATTCACCAGCGGTGGTCCACCAAATCTTGTCCTTGTGCAAGCTGGGCCTCTCTGGCAACCCCAAGGAAGGTGCATTTGCTTAAACTAAGCCTGAATTTGGCCCAGCAAAGCAAGGAAGAGAGGTGTGCTACTGGAAGAGCATACAGTGGAGGCCAGGGACTGCCAGGATGAAAAATATCCTAGATGGATTAGGCCACCAAGATCATAAATAATAACTGTGCCCTGTTTCCTGAGCTGCGCTACCACCCAGGTGCGAGTGATACATTTTGGTGACCATGACCGAAACTTAGATCAAGCTGACATTTACTTAATTTTTTTTTTCCTTTGTTTTTCTCCTCATTATCTTACTGTGATGAAATGGTAAAATTGTCTCCATACCTTAATTGTGCATTTCTTATTTCAGCAAGCCAGTAAACAAATTTCACCGTAAGTCTTTTTTTTAGGGTCACTGAAGCCCTCAGTTTCCTTGCTTTGCTTTGTAATGCTTGATTTGGGATAAAGCATCCCCAGCTTGTTTTCACCTTTGTTTTGCTCTCCCTCACACATGCACATACACATGTACATGTGCACATGCTTCAATTTCTACTTTAATGTAATTTCCTTCTCCTAGAACTTTTTTCCAAAGAAGTTCTAAAGACCCCAAATGAAATGCTCTTTCAAAATTATTACTGTTGTTGTCACCGTTAACTAGCAGCACAGAAAAATTCCACAGGCTGCTGCCTTTTAAAAAAATGCAACCAAAATTTGAGCTTTCTTGCTTATTGCTGATTTGTGTTCTCTGATCCCTAATCCAAAGCTTGTGTTGGGCCGCCTGTGGAATATGCTGGGACGACCAGCATAGGCACACAAGAACTGACTGTCTACCTCCTGCTTTCCCTGATGCTCGGGAGAAGGAAGAATTGTGTCAGGCGGACACCTGGTACAGCACATGCTGCCGGGCAGGCTGGCATGGCTGCTGTACCACCAGGTGCACTGGCGGTGGCAAAGCAGAAACTCCACCAGCACGGGGGTAGGGAGCTACAGCATCTCTGCGTACAGCATCGCTGCAAACAGCATCTCTGCCTGCTCCCTCTGCGCTGGGAGAAGCACGGCACGCTGGCATGCAGGGAGTGGGGAGAAGAAAACATCTCCCGTTTCCTTGCTCCTTTGAGGAAGCATATGGAGGGAGGGACCCACTTTCTGGCTGCGGGAAAAGAGCAGCTCGTAGGACCAAGTGCCTGGTGCAAATGTGTATTGCCCTCGCTGTTACACTGGTGTAAAGCTGGCACACATTTTCTGTGAGTGAGTTTGACAGAAAGTGAATGCAAAAAGAAAAAGGCATGGGCTAGATCAAAGCAAATGTGTTTAAAAATCCCAATGAAAGTTTAAAAATCCCAGTGGAAGTTTAAAGTAGTGCATCGGTCCCTCAATTCAGCGAGTCATGCTTTCTTAAACGGCCTACTGAAGTGCCAGCTATGGGGACTCTAAAATGCCTTTAGAGGAATGCAGAAATTAGTGTATCCATAATGATACGTGTATTTAAAAATACACCCAACTCCTGCAAGATCCTCTATTTGAATATTTCTAAATTGCAAGATAACATGAGCTGCACGAGTGCATGAGCAGGCTGCTGGGATGTGGCTCCTTCCAGAATGACTAATCAGGAGCAACCCTGTCTCGCACTCAGGAAGAGCACTATCACACGCGGATAGTTTTAGGGGCTGCGCTGTTTCCCCGGAGCTGAAAAGTACCGTCAGTCAGTGTGGTTTTGCTTAGGAAGGTATTGCCAGAAAAACTAGCCTTTAAGAAGGAAAACAAGCTTCTGAAAAAGGATTTCCGTCATGGAAATGTTATATTTCTTGTGACATTTTCCATGATTTTTTAACCTGTATTTCTGCACAGAGGAGGATGAAAATATATGGAAAAAAAGTATTGTGAAAACCAGAAAACGGTAGCAATACAGATCCTGCAAAAGAGGAACATTTTCCCCATCTTTAAACTGCTTTCCTCATCTGATTGAAGCTAGGTGCACACACAAGAATTTTGTTGGACCAAGACTATTGTCTCTGTGATACCAGGTCCGCCTATGGCTCAGCCAGTCCATTGGTGCACTAAACTTGAACGGAAGGATGCTGCAAATCCCATAAAGGAGAAACCTGCTTATAAGCAAAATGAGAGTAATTTTTTTTTTTTTCCCCTCATGAATTTAACATTACTTCCAGGTACAAAGGATAAACCCATCCTGTGTTGACTTTGTTTAAAACAACAGGCACGCTTTGTGTTTCACCCAGTTTCACTTTGGTTTTTAAGGACAAAGACATGGTTTCTACCACATTTGTAAGAACTTGTCTTGCCCTGCCGAAACCAGCCCAAGCGCGGCCACCGCCTGATTTGTCATTTCCATGACTGTACCAAGTGACTGGCGTGACTCCTCAGCAGTGCCTGCGAGAGCTGGTGGGGAATACGATGGCTGAGAAGGAACTAATTGCCAAGGTGTTTTTAAGAAAATTGTGAGAGAGGCAGGCAGGAATTTGACATGAGAAAGGATGGGAAAGCTGGAAGGGGGGGGGGCATCTGTGGCATTCAGGCAGGGCCTTTTTGTCATCATTGGGTTTGGGCGCATGTTTTACACCCATATGGAAGGATAATGCAGTATGTGGATGGCAGTGAATGTAAGTGGCTTGAAAACAAAATAAGCAAGCACTTGACCAAAGACACTTTGTGGGTACAATTGCTTATCCAATCCAATGGAGATGGGTTTCACAAGGGCCCCCTCTTGTTCTGAAACATCTTATTCTTCTTGTTAAAAGGCATTTAAAAGCACAAAATACTTTTATTAAAAATGCTTTTCAGGGCTAAATGACGTTAAGAGCACTTTCTATAGCTTGCATTGCTATTTAGGAGAGCATGTTATTTCTTTTTAATTTGCTCACTCATTCCTGAATAACTTTTCATAGGACTCCAGACACTGCAGTGTGACAGCTAAACCAAGGAGCATCGGATGTGATGGAATTGCTCTACAAGCAACCTTGCCAAAGGCCCTTTTGCTGCACAAAGCTGGCTCTATCTTTGTATATTGAGGGAGCTAAATCAATGTTAAATGCTTGGCTCTTTTCACAGGACAATGACCAGGACCTAAGCTGCGTCCTTCCTTTTTGATTGACACTTGAAACGTTGAGTTGGAATCAGCCAGAGGCACTGCTACAAGCTTGAAGCCTCTGCTGGGGATAACAACTGGTGACATCTGCAGAAAGGCCGACAAAAGGCAGTTGAAAGCCGTGTTTGTTGCTTTCCCCTCTCAGATCTCCTCTCTTTCATGGAGCTCCTTACTTGCTTTAATATTATGATTCAGCACCTGGCTCTTTTGAACCTTGCTTTAAACTTCAAAAGGCGAGGTGGTATTAACAAACATGAAACGAAAAAGTGGCAGTAGTTTGATTTACTGTTGTCGTCTTATCAAGGGGGTTTTTTGTCACCAGCTGCCACTTTCTGTCATCTTTGGAACCATTATCATTTCTCTAAAATCTAAAAGACTCCACTTAATAACAGCTTTGAATACAGGCAGGATGAGTAACATATACAGTTCTGGGATGACAGGACCGTCAAAGGAAAAGAAAGATGTTGCCAAAAAAAAAAAAAAAACCTTAAAAAACCCCCCAATAAAACAAATAAAAGCTGTAGTACTTCTAAGTGACCTTGATTTCAGAATTAAACAAATCAGGCACAATTCCATTGTTCTTTTTGGATTCATTCTGCTCTTTCCTTGCAACGTTTCTTTTTTGTTCTCGGGACTAAGGGAAAACAAAGCCGAGGCTTCCAGAAAAACTGCTCAGCGCACAACGAGCACTTGGTATCACATGAGCACCATAAGCTCCTCGCTTGTAAAAGCGCCAGTGATAATTACCAGTCTCGTTTCACTGCCGTCCTAGCACAGCAGCTCTCACCCAGGCTGAGATGGAGCCTTGAAAGCTGCCTCACTAGGGTAGACTCACTGGTTGAAAATCCATTTAACTCTCACTTTTATAGCACCTTTCTGTGTTTCCCTGCCATCTTTCCCAATAGTGCTGTGCTGCACTTCAGCTGCCAGGGCAGAACCTGAAATTCCTCTGTACCTCATTGGGCCAGTTTGCTTATCACACCTTTTCAGGTTCAGCTAAAAGCAATCAAATAAATACAAACAAGTTTCTGGCCATAGACCTACTGCACTTTTTCACTTGCCACCTCACTATCTTCTATAGGAATATCATCCTTACCCCTTTTGTTGGTTGTTTTAGAATGGTATACACAATGAACTTACCTGGAAGGAGAAATTTCTCCCAGTGCCTTCTAAACTCACAAATTATTTGATGGACAACCTATTACCAGCAGTGACTTTTCTCTTACATAGATTTGAACCTGCACTTTTGCTTCTGTGCACTTTGGTAGTTATTTCCACCTGTGCAAAAAGAGCGAAAATCACTGCAAAACCAAAGGGATCCTCTCTCCTGCTCCCAGTGAAGTGTTTTCCCTCCCACTAGCTACGCACAGTGCAAGGCAACAGGGAAATGGCTGCTCCAAAATGTTTTCCCCAACATCTCAGCAGCTGGTGTCCCTGCCGCTGCCCACTGACCCTTTCCAGACCCTTTTCATCAGAGGAATCTGGGGTGGTTTAGTTCCAGCATCTCTTGCTAAAATGGGGATGAAAACAATGAAGTGAGAATCTTCTGTAATGTGAAAATGTTGATGTCCTGACTGATGGAAACCCAGGATTGCCAGAATCTGAAGTTGATTTTTGGGGGGGGGGGGCGGTTGGGATGTGACAAAATTCACACAAAAGTGAGACCGGGTTGCTAAAAATCTTCTGACGGAAAAGCTCACTGTATAATGATACCGAGGTTTTCTCACAGAGCATGTCCACGTTTGAAATTTTAGTGATTTTAAGAAGTGTCAATTACCACATGCTAACTAGCAGAAGTGTGTGTGTGGGAGACGTTGTATATTTATTTGTCCCAGACTTGGAATATATTAGAATATAGGCTCTATTCCAGTTTATTATTGTATGAATGAATGTGTTACCCAAACACAAATGAAAGATATCACAAGAAAAAATAAGTAAGTATCTTTGCCCAGTATATTCTTTTGATGAGGAAACCCAGAGTATGTTTACCATATCACATCAAGTGCAAATCTAAGCTTGATCCTATTAAAAGTGCCTGTGACACACAGGAACAGAAGCAATGTGCCTGTGCAGGTTGGAGAACAACAGAGAGGTGTTTTTTACTTGACCTACAAAATGCAAGAAATTCTGAGAGAAAGAACATACATGGAAAAGCATCATTGCAATTGGATCAACGCCCCTGCAAGGTTTAGGTGCATGCAGGAGAAGAGCTGATGATCGTATTATATATGTACATACATATACAGATATATATATATAATTTATTTGTGTAATTCAACCACTATATGGTCAGTATATTTGCTTACATATATATTTTCAAGATATTTATAATTACAGCAGCATATATATTTATTTATATATAGCAGCATATATATATATACTATTTTAAATATAGCAGCATATATAAATTATTTTTTAACATACAGGACCTGAATTTTTGCTTTATCATTTCCTTGACAGATTTTGGAAATGAGAAAACTGAGATCCGTATTTTCTTAAAATCACTGACAGAGTATCTGGCAGGCTAAGAAAAATTGTGCAGTGAAGTCAGAGCATCTGACGAACATGAAGTTGTAATCCCTACACCTGATGTATACCTTTGTAGTCCCTACAAATTGCCTAGTACAAATTCCCAGAATGAGGAAGATGTGCAGCATTAAAACAGTCCCATAGTCTCTACCAGGAGGTCTCCAGTGCTGGCAGAACAAGCCAAAAAAGGGAACTGGAGGATTGCATCGAATCTGTGATTCAAGATGAAAACTATTGATGTTGGAGGAATACCTTCAGAAGGAACACCTTTGTATGTGGAAAGAGACATGTAAGTGAAAAGGGATGGAAATGTCCCAATAGCCAATATTTATTTCTAAATTAAAAAAAAAAAACCAAACAAAAACAACAAACACAAAGCATTGCAAGGATTCAAGCAGCTCCAGCAACTCTTACGCCAATTTGCAAGTAGTTTAGTCAACTTCAACCATTCCCAGGCAGATAGAATGAGAAAAAAGTAATATAGAGAGAACTGTATGAATGAGCTTTCTACATGGTCTGCTCTGTACTTGTTTTTAGGGAAAGCAGTGAATGGGGGTTGTTTCTTCAGAGAGAATGAGGCTGTGGATCTGTTTCAAACTGATGGCATCATATAAGGTATTTTTGAAAGAAATTACTAGAATGAATATCCTATAATCCTGATTGTATTAGTAGTATATGTAATAAGGAATGAGATTAATAACTGAGTTCAACTATGTATCCAGAAAGAGTTATAAACTCTTTAGAGGGAAGTCACACACACGAACCTATCAGAGTTTTTAAAGGAGGTCGCAAACAAAGGATTAGGATGATTTCATCATTAGTATCATAGAATCGTTTAGGTTGGAAAAGACCTTTAAGATCATCCAGTCCAACTATTAACCATTATGTAGCAGGTTTTCAAAACCCCTGTTCATAACATCCCTCACCATAAACTCTTGAAGAAACCTAAGAAACTCCTATTGTGGTTTAATAGGTGACTAACAGGAAATAAAGGTTAAGAATAAGTAGCAATCATAATTTTGATGATGGAGTTGAAGGTACCGATGTGGTTTTAAGAGGACTCTGCTGTTCTGTATGTCCGTTAATCATCAGGAGAAGGTGTGAAATGGCAATGCAGAAAATTATGCTGGAGAGCTGCAGCAAAAGCTGACTCTGGAAACTGCTGAAGAAACTCACAAACTAAATGGTGGGGTGACAGAACAGCAGGTGAAATTCAATGTTGATACTTGTAAAGTAAACAAGATAGGAAAAAATAACTCTACATACACTCTTGCTGTTCATGAAGGAGATCTTGGAGTCATTATAGATACTGTAGAGTTGTTCTCTGAAAAGCTCAATTCAGTACGCAGTGATAGTCACAGAGAAAAGAAGAATGTAAGGAATCATTGAGAAAAGAAGTGAGACAAACGCCAGCAATGACAATGGGCCACATCCTGAGCTGACAGCAGCTCTGCTCACTCCTCCTCCTCCAAACTAGAAAATATTCAATTTCACAAGTGTAGGAATAGCAAAGTGTGAGAAAGGACAACCAAAGAAGAGACAAAATAATGAAGACACTTTGCCTTGGAAAATGGGTAGGTTTAGAAAATCCTAAAAAGTGTGGAGAAGGTGCCTAGGGAATGATTATGATTCTTATTTCCCAGAACATAAGAACTAAGATAACCTGATGAAATGAGGAGGCAGCAGAATCAAAAGGAATTACCCTCACATGCATTGCTTTATTAAATTTTACAACTTATTCCCAAGTGATGTTGTAGAAGCCCAGGGTACAAGTGGCTTCAAAAAGTAACTACACACGAAGATCCCTAAAGTGAAGACCTTTTTTTTTTTTTTTTTAAACAGTTATCTTTGGACAGTTAATTTGTCCTGTATAAATATACTTTTAAAAATTTATGTGCGTTAATACACTAAACTGCACTACTTTTATCATCTGTGATCTTTCCTGTGTCTGTATTTCACGCAGCAATTGCCCTTCCCCTTTGTCAAAATTTGCTTATGAAAGTTCAGCTTTCATCTGTATGTATGAGGATTAACTTAAGCCACCCTTTGAAAAATGGAGTTACACCTAGCTTTAATTGGGTTGCATGGGTGATGTAAGACTGTCCAACTTTCAGTAACTGCAGGACATAAGTAGCACATTTTAAAGTTTTTCTGACACAAGTAAGTGTTTGCAGGGTTAAGTTATAAAGAGCTATGTACTATAATAGCAACAAAAATGCTGACGTGTTTACTTCTTCAACTGCTTATGGACAGTTATGTTGTGGATACTTTTTCTTCTGCATATATCATCACTGTAATGAAGCACCTACACCGATCACTCTTTCACTCAGTTTTCAGGCTGCTGCAGACGTGGCAGGGCCAGATCGAATGAAGGGTTTAGACACCAACAAGCCAGGAATTTCAAAAGCCAACCTCACAGCAGTGTGTTGAGAGGTGAGTGCACCAGGAAAATGCTCTAAAACTCCTGGTCACTGTTAATAAAAGTATGAAGCACATGTTTGCCTGAACTCAGGTCCGATCTCTGCAGTTTAATGGCCCCCCTCATTTCAAGACCCAGCTCCTGGAATCCACCCGAGAAGTAGGCACCTTCACAGTTTCATGACACATCTGGCCAAGAAATGCAAGACTTCTGTTCAGTGCTAGGCCAAAGTCAGTTCACCTCCTCACTCTGGGAAAGGGTCACAGGCCCCAGGTTACAGGCTAATGATGACTTGTGAGCATCCCCCCATGGAAAGTGTGCCAGTGTGAAGAAGGGAAGGCAAGATTCATGTGACTAGAGATGAGCAGGTATAGGACCGCTTGGCTATCCTTCCAAATGACCAAGACTGCAGGGAAGAAGAGAGCTGTTCTGGATTTTCTAACAGTTTATGCATTTAAATTCATGGGTTAAGACAACAGGAAAAATCCAAAGGACTAGCCCTGCAATGCCCACCCCTCACCCCCGCCCCCACTTTATCCAACATGTCATACTTGCTATCTTTGCTCTTTTTTCTGGCTCTACGGCTGACCCCATGCACCATTTCAAGCATGGTGACCCCAGCTTGAAACCAGAGAGCACACTAGCACTGGTTACTCCTTCATCACTACATCGTGTTGATAGGGGACTCTTTTGGCAGATAGATCCGATGGGTTAAATCCCAGCAGATCAGAGAGGGAACTGCAGGTTGCTACAGAAAAGGTGGATCAGCCTGCCATGGACGTGGTCACCTCCCCCTGTGTAGATCTGTACCCTGTGTAAGCAGGGAGACATTTCTTCCTCCTTTCTGGATGCCCGCAGCTGCTGGATGTGGGGTGGGTGCCTCACCATCAAGATCAGGGCAGGTCCGTACACGCAGGGGTGGGTCGGCAGCCCCTGGGCAACCCCCAGGTGAAGCAGGAGGGCTGGTATGCTCAGGTGCTTCTGAGGTTATGTGGCTGCAAGTGCAGAGGTTTGTGCTGCAAGGTGCCTCTGCGTGTCTAAAATCTTGCTGTAGCACTGGTTTAGGTGTATGGGGTCTTTGGTTTGGATCAGGCCCCTGGGTCCTAGCACTGTACTTTGGGGTATTTGAGTTGAACCATACCACACATAACAAGCTGCATGAGATACATTAAAGGACAGAGTCAAATAGCACTGGCAAAATCAAACAGCACTTTCTCATTTCTGGGCACTGCACATGAATAACTACATTGGAGACTTGCAGGTGGGTGGCTCGTTAGTGGGAGCCACTTTGGGCTCCTGTTCAGCATTAGTGCTGGCCAACTTAAAGGTTTCTTTTGGTTTTATTCATATCTGCTATGCGCAGCTAATCTCACACCGATGTGAACTCCACAGTGTGCTGAAATCATGTGTTTCATCAGGAAAACTCCCTCACGCACGTGCTTATTCCTCCAGCTAAAAATACCCCAAAGCAAAACCTCCGAAATGGCACCCTCCTCTGGCTCAGCCACACCCACAGCCAAACACACTTATCTGGCAATCGCAGCAGCTCCAACAGAGCCGAAAACTGCAGGAAACTTCATAGCAAAACAAATAACAATGGTGACGAACGTGCGCAAAGCTCTGGAGATCCCGATTCCTGTCACCCGACCGCAACATATCAAATGTCAAGAACCAGTGACTACAAAACAGCGCCCAGCCCGCATGCCTTCCCCTCAGCCAGGTGGGAGCCGCACACGCTGCCCCGGTCTTTCCTCGATCACAGCAATGAAAGTCCCTCCCAGGAGGCCAGCCGCAGGACTAAAAAATTCCATTTACAGCATGTATATTCCGTGGAGGTAATCCCCAGGACACGGACACTTCCAGCAGGCACATGATTTCCACAGAGATTGCCACGAAACAAAAGAATGCAGGATTTGGCTCGCTCTGCTCTAATGAGGTACAGTACATGTAATTCAGAAATATATACATGTATACATCAAGGTATGGCAGTTCCCAGTGTTCACTTATTATGTGCCACCCTCTAGCAGAGATGCAAGGCTCAAATGGAACAAGTGCTTGCTGCTACGTAATGATCGAGGGCCAAAAACTTGCTGCTCTCTCTCGCTCCCAGCGAACACACACTGCATCAGCCATCTGGTGGCAAGGTGCATGAAGCAAGACTCTGCCTGATCTTATGATGCACCTCTTGCTCTCATCCACATAGATCCTTTTATGCACTTAGTAGAAAACTGCACCCAAAGGAAGTTCCCAGAAGCCTCAAGTTTTGTCTTCTATTGTAACCTCAAGAAGATGATATGTCACCAGGAAATGGAGCTTCTCTAGAAGTCACTGAGACCCTTTTTCAAGTAGGCACAGCATGTAAAGCACATTGTGATTTGTCTTCAGGACAAATCCCATGTGAATGTGATATTCCTGATCTATCAGGAATAGACTATTTTTTTCCACATTCACATGGGAATGCAATCACATGTATGCAAGCACCAGTCTACCTGCAGCACTGAGGTTGAAGAACTTGCTCTGAGAAGCACAGGCAGATGGTGATGGCTCATAGTCATGCTCACCTGCCTCTAGTCCCAAAGCTTGTGAAAGGAACCTCCAGGTCTGGCCCAGCAGACCTGATGCACCCTGATGCAGCTCCTGATGGACCCACACACTTGTGGTGCCTGAAAACAGAAGCAAGAAGAGATTTGTAGGAAAGTGGACAAAGCAGAGCTTGCTTCTCTTCCTGCAGCTCCCACTGTGATTCGTGTGCCTAGCAAAAAGCACAGTGCATGCCCCATGCTACCTCATGAGATGGTGTGACCAGGGAGCTACCTGACTTTGGCTCTACTGAATTATTCTTTTCAGCAATGCCCCAAACATGTTGAGTTCTTAGCCTGACAGCTAAGAAGTGACTGCTCTGTCCATTTCAACTGTTTTTACTTTGAACCCCAGCACAAGACTTGGAGCAGATTAGGTAGAAAACAACCAGTCACCTAAGGTCCATAACAGCCCCAGGTTCACTTGGGAGTTTTATGAAAAACGGCACAAGTTTGGAGATACCAGATGCTTTCCATCTGGGACTCAACACACAACCAGGTGATCCACACAACCCAGCATGATCATAGATGTGGGGTTTTAAATTTCAATGCAAATTAACACAAACCAGGAGGCTACCTTGTCTACTGACAGTCAGCCATCTCGACAACCAATGCCAAAGCCTGGAAACCCCACATGGACTAAGCTGGGCACCCACTAGACCAGGGCTGAGGCAGAGAGGCTTAACATAGTGGGGAAGTTGCAAATGAAGCCGCTTCTTGTTGTAGCTTCATTCTGCAGCTGGGAGGAAAGCTTTTGGTCTCAAAAGCTGTCAGCTGAGAACTATTCACAAGCAGTAAAATTTACTCCAAAGGAAAATAAACAGAAGACAGAAGACATTCAAGTGGCCTCAGCAATGCAAGACACAAAAAAGTAAGAAAAATATACTGACATTTCTCACCACCCTTGTGCTTACAGGATTCCAACTCCTTCTTAACTTATTTTTGTTGAAAGAAAAACATTATTTCAAGATAATGAAATTTATGATCTAGTGAAAAAAAGAGTCAGCTATGTGACCTCCTGACATTTCATGACCAAGATCCTAACAAGTTATGTGGGGACATATGGTTCTTTCTTTTTCTTAATTCATCTCAGTTTTTTAATATACGTGCCATATTCTAATTCCAAACATTTTGCCATTTCAAAAGCCCCAGGCTGTTGCCAGTAACACTATCTGGCTTGAGTCAGCTTTGACACTACCAGAAAAAATGATGGTCCTATCTAGAACCCTTTTTTCCCTGGAGCTTTTCAACTTTGAGGAGTTTGCTGAGCCCAGGCAAGGGTTTTCAAACCAAAAGATGCTAAATTTAGACAGTCAACTTCATGGTCATGTGTGACCTGGAGAGCTGAAGGGGCACTTTCTACATTGCCTCCTGTGAACCACAGCTGAGAAGCACCAAGACACAGAGCAGTGAGGAGCACCTCTCTCTCTCCGGTGAAATATCTCAGATAAGTGGAAGAGATCAATTTAATAACCTAGATTGACCTCAACTATTAAGTCAGATTAAAATGTCAAGCCCCTCCAATGCTAGAATTTAGGGCATTTTGTATTCCTCGCCTGGCTTTTTGCAGAGACGGGGGCCATCTGCACATCCTGGGCCCTGTCCAGGTTCACGCTCCCAGTGCCTCAGCGTGGTGATGTTCGGTTTTGGTGGTTTGGCCCCCATTTAATTTCAAAAGAAGTAAAATGAAATGATCTTTTTTTTTCTTTCCATTTGGCCCAATAAGCTCTCCATATTTCTAAATTACCATCTCTTTGCATGTGTTCTCTGTAGAGCTGCCAGTCAATGTCAAATGAGGTGTATAAATCAAAACTCTGGTTATGTTCTGATAGCATTATATAGACTGGCAGAAAAACACAGGTGAACGAGTGTCACATCTACATGAGATTTTTTTCTCCCTTTTTAAATTGAGACATCTGTCTAATCTCAGTACTTCCCAGTAAATGAATACAGGCACCACAGAAGCTTATCTGAGCTTGATGTTAAAGAAAAACATTTCTATGGGCACATTTGTACCTGTCAGCACTTACTGTAGAGTTCTCTCTATATATATATTAATGTGAGTGACATCAGAATGATTAAAATGATTGTTAATGTTAACACCGCTTTAGCACCCATTTTACCCTATTTTGAAAGGGAGACTTTCCTTGAACCCAAGTGCAAGTGGGTATTGGACCATTTTTCAAAAACTTTGTGGAAACCAGGGAAGGACAAAGTCAAACAGAAGGAAAGTCAGCCATGCACCTTGCACGGGATTATGGATGTATACATCTATCTATATGCCAGACTGAAAAGCTTTCTCTGAGCTGTTTTTGCAAGGCAGTCATTAACACTGAACAAAAGTACAGCTAAGACTTTCTTTCCCCCACATCTAGCCACATCCACACTTGAGTGAAATGCCTTACATGTAAACCAAGCCCACTCAAAGACATCTCAACCTTGACATTTTGTTTTCTTTTGCAAAACTCTCTTTCTTTACAACACCACTTGCCTGGCATGCTCCCACGTGAAGCACAGTTATCAGAATAATAATTAACAGGCTCTCATTAATTTAGGATCAAACTATACCCCCTAATGAAGCAGGGACCGACCAATGTGATCCCTTAAAGTGAGGCGTATGCTTTTCTTACACCTCGTGGCATCTAATCTGCCGTAACCATTAGGCACCGAGCTGACCGTAAAGGCCCGTATAACATTGAGTCAAGGACAGTTAATGGATGCCGGAGCACAAACAAGAGTGCTCCAAGCATGTCAGTCAAGACTAACCTGAGGCAAAAACATCAAAATGCAGGTTGGAGTTTTGACATTCCTGCAGGCTCTGTACGCCTCGCCAGTGAATTTTTAAAGTCAATATCCCCCTCCTGCTCGCGAACACTTTCTATCTGATGAGTAGCAGTAATGTGGATCTGATTGAACTGTGACTAAAGTATTACTTAAAAGGCAGCTTTGAATGCATGTGCATGTTGTGGTTTTTTTTTTTTTTTTAGAAAAGTCTGTGATAACAATAAAGACAGTTTACACAGATTATCACAGGCTGTGTCTTTAGACTTCAAGGTTATATGATTAGGAAATTAGAAAAGAGATGAGATTAGAAAAACCACAGAACATTTTGAAAAAGAAAGCTTTTTACAAATTATCTGTGTACTGAATTTGCACAGAATCTGATAGATAAATCTTCTCATATTTGGAAATGGATAAATGCTACAATGTAAATAGAAGGAATCAGCTTGGGAGCGCACGCCTGGCAAAAGTTCAAAAAACATATTAAGTATTCTAATTCGCTTAAAGCTTACTTATAAAAAAATGCATATTGTGATATAAAATGTAATGATTTCTGCATGGAAATGTAATGAGCAATAATAATTGCTCTGGATGAGCATAGTACACACTGTTAGAAAGTGCGGTCCCTTTGCCTTCAGATTTCCCATTAAACCTTTATTTTCTTTTTCCCCTTTGCACAGTGGAGTGAAATGATTAAGGCAAATGCACATAAAATTTAAGCCAAGATCATTCCTAGTATTGGGCAATACACGTGAGCATGTAGGGTGCCATAAAATTGGGGTGGTGGCAGCAATAAACACACTTCCTATTACTGGAAAAGAAGGTGTGTTTCCAAGGGGAAATTGTATTAGCTGAAGTGGTACATTAGTATTTAGAAGTCCTGACCAAAATTTCCAAGCAAGCTATAAAACTTCATTAATTTAGGAAGCCAACATTTTCATGCATTCTTTGGAGAGTTTCTGGTACTGCATTCATGGTGAACATTTTGATAGGGGTCATTTTGCTATTAAAGCACATCAGTGGGTGAGCCATTTGATGTGTTTTTCATTTGTCTTGTGATCTCTCACTTGGCACTGTCCTGTTGTTTCTTTGGTTGTAACTTTTTTAACCTTTTAATTTTTCCTGGACTTGAGATCATGCGTATTCCAGCGACACAGCAGCACAAATATTTTTCATTAACTGCACACACTTTGGGCATGGTTTTTTTTCTTTGCTTCTTGGCTACATGTGGCGTTGCTATGTCCTATTAAACAGTTGTATTTCATCCCAGAGATGGTTGCATTCAGCAGTGGAGAAACTGTTACCTCAAAAGTATGTGGCTTGTTAAGAGCTCACATTCCTCTGAGTTCTTTAGGAATGCACTGTGCTATACAAATAAATGGGTAAGAAATTTCTAAATATTTTTTCCCCTAAAAAAAAAAAAGACAGAAAGTCTTTAGCTAAACCTTTAGGTACTGCTGTTTCTTCTCTATGAATAACATTTGTTTGATACTGATTCTTTTTTTCTTTTTAATGTTTTACTTCAGCCTGTTTACACTCAACTTTAATCAGATCCCTGTATCAGAGCAAAATGCATTTTCAAAAAAACAGTTTGTGATAACAAAAATGCCTTAATATTTTGTGATAACAACAAAGACAGTTTGGACAGATTATCACCAGCTGTGTCTAGATGTCCAGTACGTTTCTACTGAAGACAATGTTCAAACACCTCTCTTTTTCCTGACCAAAGACCTGTAGTGCAATGAAAGAAATAGAAATGGAATTGTCAAATCCCAACAGCAGTTTTCTATAACATCATGTTTTTCTCTCTTGCATGAGACTTAGCATAGTCTAATGATCTCATGATAATGTCATGGCAGCTCTGGAGCAGAGACCATATTAAGATGTCATTCTGATGGCAAAATGATGGCAATTCAAGCCTGTGGAGACTTTATGACAAACGATGGCAAAACAAACTCAATACAAGTCTTTACAGAGCACATTATCATGTCAAGAGAATAGTATAATCTAATAGATCTTTTCTATCTCTAACTTCTGTGAAAGCAATGTTGATACCTACCTATGAGAACAGCAGTACAATATTGAGGCAGCAGTGAAACGAAATCAGTATCTGTTCTTACCCCCTCTCCGAAGTATTGTTTATGAGCTGCAACACTGCGTGAACATATTAAAATGCACTAGGCCTTTTTATCTTAGATTTGTTTACAATGAGTATCTTTGTATTTCATCACCTAATTAAAAGAGAAAAGAAAACACCAGAAAAATTCAATGACTGCAAAGTGTGCAGTGGCGGGGAAATACAGTCCTAGCCTTGAGCCTGTTTTGCCAATGTGTTGGGGGAACGCCAGATTTTGAGAGGTCACCTGGTCCAGCCAGTGGTCCCCAAGCCCCAGGGGTGTTTAGGATGTCAGAGAACCCCTCTTGGCTCCATTCATGATTCCGGGGAAGGGCAGCATCCTGCCGTGCTCCTGTTTCTCTGACACCCAGGTGATGGAAGGGGACTGGGACGGCAGCAGGACTCCTCTTGCGAGCGGGCTCCTGGGCTGTCCCAGGGGGATGCTGGCACCTGGGAACAGTGAGGACCTGGCTATGCAACTCCAGCAGAGATGCTAGGTTGAATCTCTTTGCCGTTTGATCCAGTTCAACACAAGACTCAGCCGTATGGGTCACTATGATCTGATTAAATTAAGGATGCTAGAGAAGCCTTAAACCCGAATTTCCTATTTTAATTTGAATGTTATTTTTTTATGCTTAGATAATAGTCATAATCATGTAGAGTGTGCTAGTCCATTACCACTATGTTAATGGACAGCTAATACTCAGAAGCCCTTGGCATTGCCTTGGGGCTTGAATTCCCAGATGGTCATTAACTACCTAATAAAAGACCACCACATCATACATAATTACTTAACATCTTGTACTTGAAAACATATTAAACAAAGTGAGCTTTTAAATATTTAGAACTAAATTACATTAAATAAATGTTATTCTTGGTAAATAAATTCAGAGGTGGGGATGTACTATATGGAATTAAAATCTTGCTGCTGCTTCCTCATGACTCAATTGGTTCAGCAGGCAAAATAAAAACACTCAGCCCATTTGCAGAGGGGCACTTGGCATAGCATTGATTCATTTCTAGTTAATGCTGCGCTTTAATACTGAGGGATGTGTGGCAGGAAGATGTTGCTTTTGTTTTTCTTTTCATATTGGGTGCGCTAATTAAAGTTATAAGGAAAATTTCTTTGCACGTGCTGGTATCTGTTCAGCTTAAGCATGAAAATGGTGAAGTTTGTGCTATGCTTCTAAGGATGCTCCTTGATCCAGGGGGCAAAAGTGAGATCACCATCATAACCATCCCTCACTCCTTCCCTCTGTGCCTACTATCAGCAGCTCTAATCACTGGTTTTGATTGTTTGTGTTGATTCCCATTTCTGTTTTCAATGGTTAAATTATGATTATTTTGAATGAGTTTGATCAGACAAGATCCCAGCTGTATATATCAAAAAGCCAGACCTACAGACACGTAACAAGTGTGTAACTTCAGTCAATGAAACCAACAGGATCAGACATATGTCTCAACACTGCTCATCTTTCCAAGTGTTGGTAAGATGTAGGTCTGTACACTTACTTATCCACAAAGCAGATATAGTGTGGGTCATAACCCTCTCCCCCAATATTGCATCCCCATGGAACACATTGCAGACACAGGAGCCATGTCAAATGGTACAGCTTCGAGGACAGTGCTGTCTCTCATGAGTTTGGTGACCTGACCAGGGCGCAGGTGAGTCCTAGCAATGACTGCCTCATCACCAAAGTGGGCAGGGGCTGCATCTGGCCCATGTTTTGGAAGAAAGCAGTGGTCCTTACTTGGTGTTTGGAAGACAAGAGGCAGCTACACAAAGCGTGGTGAGTCCAGGCTGAAGTACAGATGATTTACTCATGTGTAAATGACTGGGACCCCTGAGTGTGAGATGGCCCCTCCTCTCCTGCATACTCAATACTTCTTGTCCCACTGGAGGGGGCAGTCTCTCCAGTCCTGAGTTAACCTCTGGGTAGAGGCGTAACTTGTATCTGGGTCACAGTGGCTGCAGAGCACATTGCTTCTAAAAGACCTCATCAGAAGTTGAATCTTTGGGTGCCTGTAACTCTTTGGCTGACACTACCTACAGAGATAGCAATTAGTGCCAATTGCTTTCTAGCCAAGGGACCATCTGAAGTTGAGCTGAGGCTAACAATTCGTTTGGTGTTGGCCATGAGAGAGACCGCCACCTTCCACCAACTCAACTGGATTTAGACCCATGACCTCAAGGTGAAAGGCTCTGTATAGCCCTGCCCTTCCCCAAGCCATGGGGTTCCCCTCTGAGCATGTTCATTTGTTAATGTTCTTTTGAAGTTAATAGCAGGATGTGGCTCCCTGTCCGTATTTTTATAGGCTTTGTAATTACTCATTGAATATTTCGAGGGGTCAGGGAAGGAAACGCAGGTAGATTTGCTATTGCGAAAGCCTGAAGGCATCCAGCTTGTTTTCCAGAAGGTGTTTGACATTTCATATGGATCCATTTTGGGGAAAAATCCTTTGGGAGTATCAGGGTTCTGCGTGTCTGTTATGGAAGTAGTCCTCACAGGAGTGTAATCAATTATCCCATGTTTTCTGACACTAGCTGAGAAGAATTCAACAGGCACAGAAAATGAGACTTTTACAGTGCCTGGAGGAGACAGGCACTCCATGGCTCTTTGCTTTGGCAGCACAGGGTAGATGCGTACCCCGCCTGCATGCCAGTCCCTTACAGTATGTCAGAGAGCTTGCAGAGATAGCACATCTGAGATGAATATCCTGGAGTGACATACTCTACTGTGCGATCCAGACCTCAGAGAGATAGCTGTTTCTGACTAAACGTGCCCAAAATCAAGTGTTTAATCCCCAAACACATGTTTTGATTTCCAGTGTAAGTCCCTCAGCCAGTCCCAGTAGAGTCTGGGAGAGCTGCTGGACTCTCAGCATCTCCTGGACCCCAGTTCCTCCGCCAGCTGCCCAGGTAAGGTTTTAGGTTCCCAACTTCAGCCACCAACAGACAGATTTCTGGAAAAACAGAGATCTCAACCTCTGGAAATCTGCTCATTAATTTTAAAAATCATAGGCCTGAGCTTTTCCATAGGGAGAGAGAATAACTTTACCAATCACAAGAGGTCACTCCAGGAGAAATATAAATCTTTATAGTTTCTACATCCATGTAATTTATCACTGAGCAGGAGTGTGCTTTTGTCATCCAGAAGGATACCTCCAACAAAGAGTATTCTTCTTCTGTCAATCTGCTATCCAATATGCTTATTAAGAGAGGAATACATCTAACAAGTCAAAGAGAAAAACATTTTACCATCTATTTTCACCGAGTATGCTTTTTCATGGATCCCAAGCAGCACATCGGACCAAATCCTGCTATTGGTTTCCTGAAGTAAATAAAATATTTAGGAGACAGGGCACAAGGATTTTGGCCTTTTATGTACACTAATTTTCTTTACATTCCCCTATTGTTTCAGTGAGTCCTTCTCACGGGAATGCAGAACCAAAAAGTCTTCTAAGAGGAAAGGAGAGAAGGTAGAAGGCATTCAAGAGCAAAGGGCATGTTACAGGCAACTCCAAAGTCATTTCCAAGTTATGGCAAGAACCTACAGATATGTTGTTGAAATCAAAGGGCATTTCTGTGTAAAACTCGATGTAATAGGAGCCTTTGTTAACTGGCAAAATATACGTATGTAGATTCATTAGCAGGAGGCAAAATAGTGCTGCAGAACATAGAAAGCCATATTCCCCTGCAGAAAAGGGGGTTTATTAGTATTTTTAAAAGGTGCTGATGCTGACTCGGATTTATAGTTCAGGAAACTGAGGCACAGAGTGACTAGGTGACTTGCCACAGCTCATCCCCACACTCATTTATAACCTTTCTTGTCCTTTCTCTGGCCCAAGGACACAACACTCTCTTATCCTTGAGGATCTTAACTGCATTTCGTGTTTCAGGCTGTTTATCTCCTGCCCAGTGGTATATGCTTGGCCATTAACTTGTTAAGCAACGGATGTTCATCTAACTAAAGCTTTTATTAGTAAAATATCACCAGAAGAGCTGCTTCTACCACATGTTGATTATAAAGCCACTTGCTAATATGTACCAATGGAGGGCATCACCGACACAGCTCGCATGTAGCCTGGTGACTGCCTTTTTGGTAATGACAGCAGAGTCACCCAACACTTTGGGTTGCACAGGACATGCCATGTGCCCCCGCAGCCCTACCGACAGGGTCATTTATGCTGATGCTTCTCACAGTATTGCCACTCCAGGACACTTCCCCTTTCCCTGTGCACATTGGGGTATGAATTCAGGATTGCCCCAACCCTGCTAATCTGCTGATTAGAAAGGATGGATGAGCTTTAGTTACTTACAGGATCCAGCCTGTGGATAGAACTGCCCAGATTAACATCAAAGCGTGGATGTTTTTATTTAGATAAGTAAAATTAAATTTTTTAGCTTTGGAGAAATGATATCCAATTTTGGAAGACAGTTTCTGCCTGCAATCATTCTTCAAGCCATTGTTGCAGATTTTGCAGCCTGCTCTTAGCTGTGGAGATCCCTGAACAAGCTAATTGCCTACCATCAGCATTCATCTTTCTCCTTTAGCAGACCATAAGTATCAGAAAATCTCACTTATTGTGCTAGAGTTTAACTTCACAAATGGTGATGACTTGTCACTTGATTCCCCAAATGATAGTTTTGGTTATGAATAGTACTAACGCTGTATTTATTACAGCTATTCTAAAAGGACTCTTCATTGCCCCCAGTGAAGTGCAGGAAGCAGCGAACATCCACGGCATTTTTCCTTTTCTTGAAAAAAGTCTTGGCTTTTTCCAGGTTTTGATCACTATCATTTCAACTTTGGACTTTTATTAAAACTGTTTTGAGTTTGACACAACTGTAGTGGCAGATAGAGTGGGTAGATAAATGTACCTTCTGAATAGGCTTAATACCAAAAGTGGATAAGAGGAATGGCAAGGTATTTCATCTATGAAAATTTCACATCCATAAGATTTGCCACTTATTGCTGATAATCCTTTCAGCCTCAAAGGGTCAAAAGGTGAAAATGATTGAGGTACCTTTTGATATGAATATTTCACGAGCTGCATATCCCTTTTTCACTGAGATCTATGTGCTGACTGAGGGCTTCTTCAGGATGAGTCCTTAGTTGACTGATGAATACAAAACACCTCTCGAACAAAAGGCATTCAAGATTAGCGGAAGACAAGACAGCCTACTTTGGTTTCTGTGAGCAGTACCTGGAGTATCAATGGAGATAAAACACTGAGTGACAGGTAACTGAAATACAGAATAACACCATATATTGTTCTCCTATTGATTGGGGAAATAATGAGAAAGTTAGCAAGTCACGGTAATGTCACAGGCAGTGATGAACTTTGGAGAACTCAAGGACCAAAAAGTAACATGAAACAAGGAGCAAAATGAAGATAATATTTGGTTACAGTACAGTTCTCAAATTGTAGTGAAACACATCCCTTCGCCTTTGAGTATGCATGGTTTTTAAAAAGAAGACAATGGGAAGAAATTGCCAGCTGAAACAATATAGCTATTTTATTTTACTGCAGCCAGTAATGTGAACTTCTTGGAAGACATCTTCTTTCACCACACTATTGCGGCTGAGAACATTTAGAGGCTATGAACCAAAATTATCCTCTCTATGCATAACCTTTCCAGTGTCATATCCTGCAAGGTATTGTGGTAATTGAAGATATTCAGTACCAAGTATTGACTATTGTTTCGCTACAGCAATGAGATGAAAAAGCCAATCCCTTTGAAGAGGCTGCTCGTTCAAGAGAGAAGTGGCACCTTAGCAAAACATGTCTACAGAAAGTTGTTCTTTCTTTTCACAACACTTGGAAAGGTTTTAGCTCATTTATCTCTGCAAGGCAGGGATGCTCTGCCCCTGCTGTGGGGTCCCCAGCCCAGCCCCTGCCACGGGAGCTCCCCACTTCTCCCATGGTGCTGGGCAGGGACCCCATCTGCCCAGCACTCATAGTCTTTCCTGTATGCTGAGTCAAAACTAGGCCAATGAAAATAACCATGCTGGCAATGAAAAAAAGCCTCCTGCACCACCCAGGACTTCTTTACTTAGATAATTTTATAAGTCTATAAATACAGCTGCCCTTTCATCACTTGAACAGAACAGAGCCCATGTAGGTCACAAATCTTCCTCCATTTAAGACAAGCAAAATTGCATGTGAAGGAAGGAAACTCTCTTGCCTTAACTTAAAACTAAGCATCTTAATTTTAAAGAAAGATAAAATTGCATTGTGCTTCTCATCTACTTGTCAAACTGTTTCTTCTTATTCTTCTTGGGAGCTTGTCTTTTTCCTAGCAGAGAGTTAGTCTAAAAATATCTTTAAGGGTTATATTTTTAGGTATAATCTTTAAGAGTCAGGAAGAACTGTGTCACCCTAATGCAGGACACATTTCAACAGCTTCATCATCACGACAACAAACATTTCAGATGGATTTAAGACCTAAAGGGATGCAGCATCTACTTTCAATGGGATTTCAGCACCCACTTTTTCAGCCTCCTGCAAAAGCTGTAGCCCTCAAGCTATAAAGCATTGTGAGCCAGAGCTTAGGCAGGGGAAGGTCGGGGGAAGGGGCAGGCTGGGTTTGCCCACGTCCTGCCCAGCTGTCCCCATGCAGGGGCTGGGCCTGAGTGCCTGCCTGAGCCCTGCAGCTTGCGAATGCTTGCAGGTCTCTCAGTTTAGAGAAAACCTTGTCTCTGTTCGAAGAGGTCCAGGTCAAGACTGGGACCTCCATGCTCTCTTTGATTCTCTCTTCTGAGGTAAAGAAATCAAATGAATTGTTATGTTTGCATTATAGTGGAACATAGAAATGTCATGGTAGCTGGCCTGGTAATGCAGGATTAATTTAGACATTCAGACTGCAGTGCCCTCCACTCTGCAAATGTAATAAACATGTGTCAGTTAAGCTCCATTAGGTCTACTCAGCTACCTGGTTGCATTTGAAAAGCTATTTCCACAAATTCTAGGCTGAAGCATAGGGTGGATGGGACAGCAGAGGGTGTGAAATGGAGCATTTGTTCCAGGATCAGGATGCATTTGCTATTCCAAGCAAAGAGCTGGGATAGCAGCTTTCAGACCTCTTCTGCACAGGGCATTGTAAGTGTATGAGCCATGTAATCAAGGTAATAAACATGTGCTTCCAAAATTGCCCTTTACATGCTGTTTTAGGCAGCTCGTTCACTGACGATTGCCCCCAGGCTCCTGTGTACCCTCATGTTCCACAAAGATGGGAATTCCTCTCCTAAACATGTTAAGAAACACCTACTCATGCATTATCTCCATTGTGCTTCACCTTTCGTGCCATTACCAGCAACACCATTAAAGCGTATTTCCAAATCATGAAGGCAAGATACTTGGTTCCTGAGAGATACCCTCTTTCCTGCAAGCAGCCATGAGGCAATCCATGATGCTGTTCGCAGTGTATTGGTTCTCCCTTGAGTTAGACCCAGCTGGAGTTTGGACTTCCAGCAGAGAAGAAAAACCTGAATTGTGAGAATGGCTACAGGACACAGCCCTCTGCTGCTTATGTGGGCCTGCACCCAGAAGCAAAGATCATTTCGTTTGGGTCTAAGCACACACTGTGCACCTTCTATCACCCTTTAGAAGGAACAGTTGTCTTTAATGGGAAGTCTATCCAGCCATCAATTTGTTAATAAAAAGGTGATATGCTAAGGAGAAATTAATGACAAATAATCCCCTATAAAATAGTGTCACTGTGTTCAGGTTCAGGTTTGCTGGCTACAAAACATTTGCTATTCATTTTCTGCCCCACTATTAATGGATAAGAGAAAAGAAGGGGAATTTGTTACTTAATGTAAGATGTGCATCTCATGCCATCAGGTTACATCAGGTTCATCAAGTCATGCTTATATAACTTGATTTTAATTTATGGGGTTTATTGTTGGCAGGTTTCTGAGATTATGATTTGATTGAAAGTCTGTTGAATGTCTGTAAAATATCTGTTAGTTTGTAAATGGACTCTAATGGATTATGCTGCTTGATTCTTTTCTTATGGAGCGGTTCACCTTTGCATGGTATAGCAGACAAGTCACATCTTGCTTTGACTGCACGCAGCATCAACTATAATAACTATATGTCAGAGGCTGTAGCATTGTAGATACAATCTGCTTAAAATCACTGTACATGTAACCAAGGAGGAACGTTTAGTGTCCAGGAGAGTTCCAGCAGAATGACTCACTACTGTCTGTAGTTTGATAAATGCCTCCATTTGTCTACTTTACAATTTACATTATTTATCACAGGAGGTTTCTTTTACACTAAAACTTTTAAAGCACCTTTTAAGCTTACAGGGCCAGATCTCTGCTGGTTTCATCAAGCTGGGACAACTGTAAAAAAAAGTGATAAAAAAAAAAAGAGTTTAGCTTCCTCTTACCCAGGATGGCTAGTGGCAGATCTAGAGCCTCGTGTGAACGAGATTGAAGACCTCCAGGGGTCCCTGGGAACTGGAGATGCCCAGGGTTTTTTTTCAGTGCTGGGGAGTAGGAGTGGTTGATAGAGGAGCCATTAAGGTGGGCTTACAAACCTGGAGGCAAGCTTTGGCTGCCTGTTTTGTCAGAGTAGGACAGAAGTCATGGTACAGGGCAGCCCGGGGAGCACCAGTGCAGAGGGATAACCCCAGCCATGGCAACAGTGCTGTAGCACTGTGAAACCCCAGCTCAAGAGATCAGCCATAAAACAGTCTTTCTGCAAGCAAGAAATATCAGATGCATTGACCAAACCCTGGTGATATGAGCAGACTGTAGCTTTGATTTTTAAAAAATACTATTTTAAGGTTGGGCTTGAGCTTGAAGACATGAAATTGAGATCTTGGCAGATTAACTGTTACAAGGACTGATGCACTACAGAGCCTCCTTTCTGTACTAAAGGGAAGGGATCTGTATTAGATTGATGGTTTTACTGCATAAGCAGAAGTGCATCTTACAGCTCACATAGGACAATACACAGAGCTACCACTGCTGGGGCATCCAGCCACTGTTTATCCCAGGGTCTTGGTACAAATCTTCATAATTTAAGCCTAGGCTCCATAAAATGTTCCTTAAAACTGATCCACATCATCAGCCCCATGGGCAATGAAGTATTTTGCCACAAGGGCAAGTCCTGAAGTACCTGTACTGCAGGGAAGTGTGCAGTGTGGGACCCTGTAAGAGCACACCGCAACAGTCCCAAGAGTGAGCCTTACACCACCTAATAGGTCTCACCCCATCTCGCTTGCCCCAGAGCTGCACGCTGCATCCCCTGGAGCTCAGTGGTGCTACATGACAGTCCAAAACAAGCTTTCTGACATCACCAAACAATCCAGAAAGAGATGACCGCTATACGTGTTATTAGTTGGTCCTGTTGTAAGGGCTGCTGCGTGCTGCCCCACCAGCTGTGCTGCAGCATTTTGCAGGGTGCTTTCTGGCTTGTGTGTGGCACAAGTGTCCTCCCAGTCATAAAATATTAAATGTGATTCTTCTCCAAGCTGTGTCCTGAGCCCTATGCTAGTGATAATACCCAAGAGTATGAATCTGCCCATAAACCCTCTGCAGAGGTTTCCTCTGGGGCAGGGGATGGCAGGGAGGGTTTTGGCTGGACTCAACTTACTCCAGTGCGACCCTCGAGAACTGCACCCAGGGCCACCCGAGGTTCACCACAGCATGAATCCAGGCCTGTTTGTGCTGTCTGGTTCTGCTGCTGCCAGGCCTTTGGGTTATTCACTTAGCTGCTCTAAACCTCCATTTTCTCAGCAGAAATAGAGAGATGAGAGTGATAACTGAAATACTTTCTAATGTATTTCCACCATTGCAAGAAAATCACTGGGCAACCACTGAGAGGCTATTTAATACAAGAAAACAGTTACACAAGTAAGGAAATTTAAACTATGCAGCATTATAGTTATTAAGGTAGACACTTTTTAAGGTTTTGACAGAGAGAAAAACACAGTAAGAGGACAAACACCCTCAAACATTTTTTAATCTGTTGGGCTTTTTCTGATACACACAGATTAACTGCAAAATGGCAATGTGTCTGGATTTTGTAAACACAACTACAACATTTCCTAAACCCAACTACATAGGCTGTGATTACCAGTTCAACAGAAACTTTGCATGGCTTGTGTTTTCAGCTTGCAGATCATTCTTGTGTCCTACTGAACATTGGGAGCTGTGGCCGCTATCACTGAGTAACCAACAGGCTCGGCATGCCGCGAGGATCATCAGCTTCTCGCTGGACCAGAATAGACTCCAGCCCTGCAGAAAAATAGTTATAACGGCATCAGTTTCCCCGGCTCTCCCTGTTGTAGAAAGTTAGCACAAGGTTGCAGAAAAATCTGGTTGGCCTTGAGGCAGAGAAGCTACTTGTCCTGGAGGAAGGTACCAGATACCAGGAGATTCAATAGAGAGGCATCTACTCAGAAAGCAGCCCATGATGGTTCATGCTCATACTCCTAGCCTGCTCCAAGTAAATTCCTATTGAACATGAGCTTAGCTCCAACCCTCCGTTTTGTGGCACTTTCAGGCTCGTTTGACTCGGGTGTGTTTCACCTCACACCTTGCAGCAAACACCGCACACAAGAACAGCAATCAGTTTGCCCTCGCCTTGTCCTCAGCGCGCCATCATTTAGCACCATCTCTCCCAACAGGACTCATTTGGCACCAGGTGTTACGGTGCCCTCGCCTGAGTGAGGTTTGACTGGTAGCACGCCTATGAAGGAAACACCTCCTGAACACGGCAGCCCAGCGATACAGACTGAATTGGCATGATAGATCCCAGATTCTGGCTCTGTGCAAGACTTGGTACAGAATAAATATTTGGCAAGGCCCCTTGCATGGAAGACACTTTGTTGAACAAGAAGATAAGCAGGACACTGCAGTGTCACTGGTTTGTCTGGAGGAAGACCTCCCGCTACAAACATGGGCTGTGGGGGAAGCCAGCACCTCTTTCCAGCTGCAGAGACCATTTCCCATTGCGTCTTGAGTGTTGGCTGCTCCTCAACAAACAACAGACCCTCCCTCTGCCTGGGCGGTCTGCAGGTAGGTAGGCCCAGGACGATACGCCACGACTCAGGGCAAAGCAGTGACAACCACCGAGCTACGCAACGGTTCCCCATATGTCTTTCTGCTTACCCTGACTTCTCGACGCTACACCAGATGCCAATGGGCCAGAGATGGCACCCGGGGCTCAGTGCAGTATGGGGTCATCATCTGCGTGGCCCTTTTCCTTCTGCTGCCCTCCTACACTGGCATGGGGAGGCTGGAAAGTAGCAGAGAAATCCCTGTGCTGGCTGGCAGGAGGTGGCCGCTGTGTGACTCTGGGCAGACGGTGAGAAGGGGGCATCACCTTGGACAGCCTAGAGGAGAAAGCAAAGGGAAAAGCAATGGATTGCAGAATTTAAGCAAAAGCAAGCTTCTCTCTGCTAAGCTTTCCCTATCCCCAGAGCCTCCTCAGCATAAAACAGCCAGCAAAAGCCAGAGCAACATCTAGCGATTTTCACATGGGCTGAATTCACTCCTGACAAAGCACCGGTCTGTGTCCAGTCCCTCAGGTTTTACAAATTATAAACAGTATGAACCAAACAACTTTGTCACTTGTAATTTTACAAGCAATTTTTCCTCCATTATTTTTGACCAAAAATTTCTATTGCCTTTTGTAACATTGTCCACTTGTACCCTCTGTATGGATAGAGACAAAAATTAGGAGAAAATAGCTGGCACCTCTTTTTTCTGATCATGACTGGTCTGTAGCAGGGACTTCATATCCTTCTCCAGCAGAAGATGTGCTGGGTAGCTGAGGCTGGAGGGAAGCAGCAGAGCATAAGAGCCACAGGCAAACACTGAAACCCCTACTGGAGAGGAATTATTATTTATACTGCTGGACAGTTTTCTTCTGTGAAACAACTGGAAATTATTTGCCCCACAAATGCCTGGCTGTTGGCTGGGTAAGTAGCCAGCAAACAGAAGAGGAATCAGACCATGCCAGACTCAGCTAGCTGTATGCAATCCATCGCTGATCCATCTGCAGCACATGATAGCTGCTGGTTTCTCTGCTCCAGACTGGTTGGGAGAGAGGTACTTGAAGGAATGGGAAGCTGTGTCTCCACAGCTGAGTTGTTTTCTAGCTCCGCATCAACATGGTGTGCCTTCTGGCTGCTCAAATGGTCCTAAACCAGAGCCCCACCACATTATACCACTGTAATTTAATACCTTCATTTATTGGGTTAGAAGCACTGTAGAAAATTCAGCTCTCACCTACTTCTATGTACAATAATCCAAAATTAAAAGTGTCTTGGACAACCTGGTGAGCAGTGCCTGCGTGCAAGTAAAGACCCTCCAGCAACATGTCCTGGTTGTGGACCGTCCTCCCTCCCTCATGGGTGTTCATGGGCTCCCCCTGCTCAGGGGACACAAGGGAGGCCTGTAGCGGGAATGCACTGTGGGTGCAGAGGGGTATCCTGAGAGCTGGTTCTTCCTCAATATGTGTTTTGTTTTGAAGAAAATAAATGTCTGTCTTTGCCTAGAACCCTGGAGAGCATACATTTTATAACCTGAAACTCAGCCTAGGAGGTACTGCACCACTTAGCCATGGTCTAAGAGCAAAGTAGATCATTCACGTAAGACAGATCTCAGTGAAAATGAACTGTCCTAGCAAAAAGCTACTGTAACTCAGGGGGCTATCTATAGTTTAGGCTTAAGCATACTCCACGCTGGTTATGTGCTGCTCAAACTTGAAAGCTGTCGGGATTAGAGCACTGCTGTACATCCACATCAGAAAGTGAAGATCATTAGACTAACGCTCTCCTATACAACAGTGATGCAGGTCAAGGTGATCAAGGTTTTTACCCATTCTCTCAAAACCATTTAGGTCAAAGTTGTTCTATACAATTTATCAGCTTTGATTCCCTTCCCCTCTTATATGTTCTATAGGTGGGGGTTTCTAGGTTTTCCAGGTTTTTTTTTTCACTCCTGGCACAAGTAAATTTCCATTCTGTTCCTGAGCATCCCCTGATGTAAAACGGTACTAATGATCCTTATCTGCCATGAAAGTACTTTTGTAGAGTGAGGGAGCATAGCAGTGTCATTTACCCCAGGTCCCAGCGGGGACCACCTCGGCAGCAGTTCCCCATGCAAACAGTGCTGGCACTATTTTAGCCATCAGGGGAGTCCCGTTGGCTAACACAGGGCCTGGCCACACAGCACTCACTCAGGAAAACTTTCCTTTGACTTCAGCAGGACTGACGATGTGTCAAGAAAACACAAGATTGGGGTTGCTGGCTGGCAGGGGCGCTTTGGGTCTCATCTCCCATGAGTTGCCATCAGGCACTAAGGTCTGAAATGCAACCTGGAGAAAACTTGGCAGCAAAAAGTTGGTCTGCGACTGTGTCTCGTGCCAATATTGTACCATTTTGAAATCCTTTGACGTTTTCGGAGTCACTCATGGCTCAGGCTGGTGAGGGTAGAGCCAGGCCCACAGTTCAATTACACTACTTTCTCTCTCACTATTTGTGCTCTGGTCATTACACAGAGCGAAATCAATTAATTCTAACAGAGGAATAGGTTCCTGGCCTGTCTATAAGTCACTGGGTACGTAATTGTTCTGTTGCTTACATTAACATCTTATCACATTATTAGCACTGTTTGCGATTCCTCCCCTCCCGCCGCAGCCGAGGCTCTGGTGGCTGCTCCGCTCCCTGCATGGGAGGCTCTGCTGTAGGCTCCCCCCTTGCAACCCGCCGTTGCACCAGTGCTACATGCAATTAAAGGCCTCCCGTGGCTGAAGCCTTTGGATGGACAGAGAGACCTAAAAACATGCCTTTCTCTTGATTAGGCAGCTTTAAGCCAAATAGGATTAAGGAGAGAGATACCACCACGGAGGGGAACAAAATACGGGCATCTCACTGAAGTAGTGGGGAAGAGGGGGAGGACAATAACAATTTTCTGAGCAATTCACACATTATTTTTTTAAAAGGACTGAACAGAATTAAATTTGGAAAAAATACATCTCCTTTTAAAATTGTATTTGAAGTATTCAAAACAGGCATTTTTAAATTTCAAGTTTGAAAAATGTATAATCCCTGAAACCCAAATCTTTGAGGCACTGGAAATCAAAGAAAAGTTAGTTATGGCTTGGAAGCTTTTTGTCTGTAGAAACAAAGAATTAATGGCCAAAAAACAAGCAGCTCAGAGTCCCCTTTTTTAACAAAGAAAAGTCTTTGCTTATGACTATTCTTGCTGGATTAGGAAACTAAAAAAAAAAAATCAAACAGGCAACAAATAATTTTACCATTACCAGGTAATATGTGTTAATTGCTCAGTTTATATACTCTGAATGACATACCATTAGAGACTGTGTATGCATTGTAACTAGAGCATTAATAAATTTAAAATGTGCCTATTAGGATGACAGCTTTGGAGGTGCAAAGGAATAACAGTTATCACTTGGCAGAAGCAGATCTCACCCCATCTGCCGAGACTTTGCATACATTTTCAGCTTCCTGAGCAATGATTAGGGCTGTCAGAACCTCTTTAACCTTCTAACTGCTGGTCCCAACTGGCCTTAATTAGAGACTAATGAATTCAGAAGATGCAGGCCGTGAGGAAAACTGCCTTGACAGTTTGTGTACAAATTAAGCACCAATTACTTCATGCATCTTTTGCATTGCTGATACAAGTCTCTGTTATTATTTTTGAATATGGTCATTTTAGCATAAACCGAGAACTTTGCTAATGTATTTTGTCATTTTTATGGCTCATCATAAAAAAAAAAAAAGAATACCAGGAGGGTCATGAATATGTGAAATAAACTACTGTAGATGATAAAAAGAAATTCATTTCCCTCTAGGGAATATCTTCCAACATTTTCCCCCCTAATATCATATTATTATTATGATTAGTCACATAATGATCACAATTTAAGAAACAGACGTAACGTAGTACTCTGAATATTTTTATTAGGAATATAGCTGCTGTTATTAGCACAAGAAGGAAAACAAAGGTACAGGTAAGTAAGAGTCTTTCAGTTCTGGGATCTCAGAAAAACTTTTACACCCACGTGTGTTAGCAGAGGTTAGTGACACTCTAATGGTTAGAAACAAGAGCACAGGGAGTCGTAGCTGTATAGTCAAGTAGCTTTGGGGGTTTAAATCTCCCCAGTTTCTCCCTCTTATCCACATCCAGAAGACATGAGAGGTTCAACACAGTATTTTTTGGAAAATGCCCCCTAAACCCAATGAAGGTGCATGCCTGCCATTATGGTCTGACAAGGCAGGGGAACGTTCTCCACATCATCCCATAAAATTTGCTTAGTGAAAGTTTGAAAAACTCCTACCCCTGGTGCTCCTGCCAGACCTGGTGGCGAGTAAATGTGACTTTACTGAAAAGACTACGGACCAGTGCAGCTCATGAACTGCAGAGCACGTCTGAGATAACGCGACACTGAACAGACACACAGCCATTCCTTCACTGGTCAGTTATTTCTTTCAACTTGGACTGCTACATCTTTTCATTTCTCCTCATTAGCATCATGTTCCCCATTGCATTTAGTGAAATTTATCACCACTATGAAAAACAAGGGTACTTCAGGCCCCACCACAGGACCTCTCCTGGCTGTGCTGCTGTGGAAATTGAGGTCATATCAGCCTCCTCCCTGGGCATCTCCTGGCCCTGCTCTCCCTGTCACTGGGAAGGAGGGATTCCCCCAGAGGCTCTGTAGGAGGAAAGCCAAAGAGAAGCAGAAGTATGGATGAATTAACAGCACATAGTGAAATTTTGCCACTTGCATACCAGGTTAGACTGCAGGATGTGTGGTTTGTAATCTGCAGATGTATGGAGCTGAAGAAGAGCTTGAACAGAATGAATCCTCCAGTACTATGAAATTCTTCAAATGCAGAGATGCTCTGTGTGAAGGAAAGAAAGACATTTCTATCACATCAATAAAATCGCTCCCAAGAGGAGACGGAGAGCATTAGAGCAAACTCGAAAACACGAGGCCAGACTCTTGGTGGCAAGTCACAGAGCCAGCATCTGTGGGTCTTGAATTTCAGTTAAATAAAGCCCCAATTAATATCTATCATGAAGTTTTGTCTTTGTCCACACAAAACCATGGATGCCCTTCTTGGTCCAATCTCTATACCATGCAAGAGCTTCCTCCACACAACTCTCTCTTGCATTTCATCAAAAGTAATTTTAAACTTCTCTAATGAGGATGACCTAACGAACTCATGTGACACTTTCCTAATTGTCCCTATCATTAAAGCACTGGGATTTTCTGTTGATAACCCAACATTTTCCTGCCTGCATTTACACCAGTGCAAGATGATTACAACACATAAAAACAATGTGGTTTTACATGTATGACAAAGTCATTTCTTTTTTCTTGAAAAGGTATTATTTTATGAACTGTCATTGAATTGGAAGTCCTTGGTAAATTTTTTTGTATCTGTTTTCATCAATCAGCCTTCAGTCCAGCCTCTGCCCTGGAGAACAGGTCCATGCTCCAGATTTGGAGTTTGCAATGCTGTGACTCCCTAGACCAAGACATGCTGTGGCAGTGAGGTTTTTCATTGAAAATTGCATTCAGAGATGACAAGCTGGCCCCTAGATGTTTTTTAAGATAAGTCTAAGGTTGTGGCTTGGGTTTGTCCCTAACCTGATCTAGATTTTTCATAAACTGCTTTGTTGTGTTAATGGACTGGTGAAGCCTCATTCCATTTCCATTGCCGTTGCCCTTTTTTTTTTTTTTTTCTGTCAGTTCTGGTCACCCTTCCCTGGTGTTTAATAATGGCGTCTTCTCCTTCAGTAACACTTACACATGGAATGAATGCAGATTTAACACTGTTGTCTGGGTTATCGTTATACTGTGTATGGCTCCCTTCTATTTATCGCAGCTCTAAAAGCTCAAGATAGAAAGGAGACTCTGAATAAAAGGAGAGGAAAGGTGACACAACCCCTTTGTCTGATCCAAAGCCCTGTCGAGTGATGAAGATATGCCAGCTTTGACATAAATCCTGCAGAGAGGGGAGTTTTACTTTGGCGCTGAAGGTCGAAGTAAGCTGAGCAAAATGGTGAAGTGTACACACACGGCGTGTGTGTGCATACACCTGTGTGTCTCTGTGTGTGTCTACGTGTGTGTGCAGGCATCCCACCCTCTAGCAGCTGGTCCATAATGAGACTACCAGACTTTGCCACCAGCTGGGTCAGAGCTGCTTTAGCCATCCCATACTGGGAAAGCATAAAACCTCTGAGACTGAGTCCCCGCCTCCCAAGGAGGTGTAGGGATTCTGTGGGACAGTAATTCTAGCTGTTGGCTCCTGTGCACGGCCTTCTCACACCATGATTTTCTGGTTGCCTTTGGCTTCTCACCCTCCCTTTGGAAATTGCCTCATGAGCACATCACTCTCCACCTGAGATGCACCAACCTCAGGTCTTGTCCTCCTCACCAGTACCGTGCTGCCGCACCTCTCTGTGGCAATGGCACAAAGCACACACCAGCCTCTGAGGCACTCGACCTGACAGGAACACCTTTCCCTGGCATTTCAGAAAGGTGTCTGAAGTCCTGACTTTTCTTCACTTCTTTTTACTGACTAAAGCCTTTGGCTTTTTCAGGTGGAGATACGGGTCTCAGTTCTGCTTTCAAGCTTTATTCTTCTACCTGGTGGGTCCATTCAGTTAATCTACCCCACCAGAGCAGCTGAAAAAAAAAAAAGGCGGGGGGGAGAATTAAATAAACAGCAAATTCAAAATCATGGCATAGTTAGCAGTCCCCTCATAGAAGACATTTATATTTAACAACTGTACATGGAACCAAAGCATCCCCTGCAAAAACAAGCACTCTACGTATAAAAATTTAAAACCACATTGATAACCCATCTGGCATCCTCCTAATTATGAATCTCTTAGTGGAGTAATATTCCCTTTAGAAGCAAAATAGTAAATACAACAAGGGAAACATGATTATTAATTTCTTTTTGCTCTGTCTTTCAAGACAAGCGTTCATTCACATGGGCACCCACAATCTTTCTCAACTGGAATTTATTGAAGTAAAGGCATAACACAATGCCTGCTAATTAAACATTTAAGAAGAAAAAAATACCCTGTTCTCCATCAGGAGATGATATTAATAGGTGCTTCATAATACAGACTGTGTTTGAACCCCATCTGTCTTGCCCCATAAATACAGAGAAATAGAAAGGCTCGGCTTCTTACTTCATCTTTATGTGCCAGTCTAACCAGTCCAGGCTTCATAACATCCAGTCACCTCGTGGAAACAAAGCACAAGGCTTGACTATCTGGAGACAACTTCTTTCCCTTTCATGGGAATGCTATTTCTGAGGAGGTGCTACCCATACACAACTTCCCTCAGCAGGCACCAGCTTCCTTCCCTGTCTGAAAGGTGTCAGGCAGTGACTTTTGGGAGGAGCTCTGCCCCAGGCCATCTAGCTGAGGGTAGACTTTTTTTTATTGTGCATTACGGACAACAGGAGCTTGAATAGTTGCTTCCTGGAAAGTCATTATGTCTTTACAATGACTCAGACCATTTTATTTCTTTTAAAACAGGTTCCCTCCAACAGGAGCCCTGGAAGGAACTCCTTGAAGGGCGACATCTCCTTAAGGAAGTCCATCAGGTTTGAGACTGCTTTTGAAACACAAGTATCTCTAGGTACTTGTAAGCAATGGGATATCAGGCCCAGAGGAAGGAAACCCCTATGGAAACTTTCAGCATCAGCTAGAGACTTTGCCCATCAAGGCTGGGGCACTGGAGAAGGGACAATATACAGCACCCTTGGAGTGCTTCACCCATAACAAAATTTCAAGGCCCCAGGTCAGCAATGCTCAGGTTCCTTACTCGTTAGCCCTTTGTTTCTGGATTTTCCTCCCTAATAAAATGCAGCCTTCCCATGGCTTTTGTGGAGTCCCTCCTCAGCTGAAATCACCCCCTGCAGCAGCAGGTACCAGTAACCTACAGCACTGTGCTAGGCTGCAGCTTAGCAGCAGCTCAGCATCTCCCTGTTTTACAAACCCAAAGCTCCCCTCCACCCCCACCCTGCACGTGTAGAGATCTTCGAATCCGATAGCTCAACAGACTGAGCTGCTCAATATCGATTACCAGCTTTAAGAAATCTTTTCAGTTCAGTCATAGGCTTATCTGCTTTGGTTGTCACATGGTCAGGGATGATGCCATCAATACAGATTATGAATCCGTCTCAGCACCCTATAAATCTGCAAGTTTCCCTGTTTCAACCTGCCTAAACCACCCCAGTGGGTCCTGCCGGGCAGTGAGAGAGGCTGTGTGTGTACCATGTTGCACTGTGTTGGCTGTACAAAGGGTGGGAAATTAAAAATCCAAGAGAAGCTTAACAATGCTCTTGCTCCGACATCTGCTCCCAGCAAGGGCATCTAGGGACCTGCCGCACAGGTTTTTTTTTTCCTTAAAGATGATCACCGTGAATGTTGTAACAAATAATAATGTAAAACATTTTGACAGCCAAGTAAGCCATGAAACATTAAATCTCCAAGGCCCATATGCTCCCCTCTGCTAACGCAAGTGGAGAGGAGCAAAAACCCTGTGGAAGCTGGCAGGGAGAAGCAGTTGAGCCACATCACAATGTCCCACTCCTCTCCGTCATATTTGCAACATTTCCGCCCAGGGGTGAGGACAGGGAGGAATGGAAGGGGCAGAGAGGTACCGTGCTGCTCTCTCAGCACTATTGTCCTTCAGACTTGGAGGGGTTTTCTCATGCTTGCAGCTTTAACATCCAGCAGCCTGGCTGTAGCCACTGGGAGCCCAAGGAAGCCCGACTCCCGGGAGAGTGGCACGGCCAAGGGAGAAGGGGACTCAAATCCTGTGGGCCAAGGCACAAGATTTTTACAAGTGCCTTGAGGCCTGTGGGATTTTCCTGCTGCTCTTACAGCCTCAGCTGGCTTCCCTGCAAGCCAGCTATCGGTCAGGAGCTTTGTCGCCTAAAATTTTTATCTCAAAGAAATGTAATGTGTTTCTTGGCTCTTTTTAAGAGCTCCTTCTTCATACCCACAACCCCACTGCATTTCAGAACTACCTCTTTACTGACAAGAGTAACCGTAAACCAGGAATCAGTTTGGGAATTACTTAGGTTCCAAGTGACTACCAAAGATCCCACCCCTGGCCTGCTCAAATGGGAGTCAAGTGTCATAAAAAATAGAGCAAAGGGTTACCAGAGCCTCAGTGGTGTACCAAGCTAGCATGGGCACAGCACACCCATTCCAGCGGCCACCGAGATGCAGGAGAGTGATGTTTAATGTCACACGCCTGCCCAAAAGACCTCATACCTGTTTGTAATTAACTGACATGGGTGAGCAAGTTTTTGTGACCACAGCAAGGTTCCTTAACTCCTTTATCATCACGTGTCCACAGACATGACCAGGAAAGCCACCGGGGGGGATGTCCCTTAGCCCCAAGCAGTAATTTTCTGTCACTGCAGTTTCTAAACCTATATCCAACTGAATATAGCGGCAATGGTATTAATGGGGTTCCTGAGCATATATTGTTTCAAAAGTAGATATTCATGGTTCAGATGGCAACATTAAAGTCCTGGTGAAGTGGCAGGACTTTATTAAGGATGGTAAGTCAGTGCCCTTCAGATTTGGAGATCTCTTCTTCTCGCTGAAGAAGCAGCAGTGGTTGGTGTGCATGCAGACACAAAAAAGCCTTTCTGGGGCCTCCGAAGGGGAGGCAGAGGCACCTGGGGCTTCATGTGCCTAATATTTGGCAATAAGTGAACATGCTCACATATCAGGTGCTAAATGTTCAGTGTATCTCAGTTTTAACAATCATTATGACTGAAGAAATCAAAAGTCCCATGGGGAAGAGCTGCACTGGAACATCAGATGAGAAAAACTTGGTGCGTGGTTTTTTTTTTTTAAGATAAAATGAATAGAATTATCTTCATTAATTCAGTAACGACAGAAATATTTACAAAGTAATTACATCCATTCTTTTTCTGTTCAAATATTATTTTTAAGGGCTTCTTGGCATCGAAGAGCCTCTTTCTTTGAAAATCCTGACCCAGTGTCAGGAAGAGAACAGACCTAAGTCTCTTAATCTAATGGCTGTTAGCGGGGGTGACTACTTTAGCAATGCTCGGCTGAAAAATGAACTTTGCAATAAATGACCTTCAGAGAAGAAGACTATTCATGTTAATTAGTAGCTCTTTTCAAACCGGATTCATATATGCATTAGGCTATGTCATTTCGAACAATGCCATCATTGTAGTAAACATCAAGACAAGACTCAAGTACAGTTATGAAAATTTTAGAAAACTCTAGTTAGGTTTTTTTCCCCTAAGATTATGAGTTATGATTACTGATGTGTTGCACAATAGGATCTCTCCTAATGGCTTTTAGCTTTTGCCACCGCCAACTTTTATATTTAAAATCCATACAATTATGGACAATTTATAAACATTATGAGGCTCTCTATCCTCCTCACCCCATTTTTTTGCACTGATTCTTACTGATTCAAAGCAGCTTTGAACCCGGCAAATCAAATGCATTTTGCTTAAAACATAACATTCATTCTTACAGAGCCCACTTTATTCTTATTACTACTTATTACTTATTATGCATATTTAATTTAAGAATGCATATTCTCCATTAAAAAATTAGAATATTTTGAAGTACTAGAAAGTGATTATTTTGGTTAGTTCCCCTTGATTAACCACTCAAATGTGGATGCATTCTTTCTAAAGCACACACATAACAAGAATTGAAAATGGCAAAAGGAGGCTACCAAAAGGAAAAAATGAACAAAATAAATTGATACACAAAATAAGAAATGTGATTTTTACACAGTTTATGTCAAAATGTTTCTTAAAAAATAGTTACAGCATATCAAAAATTTTCCTATCTGGGGAGAGATAAACTTAGTACAACAAATCTGATTCAGAAATGTTATTAAAAGATACAGTAGGCAGAAGGTAATGGGCAAGAAAATTGCATAATTCTGACTCTACATGAATTTTGAGCTATATTTATTAATTGATTTTTAAAAAATCCATTTAAGCAGTATCTACCTTGCTGCTGACCATTCAAACTCAAATGCAAAGTTAATTTTAAAAGCTAACCTGTCAGGCACTATGCACAATTGCTTCACTATCCAAAAAACATACATTCCTAACTAATTAGAGAAATAACAATAAATGTATTGTGGAATAGCATTTTAGCAATCTGTTTAATGAAGAAAGTAATCTGTGTGCAAACAATTAGCTAACAAAGGGGAAATTAATAAATATTTATAAGACCGATGTATATGGTTTGTCTGGAGCCTTGCAAGATTCAGAAAAAGCAAACAATTCCGTTGAGAAAAAAACCTGCAAGACTGGGCTCATCCTAAATATCTGGCACATGACAGTGTTCATTATTCACAACTTGGAGGGGCTGCTGTACACCCTATCTGCTCTCTGGCCTGAGCTGGGCATCTGAGTGGCTTTCAGAGGTGGACTGATGGGCAAACCTCTCTCTCCAGTGGTCAGCACTGGCTTGGGCAAGGAGATCCCTGCTCAGCCCTCTGGCTTTTGTAAGTCGTCTTCACCAGGGGTCAAACTTCCTTCACACATTGCGTAGGGAGTCCAGCCACCTACCTTCATATCATGAATTCCTGGAAGCCAAAAAGCTTTCTGAGCCCCCCTCCTCATGAGGACAGCCCTTTCTGGCTGCTGACAACTCCTTTTCCCTCTCAGATTTTGATTTTGTAACATTCAGCACAGGGACTGCAATGGTTTAGATGTAGCTGCTGTTTTATTGAAGCATGCAGGGCATGCAGATTTTTTTGGTTTTAATCTTTTGCCATTTCAAAAAGAGACAGAAAGCAAAACCTGAGGCACCCTTGACTTGATCTTCCCTGCTTGTTTTTTGTGTGTGTGTATGGCGTTATTGTATCTGTTCTTTAAAGAAATGAAAAAGAAGAATGGACCAGATGTGGGATTCATTTTATTCATATTCAATCTCTGCAGAATTCAAAGAAATGGTTCCTTTATTTGCTCTCTTCTGGGAAAACATCTTGAGTTCATTTTGTTCTGCTCATAGACTTGTAGAAATAGGTCTGGAAAGGTACTTCAAGAGCTCATCTTGTCCATCTTACTGCCTCAAGGCTGACTCACGCCCAGTGCTCTCCAATAGCATGAAAAGTTCAAGTATAACAATAACCTTTTTTTTTTCACAAAAGCACTGCAATAGAAAGTAAAAGGTTAAGAAATAAGCTAGCAACATGTCACGACTCTGCCATAGGATTTAACACTGTTCTCCAGGCATCCATGGTTGCTGTCTCCTACAGGCAGGACGTTGGCCCTGTAGCTGCTGCTCTGTCCTCGGGGCACACCCAAGTGCAAATTGTGAGGGTAGCTACCCCGGCTCCTGCAGATTTAGCCTGGCTTCAAATAAGGCAGCTGAGGTACCACAACAACCCCACTGCATCTGCTCAGTGGCTGCTCTAAGGCCACTCACGCTTCCTCCAAGACCTGCACCACTTCAGTGGGGCTGAGAAGGTGCGATAGTATCGTGTGCCCCTGATGGCACGTGTTGAAAGTTGCCCAGCACAAGACATTTTCAAAGGGCTGTTCTCCAGAGCAGAAATTCAGGTCTATACACGCTATTCCAAGCTGGCTCCCAGAAAAGGAGGTACGAGTCATTGGTGGCCGTCTGGCTCCGCAGCATAAGGGATGCTGAAGTATGACATGATGTTTTACAAGGTGAGCAGGTGCACCAGAGAAGGTAAAATTGTTTCTGGTTCCAAATAAAATGTGTATATCATAGGTGGGACAACTAACTAAGATGCTGCAGGGTCTGTACCTGGTCATGGAGTCCCACTTTGTACCTATGCATCAGTATTATCAGCTCAGAGAACACATGGAGCATTAACTCTTACCCAGGAAGCTCAACCAAACCTGTCTTTCCCAACCATTTCATAGCTGTTGTTTTCAATCCAGCTTCTTCCATCCCATCTCCTTCCCCTTCTCCTGCCCCCTTCTTCTGCACCTTCTCGCCACCCGATGCCTGTCCCCACACACTCTCTGACTGACATACATCTTGGTCTCCACACCATGGGCTTGCAATGTTCGTTGTCTTGGGAGGGGGAGGCATGGGGTGAGGAGAGATGCCTGAACCGTGACCTAGCTGCTAGACCAATGTCTCCCAGTCCCAACCCACCAAGACCCACAGGACAGCCCTGCAGTGCTGCTGCAGTTTTGCTGCTTCTTGCCTTAACCCAGGGGGATGTGTGGGGGCCATATGTCCTGGGAGCAGATGCACCATCCTGGCTTGGGAAAACAGTGGTAAGGGCCAGTCTGTGGCTAGGAGGAAGGGGAGAAAAATGTGCAGATGGCTTAATCCCTCTCACAGCACGGTATCTCCCACCCTGAGCCTGTGGGTTTGCAGTGCTGCCGGTTACAGGGAAGGTGCTGCAAGGGGCTGCTGCCCAGCCATGCCTCCCCTTCCCCCAGCTAGCCCTTCAGTGCTGGACACTTACAAACCTTGCCCTCTACCACCCTTCTCCTCAGGGACGTTTATGCTATGTCTATATCCCAAATAAAATAGCACCTCATTTCAGGCTCAGGCACTGGCAAACAATCCTCAGTGGTGTTTAGCTGTTAGTACCCACCCTGGCATTGCTGTGCCCCGGGCCAGCTAGCATAGGTCCCAAAATAACCTGCTGGGCAGCGGCCAGGCAAGGAATGAGGAAGAAATGCTGACTCTGTGATAAAGAATGTGGGACTTGTATTGAGCCTAATCCAGTACTGGCACAGCCCAGAGCAAGGCAGCCTGGAAATGGCAAGGAAAGCAGGGAGAAGGAGCAGGGCAAGGGGCACCTAGAGCCCCATGGAGCAAGGAGGAAAGGCTGGAGCCATGGTGGGAGTGATAACAGCCTTGACTGCATGAAGGAGGTTGGTTCCTCACAGCAATTAGGAGCCTAAAAAGAGAGAACAAGAAAAGTGTAGACACTAGCAAAAGGAAGATTGTGGTCCAACAACACAGAATAATGGCACCCAGGCTCCCTGCAGTGATGCTTCAGACCTACTCACTCTCACTTAACCATAGCTTTGCTTTTCTGTAGTAAGGGTCAGATGAATTTAGTGCATGTAATAATTTCTACAATAAAACCCCACACTGGGTGACAAGTCTTTTGCCCCCTTCACACTTTGAAGTCTCAGGCTGAGCTGTAATAGTTGCTCACCATCATTTTGGGTGTTCCCTCTCTCATTCCTGTACGAGGCAGTTGGCAAGAGACCCAAAAGCCATCTCTCGATCTGCTGGCCTGGTCGAGGAGTGGTGGTGTCTCACAGTTAGGACATGCTGCTAGCTCGCTTTCAGGTATAGCTCAGGCAGAAAGTAGGGAAAGAGCTTCACTCCCAGGCACTGTTCCTGGTAGGTAGGTTGGAGACAACCACACTGTAGAAAATTTAGCTGTGGACCCAAGTCATGACACTTCAGTGCGAGAGGATGGGCCCTCATCTAGTTTATTTCCAAATTAGACACAGCCTTATATGCTAGCTATGGACCTGTGTTTGTGGATCTGAACACTGCAGACTGAATTTCAAAGGGACTTCTCTATCCCTCTTCAGAGAGGACTAAAGATAGGCAGGAGTGAGGTTCTTTGGGGATGGTGAGTGCTGAGGGTAGGGGATGCTAGAGATGACAGCCAGTGTCTGCATATTTATCCAGTAGGTAGAAGGCTCATATACATTTTATCCAGCCTTTTGAATTTGAATCTAGGTGTCTATCAGCTCAAGAGAATGTCCTAGCACAACTGGAAATCTTGACCGTGTGTTTTGTCATAGACTTCTTATGGCCAGAATTTCACTCATGGGGAAGTAATTTGGTCTGTGAGTAGTAGCCTCAGAAAGACCCTCTGAAACCAGAAACAAGCAGGTAGTGCTTGATGGGATAACAAGATGATACCAAAGTAACTCCTGCTTTACCAAAGTACACGAAGAGTGGGAACTTGCTCCTAGTAGCTTTATGAAAGTGATGGGATCATTGTGTACCACTGGGCCAGATCTAGATCTTGGGAATTCAGACAGAGAGCATCTTAAATTGGAGCCTTCCTCTTTTTACTCCAGAAAAACGAAATCAGCATCTAGTTCAAACATGTGCACATCTGTGTAAAGCCCTTCCCTCTCACATTTCACGTCTCATGTTGGGTGCACTATCCACTGTAGGTAAAGAAGGCATGTTTTTTGTAATTCATTTTTGTTTGCAGTATTTCAGAGTCCAGTCATCCTGCCCAGTGCCTAAGATACTACAACTTTGACGTTCCATTGGATACAATACATTTTATAGTTACCATTTTTAAACAAAACACACTTACCTTCCATTTCTAGAAGGTGGCAAGATTATAGAAATATCTTTTAAGAACCTCTGGCACCATTTAGAAAACTGATTTTGTTTATGATGAACTGAAGCATCACATTAGGTATGAAACAAAGTAAAAGCAGATGGTCCATACTCAGAGCGCAAACTGTTGCCTTTCAATAACATGAGTAAGGATACAAGAATTTCTCAACTAGATTTCTCTGCTTCATAGAAGATCTGAGCGAGCTGTTTGCTATTAAAATGCCTCTTCAGAAGAAATAATGTTTTCTAGTATTTATAAAATACATTTAGCTTCTGCAGTTGACATGAAACAAAACTATCTTACCAACTGCTGGCTGTTTAGCATGTAAATTAGCTGGTTTACCAGAATTGAATTTATATGCGAAACTTTATACAAAATCCTCTTGTTTCTCTAACCCACTAATAAGATCAGGAGAACAACACAAAACATAGATTAACTCTGTCTTTCAGATATAGACTCAATCTTGCTGGCATAGGGTACAATAATATTCCTTAGAGTGAAAAGTCATGTGAAAAACGGAGAGCACTTTTTATGGAGCCTACCAGGGCTGTTTGTGTGTTCTCCTGGTATAATTTGCCTTCAAACTTTTAAGTAATTATGTGTAAATTTGTGGTTTTATTGCATCAATAATTTGCATGAAAAGGTGAGCCCTTGCCTAGCATAAATTCCTGTGGAAGCTGTATATCATTTCTATTATAAGCATGTTTGTGCACTGTACTTTGCTCATCCTTAGTAATAGAGGTATTTGTGAACTAAAGATTTCTTTAATGTTTTTATATTCAGTAAAAGAATGCACAAGGGTCAAAGCAGGATTGATTTGAAGGAGTTAGATTTTAAAATCCCTTTAAAAATCAGGACAAAAGATACCACACTATTAAAATAAAATGCTTAAAAATGAAAAGTATTATGCATGCCACACAGTAGAAGATCAGATTTTTATTAATGCAAGTTTTAAATGCTGATTAATCCTCTTGAGAATCAGTTTCCCAAAGCTTTGGCCTGCAGTCAAGTCTTTTTCAAAGGGGCACATCACTTCCATTATTCTGAATATTAATTGAACAACATTATAACTAAGGATACAAAGCAAGATTTAAAACATGATTACAGCTGTCATTGCTTATATCTAAATAAGTCGTTGGAAATTGAAGCTCAGGAAAAAAAAAAAACCCAAAACCCAAAACCTGCCGTAAACCTCTCTTGTCCGGATGGTGAAGCTGCTGCCTCCCGCAGCCCCCCTCCGCTTGGCCAGGATGGATCGTCTGTGCACCGTGCACTGACGGCTCGGCTGGCGGCTTGCGCCTAATGTATTCCCACAAACTCCCCACCCCCTCCACCCCTTGCAAACTGTGGATGTGTTTTGTCTTGCAAAACAATAAACGTCCCAAAAAAGCACTGTCATTTTTAGATGTTAACGGGAAAGGGGATGATAATTATTCAAAAGACTGAGCTACCCGTATACTTGCTTACTTCCAGAAAGGGTTTATTTTATTGGTTTGACACAAACCATTTTCTGATCCAGCTTCAGCGCATGCCTCTATATAAGCGCTCATGTGCTTAACGCTAAGCATGTGCTTAAGTGCATTCCTGAACTGGGCCAAAAGGCACCTCCTTTGAAATTTTTGTTCATAGCTGCTGTTCTTGGAATGATGCCTTTTTTGGTGAAAACTGATGCGGGGTTACAGTAACCATCTAATTCTGATTAGACAAATGGCATTATGGAAGAAGTATTAAAAATTTATAGTCCTATTTACTAAGTTTATTTGTTGGCCATAAAAAGCTGAATCTTACATAACATAAAAAGCATCCAGTCCTAATGATGAAAAAGATATAAAAAGATAATGGTGCAATCATAACATGTCTCTGAGAGTTTGTACATCTCAGTTGCAGTTTGGCACATCGCGTAATTGTGTTGTGCCAAACTGGCACCAAACCACAATATGTTAGTGAAAAGGGCCTGCAGTTTAAGAGGAAAATCTAGAAGTGTTAACTATACACTGTCTAATTATACAACCTTACTGTCCCAGAATGTGATTTCTGAAACCATTTCTGACATATGGGAAGAGGGTAGAACAGCTGGTCATTAAGGTTTTCTCAAGACTATTTAGTAACACACTTGAATGTAATTAAAGTGCTACATTAAATACTGCACTTGTGTACAATGTATTTTTAATCTTTATGGCATGCTGTAAAAGTAAATAAATGCAAAGCATTAACATTTCTCCCCTTCATCTCCTAAATTGTTAAGGTATAATGACAGTCCCTATCTATGCTGCGTGTATTACCTGAAGAGTACTCTGGTGCTTTGTGAGCATCCTGTGCAGCAGGTAGGAAGCAAACCCAAGCTGAATTGTGCAAGATGGGTATAAGTTTACTTGGTTTCATTTGCCCAAGTTAAGCCATGCTGACTTACCTGGATGTATTTCAACAGACGATGTTGCAACAATCCTGGTTTATTTGAAGGTTTCCTTTGGAACCAGTCAAGGTGATGTAAAGCAACTTTGACCCACGCTGGTTCTAACGCAAGAAGCAAAACTTTGTACACAAAATGCGCAAACATCTTTGCAGCAAACTTTACTCTCAGGTGTCCCAATGGGACTTCTGCCCTGAAATAGAGAGTCAGAATTCATTTCCATACAGATGCAGATTACAGATGGGTTAAATTATAGAATTGCATTTATAGCCCATAATCCTCATTGCAACAGAAGTACCTAGAGCTTCAAGACAGTTAAACCCTATGCAGGATCAGGGCCCCAGTTATTTGTGCATTCCCTTCCTCTATTGTCTGTGACTGTCTGTGACCTGTATTTCTATTTCTACAGACAATAATCAGGGGATCATTATGAACCTAAGACCACTGTAAAGGAACTTGAATCAGCCAAAAACTGTGGAGCAACTCATATTCTGAAAAATTGCCTTGAGATTGGTGCCAGTACTCCATTAGTGATAGCCTGGGGATTCTGTGGTCCCAAAACTGCAGAGGTGCTGTAGCATTGTGAAGATGATGTATTTTTTATGCACTTTTTTGGTTTGATGCACGAACAGGTAAGAAAAAAATGTTTTAAAATACTTATTTTGGCACAAAGCATTTCTCTGCATTTGACTTGTGCTTCCTGATATTGGTGTTTTGTTTTATATTCTTTAATAACACTTTTGCTTTGAAAAGAGAGGCCAGAAATTTATTGAAAAGTTGAAACTGTCTTGAGTTCTCCTAAATTCCACCAAATACATGTTTTAATTGACTATTCACTGAATATGATCAAGAGCTGCTGTGAGTTCCTTCAGTTCCTTGGAACAATTTTTTTTTGTGAATTCAGCACTTTCTTAAAAAATACTTTGTCCCGCATTACAGTGGTTTCCTTTGAGCATGAAGGATAGCTTTACACAGCATTTTCCAACAACAAATCAAAAAAAAGGAGGACAGAGAAGAAGCTGATAGGAAGACAGGTTTAACAAAGCACTCAGACTGTAGCTTCCAAGGCAGTAAACTGGCAGTCATCAGGAACGCTACAATGAAAACCATGGAAGTGAAAACATGTGTGTGCCGTGTTCACAAGAGCTAGCTGATGACAGTGATGAGTTCTGCCTGTGACTGCACATGGGTGAAATAAAGCTTTATGTTACTTTTCAAAGGTAGGCATAAGTTTTTATTTTCTCTGGAATATAATGTTTGGGTTTGATTTGTGAACAGTCACTATTTGCAAATGAGCAAAGGAGTATGACATGCTACATTTTACCTTTCGCTGGGCATTTTCTAAATCAGTCAGAATCCTTCTGTTCAAATACATGAAGCTTTTCCTCTCTGCTAATGGTGTATCTGCAACATGTTTTTTTTTGTAAAAGGAGTAGTGGCATGAGTAGCCGATCATCCAGTCTTCCTGACTCTGTTCATGGATAGATTTTGCATCCTGTTACATCCTGCAGCTGGTATGTGCTATCAAAACCAAGAAATGCCAACCAATGTAGAGAAACCCATGAAGACAGAAGACACAACTCTCCTATGGCAAGTTAATTCATTTTCACAAGAGATGAGAATAACTATAGATCTCACCACATTCAGCGTTAATTGCAAAACTCATCTCTCTGACTTAACTTTGCCTCATTAATTTCTTCACACACAGTTGCCAGGTAGAACCACATCTAAGCACAAGCACAAGCAAACAAAAACATGCTAATCAAGCTACTTTTCCTATGAGCTAAAACAAGAAAGAAAAATGAAAGGCAGTGGCATACTGGCATATTTAGGTATTTGGAAGATAGTCAGATGTGCTGGTAGGGGCTATGTAAATACTGAGAGAAGCAAATGTAACTTCTTCATAAAAATTCTGCAAAACATACTGTCACCTCACTTTTTCAGAAGAGTAAATTCCTTCAGGGTTAACCCAAATCCGTTCACTTTTAGTTTCCTATACTTAGAGGCTAATATTAAGAAATAAGGTAGGCATCACTTCTTTCAAACCATACCAGACAACCTTAGATCCTTTCCAAAAGTACCCAAAGACACGCAGCTGCCATTGACCTGGACGGGGCATGGATACTGGCAGAAAGAGTTCATTTCCCTTCTTCTCAAATAATCTTCATCTCAAAGAGGGATGTAGGGCATGCATTGATTATGTGAGGAAGCTGTGGGTAAAAATTTTGCTCCTGCGTACTTGTGTGTTACTGAGTGCAAAGGAAACTGGATGTCTCTGCAAGAGGAGAACATCTCCTGGGTGATTCCTTTGAGTCAATCCCCTTCTGAACCACAGGAAGGAGTTGTGTGGAGCCGTATGAGAAGATGCAAATTGATGGTGAGCAGAGTGTACACAACTTGCTCATTTAAGCAAATGATACTATTCTTTTTCCCTTTTCTGCTTGTTTTCCCAACAGTACTGTTGATTTAACCCCGTATAGTCATATCATGAGCACTGAAACATCCAAACAATATCCATAATCATTACAGAGCAGTTTGTGTGCGTCACAGAGGTCTCTTCACTAATTTGTCTGAAAAATGTCTGCATCTGCTGTGCACAGACTTGAGCACTCGGCAGTCAGACCTCCGGCTTGATTCCACTCAGCTGAACCCGAAATTAGATCTTAGAAAATAACCAAATAACCATCTCCAAGACAATCAACCTCAATCCAGGCATTTCTAGTGAATGGGGATTAACTGTCCTTGCACAAAACGTGAGCAACCCACCAGTACAGTGTTTAATTGTCTGAGCCTGACCAAGAGAGCTGTATGGAAAGCAAAGACTGGGGACTAGGGATGGGGCCATGGCTCCCACTCGCGGCCCTGTTGGCCCTGCCTGTCCTTCTCCTCCTCATACCCCAGCCTGGCAGTGCCATCAACCACTTCACGAAGGTCTTCTCTTGGGGCTTTTTAGCCCTAAAATTAGTCATGGCAGTGATTATTATCAGATTCTTTCTCTAGGTTTTTTGGCTCATTTCTTGAGCCAAACCACCTGTTGAATGACAAGCACTAAGCTGAATAATCCTTCACACACCTGAATTATCTTTCATATTTTTTGTTTTGGCTTAGAGAAGGAACTCCACATCAAATACTTTATCTTCTACTGCTATGTATTCTCCTGTCACCAAAGAAACAACAGGTTTTGTTTCTTTGATTTAATCTATCACACTCCATTTCCCTTTCTAGTCACAATTTCTAATTATTTCAGGCTACTGACTGAGTTAGGTATTAAATTGAGCCAAGACCAATACGCATAATCTATTGATTTAAATAATATCCACTCATGAAGTCTGCAGTTTCCAGGTGAGACGTTCTTGCCTTAGAAAATATGCAACACTCCTACTACCATGAGTTGCAGCCAGATATATGTAGCTCAGTCTCTATGAATCTCTTCACCAGGACTTACTTGGGCAGCAGTCTGGCACAGCCTGGCTTTGGCTGTCCACCAAACTGTAGTAAGTGTGGTTGAATAAACTGAATACCCAGAATTTGCCTATAGCTCACTATATTTACTGCCTAAGGGTGGAAAGAAATGTATACCTGAGATACCACAAAGCTGAATTTTATCCAGATGAAAAATGTCTTTGGCACCAATGGATGCATATGAAAACCATGCACCTAGATGGGGGAGGATTTTTCTATTTCAGCAGTGAGACTCCTTTTTAATTAAATTTTCTAAATTTGTTTTCGCAGCAGTGCGACTTTAAAGGAAGAACTGTCAGAATGAGTACTGTAAAGTAGGTAAAACAAATTTTCATGAGGATTAAAAGGAAAGGAAGCCTGCAGCAATTTTCACCTGTAATGATGAGACCACTACAGGACACAACAACTCAGGCGCAGGACACTAACACCTTTGGTCCTGACCATCCTAATGTTGCCTGCCACTCGCTGTCTGTCAGAGGTGCTCAACTGCTTAAAGCCTCATTCACAAAACTCAAAAATGCTCAAACAGAATTTTAGAAGACTTTCAAAACTGAAAGAAATATATTTTGATGCACAAGTTATGAGAAACAACAGCCCCATAAATATTTTTTTCTCCCTTCAGGAACCTAAAAGATTTAAAAATTGAAATCTCTTTAACTTCAATTACCAGTCAAGCAATTTTTAAGTAATATTTTTTTTTTAACAAAAAAAGAGCTTTTGTGGGAAATTTGGATTTTTAACTAAGAATTTTCTGAATTTATTAAAAAAATGAACAACGCTTTTGAGAAATTTTTTTTTTTTTTTTTTCATCCAGATAAAAGTAATTTCCTGACCACTCCCAACTCTTACTGTAGGAAAATAACGCAAAATTGTAAACATTGTGCAGGTGACAGTGCACAACCAGCACATGTGTCTACATAAGACCATACATGGTCAGTTTGGTAAAGTGCCGCCTGGTACTATTTACAACCTGATCAGCCATGAGATAAGATAACATGCTTGCACTGGACAAAGTCTTGAGGGTACATGTTGCTGCCGTGCTTTCCACAGTTTGTCATTAACCAGCTATTGCAAGATGTTTTTTAAGTACCTTCATCCTGTCTCCAGCTCAGCACTGTCTCTCTCCCTTAATAACCAGGCTAAATCAGCAGGAATAATTAGGGAATCAGACACTACTTAGTGTCAGTACCGGCAGCCAAATAACTTCTATATCTCTTCCTACTCCATAGGGTCACCCTCCTTCTTGTGAAGCTCAGTCTTTTCCTTACAGGAAGGCACAATATGCTAACTCATAATGATAAGATTTTTGGATCGTGTGATTCTTGTATTTTGCAATTGGTGTCAGGCAACACTACATACAAAATGTATTTTCTCTCTCCTCTTTCTAGCAAATTGTCGCTCCTCCAGCACATACTGGCTCTTTTTTTTCCTGAAAACCCAAGGGAATAAAATACCCACGCCAATTCTATATGATGTAAGTAGCTAGACCCCTAAGGATCTCTTGAAAAGGCAAGCACTAGGATTGTTTTCTGAATATTTCCTTAGCTAAAATTACAGCAATTCATGCTTGGGAATTCTCTAGAGACAGATGTATTGTCATGCTTGGATAGCGAAATATAGATATTGCAATTCACAGGAAATTAAAAAAAGGAGTATTCAAAGTTCATCTCCACCAAACAATTTTAAAAGTTGATTTTTGCATCAAAGTGCTTCCTAGAAAGATGCAATTATATGCAGTGAAGAACCCTGTGATGCGTGTGTATCCACAGAGTTAGATTCTCACTCAAAGTCTTAGGTTCTCACAACAACATGCGCGCTAGACTTCAAGTACACATCTCTTAATATACTCTATTACCTCATTGTCATTTACTTGTTGGTAATGAATGCGTGTGTTAACAGAACAGCATGCTGATGCATTTTTTCTGCCATTGTATGTAACATATTTTCTAATTCTTCTGCTCTATTCAGCATTTGACCCTAACGATAGGGGATTATGGTATTAACTCTCTACACAGCACACATTCTTTACAGACTTTCACTAAATACTGTAAGCCTGCTGCAGAGCGGAATAAAAGTGAAAGCATACCGTCTGGTCTTAAGCTGTGCACACAGAGGGTCGTGATCCAATTGGAAGGGAAGCAGAATTTTAAAAAGAAGAGGTTTGACAAAATTTTAATCCTTGTCATTTTCATTTCTCTTACCCTGTGGATTTGGGTGATTTTATTTACACTGTCAGCTTGAGCCTAGGGATTGAAAATCAGGCTTTTATGGAGATTATTAAAAGTACATACAGTACACTAAAGGCTGGACCACTGCTATATGCTACTAAAAATATGAATGTGGATGTTCTATATTATACATTTAAGGAGGTAAGTGCCATCCTCCCTGTAAGGCTGGACTTAGCAGCTAGGTTCATTGTGATTATGTTGAAGTGCATGTTTTAACAAGGGTATTTATGAGTGGTTTCAGAGTGCCGAAGGTACACTGAAGAATTGAGAGGTGCCTTCTAAAGGGACAAGGCAGCAGCATTTTAGGAGCAGCTGTGGAAACTGTCCATATTGAAGGTGTATCTGAACATTGAAGAAGCTTCTCCTGGAAGAGCTGCTGCTCTGCCCACCCCACAGCCAGGGAAGGGCAGCCTGAGATCTAGCCCAGCCTCAGACAAACAAACATCTCTTCATGGGTGACTGTCTCCTGAAAGTCCTCTCCTGAGGTTGGCCTCACTGCCACAGTGATAGAAAGCTCCTAGGCCAATATCCAGGTACATATGAGATGGTTTGGGTCAGATATGCAGCACAGATGTGCTGTGCTGTGCTGCAAGGTCAAGCTGGCCAGGTGGCCGGGGCTTCCTCAAGTCATGTGGGCACCCACTTTGGGGACACTTCCTACTGCATCTTTCCCAAGGAGCACCCATGGGTTGGACCTCCTCGCACACCTGCCCATTCTGGGGCCAGAGAAGGGCAACAGCAGGAGGAGATGACTGTTTTCTCACCCAGTGTAGGCACAGATGATGCGTTGCAGGAGCTGCTTCCATGCCCTTGGAGATTTTTGGCCCAAACTGAGCCAAATCAAATTCCTGCACCCTGAGTAGGGCTCTTCTGACTCCCTTCACCCTGCACCCATGATTTTGCTGTAGCAGCTAAAATAGAGCTCCAAACAGGCATGCAAACACAGGTAAATATAGTGAGTTTTTTCAGGCCAGGCCACCAAAAGTCCATGAGCCACCAAAAGGTCTGAATTTCTTAACTTCCCACCTAAGAAAATTAAGAAAGTAAGAGCCCTGCTGATGCAGCTGTAAGGCAATGGGCTCACTGCATCCCTGCATGGTGAGGAAGGAAATGAATAGCCCCAGGAGGCAACCTGAGACTGTCTGTGGGGTTCACAGTGAAGCCCCCTACTCTGACAGCAGCTTTCATGGCATGACTGGAGGGAAGGAGAACATTAGACACCTGAATTCACTTCCACCAACCAAAAACTGTAGGCTTGTTTTGGCCCTGCCCTGTGGCAGCACACACAGGGTTTGGCAGTGGGGTTGATCCTGCACCCACAGACTCAACAACACTTGGTAACTCTCCTGCTGATTTCAGCAAGACCAGGGTCATAGCCCCTAGTCCTGCAAACACTTCACACGTGCAACTTCACTCCATGGTCGTGGACAGTCATGTTAAAACTGCAGGATCAAGGCCATAGTCACTAGTATTTCACATAGACCTTGCTAATAAGGTTATTAAAACAATCCTGCTTGGACTCCGGGAAAGGGGGCAATAGCTTTTCCAGGTTTTTTTCTGCTCAGGGAATCAAAAATGTTATTTTTCCATCCAAAGAAACTGTTTGCTTGAAATCAAGATACATGACTCCCACTGTCCTTACAGCTCTGTAACCTTGGCTATCTGAGGCATGTAAAATAGGGGTTTATTGTGCTAAGGAATGAAATGGGCAGAGGCACTTGGCCATCTCACAACTGAAAATGGAGTTAAGCTGGCTCCACCTCACCAGAGTGCCAGGAGCACAGGATTTTTGAGATGTGCTGCTTCCATACCTCCCTCAGCCAATTTTCAATGCACTTAGGGTGCCTCCTGATAACAGGGCCAGAAACAAACCCCACGGAGGGCAACGGGGATCTGTCCTTCAATATAAGTGGCAGGTGGATCAGGTCTACTCAGAAAAATTTGGCTGCTGTTCTGAGTGGTTCTCAGTGTTCCAGGGTCCCGCTAAGACATCCAAATTGGCATCTCATAAAAATCAAATTGGCATCTCATAAAAATCCAGGCTAAAAATGACAGCCTTAGGTTGGAAGTCTCTGACTTGGGCCTCATCCTGCAGAGGTGTTCAATGCCATCAGCTCCCACTGACCACCATGAGCTGAGCAGGCTCAGCACTTCTCAGGATTGCTCGCGCTCTGCAGGATTGGACTTATTGTCCTTAATACTATCTCATTCTGGTTATTCCCTATTGCCCAAGGATAATCCCATGGCATTATTCCCATTATGCCACTTGCCATTCCCATTATAGTCTTTAACAATGTTTTAAACCTATCTTTCATTTTTAATTTCCTTAGCAAAATATCTGTATTTTAGTAGGATGCATTTATGTAGTCTTCGAAAAATGTGCTTTTATTATACATATGGCATTATCATGTAGCTTCACCACTTTATGAGTCTGGTAGATGAAAACAACTCCGAATACAAGGGGAATCCATATGTCTAAATATTTTTAGCATGAACACTGTTACCTGTTCCCAGTCATAAAATTATAATTAAACAGCACGTATAAAACAGTGCACCACAGGAATCATTGCAGCTTACTTGTCTGTTTCATGCAAGGAGGGGATTTTTTTACTATCTTTAGGCTGGAGAGGAAGGAAGAAGCCCTCATAACCATTTTATGTCTTTAGCATGTGCAAGTTACAAAGCAAAGTACGGGGATCTTACAGACCATTGCCATTTCGATTCATCTTTCTCCTTGATTAATTGCTAAGCTGCTGCACAATGGTAGCTTCAAAATAATTAATCAGCAAGACTTCTCCAGCAGCTCTGTGATGCTTTCTTGTGTCACAGCCACCCAGTATGGCAAGTGGCTCCACAAGTGAGACTTGTGTCAGAAGAAGAGCAGGGCCCCTTCCTGCCTGCCTATTTCCTAAGTCCCCACTTTGTCCTCTTCCCAAAGCATTGTCCCCGTTCCTTAGGCGGGCAGGAAGTCTGAGTCCTCCCCGATCATTGCTTCAGGCCCGACAGTAATTTCCACCTGAGCCCCAAGCCATCAGCAATGCCTGACCTACATCATCTTCAAAGGTGTTCCCCCGAAATACAGCTGCTTCCCTTCCTCCCTGGCCCAATTCAGGACAGTTAGTTTCTGATCCATAGCAGACAAATTTTGGAAAGCCCAGATACCCCGTCCACTGGGCTACCCAGCCTAATGTGAGGCAGGATAGAGGTAGGGATCTAGCCTGTTTTCCAGCCTGTTTTCTGGCTTCTGGCTCCAGAAGGATTGCTGGGTGCATGCTGCCCACAGGCTCCTATATCTAACTTGAGGCCATGGAGGAACCCAGGGCATGAGGGGGCTCCTGTGTGACCAGGTATGATATTTTAGTCATTGGCCAGTTTGACACATCATGAAAGACAAATCATTTCAGATTGAATTAAAATTTACATTTGGAACCACTTTTTTTTGAAAAAAAGAATAAGGAATGTAGGAAATAAGGCCAGAAAGAGTCAGCTGGGCCAGCAAGTGCAGACTTTCACAGATGATTAGACTGGAGAGTCCACAGGCATTCTGCCCGACATGTCCTCACACACCACTGGCTCCAGGATGCTCCCCAGCAGTCTGTAACAAACTTTACACTTCATCATAAAGCAGCTGCAAACTTAATGAGCCCCAGGAAGCCAAAAGGCAAGATCCAAAGCATTGTCAATATCCAAAATCCTTGTAATAGAAGGAAACTGTTAGGTGAAATCTCCTGCAAATCCTAAGAACTTAAGACAGATGAAGACAATCCCCTCTTCTGCAGTAGTTCCTGACAATCTGATCAACAGCGAAATTCCTTCCTTACCGCAGATCTGGTGATCAGTTTAAACTTGAGCTTATGAGTGCGATACATGCAGAGATTAGGTGCCCTAGCCTCCATCCTGCTCTTTCATGGTTCAGAGGTGAAAAAGAGACCAACCTAGAAGTCTAGCAATGCATAAATGAAAAGTAAAAATGACCCTTACTGACCTCTGCAGACTGCAAACAAAAGTCCTGAAGCATGTGATTAATAGAATAAAGCAATGGTGCAAATAAACAACCAAGGCTCTTTTCAAACTCAGCTGCTGACACCTAAACATCAAATACCAACTGATCCACATCACAAGCCTCATTTTCTGTCCCTAAGAATTCTGCGATACAATCGTTTTCATCAGTGTACCCAACTGCAGCCTAAACCGGTGAATTTCTCCGTTCCCATTACCAGAATAACACTTCTTGGACGGATGGATGGAAATCTCTCTCTAAATTTCCAGTCTGAATGTATTAATAATCGGCTTGCATCCACTTGATCTCATGCCAGTATTATTCTTTAACTAATTCTTTTTGTCTTTGAAGTTTACCTCCTAAATGTCTTTATGAAAACTCATCGTATCCCCTTTCCATATTAGTTTTACTAGATTAAGCAAATCAAGACTGTTCAGTATTTCCTCATAAAATAAAGCAAAGTTTTAGTACAGAACATGTTGAGAAGTTTCAGTACAGAACACGTTGAAAAGTTTCAACTATTTAACATTGCCTTAAAATGAATTTTAGGTCCACAATGAAATAAACATTATTTTGAAGCAGATACAGTTTTCTAATGATTTAAAAATACATTTTCCTCTCATGGCCACAAAAGAAGGTAGATTGGAAGTTTAGAATTGGTGGAAGAAATTATTTTGCCCAGCTCCAAATAGAAACCACTAGAAACTGAGAGTTACTGAACAGATATTTAGGAATGGAATTAAGGAGAACAAGAAAACAAAACCTCAGAAAATAAGCCAAAAATTTGAACCTGGATGTGCTGGCAATTTTGAGTCCCAGAGTTCTGAACAAAGCATGTGGAATATTACAGGGAAATTGGAGGATTATTTTTTTTTAACTCTTACAATTTGGAATATTTCTAAACCTCAGATAAATGGCATCTATTTCCTTCTTTTCAGCCCTAATCATCTTTTTTTTGAGTTCGTGTTCCTTGAGTGTATTTTTCATTTTCATTTGAGAATTCAGAGTCCTCTGATGATGTTTATACCTCAAATAGAGTTGATTCAGGTTCTAGGGGATGCAACCACTCATCTTTTCTCTTATTTTTAGCCCATATTCTCTGACTCTTCCCTCCTCTTTCCATCTCCTCTCGGTTTAGGGCCTATCTTCTCATAATCTGTACTTCTTTCTGAAGTCATCTGTATGGACAAAATTACTTACATATTTTCCCATAATTTTTTGCTTCTATTCAGGATCTTCTTACTAGCAATGGGGAAGCTGTCCTACTGTGCTTCCCTGTTCCCTGCTCCTTCCATCTGGTCACCACACAGCTTTTACATCTCCAAGTGCTGCAATGTGAAGAATGGACTAAAACAAAATAATGACTCCATTACATGTCCTATCTCCTTCTCATAAATTTTAAAGCCAGATGAGGCCATTATCACCTGCTCTGATCTCTAGCACAACACAGGACTTCCTGAGAGAGATTCCTCACTTCAGGATAGGAAACAGCAGCCCTGACTCATAGCTCTGGCCCAATGTAATGATGGCCATCTCCCAAGAAATAAAAAAGAGCAATCCTGTTTCATGTACTCTTGCACAAGACTTTTGATTACTTGTTGCAGAAAATAGACTAACATAAATTTTAGGATGAGAAAATTCCATACATATTCTCATTGCTCTTCAAAGTTTATTTCATACCAACATTAAAAAAAAAGGCATTCTGGAGAAAATTATTATTATTATTGCCAAAATTGCATGTTTAAAATAGTACATCTTGTCTTTCACTTTATGATTTGATAACAAGAGCATAATTATATCTCAGCCCCATAAAATCACAGTAACTGACATTTGCTGTCCTCTCAGGACAGCACAGAACTGGTTGCTCCCTTGGGGAGGAGAAGTGACTGCCTTGTTGAAAATGACAATTCAGGGTGCACTTTAGTATTCAGTAGAAGCTTAAATGTAACTCCTACTAAAGGAAATGGACTTTATCACTTCTCCCGACAACTACCTTTGGGAATTCCCCCACCAGACTTGAAGGGATGATACCAGAGGTAGAAACTACCACCTACTGAAAGTAGAAAACTGCACTCTGAAGTACCTAGCATAAGCTACTTCTCAGAAACTTCTCATTCAAGTACCAGCCTGCTATGTCTCAGCTTTATCTACAGTGTTTTGGTACAGCTGTGGGGCCAGAGAACATCTTTTTCCCAGACCAGGTTCTTTTCTCTTGCCTGCTCTCAGGTCCCGAAGGAGCTGCTCTGTCCCTCTGTGCCTGGGCACAAGCGTCCCTGCGGCTGTGTAAGGCAGCCAGGGGAAGGAGCAGCTGGATCCACCAGCAGCCGTGCAGGCGTGCAAATCGAGCAAGTGTTTGGTCCGGAGGCCATTCACAGCCCCATCCTCCCAGCAGCAGTTGGCTCGCTCCTGGTGGAGATTGAGCATATGCTCCGCTCCATACATCCTATCCTGTGATTTTATTACCCCAATTCACTCTGCCTATAGTGGCGAGTACAGGTTTTCACATAGGCATTCTTTACCTCTTTTTTATCACTTTGAGCCCACAAAAATGTTCAGAAAAGTTGAGCGTCTGTACTGCTTTAAACCTCTGCCAGAGAGCATGTAGTATACCAGGCAGAGAAGGGGAGAACTCTGAGCTAGCCAGTGGCTAAAATATTGCAGGGATTATCCCTGGAGAAATATAAAGTACTCTCCGGATGCTCTGTCATGGAGAAACAGAAGAGTATGGAAAACACAGGAGAGCCTTGTACAAGGGATCAGGAAACATGGAAAAGGGCAGCCCCATCAGGTCTCAGGGAACACCCACAAGTCCATCATCTGTGGGTGGCATTCCCCAGTACTTGCACATACCTAGATTATTAGTCTTGCCACAGTAAAATGTACATTTCTGCTGATACCAAGTTGACACTGATGGGACTAACTCTCGCTTTGCTTTGCTACACAGAAAATTCTTGAACAAAGACCTCTCCTTCACTGCTTCAGGCAGACAGACAATCCTGTGAGGTACAGATGAAGAGCACCTATATATCTCTGGGTAGCACTAGTATTCTTCAGGAACCTGGTTTCAGTGTTAGTTAATTATTTCTGAACACCGCAAGTGTGCAGGATGGTTCCCATCCAACAGGATGGGACTAGAGCCCCTACAGTCGCCCTGCCATGGTGTCCACACCGAAGAGCCATGCCCCTCCCAGAGCATGGACTGGATTGGGCCAGTGTTGCAGGTCCACACCTGTCCTTCCTCTGCATAGAAAGCCCTGCAGGAGCAACCCAAGGAGACTTTGCTGTCTTCCCTCTGTTGGGAGGGGGCATTCTGGTCTGGAAGCTCTTGCTTGCTATCTGTGACAACTTATCTTGCCTTCTCTCCCCAAGCTGGGTTTGCAGGACAAGTGTCCTGACTCCAGCTCCAGTCAGCTGCAGCCTGTATCTCCCTTTATGTGTGCATGTGCATAACCTGCCATTCTTTTGCAGATCTCCCTGCTCAGGCCCAGTCTCTGTTCTGCAAGTTGGCATGACGGCAGCATACCAAGTAGGAGGTTTTGGCTTGTGTGTAGAATTTGGAGAGCGGTTTTGTAGTAAGTTGCTATACTTTTTGGCTTGCAAGCCCTGGGAGCATATGGCCCATTGCTTGCAAAATGCTGATATTTTAAAATTGGGGGAGGAATAGAGCATGGCACATTTATTTTACTTCTTCAGTGCCACTATTTTTGCCAAAACCTTCCCTGCCACACCATCCTGGATCATGCTGTTCTATCCATCTTTAAAGTGAACCCTCCGCTAACTAAAAAGTGGATGATGTAAGATAGCCCCCTAACAGGCCTGAGAAAAATAGCCTTAGAAGAATAGCCTTCCTCTACTCAATCTCCAATGTGAAATGCTGTCAATTAATAGCTTAAGTGAGTGAGCAGCCAGTGCAGGACTACTTCTGCTCACTCCTGAACTCTTTGCAGCTGGCCTTGCTCATACTTTCAACAAACATCTCTACTTTTCCAAGCAATCAAAACTTTATGGACTGTTATTTCCTTCCTCTCAACTTCCCAAGAGCTAACACCAACACACTTGAGATGCTGCAGACTTATCACTTCCACCTTGAACTAGTGGTTGACCTGAAGAGAGAGATGCCAGGAAATGAAATAGAATTCTTAAGTACAGACAGAAGAACCGTGCTAATCCAAGCACAGCTCTGCTAAAGCACCACAGTAGCTGTCAAAATACATCTGAATTTTTTTTTGTGCCTTCCCCAATCCATTTAATAACGTTGAAAAGCACAATATTTTGGTTTTGGAAAAAGTTAATAAACCAGTAGATAAAGGTGATCTGCAAGATATTAATTTACTTGAATTTTCGAAATGCTTTTGATAAGATCCCTCATAAAATACTATTACGGGAAATAAATAATCACAAGGCTAGGGATGAAGTCTTTGTTAAGGATTAGAAATGGGTTAAGTAACAGAAAGCAAAGGGTCATAATAAAGAGCTTCCTCTGAGAACAGAAAGAGGTTAATGGCAGGGTACCATTATCACCTGTGTTGGGACCAATTTTATTGATTATGCATATGAATGACTCAAAGGAGACAATGTAGAGCGGTTGGGGATACTTGAGTGATGCCATCATATTTTGCTGGGCCTGGCTCTGTAATCTTTACTCACACAAATAAACCCACCGAACCTAGGTGGGCTGTGTGTAAAAGTTAGTTATATAATCCCCACAGTGTTTGCAGGGATTGACTTTTGGTTAATAATAGTTAAGACAGACTGCGAAAAACTCCAGATGTATTGCTGATAAATTGAGAAGCATGATGGCAAGTTAGCTGAGTTAAGGATTACTTGAGCAGTGCATATTATCAAAACTCTCTAAATCTTTCCATATACACACAGAGTCACTCAGCTGTGGGGTCTTTTAGGAACAGAAAATGAGGATTCACAGAAGGTAAATCGTGATGGGCCCAGTTCCACCTACCTTAATTACTCTGAAGAGTTGTTTAACATGCAAAGATCTCTTTATTTCAGTGGATTATGTAAGGGTGCAAGAATGAAAGAATCATCAGTTAATGTGTGTCACCTCATAGAGCAAAAATTAAAAGCTAAAAAATAGGGTGACTATACTGAAAGATAGAACATGCAAAACCAGAGCGTGCTGTAATGACACTATATATATAAAAAATCCTTCATCTGTTTTTCTCTTTAGCGTTGTTCCCTGAAACACAACTAAGACATATTTTATTTTAGAAATGTCCAGAAAAATATCTCAGTGTTCAGAGATAATAATGGCACACAATCTTTCATCTTTGTGGAATAATCTCCCTGTCATAGTGGCAGAAGCCTTATCCTTAGAGAAGAACTAGCAAGAACTTGACTGAGGAATTCAACGTGATGGACAGGGAAACCCATTCAATGAACAGTTAGCATATGCCATATCCTGCAGGAATGCAGCCCTTCTATTTGATGGCACTTGCTGCAGCAGAAACTCACCAAATCAAAGATGTGTTGGATTTTCTGGGGATAAAAAAAAGAGAGATGCTTTGTCATTAAGCAGATGAGGATAGGTATATTTCCATAATCTGATTTGCAGGTGGTCTACGCCAAATACATTCAGGGACGAGCCCAGAGGACTGGAAGCCAGAGTGGGTGGACTGAATGCCTTTCTGCTCATGCCACTAGCTCATGGGGTGGCCTTCAACAAGTCACTTCAGCCTCCATGTCCTCCTAACATGCTCACCAAGCTGTTATGAGGCCTAATTAATTGTTTTATAGTAGTGGTTCATTTACCAGACGTGGGGATTCCTGAACGAAGAGTACCAGAAAAGTTCAAACTGTTGTGTTATTTTCAAGTGTAAAATACTAATGACTTCAGCAGCTTTTCACTGCTCACTGGGCAGCCAGTGAGTGGCTGGAATTGACAGCTTCTGGCTGCCTTATTACCACTCATGTATCCATGGAAATGGATGACAGATCTGCACAAACAACAGAAAAGTTTTTAAAATACGACTTTGCTCCATAATAGCAAAAAATAATCACACTAGAAGACGTAAATTTCAACAGAGGAATTCAAAGCACTTTCCATACAACTCCTGTGAGCAAAGCAGAGAGCAGGGAGGAGACGTTGCAGCCCCATTGTGACATGCAGCCAGGCCTGGGGAGGAGGAAATCAGCAGCTGCTCAGTAGCACGGCACTGCAGTATGAGACAGGAAGTGAAGATAACGATGCCCAATTGAAACCATCACCTCAATGGAATTATCTGGTGTGGAATTTGGCCCAGGCAGTGCACTTCGCACCCCAGCTCTTTGCAAAAGCCTTACTGCTGGTGGTTTTGCAGAGTTGTTTTCTAACATCAGGAAAGAAAAATGAGTTTTAAACCAGCAGAAGCTGTGGATGCACAACCGAGTAGCTGTGGCCACATAGCCAAGTGCTGACTTTCAAACTCCAGGCCTGAAAATCATGCCCTAATTTATATTTGTCTATATAGATATAGTTTGTGGAGCAAATGGGACTGAGAACCTTAAAAACAAGGAGTCATTAAAATTATCCCTGGCATTAGGCTGTACAAACTCTTCAACCTCCACCCCCTTTATGCACTATTGTGGGCCAACTGTGGAAATAAGAGAATAATTGAGTTTCCATGCTCTCCACTCCCTGCCCCAGTGCTATAGTTCCTATAAGCCCTTCACAGTGCAGGTCTGTGCAAAAGATATCATCTTGTGTGCATCTTGTAGTATAATTGAATCAAGGTTGTTTAGCACTAATAAGGTATCTCTGGAGTCCAGATGTTTGATTCATGCAGTGATATACAGGAGAAGGGCAGCCCATGTTTGCACAGCAGCAGACACTATCAGCCACTGCCTTGGCCAGCACACAGAGAGCCTACGGGTGTTGCAGGTGCAGCTGCTACTGACCCAGGAGCTGCAAGGGATCAAACAGCTTCCCTTCATTATTGTATCTCATCCACCAACACCCTTTCCTCAGCCCTGTTGCTCTGTATATACCGCTAGCTTCTTTCATTACTTGCTTTGTAGTTTTCCTTTACTAGTGCTGCCTCATGTTCAGTTTCTGTCGTCCTCCTGTTATTCTTCTCCTGGCTGAAAAATTGCTAACCCTTCACTTTCATTTATTTACTTCTCTGTGTGATCACAGGCAATAAAGATGAGACCCCAAAGGTCATTATACCTTCAATCCACAGAGGGGTAAACTAATTTTCCCTGCGCATGGACAACTCACCACTTTTTATTCACGCAATGCAAACTAGATGCTTAACTCATAGAGGAGATCCTAAGGCTGCATCTACGCTGAAGGGCCCAGAATATTCTTTCAGGTCTTGGTACCCTGCCAGGTTGCACCCAGGTCTCTGCAGAAAAGGAGAGGGAGTCTGAGTGCCCAGCAGGACTGGAGAGCCAGCACTCCCTGAATAAGGAAGGACTGTGACCCTGCACCCTGCCATCACCTGGGCGTATCAGCTTAGACATGACCCACAGGACTACCCCTAAGCAGGGGAAAGAACAGGGGTATCAGAGGAGTGCTCTAAGCATGCATTACAGTAACAGTTAAAGGTAGGATATCCGCAGCACCTGATTTTGGTGAGCAAATCCTCTGAACTTCCAAACTTCTCCCCCCTGTAGCCTTTGATACTGTTCCTGTGAACATCTTAATGCTGGTGGATGGCATTGATACCTCAGCGAGGCTACTCACATGGAGAAAAATGTGTCTCGGACTGTATTTGCCAAATCAGAGCCTACTTAGTAAAAGATTGGGAGTTCTTGTGTTGGAAAGCTGTCACCCATTATGTAAGTGGGAGTAAGAAGTTCTCAATGGTCACCTTCAGCTTCCTAACACAATAGTTTAGTTACAATAGTCCTTGGCTCCTTTTCACATTTATCTTTGCATCTCAGAGACAATTGTCACAATACATTTTGCCTGCTGGACTACCAAAGTGATGAAAGAAAAACAAAAACAGATTGCTGCATCAGTTCTAACTAGAACTATACGTGTGACCGATCACTACTGGAAAATCTAAAACTCAGATAAAAATCACTAGGCTTTTTTTAATGCTTGAAATGAGCCATGTTGTAAAGGAAACCTGCAATAATAAGATAATATGAATTAAAAATAAATACTTCACATGTTTTCAAGCAAGCAAAGCAGTATGAAAGCACTGATGAAACAGGTATTTAAGTCCTATTATTTGGAGGCTAGTATTTTCTTGTTCCTAACCTGTGTTTTATTTGGAGTAGTACTAGACTTTTTTTGTAATATATTAATTTTAGATGTAGTATATTTAGATCCAGAATCCTTGACTATCATAAAATTACAGGATACCCATTGTTACATAAAATAAAATTCAGTGTTGATGGCTATTTTTCAAAACATTTACCAAGCAGCCACCAAAGAAGCAGATCAGTTTCCAATGTATATCAAGAGAAACAAGACTCATACTCTGAGAATGAATTTTTAAATGCTGATGTCCAATGCTGGTTAATAATATCAAGTGTAAGAGGATCAGAGAGACAATTGTTTCTAAGGATAAAAATCATCCTAGATATCCTGGACAATGAGAGGAAAAGTGACTTACTAACATTCATGCTTGATGGTGTCTTCCTTTTCCTCCTCCAGCTGAAGCTTGGGACAGCTGTTTGTCTTTAAATGCTAGAATACAAGGACACAAAAAGGTCACGGGAAAACATCTCCTCTACAAACTAGAAATAGGGTTGTCCTTTTCCAGTTAAAAAAATGTTTATGTGAATGTCAGTCTTATGAAGGAGACAGGACTAACTGAAGTGGAAACAGGAGTCTTCTCCTCAGGCATAGATTAGGTGATAGCTTCTTGCCAAGGTGACGCTAGCCCTGGCTGAGGTGAAGCATCCGCCTATTCTGTGCTGGTGCCCTTGCCCACTCTTAGACCCCTCTCTCCTGCCAGGGAACTACATCTCACATACTATGGAGGTGTGCCCTTTGGGAATTATTTCCCATCAGCTACCACTAGCCTGAGCTGCATTTTAGTATATAGCATATTCACAACATCGCAGAATTGCTGAGATGGGAAGGGACCTCTTGAGATGACCTAGTCCAACCCCTTGCTCAAAGCATGGTCAGCTAGAGCAAGTTTCCCAGGACCATGTCCAGTTGGGTTTTGAATACATCCACAGACAGACATTCCAAAACCTTGCTGGGCAACCTGTGCCAGTGTTTCACAACCCTCACAGTAAACAAGTTTTTTTCTTATGTTTGAATGGAATTTCTTGCATTTCAGTGTGTGCCCACTGCTTCTTGTCCTGCCACTGGGCACCACTGAGAAGCATCTGTCTCCATCTTCTCTATTCCCCTCCATCAGGTATTTATACACATCGATACAATCCCCCTCCAGCCTTCTCCAAGCTGAACAGTCCCAGCTCTCTCAGCCTCTCCTCTATATGATAGATACTCCAGGCCCCTAATCATCTTGACTGCTTGTTGGACTAGTTCCAATATGTTTATGGTTCCCTTGTACTGGAGAGCCCAGAACTGGAGCCTTTCTTTTTACTCTTCACATCTGTCACCAAATTGAACTCTGGATGGGTTTTGGCTTTCCTAACCCTAACCCTCCATTCTTGGACAGTGTCTCTATATTCCTCATAAGTCACCTCTCCCTGCTTCCACCTCTTGTATGCTTCCTTTCCATGTTTGAATTTTGCCAGCAGTTCATTCTTGTAGACCTCGCGCCACCATTGTTTGATTTCCTGCATGTCAGGATAGACCATTTTTGAACATGTGACCCTTGAATATCAATCAGCTCTCCTGGACCCCTCTTCTCTCCAGAGCTGTATCCCACAGGAGTTTTTGAAGCAGGTGTCTGAACAGGCCAAATTCTGCTTTCCTGAAGCCCAGGGTTTTGATCCCACTTTTTTGCTGTTGGGTCCTTCTCTCAGGATCCTGATCTTACACTCACAGCAGCCAAGGCTGTTCCGACCTTCACCTACCTGACCAGTTCTTCCTTGTTTTTAAGTCTGAGGTCCAGCAGAGTGCCTCCCCTCATCAGCTCCTCAGTCACCTGTGACAGAAAGTTGTCGTCAATACACTTCAGAAACCTCCTGGATTGCTGGTACCCTGCTGTGTTGCACCTCCAGCAAATATCAGGGTGGTCAAGTCTCCCATGAGGACCAGAGCCGGCAAACATCAGGTTTCTTACAGTTGTGTGAAGAAAACCTCATCTACTTCTTCTTGTCTGTAGCAGACACCCATCACAATGTTGCCCATGTTGGTTTGCCTGCTGAACCTGTCCCATAAGCTCTCAGCTGGTTCGTCACCCATGCCCAGGCAGAGCTCAGTGCATCCCCACTGCTGTCTCACATAAAGGGCAACTCCCCCTCCTCACCACGACAGCCTGTCCTTCCTTTGGGGCCTGTATCCTTCCAAGGCAGCACTCTAGTCGTGTGAGCTATCCCGCCACTTCTGTCACCCCAATGAGGCTGCAGTCTTGTAACTGCACACCTCCACTTCCTCCTGTTTGTTCACTATGCTGCATGTCTTAGTGTACAGGTATTTCAGGGAGCCCCTGAGTCACACTGTTTTCCCAGAAAAAGTGTGAGAGCCTGCCCCACTATTCTGTCCTCTCAGCACTTCCTTACCTGTGTCCATACATTTGAGGTGGGCCCCCTTTAGCCCTGTTCCACTGAATACAAGGTCCATCCTCTCCACCTCACACTGCACCCTTCCTTGTGCCTGTGCTTCACTTCCCACTCCCAACTGGTGCCATATCTTTGCTATTGTTATGACTCCAGTTATGACTTTCAGTTAGATGGAGATGGAAGGAACTTTTGTCCAAAAACATCATTCTCTCCATCACTGACCGTGCCACTCTTCACTCACTTCCTCACAGCACTTCTCCTCATGTTATACATCGAGATTAAACTGTGGGTCCTTGTGTTTAGAGCTCTTCCCTTGCTTGTATCTCCAATCATCTCTTTCTAGCATCCCTCCTTTCTGTCTTGGCCATGTACCAGACTTGCTGCCCAGTTCCTGCCTTTATCTCCACAAGCGTCTGTTTCTGGTTTCTTTCCCAGTGCTCTTTAGACTCCAGGACAACCTTCCAAGTTGGCCATTCTCTGCAAATTCAAATGCCTCCTTAAAACACACTTCTGCAAGGCTTTTCTGAAATGAGCCTTTCTACCATCCTAACACTAGCCTGCTGCCATGAGTCTTTATCCACATCCTTATCGCAGGCCAATTCCAACATACACAAGTTTCTGTGATATTAAAGATATGCCATTTCCTTACCAGTCAATGCAGACTTCATTTAAAGCTCTCCTTCACCCCTGATCTCACTCACATTTGTTTTATAACAGCTTATACCCCTTTAACAACAATGAAGTTATTTCTGGTTTGCACTGTTGTGACTTGTGATCAAAACCAGGCCTATTGCCTATCTCTAGATATAAAAAAAACGGCCCACTAAAACATTGCACAATACCTTATTCTTAAATATCTACCATGAAAGCATGCAATTCACTTACAAATTATTAAAGCTAGGCTATCGCAGCATCCTAAAGGACTAAGCAGGTCAATTAGATTGGTCCTTATAACCCCAAGAGTGATTACCAACAGCCATCAGCACACTGTAACTGCTTGTTGAGCAAGTGAGTCAGACAGCAATAAGGACTTTTAAGCAGCCAGCAAAAGCACTCATATTCTTCTACAGGAGAAGTTTATTATGGAGCTCAGCATCTGTGTCTTGCAGCTGCCAAGTGTCCTCCATGTGTTGTTACAGCTGCTGATTCTGCTGTTAAGGAAGGGGGAGCAGAAGGATGAAAAGAGGCAGCGTCAGGAATGTTCAGTTGCTGTAAAACACTGCCAAGCAGATATGCACGTTATCTGCGTGCACAAACTAAGCCATCTAAACATGTGAGCTCACGGCTCTTTGCCGGCTGGTCTCACACTACAGAGAAATCATGTGACAAAGCCACTAGACACTTTTCAAACTACTCCAAATACAGGATCTGCTGAAACCCTGAAGTAGCATACCCAGCTATATCAGTTTTGCGACGTGACATGCTCTGACTTGTGAGGACAGGCAAGAAAAGAAGCAGGAGGCTTTGGGGAGCACCAAACCAAGGGGAAGCAAACTTACCTCTTCACAGGCAAGACCGTGAGGTGCGCCTCAGTGTCAGCCCGCCACCGTACTTTTAGGTACTGTCACACCACAATTCCACTTAATTCTACAAAAATAATTCTGAAGTATGCCGTGATACAGGAACTCAGCTGCTACCTGGTGCACTAAGCACACAGTTGAATTCCTAGAGCCCAAAACTAGGTCCTTTATGTTTCAGTGGCTGTGGGCTTATGTCATGAGTTCATCTCAGAGAAATCACATCGCCCTCCAGCACTGAATGATCAACTAATCACTGGTAATTTTGGAATGCAAAAGACCACCAACATGACCTTGAGGCAGGATATTGTGTTAGTCCTGGAGCAGCCGCACTTTCATTGCCAGACCAAAAACTCATCCCAAAGGGGCCGGACATGGTTTTCTTCAGTTTGACTGTGCCAAATTTGTATTGATTCATGGTACCATCAAACATAGATAGGAACAAAGGATCACAGGATGATTCAAGGTGGGGTGGGCCTCAGGAGGGCATCTAGTCCAACCTCTTGCTCATACTTAACTGTTCTTAAATGTAGGACTTTTTCCTGCATTCCCATTGATCTGACCCAGCTCACAGTAAGCAGCTCACCAGGCATTTCTTGCCCCACTGGGAGGTGAAAAGCAAGATAATTTATTTACATGTGGGCCAGGCTTTCTCACTGGGACCAGCACACATTGAGCACAGCTTTGTTACAGAGAGCTGAGAAGACATCCCTCTTCTCCTGTTGCTGTCCAAAGTCAAGCTGAGTCCATTTAACTTAAAGACACCTAGAGGCCCTCTGTGAGCCATGACCTAGAAAACCCAAAGAAAGATTAAAAACAAAGAACACAGGCCAGGTTGCAGCCTGGCCTTGAAGGCAGCTGAAAAGCAAAAAGCGCCCTTGGAGGAACATCTGTAGAAATACAGTAAACAAAAGTGAGGGCTAGCAACTTACTTAGCCTCATTTCCAGGTTCTGGACTATCTCTTTTTGTTAAAAGTGTACATTGCCCCAGTTTTTAAAATAACATGAGGGGAAAAGTAGTCCCATGGTCTTAAGTCATGCAGCTGCCCTCCTCTGCCAGGCACCTCTGTCCTCCATCCTTAACCACTCCAGCATCAGATATAGCCTGTACCTCTGGCTATGGGTGCCGACAGCCAATGTTTAGGCTGTGTAAGTTGCCTCCGTGAGTCCATTCCTGTACATATAGTCTGTACATACTGGGCCCCAAGGAGCTCCTCAGCTGGCAGCCTGTGGAGTTCTCTCTCAAGAGCTTAGAAATGGAGGTGTCCTCTCCCAGGGCATTATGGACTGGGTGCTCAGAGCGCTTCCTCTGGGGCTGGCTGCCCTTGCTTCTTGCCTCCCTCGATGGGCGCTCTGGCAGCACTGGTCCTCTGCCTCCTGATGGGAGAGACACTGCAGTCAGGACACACTGGTGGCATACTGCTCCACTCTTTTGCCCTTCTACCCCTTTTGATCCCTGCCCCCAGTCTTTACAGATGCCATGGAGAAAACATGGGATAAGACCGTAATTCCTTCCTAAGCAAGATGATTAGGTGCACTGTCCTCTGACTTGTGGAGTCAGACCTATGGAGAAGACTTGTGGCAGGTGTTGTTTGCACGTGGAGTTCCATCGTCACATGTGAACAGCAAGCTGAAAGCTGTGTCATGCTCCAGAGCCAAGCACCCCTTTGGGAGTTCAGAATTATGTCTAAGCCCAGGAATGCACCCAGTAATACCCTTGCCTCCTCTGCCTGTAGCTATTGTCTCTGAAGTATGTCCCATTGGTCTCTTGGGAACTTTTACTGCCCTTGATTGCCAGGGATTAGCCAACCTGTGAAAAGGACCAAATAGCACACTACTTCTTCTTCTCAGGTGACATTAGAGGAACTATTCTGTCCAGGATCAGTTCAAGGAGAAAACCGCTGGGGAATGACAGACCTCATCCTCACTGGAAGCAGCAGAGGTGGTGGCTTGGGTGGTTACCTGCAGTCTGGGGATGCTGTGGAGAGAGGGCACAGAAGTGCTGATCTGCGATGTAAGGGCGTGGCACTGTGGACAGTGCCAGGTGGTCAACTGGGACACGCATTAGCAGCCCTGGTGTGGGCACACAGGAGTGCCCAGTGCTTTGGGTGTGCCTTAGGGACCTTGCGGTGCCTGGGCAGTCCCCAGTCCTCCCCTTGCACCCTTGTCTGTGGGCACCTGAGGAGTGCTGCAAGGGCCAGACAGGGGGATCACGTCTCCTGTGAGCAACCGTGACACTGCCATGACCAGACAGGATAGACAAGAGCCAGGGAGACTATTCATGTACCATGGGTGAAGAAACCCCACAGGAAGTGGCATTAAGTATCCAGCAACTCCAGCTCTTTCTTCACAGCATTATTAACTCCAAAAAGCATCACATCTGGGAGGAGAAACAATCTTTAAGAGGAGGTATGAAACTGAGGTCAATATAAAGTCCATAACTCTCTTCATAGGAGAGAACAAATTGCTGCTTTGAGTGAGTAGATGCTGTTTGTCCAAGGGTTATTTAAAATAAAGGAGGAGACATAAAGGTACTTTAATGGCTGTGGGTAAACCTCAGCTGGGGGGGGGTATCTGTGTGTGTGTGTGTGTGTCTCTGTGTGTGTGTGTGTGTGTGTAGCCTCAAGAAAAGATGAAGAACACCAGCATTAAATACTTTTTTTTTTACAGTGTTTATGCAAGAAGAAATGTCCAATTTGTCTCTAAAGACTCAGTCATGTCCCTAGAGCTAGTCTTTAAAGCAAAGGAATTTGTATACTGCATCAGGCAGTATTGTATTAGGAAATGTTTTTAACAGTGTTTAGTGATTGAAAGCAAGATACAATAGCTTTATGACAAAGAAGCTTATGATGAAGGTCCTTTGTAATAGCTTTTATATTACTGTAAATCATGATGCTTATGGTTTACTTTTTGTTAATTCAAATGAAGTGCAAATCAAATGACAGCTGACAGCCTATCAACAGGTTAGTTTAAACAGCTGAATATTATTTTACTTTATATATATTTCAGCTTTTAACAGGATTTTTAATTTTAAATAGTTTTCAGGTTTTTATCCATGTAATATGGCTGGAAGGCTGCAAGATGAGAGCACTATTTAATTCACGCTTGTAAGATATGGGTATTTGGAACCCATTAGAAATTGACTTTTTGTTCTCCCTTTTAATTTTGATTCTTTCATCAGAGATGCCAAGACTAATGCTGTCATGACAGATGGGGAGAGCTCATAGAGACATTGTACAAAAATTACTGGAGCAATGTGTCATTACCATGTAGTACCTTCAAAATGTCACAATGAAAGTAAAATTCATTGTAGAACAGGACTCTGCCTGCAGGGACAAGGCCCCGATTCCTCTCCTAGGTGATGGACAACATCACACCAGTTTCATTTGCACCATAGAAAACATCAACGTAAGTATGCTACACACTTGTTCAAAATCACACAGCCACCCACTGAGAGAGAGAGAGAATCTGCTCCCACTTGTCACCTACTTAATTCTGGGTGTCATTTACCTACTTCAGTCATTCCAGATTGTTTCAGCTCTTTTGTATTTTATTTGGTAATATAATTGAGCACAATAATGCCCGTTACATCAGCCTCCTATTAGTTATTTACTTTAATAACTTGCACACTGTCAGTGGTGGTAATCTATGTTAAGTAGTTAATTTCTGCAAAAGGCATAGGGATGTAGCAAAACTTTATAGTGTGCAAAAAACCTTCTGATTAATCCTAGTAGAAGAAATCAGGTACTCCTTAAAAAGGTGTTTAGGTCAACAATTTTGGCTAGAGGAGTTAGCCATCACAGCAGAGTCCTGTAATGGCACAGCATAAAAACACATGGAGAGATTATGCAAGCTGTGTTAAAACACTGCCTTCAGTTTCAAAGGAAAGCATCAGAAGTGACACCGTTTTAAAGAAGATACAGTTCCACTCATAAATCAGAAGGTTACCTTTCTTGTTCTGCCTTCCTGGTTTTCGTCCATGGAATTCTGTAATGGTTTTGCTGTTGATGGGTATTAAAATGTGTCTCTATGAGAAAGGACTATTTTGTTATATTTGGCTCTCCAGCTATTCATAACTTTGTTAACTGTAAGTAACCTATTAGCAAATGAATTTCCAGCAGCTATTAAAATGTTTAAAATGAACACCAGAGCCAGATGAAAAACCACTGAGGTTGTTACCCAGAATACAGATAGGAGTAGTGCAATGTTTTGTGACACACATTGCCTCTGACCCTAGAGGTTCCTCCCTGGCTCTTGGGAAGTTCAGGCTCCTTATCTACTCGGGCATGATCCAGAGCCACTGAAACTGATGGCAGAACTCTCATGAACTACCAAAAGCTGGTTCAGAAAAAATGCCCATCTATCTTTGTGTTGAAATTGTGTGAGGGAATGAAAAAAGTGATACTGAATGCAGTGGTGCTGCTTTTCACAAGGAACGATGGAAACCGCAAGTTACGTGGAACTGGATGGAAACCGCAAGCTTGTTTCAAACAGTCCAGCAACAACCTTCAGATGCAAACAGCTATCAGCTGCTACCACTGTCAATTTAGTGCTAAACAATTTTGTATCCCACTGCTAATCAACTGCCTTTCACCTCCCTCTCCCCCAGTGAATATTAGCATACTTAGCTCCTTAAAAAAGTCTAAGGTACTGTCCTGGTTTTGGCTGGGATAGAGTTAATTTTCTTCCTAGCAGCAGGCATAGTGCTGTGTTTTGGATTTAGTAGGAGAAGAATGTTGATAACACGCTGATGTTTTTAGTTGTTGCTGAGTACTGCTTATGCTAGTCAAGGACTTTTTCAGCTTCCCATGCTCTGCCAGGCGCACAAGAAACTGGGAGGGGGCACAGCCAGAATAGTTGATCCAAACTGACCAAAGGGCTATTCCATACCATATGACGTCACGCTCAGTATATAAACTGGGGGGGGTTGGCCGGGGAGCAGCGATCGCTGCTCGGGAACTGTCTGGGTATCGGTCGGCGGGTGGTGAGCAATTGCATTGTGAATCACTTGCTTTGTATATTATTATTACTATTATTATTATATTGTTATTATTATTATTTTACTTTATTTTATTTCAATTATTAAACTGTTCTTATCTCAACCCAGGAGTGTTTCTCACTCTTACTCCTCCGATTCTCTCCCCCATCCCATCAGGGTAGGGGGAGTGAGCGAGCAGCTGTGTGGTACTGAGTTGCTGGCTGGGACTAAACCACGACAGGTACCCAAGAAATTCAGCCTTGGTAGGTCATGGCCTCCACAACCAGACCTAAAGCTGCCACTGTTGGTTAGGTGATGCGCAATGTGCAAAAACTTCTTATATGCCAAAAAGGACATGGGGAACGGGAGGAAGCAAAAACAGAAGAAAAGGGAGATCACCATGGCAGAAATACAGTCCAAGAACCCTTCTTCCATATTTATGGCTGCTGAAGAAAAAAAAGAGTGAGTGAATGCCAATGTTGCCATAAAAACTGAAATAGTAAATAAATAGTACAGTCATCAAGTCCTTTGAAAACAAACTAACCTTCTGGAAGAACCAGAGACTTTTCTCCACATCAACTGGTGCAAAGGAGCCAAAATTTGTCTGTTAGAAATTTACCGTCCAATTTCTTTTCCCCCTAGACTTCCATAAAGACAATGACAGAAGAACAATAGTGCATCAACACATTTCAATGACTGTGAAATACACTCAATGTGAGGTGGTCAGTGGAACGTTGTGTGGAGGCACTGTTAAACTGTAAAGGCTCAATCTTTCATGGTGCTGAAGATTTTCTGAAAGCTGCAGTGTGTCGGTTCCTAATGAAAACACCCAGCACTACTGAGAAAAAGGTCCCAAGTTCTCCTGGTGTGGTTGGTCACTCAAGGCAAAACAGAAAAAGTATCTGCTCCCTGATTGTTCAGAAACTCTGCATTCTTTATTTTAGACACCAGAGAAGCTGTTTAGAGATAAGTAAGCTCTTGGACTCTGCCTGCTGTTGAAAGGCACACACATACCCTTGCATACCTCTATCATATTATTTGGTCATGGGAGAAAATGACCCCTCTTTGGAAATCTATTCAGCTGTCAAATCAACCCCTTTATCTGGTTTCATACCGTTAGCTGAGAAGACAAGGATCCCCCTATCAACCCAATTTGGTGTTAACTGATTTAGCTTTCATCAGAAATTTTTTCTGAACTTGGAAGAGACCCGAAAGCCAGATCTTTGGGGGCTTTCCAAATGAGGTCCAAAAAACCTCACTTGGCAAAACACTTTGTGTAGGGATGTATTCAAATGTGCAGAAATGTCCCCATAAGTGAAATGATACCATGAAGTGAAATGGTGGGTGCAAAATGAGTGGCCTCGGCTATGTACATAAGGCAGCACAATTACAACTGTCTGTTTTGGATTTAAAACCTGCCTTCCAGTCCTAACAGGATTCTTTGGTGAGGGCAATAAAAAGAGCTATTAGCGCATTCGTATTTATTTGTCTGAGCCCTCAAAGTACTAATAACTATAGGAAGAGACAGCTTGGTAAAAAGTACACTTTTCTTTTACTGAATTTGATTCCTAAATTATTTAAAAATACAGTGCAGTGCTACCTTAAACATAGCTAAGGAATTGTTGCAGCTTTAACACTTAGATTCCAGTTGCAGGTTTAAATAGCTCTCCAGGAGCTGCCCCGGAGAAGTAACTACCACTACTTGTGCAGTAAGGCATTACTAACCATGAGTAAAGGTGCAAGGATCTGGACTTAAGCTAACAGAAGTGATGACGTGTGAAAGGTTTCTGCTTCAGTTTGACATGGCGATACAAGGGATAGGCAGATTTTGGGACAGACCATCTTTATCTGTCTGGCAGTCTAGGGATTTAAGCTGTGTCTATCACTCTGGCATTTCTGTGTGCTCAGACAGCATCTGTAGGAAACATTCCTAATTATTCTCTCAAAGTGAAGTGCTCAGGGCTGGTTATCCCAGGCAGGACCCCCGGAAGAGCTTAGTTTCTTTTCATTTATAGAGGAGGGACTTGGGGGGGAGCACAGAACAGGGGATAAGAGTAAAGCGCAATCCTGATGTAGAAGCTAGTGCAGCCACTCTGCTCTGGCGATCCCTAAAAGGAGTTGCACTCCTAAGCTCCTGAACCCTCAAATGGAGCCACCCTGTGTGGGAAGCTAAAAATGGTGTCCTGTGAGGAACACTATTTAAAGAAATTTCCCTGGATGCATGGCAACACCTTGCACTGCCTTGTGCATACAAAGAAAGGCTGCACCCCTCTCCCCTCATGTTACCTCCTGCCTCTCAGAGCTAGGCAGGCTGCTCCGCGTGCTGGGAGCCAGAGGGACTTGGCCCTTCACTTCCAAAAGCCTGGACTAATCCACAGGGAAAGGATTCCCACACACGCTTGCTACAGCAAATACATCCTGGGCATGCTGGGGCCACCTGGTTGGTCAGCACTCATTTCAACCATGCTGCTAGTGTGAAATCCTGTTTTTTCACAATAAGAAAGAAATTTTACAATGCAAGTTTTACGTCAGGTTAAGGTTTGAACCTCTCAGCCTTGACAGAATCTCCGTAACATCTGATTTTTATGGGTACCTGAAGAGTCCTTCTAGAATATTAATGTTCTCTCATTCTTTAGGTGCATATTGCATCACAAACATATTTTTATTGGTATTTGATGGCTGCTTCATTTGCCAAGTACTCACATCAAATTTATGGAAAGCTATTTCTGAGCAATATAAATGTGGGAAATCCCTTTTGTTGAGACATGTTATTAATTGTGTCAGTGCCTAGATCTCCGTGCCCTTATACCAACAAGATATACTGCTTCAGTGTCTACAGTCAGCTCCTGAAAATACACTATCTTCTGACAGTTTTCATGCCTCAGAGGAGATGGGATAGCCTGGTTCTTTTATGATCCATTGTCACTCCAGCATCCTCTCTTCCTTCCCTTTCCCCCACGTATTGCCTACACCTTTGCATGTTTAGGACTAGATGTGAGGAAAGTGTGATGTGGGAACTGTCTCATCCCAAGCATCAATACAACTCAGCAGTAGCACCAGGGATGTCAGTACAGATCAGGATCAAAACAAGGCATTGCTTAGCACGTATGTGAGCATATACCTAGATTAGGAGCACTGAGCACTTTCAGTAATCTCCATTAGTGACAGCCAGATCTGTCTCCTGCTATCCATAATCATACATTACAAAAAGGAGGGTGGCACGCAGCCTTCACATGGCCTTCCCACCTCCTTATGTAGTCATGACACGGACTTTGTGGAAAAAACGGGCTTACCCCACCCGTGTCAGTCATTCATTCTCCTGCCTTACAGCATGGAGGTGTTTAGTCAGCTGTGAGAGATGCAGGGAGGACACAGGTACACCACCAGAGTGTCTCGGTGCCCGTCATGATCCTTTCCTTATGGCAAAGACTATTCCAACAAGGATCACCTCCATGCCTTGGAGGTGTGTCCAATGTCTCCTGCAAAAGAGGCACATTGTAACATATCATATCGCATTGTATCATATCATCTCTTCTCTTCAGTGTGTGCTTATTTGTTCTTATATTTGCAGGCTTATTACCAGCCCATTGTGATTTTCCTATGTATGTTAATCCGCATCGACACCCTGTGCATGAAAGCCTAGGGGTTTTATTATTACTTCCTTGACTCTTTGCTTTACCTATCTCTACGAAATAAGTCTATTGGGATCCAGCTGAACCTCTCTTAGCCTGTCTCTGGTCCTCTCTCACTCATCCTCCCTTTGTCTCTCTCGTTCTACTACAGACTTAGCATCACAGATTTGTCTACCAAACACCTGGTGGGCTTATCCCAGTCCCACCACGTAGTCAGGCAGAGAGACTCTCCTGCAGAGAATAAGTGAGAAAAGTAGGTTAATTAAGGTCAATGAGTGCAAATAAATCATCCAGAAAACTGTCCCCACACTGCTGCACCTAGAATTGTTTATGAATATTTTCCAAAGATTGTTCAATTAGGTCTTCACTGACTTGAATTTGGTCCTTGGGAAAAATCTGTCTAAATGAGACCTGCCAACAGGCTAACTCCAAAAGTGACAGGGCTGCCACATCCTGGGTCTGAGCTAATGCAATGCCCCATGCAGTTGACTTGCACATGTATGGCAAGCCTGAAACATTCCAGAGCCATGGACACCCTGCCCTGGCACAAGTCACTACTGTATCACTTGTGCAATGAGTCTGATGCCTACAGAAATGTTCTTTCCTGCGGGATTTCCAGGAACCTGGTGGTTCATCACACAAAACTGCTAGGCAATAAATTATGCTTACAAGCACTGTTGTTTCGCTAAAACTTTTAGACCAGGAAGGTCATGTCTGATCGCCTTTGGAAGAAAAAATGCTCTATTTATTTACTATACAGATGATATCTCTGCTGGTGAAAAGCATCAGAAATTGTCTCTCAGTAAATCTCTTCTGGTTTACACTGTCAGATGCCTAGCCCCCAGCAGCACAGTGGGAACAGCATTCACTTCTGCAGAAGATCTGACCGCTGAACACAGAGTTCTGGAGAGCATTGGTCCTAACACTGAAAGAGTAGCTTTCTCCAGACCAGTGCAACGTTGATCCTCCCTGGTAAGTAGGCCAATTTGTGCCAAATATGGTGACAATTTTTTCTTTCTTGTGTTGAGATCCCCCCCCACCCGCTACACACAGGGCACTTGGATCGCAGCTATAATAGAAAGTTTTTAACGTCAGCTAGTGGCGACCAGAAAGTGACAGACTCCTTATTACCAGTCTTCTTAGGACTGAACTGGCAATTATTTCCTTGAGACCACTTCTGTGTACTAAATTACATGGACTGTCTCCAAAGAGCAATGACAACTCAGTAAGCTGCGTGTAAGCTGGGTTACCTCTGTCCCCGACCCACAAACTGCTCTCACTAACCTTGCAGTGGTGTTGACAGACTCCAGAAATAGCCATGTCCAGTGTTTTCTTACTAGAAGTCAGGTCTGGGTCATATCAGTGGGGGAGGTGAATTAAAAATGACAAGGGGAGCCGTCCAGAGGGGTCTCATCCCTCCCTACGCACAGTTCCCAAAGGTGGTACTGAACTATGCCCAGCACGCAGCCCCTCACAAACATGTGGGTGATCCCTTTTAAAGATGGAACTAGGGGTGCCTGATACCTTTTGTGCTTCCTGCCTCTCTAGTATTCCTCCTCACATTCCTTTGCTGCTAAATGAATGGCACAACTTTCTCAATGTTTTCTTTTTCCCAACTCTTTCTTACAGTTTTCATTTCATTTTAATGCAAGGGCACCAATCCTAGTTTATGTCATAATAGATGGACAACAATAGTGCAATTTAACTAAAATAACATGCTAAACACTGCTACATGTTGACGGAGTCATGATGGATAAAATTTGGAGTGTTTTGGTGGTTTATATCTTCAAAGAAGAGCTGGCAACTGTACAAAGTGACAAATGTATTTAAGAATCTATGCCATTCAAATGATACTACCACATGTCTGTTTGGGATTTTTCCCATCTAAATGTGGGAATATGGGCACAGATTCACTTGCATACTGTGTTCTTCTAACATAAAGTGTCAGCATCTCGGAGGGTGTGTCAGTGGCACCCGATGTCACCAGATACACATCGCGAAGGAGACAGACAAAATAAGTGTACATTATACGTGCCAGGCAGTCTTTATTTATTTATTTCATGTAAAAAGGAGGGGATCATGCTCAAAACATTCTCACTGGAAATTTATATCAGCATGAGAAAGAGAAAAACGTATCATTTGCATTTCAAGGCATTGCAAGTCCCTATCCTAGCTGTCGGCAATTACGATACAAAAAGACCAGATCCTGATGTGAACGACAATGATGTAAAAAAACCACTAATTCACATCATTTTGACTGAATTATTCTGCATTTACACCAGTTTCACTAAGATGGAAGCTGCTCGGGGTCTTTACATAATCTATACATTTTGTGCTTTTTCTGCTTTTATTTGTCACAATAAGCCACCTCCTTTGTTGATTATTTTTTATTTGTGGAATGTATTCATATTCTCAGAGTCCATCTGCTAAAAGTATCCTATTTAAAAGAAGATGGCATCATTAGCTACCCTCTCTTGCCATAAAGAAAGGAGCAGTTCCCATATTTTTACCCAGTTCAGTGGCTCAGTGGATGCGCTAATCTTGCTGAACACTTCAGTTTAGATGGTATATCAATGAGGCATTCAAACAGAGCAGTTTATACACAAAAATTCTGTCTGCTTTGTAAAAGATTATCCTTTTATAAACACTCTGCGGAAAACATAAAAGCAAATAGGGGACAGCACATAGGACAGGAAAGATGTTAGCAGGGAGATTAATACTGAATGGGTCGAAATGAATGGTGCTTACCAAAACGAGGTCCAGATACTTTGGCTGCAGTGAAACATAAATAATGGGAATGACACATCGTTTATTCGGGATAATGAGTTGATCCGAAGTAGGGGCCTAGAACAAGAGATTAAAGATTAAATATCCATCTCCTGATGAATATCAGTAGCAAACTTTAACCTTTTCCTTCCAAAAGCACAATTTCTTTGAACAATCATGTCAGCACAACACAGTGAAGAAATGAGCTAAAGCAAACTTAAATCACATTCTTATCTCATCCTGTAAGAAAACATTGCTTCATATTTTAAGACAGAGAATTGTATTTTTATTTCCAGGCTTGTAACTCTTTCGGAATAATTATATGAGAACACAAAGATTTTGCTCGATGTTTTGTATTAGAAAAATCTGGCTTTAGCATTTATTGCTTACAGTTTAGTTCTCTGCAGTAATTGAAGAAAGAACATACCCATCCTGAACATTCACTTGGGTGGAGAGATAATGACAAAAAGCAGCCTGCTGGAAAAGCACAGCATACCACATGCCGAATTAGAGTCTTGAATGCAAGGAGGACTTGGAAGATGTCACAAGCTTTGGATCAGGAAGGGCTGGAAGTGTAGCGAAGGGGGGAAAGGCACAGACAACTGGGGACAGCAGGCTGACTGTGCTGCAGTGCTGGCAACCCGTCCAAGCTGGTCAATTAGTGGTCCTTCTAGCTCAAGATGCTGTACTGCAACTGAGGCAGAAGACATAGGACAAGTGGGAATCTGGATAGCTGTGGCTTGCCCAGAACTTGGAACAGAGCAGCTGCTGAATGCACGCAGCCAGCCAAGCCCCGCATTGTGGTTTTGTTGCTGATGGCTGCCTCCTGAAAGAGGGATAAAACTGGGGACGGGGGGAGGAGGGAAGAGGGGGCGAGACTTTCAAATGACATTTAGAAAACAGCCAGGCTAGGAGGCAAGGGTGAGTTCAGCACGCTTTCACCTGCTCCGTGGAGAGGGGTTCACAAGCAAAAGGAGTTTGTGGTTTTGTTCTACTCTCTAGGGAATGTGCTGTCCCAGTGCCAAACCAGCATGCATGTACGGTTGGCAGTTTCTCCGCAGAAGAAGCCTAGGACTAGGAGCTGTGGAAAAGTATCCATTTTTACTTGGTAAATATTTGCATGCAAAACCAGATATTCCCATAGGTTTTTGCAAGGCTCTGTGAATTTGTTAAAAGGAAGGATTTTTGATTTGTGCTGGGGGAGTGCGCATGCACAGATGCACAGTTCCAGTGAGGACATGGTCGTGGGGGGTGAGCTCACTGAAACAGTATCTTGAAGGACACTGAATACCTTTCAGAGGGCAGGCCCCAAGTTTTGAAAAATTCACACATTGGCAACAGAAAAAAAATATTACTGTTTCACACTGTCTCTTTTCACCATGAAAACAGACAGGATTTGCTGTGTTTCCCTCTCCTCTTGGGTCAGAGACCCAAGTTCTCTCAGGCATCTTTCCTCCTGCGCTGTCCTGCAACAGCATCACTCCACTGCCCTCATCCTGAAACCTCCTGAAGACCTCCTGAAAAAACTCCTGCTGCCCTATCACAGGTAATATGCAGAGAATAGGATCACAAATTTCATGAAGGCCAAATGAATGCAGGTGAAGGGAGAAGACTTGGGGTGCTGGACCGGTAGAGGAGGCAGAGTTGACAAATCAATAGTAAGGACGTGAAAACAAGACATATGGTTGGTTATCATCACAGTCAGCCAGGACCAGGCTCTTCAGCGTTTGGCTAGCCTAGGTGGTCCCATGCTGGAAAGCGGGTCAGGTTTTCCACCGCTGCTTGCGATGGCGAGGGAAGGGGAGGTCCATCTCGGTCGGTGCCAAAGCAGCAGCCTCTGCTCCAGGGAACTGAAGCGCTGCTCTCCAGGGACACAGAGTGCCATGCCTGGCTCAGCTGCTCTGCCTGTTTTCAGCACCCTGCACTGATTTCCAGCCAGACAGGCTTTTATCCTTGAGATACAAGCAGCGACTTTCCTTTTATTCAGAAAGAAGCAGCCATTTTTGAGCATTATCACAGTGCTGATAATACATATTACAAACAGCAGAGCTGTGAAAAGATGCCAGAGCCCTGCTGCTGACTGATGCCTGACCTTAGGAAAGCCCAGCATAACCATGCCACACCACAGCGTGCTTGCCTGTGCAACGGGGACCGTCCTGCCCGAGGGCACACGGCGTTGCAGGAGTCACTGCCAGGGCCCCTGCTGCCATGCGTGCTCCTCCTCTCAGGGGCCTGAGGGGCGCCTCACACAGCAAAGGACACTCCCTGTAAGGTCTGCAGGGGATATTTGAGGGATCCTACAATGAAAGTTGTTGTAGGTACACACACAACACCTAAGCATGTTGTAGGGGAGAGACCACAGCCTCAGAGGCTCCGTCGTGGCACAAAATGGCTCCAAGGCTCCCGGTGGCCTGCACTGCCCTCCCTGGGGAGGGAAATGGCAGTGCTGGCCCTCCCTGCCTCCCTCACCTCACCTCACCTCACCTCACCTCACCTCACCTCACCTCACCTCACCTCACCTCACGCCACTGCTGAGGAGGAGGAGGAGCAGCTCCTGGCCGACTCCAGCACATGGCAATGGGATTTTGTACTTTGAAAGTATTTGTGACTTGATTTAAAATTAGCCCTTGATAACATGAAGAAGGTGATCACAGCAGGACGAGACAGAAAAAATACTATTCCGGGAGCATTTGTCTGAATTCAATGAGCAGAAGGGAGCTTTCCAGGGTTGCTTCCAGTATGTACCTGTGAGCTAAAATCATAACATTTTTTATTCACAGAGCACATTCATTCAGAGCACAATCTGCTTGAACATCTGAGTATGTATAGGAATGAGGGGTTGGAGTTGTAAAATTAGATGGGTGTTTCCCTATCCACCCAGGAAAGAAAGCACAAGTTCCTTGTGAAACTGCTCTGGGAGGAACCAAAACTCAGGTGTTCGCAGCCTGACTTGCACAAGGGAACTACATTTTAAAACACATGTGAATAAACCTGTGCAAACAGACGTGAGTTTTCTTAGCAAATGGCCACAGCATCTGCATCCACAGTGCAGTTTGTCAGTCTGGTGCTCTTCTCCCCGTGGAGGGGGCTGACAGGTCATGGCGCCTGCAACGACCCAACTGCTCCCCTACAGCCACCATAATGTACCCCAAATAGAGTGCTCCCTGCCCGGGGTTCACTGCGTAATCCATGGAGGGAAAATGGGGCACCATTCACCTCATCCTAACATCTGAAATGAAGCCCACCAAAAAATGTCTGTCTCTCTTCTTTGGTTAGTTGGATCTCACCTGTACAATATTTTATTAGTAGCATGTCATTAACGATGCAGGTATTGATATTGAACCTGTGTTTTTACAGGTGTGACTGATTTTCCAGATCATATTCTGATTCAAATCATGGTGTCATTTTTCATAGGGCAAGCCTTTGAGGAAACAAAATTGTTTTTACATTGCTGATATGAGTTTACTAGATGTATGTTACCCATTTAGCATCCAGAGGGGCTTGAATTGGGAAAAACTATCAGAAATGTAATTCTCTTCCATCAAAGGGTGGGAAGCTTAGGGTCTGTCAGAGATCTTTGGACACACTGAACCTGAATTGAAGTGTCTCCCCAAGCAGTGGTGGAATATGGGGGACTTGCACCTGGTTACAGATCTGAAATCTGGATTTAGGTCCATTAATTAGCAGTAGTAGACAGAATCATAGAATGTTTTGGGTTGGAAGGGACCTTTAGAGGTCATCTAGCCCAACCCCCCTGCAGTGAGCAGGAACAGCTTTAACCAGATCAGGTTGCTCAGAGGCCCATCCAATCTGACCTTGAATGTTTCTAGTTTCGACTTGGGAGAGGTGAGGAGAGAGGTTGCTGGTGAAAACTGAGGCAAAGAAGTTGTTGAGTACCTCAGCCTTCTCCTCATCTGTTGATACTAGGTCGCCACTCTTGTTCATTGCGGGGGTACTCTTTCTTTAACCTTCCTTTTCTGGTTGACATACCTGTAGAAGCCCTTCTTGTTATTCTTTACATCCCTTGCCAAATTCAGTTCCAGCTGTGCCTTGGCCTTCCTGACCCCCTCCCTACACAACTGGGCAGCTTCCCTGTACTCTTCCCCGGACACCTGTCCCTGCTTCCACTGCCTGTGCAGTTCCCTGTTACTCTTTAGTTTGACCAGCAGGTCTCGACTCAGCCATGCTGGTCTCTTCCCTTCCCTGCCTGATTTCTTACACTTGGGGACTGAGAGCTCTTGCGCTCTATGGAAGGTGTCCTTAAAGGTCTGCCAGCTCTGTTCCGTTCCCCTGTCCCTGAGGACCGTTTCCCAGGGGGTCCTTCTGACTAACTCCTTGAAGAGCTGGAATTTTGCTTTTCTAAAATTTAGGGTCCTGACTGTACTCCTCGCTTTTCCCATGTCCCTCAGGAGTGTGAACTCCACCAATGCATGATCACTGCAGCCCAGGCTGCCTCCAGTCTTGACATCACCGATGAGCTCACTTGCGTTGGTGACCATCAGGTCCAGCATCGTGTCCCCTCGGGTAGGGGTGTCTATTACCTGGCTTAGGAAGTTATCCTCTATAGCTGGTGAAGGGTCTGGAGCACAGGCCTTATGAGGAGCGGCTGAGGGAACTGGGGTTGTTTAGTCTGGAGAAGAGGAGGCTGAGGGGAGACCTTATCGCTCTCTACAACTGCCTGAAAGAAGGTTGTAGTGAGGTGGGTGTTGGTCTCTTCTCCCAAGTAGTTAGTGATAGGACAACAGGAAATGGGCTCAAACTACACCAGGGGAGGATTAGGTTGGATATTAGGAAAAATTTCTTCACAGAAGGGGTAGTCAAGCATAGGAACAGGCTGCCCAGAGAGGTGGTGGAGTCACCATCCCTGGAAGTTTTCAAAAAATGGGTAGACATGGCACTTTGGGACATGGCTTAGTCTAGTCTACCCTTAAATGGTTTAGTGTGGACTTGGTAATGTTAGGTTAATGGTTGGACTGGATGACCTTAAGGGTCTTTTCCAACCTAAACGATTCTATGATTCTATGCATTCCTGGAATCTCCTGGATTGCCTACAGCTCACCGTGTTGCTTTTCCAGCAAATGTCAGGGTGGTTGAAGTCCCCCAGCAGGATGAGGGTCTGCAAGTGCGAAGCCTCCCGGAGCGGGAGGAGAAGTACGTCAGCAAACCTTACCTAGGCCATTCTAGGATGGAAATGGCCTGTCTGCACCTGGTGCTGTTCAGAGAGCAGGACTGAAGAGCACCTTGTGGCAACCTGATAGTGGGGCAGCTAGCAAGGTCCTGAGGTGCGGCAGAGGGTTTGGCAGCCAGCAGTAGAGCACGTGGGGCTGTAAAGGCAGGCTGCCCCTCTTTCTGCCCCTCGGGGACCAAGCAACACCCTGCCTGGCAATTCCTTTCACATCAAAGGATCTTCCCAGAGGCCCTACTGATGGTCATGGGGGGGCCACACCAGCAGCATAAAGCTGCTTGAGCAGGGTAAGCACTGTGCTCCCATATGGTCTTGGATTGTACCTTTCCACAAACCAGCTGTACCTCTGAAATAAATACGTGCTGGGCAAAGCTGAGAAATGCATCTTTCTGGAGATTATTTCCATCTGCACATCACAAAGGATATATTGATTTAACTACACTCCTGAGATCAGAGTGGAAACACTGTATAGCTGGGAAGCAGACACATGTGCTGCTTATCAAAGCTATACATACGGTACAAAAGATACCAGTGTGGAGAGCAACCGGCTATATTTGCACCAGCACACGACCTGTTCTATAATTCTCCAAAACAAAGGAAAAGGAAGTGCTGAATGCTACTGTTCCTGGGCCATGCAAATGGCGTGTCAGGAGCACACCAATCCCAGCTGAACTCATGGACACAAGGAATCTAAGTAGTTGACAATTGCTGCAGTTGTCAAGGATTGCCCCCCAAAGCCTGTTTATTTGATTTATTTATTTGTATTCCTTGGAGCTGCAGAGAAGCGTGATAATTGACACAATGGGAAAGGATATCCCAGGACACATACCAAAGGGAGAAATTGCATCGCTTTCAGAGATGAGCGCAAAGTGCAACGTCACCAGAGCGAGGTTGTATTCTCCCTGCAAGGCTCTTTCACCCATCCACAAGGAGGATGAGTTACCTATTCCCCAAAATTCATGACATCTGTGTTTGTAGAGGGCAACATAATTAAGCTCAAAAATTACAAAGCAAGAGAGTCAATTACCTAGACCACGCAGTGCCACTGTATGCTGGCAATGTACGTACCTCAAACTGGTTCAGGAACTATCAATATAATGGTCACCTGTGAAGGCAGAGAGGTCACTCAGGTTTCTTGCAGCATTAATCCTTCCTGGTGTCTCTGGTGTCTCTGGGATAATGGAGAATAGAGAATGTTACTAGAGGAAAATAAGCATATATAGGACAATCCTCATGCTTATTTCAGAGTTTTTTCTGGCTTTTTGTAGTTCTGCAGTTTACCATAAATTAGTCTACAATCAGCAGAAATGTCTCCGGGCGTGGGAGTAAAGGATTATTAAGCGCCTCTCTTTTCTTGCCTCCAACCACTTTTGTACCTCTCTTGTAGCTCAAGATCCCCCACCCTCACTGCTGAGTCAGCAGGACACATCACACGAGTGATGCTCAGCCACTTCAGTACAAAATCCTTGCGCTGAGTTTAAATGGCTGCTGAATAGTTTAAACTGAACTGGCCTTGCTGCAGAGCCCTTGCATTGAAGCTGTCACACAATATGCGCTACTGCTGTTGTATGCATATCCACAGCAGATTTCTTTCCCTAGACAAAATGATCTGAGGGCTGGAGCACCTCTCCTATGAGGACAGGCTGGGAGAGCTGGGGTTGTTCAGCCTGGAGAAGAGAAGGCTGCAGGGAGACCTTATTGCGGCCTTTCAATACTTAAAGGGGGCCTATAGGAAGGATGGGTACAATCTTTTTAGCAAGGCCTGTTGTGACAGGACAAGGAATAATGGGTTTAAACTAGAGGAGGGTAGATTTAGACTGGATATAAGAAAGAAATTTTTTACAGTGACAGTGGTGAAGCACTGGAACATGTTGCCCAGAGAGGTTGTAGTTGCCCCATCTCTGGAAACATTCAAGATGAGGTTGGACCGGGCTCCGGGCAGCCCGATCTAGTTGAAGATGTCCCTGCTTATTGCAGGGGGGTTGGACTAGATGACCTTTAAAGGTCCCTTCCAACCCAAACTATTCTATGATCTTATGATTCTATGACAAAGAAGCCTCATCTTGGTGGGATTTGGACAGGAGATCAGTCGGCACACTCTCAAGAAGGTAAAGGCCAGGAATCACTGGCTTTGACAAAAAAAAAGTGGTGAAGTGCCCCGAGCACCAAGATAGAACTGCCATCAAGTCACTCTCATGTCTTCTCTACCAGTCTAATGCCCCGTGTAAGTCAGAGAAGCATAAAAAAGAAATCTTTGATGGCTGCAAAAGACAGTGCCCTTCAAGTAAATGATTGATCACCTGGAAATGCTCAGGTGAAGAAAGAAACAGTCACTCCAAACCACACAGCTATCTTCTACAGTCAATCTCAGACCACTTGCAAGTCCAGGATGGTTGAAATGAGGCACGGTATATTGCCTGCTCACAGGGAAGAGCTGACTGTGGATGCCTGAGTTCAAGAGTTCCATCTAACCCAGGTACAGATTGAACTAAACTGGGAGAAAGGGGACAGTGAACCCCAAACCCACTGATGTTTCCTCAGTACGGGGTTTGCTTGCTCTGCAATAACTTACCCTCCAGCAAGAGAGGCCTCCTCCTGAGCAAGGGATGCAGAATCAGGCACGAAAAATGGCATAACTGCTTTTCCCTGTAAAATTCCACCCAACATCTGCACAGCAGCTGGATTTCCCAAGTCTATTATCTCATTTCACTGATCTGAATGGATTTGCTCTCAGAACAGTTGCAGTTCTGTATATATCACTCATGGCTTGATTCACCATGGTTTACCTGAATGAAATAATAATTAGCTACACTGTCTCCTCTCCTCCCACCCCCAAATGCTAATTGATCGTAATTCATGACTGAAAAAAGTGGCACATGAATGGTTACTTTGGTCCAAAACGTTAATCAGTTCTAAAAATCCAAAGCAACCCTAGTCACTTCACAGTTCAGGACACTACTGGGGAGTAAGTTCTACTTCAGCTCATTCTTTCCATTATTGGAGCCTTAAATACATTTTTTTCTATGGATTCAGCCAGAGAGATGCATCACTAATATACTGGCCAAGCATGGGCACCCTTAATCATCTTGGGCAGTTCCTTAATCCAAGAAAGGTCCCACGGGAGAAAGTATGACTGAGGTGTTTAGCGTGAAGTAAAGACACCAGGCAGGCTTTGGCATCTGAAATTCGCAGATTTTGAGCTAAGATCCAGAGCTCCTTACAACAGCTTTGCCAGCTCTGTAATTCAAAGGCCATAAATTGTTTTACCACGAAACACTTATGCCTCCTACTGAAATGCACATACATGCTGAAAAGTCCTCAGCAACAGGGTATTTTATATGAAGATTCAAAAGTACGAAGAACACATTCAAGGCATGTATGTTTCCAAGAGGAAATTTTACGGGGTGTACCTCCTTACATGCTTAACAGTCACAGGTAGGTTTAGAATGAAATGTCACATAGTTTTCCTCTTCTTTTTTTAACTTATTGCTGTTTACAACCCTTACACTTAGCAAACGAACCCGGCCATTCAATTCTGCATTTTCTAATGACGGCAGCCTTTCTTCTTTCTCCCTATAACAAAAACGCTTTGAAGTCCTATGCCGCTAGTTACAAGTATTCTGATATTTCCCCAGCAAGGATGTAATAGGAGCCAAAACAAGCCTCCAGGTGCCAATATTGCACCTGACAAATTAGGCACACGACTGGAAAAGGGTGGGCCCATCCTTCTGCTTAATGTTCATTTCCTCTCATTTCCACATTAACAGGAAGTAGTTGGAATGGAAAAAAGGCTTTCCTTAAAGACCCGAACTATCAAAAGGCCTGGAGCTGTTTCTCCTTGCAAACAAAAAACTTGGAAGCCAGCTACGTCCTATGATTTGGAGCTCATTTACAGTGACTTATTTAACCCCTACTGACGGCACGATGAACAGGATGTTATGATTTATTTAACACTTAAAGCGGGTGTGAGAACAAGGTGGATGGTGCCCTTAGACGTAGTCTTTTCATAATTTATTGCTCTAAGTGCTTAATTTTTCCTCAGGGAAGCCTTTGATATCCAGCTGCTGCAGTGTGGTTAAGTGTGTGCATTAAGCTGTAAAGCAAAAATATTAATAATAATAGTAAAAATAATAACTGTAACAGAAGTTATTATTTCGCATAATAATAACTTGCACATATTGCTCAGCTGGAACTCTGAAGTGATATCCCCGCACCAACTGAATTGACTTGGGGACATTTAATGGAGCAACATAAAGAGTGTTGAATTTACCTTGTGAAGACTTTAGCTCCACAAACTAGCCACAAGCACAAAGCAAACTCACTCTCACAAAACGCCGCGTGGCTCCTAGGAGGCCACTGGAGAACCGTAACAAAGCCGACTAAAAAAAAAAATAAAATGACTAACATCTCCTACACTGCTACCACAGGGGACTCTGACCAAGAACAGACTCACAAAAAATGTTATGTCTGACTAGCTTTAAAGTTGAACTGCTGCTTAATAATGTTGTAGTATGCCTCAGAGGGTTTATCTTAAAGCACCTTCTTTTGAATGGTCTGTAATCTTTATCTGGAACACAGGACCATCCTTTAGAAACTGTTTTTATGTCAAAGTTACTCAGTGAAATAATGCATAGATCTTCTACCCTCTGGAGATCAGTGTTCAGCTCTGCTTCATGTCATTACATTGAAGGCCCTTGGTGACTTTAGCAAGCAAGATCTGTAGGAACGCTTGCACCTGTGGATAAAGGACTTCAACCTTGAATGATAAATACCTTTTTCTGGTTGGGTTTTTTTTTTTTTTCCTCTTGAGCATGCATGTGTGAGCGTAAGTTGTATTTTAATATAGACAGGCAGGTAATACATTTCACTTTTAGGAGATGAAGTAACGATTTTAGCAAATTACATTCGTCTCTTTAATCTTATATTTCCATGCACACTGAGTTAAATGTTGTAAAACTATCAATTCTGTCAAAACCTAACAGAAAGAAAACAAGAAACCCTGCAATCTTAATGTCCAAACTGACTGGTGATTATCAGGAATTAAATGTGCAGGAATTCCAAATCTTTTCTGATCGGAGATGTCTAGATGACTTTTGTTTTTCCATAATTGTATGAGGTTCCTACATAGTATTTAAGAATCAATTATATTGCAATTGATGTAATTAACTCTAATAATCCAGTAAAAGTCAGTAGGAGGGCTATTCAAGTCAATAGAAAAGAGGGACTATATTATGAAGGTGTTATTAACCTATACAGATTTTTACTAGACATTTCCTTTTCTTACATAATAAATATACAGTGATGAGGAAGGCTGTCATTATAATTTAATGGGGACAATGGCTCATCACTTCCTTTCCTGTACAAGCCTTAACTAATTCTACATACGGTGTATAAGTAAAATGAAGTTAAATGAATCTCGCAAATTAGCTATTAATCATCCATCAATCATCTGTTGCTCCATGATTAAAATCTGTGTTGCATTCAGAGCTGGGAAAGGTATTTGGGGAGTGGCAGGAGCTGCATGTACATCTTCCAGTTCATTTATTCATGCACTTCCATTTTGCATTGCCAAGGGTACTTACTGAAACCAGTCCTGAAGTCAGAGAAGGTCTCCTGAGGAAAGTTCCAGTCCTTCCCAGGATAAAGCAAAACTCTCATTTACATATTTATAGGCATTTCTCTGGCTTTGAGCATTGTGGCATACGAGAACTTCATTCATGCTTCTGAATTCAGTCAGACAACTCTTTTTGGGGAAAGAAAGCAACATTATGAAGTCAGGGAAACTGAGGCAGTGCTCTGCCATATGCTGTGCAAAGTGATGAAGAGAATTCCTCTGTCCAAGATCCTAATCTCCTGTCTTATGCTCTAAGCCTTTTTGCACTCCCCGATGAGGCAAAAGGGAGATGTTCTTGAATACAGCTATTGAAATCGGGCTTTTTAGGAATCTCTGTCTTCACCTTCATCAAGCTGAGCATAAACCTTATTAGATATGGAAGACTGCATTGATCTCATTAGCAGAAGTGCTTGTCTTGGCAGTAGACAAAGATCAGTTGTCTGTGCTACTGTTATTCGATGTATTAGCTGCCTTCTGCGTGGCTGGCTACAGGTGATCCTCTTGTCTTGCACCTTGGCAGCCTCAGTCCGGGTGGCTCCCCATGGCATCATTCACGTCTCTCTCAAAAACTGCAATGGACCATTGTGGGCAGCTCCAAAACATACCAAAGTACACAGTGAGTTGGTGATATACTGCAACCACTTTCCTACATAGACCTGAAGTGATCAAAATAGGTCCAGGAGAAGGCAAGGATGGACAGTGTTTTATTTATTCTGGAGTAATGTAAAATCAAAATAAATATTGAATGACCTGGATCCTCAGTGCAGTGTCACTGAATTTATGCAAAGAGTGAGGCTGAGACTGAGGAGAGGAGATTTTTTTGTCCGCTGTTAAAATACTTTTTAAAAGATCTTGGCAAGAGAGTATAATTTTTGAAAGTTCTTCCTATATACAGGCCCCTCTCCATCTTTGTTCATATGTTGACACCGCTTTCGGTAAGACACAGTATGTCTACTCAACTAAAGAAAGAGGGAGCTGCGATGTTGCAATAAATACAACACAGAGGAATCCAGTAATGCTTTGTAACTACAGTGCTGAGATTTTTTTTTTTTAAATCACAGCAGTAGGGCAAGTGCTCTGCAGATATCAATAGTTGCACCAGAGCTGACCTATGTTGCACAGAATGAATGAGCTTTGACTATAGGAACACAGATAGGCAACCCTGCTGACTCCTGCTGAATAAACCTATTGTAAAGCTGGCAAGCAACATCCTTCCAGGGCTCTTGGACTTGTGGCTTCATCTAGTCTGGGACTCCTGAGAGTGGTTTTTTTCTTTATAACAACATCACACTTTCCTATACTGCTAAACACCGAAGACATTTCTGATGTTCGCATTGCAGGCTTCACTCACGGCATACTTGATTTGGTGGTGTTGACAAAGCCTTTGCTTTAATTCAGGAGGAGCCGGTTCTGTGGTAACAAGGACATAGATGGAAAAATCAGTGCTCCGTGAGGCATCAAACCTCTTTTTTTCTTGTTGTGGGCCAAAGCAAAATGCCCACAGGTGTCACACGGCCCCACATACCAATAATTAGTTCACCACAGCAGGTATATCTCACCACAAAAGCTGTATTTTGAAAATGAGATCTTTCCCTTTGGGAGAATCACAATACCTAACTTCTGGGCATGGGAAGTTAGGTTACGATGGGGCGTAAGCAGAATGCAATGCCGCCTGCTGCAAACGCCTCCCAGGGTCCGAGCTTTGCTGCCCTACACCATGCCTGCGCTACCTGAGAAGCACACGGGTGTTTTTCAGGTGTCTTTGGAACTGCAAGCCCATGCAAACAAGCTGTGCCAAAAATGATAGACTGAGAACTGTTCAAGTACAGCAATTCAGCAGTCAAAACTTCCTTTATTTAAATCCCCAAACACCACTTAATTATATAATAATCTCAGTTCTTTCACGCTCCACAAGCTTGCCTTAAATTGTCTGGAGCAGCTCCTCAGCTGACACAGATAGTCCCAGCCTGCAGAAGGCAGTGGAACTGGGACGGTTCCCACCAGCTGCCACTCTGCCCCAACTGCAATTGCATTTCACACACAAAAGATGACAATAATCTACAAAAAAAACCCCAACAAACCAAAAAATCCCCACCCTCCCCTCAGTTTGAATCCTCATCTGCAAGAAAAGATTCCAGTGTTTGGGCTTCCATGGAAAATCAATGTGGTCTTATCTTTATTTTTTTACTTAAAAAAAAAATACTTGGGATGACAGTATTAGGTAGCACTGTGAAAAACAACTAAATATAGCAGTAGATCATGGTGGGTGTGAATGGAAAACAAAGGAGTCAGGAGCCGAGCTCCTGCTGCTGTTACGTCACTATAACACCCATAATTATGTTATTATGTACACTGCCCACTTCAACTATATCTGGACACCACTTACCATGATAAAAATCTGATTAATAGCATGACATATAATCTTGGTTTCTTTGATGAGCATTAACTTCTGTCTTCTATATTCTTTTTCAAACAGACAGGATATTTGTTTTGCCTCCCTTCTACAGGGAGTTTGGACAAGTGAACACACAGAAAAAATTAAAAAGGGTGATTTAAAATCTCATTGCTGGACTAATTTTATCCTGGTGTAAAAACATATTAAGCCACTTCTAAAGCACTGCTGTGCACAAATTCTCCTTCTCACAAACACCAGAAATTTATAAATACTATAACCCCCATACAGAAAATGATCTGGACTTAGGGCATGCTTAGCTGTACCACCGCTGTGCCTTTTTATCCTGAGCACCACAGCTTTCGAACTTAAAATGCCGTCGTACCACCTCAAGGCATTTTTGAAAGAACTGCTATAGTTCCTGTTAAGATGTTAGCACGCAGGGGAAATCCTTGCTCCACTGAGATCAACGGAAAAATTGCTATACAGTCTCTTTCACAAACTTTATTTTTGCTCTGTCCCCTTTCTTCCCCCCTCACCTGCCGTTGATACGATTCTGCCTGTAAGCTTTTCAACTGTGATCGAGCATTTAAGGGCACAAGCAGCTGCGGTGGCACCCGCTGTGCCCGCTCCCCGGTGGGGGTAACCTGGCGGGCGGCTTGGGCGAGCGGTGCTCGACGGGGCTCGGTGCGGCAGGGACCCCGTGGGCTTTGTGCTGGGGAGGGCACGCCAGGACGCCCGGTGCCAGCGGTGGGGCGGCTGCCACAGCTTCCCAGCACTGGACAGGATCGTATGGCACCTCAGGTGTTTCTTGCGGCGGCCCCATCACACCCTCTTTTGCTGTTTGTGCCCAAAAAAAGCAGTTTTTTCTGCAAATTTCTACAAATACACTAATGTTTGGACAAACTGAAGCATTTTAAAGGCCCTGAGACTTTCTTTAAAAATAGCTAGAAAGTGAGAGGGGAAAAAACAGAATGGGCAAAAAAAATGAATGAAAAACAATGCTCTCCAAGATGAAAGATTTTTTTTTTTCCTTTAGCTACATGAATATTGAAAAACCATATATCTTATTATGCCTCCAGCCCCTGAGGTTATCCTAACTGGTTTGTTTCACAATTCACCAGGAAAAACCCTCAAGATATTTCTAAGATAACTGTTAAACGCCTGACTTTCATCTACAATAGAGGAAATCTGCATCACCAACAGCTTGTTCTCAGAATTCCACCTTAAAACAGTTTTAGTACCACCAGACCAGAAGGGTTTGATGCCAAAGAGCTGTTCTGTCCTATTGAAAGCAGAGAATGGCTTCCTCCGCAATATGTACAAAGAGCAAGGAAATTTACTCAATTAATGTGAAACACAAAATGGCATCTGCCATCTGGAGATGCACACAAAAGCCATGGGCAGTCAAACACTTCTTAAGACTTTGGCATGTAAAATTAACATATTTTAAGACTTAAAGGGACATGTGAACTCCTAGTACGTCAGGATTTCATTTTTCTCACAGCAAAATAAAATACACAATAGAATATTTCCAATGCAATGTCCCAGAAACAACAGTGCTAACCACCTACAAAAATTTGCCTGTGACATCAAGACTGCCGTTTATATACTGTTGGATGGGAATTGAGTGGTTATTTATTTAAATATGTATTTTTAAACAATGGTCAGCACTACACTTTTACTAAACTTTACAACTACACTAAAGTGTGCTCTCTTACTGCGACCGGTGTAAAAGTCTTGTCATTTCTTCTTGTGTGTGATGCTGTGTGCAACCACTCTGGATTTCTTTTTCATTACAAAAACAGAGTGATGCTGACTAGTCAAGTTTAGCGCAGATACAAAGTGTACAGAAAGGGCTCCCTTTACCTTAAGCATTTTTAAGTATTCTTTTTTTGAATAAAATTAAGAAAGTTCAGCTCCAGTGCCTGTTCCCTTTTGTGTACTAAAAAAAACCATACTGCTTTAAAAAAAATGACATATGGTATCTAAGTGGTCACCACCATAAATTATTCAACCTCTGATCACTCCGCAAACATAAATCTAACAAAATGCAAAACCTGAGGCCTCACCACCAAACTCATGGTCACATATCCCCAGCAGTGTCTTCGGCACACATTTGGCCACACAGATCTGGTCACTGCATCCAAAATTTTCATCCAGACACCCACTGTGATATACAAATTTACCTACTTTTTACTTTACCTCCATCCTCCACTTTGACACCCCAGGATCACCTGAGCTGAGCCCCCCCAGTGTTTTATGGTAGTACCCTTCCACCCTGCCTGTTACGTGACAACACAGCACTGGTTTCACGAACCCTGTCTCATGCATCATGCTGGAGAAAGAGTGACAAAAGCGGAGGAGAAGGGGGAAATCAAATTTGTTCCTGCTTAAGAGAGAATGTGTGGTTCAGCAGCGATTCCCTGCGCAATGTTGCTCAGGACGACCAGGATGCATGCACAAGTCTGCCACATTTGACTTGCAAAAGCAACCTTAATTCAGGCACCCACAACTTAGCAGCGATTATCCTAACTTTATTTTAGCACATACTCTTTTTTTTTTTTTTTAAAGCACCGAAGTGAACATTTCAGAGCACGCAAGAATGTTGCTTCATGGAGGAATTCAGAGCCAACGACACCAAACCTGCAAGTACTTATTCATGGGAATTACGATAATGTAGCCAATGCAATGATGCTGTACACATTGCATTTATTCAGATGTGTAGGAAAAGGGCAGCAATAAGCTTAGCAGAGTTGGAGTATTAAGGAGGGAGTTAGATGAAACAACTTCTTAAACAGTGACCCTGTCACTCTCTTTGCAAGTTTCCTGTTTTATTCTATTGACAAAGATTTGTCTGTTAAGGATTACTTCTACTGATTAATTTTTCAGTTAAAGCACTCTTAAAGGTAACCCAGTAAAAAAACATAATATGAAGCAGAAGATGCAAAAGTCATCATTCCAGTATCAACATTCAAATTGCCCATACATTTTGTTCTACATTCTATAGCAAACAAAAAAAAAGGACATCAAACTGTACACTCAGCCAGAAGAAAGGGGCTGAAAAGGCACTAAAGCATCATTTAAATTTTATTTACCAGTTTGTTGATTTGTGCTTGCATTTGTAAGTGCGTGTGTGTGAGAAAAGAAACAGAGACAGGGAGAGAGGGAAGAAAATGACTCATGCCTGACAATGTTACCATGTAAATGGTCATAGTTGTGGGCTTCCCTGGGGGAATTCGTAATACCACAGCAAAAATCTAGCTAGCCTGCAATTACGGTGCTGGCACCAAGTCCCTCCAGCACGAGCCATGATGTCTCGCTACAGCTGTTGGAAGTGCTCTGGCTGTGCCCCCCCACTAGGAGCATTCTGGGCTCTAGGGACGGGGTGGCCAACTTGGGGCAAAGCTGCCGGGACAGCCCCACACTTCCAGGAAGGCAGAGCTCTCCCAAAAACTGCTTCCCACAGAGTGATCCAAAAGAGAAAGTGCAGAGACCAGAGCTGGTGTCCAGAACTACCAGCCCAAAATCTTTCAAAATCACTGAAAAATAAATGTTGTCTAGGAGGCTTTCATGCACAGCTCCTCTCTTAGCACATGCGTGTATATTTGCCATATGATCCCCAGCCATCCCTTCCTATGGCAGAATCCCATCTTGCAAAAGAAACCGTCACCACCACGGATGTGAAGGACTCTGCATTAAAAATAAAAATCCGGTCCTCGGCAAAAAAGAGAAGGGTTCCCGGGTGAGGAGCGTGAACCCATGCCAGTGACAGACTTGAAGTGCAACATGACAGAGATGCTGCTGTAACCGGACAGTTGAGGGATGAGCTGGGGTTTCCAGGCATGTCACAGGGATGACATCCCGTGGCTCCGGGGGCTGGGGCCGCTGAACCCGCTGCTGGCCAATCCTTAGAGTGTCACTTACATGAGCTCCAAAGTAATCTTCTGGCCCACCCTTCAGGAAAAAGGTAAGATGTCTTGATCAGCTAATAGGAAGTGACAAGAAGAGATAAAATGGATGGGGAAGGAGGGAAGGTTTTGGATTGAAAAGGCATTATTCTTTCCTCTAATGCCAACCCTTCTAACTATAGGGCTGAGTTAATTAACAGGCTATTTAAGCACTTTCATCCATTTTTGCATATAGCATTAATTTTCTATAGATACATATAACACAATTAACCTGTAGCTTTTTAAACAATCATACATGACAGTCCCTTCAATCTGGTGGGGAAAATATTGCACTTTTACAGAGAAAAGGATTTAATTAGGGAAAAAGATTGTGAAGAGTCTTTGTTCATCTACTCTTCCAGCCATTGCCTTCCATCTGGCACGGGAACCCATTAACAAGACATGTGAGCATCTTCCACAAAAAAAAAACCAAAACACAAAACCCCCCAAACCAACAGGAAGATATCAAGTTTCTGGCTTTCCTTCCTCTTCAGGGTAGAAAATCCTATCTGTCAGACTTAGTTCGCTTGTAATTAAGAAATCTGCTTTACTCCCTAACGAAATGTTAGCGTGTCACTTGACAAAGTCCCATTGAGCACGGAGTGAGAGGTTTAGGCTGGAAAATGCTTGTGAAGTTTCTCCCCAAGTGCTGCTCCAATGGCACTTCTAAATGGGGGGGCTGCATCCTACCCCCTGCAACCACCCCGCTGCACACGCACAAAGCCCCCGGTACTCAGTCAGCTCCACAAACTTCAACAAAAACCTAATCAGAAGTGCCAGGCTTTTAAGATCACAGTCCTGCCGTGATGTTAATCAGTTCGGTGGCGGAAGAAGCGTCTCCGGTGGGTACAAAGCCCAGGACAAGGGATTGCGATCTCTGTGCGGCAGCCGTACAAATGACAAATAACAGCAGCGAACTGCTGCCTTCGGTGGAGAGCTGAGCGCGTACTACGGACACAAAAAGGCTCCCTTTACACCGTAAAGAATTCGGAGCTTAACCAAGGCACAATATGTTTTGAAGCTTTTGCCACAAAGTACCAAAACCTGTAGTCAGTGTAGCTAAGCATTTGATAACAAGCGTGGTTTCTTCTGCTCGACATATTTTCCTGGTGTATTTGTTTGTAAAGGTGGAGATAAGTATAGTAACACAATCTGTTCTTTAATATCATAGGCAAAGAAAAATCACTAGTCACTAGCTACAACAGTTTACAATCTTTGTGAGACAGCTGCAAGTATGGGTTTTTTTAAATTCTAAATATCTAATTGGAGCCTGATCCTGAAAACCCTTCTTGCCTCCAATGATGCTTGTCTGCAATAATAATACTAATGAAAAGCAACGGCTGATGTAAGGAAAGAAAAGATGAGGCTCAGATTCCCTATACAATGCTTGTAATGGTTATTTTCACTAAAGATAAGAAAGCAGATTTGTACATGCAATATCACAGAAACAAGCCATTCTGCCCCTATCTACAATTTTGACAGTTATCTATAGAAAACGTGGACTTAAAAAACTCTTAAGAATAATTATTGGAAATCATAGCCAAAATAACATACATCAGCCTTGATTAGTTACATGAAAAAGCAGCCTTAAATTGATAGTTTAAAAACAGGAAAATTAGCGGTATGATTAAGTATGAATGGCTAATAAAAAGAATTTTGCTAAAACAGATTAAGGTTCAGATCAAGGTCACAAAAGGAACTGATTGAGGAAAACTGTCATTTTTGCTGGGACTCAGTAGCTGTTTTAGCAGTGCTGTTTCCTCTGAATCACAGTCTTATAATAAGAAATTACACTGCTGGGGTTAATAAAGACTTGGCACATTTGCTTATCCCAAAATTTCAGTTAAAACATTGTGGTTGAAGAAAAAGGCAAATTCCTGGTGTGCAAGTAGGCGGAAAGGGATATAAGCAAGCTAAGTAACCTCTAGTAAAATATAAGGTGAATTTACGCCATAGTTCCAGTTCTCATGTTTGCTGTAAAATCACTCCAGGAAAAAAAAATCTTCAAGTGACCCAAAGTCCCCCTGTTTCTCCCCAAATAAACAGCTTCTAGTCACAGCACCACAGAACCCCATTAGCAGAGGCCGGGCAGAGGTGCTCTACTAACGGGGTTTGAGATTTTGCTTTTCTGCCAGCTTTGCCCCTTCTTGGCTGCAGATAACCTCCAGGAGCGTATGCCTCCGCCCCTCTTTCTGGCCTGACGGGTCAAGAGCTGAACAACAGCCTTGGATCCATAGGTATGGTCTGAAATTCTGTGTTTCCAAGGGAAAGCTTCACCGGGAGACTTTTCCCAGGCAAAGCCTGTCTTCTTGCACTCAGACACCAGCAGTCCTCTGCTGTGAAACGGATAGCGCTGGTGCCTAGAAGCTATGGGCACAGCTGACCTCAGGAATTTCAGACCAGAAGCAATCTTTTGCATGCAATTCCCCTCTGAAAACGACTCTATTTTCTTGTCATCCCACTTGCAGGGAGCTGAGGTGATTCCCGAAGAGGCCAAGGAGCTGATGTGTGAGCGTTACCGTTGCCTCATATTTTCGTCTTGTCCCGATGGTGCGTAAGAGAAAGATGGAGGGACCACAAGCGTTCAGGTTGTTATCCGCCACCTCGTGCTCTCAGTCCCATGGGACCTCGGTGCCGCCGAGCTGCACGGCAGTAGCACACCCAGCTGCCCTCCAGAGCGGTTTCATTTGGAGCGCGCAATTTTGCACATGCATGGGTCCAGGCTCAGGGAGGACCGGCTGTCCAGTAACGAGAATTTTAGCATCAGTGAACCTGTTCAGCAATGTCCCCTGCTTCGTGGATACAATGCTCCAATGAAATAAATCATGACATCTATAAATTGGGGACTATGGGGGGGGGTTGGAATTTTTCTTCTTTTTTTTTTTATTCCCCATCTGGGCTGGTACTTTGCCCAAGGGGCAGCTGGCACCTCTGCTCTATGATGGGAGCTATCGCAGCCCTCCTGAGCATTGGGTTACTGCTGGGTGGCATAAGCTATTGTTGTCATTATTACTATCGCCAGGCCCGATCGGGGTCAGCAAGCCAACGTGAGAGCTGTTGTATAAGCCCGTAATAAAAAGACAGTCCTTGTCCCAGAACACACTCGGGCTGGTTTTCTGACAAGCTGTAACAGGTTCTGCGGCGGCACCTTTTCTGTTGCTAAATAAAGAACTTCTGTCTTGCAGAGCCTAAACCCGTTGCTGAAAGATTGAAAGGAAAATGAACTAATAGGACAAAGGGGCTGTGTGCGGGGATTTTTTAATGTTTGTTTGTTTTGATCTTAGTTGCAAGTAATTCACACGGAGCGAAGTGCATTGACACGCAGAAGAAAATAAGTATTCAATTTTAGAAAGGACAACTGCTTCAGACCAAGCCGCATGCAAAAAGTCAGAATCATCCAGATAAGATTAGTGAGCCAGAAATCACATTTTTATTAGTACATGAAACACATGTCACTTGACAATGAGTATCTGCAGCATGGAGTGAAATACCCCTCCAGCAGCGAAGTCAATATTTAAATCAATATCTCTGGTAAGGAAAATATCTTACTCATTGATATAGATTAGATTTTTTTCCTTACGAACCTCTCAGTAGTAAACAGCATATTTCTGTTGTAAAAGCAACTAAACAGTATTGCCAAATAGGTCTAATCATTCCTAGAATTCAATAGCACGACGCTCTTAAATTATTAATGTTGTTACAAATGCCATTTGACTTTTATGTCAGGGATATATTTCCTTTCCAGAAAAAGGCACCTACGTTATTTTGGCGCTGATGCTGCTGAGTGTGAGCCCAGTAACTTCAGTGGGAGCTTAGGACGCTCCAGGATGAATTTTTTACATTAGGTAGGTACCTATCAGCCACTCAAGGCTAAAAACCATAAAAGATGTTTGTCAGTGCCTTCATGTTAATTGCTGCAACACCTTCCACCCACTCCAGCGAAGCTGTGCAGCGTTACAGAAAGGCTCAGAGATTGCCGAGGACAGAAAGAGGGTCAGCGCGCAGAGCACGTCCCAGTGGCATGCGCCGTCACCTGGGCTAAGGGACTCCCGGGCCCTCCTCCCTGGGCCAGTGATGTATTTTGCATTACAGAGCCATTATAGATAGGTAAAGAATATAATCCTGGAAGCAGTGCACTGCCCAATCCCAGTTTATTGTTTTAAGCGGCTTTCATGAAATCAAGCTCACTCGTTTCTTCTCCTTTTGACCTTGTGATAGCTTGGTTCCTTTCTGCAACGGGACAAGACCCCTAAAGGAGGGGTAAGGATGATCCCATCCCACAGCCTGGTGGCCAGGGCACTTTTTAAGAGGAGAGGCATGGCTTTGGGACAAGGAAAGTGTTAAACTCACATTTCCCACCTCTGGGAGAGACACCGGAACTTGTAGGCTATCCTATGAAAGATGGGAACTGACACCACCATGAGGGCATCTTGTACAGAAAGCAGCGCTAAGCCCGGTTTTGCTGGAGCCCATAGGCACGGGCAAAGCCTGTGCCCTGGCTCCTGAACGGTTCCTAGGTACCTTGTATGTAGCTGCTCACGGAGGGATGGCTCTGGCAAGCACAGAAACAGCACTGTAGCATGCAGGGAGCGTGTGTGCTGAGCTGGAGCATCCACGATGGCAGTTTTGTATACAGACAACTACGGTCAGCCTATGCTCTGCTTTAGGCTCCTAAATCCACTGGCTTCTTCAGGACCTTACAAAACATCTAGGCACCTGTGTCCTATTAAAATTAATAGTATAGCACTTGCAACTGTTTTGAAATGTTATTATATGCCTCTCTGCCCCTGCAAAAATTGTCCCTCAATGCCTTGCAGGACTGAGTGTGTAGAGGTGACAGATCATCTGCGTGTTTCAGACAATGGGAATGACTTTTTATCAGAAAAGATCGGTTCTGAAAACTGTTACTAAATAATATAATAACAAATTAATTCAGCGCAGAAAAAAAAAATCGAACTTGTTTTCCCCAGGTTATAATCCCTCCACAGAAATATCTTCCTCTTTCTTAAAAACACCGACCAACCAAAAGAACATAATTAAACTACATTTCCTGTTCAATACCAGCTTTGATTATTCAGCAGGGTAGGGTACAGTTTTAAACTATCAAATGTGCTTCCTTTTCTCCTGCTTTATGATTTTAAACTTCTTAAGACTTTTAATGCAAGTACTAGGACAGGGCAACACAAAGTATTTTTTAATGTGCTTTTAACCCCTCCACATGGAGGTTGCTGAAACAGGTCAGATCTTTGAACCACGGTAGGGTGGTGCTGGCTAAGAGCTGTCACTCTCTGGCAGCTCTTCTGATATGATTAATAGAAAGAAAGCTGCGTCGGGATTAGTTTTTGTACAAGACAACCGTGTGCATCCTCAAAAAGAACAACCTGGAGAGCTTCCCAAACTTTGTTTTCAAACCCTTGTCCAGCATCGCTTTGGCCCACGCTGCAGGTAAGGCATGCTTTGGTCAAAAGAGACAGAAAACTGTTCAGCGAGGTAAGCAGTGACTGCTTTAACCAAACCCATACTGAGCATAAACCTTTATCAGAGGAATGGATCAGAGTTGAAGCTAAAATCAGCTTCCACCTCGCAGCCTTTTGTGTAATACGGTGTGAAGCAGAGCCTGCATATACCAGAGTTTTGCATTTGATTTCTAAACAGATTCGATGATTACACCTCCTGGAGGTGCAACTGCGTGTGACACCAGGAGAATTCGATGCCGACAGAGAGCAAAGGGTTTTCTGACTCGTGAGAGACGGATTCCTCCTCAGCAGGGTTGATGTGACAAATGATCACAAGGCCAGGGCTTCCAGGGCTTCCAGAGTCTGCGGTTTGCTGTGAATTAATGTACCAAGGGAATTCCCGTCCCGGCAGTGTAGATCCAGCAGCGTGCACAAACACGGGGCCAGATCACCAGCTGATGTAAACTGGGATGGCTCTGCTGCATCTGGCTGACATCCGACACTCACTTACAATTTCTGAATGGCGAATTAAGAGGAAGAGTGGGATGACATGCCCACAGCATTGCTACTTCGGAGAGGGATGAAAAGGAACTGGCAAAACGTCTGCTACCAGAGAAACACCAACGCTACCTCTGTTGCCACAGAAGGATTCTTCCAGGAGTCCGGGAGACAGGCATAAACACGGAGCTTTGCAATGTTTCTGGAAACAGCCCTGGTGAAGTCAGGTACCCAGGGCCACGTAAGGTGGAAAGTGACAAGAGGTCACAGCCTGGTGGCAGCTGCTTGGATGAGAATTTCCTTGTGGGATAAAGCGAGTGGAAATGTTTTGCCCTGTAACCTTCCCACCAACCCAATGGAAGGGGCAGGCTGGGGAAGAGCGAGGCCCCGCGTGAGACAAAAACGCATCACAGCAGCTTACACTGGAGGCAGATGATGTAACCCTGCTCCATCCGTTCCCATGGTCCTGCAGGGTTCTGTAAATTCAAACGTACAGCCTCATTTACGTCAGGGTGCTCCTTCAAGGCTGCCCCACAGCCAGGAAACCCTAATCAGTCGGGGATAGCTGTCTTATACAGCAAACCCCGACTTGCCTTGTTTAGCCTGGGAAGGCACAAATGGTTAATCTTAAAAGCAATCTGGCAGAAACGGGGTTTGGGAACCAATTCACCAAATTTACACAGTGGTGTTTAAACTGAGCAGGACATTAGCTGATACTCAGTGGGCAAACTTAATGGCCAACGTCACTCTATCAGCCTTTTCCCATGAAAACCTGCACCCTAGGTGCTACCAAGTGCTAATTTGTTAAGAAAGCCTTAATTGAGTGACAGTTAATTATTGACAGATTTGAACTACTTTATCTCTCAATCAAAACCTGGCTCTGTCCCAGACAGCAAGCAATTTACAGCCACAAAGGTAAATCTGGCCACGTGCAAGCTTTTTGTGCTGAAGCCTGATGGCTCTCCCTCCCCCACCCCCAGTTTCTGCTAAAATTTCTCTCTGAAGGAGCCGATGATCCCCTGGTGATCACCAGCCCACGTCAAGGTGGTTACCCTGCTTAACCCCACTTGGCACAGAGTGGGAATTACCAAGGGGACATCCATCTGGAGCTGCCTGAGATAAGAGGTGTCCAGTGTTAATAAACAGGCTTCCTCTACACCTCAGCAGGGCCTTCCTTTTCTAAACAGTCTTCCTTTAATGTTGTAAAATGTTTTTTTCCATTTACTCAACGATCATGCCTTTGTCGGTGGGGGAGGGCCAAGGGAAAGAGAGCAGAGGAGAGGAGAGGAGAGGAGAGGAGAGGAGAGGAGAGGAGAGGAGAGGAGAGGAGAGGAGAGGAGAGGAGAGGAGAGGAGAGAAGAGAAGAGAAGAGAAGAGAAGAGAAGAGAAGAGAAGAGAAGAGAAGAGAAGAGAAGAGAAGAGAAGAGAAGAGAAGAGAAGAGAAGAGAAGATTAAGACTCAGCATATGGTTCTAAAGAATTCAGACACCTGCTTTTGACATGAAATTACTAATGCTAGCTCTCCCAGCCTGCCTATTTTGCTTGCCTTCTGCACACAAGTAACATGTGATAAAAGAAAAAAAGAGAAAGAGAAAAGAAGAAAGAAAAGTAAGAAAAATAAAGACCAGAAGAAAGAAAAAGAAAGAAAGAAAGAAAGAAAGAAAGAAAGAAAGAAAGAAAGAAAGAAAGAAAGAAGGAAAGAAAGAAAAAAGGAAAGAAAGAAAGAAAGAAAGAAAGAGAAAGAAAGAAAGAAAGAAAGAAAGAAAGAAAGAAAGAAAGAAGAAAGAAAAGAGAAGAAAGAAACAGAAAAAGAAAGAAAAAGAAAGAGAACAAAAAAAGAAAGAAAAAGAAGAAAGAGGAGAGAGGGAAAGGAAGAAAGAAAGGAAGAAAGGAGAGAGTGATGGAAGGAAAATTAATATATTAGTAGCAGTAGTAGTAACCACAGCAGTATCGCAGTCATTCGCTGCAATATGTCTAAGCATTCATAAATGTTTTATGCATCCTAAAATGCCATGTAGGATGGGGATACGGCATCCCACTGAGGTTAATGAATGAATGAGGTGCCCTTGAAGGTTAATTTGCACAAACAAAAGGTCAAGGGACATCTTCAAAACAAAATATTGATTAAAGCAAGTTAAATGTTTTGACTTGAAGGAGACATGAAGGATTAAAAAACAAAATAAAGCAGTATGGATAAGAAAGGAACAGGAAAGAAAAAACACCACCCCCAGACACAAAGGAAATGGTAGAAAACATATCTGAATCAGCTAGTCATCTGCTAACAAGCTGTAAAGATTTCCAATGACAAGTTGTCACATTAGTTTAGTGAAACTGAAGCAGCACTTATCCCTTTTCCTGTGCTTAATCTCTCAGCGAGCTGCACAGAAACATGCTACCACGTTTAATAGGATTAGTTTAGTTCACTTTCTCCTCTCTGGAGGTTGTGAGGTTTTTTGTTGTTCTTTTTATTATTATTATCATTATTTTTTAACAATTCTATTTCAAATCAATACCAGGTTCTTGAATTAAATTGCACTCTGCTGAACCACCTAGGTTGCATTCACTCTCCAGGTTAAAGGCATTTTCTTCCAAAGGTTTCCTCTTTGAAAGGAGGAGCCAGGGCAAAGGGAAGCGAGGAAAGGCGCTAAATTCAGCAACTACACACATCAGGCACCCAGTTCTCCTCTTTCTCATACACACACACCGATGACGATTTATTGATATCAGTGGAGTTATTTTTAATTCACATCAGCGAAAGTAAGAGCAGAATCAAGCCTCTGTGGTTGCGGGGTGTTCTTCTTTTTATGTACGAGAGTACTTGGACCTTCCCCATCCCTTGAAAAAAAAAAGGGAAAAAAAAAAGAAAAGACAAGAAAACCTGCTATGTATTCGCAGCCCCATTCTCTCATTTAGTTGGAACAGACACAGCAAGGAAAATGATCAAAGAAAAGGCAGTTTCAACAATATACCCGTCACTTTCAATTTTGTCGGCAGACTCCAAAGGGACAGAGGAATCACCCATGGTCATGGGCACACTGCAAAAGTTTTCCAAAGTTTCTTACATCTGTTTGGGTTTTTTTTTTCCCTTAAAGAAAGAAATGCAAGCACAGAAAGCTGTCAGCTTGCAGCAAATCTTTTCTCTTCAGAGTCACCAAAATTTGGAGGATTTATTTCCGATGGGACAAACCCTGCAGCTGAACATAGACCTGACAACCCCCATACCTGGAGGAAATGTAGTATTTTGACCTGAAGTTTGTGACACACACCCAGCGTTAGTCAGGGGCAGAGGGGCAGGAGAACCCACAGACCAGAGCACACCCCGGCTTTGAATCCAAACTTTGTTAATGTGGATTAATTTTTGTTGGGATCCAAAACGCCCATTGCTCAGAAAACAAACAGTGTGACTACCTTATAATCTATTAATGACCAAGAAAAGGACCTGGTGACTCCCCTATGGTCTATTAATTACTAAGAAAAGGATCTGGTGGCTACCTTATGATCTATTAATTACCAGAAAAAGGACCTGGGACTTCTACAGGAGTTTGCAGACAGACTGGAATCTATGACAGTTTGCTAGCAGGGACCACACTTGGGGGTCTGGGGACAGAGAGGGACAGAAACGGCCACGCACCCACCCACAGCAGCAAGAGGCTGCGCTGCCGCTGCCCAAGCCACAGGCCCTGGAGAAGACACCACGGATGACTTTGCTCGCTACAGAACCTGAACATGAGCTGCTGGCACGGGGGTCCCCTGGACCCCTTCTGAGGGATTAAATTCTGGAGGAAGAAGAGCTTTTCCTCCACCTCTAAAATTTGGGTGATGGGGGGGAGGGTTACTTTTGCTGCTGAGCTTTGAAACATCAACTTGCATTCCTTAAGAGGCTGCCTGTCCTCCAGGATTAAAAAATGAGAAATGCTCTGGAGCATTCAGTGCCAGGTGGGCGAGTGGAAAGCATGGATTTCATTCCAGTTGGGCTTACTGGCGTGGCAGGTCGCAGGGCCGGTGCATTTAGACTTGAAAAAGTTGCAAGACATGGGGCTGGAGGAAGGCAACCTGCAAACAGCTACAGAAAGGAGGCAGCGGGGCTGGGTGGTGGGTGGAAGCCTGCGTGTATGGTACCGATGGCTGGGGCCAGGCTGGCTGCCACTGCTCTGGCCCTGTGACCTTGGGGACATCGCTTCACTCCCAGTGCCTCGGTTTCTCTTTTGGGTAAATCAGCAGTGGTTGAAGTTAGGTTGAGCCCGGGTGGTGACAAGCTCAGTGCCAGAGGTAGCTATTTATCTATTTATTAGTGTTTGTACGGTTTGGCTTCACCTCTACGCGTATCCCAGTGTCCTTTAAAAGAAAGAAAGGAAAAAAAAAAAAAAAAAGGAAAGAATTCAAGCGAGTCATTCACCCGCCAAATTTAGCCTATCTCCCCCTGCGTCCAGACACACTTCTGCACCCTTGTTCCGCAGCCCCTGCAGCACTTACAGCTACAACCGGAGGCTCAACGTGCCACCCCGGCAAGCCGAGCCCCCGCAAGAACAAGCAGGGTGCGGAGCGCAGCGCAACGCGGGCCGCCGTCGGGGAGCCCGGAGCCCCAATTTCTAAAGGTGCCACCTCAGAACAACCCACGGCGGGGCTGGGGGGACCACAGCCGGTAGCAGCGGGACGCGCCCCGCGTTGCACCGGGGATCCGCGGTCCCCCACGGGCACCCTCTCTCCCTGCACCGGTGCCGGGCGATTTCTTCGTGATCCGCAACTAAGATGGTTTGTCACTTTACAACCGCGTTTCGCGGGCAGGGCAGCCCCCCGTGGGGAGGCTTTGCTGCCCGTGCCGGCTTCCCAAACTTTGGCCGCGGCGAGCAGCCCTCGTAAGGCGCCCCGACGAGGGGCTCCCGCGTCCGGCCAGCCCCGCGGGAGGCGGCGGGGCTGCCCGCACCCACGCGTGGGGCTGGGCGCCGCGCCCCCCCAATAGTGAAACACGTCCTTAAAGTGGAAGGCGGAGTGCGGGGGGGGGGGGGGAGCGGAGCGGCTCCCCGCGCCGCCAGCAGCAGGGCGGGCAGGGGGCGAGGCGCGGCCCGGCCCCTCGCCGCTGGCACGGAGCTGCGGCGCAAGTTTTGGCAGGGGCCGCCCGCGCCAGCCCTCGCCCCATCCGGGCTCTCCCCTCCGCTCGGGGCTCCCTCTCCCGCCGGCCCGGCCGCCCCGCACGGCAGCCCCGGGGGCGGGCGCGGAGGGGCCCGGCGAGGCAGCGCCGTCCTTACCTGGCGCCGAGCGCCCTGCAGCGCTCCGCTGCCGTCTGTCCCTCCGCAAGACGTTATTCCCTCTCCTCAACTTATTCCCAAGCCCTAGGCTCTTTTCCTACGGGAAGCCTCGCCTCTCCGCCGGCAGCGGCCGGGCGACCCTCGGCGGCAACCGGGGCGGGGGTGCGGGCGCTCCCTGCCCCACGCCGCGGGCACCCGCGCTCACGGCGGGACAAAGCGCGCCCGGCAGCCTTCGGTCGGCAAAATCCTCTTTTGCCTCCCCCGCCTAAAATTAAAAAACAAAAAAATTTTTTGCCCCAAAGCTTTCCCGCGGGGAGGGGCTGCGCTGAGCTGGGGATGGGGTGAAGTTGCCCGAAACTTCGGGCGCGCCGCTCGGGGGCCCGGGGCCCGCAGCCCGCGGCTGGTTTTCGTGTTTATCTGCCGCCTCGCAGGTGGAGAGCGCCCGGCGCGGCTCCCGCTCGCAGCCCCGCCACGGGCGGGGGACGCCACGGGGCCGCTTCTCCTCGCGCCTCTGACCCGCGTGGGGCCGCGCTCCCGCGCCCCGACGCTCAAGGCGTGAAAGACGCGCACCGGCGGGCAGCAGCCCCCGCGCCCCGGCGCGCCTCTGCGGGCGCCTTCCCGCGTGGGGCACCGCGGGGCATACCCCGCCCCCGCGGCCATGACTTTCCTAAAGTTTCTCCTCGCTCCCCACCGCCCTCCCCCCGCGGGGCGGCTTTTGTCCGCCCCTCGCCCGTGCGCGGCGGAGGCGGCGCGGGGAGGGGGGGGGGGCGCCCCGTCGGGCCGCGGCTGCCGGCGCTACCGCCCCGCGTCCGTCCGTCCGTCCCCCGTCGTCGTGTCCGTCCCCCCCCCCCCCGCAGGTGCGCGGCCGCCGCCACCTTCCCGCGGGGGCGGGGCGGCCCCTCCTCCCCCCCCGCTCTCCCCTCTCCTCTCTCCCCGCTCCTGCCAAGTTCTCCCCGTCCCCCCCGTCCGTCCCAAGGAGCCTCACGATTGGGCGCCGGGCCGGGCTCACGTCACTCCGAGCGTGACGTCTAGTCTTCCTGTTTCCTTCAGCTGTGTCTTAAAGTAAATCTTGTGGCGGTGCGGAGCGCTCGCTCGGCTCGGCCAGCCCTGCCCAGCCCAGCCCTGCCCCGCGCCCCGCCACGCGCCGCTCCGCGCCGCTCCGCCGCCCCCGCGCCGCTCCGCGCCCGCGGCCCCGCGCCCGCTGCCCTCCCGCGCCCGCCCCCGCCCGATTACCATATTCATCGGCGGCGGGGCTCGCCGGCTGCGCGCGCGTGTGCGTGGCCGCCGCCGTGTCCGCGTGTGCGGGGCGCGCGGTGTGTGTGCATGTGCGTGTGCGCGTCCGCCCGTCTCGCTGTCCACCGGCAAAAAAACCCCAGAGGCTCAGTTTCGTCGCCTTTGCACGGAGTAAGTACCCGCTCCCTCTCCGCGCCCCCTCCTGCTTTTTTCGCCCTTTTCGGGTCTTTCCCCCCCCCCCCTTTTTTTTTTTTTTTTTTGTTGTTGTTGTTCCTTTTTCTTTTTAAATTCGCACTTGCTTGGGCTGCTTTAAATGGTCTGGGGCGGAGGGGGCGGGGGGGAAGGATGAAATCCCCAGCAAAAATACTGATCACCGTTATCAAACCTGTGCTTCTTTTTCCAGGGGGCAAAATTGCAATGACTTAATTAGCTGAGTAGTTTTAATTCCCCAGTAGCTAAGGCGGTGGGGATTTGTAAGCGCCGAGCCCGATGGAGCGCTCGCTCACCGTAGCCTGCCCAGGGCTGAAGAGTAAGTGACCTGCTCGTTGTTAGGTGATCCTCCCCCCCTTCCCCATCGCTCGCTCTCTGCCACCTTTTGTGGACCGGTCTCTATTTTATTCCGTGGGTTGGAGGGCAGTTTTGCGGGGACGGAAAACGCGGCCAGTATTTGGCTTCTTTTTGTTGTTCCGAGCTTCCTCCTCCTCCCCCCCACCCCCCCACCCCCCCTTCCCCGCCGAAGTTCCCCATCCCCTGCTTTAAACTCCTGCTCCGGTCCTCTGAGCCTCCTCTTTGTCTTGTTTATTATAGCTGCCTTTCTTTTTGTCTCTTCCAATTTGCTTGTCATTTGCATCTCGCTAGTTCTTCTTTTTAACCCGAACCGGGAAGGGCAGGGACTTTTTATTCTTATTCTTCTTATCCTTGCAATTACTTTTTCATTTCCGAGGGTGGGACGAGCTGCGAATTGTGGAAATGTATAGAAAATGGGATTTGAGTGGTAGGTAGCGAGCACATGAGAAGAGATCAAATGCAAGTCGCGGGATAAGAGCCTTTAGCTGGGAAAAGATTAGGATTATTGGTACTTTCTGTTTGTTTGTTGTCGTTTGTTTTTTCCTCGAGGAGGGGGGGGGGGGGGGGGATTTAATTTTTTCTTAGCCTTTGATGGAGATCTTCCTTGGCTTTTTGCATTTTCTGTTTATCGGCTGAGTGACCCGGAGCACTTTGCCGTGTGTTCACACGGAGTTCAAAGCGCAGGAGGGAACGGTGCTGGGGGGGGGGGGGGGGGGGGGGGGCTGCGCGGAGGGGGCGCGCAGAGCTGTGGTTGGGGCCAGCGGCCCGGGTTGGGGGGGGAGAGCACCGAAACTGCGGGGCCCCGACGGGCAGCCGGGACACGGCTCCCCGGGCGCTCCGCGGGGGCGGAGCGGGGCCGCCCTGGGCTCCGCGCCTCTTTGCGGAGCGGGGGTAGGGGGGGGGGGTGGGGGAGAAGGTCCGGCGTACCCCCCCCCACCCCCCGTGGCTTTGCAGCGGGGCGGCGGCTGGCAGGGCAGAGCCGAGCCACCGGGACCGGGACGGCGGCCGGGGCCGGGGCAGGTGCAGGGCGGCTGCGGGGCGCGGGGGGCGCCGGCCGGCGGGACGGGTGGCGGTGCCGGAGGGAGCCGGGGGTGGCGGGGTCAGGCGTGGGAAGCAGGGGGCCAAGGCAGTGTCTGCGGGCGGGCCGTGCGCCCGAAAGGCGCGTCCGAGGTGGGATGGAGCTCCCGGAGGGGTCGGTGTCGCGTACGTGTGCCCCGTCAGCGGAAATAACAGATACGGAGGATATTAACTTAATATCTTTGACAAAAGTAGGAGATGCCAATCACGGCTGGCGGGGGGAAACGGCTGCAGACGAGAGGTGCCCTTGAATGTCGGGCAGAAGTTCCCCGGGCGAGGATTTGGAAACCCGCTAGTTTTCCACAGGTCCCGAGTGCTCGCGGCGAACGCCGTGGTGTTTCTGCCTGCGGGGCGAGTGTCACCCCAAAACCCTCATCCGGGTCTGGGGGCGGGCGGGGGGCACGTGGAAGCGCACCCATGCATCCGTGGCCATTGCTCGGTGGCGGAAAGGGCCGGTGTTGACCGATGGCAGGGTACAGAAACGCGGCTGCGTCGCCGCGAGGTGTAAAAGCTCAGATTATTTGTCACTTCCATCGTCTGCAGAGGTTTGGCAGTACGCAGGATGAATTGTACGGAGGCAGTTTCCTTACCCGTAGATTTGCATGTGGCACATACCCTTTATGTCGTCTTCTTGCAGTTTTTCTGTGAGTTGCCATCAATCACGTAAAGTTTACGACCACTGCTGCTCGTTTTGCATTTATTTTATCTGCTTTTTGTCCAGAGCTTACCTTTAACAGCAATATCGCATACTGTGAAATGTTTATTAATACTCAAGGGTAGACAGAGTATCAACATTTCATGAGTTGATCTGTGATAAAAAGTACAATGCATATACTTTTTGCCAACAGCTGCCTATTAAATTATTCTGTGAGGTACCTTATATTCGCTGAATGGCATTGTCAGTATATACAGTTAACTTTCCTGCCAGCTGAACTCCCAGGCCTCTCAGTTTATATGACTTGTCTTTTTTTATGATCGGTTGATAAATTAAGATAGTCGTAAGAATGGACACATTTTGAAATTGCAGTTTAATTTGATTCAGGGCAGAATTGTAAATACTGCAATTTGTACTCTCTAAATCATGATTTATTCCTTCTCAAAGTGCAGCCTAACTGCTAGATTAACTAATTCAAGAATTGTGATTTAATGACATCATGTAGCATGGAAAAAAAAAAACCCACCAACCTTGGAAAACTTGGGCTGAGTTCGTAGTAGGAATCTTGCGAACGTTTCAGTATTGTCTCTGCACAGAGACCATGTGAGTTATTTTCTTCATGATCAATGAAATAACAAGGACCAAACTGGCTTGAGAGGAGGAAAGTGTTTCCAGTTTTCTACCTTGAGCAGCTCCATTTCTTTTTCTCATTCAAAGAATCTGTTTCCTCAAGCAGTGCTGAGCACGGGTACGTGATGGAGGGCCGTGCATCTCCCCAAAATAAAGGCCTGACCTAATGAGATGCCGATTCCGTCCTGTTAGTGAGCTCTGTCAGTTCTCCCTGTAGTCGATGGGCATTGAGGATGCTTGGCATTCGCAGGAATTGCTGAATACCTTGCTGGATTGGGCCCTGGGTATCACTGGGTTCCTAAAACGAGGGTGGTTTTTTTCTTTAAGGCTAAAGAGCCGGTAGCATAATTTTGAAGTAAATCAGGCTCTAATTTTTACTTCTTACGGAGAAATCCTAATGAAGTAGTTGTTACTGCACAAACAGTTGCTCATCATTTCTGCCTTGTTTCAAATTCTTTGATTAGACGTCTCGGCTAAGAGAGTTAGATAACCCCTTCTCCCAAGAAAACTTGTGTCAGAGCCGTACAGAAAGGTAGTACTTTCTCATTAGTGGCTAACGTGATTTTAGCACTGAACAGATCTATGGTGAATAGAAGTCATCTGTTCTTCGGATTTTAACTGTGGTTTTGTGCGTGAAATGCTGTTGACTGGAATAATTCTCATCCTGCGCTTCCTGGCCGATTCTGGCAAAGCCATACCCCGTGTAGCGCTTTAGAGTGAAAGATCTAAATATTTCTATTAGCAGAAGCGTGTTAAATTTCTTGTGTGGTGTTGGCGTAACAGGCTGACATGAAGCAGGCAGACGCTGGACCAAAGAAAGTAGTTGGCTTGTGAAAAGATAGGAACAGTTTCAGCTCCGTGAACTGATACCTCCTTGAACTCATCCATGAACATTCGTCAAGTTTAGCACTGTACTGCTGTATATTTAATGGGTGTTTAGGTTAGGCTAGGGTCCTTCAGAGTGGCTAAGGAGGGTGGGTCTGAATTTACATCTCCTTTGCATCTCATAGGTCTGTGAATTAATCCAGGAAAAAACGATCAGCATCTTTGTAGATCAGGATGAGTTAACGAAATTGATTACAGAAATTGATTTATTTGTAGTGAGTGCAGTTAAATACCTGACATAGTATTCCTTTCTAAAGACCGTTCTAGCCAAAGTATAGTAACAGTAAGTCTTAGATACTTAGAAATTAATCTGTTTCCAGTTAAAATGTCAATGCATATCACATGTATATAAAATAAACCCATGTCTGTAGCTGCTGTGCTGTTAAGAGGTTATTTGTAGCTACATTTTAATCACATCTCCTTAAACAAAAGTTTTGAAAGTAAATTTGTAAATAAAATACTGCAGGCTATGTTTATGGATGGACTTAGAAAGTGCTGAGGCCCTTGGTGTGATTTTTAATTACACGGGCATGGAAAATGTTCGGTTTCTGAGAAAGCCGCATCGCGCGAGTTGAGGCTTGAGATGTGGAGGGTAAATTTAGCATAAACTACACTTGGCGTGCAAGGAGTATCAAAAGTGACGTGTGAAGCAAATTTAACCTTCACAAATTGAAAACTCTGTAACTCGGAAAGAAATGATGCTTCTGAAGATCTCTACATAGATCTTGACAACCTAAGCTTCTTTCTAACTATGTATTTCTGGATAGCTGTACAGAGACATTAGATGTATGAAATACAGTTTTGAGACAGTGTGCAGCCAAAGTACTGGTACTACGTGAAGGACACAAACTTCCTAATTATTTTTTTCCCTCCAAGAGTTCCCTATTTATCCAGTTCCGATCAGTATCAAAGTCTGCCTTCGTGGCCGGGATTTTGCATCCCGCTGTACGTGCCATTCCACTTCCCTTGAGGTGTGAATTGGTTTCGGTCCTCCGAGACCAAAATATTAACTGGCTGTTCAGTATTCATCCTGTTTTGTCAGGCTAAAGTAGAACTATTTCTCATATTTAAGCTGAAAGGCATGTAAGCCTTAAAGCTGGCAGTCTGTAGGCTCAGGAAAACACCAGGGCAAATGGGAGACGTTGCCTAATACCCAGCAAAGCGTATGGTAACTCCGATGCTTTCAGCTTCCAGCGAGGGAAGGAGGGGGCATCGCTCCGGAGCACCTCCTGCTGCCTGTTTGCAGTGGCAGGAATGGAGAGGCGAGCAGCTGCTGGTACGGGGGCTTGGGGAGAGGAAAATGGACACTGGGGAGGAAGGATGCGTGGCAATGACCTTCCAACCTGGCACAGGACGGCCTATTTCCTGAGCTGCTGACTCAAGGGTACAGCAAGCCCTCCCCATGCGTGTCCTTGGTTGGGATTGGGCAAGAGAGAGGGAAACAGTGGTCAGGCACCTCGAATTTGCTGGGAAATGTGCAAAACTTGAAATCTGACGTGAGGTTTTTGGTGTGAGTTTGGGAACTTATTGCTGGATCTCAATCAAGCATAGCTTGACTACCGAAAAGGAAGGAAAAGCGTGAAGGTTTTCAGTGTTGGCGGGTTGTTTTTTTTTTCCTATTGGCAAGTAGTATCTTTACGGAGAATGCCTTTAGAATATCTTACGTGCAGTAATCAAGAGCTCTTTGCAATTAGTTTATATCGCTTTCAGACGAACGCCACTAGACTGAAAGGTCAACCTTGACCCTGGTTTATTCTATGCCAGTATCGCCTGCTTAAAAACTCCAGTGGTCGTCGCCCCTTTCCACCCCCTGAGGACTTGGCTGTTTATTTACAGAAGCAACCCTTCTGAAATCCCAACTCTGAGCTCAGATTTTTTTTAGATGAAGACCTAATTGTAAGAGTCTGATTTTGCCCCCTGAAAAACTCCATTTGCATTAATTGAGAGAAAGCAGGAGATGGTCTTTTACAACACATACTGCCAAGCAGGGCCTGATCCTACCACTGGCACGTAACAGGATTTTGGTATCCCTGGACTCCAGGGGCGTTGCTTGCAGGGTGCGATGCTACCTGGTGTGCAGGTGGTAGAACTGGGCCCCTGCCACAGAACGCTTTGTAATTTTATTATTATCGTGAGGTCTCCAAACTTCACTTGCTTAATGTGCTTCTTGATAAGGAATGATCTCTGAAGGCAGTGTCCTGATAACAGTGTAAGGCTCTGGATTTCCCATCTGAATTAATTACTTTTTTTTTTTTATTTTTATCATACTTTGCTTTCCTGTATGCAAGGAGCCAGTAATGTAAACAAACATCATGTCCCTTGCGTAACTGTCTCTGACACTAAATCTCTGAAAATTCTTTTAGTACATCCAGAATACATGGGCAAAGACTGCAGAATAAACATGTTTCTAAGTGTTAAAGCTTTTTTTTTTTTTTTCCATCCTGGTTGCAAACTAAGCATTGACTACTGTCTTGATTTTGCAGATTATTTCATGCTGAAATTATGCCTATTTGCATGGATAGTCATTCTTTAAAACTAGCCACAGATGCAGTCCTAGGGAGCACGTAGATGTTTTTACAGGTGAACCGAAAGAGATGGGAGCAATTCCAAAAAGTCTGCATGCTGCCTTTGGCAATATACCCTGTTATTGTGAAGATTGTGCTCTGTTAAGCAAATGTAAAGTTTAATATTAGATAAACGTCGCATGAAAAATGTTTTTATTTTCCTCAGCGTTAAATTTTAAGAAACAGAAAAGAGCGTCTAGTGCTTTATGTGCAATGTGAGTTTAGCATCACTAGTTAATAAGTCACAAATTATGTCAAGAGCCTTTTACAAAATGCAAGGAAGTGTGTTATCTTTTTATGCTGTGTTCCTGGGAAACAATGAGAGTTCATATAAAGAGAAGGTATCTTCCTTTCCCACGCAGCTGATTGATGTTATTTCTTTCATCTTTCCATATTTTTTCTCACCTTTTCTGCGTGTCACAGGAAATAAGATTCTGCGTATTCAAAATATTACATGTAAGAAGGGCTTCACTGGGCATTTGAGATTCTGTTCTTGGAGATTTTTCTAAAGCAGAGAGATGTGACACTGAACATGCCTCTTTTCTGCTATGCAAAAAATTTAACGTCATGTATTTTAGTGTACAAAATACAGACTCTTCAGCCTTTGGTAGCGGGGCTTGGAGAACGTAAGTTAAGAAAAGGGAAGGAATGGATGGGCAATTCAAAACACTGTCATGGCTAGTCACTGGTACATAGGAGGCTATGTTAACGAACTACATTTTGGCCTTTATTTGATCACATCTCTGTAAATATTATAATCCTGACCATAAAATATTTTAATGCATTTTTGCTTTGTTGAATAAATGTTTCCCTAATGATTTAAGAGAGGGTTTTTTTTTCCCCAGTGTAAGCCTAAATGCGTCTTGATTTCTTTGCCTTTCACATACACATATACTATCCTACCTACAATTAAGTGAAAGTTGTTGTTTTGACCTTCGAATGTTTATTTACCAGTTTTATCTCTCTTTAAAAAGCAAAACTACAATTACGGGTTTTACATCGCAATTGAATTTTTTTTAATCCAAATTTTATACAATTTCTTGTTTTAACAATAAATCTTAAATAAGGAGTACTTTCATCTTCTTTTGTAACATGTATCTCAATGCCCTAAATTTAATCAATTGGTTGTCAGAGGCTGTGTTCTTCTAATCTACTCTTTCTTCTGAAGATAAACAGTATCATTTTAGGCATTTGTGCAAGAGAATCATATTACTGGTGCTTAAGCAGTTTTTGCTTTTTTAAATCTTAATCCATCTTAAACCAGTGGAGCAGAAATATTTAAAAATGTTTCATTTCAAGCAGAGTGCATAATAAATTGCAATAATTGTAATGTGCCATAAATCCCAGAGCCTATGCATTTTGCATTTTATTCAGGATTGAGGTCAGGAAATTTGGAGAAATTTAAAGAAAATGATTCATCAGTCCTTTTGTTCTGTTGGCCAGGGTCCCAGGATTCTTGAGCTGAGCCCAGCTGACAAGCTTTTGAAGATGGCACAATAACAGTCCAGTGATGCCTGACCATGACAGCACAGCCCTCTTAAGCAGGCAAACCAAGAGAAGAAGAGTTGACATTGGAGTGAAAAGGACGGTAGGGACAGCATCTGCATTTTTTGCAAAGGCAAGAGCAACGTTTTTTAGTGCCATGAATCCCCAAGGTTCAGAGCAGGATGTCGAGTATTCAGTGGTGCAGCATGCAGATGGGGAAAAGTCAAATGTACTCCGCAAGCTGCTGAAGAGGGCGAACTCATATGAAGATGCCATGATGCCTTTTCCAGGAGCAACCATAATTTCCCAGCTGTTGAAAAATAACATGAACAAAAATGGTGGCACGGAGCCCAGTTTCCAAGCCAGCGGTCTCTCTAGTACAGGCTCAGAAGTACATCAGGAGGATGTATGCAGCAACTCTTCAAGAGACAGCCCCCAAGAGTGTCTTTCCCCTTTTGGCAGGCCGACTATGAGCCAGTTTGATGTGGATCGGTTATGCGACGAGCACCTGAGAGCTAAACGCGCCCGCGTTGAGAATATAATTCGGGGTATGAGCCATTCCCCCAGCGTGGCATTAAGGGGCAATGAAAACGAAAGAGAAATAGCTCCGCAGTCCGTGAGTCCCCGAGAAAGTTACAGGGAAAACAAACGCAAGCAAAAGCTGCCGCAACAGCAGCAGCAGAGTTTCCAGCAGCTGGTTTCGGCGAGGAAAGAGCAGAAGCGAGAGGAGCGCAGACAGCTGAAGCAGCAGCTGGAGGACATGCAGAAGCAGCTGCGCCAGCTGCAGGAGAAGTTCTACCAGATCTACGACAGCACCGACTCTGAAAATGATGAAGATGGCAACCTGTCTGAAGACAGCATGCGCTCCGAAACCATGGATGCGAGGGCCGGCGACTCCGTCGGCAGGTCAGACAACGAGATGTGTGAGCTGGACCCGGGGCAGTTCATCGACCGGGCACGGGCCCTCATCCGCGAGCAGGAGATCGCGGAGAACAAGCCGAAAAGAGAAGGTCCCAAGGAGAAGGAGCAAGGGCCAAACGCCTTCCACCCCGAAGGCAAACATTTGGCCGAGACGCTGAAGCAGGAGCTGAACACCGCCATGTCGCAAGTTGTGGACACGGTGGTCAAAGTTTTCTCGTCTAAGCCCTCCCGCCAGCTTCCTCAGGTCTTCCCGCCTCTCCAGATCCCGCAGGCGAGGTTCGCCGTCAATGGGGAGAACCACAACTTCCACACGGCTAACCAGCGCTTGCAGTGCTTCGGGGACGTCATCATTCCCAACCCCCTTGACACCTTCGGCAGCGTCCCCATGCCCGGCGCCACTGACCAAACCGAGGCGCTGCCTCTCGTCGTCCGCAAAAACTCCTCCGACCAATCTGCCTCGGCCCCGCCGGCCGGCGGCCATCACGCCTCCCTGCACCAGTCCCCGCTCTCGGCCACCGCTGGCTTCTCCACCTCCTCCTTCCGCCACCCCTTCCCACTGCCCCTCATGGCCTACCCCTTCCAGAGCCCCCTGGGTGCCCCGTCGGCCTCCTTCCCAGGGAAAGAGCGCGCCTCCCCCGAATCCCTTGACCTGACCCGGGAGACCACCAGCCTGAGGACCAAGATGTCGTCGCACCACATGAACCACCACCCCTGCTCGCCGGCCCACCCCCCCAGCGCCGCCGAGGGCCTCTCCTTGTCCCTCATAAAGTCCGAGTGCGGCGACCTGCAAGACATGTCCGAAATCTCGCCCTACTCGGGAAGTGCAATATCCTTTTTGAAAGACGAGCGATAACCCGGCGGTGGCCGGTGGGAGAGGGCGAGGGGCCGTGCCCGTGTCCTGGGGCCTTCCCCGTGCGCTGCGGGAGCAGGGAGCGGGCGGGGGGCTTGGCAAGGCCAAATAAAACAGCGGGTGTTGGCTGATGGCGCTCCTTCAGCGACAGAGTTCACATGACATAGCCATGCGCCCTCCCCAAGCCTTTTAGGCTGTCCTGTGGGGTCAGGAAGCCAGCCAAGCCCACAGCCCAGGTGCCGGTGGGTTTCCCTGGGCCATCGAGTCCTTCCCCAGGCAGGGAGGTGATCGAGGGGGCATCGCCCTCGGCCGAAAACCATTCAAGCCATGGCTGCCTCCTTTCCCTCCCCTGGCAGGCCAACGTGCGACCCGTGTTAACGGTGTGGCGGCTGGGGCTCGCAGAGAGCCACGGTCTGGTCATCGTGAGCCTTCAGCTCTCAAGCGCGTAAGGGAAGCGGAGCACAAAAGACACAGGTACTGATATATTCAGGCTGCATCAAGTTCTTTCCCCCACCCAGAGGTCTGTTCCTCAGCCCTTGTGCAGCTGCCTGCTATGCATGATTAACCTCTGTTCAGCCATACACAGAAATCTTTTGTCCTAACATACACAAAGCAAATTATTTTGGAAAGCTAGAGAGAACAATTAAATATAAAACTTCAGCTGTATTAAATTTACAGGACACTTCCCCTGCTTAAAAAAAAGATTATAATAAAATCTCTCTTTTAGCTCAATAGCAGACTTTAGTTAGGGGAAAAAAATCCATCTATGCCTTTATTTAGGCATATCCAGACATAGTAATGATCTTTTCTTTTTTTCCTGGAAACTAGTACTAGATTTTTTTTTTTTTTTTTTTTTTTTTTTTTTTTTTTTTTTTTTAGCAATAACACCTCCCACTCCTTCCATCTTTTCCCCTAATGTGCTTTTTGGTCAAAAGATTTTTCTTCCAAGTACAGTTGTATTAAAAGTGAATAAAATACCATGTCTGCCCAATGATAAAATTGAGGATTTTGCATGAAGGGTAGATAGATGTTTTTTCCCAGCTCCAAGACCCCCGCAGAAGGCAACAGCACAAGCACAGAGCCTTAGATGCAGCTAATTTCATTCCCAACTTGATGAAAGTAAGATTGAATAACTCTGCCCCTCCGTGAGTGATGGTAGTGATGCTGAGGAACTTGTCCCCTTTCCAGGGGTGTCATGTGAAGGCAGATGCACGAGGCTGTGCCCCATCACTGGGTATCTTCTAGGCAATGAATAACGCTGGTGGTTTTAGATTCATTTAACCACATTTTCCGTAGATGTGTTAAATCCTCAGGAGGGTGCTGGCAGGTTACCTGGACTGGTTACCTGCTGGTTACCTGGACTTCCCATCCCTCCCATGGCGGTGGGCACCACTGGGACGAAGGCAGGTGCTGCAGGTCAAGAGCCCATCACCACCAGTCTTTGATCTAGCTTAGGTCAAGTCTGAGTCAAGAATTGTTGCTGCCTGACCTGTACGAATAGTCCCATTTCTATAGGGGGAAGTGTTCCCGGTTTGAAAGCACCTTCCTTAGCTGTTGGTGTTTTCAGGACCCAGCTGGTAGCAGACATGATGTTTGAGGGACCTCTTCCCCAAAAGAGGATCTCTCTGCTGCATTGGTATCGGAGAAATCATCTCCTCGCCGTATACGTTGTATGGCAAAACAGAGGAGTCGGTCTAAATCCAGCATCACTTGCAGTTACTGCCAGTTACTTTTGGAGATCCAAACCGAAAATCTCTCCTGCATATTGAAATGCACGCTGTGATGCTCGGAAAGTAGTCCTGAGGTCAAACAGGAGTGGCAGCCGAGGGCAAGACTCAGGCCAGAGCAATTAAGTAATTTCTACCAAACAGTACGGCGGCATACTAATTGTCTTTGTATAGAAGTAGTTCTCCCATCCTGGGAGAGGAGTGAGCAGAGGTGAAAAACGCCAAGCGTGTGAGCTAGGAGTAGTTCTGGGGCTGCACGTGATCCTCTCCACCCACGGAGCGTCTCTCCCTCGCCCCTGCCGTTTCTCCCCCTTTCTCCTGCACGGTCTCACTGTCGTCGCTAAGGGAGCTTTTGCTTCTGCTGAAAGGGGGGTGCGCGAGTCCCCCGCCGCTCCCGGGCTCAGCGGGGGGAAAGGCTGAGTGGAGTGACTCCCTTCCTCCTCCCTTGCCCCACTTCTTCCCCGCTGTTGTGAAAGCGCTCTGACTTTCCCACTGAGACGCTGTTGCAGGCTGCAGTTTGATCTGGGTTTAGATACAGACCTGTTGGGACAAATGGGTTTATTAAAGAGCACTTCTACGCAACGTGCACCCTGGTACACGGCTCAGCTGTGGAGATAGGTGGTTTTTTCTAGCAGCCGCTCATTTGCCCAGGTGGCTTGCAGTTTCCAGGGAAAGGCGCAGTATGGAGGTTGGTTGGTTTGTAGTCGATTCTGTTGCGGCACTTTTATTTTACATGGTTGAACGTGCATATATAGGGAATATATTTCTTGGGAGAAGCAGATCTTTCTTCCCTGCAGAAAGCAACATCTGTTTTCCTGGACAATACAGCCAGGATGAGAACATAAGACTAGCAGATACAGCCAAGTTTAGGTTTTAGTAGTAGGCTAAAACACTGAACCAGCCTGGTTTTTGTTTTTTGGGGTTTTGTTCTTTTTTTTAACCAACGCCTGTAAACTGTATCTGATCGTTCTTTGCTGAATTTCAGAAGGAAATGGTTAATGTTTGTGTATGTTGCTAAACAAGATAAGATGCACCTGCAGCATGAATTCCCATCTGGGTCATGAATGCAGTCTGTATCTTTGCAAACTAATCTGTTTAATCAAATATTAAGTTTTATTCAAATTCCAAAAGAAACAGACAGCGAATTGTTTTTCTGCACGGTCTTCCTTTGTCATGCATCCTCTTTGCATCTCAAGAAAAATAGCCTTGTTCAGTCCCCAAACATTTGCATAGATCAAAATTGAAGCACAACAGTAGTTTGTGTGCTGTTAAGACATCTGTAAAGGTGAAGAAGTTTAACGTGCTCTCCCTGGCAGGAGGGCTTTAAAACATTAGTGAAACTTTCTACAATTTATTTATTTTTAAACAGAATTCCAATCCAACTGGAATGAGTTTCACAGTCCCAATATATGAAAGCTATAATTAGTGAATTACAACATTTTGAAATGAGTAGTTATTACATCTGACTAGAATTAAACTAATTAAACTTTAAAAAAAAAATGAGCGATTGTACAGCAAGCTGGGTAACTCCGTGCTGTTGGTAAAACCTGGGCGATGAGTGAGTACTTTCCAGCCAGCCTGTTCTTTGAAGGGTCTTGAAGATGCTCTGATACACAGCTGTTTGGAGCTTTGCTGATTAAAAGCACCTGAGGTGTAACTTCAGGAACAGCTTGGCTTTGTTAGTGCCGATTTTTTTTACCTGATGTAGCCTATTCTTACCTCTTTTCCTTCAGCTCAATACACGTGTGGGCTAGAAAAGCCTGTTAGAGCATTTGTGGGAGCTCAGGCTGAGAGTAACAGGAGGGAAGGATCATCACTGAAAAATATTTTTGCAAAAGAGGAGCGTTACCTGGGAGGACTGAAGTGTAAATGAGTCAAATGCTGCGCAGTGCCACCCCTGTGCTTCTCCAGTTAAAACGCACAAGAGTGCGTATACGTTTCATTCCCAGTCTGTCACTTCCTATTTCTTAGCGTTTTGCCTTTTTGCTGCTGCTGCTGCGTTAGGTGAGGCTGCGTTGTACTGTGTAAACGCGTGACGCTGAGACTCTCAGGTTGTTTGAACACCGCTTTAGGTTCAGCTGCAGTACACTGTTCCTCTGATCTTTTATGTTCCCGAGCAGATGTCTTTCATTAATTTATGGATTTATCATCTTTTCTTTCTCTCCTTTTTTTTTCCTTTCTTTTTTTTTTTTTTTTTTTTTTTACACCTGGCAGCTGGCTCAAGTTTCAGCAGTTATTGTCTATTTTGCATTACCCATAGAATTGAATGTCATCTGTCTTCACAAAGCTATAGCTAAGAGAATTGAGGCAAGCCACACGAGCTGCTGGGACAGAGCTTGTTTGCGTTCCATTCGGCACCCCTCCTCCCTTTACCTCCTTAATATTTATTTGTGCTCGTTTTCTTTCCTGGCCTTGAATGGGGCTTAGCTCGTGTTCGGTACAGCTGTATGTTTACTGAATCTATTTCATCATGAGTCATTGTGCGTGTGTAAGTATCCTGGAAACAGCTAGTGCTTTCTTGGAAGAACAGTTGCTTTTCAGCCCAAGCACTTAAAAAGGAAATTAAGCAATTGGTCAGTTCAGTTTTTTTTCTGAAATAGCAATGGGTTATCTAATTCTTAGCTCTTAAGTCTGTCATTAACTATTTTTTTCTAGATTATTACAGATCATATCTTTTATCACAGTAAAGCGTTAACCTTAGGATCAAGATAGACAGATTTGTTGCATATTTGATATCGTTTTAAGGCTGCCAAGTGCTTAAGAACATGTATAATTTTAATAAAAAATGGATTTCTGGGAATTTGAGTCTCAGAACATCTTTTAATACATGTTTCATTCAATATCAATATCCTCTGGCATTAGAGCAGAAAATATTTAAAAATCCTAAATGCAGAAGGAATCCAAATGCTTAGACAACTGTCTAATATGCTTAAATCCAGCAAATAGGAGAGCTTTTTTTGCAAGTTTTAAGTCTATCTTTGAGCTGGCATTGAAAGAGAGTATACGCCAAACCTGAAATTAACATGTTGTCAGCGTCAGAGAAATTGCAAATTAAGGAGACCTAGGATTTTTTTTTTTTTTCTACTTACTGGAGTACGCCTTTGGACCCCCACTTTCCTGAAAGGATCGCATAACAAAATGGATTTCTGGCGTCGAAGTTTTGATTTGTCTAAAACTCTTATCACTAAGCAATAGGTGACAGCTTGCTACTATTATTTCACTTACGTATTTTGACAGATGGCACTGCAGAGTGTAATGCTCTTTTAGACTTCTCTATCAGTCTAATGGAGGTAACTGGAGGTTCTTTCAACTCTTCTCTTGGCACAAGAAGTATGTCAGTCATAAATTATCTTCTTTGTAATCATTAAGCATCTAAAACAAAATGCAAGTTCAGCTGAGCCATTTTCCGTGTACTTCCAGATAATAAGAGGTTTTTAAACTAATATTGTCAATGATTTTTTTTTTTTAAATGCCACATTTTTCCAATCTAAAAATGAGCATTGTAACTGAAATAAAGGGAGAGAGTTTCAGCAGATTTCACGAATTAGAGAAGAAGGAATTCTGCTGAAAAAGCCTAGCTAATCATCAGTAGCCTACTGATAAAAATCAGTCTGGGTTTCCCGTCTTGAGGCCTGGAATGAGATGTTCTGTGCTGACGTGCGCCCGGCCGTAAGGTGGAAGAGGCACCTTGGCTGCAGCGCATCTGTCAACTTGGTTGACCTTCCCCCCCACCATAAGGTGTGAACCGAGTGAAATTTTCAACAATTGTGTTTAGGAGAAACAGTCCTTAGAGAAGCTTCTGGGAAGAACCCTTAATTGACCTTGTGGGGGCCACATTGATTTTCTCCACGTGCATCTTCATTTCTGATAAATTATAAAGCCATTAATTTGCTGAGGAAATGGCAGGGCCAGCCTGCGGCACAGATGTGACCAGAGCCGTCCTAGCACGCAGTACACAAAAGAGAGCCAAGAAGCTGGGAGAAAAATCAGCAAGCTGAGATTGTTATGGTTAGCTTCACATTCCCTTGGGAACTCTTTTAGTTGCTTCTGTTTACAGATCTGAAAGGTAATGATGTTTCCAGGATAAATAGGCTGCCTTATAGGGTAAGTGGCCATTTATTGATCTGCTAGCCCACATTTATCGATTGGTTAGCCCCAAATACAGCTTCGTTCTCCGAGGAGTTAACTGTGTAAATCAGGAGGCGACAAGTTTGTGGCGGGGGGATTGAGCGGCAGAGGGGCTCTGCCTACTACAAATTTCACTTTGATTCGCAAGGCAGCCACTGGAGCAAAGCAACAGCAGGATTAGAGAGAGTCACTCAAGATGTTCAAATTTATCGACACAAATGAAACAGGTGAAAAGGACTGCCTGTATAAAACATTGCTCAAAATGATAAAGCACCTCTGATTGTCTCACATGCATTAGCTTTACTTCCTGCAAGTGGCACAGCACTGAGAGAAAAAGAAACTTTAGCTGGAATTGCAAAGGAGAGGGAGAAAAAGCTTCTGATAAGTTTTCTGCAGCACATGCTTTGTGCGTTTGTTTCCTTAGCAACAAGTGAACATACATATGGTACACAAGCTGTAAACTTGCAAGATTCCCGAGACCCAGCACCAAAACTGATAGGAAATACAGGGTTTAAGTTACGTGGCCTTGCATCCCTTGTTTAGCTATTCTACAGAAAATTACAGCGCAGCGATTTAGATGTTAATATTTTCTCCTGTAGTCTGGGGAACTGTAGAGTATTTAAGGGGGCACTTTGCTAGCTGTGTGCGTTCAGAAACCGCTTTCTCAAGAACAGCATTTTCCTTTACTAATTCAATCCTACATGCAGGAAGGCTTGTCACCGAATCACTTGAAAAAGGCCAAGCTCATGTTCTTTTACACCCGGTACCCAAGTTCCAATATGCTGAAAACCTACTTCTCGGACGTAAAGGTAAGAAAATCTCTTCCCCCTCCCCCCTTTCCTTACTGCATGCTGTATTTGCTCACGAAATGGTATCATGTTATCATATTAGAGATTAATAATATTTCTGGGTACACAAAGGTTACAGCTGACTTTATTCACTTGTTCTTCCTGTTGAGGTGTACCCTGCTTGTGCCTAGAGGAGGAAAGGGGATGTTTTTAAATGAAAAATAAAAAATATTGACATTTTAGAGCAAAGTAAGAATAATTATTACAGAAAATGAAACAGTTTTCATTTTACATATCCTGTTAAAAAAGAGATTTCTGGGTGGTAGAAATGTACTTCCAAGAACATTTTGGAGCAGTTCTCAAGTGCTCCCTTATTGTTTCATTTCGGTTGGTTTCCTCATATTCGTGCTTACATAAGCAGAGTGTAGAATCCCTTTCTTTCTGTCAAAAAGAAACAGTACATTGAAATTCTCCATGCAGAAGCTGCTTAAAAACAAAAGTGATGATTGTCTCTTATTTACAACTTAATTTGTTGTTGATGCAGAGTACACTGAGCATAAGGAGGATGAATAAAGTGACAGATTCAGGCCACATTATTCAAATGAGGATATGAAAGCTGTCGACATACAGCTGCATCCTCCCTCATTCTACAGAATATTAGGACCTCCTGATTTTTTTTCTAAAAGTAATTGTTCCTTCACATCAACTTGATTTTGTGTTAATCATCTAAGTTTTTTTTTAAAAAAGCATAGATTGGGTTTTAATGATTATAATGGCATACATGGTGTCATTATCTAAGTAACTTTATAAACATTACATTAGCTTAAATTAGTTTGTTACATTCCCCCCCCCCCCCCAAACAAATTACAGAAATCCTTCTTTTAATCACTTTCGGGTTATGGGGTTTTTCAGTCTTAGTGGAAGATTATCCCAGAGGTTTGTGAACTTAGCCCAGTTTCTGCCGATCGGGTCTCTTTGGTCAAGTTTCTTGGCAGATTTTCCCTTTATTTCTTTCATTTAATGTTGCATGCGCTTGCACATCTCAGTACACTTCTGCCCCTCACAGCCATGCCCTTGGAGGTTCCTCTTATTCAATGCCATGCACGGAGCGGTTGGTGACAACATTTATAAAAAGGAGGGGGGGGAGCAATACAGGCACTTCCTAGGCTAAATGGCTGGTCAAGAATCATTAAACACACAAAAAAAGCCGCGAATGGTGCAGCGGGCCAAGCGGAGGGTTTGCTGTCAGAGTGGATCCACCTGGAATGGAAAAATCAGAGGGAGCGTTTCAGGCGACGCTGCTCCGATGAGCCGCCGCAGCCAGATGTAACGCTGGCAGCACTGCTCGGGAGGGTCCTGCTCTGGTGCTGCCCCGCGCCTTCGCCCCTAGGCGTTCACACAGCCAGGTGCATGGAGGTAGGGATGGG